>NC_090436.1:374224678-375474678 GCF_031143425.1 Pleurodeles waltl | reverse complement strand
TTTTTATTTGAATAATTAGCCAATTTTCCTTCAAGGGAAATGGGATTCATTTAAAAAGAACAAATTAAACTTTGCAGTTCCATTTTTCAAGATTAGGCAATCGTCCCATGGGACCATTGCTTTCTCCTAAAAATATTATTATCAACATTGTCAAAGGTGAAGGTGTCCCTTGAGGACCCTTTCCCCTTTGCAAATGGGTTAGCATCAGTTTAAAACTGGTGGTAAAGTATTACTCTGTTTTGCAACTGGAATTTGGTCACAAAACAGATATACATTTGGAAGGGACGCCCCTCCCAAATATTGAATCACAAACGCAAAATTCGATTTGGAAACAAGTTACGGAATTTTATGTTGCATTTTGTACATTAGAAAAATCATTTTTGTGGTTGTAAACAGCCCTGTTCTGTGAATCGGACCGCTTGCTTCTAGAAAAATACTTTGTACATATAGCCCAAAGTTCTTTAGGATATAGGGATAGATGTGGCATGTGTGGGTGTAATCTTACCAACACGCCTCGTGTATAACATAGGTATGTGTTAACCAATGTCATATACATGTTTTCTTTATCATATTTGGCCTGGTAATTAAAATGTGCTGCAGGTAGAAAATGAGATGGCACATTACATAGGCTTGTGTACATTTGAATCTTCCTTCAGTCATATATGAGGCGAGAGATCAATTGGGCAGATGTACAAAGAGTTGGTTCTCAAAAAGTGATTGCAAATTGCACACTGACTTTTTGGAGATGGACTCTAATTTTGGGAACCGACTAATGTACTACTAAGATGGTTTGCAAAAATCACCATTCAAAGGGAGCGTTGTAGAACAACATGTCTAATGAATATTAATTAGGCAGTTCACAAAACATAGTAAGGAATTAAATCATTGGGTTGTGGTTCCCCTTTTATTTTTCCTGGCTGATTTTGCTGGCTTTAGACCACTGTAAAGCACCTGTAGCTGCCCTCTAAAACATGTACTGTGTTTGACCTATTTACTTCCATATAAGTTCATTGCCGATAGCTCCTAAAATGCATCTATTGCATGGAGGGATAAATGTGATATGTGGACGGCGGTGTGTATCTACACCACCCATGTATATGTACATATATATATATATATATATATATATATATATATATATATAAATAAATATATATATATATATTTTAAGCATAGGATCAGCACAGTGCTATCCATGCCGAGCTAGATAAGGACAAAGGCCCTCATTACAACATTGGCGGTAAAAGCAGCTTACCGCCGTGCAGAAGACCGCCAACACACCGCCGCAGCCATGGAATTCCACCACAGCAATTACGACCCACTGCTCGGAATCCGCCAAAATTGAGACACCCACAGAAGTCCGCCACACCAAAGCTCAGTGATAAACTGGCGAAAACAAAACCTCCACTGTCACGGCAACAGAAATAAGCCCACACTATCACGACTCATGAATCCACGCTGCAGTCTTTCAACCGCGGTATTCCATTGGCGGTACACACCGCCGCAATCAAAATACACAAACATATACAAAACACTGCCACATTGGACAAATCGAAATACACACACCTGATACACATACACACACCACTCCCACACACCCAATACAATATAAAACACACACCCACATCACCCACAAACCCCTACGACCAAAATCCCGAAAGAAGGCCAGAGAGAGACACTACAAACTACTACCAAGCATCCACAGGCACACAATACCATCACCCACATAACTTCCACGCACTTCACACAACACACCACTAAATATCACCCCACTTATCACAACACACACCACCCCACACATCACCCACACCACCCCATGGCATGGCAAAGACACCCAGGTTCTCTGAGGAGGAGCTCAGGGTCATGGTGGAGGAAATCATCCGGGTAGAGCCACAGCTATTCGGATCACAGGTGCAGCAAACCTCCATAGCTAGGAAATGGAGCTATGGCGAAGAATAGTGGACAGGGTCAACGCAGTGGGACAACACCCAAGAAATAGGGATGACATCAGGAAGAGGTGGAACGACCTACGGGGAAAGGTGCGTTCCATGGTCTCAAGACACCATCTTGCGGTTCAGCGGTCTGGCGGCGGACCCCCACCTCGTCCCCCACAACTAACAACATGGGAGGAGCAAGTCTTGACGATTCTGCATCCTGAGGGCCTCGCAGGAGTAGATGGAGGAATGGACTCTGGTAAGTCAAATCTTAACTATTACATCCCCCACCCTACCTGCATGCTATTGCAAACCCCCACCCTCACCCACACCCCCATCACTCCAACTCCTCACAAATGTCCCAATATCACAAACCACACATCCCAACACCAAGCCCTGCATGCAACACCAAAGCATGGACACCCATCACCAATGCATGGCCACTGCACATACCCATACACCACCCTAAAACACCATCACACAAGGTCCCACACAGGAATGCAAGCACTGGGGTATACGGTCACCCACCCATTGCACACCATGGTACACACAGATGCAATAAACATCCTTTTATATCCCTGCAGGACCCCTACCCAACGTCACTGGACAGGAGGGTCCACACATGTCCACACCACCAACAGAAGAGGCCCACAGTGATGACAGCAGCTCTGTCCAACTGGATCTAGATGACCAGCCTGGCCATCTGGGACCTCGGGACAGTCGGTTCCCCACACACTGACACAGGCCACAACAGAGCTTCCCCCCTCTGGAAACACCAGCACAGCACCCACCCAGCAGGCCCATACCTCTGTCCCCAGGACACGTCAATCAGCAGTGTGTCCACCACTACAGGGAACCCAGGCTAACCTACCACCCCAACAACAACAGGGACCTAGGGGCAGTGGCAGTGGGCACACAGTCCAGGGGACAGAGGCCCAGGAACACAGGGGAACTGGGAGGGCTGCTGTGCGACAGGGGGCAGACAGGCTCAGGGAACCCACTCTCCCCGAGGCCCTCTGCAACATCATGGGAGCCAACCATCATTCCCAGGAGACGATGGCAACGGTACTGGCCAAGTTTCAGGAGACCCAGTGGCTGCAGGAGGAACAGTATTTGGGGTTCAGGGAGGAACTCAGAGCCATCAATTCCACCCTGGGCACCATTGTAGGGGTGCTGAAGAAAGTCCTCAACACCAGGAGGGACACTGTGGCACAACAAGGGGCCCCTGACACTAGCCTGGACGATTAACTGCCCACCACCTCTGCCGGATGCACCTGTGAGACTAATAGACTGGACTCTGGCATGGACATTCCTCCACCATCACCCCTCACTATTTTACAACCCCCTCCACTATTTAGCACTTAAATTAACACCCTTAAAGCACAAAACAATCTGAAGTCTGTCTGTGATTTCAAATTAGTGTATTAGCAATTACAGTGTCAAAATGCTCTTTCAATTGTTATGTCAACATACCTATGTCACATAGCTCTAGTCCATGAGGAAACAAAGCAGATGTCACACAGTGGGACCCACATTTATGAAATCGTAAGGGAAAGTGACAACTCAGTGACCATACACTGGGTGAAAACGACAGACAGTAGGGAGGTAGTAGTGTTAAAGTACATGTAGTAGGCAGGTTTGTATTCTTACCTGTGTCTCACTGGAAGTATTGCAGGATCACCGAGTTCCTGTTGTCGATGTCCTCTTCTTCTGCTTCCTCGTCTTCACTGTCCACAGGCTCCACAGCTGCCACAACACCTCCATCTGGACCATCCTCCTGCAGAAAAGGCACCTGTCGTCGCAATCAATCAATCATAATATTTGTAGAGCGCACTACGTACCCGTTAGGGTTTCAAGGCGCTGAAGGGGGGGGGGGGGTGGGGCAGCTGCTACTGGTCGAAGAGCCAGGTCTTGAGGAGTCTCCTGAAGGGGAGGAGGTCCTGGGTCTGTCGTAGGGCGGTCGGGAGGGCGTTCCAGGTCTTGGCGGCGAGATAGGAGAAGGATCTGCCGCTGGAGGTCTTGCGTTGGAAGCGGGGAACGATGGCGAGGGCGAGGTTGGCGGAGCGGAGGTGGCGGAAGGGTACGTAGAAGTTGAGTCTGTTGTTCAGGTAGGCTGGTCCGGTGTTGTGGAGTGCCTTGTGAGCGTGGGTGAGGAGCTTGAAGGTGATCCTCTTGTCCACGGGGAGCCAGTGGAGGTCCTTCAGGTGGTGGGAGATGTGGCATCGGCGGGCTACGTCGAGGACCAGTCGGGCGGAGGTGTTTTGGATGCGTTGGAGGCGTCGGATGTCTTTTGCTGGGATGCCTGTGTAGAGTGCGTTGCCGTAGTCTAGTCTACTGCTGACGAGGACCTGGGTCACCGATTTTATGGTGTCCGTCGGGATCCATTTGTATATTCTACGGAGCATGCGTAGGGTGTTGTAGCAGGAGGAGGAGACTGCGTTGACCTGTTTAGACATGGTGAGGGCGGAGTCGAGGACGAAGCCCAGGTTGTGTGCGTGGTTGGTTGGTGTTGGAGGGGGTCCCAGTGCGGTGGGCCACCAGGAGTCGTCCCAGGCCGAGGGGGTGCGTCCGAGGATGAGGACCTCCGTCTTGTCGGAGTTCCATTTCAGGCGGCTTATTCTCATCCATTCGGCGATGGACTTCATTCCCTCATGTAGGTTGGCTTTGGCAGTGTGTGGGTCTTTGGTGAGGGAGAGGATGAGCTGGGTGTCGTCGGCGTAGGAGAGAATGTTGAGGTTGTGCTGACGGGCCAGTTGTGCAAGGGGGGCCATGTAGACGTTGAACAGCGTCGGGCTTAGGGAGGAGCCTTGGGGTACGCCGCAGATGATGTTGGTGGCTTTGGAGCGGAAGGGAGGGAGTCAGACTCTCTGGGTTCTGCCGGATAGGAAGGAGGAGATCCAGTTGAGGGCTTTTCCTTGTATTCCGGCTTCGTGGAGGCGTGTTAGTAGGGTGCGGTGGCAAACCGTGTCGAAGGCTGCGGAGAGGTCCAGGAGGATGAGGGCTGATGTTTCGCCGTTGTCCATATGCTGTCTGATGTCGTCTGTAGCAGCGAGGAGAGCAGTTTCAGTGCTGTGGTTGCGTCTGAAACCGGACTGGGAGGGGTCCAGGATGGAGTAGTCCTCGAGGTGGTGGGTGAGCTGAGCGTTGACGATCTTCTCGATGACCTTCGCCGGGAAGGGGAGGAGGGAGATCGGGCGGAAGTTTTTGAGGTCGTTGGGGTCTGCCTTGGGTTTCATGAGGAGGGCGTGGATGTAGGCATGCTTCCAGCTTTCCGGGAAGGTTGCATTTTCGAAGGATAGGTTGATGATCTTTCGGAGTTGGGGGCGATGGTAGAGTCGGCTTTGTTGTAGACGTGGTGGGGGCATGGGTCTGAGGGGGATCCTGAGTGGATGGAGTTCATGATCTTGCAGGTTTCCGAGTCGTCTACGTGGGTCCAGGTGGTCAGGCGGTTGGTGTAGGTGGAGTTGTCAGAGATGGGGTCTGGCGGAGGCGTGGTGTTGAGGCTGTTGTGGATATCGGCGATCTTCTGATAGAAGAAGGTGGACAGGACGTCACAGAGTTCTTGGGAGGGTGGGATGTCGTTGGCGTTGGCGCTGGGGTTGGATAGCTCTTTCACAATGTAGAAGAGTTCTTTGCTGTCGTGTGCGTTGTTGTTCAGGCGTTCTGTGAAGTGGGAGCGTTTGGTGAGTCGGATTAGCTGGTGGTGCTTGCGGGTGGCTTCCATGTGGGCTGTCAGGCTGTCTGGTGTGCGTTCGAGGAGCCATTTCTTCTTTAGTTTCCGGCAGGTGCGTTTGGAGGTGGATTGATTGATTGATTGATTGATTGATCGGAAAGCTAAGTTGTGAAGCATACAGCAGGCCACGATGATCTGGCACACCTTATTTGGTGAGTAAATAGGGATCCACCTGTCATATGGAGGCACCTGAACCTGGCCTTCAGGAGGCCGAAGGTCCGCTCTATAATCCTCTGAGTTCGCCCATGGGCCTCATTGTAGCGTTCCTCTGCCCTTGTCCTGGGATTCCTCACTGGGGTCAGTAGCCATGACAGGTTGGGGTAACCAGAGTCACCTGCAAATATGGAGGGACAACTGTTAGGCACACACTAACCTGTAGGGATATCCCCAGACCCAGACAACCATTCCCACTGACTTGCTTCCAGGTGCTCACCTAATAGCCACACACGGTGCCTCTGGAGTTGCCCCATCACATAAGGGATGCTGCTATTCCTCAGGATGTAAGCGTCATGCACTGAGCCAGGGAATTTAGCATTAACATGGGAGATGTACTGGTCAGCCAAACACACCATCTGCACGTTCATCGAATGATAACTCTTCCGGTTTCTGTATACTGTTCACTCCTGCGGGGGTTACCAAAGCCACATGTGTCCCATCAATGGCACCTATGATGTTGGGGATATGTCCCAGGGCATAGAAATCACCTTTCACTGTCGGCAAATCCTCCACCTGAGGGAAAACGATGTAGCTCCGCATGTGTTTCAGCAGAGCAGACAACACTCTGGACAACACTTTGGAAAACATAGGCTGGGACATCCCTGATGCTATGGCCACTGTTGTTTGAAATGACCCACTTGCAAGGAAATGGAGTACTGACAGCACCTGCACTAGAGGGGGGATTCCTGTGGGATGGCGGATAGCTGACATCAGGTCTGGCTCCAATTGGGCACACAGTTCCAGGATTGTGGCACGAACAAGCCTGTAGGTGATGATCACATGTCTTTCCTCCATTGTCGACAGGTCCACCAGCGGTCTGTACACCGGAGGATGCCATCATCTCCTCACATGTCCCAGCGGACGGTGCCTATAAAGGACAACAGCAAACACAGAGTCAACCAACTCAGAGGTACGTACACACAGCTTACACAGAACACGATTCTTAATCTGAAATTTGCATGTATAAGTGTTGAGGAAAGGCCTAGGTATGTGTGACGCAGTTAAAAATTAAGTCATGTGGGCCCCTGAAATGGCAGCTGCCTGACCTGTAAAGTGGGACAATGGGATGTGAGGTCACTGCGCTGGAGTTGTACACCGTCACGGTAGGCGGTCAAAGTCCGTGGCGCAATTCTGCATTGGTTAACATTGGACCCTATGGGTCCCAGGAGCCAGGTACGCACCGCCGTGGACATGACCGCCATTTTCTATCTATTCAATCACTCAATACCTGATCTTCGACAGGAGAGGACCTACACTGCTAGTGCTGCTGTGAACTCAGTCTGGAAGAGACAATGGCTCGTGCGTCTGGGGAAAGGGCACCTGCCTTCACACCGGAGGAGTTGGAGAAACTCGTGGATGGGGGGCGCTACTCTACGGTCCTCCAGACAAACAGGTTAGTACACTGGGATCATGCTGTATGGGCTATGCCTGTGTGGAGTGGGGTGGATGAAAGATGGGGGGGAGATTGATGCATGCATGAAACGATGTTGAGTGCATGTGCCACATGGCAAGGGTAGGGTTGGGGGCCAATGACTGTGACGGTGCACTTGGTATTAACTTTTACAATTCCTGTAGGTCAGCGCCCACCAGAAGAAGGATGAAGGATGTTTGGCATTCCATCGCCAAGGACGTCCGGGCCCTGGGGGTCTATCACAGACGGAGCACCCACTGCCGTAAGAGATGGGACGACATTCGCTGCTGGAGCAAGAAGACGGCGGAGGCTCAGCTGGGGATGGCCTCCCAATGTGGGAGGGGTGCCCGTCGCACCATGACCCCCCTGATGTTCAGGATCCTGGCGGTGGCGTACTCGGAGTTGAATGGGCGCTTGAGGGCATCACAGCAGCCACAAGGGGTGAGTACACTCTCATTCAGCTGATTCAGCACGCAGTGGAGGTGTCTGGGTGGGGAGTAGGGCTGTGGGTTTCCCTAGGCCAGGGCGAGTGTGCTAGTTAGGTCCCCTTCTTCTGGCAGACCCTGTGCCACCCCACCCCACCTGTGTACAGTGCCAACTACACCTAGTCAGGCTCCGGTGACATCCATGTGTGCAGATGTCAGCCCTTGCCTTGTAGGCCATGTCCCAGGGATTGAACAGTGGAGCCCAAGTGCGTGGCGTAGTGCAGGGGGCTTCTGTGTCTGTCGTGTCCGCCAACGGTAGCGGTAATGCATGCACTCAACATGTCTTTCTTCTGTCATCCCAACCCTTTTTGTGGTCTCCCTGTTCTTGTGTGCATTAGCATCATCAGACGGAGGAGCAGTGGCACCGGAGCAGGAGGGTGCTGCATCCCACATGGCCCTGGAGGGCGAGACTACGGACTAGGAATTCACCAGTGGGACGGAGGGCCAGGGGAGCTCCATGGCTGGGACCGGAGCTGAGACCAGTGATACGGACTCGTCCTCTGATGGGAGCTACCTTGTGGTGGCGGACACATCTGTGCCCCCTGCATCTACAGGTACAGCCGCCACCCCCCCTACCAGCACCGCCCGCCCAGCAGCCCCTCAGCCTTTGCCCCGTGCCCTCTCACCCAGGAGGGTGGGCATCACCTTCTCCCCAGGCACCTCAGGCCCTGCCCCAGTCACCCCTGCTGCCCTCAGTGAGGAGGCCATTGACCTCCTCAGGTCCCTCACTGTTGAGCAATCTACCATTTTGAATGCCAACCAGGGTGTAGAGAGGCAGTTGCAACAAACAAATGCTTTCCTGGAGGGCATTCATTCTGGTCAGGCAGCCCTTCAGCGAGCTTTTCAGACTCTGGCCTCAGCACTGATGGCAGCTATTGTCCCTGTCTCTAGCCTCCCCTCTCCAACTACCTCCACCCAGACCCACACCCCGTACCTCAGCCTACCCCAAGCACACAATCAGACCAGCATGCACACACGTCAACACACAAGGGAAGCTCTGGCAAACATAAGCACCGCACATCCCACAGGCACTCACGCCAGCATCACACACATGCAGACCCACCAACATCCACTGCCTCCACTGTGTCCCCATCTTCCTCGTCTCCCTCCTCCCTCCCAGTCTCATCTCCACTCACACCTGCATGCACTACATCTACAGCCACGACTTCCATCACCAGCACACACACCACCACACCCCACTCACGTGCAGTCACCACCCCCACTACCATTCACACGTCCCCTGTGTCCTCTCCCAGTGTGTCTGTGACGCCCCCTCCCAAGATACACAAACGCAGGCACACACCCACCCAACAGCCACCCACCTCACGACAGCCTCCAGAGCATGCACCTTCGCCCAAAGTCACCAAAACGGACACCTCCTACAACCACAACCTCTTCCTCCACTCCCAAACCCCCTCCAGCTACCCGTCCCAGTGTTCCCCAAAAACTTTTCCTGTCCAACCTTGACCTCTTCCTCTCACCTCCCCCAGCTTGTCAGTCTCCTAGGGCCCGACTCTCTAGGTCCCAACCTAGCACCTCAGCCACAACATCTCCAGGACCAGTGGTGCCAGTAGTCGCCGGATTCCTGAGTGCACCAGGCAGCAGGGCAGCTAGTGTGGCAAGGAGCCACAGCACGGACAGTCCCCCACCTGTCAAGCATCAAAAGTTGGCCAGTGCCCGGTGGGAGAGGGGGAAGACTAAAGCCACCAAAGCCACTCCCAGGGGTACAGGTGGGAGTGTCGAGTCAGCTGCGACACCTTCCAAGGTGGGAAGGGGCACAAGAAACTCAGCAAGTCTGGGAAGAGCAGCACGGCGGAGAAGACCGCCATCATCCCCGCTGCCCAGGAGGCCACTGCCATCATCCTCGCTGGGCCAGAAAGGACCGCCAGCACCAGCCCCGCAGGGCCAGAAAGGAACGCCAGCACCATCCCCGCAGGGCCAGAAAGGATCACCAGGACCAACCCCGCAGGGCCAGAAAGGACCGCCAGCACCAGCCCCGCAGGGCCAGACAGGACCGCCAGCACCAGCACTGCAGGGCCAGAAAGGACCGCCAGCAGCTGAGTCGCAGGGCCAGACAGGACTGCCTGCAGCTGAGTCGCTGGGCCAGACAGGACCGCCAGCAGCTGAGTCACTGCCAAGGACCCCGCCGCAACAAGCACCGTTGAACAGGACACCGCCACCACAAGCACCGCTGCCAAGGACACTGCCGCCACAAGCATCGCTGAACAGGACACCGTCGCCACAAGCACTGCTGCCAAGGACACCGCCACCACAAGCACAGCTGGCCCATGAGCACCAAGGGCACTGACGCTACTGTGTCCGCCACGAGCAGGATGCACCTCAACCCTGCCCTGGCCATTGACCTCCTCAGGTCCCTCACTGTTGGGCAGTCTACCATTTTGGATGCCATCCAGGGTGTAGAGAGGCAGTTTCAACAGACCAATGCATACCTGGAGGGCATTCATTCTGGTCAGGCAGCCCACCAGCGAGCTTTTCAGACTCTGGCCTCAGCACTGATGGAAGCCATTGTCCCTGTCTCTAGCCTCCCCCCTCCAACTTCCTCCACCCAGACCGAAAACCCCTGTACCTCAGCCTATCACAAGCACACCATCAGACCAGCATGCACACACGTCAACACACAAGGGAAGCTCAGGCAAACATAAGCACCACACATCCCACAGGCACTCACGCAAGCATCATACACATGCAGACATACCAACATCCACTGCCTCCACTGTGTCCCCCTCCTCCTCGTCTCCCTCCCAGTCTCGTCTCCACTCACACCTTCATGCACTACATCGTCAGCCACTACCTCCATCACTAGCACACCCACCACCACACCCCACTCACGTGCAGTCACCACCCCCACTACCATTCACACATCCCCTATGTCCTCTCCCAGTGTGTCTGTGAGCCCACCTCCCAAGATACACAAACGGAGCCACACACCCACCCAATGGCCATCCACCTCACGACAGCCTCCAGCCCATGCACCTTCACCCAAAGTCACCAAACGTACACCTCCTACAACCACTACCTCTTCCTCCACTCCCAAACCCCCTCCATCCACCCGTCCCAGTGTGTCCCAAAAACTTTTCCTGTCCAACCTTGACCTCTTCCCCTCACCTCCCCCATCTCTTCAGTCTCCTAGGGCCCGCCTCTCCAGGTCCCAACCCAGCGCCTCATCCAAAACATCTGCGGGAACAGTGGTGCCAGTAGTAACCGGCTTCGGAAGTGCGCCAGGCAGCAGGGCAGCCAGTGTGCCAAGGAGCCAGAGCACGGACAGTCCCCCACCTCAAAAGCACAAAAAGTTGGCCAGTGCCCGGCGGGAGAGAGGAAACAAATCTTCCACCAAAGCCTCTCCCAGGGGTACAGTTGGGAGTGTGGAGACAGCTGCGCCACCATCCAATGTGTGGAAGGGGCACAGTAAAACAGGCAAGTCTGGGAAAACCTGCACGGCGGACAAGACCGCCACAAGCACCGCTGCCAAGGACACCGCCGCCACAAGCACCACTGCCAAGGACACCGGCGCCACCAGCACCGGTGCCAAGGACACCGCTGCCACCAGCACCGCTGAACAGGACACCGCCGCCACCAGCACCGCTGAACAGGACACCGCCGCCACCAGCACCGCTGAACAGGACACTGCCGCAACCAGCACCGCTGCCAAGGACACCGCCGCCACAAGCACCGCTGCCAAGGACACCGCCACCACCAATACCGCTGAACAGGACACTGCCGCCACCAGCACCGGTGAACAGGACACCGCTGCCACCAGCACCGCTGAACAGGACACCACCACCACAAGCACTGCTGCCAAAGACACCACCGCCACAAGCACCGCTGCCAAGGACACCGCCGCCACCAGCACCGCAGAACAGGACACCGCCGTCACCAGCACCGCTGAACAGGACACCGCTGCCACCAGCACCGCTGAACAGGACACCGCCGCCACAAGCACTGCTGAACAGGACACCGCCGCCACCAGCACTGCAGCCCAGAGAGCGCCAAAGATTCCGACGCTACTGAGGTCGCCACGAGCAGGATGAAGCACTCTGCGCACAGAGCCCCCTCCAGAACCAGTGGAGAAAGGCATCCACTACCTCTGTCCTTGGCAGGATGAAGCACTCTGGGCACAAAGCCCCCTCCAGAACCAGTGGAGATTCACATCCACTACCTCAGTCCTTGGCAGGATGAAGCACTCGGAGCACAAAGCCCCCTCCAGAACCAGTGGAGACTGTTATCCACTTGTGAGACTGTGGCTTTGCACTCCCCAGGATAAAGCAGTGGGCAAACCACCCACTGGAGAGACTTGAGAGACTGTGGCTTTGCACTCCCCAGGATAAAGCAGTGGGCAAACCACCCACTGGAGAGACTTGAGAGACTGTGGCTTTGCACTCCCCAGGATAAAGCAGTGGGCAAACCACCCACTTGAGAGACTTGAGAGACTGTGGCTTTGCACTCCCCAGGATATATCAATGGGCATGGAGCCCCCTCGTGGATCTGGCGTTGTGCACTCATCTGGCTGAGGTGCCCCCCTTCCCCCTGAGGTGCCTGTTGTATTTCTATCTGATGCCCCAGCAGTGTTCTCTTCATTTTGATCGGGTATTGAGTGTGGGCCTCGCCCATGCATTTTGGGCCCAGTGGTCCACGGACTAGGATGGTGGAATACCTTGGACTTGTATTCTTGGTGTACATATTTGTTTCTAGTATAAATATATGTATATGAATCTATATATTTTTGATTACTGTTTTTGAATAGATTATAAACGTTCTAATCATTTCCTTTTGTCCTTGCATTCTTCCAGGGGGAGTTGAGGGTTGCTAATGTAATGTATCAAAATGTACTTGTGTGTGTGTGTTGTAGTGGGTGATGGTGGGGGTGGAAGTGTTGCGTGTGTGTGACTCTTTTTTCCCTCCCCCCTCCCCTGTGTCGTAGGTGCAGTACTAACCGTGGTCTTCGCAGCCATCTTTGTTGTTCCTGGTAGAGAAGCAGGAAGATAAAGGCTGGCAGTATCTGGAGCTCGGGTTCCATGGCGTCCTGATTCGTCGTGGGGTGTGTAAAGGTGAGCGTTTTCCCTTCCAAGTCCTGTTTCCGCCGTGTTTTTGTTTGCGGTGAATCTGCCCCGGAAAAGGTGGCGGATTGGACTGTTGTAATACAGTGGGCGGAACCTTGTCTTCCACCTGTCTGTTGGCGGTGACCGCCGCGCTGTTTTTTTGCACCGCCGTGGCGGTCGGAGTGTTAAAGTGGCTGTCTATGTTTGCGGTTTCGCCACGGTCGTGATTCCATTTTTTTTACCGCCGGCCTGTTGGTGGTTTTACCGCCGCTTTAACACCAACCGACAGGGTTGTAATGAGGGTCTATAACTTGTGCCATAAGGTAACTATAACTCGCACCTTCAGCATGCACTGCTAATTATCCCAGATATTACAGCACTTGTGATATCTTTCATAACATCATTGATAATATCATTGATACATTTGCTGTAAAATATTCATACAAAGACTGTTCATGGCGAGGGCGCGAGTTATAGTTACCTTAGGGCATAAATACCTGCTGTGTTGCCAGAGATAGAGTCCCATTCCATGCTGTGCATTCCGAGTTAATTTCACCTGGAACTTGTTTAAATATCAACAGAACTCCCCTATTTTTTTACAGCAGTTAAAGCACTTAGCACGATTGTCACCTACACAGCTGAAACAATGTCACATCTTTCTATCTATCTGAAAAAGAGTTCTTTGCTTCTGTTAACTGGTGATCTTTTTTCTTGCTTTCTATTTACTCTGGGTGTCTTTTGTACCTTTGGCCAATAGAATCAAGCCGCTAAGTATTATCTTCCTGTCTCTAGATTTTTCCTCAAGCATGCACAACAAAGTCTATCTACATTCTGGACTTATGCTACAGTTTCAGAAAATGATCGTGATTGTTAACCCTTCTCTTTTGTCTTACAGAATTGATCAAAGGGAGCCACTCACTAGAATCCTGAGTTAGTTAGAGAGCATTCATCCTTATTGCATAAATCTGTTGTTTCTTGTTCTCACTTCCTCTACCAATGTGTCATTTCCTTTCTTTCAGCCTTTCCACATCAGTGAATAACTTCTTCTGTGGAGGGCTCCAGCTGATGAGGAAATGAAACAGATGAGTATTCACTTGCCAATGGAGCACCCCAGCGAAGCTCCAACGCCGGCCTGTGGTGCAGGACGGGGCAGCAAGTGCCTTGCTGCACTAGCCTGCACCACCAGGAAAGGGCAGAAATGTACCATATCTACAAGATATAGCACATTTCTTTCCTCCCCCCCTGCACTGGTGCACAGATTTCTGCCATGCACCAACGCATGCACCCCTGCACCATGGTGCAAGGGTGTCTGTGTTGTAGGGATTATTGTTTTTGTGCAGTAAGGGATACTTACTTTCCTGCACCAAAACAAGCACAAAAGGTGTTTTCCTCTTTCCATGTGTGCTGCATGATGCAGCACACATAGAAAGAGAAAAGAACAAGTAGAAATAAAGATATTTTTCCCTGTTGCATCCCTCTTACCCCACTTATAAATCTTTGAATGCCTCAGATTCCTTTAGGTTCCATGGGTGGTGCATGGGAACACCCCAAGCAACACCCATGGAATGCCCCCTTCACCCAGCCTTATGCATGAAAGGGGCCCATATTTACGAGGCCATGAAAAGCCGCACAAGGTGGATTTGTGTCACCTTGTAAATATGGGCTGGAGCATGAAAAAAAAGATGATCTTGTGGCACAGTGTGCCACTAGGGCCTCATAAGTGAGGCCCCTAGTTTGCAAGCAGCTAGACAGGGATGGGGCATGGCTTACATAGCTCTGTCACAGCCAAGATGAATGCTGTTACAGCAAGATTTTCTAAAAATCTTCCAAGACAATATCACAGTCTGAAATGTGCCCTCTCCCACCCAACATTCTACTGGTTGGCCCCACTTTCACCCATCGGGTCCTCAGTTCATAAAATCAACACAAATGTGTCTTAGCAGCATTGTTCTTTTCTAGCAGGTTGGGGGCTTGCCATGGCGCTCTTGACAGTAACTGCTGAACACTCATCAAGGATTTGGATTACCTATCTGAGAGTGGCCAGGAAAAGTTGGCTAAACAAAGGACACCCTTATACCTACCTCTTTTGACTGGGAGATGCCAGAGAGAGTTTCTTCTATTCACTCCCACGACTTACTTAGACAGTCAGGTTCCAGTCACAGTAGGAAAACAACCAGTTTGAACCCTGTTATATGGAAGGAAGGCTCATCTAAAAAGGGAAGTAACCAAGGAGCAGAAGACAGACCTTCCTGGTTGCAGGAGGCTTCGGCCATCATAAAAGGGGATCCTGGGTAATTTTACTTTAAGTTAATGAGGAATGCTGAAAAAGGAGGTGGGTTGACTGTGGGAAAATAGGATTAGGTGGCAGAATTTCTCCACTTGCTGATTAGTGCGTAAGATACATTTGGCATCTCAACCACCTCCTCTTCAGAACATTCCTGAACCTGGGAAGACTCTATCTAACAAGAAGAAGGCCCTGCTGTAAAACAGGAAATTCTTGACTTTTGACTCCTGTTAGAAGAAGAAGACTCCCTCCAGAACTCGAGGACTTCTGTTTCATGCTGGTACTCAGGGACTGGACAAATATTGGGCCTCCTGTTTTCTTTCTGCAAGGACCCAAAAGCAGAAGGACTCCTGAATCCAAAAAGGCCCAACTGACCAAAAAGGAGTGGACTTTGTATGAAATTGGTTGGAGAGACACCTTGTTCCTAGACACCTGCTTTGATGATCTAGATGCCAAATAACTGACCAAAAGGAATGCTTGCAGCAGTTAGAGAAAAGTGAGGTTTGGTATTTTGTTCCATTTCTGGAGGACTAATACAAGATGCTGAGGCTTACCCTGGAAGGTCAAAATCTAGGTGGGCAGGAAAACCCACTCAAAGCTTTTTGCCTTGCGGAAAACAGATTTAGTGGAGCTGTGCATTAAAGGTATCAGACTTTGCGGAGACCCACTTGGATGCAGTTTTTAGCCTTCATTTGCTGGAAGATTTTGATATCCCAAAAAAGGACTTAAGTTCGAAGGTAAAACTTGTACCTGTGTGAGTAAAGAAATCTGTCTGACCGATGAAGCACCCTTGAGGACATGAAATCTGACTTTGTTCTATTCAGTGTTTCTTGCATCAAAAATGAATTGCTTCAACAAGAGCTCAACAACGCCGTATCTGATATCAAGGGACCCTCACCAACCACAATCATTCCGACTACCATTTCAGAGACTAAATCCAAAGTTAAAAAGTTTGACTGGGATGACACACTTTATGTATCTGACCTCTGCTTCATCATGTATAGTCTGATATTGCACAGATCAGTAGTTTACAATGGAGCTTTACTTTTACAAGGTGTTTTTGCCTTATCACTTTAAACAAATTTATCTCTGATTTCCCTTAGACAATATTGAATAAATGTTCTCTAGTTTTCTAAATTGGTTTGGATAGTGTATTGTTCTGTATTCTTTTTTTTAATTGTTGGTACTGCTTGAACCTAATACAGACACATTTTTGCCTGTTAACTTTTCTGGAGGAGGGGACATAGGCAAATGGAGGTTGATATGTCCTTGCTGTCTGATTTTTATTTTGCTGAAATAACGGTTGTATGGTAGGAGCGGGGGCGAAACCAAGCCATAAGCCCATAATGTCAGATTATGCAAAAGTGCTTAGAGCCCTGTGAAAGGACAGATAGCCATAGAGGTTCGCTGGGTTAGTTGCTCAGGAGAAAAAAAAGCTGCCTTAGTTGCTGAGGAGGAAAAGGCTGCTCTGGCTGCTCTGGAGAAAAAGGTCAACCACCAATGGGAAAAGTGTGAGGCTCTGAGAGACACAGGAGCCAACATAACTTCTGTGACGTGTCAGCTGATGTCTCCTGAGCAGATTATTCCCAAGGTGAAACACCATGTAGTGAATGCTGACAACCAGGTCAGCTACTATTCTGTGATATTGGTTACCCTTTAGTAGGACGTGGTACTGGTCCTGTGAAAGTAGTTTCTAGCCCTGGCATGACTGTTGGCTGTGCACTATGAAATGGCCTTGAGCATACTATAAGGAAGAAGGTAGAGCTGAAGGCTTACTCTGAGATGTTGGGTTTGCCTGAGTGAGTGCTGCAGACCCCAAGGAGCAAAGTGGCCAGTCATGGGAGTCAGTCTTAAAGAGTAGACCAGGTTCCTGCCAGTTCCAATGATCCAGAAAGAGTCTAGTTTTTAGTAGAGGAGACCCAGAACCTACGGGTGTCTGTACTGGGTGACCTGCCTGAGCTGGCAGAGTGGCAAGCTGTAGGAGGACCATTTCAGGCAATGTTCTATAAAGCAAATAAGTAGAAGGCCTTCGACAACAGACTGAGGACTGGAAATGGAGATTCCTCTGTAGATCACCTACTCCTTTGACGGGATGGCATCCTCTATAGTGATGCAGGGGAAGGATGACCCAAATACGTTGAAGAACGGGAAGAGACCTTAGACAAAAATTTGATTAAAAGGTCCACATGCCTACTTACCGTCATGGAACTCTAAATTGGAAGCTACTAAAGAAATTAAAACATAGAGACTAAATGGGTCTGCATATATGACATGTATGAGTATGGTAAATGGAAGTTTCACAATTGAATGCACACAAATAGGACACTAATGGGTAAGGCATTGGTGTGATGGCTAAAACATATAACAGAGTGATGCAGAGGATACTAGGGGCTAGATGTACGAATGTGTTGCAACTCCCAAATTGGTTGCAAATAGGTTACCGACAAGAAACATCGTGTTTTGCTATGTACAAATGCCATTCTCAAATAAAATATTGTAATACGACAGATTTGTGAGTCAGTATTTTTTGCTGCTGATAGTTGCAGGTCTTAAATACCAATGCAGTATTTGCAACTTGCAAATCTTGTGTTTGAGGCTGTTATTAACAGCTAGCCTCAAAAACACCCATTTTTACATCCAATTTAGCACAAATGTGTTTCAGGTGGTAACTGTGTGCAAACTAAACGTTAGCCCGTAATGAACCAGGGGTTTCCACAATGGCTGTCCATGTGATTGCGAGGAGAATTTAACTGATGGCTGCTCAGTAGAGGATGAGAGGAGTAGCCAGGAGAGGATATTTAGAACCAGGTTTAACATTTTCCAACAGACAGAGGATGAAATCTTTGAAAAATATATACTAAGTAGTGCAGTGATACTGCATTAAATTGAATTGGTAAAAACACATCTTGAAAGCAGTACGTTGCTCAGCAGTTCCATCCCCACTCATGTGCAGGTGTTGTGCTCACTGCACCTTTTTGCTTCAGCAGCTACCGGGCATGATTGCTGCTGCTGGTGGGCTGTCACAAAGTGCGCTATCATATTTATATCAGAAGGTCCTATATACTATGCTCCTAAACATCAACAGGTACATATACCTACCCAGGAATGTAGAGGAAATCCAAAGCACAAAATTAAACTTTTACAGAATGGCCAAATTCCCCCATGTCTTATGGTGTGTAGATGGAATACATGTTCCTATTCGTCCTTCAGTCTATATAGAATACCTGTTTCGGAATAGAAAAAATACACATTCCCTCAAGCTGTATGTGTTGCACATAATGTAATTACAGATATAGTGGCAAAATACCATGGGATTATCCATGAGGCATAAACCTTCAGGCACAGTGGAATACACCAATGCCTGGAAAGAGGGGGGTTTGAGGATAGCTATTTATTAGGCAATGTGATGCTGCACAATGGCACATACGAGTGTAACCATCAAATCTCAGGTTTTGCCATGCTCACACTTGTTTTTCTTGCTCCAGGTGATAGTGGATATGTGTTAAGGCGTTTGATGCTTGCCGCATACCTAGCCCTGGCAAACCAAAAGAAAGGGTGTTACAACATTGCTCACTGGCGCACGAGGGTGCTGAGTGAATTAATGTTTAGTAAGCTGAAATCAAGAATTTGATGCCTTGACAAGAGTGGAGGTGCACAATAATATGCTCCTGAGACAGCCTGCAAAATTGTGGCAACTGTGCCATGTTGCACAACATAGCAACCGGGAGCAGACTACCCATCACTTTGAAGGACATTGATTCTGAAGATGAAGATCCTGAACCACCTCTTCAGCAGCCTTAAGATCAGAACACAGCAGTGAAGGGGAGACGGGGGCAGGTTCACATTATAACAAATTACTTTGCAAGGTAACTTCTATGTGACAGTACACTCAGTGAAATGATGAAAGCAGAGCTGATGAATCAAACTAAAGCAACCTATGATGCCAGGCTACTATAACTATTGTTTAAGTACTGAACTGTGTGACAACCAAGTGTTTAGTAAAGTACAAGCAAATTGTGGTTACATCACCAAAATAACAACTAAGTGAAAATGACTAAACAATATGATGTTTTCTTCACTGGCTTCTTCAGCTATGTCCAACATAGCCTTCCCCTACTTGTTCTCCACCAGGAGTACGGCTGCTGCTGCGTTTCATCAGTGGCAGAGACGCTGCTAACACTTGAGATGTCCTCACTATCCTGAGCTCAACTCCAACCCCACCTGCTATCTGTGAATTCTGCAGCACTTCAACTGCAGACATCATTTGTTGCAGGGCCCCATAAATGTCACCACTGAAATATCCCATTTTCACCTGCAGGGTAACTGTTCTCCTGGATAAGGTGAATGTGGCATTGGCCATACAACAAGTGGAACGGGTTAGGCCACCCATTTGAGCTGCATCTCTTTGGTCTCAATGCCTCTAATAGGCATTGACATCTGCCATGGTGAGGCTGTCCATTTTGGTGGTCATGATTGCCAAGTGTATCCCAATGTTGTCAAAGGCAAGTGACATGCATTGCTACATGTTCTGCATCTTCCGGTCCTTTTTATCTGCTTATTTGCAGGTGCTGAATTTGCATATTGGACACCCCAAGGCCTCCAACCAACTGTGCAGTGACTTCAGGGTCTACAGTGTGATGTGCCTCATGATTCCATCTACGCACACTCCCTGGAACACGCTGATGTCATTGCCTCACACATGGGTGCTGGATGGAACTAGGAGGCAGAGTGACTTTGTTGTCCTCCATTAATGCTGCCAGTGGTGACAGTGAAGCAGTGCTCCATTGGGTTGGGATTGTGCTTGGGCGACTGGCAAAGGGAATGGGTTCCGCAGCTGCCATGTTTGAGTCCTACACTCCCTCTACATTGGTGTCATCACTAGGTTAATTGGGGAGACCTGTGGGAAATAATGAAATTATATTTACTCACTCGTATGATGAGATATCAATGTGTATGTTTTGAAAACGTACCCCAATAAATGTATACATGTGACTCCTGTGTTGCCTTTTTGACTGCATGTCCCAAAATGCAGTATAAAGATACATTTGTGACAAGCTTAAACAACAACAATCTCATGTATGCTACAGTTCTATGCGGACTTGGACATAGATGTAAGTTCTGAGATGTGACAATAGAATAGAAAGGAATTCATACTTTCTTTGTGAGGTTCCATGTGCTGAGGTTTCAATGTTCCCGATTCCCACAACAGCCACAACAGCCTCAGTCTCCAGGTGGGTCCCAACCATGGTCCAACTGCAGTGGGTGGGAGCACAGTTGGGGGGCCACCTACTGTTGCTTGGGATTCCGACAGTTGTGTTGCTACCTTTTCACTTGTAAGTGACCTGAGGTCATACCACATCTTCCGGATCTCATCAATGGAGCAGTGGGTGACTCTTACGCCATTAATTCTTTGTAGCATATTATGCCAGATCTTTTTACTTTTGAGGGTCTGGGACTGTCAAGGATGCCCTTCCAATCGGTACCTTGTGGTTGTCACAGCACCCTTCGGTCAGGATCTCCAACACCTTCTATAAGAACTTAATTTCTCTTTTTTTGCCTCCTGTATCCTTTTCTTCACTTTGGCTGGCCATTGATGCTGGTGGAGCTTCCTTAGGGATTCTGATAGTTGTCCAGGAAATGGCAGCTGCACTCCACATCCACTCAGTCTGGTCTCCAGGCAGATACTGAGAGGCACTTCCTGGTCCTAGGGTGATTACCCATGGCCAGGAAGTTTTTTCCTCTATCTGCAGTTGCATTCACAATTTGCGACTCCAGTTTTGGAAATCGCTAATAGTGATTTCCAAACTTATCATGCGACTGAGTAGACATTTGCAATTTGAGGCCCAAATTGGACGTACATACAGAATTGCCATTTCCTAATTGTGATTCACATTGATTTGCCATAATGAAATTGCAATTCTTTACGGTCATACATCTAGCCCTAATTTACTTTGTGCATCCTCATCTGTTTCTAACTTCTTTGGAGGGCTCATTGAAAATAAAATTAACCCTCAGGACACCCTAGACTGCTTTAAACCTAGGATCCCACCAAATAAATAAAGAGCTTCCCTGGCTACCAAAGTTGAGCCCATCCAAATACGCCAGGTATCTGGATGGGCACTTTATGATGAAGTAGGCCACTGGGAATCTCTGTGGGTGAGAGTCCTTGTAACACCGTAGCGTGATCCCCTTGGTCAGGTACTGAGAGTTAGGCTAATCATGGTAGGGGTTCTCTCCTGTGAATTTTTAATCCTCTTTAGTGAGCCCATGATTCCCAGGCCTGGGTCTGCCAAAGTATTGGTGGTCTCCTGGTACTATTGGGTTCTTCTAGTGCAGCTGGCAGCTGGCACATGACATCCCTTTGGCAGGACACCTGGGCCAAGCCAAGACCTATGACAAGCTAGTCAACCACTTTTACAGACCCCAGATGAGGCAGAAAGAAGCTTTTTGTCACTCCACTATGAATTGCCAGGCAAGTGGAAAGTCAGAAAGAAAGGGCAATCTCCCCTTTAGACATTCACTGTGGTAGAAATACCCTTTGAGAGTGTAAGGGCGAACACTGGTAAGACACTTGACCAAACACAGGCTCTGGATGCAGTTTATGTTGGTAGTGGTAGATCACTATGCCTGTAAGGTAGGCCTCTGTGCCTTTGGTTGCCTGGATCCTGCTGGGTACTTTTCCTCAAGTAAGGTTTTCCAGATAGGCAGTTTCAGACAGGAGGCAAAATCATGTCTCCATACTTAAGGCCATGTGGAATGAGTGATGGGTGTCTTTCAAGTCCTACACACCTTATTACCCAAAGATAGTTTCAACAAGACCCTGAAAGGCATCAGTTGCAGGCTAGAGAAGTCCTTGTGGTGTAAGTGAGACATCTTGCTACCATGGCTGCTGTTTGTCTGCAAAAAACAAACCCAGAATGGTCTTGGCTTCAGCCCTTTGCAGTGCCTTTTTTAGTATCTTGTTATGGGACCCCATCAGCCTTGAGAGACAGTAGTGGAAAAAAACTCTCAAGAAACTTAGAAAAGAGGTGTCAGACTACATGCTGGCCTTGAGATCCAAGATGGCCTAGGACATAAAGGCAAACCAGAAATTGGAGGCCAGTCAGGAAATGATCAATCACTGGTATGATCATAAAGCAACTCTAGTGAGTACCATCTAGGATAAAAAGTTTGAGTCACGGAACCAGAAGAGCCATGGGCATGGCAAGACAGATGGACCAGGCCCTTTATGGAGAAGAAAAGCAATGTAATCTATTTGGTTGATCTTGAGATACCCAGGAACCCTTTGAGGGTCGTACAACTCAACATGATGAAACCCCACTTTGAGAGGTCAGAAATGACAGTGCTGATGGTGACTGATGAGAGAAGGAAGAAGGTAGGTCCCTCCAGATCTGTCTAACCCTTGCCGCACAGGGCCCACTGCCAGTTGGACGCAGTGTTTGGCTGTAGGCCAGGCCAGGTGTCCAATTCCTGCTTATGCACAGCCGAAGAGCATGCACAGCTGGGGTTGGCTATCCATAGCAGGTGGGGCACAGGCTCTGTGTCCAACCCCTTCAGTGCTTGGCTGATGGTTGTACACAGCAGGGGATGTGTGGCCATGACTGGTTGGATGCAGGGTTGGCCGCAAACCTCACCCTGCACCTAATCTCTGCTGCACATGGCCGAAGGCCGGTAGCAGCCAAGGTCTGTGCCCAGAGTGGGTTAGGCACAGGGTGTGGTTACATAACACTTACAGACTGTACCACAGTGATCTGCAAAGGCAATTTTCCACGACCAGCCGATGTACCTCCGCCCCCTCCCATCCCACACATTCCTGTTGCATTTATGATGACCCTTTAACATCATGGTACTTTTCCCATGGGCTGTTTCTGTGCCGTCCCACCCACCCGGGTCTTACTTCCATGCCAGCCCCTCCTATCTTAGCATCCCACTTTGTCTGCGGAGACCTGTTCATTATCTCATCCATCCGGATCCCATGAACCCCAGATTTTCTCAAATTTCTTTGGGCAACCCCTGTCCTTATAAATCTCCTGTTCCATTATTTTGCATCATGCTATTCCTTCCATCCACCTTCCCGACGATGGAGGGTCTTCGCTTCCCCAGTGCTGGGCGATGTCTCTTTTAGCTACCATGAAACCAATATTCACCAGGTGTTTATGGTATCTTGTAAGGTCAGTGGGCCCCCAGATTCCCAACAGTGCCAAAAGGGGGATCAGCGCTATAGGTGCTCCCATTGCCCCTTCTAGAGATTCCTGTACCACAGTCCAGAATATCTGTGTCCCAGGTCCCTACCACCATGTGTGAATAAATGTGCCCTCTTGTCCACATTTCCAAAGACAATAAGTGTTCTTGACCTTCCCAATTTTATGAAGCAGTGTTCTAGTGTAATATGTTCTGTGAAGCAATTTTAATTGAATGAGTCTGTAGCTTGCTTTGATGGCCACCTCTGATGGGAATCCCCATGCCTCCTGCCGGTCATCTTCCTCAATATTTCATATATCTTGACTCCACTTTTCCTTAAGGGTTCCCAGTGACCCCTGTGTGTTTCGTATCATTGTGCCATATGCTAAGGCATCTAGCAGTCGCAATTCCAAAGGGGAGATCCTCTTGAGTTTCTTCATCTTTAGTTATACTGCAATTAAGGGCATGTTGCAATTGCCTGTATCTTAACAATTGGGTGGTAGGCATGTTACAATCAGCCTGGAGATGTTCAAGTGGCACTATCCTGTTCACATCCCACACCTCAGCCAGTGTAGATATCCCTAGTGTGTCCAAGCCCTGAAACCCAGCTAGTGCAAACACATGTGGTAATTTGGTACTCTCCCATATCAGTGCGCGAGGTGTTAGTCTTTGTCCCCAGCACATCTCCCTCAAAAGGCCCATCAATACCTTTTATACCGTGCGTGTTGCTGGGCAAGCCTGTTTGCTCAGTGTTCCTGAGGGCATGGAGGTGGTGATTATCTCCCATTCCCCACCTGTCTAGCTGGACTGCGGGGTCTTGTGCGTTGGTGTAGGCCCATTTGTTCACCCAACCGACCTGAGCTGTTTCATAGTATTTTCAATTATTGGGAAGCGCTATGCCCCCCTCGTACTTAGATCACGGGAGAGTTTGTAGTGTAATTCGTGGCTGTCCCCCTGTCCATAATAATGTTCTCATCAAGGCAGCTATACGTTTAAAGAAGGCTTTAGGAATCTTAAATGGGCTGTTTTGCAAGACATACAGCAGCTGGGAGGAGGCGATCATCTTAAACAAAGCAGCCTTTCCAAGCCAGGATAAGGGCAATGTGCTCCAGTGTCTGATGTCTGTCTCTAAACTTTGCAGTAGTGGATCTAGGTTGGTTTGCATGAAGGAAAATATATCAGTTTTTAGTAACCCAGACACCTAAATACTTAAATTTGTGATGTTTGACTCTTACGGGGAGGGACAATGTGGTGTGTTGAGTCCAGCCTCCCATTGGGAACAGTAGGGACTTCTCCCAGTTAATTGTGAATCCAAAGTATACACCTGTGATATAAAAAATGTCACCTATTTGCGCCAGTGAGGTGTGTATATTGGATAGGTACAGAAGAATGTCATCGACATTTAATAACACCCTTTCCTCCCATCCAAAATGTCCTGACCATCCCCAGATTCTGGTGTCAATCCTCAGCAATGCTGCCAGTGGTTTTACTGCCAGTGTGAAAAGCATTGGGGAGAGAGGGCAGCCTTGTTGAGTGCCCCTCTCTATGCCAAAGGTATCTGAGAGCTGTCTGTTTAACCTGACTCTGACCAGTTATTTCTTGTATAACAGTTTAACCCAACTAATAATTGTGGGGCCAAACACCCATCCTTTCCAAGACTAGGAAAAGGTTTTTCAATTCTACTGAGTCAAATGACTTATTAGCACCGAGGGGACTATGGTCTGTGGTTCTGTCCCACCTCCAGTATTCAACATATTGTTGTGTAAGTGTCGCAGGTTCAGTTTTCTCAACCGATTGGGCATAAAGCCTGTCTGGTCTGCATGGCTGAAACCCATTATTACTGCGTGTAACCTGTTTGCCCACATTTGTGCTAGACTTTTCATGTCGGTGTTTAGCAAAAAGATCAGTCTGTATGAATCACATCATTCTGCTGGTTTCCCGGGTTTAGGGAGTATGGCCAATCATCGCTGTGTGCATGTTTAACAGAAGTTCCCCAAGTGTGTGTGCCTCTTGGTACGTTGAGAGTAATGCTTTAGTCACTCATTTACCCATTTTACGATACAATTTCGCTGATAGGCCACTAGGTTCTGGGGTTTTCCTGGATTGTAGTTGTGCCAGTGAAGTGATTTCTGCCTCTGTGAGGTTGGATTCAAGAGCTTCCCACTGTTCACGATTTAATTTTCTTGCTAGGCAATCCAGTACAAAATTTCTGATATCTTGCTCAGGAGAGCTTATTCTAGCTCTATAGAATCTTTCCATGTGTGCTGCTAAGGCTGTTGCTAGGTGTCTACTTCCTTTGATTACCTACCTTGAGTCGGGTATTATCTACCAAATATGTCTATTCACCTGCTCATGTTTACTTATCCATGCCAGCAATTTGCCGGCTTTGTTGCCAGCTTCATATATTCATTTTTGTTTAGCTATGAATGCTGTTTCGACCTCATGTCTTGCAACCTCTTGGTATTCGACACGTGTTAATTCTAGATGACGTTTAAGGGCTGGAGAAGGGTTTCTGTTGTAATCTTGTTTCATTATCCGAATCATTTGTTCTAGTGAACCTAATCTCTGATGTCTATCCGATCTATCTCCTATTTCGCCTGCAATAAATATTCTCTGTAGTGTTGCCTTGTAGGCCTACCATAGCACACAAGTACTCTTGACTACATTGACATTTTCCTTAAAGTATGTTTTGCTGGCCCTTTGAACCTCTTGAACCACTTTATGTCCAATAATTGCCAGTTTCGGGGGCCTTTTGCTCAGTTAGTCTTAAGTCTAATTTGCACCGGTGCATGGTCTGATATGCCACAAGCTACATATCTGGCTTCTGAGAATCTACCAAGGGTTTCACCCAGCTTCAGGAAGTGATCTAATCTGAATGACATATTGTGTGAGTATGAATAAAATGAGACCTCCCTCTCCTGTGTGTGCATGGAGCGCCATATGTCTTCCAATCCAAAAGCCTTCATAAAGTCCTGTGGTTTCCTTTTTGTGCTATCACCTTCCAGTTTTGTGCTCTGTCCATCTAGTTGGGTTCTGAGCTTCAGGTTGAAATCACCCCCTACAATAGTAAGCACAGGACGGAGTTCAGTGAGGAGTTTCCCTACGTGTTGCAAAGCAGTAGTTTGAAGGCCTGGCGAAGCATATACATTAAGAATGACAACAGTCTCTCCCCGCCTTTCCCTTAGGGGGGCTGTGTAACATCCCCCTGCATCTGTCTGTGTGCAGTTGGAATGTAGCAGAACTGACTTCCAATCCAATATCGCCACTTCCCTTGATCCAGATGTGTATTGTGCAGAGGAGACCACTTGAAATTTGCCTCTTCCCAGGGACAGGTGTTGGGCGTCTATCAGATGGGTTTCTTGCAGGAATAGCACATCAGCTTTGTAGCAGTGAAATGCACTAGTGACCAGTCCTCTTTTACCTCTGTTATCTAGGTCATTGACATTCCGTGATATCATGGTCAGGTTTTCTGTATGAGTTTTTATCTTACTTGTGAATCTTAACATATTGCTATTATTGGGGTGTGCTGGTAGTGCGGTCTGACGCCGTTGTTCCATTGCGTTTTCTATGTTTCTGTCTGCTTCTGATTTAAACATCCCTAACCAATCCTCCTCCCTACCTTACGGTACTGTGATCGAGAACATGACCACCCCCAAACTGACAATATGTAGGTTCCTAAAACTTCAACAACCGGACAAGTTTGTTAGTTCCACGAATTTGCAGTGGGGTTCACCCTACTGTTGCAGTAAATAGTACAAGGTAGTTTGTGGCTGCCATCTGCCTCCACCCCTTCTAGGTGGTCCAGTGTTTACAGTTTCATTTCTGGATGCATTCAGGCATGGCCTGGTTCCACCCTTGTCTCTGTGTCTCTGGTCATACCAAGTTTTATTTACAGTTCTGGAGGGCAAAGCAGGAGGGGCAACACTTTTAAATTATGTGGTCCACCGTCATTGGCATGGCTACTGGCATTTGCACTCAATCGGTGTCTGACTTGGAGGTCTCCATTCCCCCCCCTTCAGGTATGATAGTTCTCCATCTGTTGTTGTCCAGAATATCTTTACAATTTTTTACCTCAGCCATGGCCCGCACTTGTTCTGCTTTCATTTGCACTTTTGTTGATGATGTTCTGCATCCCCTGAGTCTTCTTCTATGGTGTTGACTCTGTTGCCAGCCTTGGGTATCCTTTAGTGCCGTCGCTGTCCCATACCAAAGACCCTGTTGTTCTTGTGAGGTCCAGGCGTCCTGTGTGGTGAGAAAGAAGTGTGCCTTGTCTTGATGGACCACAAAGGAAAAATGAGTGCATATTTAAGGTCTAATTGGCTGAACACTTTCTTGACTGGCACAAAGGTGCCCCTCAGTTTCTGGACCTGAGTGGTGTAGTCAGGATAAATGTTAACCTTTTGCCCTTCTATATACCAAGGACTATGGTTGCGAGAGATTTGCAAGATGTTTTCGAATCCTGTTAGTTCATCATGTGTATGATGATCGAAGGTGGGCGTTGTCTTGGCGCTATGGTCGAACTCAACAAGAAAGAATCGTGATGGTTTCCCTTGAAGCATTATTGTTTCAAGCCATTCTTTCACAAATAATTCAGTGTTGTGTCCCTCTGCTTTCTCTGGAACTCCGATCAGGTGTATGTTGTTCCTTCTGGACCTCCCCTCAGTGTCTTCTAAGTGGTCTGTGATCTTGGCCATATCTTTTTCCATTTGTGTGCATTGTTGTCCAAGAGTCTGCACCATTGGACATGTTGTTTGGAGTTGTTTTTTTGAATCTTTGACTCTTTCAGTGAGTTTAGTATGTTTCACATGCAGTGCCTACTTCATTTACCACTTCCACAATTTTGGACTCCAACGTTTGTTGTGTGTCCTTTATCACGGCCAGAATCGTCTCTGTGAGCGTTGCTGGAGAATCATCTTTAGGCTTGGGGGGCTGTGTACCATCTCCAGCCTCCTCTGGTTCTTTCCCATTTCCCGTCTTCAGTTTCCACAGTTTGCTCAGGTTTCTGGCATCAACTTCACCTCCTGTGCATGTAACCGTGGCCCCCAGAAAGAGGGCACGGAGATGGGGTGGGGGTCACCCAGGAGCGAGTACACTAAATTGGTGCGTGTGGACACACTGGGTCTTGTGAATTGTATGTTTGAAGATCTCCTGCTGTAAGAGCTTGTTCCTGCATTCCACCCCGTGGCCATACTTATTCACTGTTAAATGTGGGCGGATGGTGATTCAACGTGCAGTCAATTCTTTTCAGGCCCACTATATTATTATTAGCAGTGGCAGTAGTAGGAGGAGGTGGCTTTTTCTTGCCCCTCCTTACTCCAACCCCAGTGCAGGCCAGAGGGTCTGTCCGAGTGCACCTTGGTACTGGTTGCTCAGTGTGGGCCATGTCTGGATATTGTCGCTTGTGCGGTGATCCTCCAACAATAGGTGGGGGGGAATTTGGGCATTAGGGGGTCTGGGGCACACCTTGCATGGGTGTTCCTCCTCCCCTTCCCTCTATGGAGTTTGCTCCCTTGTGAGTGGGTTTACCACTGCAACCCGGGCATTCTGCTATCCTTGCAGCGAGTGATGGTTCTTTCCCCTTTCCATCTCTCTGGGCCTCCTGCCAAGCTCATGGGCCTCCGGCGTGCGGCGGGCCACTCACCGGCAAAGTCTTCCTGTTAATGCTACCCAGAGCAGTGGTGGCAGCTCCACCTCGCCGCAACCTTGGTGCCGTTTCCTCAGGCCCACTCTACTGGGAGCTCTCTCACCTTCAGGCTTAGGTGACAGGCGGGACACAGCGCCGCAGGCCTGGCAATTGAACTTCCTCCTCCATTTTCGCTGCTGCCCGCTGTAACAAGATGTCGGGCTGGTGACTTGTGGAGGCCGATGCAGCCAGCATGACCCCCCCAGCCACGTCCGTCCCCTTTGTATCATGGGCCAGGGGAAGGCCCCAGCCCACTGCCCTCCATTGGTCAAGTAGACCGCAGCAGGCCCCTGGTGCTCTCTTGGCGGCTCTTATCTCTGGGGTCCTCCTACTTGCCCCAACGAGAGAGGAATTATCTGGTGTGCTTTTTTTACCCATTCCATGGCTGCAGGATGCCACAGAGATCAGGATATTTGGCACTGCTGCGGCTTATGCAAGTGAATACAGCCACGCGGGTCTGCCTCCATTGCCTGCGTAGTCATGTCCCCAAAATATTATACATATATGTTAATCATAAGTAACATATACATTGGTTAAATATACCTATAAGAATATCTATATATTTTTAAATCATAAGTAGTATACATATTTGCACAAAGAGCTGCACATATCTAGATAATTACATGTAATCAAATTATACATGTTTACATGTACAGGCATATGCTGTACGTTTCTGTTTTGAGTATGGTGGTCATGTAAGAAAGTGCCAACTTTTGAGAAGGTTTCTAAAGATACATAGTTATCCTTTGATCTTATGTTTGGGGGTAATAAATTCTATAGTTCGGCTGCTTGAACACAGAAAGATGTACCACCCATGTGTTTTTTCTTGTAAGCTGGGGTTTTGAGTCGAGGTGCCACTCTGGAGCAGAGGTTCCTTTGTTGTACGCATTTGGGGCCAGATGTAGGAAACGATTTGCGACTCGCAAACGGCAAAAATGGCATTTGCGAGTCGCAAATGTGAGTTTCCTATGCAGAAATGCATTTTGCGAGTCGGGACCGACTCGCAAAATGCATTTCCGACTCGCAAACAGGAAGGGGTGTTCCCTTCCTATTTGCGACTCGCAGTGGGATGCAATTCCATTTGCGACCGGATACGCTGTGGCAAATGGAGTCGCAGTTACCATCCACTTGAAGTGGATGGTAACCCACTCGCAAACGGGAAGGGGCCCCATGGGACCCCTTCCCCTTTGTGACTGGACCCCATATTATTTATTCAGGGCAGGTAGTGGTCCAAGGGACCACTCCCTGCCCTGAAAAAATATCGAAACTAAAGGTTTCGTTTTTTTTTTTAAGTGCAGCTCGTTTTCCTTTAAGGAAAACGGGCTACACTTAAAAAAAAAAAACTGCTTTATTTAAAGCAGTCACGAACACGGAGGTCTGCTGACTACAGCAGGCCTCCATGTTTGCGAGTGCCTTGACTCGCTATGGGGCCGCAATTTGCGACCCACCTCATGAATATTCATGAGGTGGGTCATTGCGACCCCATAGCGAGTCGGTGTCTGAGACACCGTACTGCATACCAATTTGCGAGTTGCAAATTGCGAGTCGCCTGGACTCGCACTTTGCAACTCGCAAATATTTTATTTGCTACATCTGGCCCTTGGTTATTTAGGGGGTCATTATGAACTCAGCTGGATAGTTTGGCGCTGGCGGTCAACAAAAGAACGCCAGCGCGCAGAAGCCCCCGCCGGCCACATAATGTACCTTCAGCTGGGCCGGCGAGTGGCCCAGCTGAATGTTGGACCTGAACACTGACACCGGCTCTACATGGAGCCCGTGGCAATGTAGCAGTGTGGAGGGTGCAGCAGTACCCGTCGCGGATATCACTGCCTTCAAATCGGGCAGTGACATGTGCAACGGGGCTGTGCACGGTGGCCCCTGCACTGCCCATGCCAAGCGCATGGGCAGTGCAGGGGCCCCGCACCCATTCCGCCAGCTTTTCCCTGGTGGGGTAAACTGCCAGGGAAAGGCTGGTGGAACCAGGAACACTATCCGGTGGGCAGCTTTGCTTGCAGCGCTGCCCTGTCGGATATGTAACTCTGCCATCGCCAGGCTGCCTGGTGGCGGAAGCCTGGTGATGGCGGAGTTACAAAAGTGGCGGTTGTGCCACGTATATTATATGGCGGTCTGGACTGCCATGCCAGCGCCGGCATGGCGGCCCAGACCGCCATGTTCATCATGAGGGCCTTAATTCCTGGTGAAAATTGGCCCTGTTCCATGTATTGAGTTCTGGGTGATGCAAAGCAGCATGCTGGTGGCTCTTCTTGCAACCACTAACCAATGTAAGTCCCTCAATGCAGTGGAGATGCGGGCTTGTGGCTTTGCATGTGGGAGTAGTCTGACAGCAAAGTTCTGAATTTATTGTAGTCTTTTCATAGTTGATAAACATGATCCGTGGGAGAGCCCATTTGTGTAATCGAGTCTAGACAGTACAAGAGAGATTGTGGGTTGGACCTTGTGTGGAAATCCTGGGTGGGGGAAGAACTGTTGCAGTTTTCATAGTAACAAAGCTTAGGGCCATATGTACGAACACATTTCCCCATAGACACAGAATGGGTAAAACCCTTTGCTACATCTGGCCCTTAATCTTGCTAACTTATCCACTTGGGCATTCATCAATAGCTTGTAGTCCATGGTATTTCCAAGTATTCTTACTTCCTTGGATACTTTATGAGGTGGTCCCAGAGTGTCAGGCCCGGGTCAGAGCGGGCCATCATTTTTCCAGTCACTACTAGTGAGCATTTCAGTTTTGAATGCTCTCAATTTCAGATGGCTCCAGGTCACTCACTGATCAAGTTGCTTGGAGGTAACTGAAGAGTTTTGAGTTTCCAATGTGTTTGGGGCTTTCCAGTTTAAGAAGTATTTGTGTGTCATCTACCTAGTTATTACATGTGACCTGAAATTCATTAATCATTACCGGTAATGACTCATGTAGATGTTGAAAAGCATGTGAGAGATGATAGTGCCTTGAGGGACCCCTGCTTTTGTGCTGTACAGTTTGGATGGGAAAGGGGGAGTACGGGTGAAATGTGTTCTGTTTTGAAGGAAGGATGTGATCTAGTCAAGATCCATCCCCTCTATGCTGGCTTCGTAGAGTCTTTGGATTAGAATGTCATGATGATGTCAATGAAGGCAGATTCTGTGCTTCTTCGTGGACAGAATCCTGTTTGGAAGTCAGAAACTATGGAGCTGTCTTCAATGAATTGTGACATCTGAGTGAACACTGCTCTTCCTATCATTTTGCTCAGGAAAGGTTCATTTGGAATTGGTCTGTAGTTGTTTGGATGATGCATATCCACGTTTGGTTTCTTTAGTAATAGGCACATGAATGCCTTTTTTTAAGTCTTCTGGAAAGAATCCTGCAGTCAAAGTTATTGATGATTGTTCTGACTGGTGTGGAAGCAGAGGTAGTTAAAACAATGTTCTTTTTGACTTGTGGTGGTCAAGGGTCAGAAGGGCAGCCAGCTGGCCTGCTTACTTTGACTAGATCTATGAATTCAATTTCTGATGGTTGTCTGAAGGAATGTAGAGGCTGGGTTAGCCTACCCTGGGAGAGGATTATTGGAAATTTGGTTGGTGTTGGTGGTTTTCCTTTGTTTTGAACAGGAGTCCAACCTGTCTGCTTTGGTTGTGTAATGATTTGGCAGGTTGTCAGTAAATTCTCGAGAAATGGGATGAGTGCTTTCTGTACATTTAGGTTCACAAAATTCAGTGAGAATTTTATATAATTCTTTATTTGCACATTTAGCATTTAGAATTCAATTTGAATAGGACTTTTTTTTAGCTTTTTTGATTATTGACTTGTATATTGTTAGGTTTGTGTAGGTGAAGTTTGTCTTGAGTGTTCTTTGTTTTCAGCCAAGTTCGTTGCAGCTTTGCAGTTTGTTGTTTTATCTTTTTTAGTTCTTCATTCATCCAAGGTGCTTGTTTCCTTTGTCCTATTTTGTTGTTCTTAGTGGTATTATGATTTCAAAAGCTTCTGGAAGTTACTGATGGAGGTTTTGAATTGAAGTTATTGTGTTTAGATCTGTGTTGGACGTTAGTTGTGTTTCTAAGTATTCAAAACTGAGTTTGTTCTATGGTCAATATGTAGTTTCATGTAAGGTGGGCGTAGGTGTGGTCATTTGTGGTGTTTTGTGTTGGAAGGCTACCAGATGGTGGTCCGATCATGTGACTGGAGTAATTCTTTGAAAGATAATTAGTTCTTAATTTGCAAAAATGTCATCTATAATGTGTCCTGCGATGTGTGTGAGTTTGTGGATGATCTGATGTAGGTTCAGTGTGTCTAGGTCAGGGATGATAGTTCTTGGATGGGGTCTATTGGGTGTGTTGAACCATATGTTTAGGTCACCAAGGATGCATGGGGTTGAAGTGTAATGTCATAAGGTTTGAAACTGTGTTTAGAAAAGTGTCTTGGAATTCTCCATTGCTAGGTGGTGGTCTGTAAATAACGAGGAAGTTATAGGAGGAAGTTTATTGTTTCCTAGAATATAACAGCTAGTCTGCCTCCTCTTTTGCCTATGCAATTTTGTGAGACAGTTTGATAACCTAGAGGAACAGCTTCCTACAATACTGGAGCAATGCCATCTTCCAATCATGATTCAGTTATTAAGAGTAAGTCAGGTTATGTGTCTGTGAGTAGGTCGCAGATGTGGTGTTGGCTTCAGAGAGTGTTCGAGCATTTAATAGTAGGCAGTCTAGAAATTGTGTTTTGGTGATGGTGTGACTTTGTTTTCTAGATGAGTGAGTAATATTCTCTTGAACTATTAGCAGGTGCATTATTGGTGTTGGTATTAACTGTATCAGGATAGCAATAGTACTGTTTGTCTATATCGTAATCCTCATCAAGCAGGCTCAAAAAGTGTTTTGTTGGGTCTGTGTGTGCAGATAGTACAGCTGGTGATTGGGAGTGAGTTGATGGGCTGTGTTGTTTTTGTAGAGTAGTTTTGTTGTGTAATAGAAAAGGAGATGCAAAGATGTGTAGAGTGGTATATTTTTTGTTTCATTTGTGTCTGTTAAGGGTGGGAGGTGCGTGGGTAGTGGGGTGTATGGGTTATGTTCCAAGGCTCTAAGTTGTGCAATGAATGAAAGGCGGTGAACGAGTGATGTTGTGTTGGAGTCTTTGTGGTTGGTGTGAGTGAAAATAGAACATTTTGGATTAAAGTTGGCTTAGGATTTGTATTATTTGAGTAGTCATGAGGTTGGGAGTGGGTGTTTGTTTCTATTTTATGATGGAAGGCAATAGGAAATTATGGCGGTCATTCTGACCGCGGCGGGCGGCGGTCGCCGCCCGCCATGCGGTCACCGCCCGCCATGCGGTCACCGCCAAATGGCCGCTCCGCGGTCAGGAAACCGCGGATGCCATTCTGGCTTTCCCGCTGGGCCGGCGGGCGACCGCCAAAAGGCCGCCCGCCAGCCCAGCGGGAAAGCCCCTGCAACATAGAAGCCGGCTCCGAATGGAGCCGGCGGTGTTGCAGGGGTGCAACGGGTGCAGTAGCACCCGTTGCGATTTTCACTGTCTGCAAAGCAGACAGTGAAAATCTTCAGGGGGCCCTGTTAGGGGGCCCCTGCACTGCCCATGCCAGTGCAGGGGCCCCCAGGGGCCCCACGACACCCATTCCCGCCATCCTGGTTCTGGCAGTGTAAACCGCCAGAAACAGGCTGGCGGGAAGGGGGTCGGAATCCCCATGGCGGCGCTGCTAGCAGCGCCGCCATGGAGGATTCCCTGGGCCAGGGGAAAACCGGCGGGAAACCAACGGTTCCCCTTTTCTGACCGCGGCTTTACCGCCGCGGTCAGAATGGCCCTGGAAGCACCGCCAGCCTGTTGGCGGTGCTTCCGTTGCCCTCCACCCTGGCGGTCATAGACCGCCAGGGTTGGAATGAGGGCCTATGTTTGTAGGTGTGCTTGTGATGCGCTGATGTGTGTGTTATGGTTTGTTCCTGTGGAGTATTGCGATGAGGTATTGATGTTGTGAATTCCTGCTAACGATTTAGATTTAAAGGACTGTTGGTGAGTGGGTGTTGAATGATAAAGGGGTGGTGATGTGCATTGGAGAAGAGTATTTTGGTGTGTGAGAGGAGATGGATTAGAGTTATGAGTGTTTGTATTAGATGTAGTAGTAGGAAGATGAGGTATGTGTGGTGGAGTTTAGTATAAGTATTGTTCGGTTGTGTGTTTTGGTAAAAGAGGAGAAGGGTGTTGCTGGTGAATGATATGAGAGAGGGTTGACTATAGGGTTAGTGATGATGGAAAGGGGTTTGTTAGGAGCAGGCAGTGGGTAGAGCTGGTGTCTTGTATGAGTAAGGAGTGTGTATTTGAAGGGTTTTAGGTTTTGTGTAATTTGGGTTTGTGTTGTATTTATGATGTATGAATTTGATAGTTGTATAGGACAGAATGGTGGTCTGTGTGAAAGTCAAGGTGCCATTGTGGGGCAGTAGGGTAAAAGGGTGTGTAGATGTGATTTGTGGGGTTTTGTAGTGGTTGTTGAGACTGAAGCGTGGTTAGAGTTTGTTTATTGTAAATGAGCAGTGTGTGTTTGCTGAGATAATGTTTGTATGGTTGAGGACGTGGATGGCTGAGGTAGTTGCTGTTTATTTATCATAATTTCAGTGGTCACAACTGCTGGGATGATGTTCTGCTACAATGGGGTGGGTCTCTGCTCAACCTCATGCATGACAGATGCCGTTGGGTATCAGGAGAAGGGCATGTGGTAATAAGTCTATTAAGTGGGTCCCCCTCCAGTCTTGTGCAGGTGGCCAGATCCTTTTGACCAATTCCCTAATTCCACATGAGGAATTAAAAACATAGTGATTGTGTTTAATGGAGCTCTTTTTAAAGAAAATTCTTCCCTTCCTTGTAAGGGTGGCACAGCATCCCATCATTCAGGAGGAAGTCACTGCACCTCTTGGGTACTCCAACTCTTTATATCTTGATTTCTTTGACGATACAATCCAAAAATTACAGCTGTAGAAAAACAGTGCTGCACAATAAACTTTTAAGTTGCTGTACCATGCCTCTATGCCTCTATCATTGCCCACTTGTAGCCTTTACACTGGCTAAGAATTTTTTACAAGGGCATGCATGATATGGAACCTACTTTTATCCAACAACTGTTTCCATGGTACTTTCCTTCTGGGACATGTTGATCCTCTTCAGCCTTCTTTCTACAGATTCACAAGTTTAGTGAATCTTGTTGGGATGGTATATCCTTTGCCTTTCAGACAACTGAAGCCTGGAATTGACTACTAATGGAATTGAGGTGTCAGCCTAATTTTCTCAATTTCAGGAAACCACTCAGTACCTGGCTATTTAAGCTGTAGGCCGTTTGGTTAGACAGCACCAGGAAGCATCTTTGAGATAACCAGGAAGCCTCTTTTAAATCACACAATCTATAGAGTCTCTGTATTACTAGTAATACTAATACAACTACTACTACTACTACTACTACTACTACTAATAATAATAATAATAATAATAATATTTTCCCTAGAGAACTAGCAGTGGTTAAAATCTAGGAGCGACAAACACATCTTCTCCTCGAATCCTAATTTCAAAGAAATGAATAATAAAATTTATCAAGGAACCAGACCCAGGTTGTAGTACAATGTCAAGACCAAGGTGGTCATTACAACATTGGTGGTAAAAGCCGCTTACCGCCATGCAGAAGACCGCCAACACACCACCGCAGCCGTGGAAATCCGCCACAGCTATTATGACCCACAGCACGGAATCTGCCAATATTCAGACACCCACACAAGTCCACCACACCAAGGGTCAGCGATAAACTGTCGAAAACAAAAACTCCAGCGTCATGCCAACAGAAATATGCCCACACCATCACGATACACGAATCCACGCGGCACTCTTTCAACCGCGGTATTCTATTGGCGGTACACACCGCCGCGCTCAGAATACACACACTTTTACAAAACACTGCCACATTGGACAAATCGAAATACACACACCTGATACACTCAATACAATATAAAACACACCCCCACATCACCCACAAACCCCTACAACCACAATTACTGAGAGAAGGCCAGAGAGAGACACCACCATCAACAATACTAGCATCCACAGGCACACAACACCATCACCCACATAACTTCCACGCACCTCACACTACACACCACTACATACCAGCACAATTATCACCCCACACATCACCCCACACATCACCCACACCACCCCATGGCACGGCAAAGACACCCCAGGTTCTCGGAGGAGGAGCTCAGGGTCATGGTGGAGGAAATCATCCGGGTAGAGCCACAGCTATTCGGATTACAGGTGCAGCACACCTCCATTGCAAGGAAGATGGAGCTATGGCGAAGAATAGTGGACAGGGTCAAAGCAGTGGGACAGCACCCGAGAAATCGGGAGGACATCAGGAAGAGGTGGATCGACCTACGGGGGAAGGTGCGTTCCGTGGTCTCAAGACACCACCTTGCGGTTCAGCGGACTGGCGGCGGACCCCCACCTCCTGCCCCACAACTAACAACATGGGAGGAGCAGGTCTTGGCGATTCTGCATCCTGAGGGCCTCGCAGGAGTAGATGAAGGAATGGACTCTGGTAAGTCAAATCTTAACTATTACATCCCCCACCCTACCTGCATGCCAGCACATACCCCTACCCTCACCCTCACCCTCACCCCCATCACTCTAACTCCTCACAAATGTCCCAACATCACAAACCACACATCCTAACACCAAGCCCTGCATGCACCAACAAAGCATGGACACCCATCACTAAAGCATGGCCACTGCACATACCCATACACCCCCCTAAACCATCATCACACAAGGTCCCACACAGGAATGCAAGCACTGGGGTACACGGTCACCCACCCATTGCACACCATGGCACACATAGATGTAATAACCATCCTTTTATACCCCTGCAGGACCACTACCCAACGTCACTGGACAGGAGGGTCCACACATGTCCACAGCACCAACAGAAGAGGCCCACAGTGATGACAGCACCTCTGTCCAACTGGATCTAGATGACCCCAGTAAGTTATACCTTTGTCCTACTAATCTCTGTAACTATAATAAAATCTCAATCTTCAGTAGAAGTTACTAACTAAACTAGTTCACTTCACTTCTTAGTTCTCTTACCTGAATAGCTGAAGTGATGGCTGTGACCTCTCTCAACCTTCCAAAACCTTATTGCACAGTTCCCCACGGTGCCGTCTTAATGGTGGTGGTAATAGTAGTAAGCTAGCGTGCTAACAGGGAAGACATCACCAGCAAGGTCCCACTCTTACCTATGTGACTCCAACTGTTGGATTACTCAGAAGGATTATCCATCACAGGCAACTAGATTGAAAGAAAACAGAGTTAGTGGGTTATTTATTATCATACCCTATTAAAGACTGAGACCAGACCAACAACATGACACAAAGACCTGATATTACAAAGACTAGCAATAGTAAGTTCTGAGCAATGGGGAGTTAGTATCTAATTTATTAAAACAATTAAAACTAATTAAGAAATCCTCGAGTCAGGAATGGGCTCAGAAGAAGGCTGAGCATTTAAGTAACAGAAGGCCTGAATGATGATACTGATGAATAATGAATAATGTATGATGTATATCTATCCTTTGGGTGGGTAAGTGGGGCTGGTGTGGGTATTGCTCAGGTAAGAAGATCCTGCAATGAGTTGGTGTTGCCTTCACCACATCAGCCTCACCAAGTGTGTGATCCATTTATGGTGTAAATTCATAAGCAACACCTCAATATATCACGCAGCCTAAGGGAACGGGGATTTGGGGGAAGTTAAGACAAAAACAAACACAACACAACAACTGTATTCATCGTGTTGATGAGCAGCACATCTTCATCATTATCAAATCTGTTGAGAAAATGAAGGAATGACACAGTTTAAATAAATGCATTGCAAACAGTCCTTCAACCTGAGACTCAAGGTATTATTACACATCTAAATGTTCAGTCATCTAGGTTCGAAAAAAACAAATTATGGAGGAGCGAACCCACACAATTCTAAAAATGATGTGTGTTAAAAGAAAAATGATACTGTATAAATGCCAAATTAGGGTGTGCATCTGCATTCTTTTTGAAATGTCTACCTTGGGTGTCTGGCTGAACCTGTCCAGTGAGGTAAATAGGAGGGTTATGGTGCTTTGCCTTTCATGAAGAAGAAGAGAAGGCCTGTTTATTATAAATCAGTAAATGCCAATATTATAGAGTCAAGGAAAAGGTAGTCTTCATGCAGAGTGGACCAGGAGGCAGAGCAAGATTAAATGAGAAGTGAGAATAATTTTACAACCAATTCCAGATAAGTAATTGCATGAACCTGGCTGATCAATCTGACAACTGTGACACCAATTAGCCGAGTGCGCCCGTCATGTGAAATGTCTGTTTCCAGCTATGCTCCCCCTTACCACAACCGCTTTATTTGAGAAGTTTAAAATGTATGCCAGCACACTACTAAGTATTTCCCAAATCAACACACTCTCTCTAGTGAGGTTCATAGGGCTAATTAGGCTTCTTTCAATCATGTTGGTTTCTCTTTGAACTTGATGTAGATAACGTCCTCCATCTGGCTGTTGAAGTAGTCCCGGCCTGAGTCTGTTTGATTCTGAGGCCTGACTGTGTCCATCTCCAGAGTCCCAAATCCTAGTCCTCTTCACCCAAATGACATTGAGAGAGATAGGCCTGTAGTGCACTGCTATAGATGAACAAGAAGAGCATAAGTACTTGAGGATTTTTTGCGTTGATTGTGTTCGTTAACTAAACTTACCGGTCTCTAAAAAAACTAAAAAAGTAGAGCAAAGAGTTCAAATTTGGCTAAATTTGAAAGAAAGGTCCAACAATCAACTTCAGGCCGAATCACCCATCAGCTCCAAAACATTACAAATCATCGAAATCAAGTTTACTGATATTAGTTGAACAACACCCTCACTGTCTGTCACCACAATCACCGCTCACACTCACTCAATAATACTATTTATTGGTGCAATAGTTAGTTCCCTGTTCCAATCCTAACTTTGTGGTGCACAACTGTTTATTGTTGTATGTCCTCATTTTCCCCTGGAGCTAATACAATGTCAGTCTTATAAATTAATGTTCTTTAGTGGGGCATTCCAGCTAGGGAATGAAAAAAAGAAGGATAGGGATGTGACAGTGGCAGGCATTGTATTCTTCATGTCCTTTAAGTGAATGGGGAGGCTTCTTCTGTACACACTGGTTTTCTAATTGAGCCATAGAAGTGAATAAATGGTGGGGGCTGCATAATCCAGACACCAAATATATAAGGTTCCATTTGTTTTTTTCCAAAGTAGTTCATCGATAATGTGAAAGTTCTTTGTGGCCTGCTCAGTCAAGGAAGTAGGGTTCATCCTCAAACACTTGAGTCTGACCAATTCCCCTCATCCGCTTCCGGTGCTGTTTCAAGAACAGTGTAATCTTGAGGTATGAAGTGTTGGTTAATTTTTATCATGGTCAATCTCTCCACACTTTGAGGTGTTTTGGGCTCTTTTTACTGTGACAACTGCACCAACTGCATGGAACACATGTTCAGCAGACATACTGGCTACTGGACAAACCAGATAATTTAGTGACAGCCTGCTGAGCTGTGGCCATTGGTTCATCTTCCCATACCAATAGACCAATGGGTTTTGAGCCATGTAGAGCTCTTTTGGGTCATCCAGATAGTCTGGGACCATTCTCTGACTGGTCACTGATGCTGCCATGTGGTCAACCTCTTCTCCCTTGGCCTCTGCATTTGACTTAGGCCCTGCCACTTGAAACCAAGACATTGCAGAGTTTAGGTCCAATTCTACTGTTGCTGGTGTTGTTGTTGGTATTGGCTGCTGTGAGACAACAGCAGTGCCGTCTCTGGAGGTTTAAGGTTGCACTCCAAAATGTCTCCTCGGCTCACTAACACCCAGCCATTCTTCTTCAAGGTCTCTCACTTCTACAACAATCCACATCTTGTAGAGTAAAAAAGGAATGAAAGTGGCCAGTATTTTTTTGTAGTGTGGATCAAATATTGTGGCACAGACATGCTCTTTGGAGGACACAATCTGTCTTTAACTCCTTGGATGAACAGATAAACGAAGGATTAAGCTTCAGTCAACTTATGTGGTTCTCCGTTCACACTGGTGAACCTTTGCAACACCTTTTTTAACTGGTCCTGTGGCAAAATGCAATAACGGGTAGCATGGCTTATCATACCGATCTCCTTGCTGACGTCCGTGTGAAAACCTCTAAAGGAAGTAGCATTTGTGTCAGGCATTTGACCAGGATCCATTTGCTCATCTTCATTATTTTCCCAGTTGCATCCTGTCCTCTTTGAAGTACAGAGTCGATAATTGGTCTGTACTGCTCAAACAGATGTTGCAACATATAGTAGGTAGAGTTCCAATGTGTTGGCACCTCCTGGGGCTTTTGACTGGTACTCTATTAGCATTCTGAATGATCCTCAACTACTTCCGGGCTTTAAAAGAATGCAGATTCTTCTACAGGTGGTCATTATGCTGCTGACTATGGCCCTCATTGCAATCCTGGCGGTCGGTGATAAAGCGATGGTAACACCGCCAACAGGCCGGCGGTAAAAAAATTGGAATCATGACCACAGCGGAAACTGCCAACACAGCCACTGCGGCGGTAACCGCCAACAGCCAGGCGGAAGATAATGTACCACCCACTGCATTACAACACGCCTATCTGCCAGCTTATACAGGGCGGTACCAACACCATCAAAAACACGGGGGAAACAGTACTCTGAAGGGAAACGACTCACCTCTCAACACTCAAGGAAGAACCACAACGCCATGGAGCCCGAGCTGCACTTTTTCCCAATGCTGGTGTACCTTCTCATACACCAGGAACACGAACGCCGGTGAGGACAACCACAGTGAGTACTGCACCTAGCACACAATGGAGGGGCGGAGGAAAAAGAGAGTGACACACACATGCAACACATAGCACCCCCACCCCCAACACCATACACACAAACAGATGCAACAACATTGCATATACACCCCGTAATCCTCAGGAATAACGCAAGGACAAAAGGAATGGAGTAAAATGAGTGTAATAGTACAGTTTTAGGAAAATATGTACTTAAATCAATAAACAGTATGTACAATATATACAATATATACAAAAGGAGGGACAATGCCCACTCCAAAATGTCTGTGGCCCACTGGGCCAAAAGACATAGGCCAAGGCCACACTTGACTCCTGCCTCAATACGGAGAGAACACTGCAGGGGCATCAGGTTGAAAACACACAGGCACCACAGGGGGGTGGGGAATGGGGGGGCACCTCAGCCGGAAGATGGTACAACGCCACTGGCCTGGAGGGGGCTCCATGCCCACTGCTCGGTCCTGGGGAGTGCAAAGCCATAGTCTCTCTAGTGGGTGATTTTCCCACTGCTTGGTCCTGGGGAGTACAAAGCCACAGTCTCTCAAGTGGGTGGTTTGCCCACTGCTTGGTCCTGGGGAGTGCAAAGCCACAGTCTCTCTAGTGGATGTTTCCTTCCACTGGTTCTGGAGGAGGCCTTGTGCCTAGTGTGGTTCATCCTGGCAAGGAGGGGCTGAGTGGATGGCTTCTTCCACTGGTTCTGGAGAGGGCTTTGTGCCCAGTGGGCTTCATCCTGGCAAGGAGGGGCTGAGTGGATGCCTTCTTTCACTGGTTCTGGAGGGGGCCTTGTGCCCAGTGTGCTTCATCCTGGCAAAGAGGGGCTGAGTGGATGGCTCTTCCACTGGTTCTGGAGGGGGCCTTGTGCCCAGTGTGCTTCACCCTGGCAAGGAGGGGCCGAGTGGATGGCTTCTTCCACTGGTTCTGGAGGGGGCCTTGTGCCCAGTGTGCTTTATCCTGGATGGGGCAAGGTCACAGTCTCTCACCTGTGTGTCACACCGACAGGTGTTGCAGGGGCCAGGACGCACTGCAGGCTATGTAGTCACCACTACACATTGCTCGCCGGCGGCGATGGCTGCTCAGTGGATGCCAGTTGCGCTGCAGGTGGTGGTGCTGACAGTGGTGGTGGTAGCCTCCAGGCCTTCACCTGCAGGCTTGGACGGCTGCCCACTGGGGCTGCTGCTGCTGGCATTGGTGCTGCTGATGGCAGTGCATGTGGCGGTTCTGGATGTAGTGCAGGTGGCGGTGCTGGCAGTGGTGGTGGTAGCCTCCAGGCCTTCACCTACAGCCTCGGACAGCTGCCCACTGGGGCTGCTGTTGCTGGAAGTGGTGCTGCTGGCGGTGGTGCGTGTGGTGGTGCTGGTCGCAGTGCATGTGGCGGTGCTGGCCATGGTGCAGGTGGCGGTGCTGGCAGTGGTGGTGGTAGCCTCCGGGCCTTCACCTGCAGCCTCGGACAGCTGCCCACTGGGGCTGCTGCTACTGGAAGTGGTGCTGCTGGCGGCGGTGCGTGTGGTTGTGCTGGACGCGGTGCATGTGGCGGTGCTGGTCATGGTGCAGGTGGCGGTGCTGGCAGTGGTGGTGGTAGCCTCCAGGCCTTCACCTGCAGCCTCAGACGGCTGAAGTGCCATGGCTGGTGTTGTGTGCTCCTTCCTGCCCTTGGCAGATGGTGGTGCCTCCTCCTTCTGCCAGCTGGTGTCTTTTTCTTGCCCTTACTATCTGGTGGTCCATCCTTCCCCTTGCTGGATGATGTCCCCTTCTTTCCCTTGCTAGGTGGCGGACCCTTCTTGGCCATGGCAGGTGGTGCTGGCACACTGACTGGTCTGACGGGTGCCTCCTTGGAGCCTCTTACACCTGCAGTAGCTGCAGAAACTACAGTGGCCATGGACTGGGTTCTGGCCACCCTGGCCCAAAGTGAAGGACGGGGGGAGGGGTAGGGAATAGGTCAAGGGTGTAGAGGAAAAGCTTCTTAGGGACACTGGGGTGGGAACAAGGTGAAGGTTTGGGAGTGGAGGAAGAGGGAGTGGTTGTAGGAGGTGTCAATCTGCTGTGTTTGGGTGCAGGTGCATGGACTGGATGCTGTTGTGAGGTGGATCTCTGTTGGGTGTCTGTGTGCTTGCGTTTGTGTACTTTAGGAGGAGGGGTCACAGACACAGTGGGAGAGGACACGGGACATGTGCACGGATGTGGGGGCGGTGACTGACAGTGAGGGCCGTGTAGTGATCGGCGTGCTGGTGATGGAGGCAGTGGATGAGGATGTAGTGCATGCAGGTCTGAGTGGAGACGCTACTGGGAGGGAGGTGGATGAGGAGGAGGAGGGGGACACAGTGGAGACAGTGGATGTTGGTGTGTCTGCATGTGAATGGTGCTTGTGTGAGTGCCTGTGAGATGAAGTGTGGTGCTTGTGTTTGCCTGAGCCACTTCTGTGTGTTGATTTGGGTGATAGCTGGTCTGAAGGTGTGCTTCGGATAGGCTGGGGTTGAGGGGATTGGGACTAGGTAGAGGAAGTTGGAGGGGGGAGGCTGGAGACAGGGACAATGGATGTCATCAGTGCGTTGGCTAGAGCCTGGAATGCTCTCTGTTGGGCCGCCACGGCAGAGTGAATGCCCTCCAGGTATGCATTTGTTTGTTGCAAATGCCCTGCTACACCCTGGATGTCATTCAGTATGGTTGACTGCCCAACAGAGAGGGATCTCAGGAGGTCAATAGCCTCCTCTCTGAGCGCAGCAGGGCTGACTGGGGCAGGGCCTGATGTGCCTGATGTGCCTGGGGTGAATCAGATGCCCACCCTCCGGGGTGAGCGGGCACGGGAAACTCGCTGAGGGGCTGCTGGGAGGGAGGTGCTGGTACGGGGGTGATGGATGTACCTGTAGTTGGGGTGGCCACGGTGGTGTCCGCCACCACCAGGGAGCTGCCGTTGGAGGTGTCACTGTCGGTAGTGTCCTCTCCTGTCTCCGTTGTGGTGCTCCCCTCGCCCTCCGTCCCACTGGTGCCCTCACAATCCGTGGATTTGGCCTCCAGGCCCATATGGGATCCAGCTCCCTCCATCGCCGGTGCTTCTGCTCCTCTGCCAGATGATGCTAATGCACACAAGGACAGGGTGACAAAACAAAAAGGGAGGGAGACAGAGGATACACTTGGTCAATGCCAGCAACAACACTACCGTTGGCGTACACAACTCACAGGGAAAAGCCCTATTCACTAGGCTATGCACTACCAGTTACAATGCTAGTCACCAGGCCATGGGGTACAATGCCTAACGCCATTATCTGCACACCAGAAACCCACAGGACCCTGCCCAGTAGTAGATGCCCACTAACATTATTGGGGTTGGAGTGCATCTGAGCTTGCACATCATTAAACATATCCTGCCATGTTCGCCCTGGCCTAGGGGCACCCACAGCCTACATCCCCACCCAGGTAATACCTTAACGCGCGCAAAGTCATGATTCAGAATCTGTACTCACCCCCATGTGGCTGCTGTGATGCCTTCAAGCACCCATCCAACTCCGGATAGGCCACCGACAGGATGCCGAACATCAGGGGGGCAGAGAATGACGGGCACCCCTCCCTTGTTGGGAGGCCAGCCCTAGCTGGGCCTCCGCTGTCTGCCTTGCCCAGCGGCGTAGGTCCTCCTACTGTTTACGGCAGTGGGTGCTCTGCCTATCAAAGACCCGACGTGTCCACACCTCCTTGGCGATGGCACGCCAAATACCCTTTTTCTGATGGGCGCTGACCTGCAGAAAAAATACAGCAGAAAAGGTGTTAGTCATACCATCCGGACTGTTATACTAATTGCCCAACAAATCCCTCCCATCCCCTTACACACATACATTGACCACCATACATGCAGAACTCTGCCCAGGACCCCTCAGACCCCCCCCCACACGAGGCTTACACGCACAGCAATCCATACATTCATGGCCCACGCATCATGCTCACAGTGTACTCACCTGTTTGTCTGGAGGACCATAGAGTAAAGTGTACTGGGGTAGGACCCCATCCACCAGTCTCTCCAACTCCTTCAAAGTGAAGGCAGGGGCCTTTTCCCCAGACACTCGAGCCATTGTCGCTTCCAGACACAGGTCACAGCAGCACTTGCAGTGCAGGTCCTCTCCTGTTGAAGGTCAGGTAGCAAGTGAGTGAACAGATAGAAAATGTCTGTCACGTCCGTGGCGGTGCGTACAGTCACCGCCGGCGTACATCGCCATTGGCTCCCGGAACCCATAGGGCCCAATGATAACCACATTTCCACTTGTCCCTCCTCACAGGTCAGGCAGCCGCCATTTCAGGTGGGCACAGGTCATGGAACCTAACCGTGTCACACCAGACATTGGCACATCAACTGACTTTCGACTTCACATACTGTTTCTGTAAAGCAAAAATTGCATATTAATGTTGAAATATGTGTGAATATGACCTTCTGCTCACCATTTTTCACCGTAGAGTTCAACCACTGAGGATGATTAGGAGATGGAGACATTCCCCCTGTGTACGGACCCCTGGTGGACCTGGCGACAATGGAGGACAGGCACATTATCCGGAACTACAGATTTAATAGGGCCACAATCCAAGAACTGTGTCCCCAGTTGGAGCCAGACCTGATCTCAGCTATCCATCACCCCACAGGTATCCCCCCTCTAGTGCAGGTCCTTTCAGTGCTCTATTTCCTGGCAAGTGGTTCCTTCCAAGCGACAGTGGCCATGGCATCAGGGATGTCACAGCCTATGTTCTCAAATGTGCTGACCAGAGTGTTGTCTGCCCTGCTGAAACACATGCACCACTACATCCTATTCCCCCAGGTGGAGGATTTGGCCACAGTGAAGGCTGACTTCTATGCAATGGGACATATCCCCAACATCATTGGTGCCATTGATGGTACACATATTGCATTTGTTCCCTTCCCCGGAGAAATGAACAAGTGTTCAGAAATATTAAAAGCTTTCACTCTCTGAATGTGCAGATGGTGTGTTTGGCGGACCAGTACATCTCCCATGTGAATGGCAAGTATCCTGGCTCTGTGCATGATGCCTATATCCTGAGGAATAGCAGCATCCCATATGTGATGGCTCAACTCCAGAGGTACCGGGTGTGGCTAATAGGTGAGCCCATGGTCCCCACCCAGTTGATGTTGGTATATGGGTGTGGGGTTGGCCCTAAGGGAGAGTGTTTGGCTAACAGGTATCCCTCTATATTTGCAGGTGACTCTGGTTACCCCAACCTCTCATGGCTACTGACCCCAGTGAGGAATGCCAGGACAAGGGCAGAGGAACGTTACAATGAGGCACATGGGCGAACAAGGAGGATCATTGAGAGAACCTTTAGCCTCCTGAAGGCCAGATTCCGGTGCCTCCATTTGACAGGTGGATCCCTGTACCACTCACCCAAGAAGGTGTGCCAGGTCATCGTTGCATGTTGCACAACCTGGCCTTGAGACACCAGGTGCCTTTTCTGCAGGAGGATGAGCCTGGGGATGGTCGTGTGGCAGCGGTAGAGCCTGTCAACAGTGATGAAGAGGAAGCAGAGGAAGAAGATGTGGACAACAGAAGTACACTAATTCAACAGTACTTCCAGTGACACACAGGTAGGATACTGTAACTTCACCTTCCATTGCAGTTTTGTTTTTGACATTGAACATGGCAGCCTGAATTCCCTATTTCTATGGCCACTTACTGTACCCTTTGGCATCTCTATTTTCAGATCTCTGTGCCCCTCTCTGGCTCCTAGTGTGTTTACCGCTGCCCAATACAGGTCATATCTATGTACATATTACAGTGCATTTGAATTGCAAGATTTACAGTTTGTGAAACTAATACATTTGTCAAACAATTGACAAACTCCATATTTGATTTTGTTCCAAAGGTGTTTATTTCTGTGATAATATGTGTATGGGGTATTGCAATGGGCTGGGTTGATGGTGGAGAAATGTCCAGGATAGAGTCCAGTCTATTGGTATCACAGATGCATTGTCCAAGGGGGCATAGGAAGGGGAGCAATGGCACTTCAAGGTGGACAGGGTGACAGAGTGGGAGACAACAGTGACAATCAGGAGAGTCTCATTTCCTGGCGGGGGTCTTGGCAATGTTCTCTGACTTCTGCTGGGGTCGCAGGGACCGTTTGCATGGTGGTTCTCCTTCTGCAGGCAGTGGGGTGCTGGTGGCCTGTTGTTCCTGTGGCGGGGCCTCCTGTCCACTAGCGTCTGCGGAGGTGTAGGGCTGTCATTCGGTGTGGCTAGTGTCAGGGGCCCATTGGTGTGCCACTGCCTCCCTCATGGTGTTGGCCATGTCTGCCAGCACGCCTGCAATGGTGACCAGGGTGGTGTGGATGTCCCTCGGGTCCTCCCTGATCCCCAGGTACTGTTCCTCCTGCAGCCACTGGGTCTCCTGCAACTTTAACAGTATCTGGCCCATGGTCTCCTGGGAATGGTGGTAGGCTGCCAGTATGTTGGTGAGTGCCTCGTGGAGAGTTGGTTCCCTGGGCCTGTCCTCCCCCTGTCACACAGCAGTCCTCCTAGCTTCCCTATTGTCCTGTGCCGCCGTCCCCTGAACCGTGTGCCCACTGGCACTGACCCTAGGTCCCTGATTTTCCTGTGTTTGTAGGGTTGCCTGGGGTCCCTGTTGTGGTGGACACACTGCTGATTGACGTGTCCTAGGGACAGAAGGATGGGCCCACTGGGTGGGTACTGTGGTGGGGTTTCCTGAGGGGGGGAGGCTCTGTGGTGGGATGGGACTGTGCCTGGGTCACCAACTGTCCAGAGGTCCTTGATGGGCCAGGTTGGTCATCGTGATCCAGGCGTGCAGAGCTGCTGTCATCACTGTGGGTCTCTTCTGGGGGGGACTGGATGTGGCTGGCTCCTCCTCTCCGGTGACGTTGAGTGGGGGTCCTGTGGAGATGTAAATGCATTGTTATTGTATCTGCATGTGTCATCTTGTGCATGGTAATGTTTCCCTCTATGGTTGCTATTAGCAAGGCAAGCAGGGCTTGGTATTGGGACTGGTGGGTTGTGATGGTGGGGTATTTGTGAGGTGGTGGAGTGGTGGTGTGAGGGTAGGGGTAGGAGTTTGTGATGGCATGCAGGTAGGTGGGGATAAAGTAGCAAAGATTTGACTTATCGGAGTCCAGTCCTACTGCTACTCCTGCCAGGCCCTCAGGATGCATGATCACCAAGACTTGCTCCTCCCATGTTGTTAGTTGTGGGGGAGGAGGTGGGAGTCCACCGCCAGTCCTCTGTACAGCTATCTGGTGTCTTGCAACCACAGAACACATTTTCCCCTGTAGGTCTTTCCACCTCTTCCTGATGTCATCCCTTGTTCTGGGGTACTGTCCCACGGCGTTGACCCTGTCCACGACTCTCCGCTATAGCTTCATCTTCCTTGCAATGGATGTCTGCTGCACCTGTGATCCGCATATCTGTGGCTCTGCCCGGATGATTTCCTCCACCATGACCCTTAGCTCCTCCTCTGAGAACCTGGAGTCTTTGTGGTGCCATGGGTGTAGTGTGAGTGGTATGTGTGAGGGTGTGTGGGGGTGATGTGTTGTGGTGTGTGCTGTGGGGTGCGTGGATGATGTATAGGTGATGGTGTTTTGTGGCTCAGATTCAGTGGGTGCTCCTGGCTTGTCTTACTCTCACTTGCCAAAATCTTTGGGTCGTAAAGGCTTGTGGGTAGTGTGGGTCTGTGTTTTATATTGGTGTGTGTGTGTGGTGTGTGTCAGGTGTGTATTTTGAATTGTCCAACGTGGTGTTGTTTTGTTAGTGTGTGTGTATTTTGAGCGCAGTAGTGTGTACTGCCAATGGTTTACCGCGGTTGAATGACCGCTGCCGCGATTCGTGGGTCATGATGCTCTGGGCGTAGTTCTGTTGGTGTAATGGTGTGGGTTTTAGTTCTGCCATTTTATCACTGACCTTTGGGCTGGCGGACTTGTGTGTGTGCCTGTACAGTGGCGGATTTCTATGTGTGGGTCATAATACGGGTAGAGGTATACCGCCGCGGTCGCAGTATGTTGGCGCCAGTCAGCATGGTGGTAAGCGGCACTTACCGCCAATGTTGTAATGAGGGCCTATGTCTTCTATTTTGAGAAAGTCCTGCACAATCAGGTTGATGTAATCCACTAAACACAGGACCCTGAAATGTCCACCACCTGCCATGGCCTTGGCTATAGTACTGCCACTGTCCATGGCAACAAATCCAATTTTGACACTTATGAGTCACAGTCATTCAAACACCTTGCTGTTAACGTCTTCTAATATCTTTGCAGCTGTATGGGATTTCTCTCTCGCAAACATTGCTACTGTTGAATGTTGCGGAATGCCCTTAAAAGTTTCTTCAGTGCTGAGACCTGCAGATAGCTGTTGCCTAACCCCCACTAAAGAGAACCAGTGTGCAGTGACACACATGTAATCATTTGTTTGACAACTGGTCCACAGGTCTGTCATCAGGTAGATTGTGTAAACAGCTCTCTGCTGCAGAACTTGTCCAACTAATTGCAGCACATCGTGATGGGACGCTGGAACAGCAACTCTGAGAAAAAAGGTCCAGTGGGGAACCTTTCATTTTGGGCACAATGCTGCCACAAATTCTTAAAAATCCAAATCCTTCCACAAAAGAAAAAGGGAGGAGGTCCAGCGCTAACATTTTAGGCAGCTTCCATTGGACAAATCTGCCATTGAGTGGTTGTGTTCACAGAGCCCCTCCTGCCTAAACATGCCCATAATAGTAGCTTGGATTTTATTTGTGTATGGTGCCACTGATGCAGGTGACTTCCGGAAAGAACCAAGAAGTGGTAGACTCAATGCCCGTCTTGGGGTAGTTACTGTATGTGATGGTGCCTCCATCTGAGTCCTGTGCCATTTCGAGGTTGCTGATGTGGGTGATGCTGGCACGCTGTTTGAGAGAGGGATGCTTTATGTGAAGGTGTCACCCTCTTCTTTCTCATCACCACCTACCGTGATGGGAACTGTGCTCCTCCTACCAGGTAGCATGATGTTTTTTCATATGGGTTATTTGGCATCCAGTACCATAGTGTGATCCAGGCTTACCTCAAAGAACACTTTCATGGCAAATGGAGCATATTGCAATGTTATCCTCCTGCTTGATAATCGTAAAAAAGTCCCAAATTTGTGAGAAGAACTTTTTCAGTGTGACACTGGTGCCACTGTCAATGTCCGACGAATTGGATGTAGGTGGGTGTGTCGACGTTTGCCTCATTGCAGTATTACTTCATCTGAGGGAGTGGTGGATAACAGGTCTCAGCAGGGACCTTAAAAATCTGAAAGGTGGTAGTGGGGGAACCAGTGCCATAACCCTCTGAGCAGATTTAATAGGAGGGGTAATGTTGGCGTCCTCTGAGCCAACTTCCATGACAATGACTGGCTTGTCCTCTTCCATAATTCTAAGACTTTCAAAGACTTTCCCTTTTGCTTGTTTCTTTTGGCAGGTCACAGACTCAGCCGGTGTCCAACCATGTCCAGATCATCAGAAGTGGGGCTTGGAGAAGATGGTGGAGAACCCCTTTCTGTTTCTTGTTGGAGATCGGGAAGCCAATGGTTTAAGAAGAGATACAAGTTGCTCAGCAGGAAGCTCAACCATGAACTTTTGCTAGCTGCAACACCTGTTGTCTACTTTGCTCAGTTTCCAATTCAGACTCACTGCTCATCGTCATGTTTGCAGTGGCTGCCTCATTGAGAGACATGGGCTTGGATTTAGGTTGTGGTGGTGCCATCATTGATGCAGGAATGGTTGTCAGCTTGCTGCCCATAGGATAGTGCGGCAGCCACAAAGTTTCCTGAAAAAGGATGAGGGCAGCAAGTCAGTGGTTGCAATCTATTTCTTCTTCTCCTCCTCACTGGCAACTTTCTTGGCAGCACCTTTCTTTGGGGCCATCTTTAAACTCTGTCAGTTGGCACTTAGCTGCACAAGGGTAAGCAGAGGAGTCACATGCTGTGGTCGTGTCACTTTGGGCCAACCTTCTGTTTGGCAGTAATGTGGGTGAAGTCTCTTGTGCACCTAAAAGCAAACAAACAAGAAGAACATTTAGTGAAACATGCATTTTTGCAGTTGGAATTAATATTCAAATTCATAATTTAGTGAGGTTATCCCAAATAATTAACAACAATAGTGTATTGTTTCCAAGCCACACCATAATATACAATTTTATTCAGGATATCAACATGCATCAAAGGGGGGGTGTCTGTGGCAGGAAGGGGCTGTAGGGGGAAATGGAATAATCCTGAAAAAAATTAATGCTGGTGTGTGCCTATGGTAGGCAGGGGATGCAGGGAAAATGGAATAGTCCTTAAAAATGAATGCTGGTGTGCACTTTGGCAGGCAGGGGGTGCAGGGAAAATGGAATAATCCTTAACAAATTAATGCTGGCGTGTGCCTATGGCAGGCATGAGGTGCGGGGAAAATGGAATAACCCTTAAAAAATTAATGCTGGTGTGTGCCTATGGGAGGCAGGGAGTGCGGGCAAAATGGAATAATCCTTAAAACACTAATGCTGGTGTGCACCTACGGCAAGCAGGGGATGAAGGGGAAAATTACATAATCCTCACAAAATGAATACTGATGTGCGTCTACGGCCTGAGAAAAGAAGACCTATGGCAATCGGTGGGAGAGGGGAAAATGTAATAATTCTTAAAAAATGAATGCTGGTGTGCACCTGTGGCAGGCAGGGGGTACATGGAAAAATGACACAATCCTTACAAAATTAATGCTAATGTGCATTTATGGCCTGAGAGAAGAAGACCTTTGGCAGGAAGGGGGTGGAGGGAAAATTAAAAAAAACATTGCTGGTGTTTCACTAGGGGCTATGAGAAATCCATTGGGAGGAAAGGAGGTGAAGGGGAAAATGGAAAAAAATGCATATAATATCATAAACACTGTTCGTCAAATACTACAAAGATACTCAAGCATTGTAAACTGATATCAGGGTAAAAAATGAGCAAAAAATGTTATAGGCCTACTCTATCCGTGTACATTGAAAATGGCTTTGAAAACTAGAAAAAAAAGAATAATACCCTAGGTGGCTGGCTAAAAATAGCCACCAGCCATGTGGTCAAACAGCAACAGCAAGAAAAGAGGCATAAAGAACAAAGAATACATGCAGGATTATGGAAAAAGCACACTGACTGGCTGCACAAAACTGGCCGCTAGCTACAGAGTCAAACAATGACAACAAGCAAGGAAGCATGAGGAACAAAGAACATATGCAGACCTATGGCAAACGTATACTGACTGGCGCCACAAAATTGCCACCAACCACAAGGCCCAACAACAGCAAGCAAGGAGGCATTGAGAATAAAGAACATATGCAGGCCTATGGCAAAAGCACACTGACTTGCTAAATGAAATGGCAGCTCATAGTCCAACAACAACAGCAAGCAAGGTGGCATGAAGAACAAAGAAAACAAGCAGGCCCATGGCAAAAGCACACTGACTGGCTACACAAAATGGCCACACAAGGTCAAAGAACAACAGCATGCAAGGATGCATGGAGAACAAAGAACACATACAGGCGTATGGCAAAAGTACACTGAATGGCTACAAAAAACATACCCGCTGGCCACAAGGTCAAACAACAACAGCAAGCAAGGATGCATTGAGAACAAAGAATACATGCAGGCATATGGCAAAAGCACAATGACTGGCTCCACAAAATGGCCATAGGCCACATGATCAAACAACAATAGCAAGCAAGGAGGCATGGAGAACAAAGAACACGTGCAGGTCTATGGCAAAAACACACTGACTGCCTACACAAAATGGCTGCTGGCCACGTGGTCAAACAACAACAGCAAGCAAGGAGGCAGGAAGACCAAAGAACAAGTGTAGACTTATAAAAAATTTACACTGACTGGATGCACAAAATGGTCATTGGCCACATGGTCAAACAACAACAAGCAAGGAGGCCTGGGTAACAAAGAACACATGCAGGCCTTTGGCAAAAGCACACTGACTGGCTACACAAAATGGCCACACAAGGTCAAAGAACAACAGCAAGCAAGGAGGCATGACCAACAAGAACACATGCAGGGCTATGGATAGACACTGACCACACAAAATGGCCACCGGCCACACAACATGGAGAACAGAGACAAAATTGTGGCCTATGACAAACACACACAGACACACACTAGCCAACCAAAGGAGGCATGGTAAATAATGAAGAAAAAAACCACTGACTTTAATTCAGCAATGCCAAAAATGAAAATTAAGTCAGTTACAAAACATTTTACAACACAGCCTCCCAAGGCATGAAATTACTCCGCCAAGATACACATTTTGCAGAAAAACTAAGTGAAATACAAAAAAAAAAAAAATATCCAGTGTCATCCCTGGACTAAATCATAGATGCTTCAAAATAACTATTACCACAGAAACAGTTGCTTCATATACCCAATGATTACTGCTGGCTGGATGGCCCATGGGCAGAATAGGTCACATGGTAAAATAAATTAATAGTGCACATTTAACAAACATGGAGAAAATTGACTTAACTGTGTATCCTTTCCCTTATACAAAAATAAAATAAATGCCAAATAGAATACTAGCCCATTATTGCAACCACAGGCCACTCACCACAATCAAATTTCTAAAACTGAACAAAAGCACAAGCAACACCCTTATCTAAAGGTTATTGAACTTGCTTGTTGCAATGTCACAAAAATAAAGTCTTTAAAATTCAATAGGATATGTGTAGCAGGAATTGTAGACAGAGAGTGATGCTTTCATCTTCAACTCCAAATGAAAAGTGAGCAGGAGATGGACAAAGTTGTGGAGGGAGTGTTCTGGACAGGAAGAGGAAGTTGGAGTCTCTGGAGAACTTACTTTATGTTGAAAAAAGTCAAATAAAAATAGTGTTTTTCACACTAAGGGCCATATGTACAAACACTTTTTCCCATAGACACAGAATGGGGAAAAATCTTTGCTACATCTGGCCCTAAAAACCATCCTGAACCATCTATTTGAGTAGAATATCAACTCAAAAATGTATTTTGGAGTTGATTTAGCTGCTTCTCAAGTAGAAACCCTACTCAAGAAGCAGCCGCTGCCTCTCGCGATCACTAGCATAAACAATGGTGCTGGAAGGCCTGGGAGAACCAGATATCACACTAGCGGGCAGCAAATCTCATTCACACTCGCAAGTGTGCATTTACAGAGCCTTGCATGCATCAAAGGTTATATAATTTTGCGCAGACCCAGATGGCAGAATTAAACAAGAACTCTGCATTAAACGCGTAACTGACTTATCTGAATTCCACCAACTCCACGAGCAGAATTATATATCTGCCCGGGCCTAGTTATGGTGGAGAAAGTCAGACTCTGAGTCCATCTCCTGCATGTGATTGAATAAGGCAAACTAATATTGATAGGTAGAATCAATCAGATGCCCTTAAGGTAATGCTGCTTTCCTGTTTCCTTGAATGAGCATGTCAGCCACCACCAATGGGGATGGTGAGCAAGGGAAGAGATAGAATAAGCAGACTGGGAAGCAAAAAGGGATGTGCAGGAAGTGTAGGGAAAGAAATATAATACACACATTATTGTGAAAAGAGGAAGGATGGGAAGAAGTGAGAGGAAACTGAGAGGGAAAAGAGGTGAGTGGCGAGGGTGATCAGGGAGATGAGTGCTACAGTAGCAGGAGAAACCTGTGAAAGAGTGGAGAGAGTGGAGAGAAGGCCAGCACAGGAGAAAGCTAGAAAAGCCAACACAGCAGGGAAGAGATGAAGAACCATGCACTCCCACGGAGTGCAAACGTTGAACAAGTAGAGGCATGCAAAAGGAATAATGTTCACTGACATCCACAACGGAAGGATACAGCTCACCCAATCAAAACACAGTGAGACCAAAATACTTCAAAAGTGTAACTAACATAAGAACAGGTCAAACACCATTGAATCAGTAGTAGGAAGTTTTATAAAAAGGCTAGCTAATCACGAACAAGCGGCAATCCCAAAGTACAAGTTAAGGTGATGGTCACAACAGTTCTCTACGATGGCTAAAGCAGTTTTTAATGAGACCTAAAAGTGACAGACAGAAAATCACAAGTTGATTGGATACTTTTTTTAAATGTTTGTATTTATTTTCAAGAGTGTGGCACAAGCAGATTAATACCAGGTAATGACAAATCTGTTGAAGACCATTACATGAAAATAATTGGTAGTAACAAAGAGGAGTACATTGTTACAGTAACAAATAAAATAGGATGAAGAAACCTATAGAAATCAAACTAGTTCCTTATTGAAGAACCTGAGGTTGCTTACGCGGTAATGTCCGCAAACTTTCATGTCAAATAAAGAAGAGGTTACATTTGCGCTCCGGCTAGGATGCCTAGTCGGGGAAGAACAATATGTAGGGTAGTATAGGCTGGTGAAGGGGGTTGTGTGAAGAAGAGCAACATGGAGGAGAGTCCATCATTCCACCTCTGGCATGGATCCGTTATAGAGATAAGTAAAGGGGGGCCAGAGTAGGGGGCTCTGGGTCTATAGACAGTGAGTTGTTAAATAGAAGATGCTAGTTCTATCGTGTCAGAATGGGTCTATTGGGTCTGGTGTGTGAGGGATAGCACATAAGTACATAATGGTTGCCATTTGTCTTTTGCTCTAGAGGTCGGAGGTTGTAGAGATGCGTATATTTCTCTTGTAGTGTTTCAGTACGTCATACTGGTAAGCCAGTTGGCAGCAGTTGGAGGAAGGCCCCCACCTCAGTGTATTGTGATTTTGCGCTAGGACAGAAGGAGGGCAATGGCGGTCAATCATCTGACAATTCTGGGCGATCTAGGACATAGCCCATGAGGGCAAGTAGTGGATCTGCATCTAGTTCAGTTTCTAACATTTGGGATAATTTTCTGAAGATTTTGCCCCAATATTGATGGACCAATCTACAGGACCAGGCCATATGAATAAAACCTGTTCCCAGAGCGTGGTATTTAGGATAATTCAGGAAGCATGCTTGATCATATTTATGTTGGTCAGCAAGGGTTAACTGATTGGATACTTCATTTATGGTTTTGTTCCTGTACAGCTCCTGGAGTTTTCCCATCATGAATTGTGTGCATTAATGGAGACTTGTGGATTCAGTGAGGCAGTGGACTGAATGCAGAGTGCACTGGCATTTCTCATCCTTGCCATTTCTAGAAGTAATGATCATTGGTTCGGAATATTTAGTTGGATTTTGTTGCTGAAAAGACAGTGCTGAGACTAGGGGGATCCTTTATGGTTTGGTTTTACTCCTGCCAAATGTCTGGAGTGGAGGAAGCCCACCTCTGCCTGTTTTATGAATATCCAGCTTCAAATTTAAGATTCCCTGCTTGGTCAGTATGATTTTTTTGCAGAAAGTGCTATCTTCAACACTATTCACAAAATTTTGAATGATGTCCGTCCTCACGGTCATAATGCCATGATGGGCAGTTGACGTTGGGTTATGAGTTGCAGAGACAAACCACCAAATTTGAATTTGTTTCTGAAAATTATAGAAAAGAATGTCCATGAAACATTGCTTCTTTTACTTCCAGCACATGGGGGACATTGGCCATTTTATGTTGGTTCCATGATTGCACAGTGGTCCCAGACAGAAAAAAACAGCTGTGATCCTTTTAATGCCTTCGACATGGCAGTTCTGAAGCAGCTTGCTATCCATGCCTTTGAGCTGAGAGTTCGGTGGGAGCTGGTCAGCTCTAAAGGTGTTTCCAAGAGCAAAAAAGGCTGATACATGGGCAGCCTGAGATTGTGGGCACTCCTTGCTAGCTGACGTCCGAAAAAAACTGTAATTGTGTGTCTTTTTGGTTACCAAAACAAGAGAGCCATCTTGTGGAGTGCACATGCTGTTTTGGAGGTGTGGTGAGAACCACACTGTGATCCTAGTATACGTGTTGAATCTATTGCAGAGTATTCACTTTGCAAGCAAATACCATGTCATTGTTGTCCTGTTCTTTTTGATAGGTTTGAACGTATGGTGTGGCTAAAATGTATAACCAAGAAGATTGCTTTTACACTGCTGACCTTTACCTTCCATGTTGTGCTTAATGTATTCACTATGTGAAGTCTGTTTTAGTGAAGGATGAGTAGGCAATTTATTTATTTGGATTTATTTATGGATTGATATAAAGCACAGACGTTATGCAAACGTGCAAGAACACTTTAAAACAAGAATAGATCATTACATAGTGCACATAAGTTACATTGCATGAAGATGTTGGGACATTTAAAATGCAAGAACATTGATTATGGTAAATTGCAACAGTCGTTTATATTGAGTAACAGGATGTTGAATGGAACCATGTACATAACAATGTCTAATGAAATTGAGATAAGCCTCAAGGCATCGATCAGGGCGGAGACTGAACAACCGAGGTCTAGAATGGAGAAGACCAGTTATAAGAGAGTTAGAGTAGTCGATTCTAGAAAGCACCAATGACTGAACAACAGTTTTGAGATCTTGCTCTGGAATGAAGCTGCGACTTCCCCAGAGGAGACATTGTTGAACACACACATTTCTGCCTATGGTATTTATTGTGTTTATCTGTGATTGTAAATCGAGTCTTTTGTCAGGTATGACTCCTAGAGATTTGGCATTGTTGACAATAGTAGGTTTGTTAAGGATGTTGAGTGTGTCCTTTCAGGATCAGACTGCTATTGGTGATTTTGATGAGGAAAAATCCAGTTTTGGGTGGGTTTAGTTATAAATGATGGGAAGTCACACAGCCTTGAACTGTGTTTAGTGTGCTGGCAAGGTAAGAGATGTCATCTGGAGACAAGGCTTTTAAGTACAGTTGGGTATATTCAGCATAAAGATCATAAAAGATGCCAGATTTTCTCAGACTCCAAGAGTTTTGATATAAAGGTTGAATTAGGTCAGGGATATGATAGAAATCTGTGGGACCCCTCGAGCTAGAGTCCTAGGTGTTGAGAATCAAGTATCAATTGTTATCCTCAGTGACCTTCGCATGAGGTATGAGTCAAACCATTTGAGGGCCATGTTATCAATGCCCATCCGTTTATTGAGTAGATTAAGACATATACAGTAGTTTAGTATAGAAAAGACTGTAGTTAGGTTGGGAAAAAAACAGGAGGCAGGAGTTGTCTGAACCAAGGACACAAAGGCCCTAATTATCACATTGGCAGTGACTGTTCAAGTGCCGGTAATACCACCAACAGGCTGGCGGTAATTACTGCCAAATTATGACCATGGTGGTGAGAACTCCCATAGACAGCCAAAGTACCACACCAACCGCCAGGGCGGAAACAACACTCACCATGGCTGTAGCCGTCAACAGCCAGGCAGAAGACAAAGTACTGCCCATCATATCATGACACAGGAAACCATAATTTCCGGGGCAGTACCAACATCATCAAAAGCCTGATGGAAACAGAACACAGAAGACAAAAGACTCTCCATCGGAGACACAGAGAAGGACAAAGCTGCCACGGAACCAGAACTGCAAGTCTTCCCCATGCTCATCTAGGCTATGCTCCACCTGGAACACCAACACCGACGAAGATGACGACGGTGAGCACAGCCGCCTAGTACACAAGGGAGGAAGCGAGGAAAAGGAGAGTGACACACACATGCACGACACGGACCATACACACAACCAGCTGCAGACGAAAAACAATGGCACACGACACACAGCATAATAATGCAAGGACAACAAGAATGCAGTAATGAGAATGTATTGAATGCGAACAGCCACCAAATGAACCAATTGGACGAAAAACAGATATGTACGAATGTACACAAAGGGCCAATGCCTAGTCCAAAGTACTAAGGGCCCACATGGCCACAGGGCACAGTCCAAGGCCCAACTCGACTCCTGACATCAAGTGGGCAGGCACCTCAGTGGATGGGGGGTGGGAGGCATCTCAGCTGAATACAGGAACATGTCCACTTGTTCTGGAGGTGGCTCCATGCCCATTTCTCTCTGCTGGGGAGTGCAAGGTGGCAGTCTCTCAGGTGGGGAACATGTCCACTGCTTCTGGAGGGGGCTCCATGCCCATTTCTCACTGCTGGGGAGTGCAAGGTCACAGTCTCTCAAGTGGGTAACATGCCCACTGCTTCTACAGGGGGCTCCATGCCTATTTCTCACTGCTGGGGAGTGCAAGGTCACAGTGTCTCAGGTGGGTGACTTGCCCACTGCTTCTTGAGGGGGCTCCATGCCCATTTCTCTCTGCTGGGGAGTGTAAGGTCACAGTCTCTCAGGTGGGTGACTTGCCCACTGCTTCTGGAGGGGGCTCCATGCCTATTTCTCTGTGCTGGGGAGTGCAAGGTCACAGCCTCTCAGGTGGGTGACTTGCCCACTGCTTCTGGAAGGGGCCCCATGCCCATTTCTCTGTGCTGGGGAGTGCAAGGTCACAGTCTCTCAGGTGGGGATCTTGCCAACTGCTTCTGGAGGGCAACCCTTGTACAGCAGTCCCTGGAGGGTGTCAGGAATCCCCAATGTGCTTCTAATTGGGTATGGTGACTCATCCACATGTGGAAACTCAACTGCTTTCCTGACTGACTATTAATAGCAGAGTGAAGCATACCTCCCTGCTTGGCATTGTTTTGCTTCCTGATCTCAGCATCTGACTCTGCAGTCCAGCCCCTGCTGTCATCCTCATTTTCAGGACTTTTGAGGCAATTATTTTCTTCGTTCCTGTACTAGCTGACACCAGGCATTCCTCCAGCACTCCGGAAAAGACTGCAGCTATGTGACTAGTATTCTCCAGAGAGCTTTCCTAGAACAGCTAGTGTATTTCAGACTTCATATTTTGGCACAGTGCTTATCTTGAAGAGACAAATGCATTTCTGAACATTCTACATTATTATTGTAGTTACTTGCCTAAATGTGCTTCAGGAAATCTGCTTGAGCTCAAGTACTACAAAAAGTGACAGTGCAATTTTAAAAAGGCATTTACGTGACTTTTCTTTCTCTAATAGCATGACTTTTGGATTTTAAATTGTGTCATTCATGCCTGTGTTTCAGTTTTGAGGAATTTGCTTTTTGAAGGGTTTTTCACACACACAGTGAAACCAAACCAAACTGTGCCACCCTAACTGTTTGAACCCAGAGTTGACATTTGTATTTCTTGGATTGTTTTTGTTCCTCTTAGTTTAACCCTATGCATGCAGGAAAGTTATATGTGATATAATTAATGCCCTTGTTTGTCTTTCTTGTGCATGATAAGTGCAACCACAGTTCTAATTGTAGTGTGCAACAGTGAATCTCTGTGAAGCCAGCCCTAGTGTCGCAGTACTTATTGTTATGGTACTCAGTTTGGGTTTTTGGTAATGCAGTGTTAGTAATTGTGCCAACAATTATTATTATCCAAGACAAGTGCTAGAGCATCCTGGTGTTGTTCTACCGCTCCCGTGCCCATATCAGAAAGAGAGATTCAGTTTCGAGGAAGTTGAGTGCATTAACTCTACTATCACTCTGTCAACAATGACCTGCCCCCCAAAGATACAGGGTGCCTGGCTGGACCGGCAAGACGTGGCAGTGTTTCGTCTCTTTCTCTTCCACTCCCCGTTTCCCTTTGGGACACATGCCGGGGTTTCTGTGTCCACCAGGAAGTGCTGAGAGGTGTTCTAGGAGGTCGGGGGCATACCATCGCCCCTGGAGACATCCTGCTTTTCAGGTGAGTGGCCCCGTCGTGACAGAAGGTGGCCTACATGCCCTCCACTGGTAGTGAGGGCTGCACTGTCTCATCTGGAGGTGAGGGTTGCACTGTCTCAGCAGGTGAAGGTGCCTCCTGGGCAGCCTCAGCTGGTGGTGAGGGCTCAGTGACCTCTGGTGGTGATGTTACCCTGACAGCCTCTGCTGGAGGTGAGTGCTGCACTGTGCCTGCAGGTGAAGGTGCCTCCTGGGCAGCCTGTGCTGGAGGTGAGGGCTGCACTCTCTCAGCAGGTGAAGGTGCCTCATGGGCAGCCTCTGCAGGAGGAGTGGGCTGCACTGCCTCAGCTGGTGGTGAGGGCTCCGTGGTGTTGGTGGTTTCACCCTGACAGCCTCTGCTGGAGTTGAGGGCTTCTTTCTCTTCATGGCAGGAGGTGTGGAATCCTTACCCTTCCTGGCAGGGGTTGAGGGCTTCTTCCCCTTCATGGCAGGAGGTGCGGGCTCCTTAATATTCCATGAAGGGGTTGAGGCCTTCTTCCCCTTCATGGCAGGAAGTGCGGGCTCCTTCCCGTTCATGGCAGGAGTTGAGGACTCCTTCCCCTTCAAGTCAGGAGGTGTGGGATCCTTACCCTTCCTAGCTGGTGGAGTGGGATCCTTCACTGTCTTGCCTCCATGACTACGAGGTGCCTCCACTGTTCGCGTAGACTGTTTGGCTGAGGTGCTGGGCTGGGTCATTGGGACCCTGCTCTTACAGGCAGGACGGGGGGAGGGAGGGAAGAGGTCAAGTTGGGCAAGACAAAGCTTTTTAGGGATGGTGGGGTGGGATGAGGGAGGAGGGATGGGAGTGGAGTTTGAGGGAGTGGTTGTTGGAGGTGTATGTCTGCAGGACGTAGGTGCAGGTGTATGGGCAGTGTGCTGATGTGAGGTGGATGGCTGTTGGGTGTCTGAGTACTTGCGTTTGTGTCCTTTGGGGGGACAGACAGGGTGGGATAGGACACAGGGGATGTGTGGATGGATGTAGTGGAGGTGTCTGCTAGTGAAGTGTGTGTGCTGCTTGGTGTGGTGATGCTGGTGGTGGATGTTGATACAGTGCATGCAGGTGTGAGAATGGATGTGACTGTGCAGGAGGTAGAGGAGGAGGAGGGGGAGACAGTGGAGGAAGTGGATGTGGTTGTGTCTGCAACTGTCTGGTGTTTCCGTGTGTGCTTGTGGGATGAAGTGTGGTGCCTGTGTTTCACTGTGCCACTCGTGTGTTGTCTTGTGTGCATGCTCATCTGTATGTGTGCATGGGATGGATTGGCATTGAGGAGACTGGGACTGTGAAGTGGTAGTTGGAGGGGGGACGGTAGGAACAGGGACAATGGCTGCCATCAGAGAGGAGGCCAGAGCCTGAAACGATCTCTGTTGGGCCGCCCATCCACCGTGGATGCCCTCCAGGAATGCACTGCACTGCTGCATCTGGGATGCCAACCCCTGGATGGCATTCACAATGGTTAACTGCCCTACAGAGATGGATCTCAGGAGGTCAATAGCCTCCTCACTCAGGGCAGCAGGGCTGACTGGGGCAGGGCCTGAGGTGCCTGGGGCAAAGGAGATGCCCACCCTCCTGGGTGAGCGGGCATGGACAACTCGCTAAGCGGCTACTGGGAGGGCAGTGCTGGAACGGGGGTGGTGGCTGTAACTGCAGCTGAGGTGGTCATAGAGGTGTCCGCCACCACCAGGGAGCTTCCATCGGAGGAGGTATCTGAGTCTGTGTTGTCGCCTCCTGTCTCTGCCAAGGTGCTCCCCTCGCCCTCCTTCTCACTGGTTTCCTCGGCGTCGGTGGACTCTGCCTCCTGGCTCCTGTGGAATGCAACTCCCTCTGTCCCTGCTCCTCCGCTATATGATGCTAATGCACACATGGACAGGATGACAGAAGCAAAAGGGGGGGGGAGAGAGAAAGGAAACACTGGGTCAATTACTGCCCCAACTCCACAGTTGGCATACACAGCACCGTCACATACAGGGATCAGGATTGAGCACTATGCTTTGGACTGCCATTGATTTGGCTTGATGCCACGGCAAGATGAGGGCCAAACACCACCAACTGCACCCCTCCTGGGACCCACAAAGACCTGACTGACATGGAATGCTAACTAGCTAGGTTACCTGTGTTTGCCATACACCCATTACCCTTGATCTGGATCACGTTGCAATGTCTGACCTGGCATTTTGGGGCACCCACTAACTCACAACCACAACCGGGATCCCATGGCACTTACCAATTATAGTTGTAACACCAACTGTACTCACCCCCTTGTGGCTGCTGTGATTCCCTCAAGCGCCCATCCAGCTCTGGGTAGGCCACCACCAGTATGCTGGCCATCAGGGGGGTCAGGTCCTGACAGGCACCCCTTCCTCGTTGGGAGACCATCCCAAGCTGGGCCTCTGTGGTCTTCCATGCCCAGCGTCTCAGGTCTTCCCTCCGTTTCCAACAGTGGGTGCTCCACCTGCCATAGACCCCCTGGGTCCGCACATTCTTGGCGATAGCATGCCATAATCCCTTCTTTTGAGGGGCGCTAACCTGCAGAGGTAATATAGACAGGAGGACACCATTACACATACAATCCAGCCTGTCACACATATGGCCCACCAATCCCGTGTCCATCACCATTGGTACACACTTCACCCGGGGCACACCACGTACACCACTACAAGACATCCCCACCAATGACATTCATGACAACAGAACATCAGTTATACGTCAATACTTCCAATGACACACAGGTGAAACAGTGCAACTGACCATTCCTCTGACTATTGATGTTTTCTGTGTGGCTGTAGCATGATGGCATTAACATCCTTTGCCTCTCAACTTACTGTCACCTGTGGCTTGTCATTTTACAGATGTCGGTGATATGACAACAGTGTCCTATTGTGATGACTGCAGACAGCTACAGGCCATTATTTCTAAGCTATCACAGTGTTCAGGTCATTTGCACTAGATGTGACTGTTTCCATAAATGCAAGTTTTCAACACATAAAATACTAGTAGTCGAGTTGTGTTCAAAGGTGTTTATTGTAGTGCTATGAAATTGAGGGAAATGTGCAATCGAATGGGGTGATGGTAGAGGTAAGTCCAGGGTATTGTTCTAGTCTGTTTGTAGCACAGGTCCAGTGTCCAAGGGGCCATAGGAAGAGGAGCAAAGGCAGGTCAAAGTGGACAAGGTGACAGGGGGGACAATCAGGAGAGTCTCATTTCCTGGCCGTAGTCTTGGCAAGTGTCTCTGGCTTCTGTCTAGGTTGCAGGGAACGTTTGCTGGGTGGTTCACCTTCTGCATGGGGAGGAGTGCTGGTGGCCTGTGGGTCCTGTGGCTGAGCCTCCTGCCCACTAGCTACAGTGGAATTGGAGGGCTGGTCAATGGACTGGCTAGTGGTGGGGGCCCACTGCTGTGCTGTTGCTTCACTCACGATGTTGGCCATGTCTGCCAACACCCCTGCTATGGAGATCAAGGTGGTGTTGATGGCCTGCAAGTTCTCCCTGATCCCCTAATATTGTTCCTCCTGCAGCCACCTGTTCTCCCGCACGTTGTCAAGGATCTGGCCCATGGTGTCCTGGGAATGTTGGTAGGATCCCAAGATCTCGGTGAGTGCCTCCTGGAGACTCGGTTCCCTGGGCTTGTCCTCCACCTGGCGCACATTGGTCTTCCCAGTGTCCCTGTTTCCCTGTGCCTCTGTCCCCTGAACAGTGTGCCCACTGCCACTGTGCCCAGGTCCCTGATTGTATTGGGGAAGAGGTGTGGACTGGGGTCCCTGTACAGGTGGGCACACTGCTGATTGACGTGTCCTGGGTACAGAGATGTAGGGACGCTGGGTGAGTGCTGTGGTTGTGGATACTGAGGGGCGAGGCTTTGTGGTGGACTGGGAGTGGGCCGGGGTGACCGACTGTCCAGTGGTCCCTGATGGGCCAGGTTGTTGATCCAGATCCTGAAGTCCAGAGTTACTGTCCTCACTGGGGGCATCTTCTGTTGGGGGACTGGAGAGTTGTGGCACCTCCTCACCGCTGACATTGGCTGGGGCACCTGTGAGGATGCAGGTGATGTATTATGCTTCATGTCTGTGAGATATTGTACATCCCTGGCTTCCCCTCTATTGTTGGTGTTGCCCTGCCACCTTTGTTTGTGTATGGTGATATATTGTGGGATTGTTAGTTTCCCTATGCTGTGCATTTTTAGTGATGGGTGTCCATGCAGCGCTGGGAGAGCTGTCCAGGCATTGGTATGGCATGCAGGGTTTGCCATTCATATTAGTCAGATGTGTAAGTGCAGTGTGTGAGATGTATTGGAGTGATGGGAGTGGGGGTGAGGGGTGTGATGACATGCAGGTATGGGGGTGATAAATAGTAAATCTTGACTCACCAGTATCCAGACCTCCGGCAACTCCAGTTAGTCCTTCAGGATGCAGTATTGCCAAGACTTGCTGCTCCCTTGCTGTGAGCTGTGGGGGAGGAGGTGGTGGTTCACCGCCAGTCCTCTGGATTGCGAGCTGGTGCCTTGCTGCCATGGAACATATCTTCCCCCGTAGGTCGTTCCAACTCTTCCTGATGTCGTCCCTTGTTCTTGGGTGCTGTCCCACGTCATTCACCCTGTCCATGATTCTCTGCCATAGCTCCACCTTCCTGGCAATGGATATTTGCTGTACCTGTGCTCCAAACAGCTGTGGCTCTACCCTGACTATTTCCTCCACCATGACCCTTAACTCCTCATCAGTGAAACGGGGGTGCCTTAGTGGGGACATGGGTGTTGTGTGGTGTGTGTTGGTGAGAGTGTGTTGAGTAATGTGGTGGAGTGTGTGATGTGGGGTGCGTGAGGGATGTATGGGTGTATGTGATGTGTATGCCTAGTTGTCTCTGTGCTCTTCGTGTCAATCTCCTGAGAGTTATTGTTGTTCGTAAAGGGTTGTGGGTAATGTGGGTGAGTGTTTTATGGTGTTCTGGGTGGGTGGGTGTGGTATGTGTTTTTTGGTATTGGCCAATGTAGTATTGCTTTGTATTTGGGTGTCCATTCTGAGCGTGGCGGTATGTACCGCCAATTGTTTATCACCACTGAATGTCCACAGTAGTGATTCGTGGGTCATGATGTGGTGGGCGTTGTTTTGTTGGCGTAAGGGTATGGGTGTTGGTACCGACAGTTTAACACTGTCCTTTGGGATGGTGGATTTGTGTGTGGCAGTATTCTGTCAGATTGTTGTGTGTGTGTCATAATATGAGGCACAGATATTCGCAACCGCGGAGGTATGTTGGCGGCCGTCACTGTGGCAGTAAGCAGGATTTACCGCCAATGTCAATATTATGGCCAAAGTGTTTCACCAATAACCTGGAGCCATGCTGTTTCAGTGCTTCAACCTTGATTGAAACCTGATTGGTATTCTTCCAACAAGTTGTTGTTTTCTATGTTTTGGGTAAGTTGGCTCGCTGGAAAATTGACAAACTTTGAGGACATTTGTATCTGCTCAAGAATTTTGAGGAGTTGAATTACTTGTTCAATCTTAAAGCAACCATGAAACCATCCCTGGCTAAGCGAGCTTCAAAAATTTAGTCCAGAAGAGAATAAATGTGTGTAAAGTTATTTGGCAATGTTCCCAGGATTTGGGTCTAGTGGTTTCTGGGTTTGGTCTTTGTGATGGTTTTTCATTGATTCTTCTTCCCCAATTATGTCAAAGAGTTGACAAGGTTTCTTTATTTTACATGTAGTGATCAGGTTACGATGGACATTCGGACACATGTTCTGTGGTTGTTCACTTGCTTTTACTTTAGAGTCCCAGAACTGTGCAAATTCTTTCACTTTTGTGACTGGATCATCTGATCTGAAGAACGTAAATTGGTTACTAGCACTTTTGACTAGTTCTAAAAGTCGTTTAGTACAGTTCCTGGCTAAATTGGTGACAGATCTAAAATGATTTGATTTTTCACCAACAAATGCTCCTTTTGTACAGTGATCTTGCATTTCAGAGGCTTGAAAAGTTGGTGGAGGAAGGCAATGTGTCTATTTCTTTTCCAGTATTTTTAGGGCTCTTCTTTCCTTATTCAAGGTCTAATTGACCCAAAGAGCTGATGGTTTAGGTATTTCCTTTTTGTTCCGGGGTGGAGCAAGCTCATTGAGCAGACCCAAGACAGAGGGCCTGATTTAGAGTTTGGCGGATAGGGTTACACCGTCACAAAAGTGACAGATATCTAGCTGCCATGTTACGATCCCATTATATCTTATTGGAATCATAATATGGCAGACAGGATATCCATCATGTTTGTGATGGAGTAACCTGTCCGCCAAACTAAATCAGGTCAAGAGTCAAAATATTGAGCAGTCAAGATGTAGATTTCCGTAAAGGAGCTGTTGGGCAGTAACAAATTCTGTGCAATGTTGTTACGTATATTGACGTCCCTATTCTTGGTGTTACAATACCAGGTGATCACCCATTTGACTGGTCTAGGTTTTTCACAGAATATGCAAGCCGTGGAAAACAGGTGATAAGATAATGGTTAGATCGATCCACTGATGTGGGTTTGTTTACATAGAGCAGAACTCCTTTGGAGATCGTTAAGTCTAGTATGCATCCCTTTGCGTGAGTTGGTCATAGAATGTGTTGGATCAGGTCATCTCCAGAAAGGAATAAGGTGAGATGATTGAATACGGAGGCTTCTGTGGCACACTAATGTAGGTTGAAATCATCCAGGAACACCCTTTGCAGCTTTCATTGATTAGTCACAAGGTCCATGTATCCCTCGATCAAAGCTGTATTATCATCCGATGGGTGATAGATGGTATTTAATCTGAAAGAGGAATTATATTGTAGGTATAGTTCCAAGGGCAGGCATTTAAATAGGAAAACAAGACATTGGGTATCTCTCTGTAGTCTAAGGAGTCCCTGGAGATGCAGCAATGCCACTGCCAACCCTCCCTATATGGTCACTTCAAATAATATTCTGGTTAGCCAGGTCCCTTGTTGAATGGGAAGGATGTTGGGTCCTAATTGAAGAGATAGTTGGTATACTGCATTGGTTTGGGTCACCAAGAATAGAGGAAGTTGATAGAGAAATCATAACTTGCAAGTAAGTTGCCAATATCAGTCTGAGAGGGTGAGCATCTCTCTGGACAAGGTAGACAATTCCACATTGGTTATGAAGTGCAGGAATGATTGGACCTCAGCTGAGGGAGCAGAGAGTTTAAAAGAGCCATAAACGTAGGACATAGTGGCTTCTGGCTTGGAAATTTAAAAGTTGAGAATATCTAGTTTGTGGTCTAGGGGATTCTAAACTATAGTTGAGCTTACTATGATGTTCATCTAGTGCTTTCATCCTTTGATGATGGGTGTCATCGCAAGTATTTAAGAGTTACCAGCCATGGTAGATCAGTAACTCATTTTGACATGCTTGACCAGTATTCTCTGCTGGGGATTGATTCAGTTACTTTATATTCTGGAGTTGATTCAAGGTTTTTGCTGAAGGGAAAATAGTGTCTGCTATTCCAATCCAGCAACTAGGAAATATGGGGAGGGTGAGGGGTTGGTGTGCTGAGTGTAACTGGTGTTGTGAGGTGAGAAGTGTTAGGATAGATAGGAGGAGATGTATGTGTGGAGTGTTTATGGGTATGGTTGAAGAAGAGTAAGGGGAAACAGGAGTATGTAAGTGGATCATCATTGAATAATGTGGGAGGGCAATGTTTAGTAGTGTGGGGTGGGCTCAGAGAATGACATTTGTACATGATGTATGTAAAGGTACATGGTGGTGCTCTGACAGTTAGAGCTACATCAACATAGCACTATAGTAAATGAGGCATTCAGCATTGGCTGCGGAAGCGCACTTCTAAGTGAAGCTTTTTTCCTATCTTCTTCACCAGTGCTATCTAATCAGTGTGTACAGCCTAGTGGAGCCCTTTCACAATAAAGCCTCAGTGCCCTCTCTGCTGCTGAAATGTGAGCCCCAGGAGAAAGATAAAGGGGGTTATTCTAACTTTGGAGGAGGTGTTAATCCGTCCCAAAAGTGATGGAAAAGTGACAGATTTACCACCAGCCGTATTACGAGTCCATTATATCCTATGGAACTCGTAATACGGCTGGTGGTATATCCGTCACTTTACCGTCACTTTTGGGACGGATTAACACTCCTCCAAAGTTAGAATAACCCCCATAGTCCTAAGGTAACTTTGTTGAGGGCCCAAATCACCAAGTCCTTTTTAGTCCAGTTCACGCCAAATTCACCTTAACTTTGGTGTGGTTCCCACTTAAAATATAACATTAATTTTCAATGGCATCATGCCTGTTGCAGCAGTAATGTTAATAATGAATGCTGGCCAGAAAGGTAATGACATGACAGAGCGCAGCGTGGTGTTCCCCTTGTGCTTTATTACCTTAACATTCCTAGTTCTGCAGGTCAGTATGAGGATTATGCAGTAAATCTTCATGCTTTCCTCTGTTCCACCAAGCAAAACTTGGAGTCTTGCCATTTTCCCTACACAGATTTCAGAAGCTTTGACATGGTGAAATTAGCGCAGGCAAACCGGCAGGTCAGTGTGAAATTTGCGCACTATGCTGCTGATTCAGCTGCAGAGCCCTGTTTACACATGATTTGGTGTTATAGGGTACATTCTACAAGAAGCTAGTTATTATATAACCATAATTATGCATTAGGTATTGAATGTTTCCCTCAAAACATCCCCTAGCGTTTATGATTCACATATTTGCTACAGTGGAAGCGGTTCACATAGCCAGGCATGCCAGCTTCAGAACGTTTTCCACTGGCAGCCTATGGCAGGGAATTTCCTGAGAGGCACTTCTGCCCCCTCCAACAACCAACATTACTCCAACATGACCCCCCACCAAGAAAGAAACGAAAGTTTAATGAGGCTACCGCTGAGGTTCAGAACCTGTAATGGACATCGGCTGTGGGAGCCTTCAAAGACACTGGATATCACTGGGTCATGGGTTTCCAGCTGGCCTAGTGATCACCTTGTCCCCAGGAGACTCGTGAAAAGAATCTTTGGGTGAATGATAGCAGCTGTCCTAGTCCTAATGTAGCTGGGGGGGTGGGAAGTGAAGGAGAGGGATTATCAGACCCAGAAGAATGAGCTGCTGGCTCAAAGACTGATTTAATCATTTGGGAAAGAACACAGAAAAGAGAGTCTGATAAAGGTTTTACATGAAAAGGACCAATACACCCTGATGTAAGTTAATGTGAGATGAGGGAGGACAAAATGCCTCTATACACCATGGCAGAACAACGAAGAGAAGAACTGACGTTTGCAGCACCTGCTCATTGATTGTGAACTTAAATTTACGTTATGGTTGAGTGCCTATTAGTGCATCTAATAATAAACAATACAAGCATCGCTCTTATTATTATATTAACCTGTGGGTTAGGCATTGATGACACAAACAAGAAAACTTGACTTTGAGTTAGTAATTGAAAAAACATAATTATCACGCACACATGTAAGGCCTGCGTATAGTGGAAATCATCTGGGATTACACCCTTGCGCGCTTTTAACGCTCTCTGTTTTCTTGAAGATGGCATAGTTTCGTTTTCTTTATTGTCCTGTCGGTCGGCCTCAGACCCTTATGGGTTGGCACCTGACGCTTGCCACCCACCCTCAGCCCCCAAAAAGGAGCCCCCACCCCCCCCGCACGCACTGCGGGGGCTGTGGGGAGCTTTGTTACGGCCCTGCATCATTTCTATGTATTAATAATAACATGAAATACCTTCAAACGAAGGAAACCCCAGAGCGAATTGTTTTCACTCATGAGTGTACCAAGGCGTATAATTATGCTAACGCGCTTGGCTCGGCAACTCATTGTTAACATTAAGCGATCTTCTTATTTTAATTTGCAGTTATGGTGTTGAACTGCAACACGTCACCCAGTCTGATGATGCGTGTCGCAGGCATGCCTGTGATCCCATGTAGAGGCGATTCAAACTTTCACATTGCACAGATTTTTACTTAAATTTTTTATGACGAGCTGCATACATCTTGTTTTTTTTTTACTTGGACTCAGCTCGTGAAATATAATATCCCTTAATCAACACCTCGGATTAGATGTGAGAGGGCAATAGCATTTTTGAGGCTCCCTTTGGAACTGAATTTACCTTTACTTAGGCCAATGAGGAATGGAACTGATAATGCTCCCTCTTAGATAATTTAATTAGTCTGGGACTCGTTTTAGGTTATTGAATCTTTTGACCCTGATTGAAAACACCTCAGGACGAGACAATTAATCAACATAGCAATCAATAGATCAATAACATCATCAATATTCACTATAGCAAATCGATTCAATTTGGATAATGGCATAAGTAAGAATCAAAACACACCAAGACCTCTCAGTCATGAATAACCACACGGATTTAGTATGATTTATGACATTTATTCCCTATTGATTATACCTTTACGAGTACGTTTATTAGTCTCAATATCAGAAAACACATCAACACGGTAATAATATGGCAACTCGAATAGGACTTCATCAATGCAAAAATCATAAACATTAGAACAAAGCACAACGTCAACATGGGTTAATCTTAGCAGAGTATCATTAGCGCATTATTCAACAAAGCATAGATTCAGTCATTTGTCTAATTGTGTCCGTTTAGTGAATTCCTTAACTAACCTCGAATTAGCATTAGCATGTTGGGCTTCATGCAAAACAATTTAGCAACACAAATTTCGAAAATATCTAACTGTGGTCTCTATCAAAAGATAGCAGTTGGTACCTAGAAAGAAAAGGCAAACAGAAAATTACAATTTCATCATCATATAGTTACCCTCCGTAATGAGTCAGCATACAGAGTCAGTCTTCGTCCTCAGAACATCAGTTGATCCGCCATCAGCCAAGAAACACAGCAAGGTTCAGCAGGACGGGGCAATAAGGGACACTTCCCTCATAAGGAGGAGAGTATGAATCGGGCCAGGCAGAATAAGGATGGTTCGAAGAGATAAACCGCAAAGTCTTGAAGACAGAGTGACAAAGCGTCTAGGTAATAGCAACGGCACGTAATGACTGATTTCTTCTTGTGTGCAAGAATTATATGGATCTTGTTGTACAGTTCCCTAATTTCCAACTGGGCAATTGTTGGTGCACCATTATCTCCATCCAATGGTTTACTTGTCGCCTCATTAAGATTGTCACCTCATAACAGTTCTCACGTACTTTATTGGCTTCTGTAATTGACGTCTCCAACGGGCAGAATGTCAGGTACAATTTCATGTTCTCGTGGTCCTTTCACAGTCCCAGTCAGTAGTTCCATTGTCTATACCAGTTCAGGCAACCTTGTACCTGTTGCAAGTTTACACTGTTCCATTCGGCAAGAATGTCTCCTTGAGCAAGTCGAGTCTCATGAGAAAGAAGTTACTACGGTTACACACATCTTCTAGTGTTCTGGAAAAGTACGGCTACATGTCCTTCAGCAAGTCAGCGCATTGCACGTTAGAAAAACACATTTAATATGAAACCGGACAGCTAGGCCCCGACATGCTAACTAAGGCCTAGTGATTAATTAGCAAAACCTTAACATATAACTCTTAATACTAATACAAAATCATACATTAGTACATTAATATTTCATTATTAGTCAGTTTCAATTATCATCGTATACGTTGGTGGCCACTCCCCGTGGGCACATTTCAAACACACGTTTAGTAAAAGCACATTAATATAATTTCTATGCGGCATCATTATGCATTAATTCGCAAACTTTTCATGTTAATTTTGATTATAAACTACACTCCAACAATCCCTTCTCTGATGACACTTGTCATCACACAAATCCACTCTTTACTTTTCTTTCATTTGTTCATTTCCCTCATTTCAATTTCTTCTTTTCGTTTTGCCTTTTCATATTTTGCTCTGAACATTTTCTCCCTTTTCTTGTCTTCCCTCCTTTCCTTATGTCTTGCCCATTTTGTTTTAACCCTTTTACTGCATTTACTTAATAACCATAGTCTGAATAAGCAAGCCAAGACAATTACTATTCCCTGTATTAATTTTCCTAAAAACTCATGCCAAAGACCACTAAACCAGCTTCCCACACGTGCAAATCCCTCTCCAACCTTTTCCCAGACTCCTGGTTCTTTCAGTTCCTTTAAATCTGCACTATCTCTTGTTAGGTTAGTAAGCATACTTCTAATCTCATTACTATTATCCGGAACATAAGCAAAACAGTGGCGCTCACTAAGCATCTTACAGACTCTACCACTTTTCGCTAAAATAATGTCTAAAGCAAGCCTGTTTTGAAGAGTCGTAACTCTCTCCGCAGCAAGTTCAGTAACCATCAGGAGTATAGCCCCTGTGAAGTTTGTCAGCACGTTATCCACAATAGTAGACAACTTTCGAATCTTTACGGAGTTCAAAATAACTCCCACTGAAGGAATTATTACTCCAAATATGTCTCCTACTACACCAGAAGCAGTTTCTCTCTTTTGTCTAGCATGAAGCAATTCTGTCACTTTCGGAAATTTCTTTAAATCGTCTAGTTGATAGATCTTTGGAAAAACTATTCCCAAATAACATGTCCCATACCATCCCTTTGGAAGACGGTAATAAGCACTAAATCCACAAATATAATAGACCCCTGGGATCGCTTGATCCATTCCATTTAGCATGAAAGTCCATTTATTCTGAAACAAAAACACATGCTCACATTCACTCATTCCCACAAACACAGTGCCATAATATGACTTTGGTCGGGTAATGCAAAGCCTACCTACATGTTTCGCAGCTTCCCTTGTTCCCTAACCCTATTATTGCTATTACTAAGGAATGACCGTTGTTGCAAGCCCTTTTCTAGTTTTCCCTTTAAAACCGTCCTTTTATCTTCAGTGTGATCTAAAAAGCTCTTTTCTACAGGTGTAAGCAAGCATGTCACATTATTGCGGTGCGCATATAATGTACTAATTGTCATTCTAGGCTTGAAGAAACCCTTAACCAGCTTTATGGCATAATATTTAGCTACACTATTCAAATCTTCTATGATAGGCACATACGAAAACACTAAATCATAATTCAAATAAAAATATTGCACTTCTTCTTGATTATAAAAATGCGTTAGTAGCAGACTACAACTAATCCTGTACATTAATGGCAAGCTGCGATAGGTAACTCCCTCCTGGACTGAAAGAGGAATTTGTGTACACACATAACAAGCCTTTGCATCCATAGTGTCAACATACTCACTCAGCAAGCAATAGAAAATGTTAGTAGACAGCCCCCTTTAGCATTATTCTCACCATGCAAATACTTCGCATCCTGCTCAAACCTGCCCCACAGTGTTAATGAAGCAGTTTCAGAAACTGTAGCATTGTTAGCTTCACTTTCATCTACCAGACGCATTTCCACAAGTATAGCTATAATGAATATCACACATACAACAGCCAAAGCAACACCCAAATATGTACAACGCTTATTTCCCTCAACGTCATCTCCTGACCTAGGCATGATCTGTAAATAATCAGAAAGTAAAGTACTTCAAACGTAATCAACTAATACGAGGATGGTTAGAAAATTATTTTTCTCTGCGAAGCTAAGCAAAGTCTTTTTTTTTTTTCAGCAAGTATTTACAGCTCTCCCATTCACTCCAGGGTCTTAGTCAAATCAGGTTAGCAGCTTGTCATAATCGGGTTTTCCAAGTCAATTCAGGTCAACAGTGTCACATCCGGTAATTTTCATTAGTCTCTTTCTTCAGGTTTCCCTTCATTCAATTTCAGCTTGACACAGTCTCTTTTATTTGTAGCCAACTTCAAGTACCATAATATTGACCTGGAACTTCACGATCAAAACAAAATGCCAAGAACTCTTGTTGCCACTCGGCTGACGTTGCATAAGCCCATTCAGGACCTGCGTATCTTCTGTTTTCAATTCTCGTACTTTTCAACTTGCGGTCACCCTGCAATTCTCCTTCAATCAGATCTTCTTTCCTGGTGGTATCGACCTCTTCCTCTACTGTTTCATTATTGACCACTTTCCCTTTCTCAGTTTGCGATTCTGGCCACTTATCTCCTCTCAGTCTCCTTTTACTGTTTGGCTTTTCAGGTTGCTGTTCACTGCCCTCCTCTTGTGCTATGGTGTTTTCTCTTGCTGGCTCTGCAAGTGGCTCAGGAGGGGTCTGAACACCTTGACTTCCCTCTGTTTCACCTCCTTCGCCTTCTGGGTTTGTCAGGGGTTCAATTTCAAACCCGTATCCGTCGGCTTCTGGGAGAACCTCTCTTTGTGTCGGTTCCCCTGGTGCCTCAGTCGAGATAAGATCCCGAAGGGTGACGGTGAGCCTGTTTGCTGTTTGAGTGACCAGGCCATCCTCAACGGGCTCTCCTTCAGTCTCAGTTCCCCTTTGATTACTCTCCGGCCCTGAGACTTCCTTTTCTGTAGCTGTTATTTTCGACAACTCAAGTTCCTCATCACAAAAGGTGGCCTGTATGTGTGTTGAGTCTAGGCCTAGGTATGAGTGACGCAGTTGGAAATGAAGCCATGTGGGCCCCTGAAATGGCGGCTGCCTGACCGGTAAAGTGGGACAATGGGATGTGAAGTAACTGCGCTGGCATTGTACACCGTTGCGGTAGGCGGTCGAAGACCGCAGTGCAATGCTGCATTGGTTAACATTGGACCCTATGGGTCCCAGGAGCCAATGGCGATGTACGCCGGCGGTGACGGTACGCACCGCCGCGGACGTGACCGCCATTTTCTATCACTTCAATCACTCGATACCTGATCTTTGACAGGAGAGGACCTATACTGCAAGTGCTGCTGTGACCTCGGTCTGGAAGAGACAATGGCTCGAGTGTCTGGGGAAAGGGCCCCTGCCTTCACATCGGAGGAGTTGGAGAAACTCGTGGATGGGGTCCTCCCCCAGTACAAGCTACTCTACGGTCCTCCAGACAAACAGGTAAGTACACAGGGAGCATGTTGTATGGGCTATGCCTGTGTGGAGAGGGCTAGATGTAAGAAGGAAGGGGGGAGAGTGCTGTGTGCATGAAAGACAGTGAATGCATGTGCCAAATGGCAAGGGTAGGGATGGGGGCCAATCACTTTGACGGTGCAGTTGGTAATAACTTCTCTTTTTCCCCCGTACATTTCATGTAGGTCAGCGCCCACCAGAAGAAAGATATTTGGAGTGCCATCGCCAAGTACGTCCGGACCCTGGGGGTCTACCACAGACGGAGCACCCACTGCCGGAAAAGATGGGAGGACATTCGCCGCTGGAGCAAGAAGACGGCGGAGGCTCAGCTGGGGATAGCCTCCCAACGTGGGAGGAGTGCCCGTCGCACCATGACCCCCCTGATGTTCAGGATCCTGGCGGTTGCCTACCCGGAGTTGGATGGGCGCTTGAGGGCATCACAGCAGCCACAAGGGGGTGAGTACAGTCTCATTCTGCTGACTTTGCGCGCAGTGGCGGTGTCTGGGTGGGGGAGGTGGGCTGTGGGTTTCCCTAGGCCAGGGCGAGTTCCGTAGGCAAGGCCCCTCCGTATGGCAGGCCATGTGGCACCCCAGCCCACCTCTGTAGATTGCCAAGTACAGCTAGTCATGCCCCTGTGTGCAGATGTCGTTCATAGCATTGTAGGCCATTTCCCAGAAATTGAACAGTGGAGCCCAAGAGCGCGGCGTAGTGCAGGGGGCTTCTGTGTCTGTCGTGTCCACCAACGGTAGCGGTAATGCATGCACTCAACATGTCTTTCTTCTGTCCCCCCCCCCTTTTTGTGGTCTCCCTGTTCTTGTGTGCATTAGCATCATCAGGCGGAGGAGCAGTGGCACCGAGCACGAGGGAGCTGCATCCCACATGGCCCTGGAGGGCGACACCACGGAGTCTGAATTCACCAGTGGGACGGAGGGCGAGGGGAGCTCCACAGCGGGGACAGGAGCTGACACCAGCGACATGGACTCGTCCTCTGATGGGAGCTCCCTTGTGGTGGCGCAACATCTGTGCCCCCCGCATCTATAGGTAAAGCCGCCACCCCCCCTACCAGCACCGCCCTCCCAGCAGCCCCTCAGCCTTCGCCCCGTGCCCGCTCACCCAGGAGGGTGGGCATCACCTTTGCCCCAGGTACCTCAGGCCCTGCCCCAGTCACCCCTGCTGCCCTCAGTGAGGAGGCCATTGACCTCCTCAGGTCCCTCACTGTTGGGCAGTCTACCATTTTGAATGCCATCCAGGGTGTAGAGAGGCAGTTGCAACAAACCAATGCATTCCTGGAGGGCATTCATTCTGGTCAGGCGGCCCTTCACCAAGCTTTTCAGACTCTGGCCTCAGCACTGATGGCAGCCATTGTCCCCGACTCTAGCCTCCCCCCTCCAACTTCCTCAACCCCGACCCAATCCCCTGTACCTCAGCCTATCCCAAGCACACCTACAGACCAACATGCACCCACGTCAACACCCAAGGGAAGCTCAGGCAAACATAAGCACCACACATCCCACAGGCACTCACGCAAGCATCACACACATGCAGACACACCAACATCCACTGCCTCCACTGTGTCCCCCTCCTCCTCGTCTCCCTCCTCCCTCCCAGTCTCGTCTACACTCACAACTGCCTGCACTACCTCCACAGCCACTACGTCCCTCTCCGGCACACCCACCACCACACCCCGCTCACGTGCAGTCACCACCCCCACTACCATTCATACGTCCCCTGTGTCCTCTCCCAGTGTGTCTGTGACGCCCTCTCCCAAGACACACAAACGCAGGCACACACCCACCCAGCAGTCATCCACCTCACGACAGCCTCCAGCGCATGCACCTTCACCCAAAGTCACCAAACGTACACCTCCTACAGCCACCACCTCTTCCTCCACTCCCAAACCCCCTCCAGCTACCCGTCCCAGTGTGTCCAAAAAACTTGGAGTCAGCTGGGACACCTTCAAATGTGGGGAAGGGCCACAAGAAACCCGGCAAGTCTGGGAAGAGCAGCACGACGGAGAAGACCGCCATCATCCCCGCTGCCCAGGAGGCCACCGCCAGCACCAGCCCAGCTGCCCAGGATGCCACCGCCAGCAGCAGCCCAGCTGCCCAGGAGGCTACCGCCAGCACCAGCCCAGCTGCCCAGGAGGCCACCGCCAGCACCAGCCCAGCTGCCCAGGAGGCCACCGCCAGCACAAGCCCAGCTGGGCCATGAAGGACCGCCAGCAAAAGGCCCGCTGGGCCATGAAGGACCACCAGCAAAAGGCCCGTTGGGCCATGAAGGACTGCCAGCGCCAGCCCCGCTGGGCCATGAAGGACCGCCAGCAGCTGAGACCCTGCAATGGAGACCGCCATCTGAAGCACCGCTGAACAGGGCACCGCCATCTGAAGCACCGCTGAACAGGGCACCGCCATCTGAAGCAATGCTGAACAGGACACCGCCATCTGAAGCCCCGCTGACCAGGGCATCGCCATCTGAAGCACCACTGAACAGGGCATCGCCATCTCAAGCACCGCTCAACAGGGCACCGCCATCTCAAGCACCGCTCAACAGGGCACCGCCATCTCAAGCACCGCTGAACAGGGCACAGCCATCTCAAGCACCGCTGAACAGGGCACCGCCATCTCAAGCACCGCTAGCCCATGAGCGGCAGGGGCACTGACGCAACTGAGTCTGTCACGGGGTGAATGATGCACTCTGGGCACCATGCCCCATCCAGAACCAGTGGAGACTGTCATCCACTACCTCTGTCCTTGACAGGATGAAGCACTCTGGGCACCATGCCCCCTCCAGAACCAGTGGAGACTGTCATCCACTACCTCTGTCCTTGACAGGATGAAGCACTCTGGGCACCATGCCCCCTCCAGAACCAGTGGAGACTGTCATCCACTACCTCTGTCCTTGACAGGATGAAGCACTCTGGGCACCATGCCCCCTCCAGAACCAGTGGAGACTGTCATCCACTACCTCTGTCCTTAACAGGATGAAGCACTCTGGGCACCATGCCTCCTCCAGAACCAGTGGAGACTGTTATCCACTTGTGAGACTGTGGCTTTGCACTCCCCAGGATTGAACAGCGGACAGACCACCCACTGTAGAGACTAGTGAGACTGTGGCTTTGCACTCCCCAGGATTGAACAGTGGGCAGACCAACCACTGTATAGACTTGAGAGACTGTGGTTTTGCACTCCCCAGGATTGAACAGTGGGCAGACCACCCACTGTAGAGACTTGAGAGACTGTGGCTTTGCACTCCCCAGGATTGAACAGTGGGCAGACCACCCACTGTAGAGACTTGTGAGACTGTGGCTTTGCACTCCCCAGGATGGAACAGTGGGCATGTGGCCCCCTCGTGGATTTGGCGTCGTGCACTCAAGCGGCTGAGGTGCCCCCCCTTTTCCTCCCCCTGAGGTGCCTGTTTTCTTGGTTTCTGATACCCCTGCAGTGTTCTCTCCGTCATGGTCGGGGATCTTGTGTGGGCCTCGCCCATACCGTGTGGTCCCAGTGTTCCACGGACTATCTTAGTGCACTACCTGGACTACTATGCTTGGTATTTATTTTGTACATGGTGTATATATATATATATTTCTGCCTACTTGTTTTTAATATATTACAATGGTTACACTAATTTTCTATTGTCTTTGCATTCTTCCGCGGGGTTTGGGGGTGTAACTGTGATGTATTGATATGCATTTGTGTGTGTTGTAGTGGGTGAGGGTGGGGGTGTTGCGTGTGGCGTGTCCCTGTTTTTTCCCTCCCCTGTGTCGTAGGTGCAGTACTCACCGTGGTCTTCGCCGCCGGCGTTCGTGCTCCTGGTAGAGGAGCAGGAAGACTATCGCAGGTAGAATTTGCAGTTCCGGGTCCATGGTGTCCTCGTTCCTCGTGGGGTGTGTAGAGGTGAGCGTCTTCCCTTCGAAATTCCTGTTTCCGCCGAGTTTTTATCTGCGGTGAATCCGCCCCGGAAAAGGTGGCGGATTGGCCTGTCATAATAGTGTGGGCGGTACATTGTCTCCCGCCTGTCTGTTGGCGGTGACTGCCGAGCTGTTTGTTTGTACCGCCGTGGCGGTCGGAGTGTTAAAATGGCTGTCTTTGTTGGCGGTTTCCGCCACGGTCATAATTGCAATTTTTTTCTGCCGGCCTGCTGGCGGTTTTACCGCCGCTTTAACACCGTCCCGCCATGGTTGTAATGACCACCAAAGTATTGTGATTTCACATGAGCGCTGCATTTCACCACGCCAATTTAAAGAGGTAACTGAATCGCGTGCAACAACTCCTTAATTCTTTCACCATTTTTCACTGGGGAACCGGAAGAGGTCATGAAACCCCTCTGTGACCACAACTGGCCAAAATCATGGACAATTCCAAATCCGTATCTGCTGTCAGTATAGATGGTCACTTTTAGTTTGTCAGCGGCATGGCATGCCCTAGTAAGAGCAACCAATTCAGCCAATTGAGAAGAATACACTCTCTCGAGCCAAGATGCTTCCAGGATACCGGTGATTGTACACACAGCGTATCCGGCTCTTAGTACTCCCACTGAGTCCCTCAGGCATGAACCATCAACAAAGATAATGTAATCATTTTCTTCCAATTGAGTATCTTTAATGTCAGGTCTTGGGGCCCGATGTAGCAAGCATTTTGCATGGTGGAAACTGCGAAAATCGCAGTTTGCGCCATGCAAAATGCTCATCGCGATGCACATTCACATTTTGCGAGTTGGTACCGACTCGCAAAATGTGAATGCGTCTCGCAAATAGGAAGGGGTGTCCCCTTCCTATTAGCGACTCGCATCGTGATGCCAAATTGCTTTGTGACCGCGAACGCAGTCGCAAAGCAATTCACAGTTACCACCAGTGTCACACTGGTGGTAACTCATTTGCCTTCCCCTTTGTGAATGTTGTCAAAAAGGTTTTTTCAGAGCAGGCAGTGGTCCAATGACACATTACATATCACATTTGATGTCAATATATATATATAAATAGGCATTAAACCTGTACTGTAGGTGCATAGAGAATTGTGGAGTCACTGACCAGGATGTTGGACAATATTAATTAAATCTCTTCTTTGTCTTTTCATGAAGATTTGGATGTTTAAATATTGTCTCCTCAGTGTGAACAGCATGGTTTATTCCAGAGATTGAAAGTTCACCAGTCAATTATTTAGGAGAGTAGATGTGTTTCCACCCTATGTAAGCAGTCTTGAAGGTTCACCAAACCTCTAGACCAATGGACCACTGCCTACTCTGAAAAAACGAAACCAAATGGTTTTGTTATTTTTTTAATTTTGCAACTCGTTTTCCTTTAAGGAAAACTGGCTGCAAAATAAAAAAAAGAAACTGCTTTATTTAAAAGCAGTCACAGACGTGGAGGTCTGCTGTCTTCAACAGGCCACCATCCCTGTGAGTGCAGGGACTCGCTATGGGGTCGCAAAATGCGACCCACCTCATTAATATTAATGAGGTGGGTCTTTGCGACCCCATAGCGAATCGCAGACGGTGTCTGAGACACCGTTCTGCATCCGATTTTGCAAATCGGAAATTGCGAGTCGCACCGACTCGCAATTTCCGATTCGCAAAATTGGAATGTGCTACATCTGGCCCATAGTTTGGTGCACAGTTTTGTTACCTCAAGACAATCATGTTCTCCTTCCTCAGCGTCATCAACATTTGTATTTCCATTGGGAAGCAAAGTTGCCGGGTTTAACACAGTACATCGTTTGAGTGACACATTTGGTGACCCCAGTATAATTGTCTCATACTTGGTCAACCTAGCAGTTGTCATGTGCTGGGTCTTAGTTCGGGTCAATAGTATTTCAACTGAATGTGGGACCATTACTGTCAAGAGATGTCCCATCGCTATGCCTTCACACTGAGTAAGGCTTTGACCAACTGCTGCAACTGCACGCAGACAACCAGGTAAGGCTGCTGCGACTGGGTCCAAAGTAGCTGAAAAATATGCTAATGGCCGGTTTGCACCTCCATGGACCTGTGTCAGGACAGACAGAGAACAAGCATCACGTTCATGACAAAACAGTACAATAGGCTTTGTGTAGTCTGGCATACCTAAAGCTGGAGCCCTGCACATGTACTCTCTAAGTTCAATGAATGCCCTCATTCCTTTCTCAGACATAGTTAGGGTATCCGGGCCATCCTTAACCTCACCAAAGGCTTAGAGATAATTGAGAAGTTGGGAATCCACTGGCGACAGTAGCCCACCATTCCCAAAAACATCCTCACGTCTCTTTTGGATGTCGGGGGACTCATCTGTAATATGGCAGTCACTCTTTCTTTGGATATTCTCCTTGACCCCTTTTCAATCAGGTGGCCTAAGTACTTCACCTCTTTCTGACAGTACTGTAGCTTCTTTGGGGACACTTTGGGCCTGATTACAACTTTGGAGGAAGGTGTTAATCCGTTCCAAAAGTGACGGATATACCACCAGCCGTATTACGAGTCCATTATATCCTGTGGAACTCGTAATACAGCTGATGGTATATCCGTCACATTTGGGACGGATTAACACCTCCTCCAAAGTTGTAATCAGGCCCTTTATGTCCGTTCTTTCCCAAATGATTCAGTAGGGCAATAGTATCATACCTGCAGTCATCTTTAGTTTTGGATGCAATCAACAAGTCATCAATGTACTGTACTAGAGTCGAATTAAAAGGCAGTTCCAATGATTCCAAATCCTTCTTCAATATCTGATTGAAGATGGAAGGTGATTTTGAAAAGCTTTGGGGAATCCGACACCAACTGTAAACCTTGTCCAAGAATTTGAAACTAAAGAAAAATTGGCTGTCCTTGTGAAGAGGCACAGAAAAGAATGCTTGAGACAAGTCCACAACCGTGAACCACTCTGCATCACATGGGACCTGAAACATGATCACAGCTGGATTTGGCACAATGGGGCAACATTTTACCACTATCTCGTTAATTTTTCTCAGGTCTTGGACAATTCGAACTTTCCCACAAAGATTTCTCAGTCCCATTATTGGCGAATTACAAGGGCTGCTCATCACTTCTTTAAAGACCCCTTGCTTCACAAAGTCTGCAATTATCTGCGTCACTTCTATGAGGACGTCTTGTGCCATGTGGTACTGTGGTACCTGGGGAAACACGGCATTTGGCTTCACATCTACTTTGACTGGTTCTATTCCTTTGATCAGTCCCACTTCCTTTCCTGTCAAGTCCCACACCTTCTCTGTCACTGTTCCCTGTAATTCTGCTGGCAAATTGGTCACTGTGAACATCGGGAAGAAGCTTATCAAAGGTTACTCCTCATCTGTGGTCTCCGTCTCTGGCTCTGAGATCTGACCTTCGTCTCCTTCATCATCACTGTTTGTCTGTACCTCAATTCCCTCATTGGAACAGGTGATTGAACACCTTGGGGGTCATTACAACCCTGGCGGACGGTGTTAAAGCGGCGGTAAGACCGCCAACAGGCTGCCAGTAAAAAATTTACAATTACGACCGTGGCGGAAACGCCAACAAAGACAGCCACTTTAACACTCCGACCGCCACGGCGGTACAGACAAACAGCTTGGCGGTCACCGCCAACAGAGAGTCAGAAGCCAATGTACCGCCCACAGTATCACAACCTACCAATCCGCCACCTTTTCCGGGGCGGATTCCCCGCGGATAAAAACACGGCGGAAACAGCCATTTCAAAGGGAAATCGTTCACCTCAACACACCCCACGAGGAAAGACGACACCATGGAACCGGAACTCCAAATTCTTCTTGCGATAGTCTTCCTGCTCCTATACGACCATCATCAACGCCGGCGGCGAAGACAACGGTGAGTACTGCACCTACGACATAGGGGAGGGGGAGGCAAAAGTCAAGGACACACACAACACCCCCACCCCCACCCCGCCCCTCACCCACTACAACACACACACCAATGCATATCCAAACATTACAGTAACAACCCCCCCGGAAGAATGCAAACACAAAAGTACATTGTAATATATCAAAATACAGTAACCAAATATATACAGCTATAATTACACATTCAACAAAATAGACATCACGATTAGTAGTGCAGGTAATGCACCATTCATTGTCCGTGGACCACTGGGCCCAAAATGCATGGGCGAGGCCCACATCGGATACCTGATCAAAACGGAGAGAACACTGCCGGGGCATCAGATAGAAATACAACAGGCACCACAGGGGGAAGGGAAGGGGGGGCACCTCAGCCGGATGAGTGCACCACGCCAGATCCACGAGGGGGCTCCATGCCTATTGATGTATCCTGGGGAGTGCAAAGCCACAGTCTCTCAAGTCTCTACAGTGGTTGGCTTGCCCACTGTACCATCCTGGGGAGTGCAAAGCCACAGTCTCTCAAGTCTATACAGTGGGTGGGTTGCCCACTGTACCATCCTGGGGAGAGCAAAGCCACAGTCTCTCAAGTCTCTCCAGTGGGTGGTTTGCCCACTGTACCATCCTGGGGAGTGCAAAGCCACAGTCTCTCAAGTCTCTCCAGTGGGTGGTTTGCCCGCTATACCATCCTGGGGAGTGCAAAGCCACAGTCTCTCAAGTCTCTACAGTGGGTGGTTTGCCCGCTGTACCATCCTGGGGAGTACAAAGCCACAGTCTCTCAAGTCTATACAGTGGGTGGGTTGCCCACTGTACCATCCTGGGGAGTGAAAAGCCACAGTCTATCAAGTCTCTCCAGTGGGTGGTTTGCCCACTGTACCATCCTGGGGAGTGCAAAGCCACAGTCTCTCAAGTCTCTCCAGTGGGTGGGTTGCCCACTGTACCATCCTGGGGAGTGCAAAGCCACAGTCTCTCAAGTGGATAACAGTCTTCACTGGTTCTGGAGGGGGACTGGTGCCCAGAGTGCTTCATCCTGTTAAGGACAGACAGAGTGGATGCATGTCTCCACTGGTTCTGGAGGGGGACTGGTGCCCAGAGTGCTTCATCCTGTGAAGGATAGACAGAGTGGATGCATGTCTCCACTGGTTCTGGAGGGGGACTGGTGCCCAGAGTGCTTCATCCTGTTAAGGACAGACGGAGTGGATGCATGTCTCCACTGGTTCTGGAGGGGGACTGGTGCCCAGAGTGCTTCATCCTGTTAAGGACAGACGGAGTGGATGCATGTCTCCACTGGTTCTGGAGGGGGAATGGTGCCCAGAGTGCTTCATCCTGTTAAGGACAGACGGAGTGGATGCATGTCTCCACTGGTTCTGGAGGGGGACTGGTGCCCAGAGTGCATCACTCTCACCGTGACGGTCCTAGTTGCGTTACTGCCCCTGCCGCTCATGGGCTAGCGGTGCTTGAGTTGGCGGTCCTTGCCCTGTTCAGCAGTGCTTGCCCTGTTCAGCGGTGCTTGCCATGGCGGTCTTTGCCCTGTTCAGCGGTGCTTGAGTTTGCAGTTTCTGACCTGTTCAGCGGTCTTTGCCCTGTTCAGCAGTGCTTGCCCTGTTCAGCAGTGCTTGCCATGGCGGTCTTTACCCTGTTCAGCGGGGCTTGAGTTTGCAGTTTCGTACCTGTTCAGCGGTCTTTGCCCTGTTCAGCGGTGCTTGCCATGGCGGTCTTTTCCCTGTTCAGCAGGGCTTGAGTTCGCAGTTTCTGACCTGTTCAGCGGTCTTTGCCCTGTTCAGCGTTGCTTGCCATGGCGGTCCTTCATTGCCCAGCTGGGCTGGAGCTGGCGGTCCTTCATTGTGCAGCTAGGCTGTGGCTGCCGGGGCCCCCCTGGGCAGCTGGGCTGTGGCTGCCGGTGGCCTCCTGGCCAGTGACGATGGGGCTGCCCTCCTGGGCACTGACTCTGGCGGTGGGCTCCTGGCCAGTGACGATGGGGCTGCCTTCCTGGGCACTGACTTTGGCGGTGGTATCCTGGCCAGTGACGATGGGGCTGCCTTCCTGGGCACTGACATTGGCGGTGGTATCCTGGCCAGTGACGATGGGGCTGCCCTCCTGGGCACTGACTCCGGTGGTGGCCTCCTGGCCAGTGACGATGGGGCTGCCCTCCTGGGCACTGACTCTGGCGGTGGCATCCTGGCCAGTGACGATGGGGCTGGCGGTTGCCTCCTGGGCAGCGGGGATGATGGCGGTCTTCTCTGCCGTGCTGCTCCTCCCAGACTTTGGCGATTTCTTCTGCCCCTTCCCCACCTTGGGAGGAGTCACAGCTGAGTGGACACTCCCCCCGGGGACCCTTGTGAGCGGCTTTGCTGGCTGGAGACTTCCCCCACTCCCGCCGGGCACTGTCTACTTCTGGTGCTACACGGGGGGGGACTGGCTGTGCTGTGGCTCCAAGTCACACTGGCTGCTCTGGTGCGCGGTGTACTCCACATACCTCTAACAACAGGCACCACTGGTCCTGGAGATTTTTTGGCTGAGGTGCTAGTACGGGACCTATGAATTGGAGGGGGGGTGGGAAAGAGGTCAAGCTTGGTCAGGAAAAGTTTCTTAGGAACACTGGGGCGGGTAGCTGGAGGGGGTCTGAGAGTGGAGGAAGAGGAGGTGGTTGTAGGAGGTGTAACTTTTGTGGCTTTGGGTGCAGGTGCATGCGCTGGGGACTGTCGTGAGGTGGGTGTATGTTGGGTGGGTGTGTGCCTGCGTTTGTGTACTTTGGGAGGGGGCGTCACAGACACACTGGGAGAGGACACAGGGGACGTGTAAATGGTAGTGGGGGTGGTGAGTGCAGGTGAGCGGGGTGTTTTGGTGGGTGTGCTGGTGCGGGACCTAGTGGCTGTAGTGGTAGTGCATGCAGGTGAGAGTGTAGACGAGACTGGGAGGGAGGAGGGAGACGACGAGGAGGGGGACACAGTGGAGGCAGTGGATGTTGCTGTGTCTGTATGTGTGTGATGCTTGCGTGAGTGCCTCTGGGATGTGTGGTGCTTATGTTTGCCTGAGCTTCCCTTGTGTGTTGACGTGTGTGCATGCTGGTCTGAAGGTGCGCTTGGGATAGGCTGGGGTACAGGGGATTGGGTCTGGGTGGAGGAAGTTGGAGGGGGGAGGCTAGAGACAGGGACAATGGCTGCCATCAATGCTGAGGCCGGAGTTTGCAGGGTTCGATAAAGGGCAGCCTGACCAGAATGAATGCCCTCCAGGAATGCATTTGTGAGTTGCAATTCCCTTTCTACACCCTGGATGGCATTCAAAATGGTAGGCTGCCCAACAGTGAGTGACCTGAGGAGGTCAATGGCCTCCTCACTGAGGGCAGCAGAGGTGACTCGGGCAGGGGCTGAGGTGCCTGGGGTGAAGGTGATGCCCACCCTCCTGGGTGAGTGGGCATGGGGCGAAGGCTGAGGGGCTGCTGGGAGGGCGGTGCTGGTAGGGGGGGTGGCGGCTGTACCTGTAGAAGTGGGGGGCACAGATTTTGCCGCCACCACAAGGGAGCTTCTATCGGAGGACGAGTCTGTGTCGCTGGTTGCAGATCCTGTGACCCCCGTGAAGCTCACCTCGCCCTCTGTCCCACTGGTGTATTCAGAGTCTATGGTGTGGCCCTCCATAGCCATGTGGGATGCAGCTTCCTCGTGCTCCGGTGCCACTGTACCTCCGCCTGATGATGCTGATGCACACAAGAACAGGGACACCAAAAAAAGGGGGGGGACGACAGAAGAAAGACAGGTTGAGTGCATGGCTTACCGCTATCGTTGGCGGACAATACAGACACAGCAGCCCCCTGCACTACGCCGCGCTGTTGGGCTCTACAGATGCAGTACCTGGGATATGGCCTACATGGCTATGGTGGACATCTGCACACATAGATGACACAGGGGCATGTATACCTGTACTTGGCACTCTGCAGAGGTGGGGTGGAGTGCCACATGCCTGCATTATGGAGGGGCCTAGCCTACGGAACTCGCCCTGGCCTAGGGGAACCCACAGCTCTCCTCCCCCACCCAGACACCGTCACTGCGCGCAAAGTCTGCAGAATGATGTTGTACTCACCCCCTTGTGTCTGCTGTGATGCCCTCAAGCGCCCATCCAACCCAGGGTAGGCCACCGCCAGGATCCGGAACATCAGGGGGGTCATGGTGCGACGGGCACGCCTCCCACATTGGGAGGCCATCCCCAGCTGAGCCTCCGCCGTCTTCTTGCTCCAGCGGCGAATGTCCTCCCATCTTTTCCGGCAGTGGGCGCTCCCCGTCTGTGGTGGACCCCCAGGGTCCGGACATCCTTGGCGATGGCACGCCAAATATCCTTCTTCCGGTGGACGCTGACCTACATGAAATGTACAGGGTAAGAAGAGAAGTCATTACCAACTGCACCGTCAAAGTGAGTGGCCCACATCCCTAGCCTTACCATGTGGCACATGCATTCACAGTCCTTCATGCACGCAGAACTGTGGCCCCTTCCTTCTTACAACCAGCCCTCTACACTCAAGCATAGCTCATACAACGTGCTCCCTGTGTACGTACCTGTTGGTCTGGAGGACCGTAGAGTAGCGTGTACTGGGGGAGGACCCCGTCCACGAGCTTCTCCAACTCCTGTGCAGCGAAGGAAGGGGCCCTTTCCCCAGACGCACAAACCATTGTCTCTTCCAGACCGAGGTCACAGCAGCACTTGCAGTGTAGGTCCTCTCCTGTCGAAGATCAGGTATCGAGTGATTCAACAGATAGAAAATGGCGGTCACATCCACGGCGGTGACGTCCACGGCGGTGCGTATCATCACCCATAGGGTCCAATGTTAACCAATGCAGCATTGCGCCGCGATCTTCGTCTGCCTACCACAACGGTGTACAACGCCAGCGCAGTTACCTCACATCCCATTGTCCCACTTTAGAGGTCAGGCAGCTGCCATTTCAGGGGCCCACATGGCTTCATTTTCAACTGCGTCACACATACCTAGGCCTAGACTCAACACACATACAGGCAACTTTTTGGATTATGTTTCGTGTTCTGTGTAGATTGTGGGTACATACCTCTGAGTTGTTTGACTCTGTGGTCGCTGTTGTCCTTCCTAGGCACCGTCCGCTGGGACATGTGAGGAGATGGCGGAATCCTCCGGTGTACCGACCGCTGGTGGACCTGTTGTCAATGGAGGAGCGACATTTAATCATCACCTACAGGTTTGACCGTGCCACAATCCAGGAACTGTGTACCCAGTTGAAGCCTGACCTCATGTCAGCAATCCGCCATCCCACAGGGATCCCCCCTCAAATGCAGGTGCTATCAGTGCTCCATTTCCTTGCAAGTGGGTCATTTCAAACAACAGTGGCCATGGCATCAGGGATGTCCCAGCCTATGTTTTCCAACGTGTTGTCCAGGGTGTTGTCTGCCCTTCTGAAACACATGCCGAGCTACATCGTTTTCCCTCAGGTGGAGGATTTGGCTACAGTTAAAGGTGACTTCTATGCCCTTGGACATATCCCTAACATCATAGGTGCCATTGATGGGACCCATGTAGCTCTGGTCCCCCCCCACAGGAGTGAACAGGTGTACAGGAACCGGAAGAGTTATCATTCGATTAATGAACAGATGGTCTGTTTGGCAGACCAGTACATCTCCCAGGTAAATGCTATGTTCCCTGGCTCTGTGCATGACGCCTACATCCTGCAGAATTACAACATCCCTTATGTGATGGGTCAACTCCAGAGGCACCGGGTGTGGCTATTAGGGGACTCTGGTTACCCCATCCTGTCATGGCTACTGACCCCAGTGAGGAATCCCAGGACCAGGGCAGAGGAAAGCTACAATGAGGCCCATGGGAGGACTCCATATGACAGGTGGTTCCCTATTCTACTCACCAAGGAAGGTGTGCCAGATCATCGTGGCCTGCTGTATGCTGCACACTCTGGCTTTGCGACAACATGTGCCTTTTCTGCAGGAGGATGGTCCAGATGACGGTGTTGTGGCAGCTGTGGAGCCTGTGGACAGTGATGAGGAGGAAGCAGAGGAAGAAGACATTGACAACAGGGACTCAGTTATCCAGCAATATTTCCAGTGACACACAGGTGAGAACACATTCCTTTCTACTACAAGTACGTTCACACTTCTACCTCTATCCTGTCTGTCGATTTCAACCAGTATATGGTAACTGAGTTGTACATTTCCATTACGGTTTCACAGGTGTGGTTACCAACGTGTGTCATCTGCTTAGATTCCTCATGGACTTGAGATGTGTGACATAGGTATGTTGACATTACATTTGAGAACGGATATTTTCACTGTCATTGCTAATACACATTTTCATAATCACAGACTGACTCCAGATTGTTTTGTGCTTCAAGGGTGTTTATTGAAGTGCTATATATTGGAGGGGGGTGGTAAAATGGTGATGGGTGATGGTGGAGGAATGTCCATGGCAGAGTCCAGTCTATTAGTCTAACAGGTGCACTGCCCATATGGGCATAGGAAGTGGAGCTGGGGCAGTTCCAAATGGACAGGGTTACAAAGTGGGACAGTGAGATGACAATCAGGGTGGTCTCATTTCTTGGCGGGGGTCTTGGCATCGTGCTCTGTCCTGTTCCTGGATCTCAGAGACTGCTTGCGGTGTGGTTCTCCATCTGCAGGGGATGGGGTGCTGGTGTGGTGGTCCTGTGGCGGTGCCTCCTGTCCACTAACGCCGGCGGAGGTGGTGGGCAGTTCTTCGTCCATGCTAGTGTCAGGGGCCCCTTGGAGTGCCACGGTGTCCCTCCTGGTGTTAAGTATCTCCTTCAGCACCCCTACGATGGTGCCCAGGGCGGTGCTGATGGTTCTGAGTTCCTCCCTGAAGCCCATATAGTGTTCCTCCTGCATGCGCTGGGTCTCCTGAAACCTGTCTAGTACCGTTGCCATCGTCTCCTGGGAGTGGTGGTAGGCTCCCATGATGGAGGAGAGGGCCTCGTGGAGAGTGGGTTCCCTAGGCCTGTCCGCCCCCTGTCGCACAACAGCCCTCCCAGTTCCCCTGTGTTCCTGTGCCTCCGTCCCCTGGACCGTGTGTCCACTACCACTGCCCCCAGGTCCCTGTTGTTGTTGGGGTGGTGGGTTATCCTGGGTTTCCTGTAGTGGTGGACACACAGTTGATTGACGTGTCCTGGGTACGGAGGTATGGGCCCGCTGGGTCGGTGCTGTGCTGGTGTTACCAGAGGGTGGAAGGTCTGTGGTGGCCTGTGACTGGGTGTGGGGAACCGACTGTCCCGAGGCCCACGATGGTCCGGGCTGGTCATCTAGATCCAGTTGGACAGAGCTGCTGTCATCACTGTGGGCCTCTTCTGTGGGTGGGGTAGAGATGTCTGGACCCTCCTGTCTGGTGACGTTGGGTAGTGGTCCTGCAGGGGTATAAAAGCATGATTATTCCATCTGTGTGTGTCATGGTGTTCAATGGGTGGGTGACCGTGTACCCCAGTGCTAGCATTCCTGTGTGGGAGTTTGTGTGATGATGGTTGAGGGGGGTGTTAGGGTATGTGCAGTGGGCATGCTTTAGTGATGGGTGTCCATGCTTTGTTGTGTCATGCAGGGCTTGGTGTTGAGATGTGTGGTTTGTGTTATTAGTACATTAGTGAGGAGTTGGAGTGATAGGGGAGGCGGTGAGGGTGGGGGTCTGTGATAGCATGCAGGTAGAGTGGGGGATATGATAGTTAAGATTTGACTTACCAGAGTCCATTCCTCCACCGACTCCTCCGAGGCCCTCAGGATGCATAATAGTCAAGACCTGCTCCTCCCATGTTAGTTGTGGGGGAGGAGGTGGGGGTCTGCCGCCAGTCTGCTGTACCGCGATGTTGTGCCTGGAGACCACGGAACGCACCTTCCCCCGTAGGTCATTCCACCTCTTCCTGATGTCGTCCCGATTTCTTGGGTGCTGTCCCACTGCGTTGACCCTGTCGACTATTCTTCGCCATAGCTCCATCTTCCTAGCTATGGAGGTGTGCTGCACCTGTGATCCAAATAGCTGTGGCTCTACCCGTACGATTTCCTCCACCATGACCCTGAGCTCCTCCTCCGAGAACCTGGGGTGTCTTTGCCGTGCCATGGGGTGGTGTAGGTGATGTGTGGGATGGTGTATGTGATGATGAGTGTGGTGATATGTAGTGGTGTGTGGTGTTTGTGCGTGGAAGTAGTGTGGGTGATGGTGTTGTGTGCCTCTGTATGGTGGGGTAGTCTATGCTGTGCTGTCTCTCTGGCCTTCGTCTAAATCTTTGGTCGTAGGGGTTTGTGGGTGATGTGGATGTGTGTTTTATATAGTATTGATTGTGTGGGAGTGGTGTGTGTATGTGTATCAGGTGTGTGTATTTCAAATTGTCCAATGTGGCGGTGTTTTGGAGATGTGTGTGTATTTTGAGCGCAGAGATGTGTACCGCCAATGGAATACCGCGTTTGAAAGACCGCCGCGTGGATTCGTGGGTCGTGATTGCATGGGCGTGTTTCTGTTGGCGTGTTTCTGTTGGCATGACAGAGTAGGTTTTGTTTTCGCCAGTTTATCACTTGACCTTTGGTGTGGCGGACTTGTGTGGGTGTCTGAATTTTGTCGGATTCCGAAATGTGGGTCATAATAGATATGGTGGAGTTCCGCGGCGGTGTGTTGGCGGGTTTCTGCACGGCAGTAAGCGGCTTTTACCGCCAATGTTGTAATGACCACCCTTGTCTTATACAGCAAGTCTCTTCCAAGTAGGGATACGGGACTTGAATCACAGACTACAAACCTGTGCAGTCCCTGAAAGGTACCAATCTCAACCTGAACCGGATCTGTAATCGGATTAGTCAAGAGCTGGTTTTCTACTCCTACCACCTTTATGGTACGCCCCGAAAGCGGCAATTTTGGAACCTCTGCACTTCTGACTGTAGAGCGTGTAGCTCCTGTGTCAATCAGGAATGAAACCCATCACTTTTCCCTGCACATAAGGTCCTCTCTGATCTACTTCTAGGGACACTGCAAGCCTACATTCCTCACTATCTGAACAATCATCCGAACCTTTTATTGTTTATTCCATTCTCACCATGCAATGGGAACTGTTGTACTGTATTATTTTGACTCATTGTTTGACCTGTGACCTGTTGAGGAAGCATTACCTGTTGCTGTCCCATCAGTGCTAAAGGCAACTGCATTTGCTGTCTAGGTACCATGGGAATCTGCTGTTGCATGTGCTGCAACTGCGCTGGCTGAACACGTGGCATTTGCATTTGTTGCATAGGCTGGAGACCCTGCAGCTGAACCATATTATTCTGGAAGTTCGGATTTGGACCCCTCATTCTTGGACCCCTCACATTTTGAAATGTACCAACATCATTGATTTGTTGAACAACACCATCCTGCACCATCATTGGGCACTCCCGCTTCCAGTGTCCCACGCCCCCGCACGCATGGCATGGTGGCATCTTTTTCATCCCTTGCACATCATTTTGAACCACAACAGTATTCAAGTCTGGACCACGGTTCACAAAACCTCCCCGACCTCTGCCTCTTGTTTGCGGCTGTAACATTCCGTTCCTTGGAGGCTGCTGCTGTACCATCTGCTGTAGTCCATTTCCCTGCATCCCTGCCTGAGCTGCCTTAATTTGGATCACCATCACCTTCTCTTTCAGCTTTCTCTGCTTCAATTCAATCTCATCGCTACAGTATTTCGCATACTGCAACACTTTATTAATCGGTTTCGCTTGCCAACAGATCAAATGATTCTTAATCATCTGGCTAATCTCTGGCCTCAATCCTTCAACGAACCTGAACACAAGGTGATTCATGTCTTTTGGTTCTATGACCTCTGTGCCACTATAGTGTTTGAATGCCTTTAACAACCTCTCATAGTAAGCATGTATCGACTCTTTGCCTTGTTGTGCCGTTCGATCAATTTTCTGCCAATCAATATTCTGCGGTGACACCTTCTACTTCAAAAACTCAATCACCTTATAGTAGTATTTCATCACTTCAGGAGACGGTGCTCCTGTAGCCCTGTCCCTTGCCGGTTCTGTAGTCGGCCAATCCACACTCCTCTTGCACTCAAGCCACAAGTCGGTTGGGACTATAATCTCAAACAATGTATTCAAGTCTTCCCAGAGACACTTTGCAAGCTTCACAAACCTATCCGTTTGCTGATACCACTCTATTGGCTTTTCCCTCAACCTGGGATAATCATTTGTGAATGACAAGATGTCTCCCCTAGACCAGGGTACATTGACTAGGACCCCTCCCGCTGTTTCTCTCATTGGTAACATCTTTAATGTTCCTGTGTCTGGTGCAGCCTTCGTCTGCTGCGGTTCCAGGCAGTCACTTTTCCTCTTATCTCTCTTCTTTGCCCATCTGCCTTCCCACTTCTCGAATGCTCCCCAAACCTGCGCGCTCTGTAGAATTTCTTTAAGGTGTGCCTTCATCCCAGTAGATCTCATATGATCAAAATCTTTAGGTTCGAAGTCTAACCTATAACTGATTGAGAAACTCATCATCATCCGAATCGTCTGCATCTGCCCAAGACTTCTGAGTCTCAATCTGCTTGTTAGAGCCCTTGTCTGTTTTATAAGTGGCCTTTCTTCCCTGTGTTTCAGCTTCTTGAGTTATTGCCGGAAACATCCTAACTCCGTCTATTATTTCCCTTCTCCACATCCTGGTCTCACTATCCCATCTGGCTTCTGCTAGAGTCTTTTCTGCTTTTCTCATTCTCCTCCTGAATTTCTGTTGCCTAATTCCCAAATCGCTAACGACTCAAACTGAGCTGGTCTCGGAGGCTGCTTCTGCTCATTTAGCGCTTTTCGCAAATTTTCGAGGACCCCTATATTAAAGGTTCCTTTCTCTGGAAACGCCAAACACCCATCCTTCTCTGTTAATTTGCACCAATGCTTTAGCCAAAGACATGGCGCGACTCCCTTCACCTCCATTACGGCATAAATTCTACTTCACTCATACTATCACTAGAACGCCGAGAACATACCCAACTCACTTCGCAAGCTCCGATATTCCGGGAAAGTCATTTGGGACTTAAGGGCACATCATGCCTCCAATTTGCATTATTTCAAAAATACTTCTAAAACAATGGTCCTTCGTCCTGGGGCCCCAAAGGGTCTAAACCGTCCTCTGCTACCAGTCATAGGTAGCAATCTAGGGTGCAGACCAAACAAACAGTAAAATGGAGATACTCCTGTAGCCACGTGGACACTGCTGTTATAAACAAATTCAACAAGAGGTAAAGCCTTATCCCACTCAGTAGACCACATGTCAATGTAACATCTCAGGATTTGCTTCAGCGATTGGTTGGCACATTCCATCTGCCCATCCGTTTGCGGATGATATGCAGAGGAGAAGCGGACGTCCATACCGACAGAGGAACAGAAGCTACGCCAAAACCGTGATATAAATTGGGGGCTCCGATCAGAAACAATTGTGGTGGGCAACCCATGAAGCCGTACAATGTGTTGGACAAACAAATCAGAGAGCTTGGAAGCCGTAGAGAGGCATTTTAATGGAACAAATTGAGCCATTTTAGTTAGGTAATCTACAACCACCCATATGACAGTGTGTCCATTGGAAGCTGGGAGATCAGACATAAAATCCATACTTATGGTATGCCATGGGGCCACCGGGATTGGAATGGGAAGTAACAGTCCTGTGGCTGGAGTATGTGGGGTTTTAGCCCGAACACAGGTGGATAAAGTCTGGATGTTGCTTCTGACATCCTGCACAAGTGTGTGCCACCAAAACCATCTTTGACAGAGATCTAACAACTTTATCTCACCAGGGTGACCTACGAGGACAGAATCATGTCCCTAATGTAACACTGTATCCTGTAATTCTTTGGTAGGGACGTACAACTGATCAGCATGGAATAGTAAACCCTCTTTTTCATACACATCAGTTGAACAGGGAACCTTGTGTTGGGCTACCCGTATTTTCACAAGGAACTCTTGGGAAGTGCACACGGCCACGTTTTTTTCTGGGGGTATAATGCTCCTGACCTGCTCTAGCGCAACATCAGAAGAGAAACCCATCCTAGACAACGTGTCTGCAGTTTGTTGTGTAGTACCGGGCCTATAGGTAATTGCGAAGTCAAACTTGTTAAAGAATAGAAGTCAGTGTAATTGACGAGGTGTCAGGGCCTTGGTCGCTTGAAAAAACTGTAAATTACGGCGATCTGTGTAAATAGTTACAGTGTGTCTAGCACCTAGTAGGTGGTGACACCATTCCTGGAAGGGAAGCTTGATGCCCAGAAGTTCCCGCTCTGCCACTGTGTAATTTTGCTATGCGGGTAGCAATTTCTTTGAGAAGTAAGCTACTGGATGGAAATGCCTAGACTCAAGATCTCGTTGGGACAAGACACCACCCACTGCCATTTGGGAAGAATCTGCTTCCACGAAAAATGACTGAGCCGGGTCGGGATGATGGAGAATGAGTGCTTCAGTGAATGTGTTTTTAAGATGATGGAAGGCTTTCTCAGCTTCTGCATCCCAGAGGAACTTAACCCCCTTTCGTAGGAGATGAGTTATGGGAGATACCACAGTAGAAAAGTGGGGTATAAATCTCTGATAAAAATTTGAGAAGCCCAAAACTGTTGCACTTCCTTGATGGATCTTGGGGCTACCCAATCCAGGATGGCCTGTACCTTGGACCTATCCATGGAAATTCCATCTGGAGTGATCACATATCCCAGGAATTCTACAGTTGTAGCGTGAAAAACAAATTTTTCCAGCTTGGCAAAGAGATGATGCTCACAAAGCCATTGCAAAACCGCTCTTACATGCCCTATATGTTCCTCAGTTGAAGACGAATAGATCAAAATGTCATCTATGTATGCCACTACACAGATATCCAGAAACTCCTGCAGCACTTCATTGATGAAAAATTGAAACGCTGCAGGAGCGTTACACAACCCGAAGGGCATCTCTGTGTACTCGAGTAGTCCAAATTTAGTTCAGAACGCCATCTTCCACTCATCCCCCTTCATCACTCGGATCAAATGGTAGGCACCCCGGAGGTTGAGTTTAGTATAAATTGTCGACTGACGCACCTGATCTAAAAGTACCGGGATCAACCGAATTGGATACTGTTTTTTTATGGCCACTTTGTTCACTTCACGATAATCTATGCAGGCGTGCAGCTTGCAATTCTTCTTGGGCACGAAGAACAAAGACGACGATACTGGTGACTTTGAATGACGAATTAAACCCTTAGCCAATAGATCATCCAGGTAGTCTTGCAGGTATCGATTCTCAGGCTCAGTAAGAGCATACACCCTACTACATAGTAACATTGCCCCTGGAATCAAGTCTATACGAAAATCGCATGACCTATGTGGTGGCAGCTGGGTGGCCTTCTGTTCACTAAAGACATCATGGAAGTCTTCATACGGTGCAGGAATGGCCAGTGTGTCGTCCGGCTTGATAGCCGTACCATGTGTGGACCCACAATGCCAGGGTGTCACTAGTAATGGTTTGTCTTGGTAACAGGAGTGCCAGCAATGTTTAGAGTCTAATGTCACTGTTCTTGCTGCCCAGTCAATTTTGAGATTGTGTAACTCAAGCCAGGGTATCCCCAAAATGGCTCCAAATACTGAGGGTATCTATGAGGTCAAACTGAATTTGTTCTGTATGGTTGTTTGCACAAAGCATGGACAAGAGTGTTGTTTGATAAACGATAAGCCCGGAGGACAATTCTGAGCCATCCACAGCTCTGACTGGTTCAGGGACGTTTTTTCTGACAGTCGTAATATTTAGGGTTTTAGGCAATCCCAAGTCTAAAAAGTTTCCGGTAGCCCCAGAGTCAAGCAATATGCGAATGACCTTACGAACCTGAGGGGACAACACTAACGCCAAAATAAGAGTTAGATGTCGAGGTACAGGACTGGTGGTATTAGCCAGAAGATGTGAGACCATATTGAAAGAAGCGCTCGATAATATGGTCTCAGAAGTTATCGAGCCAGTTAGTTTTCCACCTGGTCAGGAAGAGAGAATTCGGGCCCTGTTACCGCTCCAATGGCTTTCTTTGGAGCAGTAGGCTTGTTAGGACATTCCCGAGTAAAATGCCCTGTCTTACCGCAGTATAAACACAGTTTACTTTTTTCCTACGTTCTTTCTCTTCCTTAGATAGTGGGCCCTGCACACCGCCAATTTGCATGGGCTCAGGTGTATCATGAGTGGGAATGGTGGACTCCTTTTTCTCAGTTTTAAGCACCACTAAGCATGTGTCACCCCAGAATATTTCTCCCTTACGTTCACTCAAGCAGTGATCCAATCGTACCACCAGGTCAATGAGCTCGGAGCACTCCGTAGGAGGTTCCACATTTGGGCTAGAACATCCTTGAGATCGTCCCGAAGGCCACGATAGAAGAGGGAGGTCCTTTTCTCCTCAGGCCAATCAGTCTCTGCCACCAACAGATTGAAAGAGGTGATATAGGACGGTAGATCCTAGTTTCCCTGGCGTAAATTCAGAAACTCATTGTCACTGGCTTGCACAAAGAGGTGTTTGATGAACAGTTTCCGCAACGCTTCCTTGAACCGGTTGAAATCACACAGTATAGGGTCATTTTGCTCCACCAGTGGAATAGACCAATTAGCTGCATCGCCTCCCAAATAAGAGATAATAAAATCTACCTTTGTGGCATTGTTGGGGAATGCAGCTGCCCGGCACAAAAACTGTAGCTGGCACTGGTTAAGAAAAATGTTGAACTTGGCACTATCTCTAAAAAACCTTTCTGGAGGAGCTGAGGGCACAGGGGTTGGTGTTGTGATCATTACCTGCATGGGTTGTGTGGTGAAATTCGTTGGGCCTGAATTGGGGCTGAGAACATGATTAGACGGGTCAAACCGAGGGGCCTGTAGTACTGGAGATCTTTGTTTTAGTTTGGCTTCTCCCCAGGGGGTGTTTTGTGGTTTATACCACTGTAGTTCAGTGTGCAACTCCAGGTTCTCTTGCTTTAAGGAAAAAACTTCCTTCTGTAATCCCGCTAGGGCCCCAGTTAAATCTAATAAAGATGGAGCATCCTGATCAGCTGGTAAAACCTGTGCTAAACTTTTGAAAGTACCCATTGAGGAATCCATCGCCCAAGCAGCCCTGTATGTTGTGGCTTGGCTTTATGTTGAGACGGACCACTCACCTGCAAAACAGAATGTCTGCAGGGGCGATGGTATGCCCCCGACCTTCTGGAACACCTCTCGGGAACTTCCTGGTGGACACAGAAACCCCGGCATGTGTCCCAAAAGGAAAGGGGGAGTGGAAGAGAAAGAGAAAAAACACTGCCACGTCTTGCCTGTCCAGACAGGCACCCTGTATCTTCGGGGGGCAGGTCGTTGTTGACAGAGTGATAGTAGAGTTAGTGCACTCAACTTCCTTGAAACTGAATCTCTCTTTCTGATATGAGCACGGGAGCGGTAGAATAACACCGGGATGCTCCAGTACTTTTCTTGGATAATAATAACTGTTGGCACAATTACTAACACTGCATTACCAAAAACCCAAACTGAGTACCATGACAGTAAGTACTGCGACACTAGGGCTGGCTTCACAGAGATTCACTGTTGCACACTACAATTAGAACTGTGGTTGCACTCATCATGCACAAGAAAGACAAACAAGGGCATTAATTATATCACGTATACCTTTCCTGCATGCATAGGGTTAAACTAAAATGCACAAAACAATCCATGGAATACAAATTTGAACAGTTAGGGTGGCACAGTTTGATTTGGTTTTACTGAGTGTGTGAAAAACCCTTCAAAAGCAAATTCCTCAAACCTGAAACACAGGCATGAATGACACAATTTAAATCCAAGAGTTATGCCATTAGAGAAAGAAAAGTCGCGTAAATGCTCTTTTAAAATTGCACTGTCACTTTTTGTGGTACGTGAGCTCAAGCAGATTTCCTGAAGCACATTTAGGCAAGTAACTACAATAATAATGTAGAACGTTCAGAAATGCATTTGTCTCTTCAAGATAAGCACTCTGCCAAAATACACCTGAAATACACCAGCTGTTCTAGGAAAGCGCAGCGCTCAAAGAACAAACTCCCTGGAGAATACTAGTCACTTAGCTGCAGTCTTTTCCAGAGTGCTGGAGGAATGCCTGGTGTCAGCAGGAACAAAGAAAAGAATTGCCTCAAAAGTCCTGAATACGAGGATGACAGCAGGGGCTGGACTGCCAAATCAGATGCTGAGATCAGGAAGCAAAACAGAGCCAAGCAGGGAGGCATGCTTCACTCTGCTATTTATAGCCAATCAGGAAAGCAGTTGAGTTTCCACATGTGGATGAGTCACCACACCCAATTAGAAGCACATGTCTACACCACACCCAATTAGAAGCACATGTCTACACCTGCTCACATTAGCAAACAAGCATTGGTAAAACAAGCATTGATGAAACCAATTGTGTAACACAGCACATTATGTTCACTTAGAAACATGAATGTTTAACTAAGAACAGAGATATGATCTAACCCTGATCCCTAGGGATGCTGACAGATAACGCAGGAGGCACCTTGGGGATTCCTGACATTTCCTTACTTTAACCATTCTCTGACACTGCCTTTCTCTGAATACACATCTGGGATGGATGACAGCTGAGCTTTGTGCATTCTTTTAGACAGTCACAAACACAGGGAGATTGGGTGTGACATTTTCATCCTGATGGCCAATCACCAGGCTGTTAGGTCTTCCTGGGCTAGATGGGAGGGAGGACCTGACACAACTGAATAGGGTTTTGCCTCTCTCACAGTAAGGGCTGCAAACTCCCCTGTTGAGTGTCTGGAGCCAGGGAAGGAAGGACAGGGACCTTGTGATCTTCAAAGATCTCCCCACTTCAAGGGCACATTTGAGTATAAGAACTGGACCTCCTACCCCACCAATCAGAGCTCTACTGGAACCAAGGACAGGAAGAGGGACTGCTGTACTGCCAGGAGGGACTGCCACTCTGCTAACTACATTGCTGTGCTGTTCTACTGCTTGCTTTGTGCTGTGCTGTCGAAGGAACTGCCACTTTGCTACTTGCTTTGCTGTGTTGGCCTGCTGCCTGCTGCTTCCTGCCCAGAGTGAGAAGGACTGAGCCTGTACTCTGCATCCTTGAAACCAAGATTCTCCACGGGCTTGCTGGCTTGCCCCCTGTTCTCCTGTTTCTGGGACATCAAAGACTGCCTGCAACTCCTCTGGTGCTGTCAGACTCTGCCATCCGTGAGTCCAACCCTTGCCTGAGGCACACTAAACCTGACCTTGGCCTCAGAAGAGGGTTTCTGCGGTTTTTTCTACCTTGGCCTTGATGCATCAGGGACTTTGCGCTGACCTGAGCCACCGCATCTCCCTTTGATGGCAATGCAGCAGCTGCTCAACAACATCGCCTCAATGGAGTGCATGGCTCGACACCAATGGCCAGCGCGGCTCTACATCAATGCAGCACCTGTATCTAAAAGGGCCTAAAGCCAAATCCTTCTCCGACTGCCCGGATTGGCACCGACACTTCGCCTTCATCCACGGAATCGACAGCGGTGTGGTTCCTCCTTGACTCCTTGCATTAAATCTTTGATACCGATGCTCACTCCAGGACCTATCTGAGTCCTGAGGCCGGCATATCTTCCATCGCAGTCAAGCTGAATTATGGATTTGTACCGGTCCCTTGCGATCTCAAGTAACCTTTTGACTGCTATTGGCTTCTAAGCACTATTTTTACTTTATTCTTAAAAAATGTATATCTTGACTTCTACTGATTAGATGTTTGTTGTTTTAGTCCTGTTTCACTCAGATGAATATTCTCTATGTTTGTAAGTTGATGATGAGTCTTTTGTGATGCCTTTCACTGTTCTACTGTAATTAAGGGGGTGATTCTGACCCCGGCGGGCGGCGGGAGCCGCCCGCCTGGAAGGAACCGCCGAATGACTGCACCGCGGTCAGGCTTTCCCGCTGGGCCGGCGGGCGACCGCCAGAAGGCCGCCCGCCGGCCCAGCGGGAAACCCCCCTCAACAATGAAGCCGGCTCCGAATGGAGCCGGCGGAGTTGTAGGGGTGCGACGGGTGCAGTGGCACCCGTCGCGATTTTCAGTGTCTGCAAAGCTGACACTGAAAATCATTATGGGGCCCTGTTAGGGGGCCCCTGCACTGCCCATGCCAGTGGCATGGGCAGTGCAGGGGCCCCCAGGGGCCCCACGACACCCGTTCCCGCCATCCTGTTCCTGGCGGTAAAAACCGCCAGGAACAGGATGGTGGGAAGGGGGTCGGAATCCCCATGGCGGCGCTGCGCCGCCATGGAGGATTCCCTGGGCCAGGGGTAAACCGGCAGGAAACCGCCGGTTGCCCTTTTCTGACCGCGGCTTTACCGCCGCGGTCAGAATGGCCCAAGAAGCACCGCAGCCTGTTGGCGGTGCTTCCACGGTCCCCGGAGGAATGACCCCCTAAGTGTTGCACAAATACTTTAAACATTGCCTCTTGAGTTAAGCCTGACTGCTGTGTGCCAAGCTACCAGAGGGTGAGCACAGGTTAATTTAGTTTGAGTATCTGACATACCCTGACTTGGATTGTGGTCCCTACCTAGACAGGGTGCATTACCTCTGCCAACTAGAGACTCATTTTCAAACACTAAGGATCATGAGCATTTCTTGAAGGACATAATAGGTCAATCTAGGAGGGACTGTGACACACTCTAAAACAGATAAAATCCACTGTGCCATTCATAATCACTTATCTGATAAAAACCACTGAAAACAAGTGTCAGGTCCCAATACTCTGTCTTGGCAAACAGTAGACCAAAGTTATGCAATGGAATTGAATCTGAATATCAATCCACTTAGCGGAAAGAATGGCTCTTGCTGTGCTGTTTGCTTTTACTAACTGATCATAAATATACAGCAGCAACACAATTGATGTACTTTATTAGAAATATTTATATTTTGGTACCAAATATTTGTACTGTACAGTGGAGTATTTGCATCACAAATGCCTGATCTGTCTCCCAGTTAAGTGTAAGGCTTCCTAAGACATTAAAATTGTATATAATGTGACCCAAAGATACGAGTGGTTTTAGATCAAAGGTTGAGTTGATGAAGATGGACAGATGAAGAGCTGGGCATTAATCCTCAGGTATAAATAGAATATGATGTGCCAAGAATATATGGGTGCAGAAAGGACTACACATGCAAGCTAAAAATTCTGCAACAACAGGCACACTTATGGAATGCACGCATGTAGCTAGTAGACACTTCTTTTAACAAATTGGCTAATGTAAGGCTGGAGTTCAGCTACACTGGATGGAGGGTGTTGAATATTATTTGCTGGCAAGCTGAGGGGTCTAAGAAAGTTAACAATAGGTCTGGAAGCGGAGTGCTCCTCCTATCTCTAGTGGGGGTATTTAGGATATATTGGCAGGCTGCTCAAGTTTTCTGGACTACAGGGACAGCAGAGGCAATGGGTCATTTGAATGCCTCCCAGGCAATAATTTCACAGCCTACTTCTCCTTCCAAACAGAAACACAAAATGAAAGCAACACACTGAATGACTACTGGCAGCAGTGGGAGCAGTTTACATGATTTCCTGATCCAATTGGTAAATCACCTGCCAGCTTTCCACTCCCCCTTCTTCCTTTCTTTAGACTCACTGTATTTCCTCAACTAAACAAACAAAGGGAATCACCTGCTTGGGTCTTTTGGGATCTCCAAAAGACACCTGTGGGCCAAAGGCCATGCCTGTTACAAACCCAGTCCCTCAGACGTTTACTTCTCGGCATGATCTCAACAATACATTCAATCCCACCTGCATTCCAACGACCCTTGACCCTAGGGTAGGTCGCTTCCCCTGCTGCTGCAGCTCCACCTGCCCAGGCTCCTGACACCACCCAGCAAGACCAGCTAAAACCGTAAGTACTCCCCCCGCCCAGCCCCTCGTTACTCACCTCTCTTTCCTTGAACTTCTGTCTTCTGCCTTCCGCTCTCTCCTCCAACCTTTCTCCGCACCTCTGCTGTCCATTTCCCTTCGCTTTCTGCTCCTCCTTCTGGTAGCCATCTTTCTCTGCTCCTCTTCTGCAGCCCACTTGCTGCGTGTTCTGCTATTCCTCTGTGCCCCGCTCCTCTTCCTCACCGTGTTCTCTTCCTGCTTTGCTCTTCTTCTGTGTTCTTCATTTCTCCTCTTCCTCACTGCGTTCTCTTCCTGCTTTGCTCTTCATCTGTGTTCTTCTTTTCTCCTCTTCATCACCGCGTTCTCTTCCTGCTTTGCTCTTCTTCTGTGTTCTTCATTTCTCCTCTTCCTCACCGCGTTCTCTTCCTGCTTTGCTCTTCATCTGTGTTTTTCATTTCACCTCTGCACCCCGTCCTGCGTGTTCTTTCTTCTTCTGTGTTCTTCTGTGCTCTTCTCCTCCTCTGCACCCCGTCCTGCGTGTTCTTTTCTTCTTTTTCTTCTTCTGTGTTCTTCTGTGCTCTTCTCCTCCTCTGCACCCCGTCCTGCGTGTTCTTTTCTTCTTTTTCTTCATCTGTGTTCTTCTGGGCTCTTCTCCTCCTCGGCACCCCGTCCTGCGTTTTCTTTCTTCTTCTGTGTTCTTCTGTGCTCTTCTCCTCCTCAGCACCCCATCCTGTGTGTTCTTTTCTTTTTCTGTACTCTTCTCTGCGTGTTCCTTTTCTTCTTCTGTGGCCTTCTCCTCATCTTCTGGACGCTTCCATCCTCTGCTTCTCTGGTCTCTCCTCTTCTACTTGACTCTTCTCTCCTCTTCTTCCTGACTCTTCTCTCCTCTTCTTCTCTCCTCTTCTCTCTCCTCTTCTTCTTGACTCCTCTATCCTGACTCTTCTCTCTCCTCTTCTTCTTGACTTCTCTCTCCTGACTCTTCTCTCTCCTCCTCTTCTTGACTCTTCTCTCCTGACTCTTCTACTCCTCTCTTCTGTTCTTCCTGACTCCTCTCCTCCTCTGTAATCCCCCCTTCCCTATCTTTTCTCCCATCCCCTCTACCTGACTCCCCCGCCCTCCGCTTTCCCGCCGCCACCTCCCGCTCAGCTCCGCCCCCCACTGCTCCCATTCGTCGTCCGCCTCTCGCCCCCAGCTGACCCCTTCTCACCCCCTCCTCCCTCTTATGGCGGCCGCTGTGCGGCCACGCCGCTGGCTCGCCAAAGGCAAGCCCATCTACGCCCGTCTGTGCCTGGACAGCGCCCAGCGCCACGACCCCTGGCCCCCAGCACTCCCAAACCCCACAGCACGGCTACGACCCCACCTCCCTCCATGCTCTCAACCCGGGGCGCTCCAGAACCTGCTTCCAAGCCAACCCTAAACGCACCCATGGACCCTTCGCATGCCTCACCTGCAAACTCACCTTCCACCGCGACTGCACCCCACCCGCCAGCCCACGCGCCAACAACCACCTCAAATGCATCCTGATCAACGCACGCTCCGTCCACAAGCACGACATTGAACTATGGGACCTCCTGGACTCCACCGCACCGGACGTCGCCTTCATCACTGAGACCTGGATGAACGCCTCCTCGACCCCGACATCGCCATAGCCATCCCCGACGGCTACAAGATCACCAGGAGAGACCGCACCAACCAAGTCGGTGGAGGAATCGCCATTGTCTTCAAGGACACCACCTCCAACGTCACCACCTCCACCAAAGACACCCCCCTCGCAGCCGAACACATGCACTTCCAGATCCACACCGACCCCAGGACCACCCTCAGAGGAACTCTCATCTACAGACCCCCTGGACCACGCGCCCTCTTCAGCGAATCCATCGCTGACTTCATCTCGCCGCACGCCCTTGCCTCGCCGGACTACATCCTCCTCGGTGACCTCAACTTCCACCTGGAACAGAACAACGACCCCAACACCACCGCCAACCTCGGTCTCAAGCAACTGGTGAACACCCCCACCCACATTGCCGGACACACGCTCGACCCCATCTTCTCCGCCAGCAACCACGTATCTTTCAACCACTCCTCCGTAATACACTGGACTGACCACAGATGTGTCCACTTCACCTTCAGACGCGAGACTCTCCACCTCCACACACAACCCATCCCACGCAGACATTGGAACAAAATCCCCACGGAACAGCTTATCTCCTCTCTCAGCGATAACCAACCCACCTTCTCCACCGACCCCAACGACGCAGCCCTCAGCCTCACTCATTGGATCACCAACTGCGCGGACAACCTCTCACCCCTCAGACGCCTCCCAAGACAGACCAGCACCAGGAAACCTCAATGGTTCACAGACACCCTCAGGGATTCCCAAAAAACCTGCCGTACCCTTGAGAAAGCCTGGCGCAAGGACCACACCGCAGAAAACATGTCTGCCCTCAAAAACACCACCCGAGAACACCACCAACTGATCCGCGCCACCAAAAGAACTTCCTTCACAGACAGACTGGACAAGAACACTCACAACAGCAAAGAACTCTTCAACATCGTCAAAGAGCACTCCAATCCTAACGCCAACTCCAACTCAATCAACCCTCACAAGACCTCTGCAACTCCCTCGCCACCTTCTTCCATCGTAAGATCACCGACCTACACGATAGCTTCGGACACCAGACCCAGCCAACCACCACAGAACCTACAACCCCAGCCATCACCCTCAACGCCTGGACTCACATCAGCACGGAGGAGACCAAAGCTACCATGAACTCCATCCACTCCGGTGCCCCCTCGGACCCCTGTCCACACTTCATCTTCAACAAAGCCGACGACATCATCGCCCCGCATCTCCAGACCATCATCAACAGCTCGTTTGCTTCTGCCACCTTCCCCGAGAGCTGGAAACACGCGGAAGTCAACGCCCTACTGAAGAAACCTACGGCGGACCCCAGCGACCTGAAGAACTTCCGCCCCATCTCGCTCCTCCCCTTCCCTGCCAAAGTCATAGAGAAGACCGTCAACAAGCAACTGACCAACTTCCTTGAAGACAACAACCTACTCGACCCCTCTCAGTCCGGATTCCGAGCCAATCACAGCACAGAAACCGCCCTCATCTCAGTCACAGACGACATCAGAACTCTGATGGACAACGGAGAAACAGTCGCCCTCATCCTCCTCGACCTCTCGGCTGCCTTTGACACCGTCTGCCACCGAACCCTAACATCCCACCTGCGCTCCACCGGTATCCAAGGACTGGCCCTGGACTGGATCACCTCTTTCCTCTCTAACCGCTCCCAAAGAGTCTACCTCCCTCCGTTCCGCTCAGACCCCACCGAGATCATCTGCGGCGTCCCACAAGGCTCCTCGCTCAGCCCGACTCTCTTCAATGTCTACATGAGCCCCCTCGCCGACATCGTATGCAAACACAACATCAACATCACCTCCTACGCCGACGACACTCAGCTGATACTTTCCCTCACCAAGGACCCCACTGGCGCCAAGACCAACCTGCAAGATGGAATGAAAGACGTCGCAGAATGGATGAAACTCAGCCGCCTGAAACTGAACTCAGAAAAAACAGAAGTCCTCATCCTCGGAAACACACCGTCCGCCTGGGACGACTCTTGGTGGCCCACGGCCCTAGGCACCGAACCAACCCCCTCAGACCACGCACGCAACCTCGGATTCATCCTGGACCCGCTTCTCACCATGACAAAACAAGTCAACACCGTATCATCTTCCTGCTTCCTCACTCTCCGCATGCTCCGAAAGATCTTCCGCTGGATCCCCGCCGACACCAGAAAAACTGTGACCCACGCCCTCGTCACAAGCCGCCTGGACTACGGAAACACCCTATACGCAGGAACCACTGCTAAACTCCAGAAATGTCTGCAGCGAATACAAAACGCCTCTGCCCGCCTCGTCCTCGACATACCCCGCAACAGCCACATCTCCGCCCACCTGAGACACCTGCACTGGCTCCTCGTCAACAAAAGGATCACCTTCCGGATCCTCACCCACACACACAAAGCCCTCCACAACAAGGGACCCGAATACCTCAACCGTCGCCTCAGTTTCTACACGCCCACCCGTCAACTTCGCTCTGCCAACCTCGCACTCGCCGCCGTCCCTCGCATCCGCCGCACCACTGCAGGTGGGAAATCCTTCTCCTACCTGGCGGCCAAGACATGGAATTCCCTCCCCGCCTACCTCAGGACCACCCAGGACCACCTCGCATTCCGGAGGCAGCTCAAGACCTGGCTCTTCGAGCAGCAGTAACCCCCTCCCCCTAGCGCCTTGAGACCCTCACGGGTGAGTAGCGCGCTTTAAAAATGTTTTTGATTGATTGATTGACAGTTCCTACCTTCCAATTTATTTATAGTCACTGCAAACCTTCAGTTCATTAATGCTTGCCTAGTTAGACACAAGCTCATCAGTAACTCAATCATCATCTCACACAACAAAAACTCTGAAAAGAGACTGCACTCCATGCTCAGCAGTGCTCTTTCCACAGGAAGCCCACTATAGAAATAACAAACATCACCACAGTACAGAACCCCCAAATGCAATTTTCCTCACTGAGTCCTACTACCCCCATTTCTTGGTTGATACTAAGTGCTGTTATCCCTATGGACAGCACCATCTAGCATATCTATTCTCCCAACAGAGCAGAAGGATTTATAAAAGTCACCACTGTCATCCTCAGATCTTCCAGGCCCACCATTCTCCAGAAGCAGCCATAAAACAGCTCATTCAACTTCTTCTCTACCCACTTTCCAGAGCCAGCGGGCCAGATGATTACCTTATACCTGAGCTACAAACCAGCTGGATTCATCCTCACATTTGCCTCTGTAATAGCCACACTCATCATCACACCAATGATGAGCCTCCTGTCACTGTAATTATCCTCTTGCTCGACGCCCTTTTGCAGCTGTTCGAGAATTCAGGGCATCACTTGTCACAAGAAAAATATAATGGTGAAGTTCACATGAAACACCTAGAGAATATGGAATCCAGGCGCACGCTGGAAACTGCACTGATAAACTGCATGGTAGAGTGTTGATGTACTTCCTGTAAGGAATATGAGGGTCAGGTATGGCAGTAAGAGTACATAAGAGGCTCAAATTATTGATTTTGTTGCAGAACCAGTTCACACCCAGCTTTCCTCTGTGTGCATGCTTGTTGTTTATTGCATACTCTTTGATTCTCCCTGTGTTTACTTCCTGTTTTCTTCAGTTTGTTCCACATCCTTCTGCTTCTGACATCCTGCTGCTCCATCCTTTTCCACCTCCTCTCGCTCCACTGTTGTAGTGCTCCATTTCATGTTGTGAGTGACTTGTCTCCTCTAACCTACAATGGCGAGTAGATATGATCATATATTTATATGCCGCTTGCTATTGTTAAGATAGAAATCTGCTGTAGTGTTTTACAATAGGTGGTGGACTGACCTCAGTGGAAATATTGAAACATCCTTGTAGCTGAGTTCAGCTCCTGTTTATCCATTTCCTATCCCTTCTTATCTGTTTCCTAGTGTCTTGTACAGAATAATTGTTCCTTTCCTGTGTCTTCTTTGTCAGGCACCAAAAAAGGCACAGAGCCAGCATTGGTATCCTTCCAAACAACTTCCCGTCGCTGCTAGAACCACATCTTTCTCTTTGGTATTAACCTCGATGGAGACACAGCAAACAAGACCATGAAGGAGGCCTTCCTCAACCTACTGGACATGACCCATATTAAACAGTTTAACACGCTGCTCACAAAAACCAAAGGAAACATCCTGTACTTGATCCATTTATGTGAGCCCAAACCAAATCTTCTGTGCCCCACAGTACATGAACTTAATGAATCACATCACTGCTGCTTTTAGTCGCTTCAACTCCAAACTTTACAACATCCCAAATCAACAAAACAATCAAGAACTTCCTATCAATGCTGTCCCTGAGATAGTAAACTCTATGGTAATCTCTTTTTTTTCATTTTTATTTTTTTAATTTGTATTTTTATTGAGCAAATATACACTGTGAAAAGTAAACAAGGAGATACATTCAAATAAACAATAACAGTGTTGGGTGCCTGAAATAAATTGGCAGACAGATCAAGGAAAAGAAAAGAAAAAAGAAAAGACAAAAAAAGCCTTGTCAGCTGAACCACAATGACATCAATCTTATCCTGAGTTATACTGCTAAACCCGAATTTCACCTTATGATACAGCAGTGTTCTTTAAAACAACCTATATTACCAGATCTGATTATTCTATTTCAAAAGTCTGACCCCACAGGCCCTTGAACTTGCAGAGTGCCCATATTCGTTGCGCATAAAGTTTTTCTTCAAAGCGTAAAGTTTTCATTTTCACATCCCAAGCCATGTACATCAGGGGAATAGGTGGTTTCCAGGCTTGTAAAATTAAAGATTTGGCAATCAGTGATGCTATAAATAAAATCTGTTTCACCCGAATGGTTAGCTCAGGGTGGCAAGAGATACCAAACAGGGCTCCCACAGCATCAGGGGTGAGTACAACCCGCACCGCTGCACTGGTCCACTGAAAAATTCTATCCCAGAAATGTATAAGCGTGGGACATGAAAAGCCCGTATGAAGCCAGTCCCCCTGAATATTGTTGCATCTTGAACAAAAACCTGAAGCATTTGGGTCGACTTTTTTGATCTGTGCTAGAGTGAAATACAGCATCCACTTTGAAAAGAAAGCCATTCTCTTGAAATTTGCCCTCCTTATTGCTTATAAGAAATACTATTGTACTTCCTCCATGTTTGCAGATCTATTTTACACCCGCTGGTGTTTTCGATTTTTGTCAGAAAATGAAGGACTACTCGCGATGCTCCCTGGGAGCTCAAAATCCGATACCAATTGCCTATCCCCTTCTGGTTCCCATAAAACACCTGAGATATTGTGGAGGAAGATAGGTCAACTGGTGAGACATGGGGAAGCAGAAAATGCACAATCTGGAAGTTGGAAAATCTAAGAATGTCTGGAATTGGTACTCCACCCTGGCATTGTGTCCAGGTCTTAATTTGCTTCTCAATTAGAAAATCAGAATATTTGGTAAACCCCAGTTCTGCCCTTTGCCTAACCTGGCGTGGAATCAATGTTAGCCCCATCATCCCTGAATCGGCAAGCAATATTGCTGGATGAAAAATGGGAACTTGGTATTTCTGAAGAAATTGCAGAAGCCTTGCACAGATGAAAGTAGGGACTTTGTACCTGGTAAGTTTAGGCTGTCGCGGAAACTTAAGAAATGGTGCAAGCTGGAAGCTGTGTTCTGTTAGCATAGTTTTCAGGTAAAAGTTGAGATTAGGAGAAGAAGCTGCTGTACTATCCCAGTCCATAAGTGCAGCTTCATAATACATCTTGAGATGCAGTAAAGATAAACCTCCCTCTTCGATAGTAAGAGAAAGAACTTCAAGCTTCACCTGTGGTTTACTGTTAGCCCATAAAAACTGCAGAATTATCGTATTAAGATCCTTGAATAATTTTTGAGGAGTTTCAAAATCACACTGGAGAACACTAATAGAAAGAGGGGAAGGATCATCATCTTGACCAATGCTACACGTCCAATAATTGACAACGACGAAGCTTGCCATTTCTGTAATAGCTGTTGAGTTTTCTTAAAAGTAGAGACATAATTTAAAGTGAAAAGATCTGAGAACTTATGCAAAACGTGTATACCTAAATATCTAATGGGACGCAAATGATGAAACTGAGCCCACATATCCAAAGGAAGAATATTATTCGACATATTAAATAGCAGAGCTTCTGATTTAGCATGGTTGATCCTATATCCCCCCAGATCTGAGAATATCTTTATTTTTTCCAAAAAGCCACATTGGTCTTCGTGAATTAGGTCTTGTGCTATTATGGCCAGTCTTTGTGCCATAATCTTTGCTAGAAGTTTATAGTCAGAATTAAGTAGGCTAATCGGACAATATGAGTCAGGTTGTTGGGGTGGCCTATCTTTTTTAGAAAGCTAATAACAGTGGCCCTTGTAAAGGATGCAGTATCCCTCCCCCCTGAATAATATTATTAAAAAGAGAGACGAAGCACCCACCTAATTGATCTACCAGAGCTTTGTAGACTTCTGCTGGAAGGCCATCTTACCCGCAAGCCTTCCCATTCGCTGAGGCCATTATTGCCTCCTTAATTTCAATGAGTGTAAAAGGAGAATCAAGGTTTGCCCTCAATGTCTCATCTAGTACAGGAAGATTCAATGCATCAAGATATTGAGTAGTCTGCTGAATATTGGTTAGAACAGAGGACGTGTAGGTATTTGCATAATGAGATAGAAAAACCCTTTCATTATCTTCAGAGTGATTGACGAGAATACCTTGTCCTACATTGACTATACTTTTGATACTCTCTTAGTTGGATTTTATCTTTTTCACCGTGCTGGCCAGAAATTTACCCACATGTTCACTTTCTTCATAACATCTCTGAGAGCTTGTATGTTGATTGACTATCTCTGGATATAGAAAAAAGTCATTTAATTTAACCTGAGCCTCCCTCAATCTTGTGGCTGCCTCAGCACTATGGGAGGTCTGCAGGACTCTTTGTGCATGATTGCACACCTGTTGAAGCTCTTCTACCTTTTGCTTAGCAGCCTTGACCGTATGAGTTGTGTGGGATATTCTTTCTCCTCTTATGTAAGCCTTAAGAGCATCGCAAGCGGAGAAAATGGAAGCAGAATCTTTGTTAGTTTTTAAAAAGTCGGTAACTGAGGTTTTAATGGGTCTGTACCCATACTTAATCTATTAAAAGGGATTTGTTGAAGCACCAACGTGGGCAACCATGTGTCTCAGCAGGCATAACGATACTAGCCTGAGGTGCTGCATGATCTGAAAAAGGATTAGCATGAATATCAGTGCCACTCCTTGTAAGAAAGAACAATATTAGTATAAAATTGATTCTAGAAGCTGCATTATATTTTTTTGAGAAGCAGGTGGACTCATAATCTTGAGGGTGGTCGACCCTCCGTGCATCTACTACTGATAAATCAGACATAATCTTGCCTAGCCACCGGGAGACCCTAGGTTTAGTCTGCATTTTGTTCTTACGAGAGGTGTCCATCTGGGCATCAGGAATAACATTAAAATCTCCACCAATAACAAAAAGGCCAGGCAGTGAGCTCAGCACCTTGTAGAGACCCTGTAGGGGGCTTGGATCATCTTCTATTGGAGCCTAGTAGCTTGCAAAATGGATATGATCATTTGAAATAAGTGTGCTGACTATCACCCATCACGCCTGTGGGTCTCTATGAATCGGATAGATTTTCCTAGAAAATTCCAGAGACACAATTATGGCCACCCCTAAGACTGCAGCGTTAGCCGATGATTAGTAAGCATACGCAACAAATGTAGGGAGTTTTGGCTGGTTAACTTGACTCTTGCATCTCCTGCAAAAGAAAATCTGTGATTGCAAAGTCCGAAGCCAATTGAGAATAGCAGCAAACGTAACATGGTTGTTGGCCCCATTTATATTACAAGAAATAACTGTTAGCTGCCCCCAGCAGACGACATGATCATGTAACAGAGTAATAGTCAAGTACCCAACACATTTCTCTGAATTTTTTCTTGCTAGTATCAGAGTCACCAGATCCTCGGGGTCTGTGCACGTTCCCAACACATCCACCACAAGACAGCTCCAATACTCTGATTAGAATGTCACCGAGTCTAAGAGAGTCCAAGTGGGGAAAAGGGGAATAGGAAGGGAACAGCTGGGAAGGAGACCTGTAGGAAGCAAAAGGTTAAAACACACAATATCAAGATAATATCATATTAATCATTACTAGGCTATGACTCTAAGCATTGTCATACTGGAGACATGGATAACTTAGGCTTTTTCTTTACCTGAACTTTTATAGCCAGCTTGAGATGTCTAGATTGTGAAGGGTCCACGGTGACACCCAAGAGCAACCATTCTTTACATCTTGGGTGTTTTATTTTTCCGACTCGACTTGAGCATTGGCTGCAACCTTCTGGATGGGACCTTGTTTGTTCTTTGGTTTGATTGGACATTCTTTGGCAAAATGACCTTTGCGCCCACCATAGAGATATTGTCCATTCTTTCTACGTAGGTCCTTTTCGTCTTTGGTCAATGGTCTCCTGATAGTTCCAATTTCTATAGGTTCTGGCGTTCTTTCTTTCTGAGTTCTTAAGTCTCTATTATCATGAACACGCCAGGAATATTTTTCAGTCTTTTTGCGTGTTCCCCTTCGTTCTGCTAAACGATGATCCAGTCTCAAAACGAGTTTTATCAAATCTTGACAGTCTGTAGGCTGCGGGTCTATTTGAGCTAGAATATCTTTTAGCTCCTCTTTGAGTCCCTTGTGGAACAAGGCTGCTTGCTTTTCTTCAGGCCAGGATGTCTCGGCTACCAGCCTATTAAAGTTGGCTAAATATGACACTAAGGGGGTCATTCCAACCCTGGCGGTCGGTGTTAAAGCGGCGGCTAACCAGCCAACAGGCTGCCGGTTAAAAAAATTGAATTCCGACCCAGGCGGAAACCGCCAACAGAGACCGCCACTTCAACACTCCGACCACCACAGCGGGACAAACAAACAGCGCGGCGGTCACCGGCAACAGACAGGCGGCAGATAATGTACCGCCCACCCTATCACGACCCACCAATCCGCCACCTTTTCCGGGGCAGTAGCCCCGCCGATAAAAACACGGCGGAAACAGCCATTTCGAACGGGAAATGCTCACCTCCATACACCCCATGAGGAATCTGGACAGCATGGAACCCGAACTCCACATCCTCCCAGCTATTGTCTTCCTGCTCCTCTACCAGGAGCACGAACGCCGGCGCAGAAGACAACGGTGAGTACTGCACCTACGACACAGGGGAGGGGGGAGGCAAAAAATTACGGGGACACACATACGCGACACACCCACCCCCACCATCACCCACTACAACACACACATCAATGCATAGCAATACATCACAGTTACACCCCCCAAACCCCCCGGAAGAATGCAAAGACAAAAGGAAATGATCATAAACAGTCGAATATATTGTATCACTGGCTTATAAATATATCCCACATCTAAAACTATTATATACATAAATATTAAAAGTCCGATAATTTTTGCTGGCATTGTCCGTGGACTACAGGGCCCAATTTACATGGGCAAAGCCCACACAGGATACCTGACACCAACGGAGAGAACACTGCAGGGGCTTCAGATAGCAAAACTACAGGCACCTCAGGGGGAAGGGAAGGGGGGGCACCTCAGCCAGATGAGTCCACGACGCTGGATCCACAAGGGCCCTCCATGGCCACTGTTCCATCCTGGGGAGTGCAAAGCCACAGTCTCTCAAGTCTCTACAGTGGGTGAGTTGCCCACTTTACCATCCTGGGGAGTGCAAAGCCACAGTCTCTCAAGTCTCTACAGTGGGTGGCTTGCCTACTGTGCCATCCTGGGGAGTGCAAAGCCACAGTCTCACAAGTGGATGACAGTCTCCACTGGTTCTGGAGGGGGCTTGGTGCCCAGAGTGCTTCGTGCAGCCCTGCCCGACACAGATGAGGGCCTGCCCCATCTGCCAATGGGCCAGCGGTGCTTGAGACGGCGGTGCCCTGTTCAGCGGTGCTTGAGATGGCGGTGCCCTGTTCAGCGGTGCTTGAGATGAAGGGCCCAGTTCAGCGGTGCTTGAGATGAAGGGCCCAGTTCAGCGGTGCTTGAGACGGCGGTGCCCTGACATGTGGCTGGCTGGGCCTTCCTGCCCATCTGTCTGGTGGCTTGCGGGGCCCTCCTGGGCTGCAGTACCGGGCCTGTGGGTGTCCTCCTGCCCACCTGGGACGTGGCTTGCGGGGCCCTCCTGGGCTGCAGTACCGGGCCTGTGGGTGTCCTCCTGCACACCTGGGATGGGGCTGGTGGGGCCCTCCTGGCCAGCTGGCCTGCTGCCGGACTTGTCGGGCGTGCTGCCATTCCCACCCTTCCCTGTTCGCCTGTGGCCCTTTCCCACCTTTGGCGGTGTGCCAGGTGGCACCCGACTTCCTGCTGGAGCCTTGGTAGGGATTTTGGTCCCTGGTGTCTTTGGCCTCTCGCGCCGGGCACTGGCAATCTTCTGATGCTTTTCCGGGGGTGGGATGGCCGTGCCTTGGCTCCTAGCTGAACTGGCTGCCCTTGAGGGTGGGGGACTCCACAGTCCATGGCAAACAGTCTTTACAGGTCCCGGTTTTGTGGTGGCTGAGGTGCTGATTGGAGTCTTATGAGATGGACGGGGTGGGGGAGTTGTTGGAAAGAGGTCAAGTTTGGAAAAGAAAAGCAATTTTGAAAGAGAGGGACGGGTAGGTGTAGTGGGTATGAGAGTGGAGGAAGAGGATGTGGTTGTAGGAGGGTGAAGTCTGGTGTCTTTGGGTGCAGGTGCTTGGACTGGAGGCTGTCGTGAGGTGGATGGCTGTTGGGTGGGTGGCTGCCTGCATTTGTGTAGTTTGGAAGAGGAGGTGACAGACACACTGGGAGAGGACACAGGGGACGTGTAAATGGTAGTGGGGGTGGTGACTGCACGTGTGTTCTGGTGGGTGTGCTGGTGATGGACGTAGTGGCTGAAGATGTTGTGCATGCAAGTGTGAGTGGAGACGTCACAGGGAGGGAGGAGGGAGATGAGGAGGAGGGGGACACAGTGGAGGCAGTGGGTGTTGGTATGTCTGCATGTGGATGTTGCTTGTGTGAATGTTTGTGTGATGTGTGGTGCTTATGTCTGGATGAGCTTCCCTTGGGTGTTGAGGTGTGTGCAGGCTGGTCTGATGGTGTGTCTGGGATAGGCAGAGGTACAGGGGATTGGGTCTGGGTGGAGGAAGTTGGAGGGGGGAGGCTAGAGACAGGGACAATGGCTGCCGTCAGTGCTGAGGCCAGAGCGTTGAACAATCGCTGATGGGCAGCCTGACCAGAATGAATGTCCTCCAGGTATGCATTACTCTGGTGCACCTCCCTTTCTACACCCTGGATGGCATTCAAAAGGGTAGACTGCCCAACAATGATGGTCCTCAGGAGGTCAATGACCTCCTCACTGAGGGCAGCAGGGGTGACAGGGGCAGGGCCTGAGGTGCCTGGGGTGAAGGAGATGCCCACCTTCCTGGGTGAGCGGGCACGGGGCAAACGCTGAGGGGCTGCTGGGAGGGCGGTGCTGGTGCGCTGGGTGGCGGCTGTACCTGTAGTTGCGGGGGGCACGGATGTTGCCGCCACCACAAGGGAGCTCCCTTCAGAGGACGAGTCGCTGTCACTGACATCAGCACGAGTCCCCGCTGTGGAGCTCCCCTCGCCCTCCGTCCCACTGGTGTATTCGGACTCCGTTGCATGGCCCTCCAGGGCCATATGGGATGCAGCTCCCTCGTGCTCCGATGCCACTTCTCCTCCGCCTGATGTTGCTAATGCACACATGAACAGGAAGACCACAAAAAAGGGTGGGGGGGAGAAATAAAGACATGTTGAGTGCATGCATTGGCGACACCGTTGGCGGAGAGGACAGACACAGAAGCCCCCTGCACTACGCCGCGCACTTGGGGTCCACTACGCAATCCGTGGGACATGGCCTACAAGCCTATGGACGACAACTGCACACATAGATGACACAGGGCCATGGATACCTGTACTTGGCACCCTACAGAGGTGGGGGGCGGGGGCACAGGGCCATGCCTTACGGAGGGGCCTAGCCTACAGAAATCGCCCTGGCCTAGGGATACCCACAGCCCTCCTCCCCCACCCAGAAACCTCCACTGCGCGCAAAGTCAGCAGAATGTGTTTGTACTCACCCCCTTGTGTCTGCTGTGATGTCCTCACGCGCCCATCCAAATCGGGGTAGGCCACCGCCAGGATCCAGGACATCAGGGGGGTCAAAGTACGACTGGCACCCCTCCCACGTTGGGAGGCCATCCCCAGCCCCCAGCTGAGCCTCTGCCGTCTTCCTGCTCCAGCGTCGGATGTCCTCCCACCTCTTCCGGCAGTGGGTGCCCCGTCTGTTGTGGACCCCCAGGGTCCTGACGTCCTTGGCGATGGCACGCCAAATAGAGACTTTCTGGTGGCCGCTGACCTATGTGACATGTACAGGGAGAGAAAAATAGTCATCACCTTCTGCATGCTCGATGTGAGTGGCCCCCCATCCCCACCCTTGCCATGTGGCCCATGCTCTCATGTGTCGTTTGATGCATGCCTCAATTGCTCCCCTCCCCACCATCTTTCATCCACCCCACTCAACCCAGGCATTGCCCACTAAGCATGGTCCCTGTGTACTTACCTGTTGGTCTGGAGGACCGTAGAGTAGCGCATACTGGGGGAGGACCCCATCCACAAGTTTCTCCAACTCCTCCGCAGTGAAGGCAGGGGCCCTTTCCCCAGTCGCATGAGCCATTGTCTCTTCCAGACCGAGGTCACAGCAGCACTTGCAGTGTAGGTCCTCTCCTGTGGAAGATCAGGTATCGAGTGATTAAGCAGATAGAAAATGGCGGTCACGCCTGCGGCGGTGCGTACCGCGGCGGTGCGTACCGCGACCGCCGGCGCACATCGTCATTGGCTCCTGAAACCCATAGGGTTCAATGTTAACCAATGCGGCTTTGCGCCGCGGTCTTTGACCGCCTACCGCCACGGTGTGCCCCGCCAGCGCATTGACCTCACATCCCACTGTCGCACTTCACAGGTCAGGCAGCCGCCATTTCAAGGGCCCACATGGCTTAATTTCTACTGCGTCACACATACCTAGGCCTTGCATCAACACTCATACAAACCTTTCAATGCATTGGGAATCGTGTTATGTGCAAGCTGTGGTTACGTACCTGTGGGTTGATTGACTCTGAGCTCGCTGTTGTCCTTCATAGGCACCGTCTGCTGGGACATGCGAGGAGATGGAGGAATCTTCCCGTGTACAGACCGCTGGTGGACCTGTCGACAATGGAGGAACGACATGTCATACTAACATACAGGCTGGACCGAGCCACTATACAGGAACTGTGTGCCCAGCTGGAGCCAGACCTGATGTCACCCATCCGCCAACCCACAGGGATCCCCCCTCTAGTGCAGGTGCTGTCAGTACTCCATTTCTTAGCAAGTGGGTCTTTTCAAACAACAGTGGCCATATCATCAGGGATGTCCCAGCCCATGTTTTCCAAGGTGTTGTCCAGAGTGTTGTCTGCCCTGCTCAAACACATGCGGAGCTACATCATTTTCCCTGAGGTGGGGGATTTGGTTACAGTGAAGGGTGAATTCTATGCCCTTGGACACATTCCCAACATCATTGGTGCCATTGATGGAACACATGTTGCTTTGGTCCCCCCCAGCAGGAGTGAACAGGTGTACAGGAACCGGAAGAGTTATCATTCCATGAATGTACAGATGGTCTGTTTGGCTGACCAGTACATTTCCCATGTTACTGCCAAGTTCCCTGGGTCAGTGCATGACGCCTACATCCTGCGGAATAGCAGCATCCCATATGTGATGGGTCAACTCCAGAGGCACCGTGTGTGGCTATTAGGGGACTCTGGTTACCCCAACCTGTCATGGCTACTGACCCCAGTGAGGAATCTCAGGACAAGGGCAGAGGAACGGTACAATGAGGCCCATGGGCAGACTAGGAGGGTGATCGAGCGAACCTTTGGCTCCTGAAGGCCAGGTTCAGGTGCCTCCATATGACAGGTGGATCCCTAATGTACTCACCAAAGAAGGTGTGCCAGATCATCGTGGCCTGCTGTATGCTTCACAACCTGGCTTTGCGACGCCAGGTGCCTTTTCTGCAGGAGGATGGTCCAGATGGTGGTGTTGTAGCAGCTGTGGAGCCTGTGGAGAGTGAAGAGGAGGAAGCCGAAGAGGACAACATAGAGAACAGGAACACAGTAATACAGCAGTATTTTCAATGACACACAGGTAAGAGTACACACCGGCATATTACATTTACTTAAAGACTCCTACCTCTCTACTGTCTGACTTTTTCCCCCAGTGTATGGTAACTGTGTTGTGACTTTCCCTTCCGTTTTCAGAGATGTGGGCCCCACTGCGTGACATCTGCTTTGTTTCCCCATGGACTACAGCTGTGTGACAGCGGTTTGTTGGCATCACAATGTGAATGAACATTTTGGCATGGTCATGTCTAATACATTTGTTCTAAATCACAGCCAGACTCCAGATTGTTTTGTGCAATAAGTGTGTTTATTCAAGTGCTCTAAATTGGATGGGTGGTTGCAAATCGGTGAGGGGTGATGGTGGAGGATTGTCCATGGCAGAGTCCAGACTATCAGTATCACAGGTGCATTGTCCAATTGCCTGTGGAAAATGGAGCAGGGGCAGTTTAAGGTTGGACAGGGTGACAATGTGGGACAGTGGGATGACAATCAGGGCGGTATCCTTTGCTGGCGGGGGTCTTGACATCTTACTCTGTCTTCTTCCTGGATCGCAGGGCCCGCTTGCGGGGTGGTTCTCCTTCTGCAGGGGGTGGGGTTCTGGTGGCCTGTTGGTCTTGTGTCGGGGCCTCCTGTCCACTAGCGCCGGCGGAGGTGGTAGGCAGTTCTTGGTCCATGCTAGTGTCAGGGGCCCTTTGAGGTGCCACAGTGTCCCGCAATGTGGTGACTACCTGATTCAGGGCCACTACGATGGTACCCATGGCGGAACTGATGTTTCTTAGTTCCTCCCTGAACCCCATATACTGTTGCTCCTGCAGAAGCTGGATCTCCTGAAACCTGGCCAGGACCGTTGCCATCGTCTCCTCGGAGTGGTGGTATGCTCCCATGATGGAGGAGAGGGCCTCGTGGAGAGTGGGTTCCCTGGGCCTGTCCCCCCCCCTGTCGCACTGCAGCCCTCCCAGTTCCCCTGTTTCCATGGGCCTCTGTCCCCTGGACAGTGTGCCCACTACCACTGCCCCCAGGTCCCTGTTGTTGTTGGGGTGTTGGGTTAGCCTGGGTTCCCTGTAGTGGTGGACACACCGCTGATTGACGTGTCCTGGGGACAGAGGTATGGGCCCGCTGGGTGGGTGCTGCGCTGGTGTTCCCAGAGGGGGGAAGGTCTACTGTGGCCTGTGGCTGTCTGAGGAGAACCGACTGTCCAGAGGTCCCCGATGGACCGGGCTGGTCATCTAGATCCTGGGAGACAGAGCTGCTGTCCTCACTGTGGGCCTCTTCTGGGGGTGGAGTGGACATTTGTGGACCCTCCTGCGCGGTGACCTGGCGTTCGGGTCCTGCAGGGGTATAAAAGTATGGTTATTGCTTCTTTGTGTGCCATAGCGTGCAATGGGTGGGTGCCCGTGTACCCCAGTGCTGGCATTCCTTTGTGGGGGCTGTTGTGACAGTGGTTTGGGGGGGGTTGTATGTGTATGTGCAGTGGGCATGCTTTGGTGATGGGTGTCCATGCTTTGTGGACGCATGCAGGGCTAGGTGTTGGGATGGGTGGGTTGTGATGGTGAGACATTTGCAAGGAGTAGGTGTGATGGGGGTGGGGGTGAGGGTGGGGGTATGAGTTGGCATGCAGGTGGGGTGGGGGGGATGAAGTAGTGAAGATGAGACTTACCAGATTCCATTCCTCCAGCTACTCCTGCGAGGCCCTCAGGATGCAGGATGTTCAAGAACTGCTCCTCCCATGTTGTTAATTCTGGGGGAGGAGGTGGGGGTCCGCCGCCAGTCCACTGCACCGCGATGTTGTGCCTGGATACCATGGAACGCACCTTCCCCCGTAGGTCGTTCCACCTCTTCCTGATGTCGTCCCTATTTCTTGGGTGCTGTCCCACAGCGTTGACCCTGTCCACTATTCTGCTCCATAGCTCCATCTTCCTGGCAATGGTGGTGTGCTGCACCTGTGTCCCGAACAGCTGTGGCTCTACTCGTACAATTTCCTCCACCATGACCCTGAGTTCATCATCAGAGAACTTGGGGTGTCTTTGCGGTGCCATGGGGTGGTGTGGGTGATGTGTAGGGTGGATTGTGTGGTGCTAAGTGTGGTGATGTGTATTGTTGTGTTGTGTGAAGTGCGTGCAAATATTGCTGGGTGACAGTGAATTGGGCGTCTGGGTGCTCGGATGTCTTTTCTCGGTGCGTGTTCACGAATCTCTAGGAGTGGAGGTTTGTGGGTGATGTGGGTGTGTATTTTATATTGTATTGGGTGTGTGGGAGTGGTGTGTGTATGTGTATCAGGTTTGTGTATTTTGAATTGTCCAATGTGGCTGTGTTTTGTAAGAGTATGTGTATGTTGAGCGCGGCGGTGTGTACCGCCAATGGAATACCGCGGTTGAAAGACTGCCGCGTGGATTCGTGTGTCGTGATAGTGTGGGCGTATTTCTGTTGGCGTGACGGTGGAGGTTTGGTCATCGCCAGTTTCTCGCTGGCCTTTGGTGTGGATGTCTGTATTTTGGCGGTTTGCCTGTTGTGGGTCAGAATGACCGTGGCGGTTTACCGCGTCCGCGGCGGTGTTATGGCGGTCTTCTGAACGGCGGTATGCGCCTTTTACCGCCGAGGTTGGAATGACCACCTAAGTCCCGATTACCTGTCGTAAGTCTAATAATTCACGATCTGCCGACAATGTTACAGTTCTACGATCAAAAACTCGTTCAAACTCACGAACAACATTTCTCCAGTTGTAAAGCAGGGGACTGTCTTTACGCACAAGAGGAATAGCCCAGGTAGCTGCATCTCCAATCAGATATGATAACAAGAAAGCTACTTTGGACTGGGCATCAGGGAAAGTATGTAGTCGGCAGGTGAAGTGTAATTCCACTCGAACCAGGAAAGATTGCGCTTTCAAGGGATCGCCTGAGAACGTTCTGGAGGAGCTAAAGGAATGGCTGAAGAAACATTGAGGGAAATGTTTGTAGGATTACCTCCAGAAGTCTGAGAAGAAGGACCTGGCCAAGTCACACCTGTGGGATTTTGTTCCTTCTTCTCTACCTTACCCTGTAGCTGACTCACTCTCTCAGCTAGGTTAGCTGCCAAATCTTTTGATGACACCACCTCTGCTTGGAGCTGTGTGATAGTCTTGACTAGCTTGTCCAGTGTGGCCATGCTGAGAACATACACAAACCAGGAGGATTAATAATTCGTGGGCTCACTATTCTGTCAGAGTCACCTGATCCTCGGGGTCCGTGCAAGTTCCCAACACGTCCACCACAAGACAGCTCCAATACTCTGATTTGAATGTCACAGAGTCTAAGAGAGTCCAAGTGGGGAAAAGGGAAATAGGAAGGGAACAGCTGGGAAGGAGACCTGTAGGAAGCAAAAGGTTAAAACACACAATATCAAGATTATATCATATTAATCATTACTAGGCTATGACTCTAAGCACTGTCATACTGGAGACATGGATAACTTAAGCATGGACTGAAATAACTAGGCCTCAAGATGACTTGATACCTATGAGGGAATCAAGAAAGATTAATACAACTTTCCAATGAACCACTTAATGAAATGTTACACATGAATTAGAAACATCAGAACCTTCTAGAATTACGCTTTCAAATTCAAGTATAGTCTTTAGAATGAGGATCAGGAAATAATCTGAATGATTTCTATAACATCATATGAATTGTACTTGAGAGAATTATTATGCACATACAATATAACATTTAGAATTCTAACACTTTAGTTTTCTTAAAATGCAGGAACATGAATTGTGCACATTGCAGATTTTCATAAAGGTTTGTAAATGCCAATGAAATGACTGTGCACAATGAATAACATGAGTTAGACTTGAAAAATGAATCGCGCGTCTTGCTGATTCAAAGACCACCAAGTAAATGCCATGAAGTGGTAGCGCACAATGAACATCGTGATTTAAACACAAGAAATGAATCCCGCGTATTGCTGATTCGAGTACCACCAAATGAATGCCATGAAATGGTAGCGCACAATGAGTAGCATAGGTTCAACACAAGAAATGAATCGTGAGTTCTGCCGATTTAAATGTCACCACGTAAATGCCATAAAATGGTAACACACAATGCATATCATGAATTAGACACAAAAAATGAATAGCGTGTCTTGCCGATTCGAAGACCACCATGTGAATGCTAAGGAATGGTAGCGCACACTGAATATCATGAACTAAGCACAAGAAATGAATTGCGCATCTTGCCGATTCGAAGGCCACCATATGAATACCAAGAAATGGTAGCGTACAATGAATAACCCGAATTAAGCACAGGAAATGAATCGCACGTCTTGCCAATTCGAATACCACCATATGAATGCCAAGAAATGGTAGCGTACAATGAATAACCCGAATTAAGCACAGGAAATGAATTGCGCGTCTTGCCGATTCGAATGCTACCTAGTAAATGCCATAAAACTTTGAGCGCACGTTCACACACATAAGAGCAAAATTGTTTTATCTTGCAAATTAGGCCCAAGAACTCGAAAGCCTTTGAGAACGGGATCGGGGGCACAGCCCGACCTCCGTCTTACTGCCCTGATCAAGAATCACCGACAAAGTGAAAGGGCAAGGCCTGGAAGATCAAAGTAGGCCTCTGGAACAGGAGCTCAGGAAGTTGCTGCTGCTCTACACCGGGACCTCAGAATAGTGAGCACGTGGAGCTGGGCAGGCTCCCTTTTATAGACTCTTGCCCCAGCCCACAAACCACACCCAAGCATGCTGCAGGGAAAGCTTCTAGAAGGCCCTGGAAAGGGACCACACCCTGGCACACTCTGAAAGCCTGCAGCAATACATTGTAAATGAACAGTATTTATAAGCACCTTGAAAATAAGTCTTCAGGATTAAACTCTGCAATGCAAAAGGTTAAACAACAGCATATCAGCACAATGCATAAATTACGTTATCTTGAAAGTGCTGGGTTTTTGCATTCTAGTCACCCGTAGAGCGCGCACTGCCCTGGTGTTGACAGTTGCTCTTTTTCCCCGCCTAGTAAATGAACCCCCCCACCAGAAGGGCGATGCCCCTCCCTGCCCCCAAGGGCCCTACCTGTCATTGCCCCACCGAACTGCGAACCGCCTCCACCCATGAATCCCTCCCCCCAAAACCCAAAATTAGGATGCAGTGACATGGCACTCGTAGAGCCTCAATTGGAAAAGAAGGCAGCAAGACAGCAGGGCGAAACATGATACAAAAAAACAAAAAAAACACCAAGGACAGATAGGTTATCTCTCTCTACTAGCACATTTTACCAATATCAAGTAATTGCTTTTTTAATACTGCAAGGAAGTTCTTTGCATCCTGCACACCCTGAAAGATATGGGCATGTCCTTTATGCAGCACCTTGAGTTTAGCTTATCGCACAGTGCCAGCGGGGGCCCCCAATCTCTTGAAATCGATAATGAAACCCACATATTCTCACCACCGATGCGCAGCTGCAATAAACATATCCAAAAACATGTGAAAGCTGAAATTATCACCAGAATTAAAATTTATTGCTCTCATAGCCTGAGGCAGAATTTGTTCCTTCATCCTGTAGTCCCCAAAGTTGACCAGTATGGTGTGAGGGAATTTTGAGTTTGAGGCATGCATCGAAGGAACTCTATGTGCCAGCATAATCAAGAGATCCTCATTAGTCGTAGCTTTTTCAGGTAAAATACATTTATAGAAGAGGTCTGTGACTATCTTGGTCATAGATGAAGATGATTCGATCTCTTCAGGAACCCCAATCAACCTCAAATTCAAGCGCCATGATCTGTTCTCCAGCTCATCGAGCTTGAATTGAAGTTCCTCCAGTTCTGACTGGACCTAGGAGATTGCAGACTCCTGTTGCTTTTTACCATCCTCCAGATCAGAGACCCTCTGCTCAGCTTGAGATTCCCATGTAGAGAGATGAGTTAGGTGAGCATTTAACTAGCTGAGTTGATCCTTGGTTTCCTTACACGCTTCCTCCTGAGATAATTTTATTTGCCCGGAGTTCTTCTAAGATTTGACTCATCATACCCTCCATTGAGAAGACAAAAGTTGCCCCACCCAAAGACTTGACCGACATGTGAATGTGTGGGGAGGAGCAGAGAGTCTGTGGGAGGTTGTTTTCATTAGATAATACCGAGTTTGGAGCTGTAAAGCAGGAGTCTTCTGATATAATGTTTGATGCTGTAGTGAGGGGTAATTTACTTCCAGGTAGTATTTTTTAGACACAAAGGCTTTTTTTACTTACCTTCTCTCTTTCATTTTCTCCTTTTCGGTTTCCTTTGGTGTCCCCTTGGCCATGCCAATAATAGTAGAGAACAGAGGGTATGCAGGTTTATCTTTGAGCTGCTGAGCGCTAAGCGGTGCGGCGAGGGAGAGAATAGTAGGTGAAACCGGACAGGCCAAGGTCATCGGAGAATCACAAATCTGGTTACTTAACACAGGAATAAAAGGTTGAGATAGAGAGTCGATGATCTGAATTGGTGGCGATATGGCTGATTCTTGATCTTGATCCTGTAATGGGCTAGACGCCACAAATGCTGGGAGGGCAAGGAGTACTTGGAGGGTAGCTAACGAATCCTACAGCCCTGTCGAGTCTTTTGAGTCTCTTGGGGATCCCCCTAGATCCCGCTGGGCCGAGCCATGCCTTTTCTTTCTCACTGCAGGTGTCACAGATTTAGATTTAGATACTTTAGGACATTTTCTAGCTATCCGTGTCTTGGTCCCCATGTCCAGGGCCATGCGCTCCATTATGAGGCGAAGCAAAGTGGCAGACACTTGCAGAATTCACACAACCTAGCAGACTTATGGAGGATGCTGCTATCAAAAAAAGTCACTGGAAGGGAGCAGCAAGCCGCATCCTTGATAGGACAAACCACGTCTGTTGCGCCCTTAGCTCCACAATTGCCCCCACTATGCTGCTGTGGTGGGTTATTCTAGCTCAATTAGCTGATTAGAGTCTGGTTCTATTTCCGCCTTTACCCTATTTGCAAGATATTGAATTGCTCCTTCCACTCTAGATAGAACAGCTTTATATGTTGGGAGTTACGGGGTTGTCCTGTTTCCTCCCTTTCTCGTTTCCTCGCCTCCTCCCTCCCCCTACCCCCCACTATTGCTCTGGCTCTGGTGACTTCAATGAGTTTAGCATATATATATGCAGAGTCATATACAGAACACCACTTCTAGGACGGCACTGGTGGTAGCTAAATAGTCAGTTTATATAATGCTATGCGGTTGGCTGTAGCTCGGAGGATGAAGTGCGTACCTCTCTTTGCTTTTTGCAATTGTCTTCTACCTCGTATTTGTTCCAGAGCTACTTATCCTGGTTGATATGATCACATGGAGAAAAAAAAACAAAGAAAGAATAACATGTTTCAGCCTGTTCCAACCTCAAATGGAAAACCCTTCTGTTGCAGATCGCCGTTTTAATGTTAATGTTTAATCTTTTTTTTTTTTTTTACTGCTACAGGCCCTCCCCCGGAGGAAATCACTCAATTCAGGCAAAAGCAAAGGAGAGAAGCCACCGTCAGCATGGGGGGATTTCCCTTTCATTGCCCAATCTGGCGCTGCCCTGCTGTTGTGATACAGCCCTTTCCGAGCCGGCCTGCTGCCTGTCGCCTAGCTCAGCATAGAGGTCGCTCCCCTCCAGGCCTGCGTGTCTGCCAGCATCTGCCAGAGTGTACGACTGTCCTCATCCCCGGCGGTGCACCGGCCGCAGTCCGTGATCTCCTCCTCGCACTCTCCCCTCCTCGCATGCTCCCCTCCTTGCCTGTACTTTTGCCGTAGCGAGCGCATACAGCCGTACTGTCCTCACGCTGGCCGCAATCTTCGGGCTCCTCGCTAGCACTTCACCACACCAAACAACCAAGCCTCCATTATTTTTCCCAGCGGATCCGCATCCGGCAACGCGATCAGCCCGCCATCTTGCCGTTTTGTGGGCTCTCAGTCACGGAGCATGACGGGAGCTCCACGTGGCTCTATGGTAATCTCTTCTGATAAATTCTCTAATGAAGATGCCTAGTCTACTGTACAGTCTGAAACTCATCCTCATGTCCAAGTCAGACACTTGCACTCCTTTTCAAACTTGTTCCTGCAAATATTCCATTAGAAGGCTTTAGAAAATATGGTGCTGAACCCAGTCACAAGAAGACCTCTTCCTTTTGAAAATCTGCCATGCATCTCATGATGGTGGCCAAGGCAGCATACATCACCGTCAGTACCAGCAAAACCTCTAGTCCTTGTCAAGGCCATCCAGCATTGTGTCCAGCAAATCCATAATCAACATCTTAAATACTTAATCAAAATTTTCAGAAACTTTGTCAAAGAAAGGTTTAAGAAGTTCATACTACAAATTAACAGCATGAAAGCACCCGCCTTCATCCCTGTGGTACCACTTAGAGTCCACAAAAGTTTAATTGCTTTAACGTGCTCTGAATTGGCAAACTCTCAAAACGTTTCAACTTACTGAAGTCCACATCCTATAAGGACAGCATCATCCCGGCATCCATAGTGAAAACCATCACTGGTGAGGTCCTATAAATTAACGTGTTGTTGCATGCAAATACAGAAGCATAAGCCTGTGGTTTGTATATTTATGCTGTTTTGGCAATGAGGACCTATACTAGCTGACAGGGCAGTCTTAGTTACTTGACCTGTTTTGAAATTGCTTGCAAACTACGGTGTGTAGATTTAAGCTTTTCAGTCAGTCAAGCCCCACACCAGCTTCGGCTAGTATACCTTGCCTTTCAGCACCTCAGTTATGTCATCTTACTAGGAGAGGACTAGTGCACGTCTTTCATCTGCTCATGGTGAGAAACAACCTTACCAAAAACATGCTTCTGCTTGACATCCTATCCAGTTTTAAAGCATTTAGCACTACTGATGATACTGATTTCTATATATATGTTTGCCATAAACCAGTCTCTAAAAAAGAAGGGAGTCTTTCTTTGGGTTCTGAAACATCAATCCATTCCATGACTTTTTCATAAATATTTTAACAGACATTAATTTTGTTTGTATTTGTATGTGTTTATACTCACTGCCTGGTTGCTATACTAAAACCTCACAATGTCCCCTTCGTTTGACGATTTTCTGATCATAAAAATAAGTAACAGCTCTAATAATAACTTTGTTAGCTTCCGCTGGGTATTGAAAAGGAAAAAAATCATGCACTAATGATGATGAGATTTGCTCCTCAAATTGATGGAGCATGTAATTCCTCATTGAGATGATTCCAGGAAATGGCCTAATTTGGGAACGGTCAAACAGTGGGAATCTTGGTCGTATTAGCCACCTTTTCCCTAATTTGAAAATGCTCACTGCTCACCTGATTTGAAAAAGATCTGCTACCTTGTGCCTGCTATGCTTTATTATATTAAGGGTGTTCCAAGATTTTACTACGGAATTGTTGGTACACGGAATTATTTAATACTTTTTGGAAACACATTTGTTTATTTTTATAGTGCTTAAACGATAGAAGTAATCAAAGCATAAGTCTGTTTTTCAAGATTTTCTGTATTTATGGGAATTTTGGAAGGAAAGATGGTTTTCGATGACATTTATATTTTGATCCAATTTATTAATAAAAAAACTTGGCAGTTTGTTATTTTTGAATAGCTCTAAATCTCTGATTGACTGAAGAAAACGAAATAATTGGAATTCAACCTAGCAAACTGAAAATATTTACTTGAGAAAATAAACATGCATCAATTCCCTTGCCAATGAGGGCACAGACATACATGTATTTTTTAGTTTTGTTTAACATGGTTCGTTAATGAACACCTTAACACAATGAGGTTCTCAAATTAGAGTCAATTTCCGAATGATCTGAAAATGAGATAACTTGTTTGAATGGGATAGTCCAGGCAAAAATTTGAAACACGCCACTTTTAAATTGGAAATAAGTCTTCCCTTGGCACTTCCACAAGAAATGCTTGACAAATTACAATTGGAGGACCAGATTTACAAACACATTGGATTAGGGTTGTGTTACTTTTTTTTACCGCAAACCCAACACAAAGTGATGTAGTGGGGTTTACAATCCAATGCAAATCGAGATTTGAGTTGGATTGTAACCAAAGTAACACAAAGCTGTGGAATGCACTGCCTTGCGTTACTTTGCATCAAGGGTGCATTCCATGAGTATTGCATGAGCCTGCCATGCAACCACCAATAGGTTTGTAATGCAAATCCCTATCTATAAATAATGTAGACTGGGATTTGCACCAAAGTCTTGTGCCTGTTTTGGCAAGCATAACAAGGAGGAATGTTTTCATTTCTCTTCGTTTTCCCCACTTTGCATTTGTGCTGCATTCTACAGCACACATACCAAGTGGGAAGCGCCTTAAAGTGTAGCTTTTGTACTATAAGGGACCCACTTCCAGCACAGACCCCATGTTTCTCACAAAGCAGATACCCTTGCACTGTGGGGCAAGGGTGTCTGTGTTGGTGTATGGCAGCCAAAGGTGCGCTGCCACAGGAAGAGAGAGCAGAACAGGTACGGCATTGTTCTGCTCTCTCCCGTTTACCAACGCAGCAGGGGCGGCTCCTCCACAATGGCGAAGGAGCATCACCCCATTGGCTGAGCCAGCAGCTGAAAAATAAAACTATATTTTACTATCATTTTATTTTTCAGCTGCTGTCTCAGCCAGCATGTGCAGGGAGGGGTGGGGCTCGGCCATGGGAGGGAGGAGAGAGAGAGTGGAGTACACCTAAGTGCGCATGTCAGTTTGGTCGGCCGTCTTAGGCTGGCCAAACTGACATGCGCACAAAGGTTTCTCCAACCTGGCTGTGTTGCACAGCCGGGTTGGAGAAACTGCACAGACTCCTATTCACTGTCTGAGCGGTAGACCAACCCTGACGCTGCTCTCAAGCTAGGTAAAGCTTGAGAGCAGTGCCATGAATGCGCAGGGAGCCTGTGCTGGTGTCCCAGAGACTGCTGGGACACCAACGCCATCAAGCGAAGAGGAGTGAGGCAGCTGCAGCAGCAAAGGTAAGGTTTTTAAAAAATATATTATTTTATCCCCCGCCTGCCTCTCTCCTTGAGATTTGCGGTGGCCGCTGCTGCAAAGCAGTATAAATCTTTATTGCTTGCTGCCTTGCTTTGTATGACTTCTATGGAAATCTAGGCTGCAATTCAATAGCAGCTGGTGTGAGATGGAAGGGTGGTTTGCAAGGAATTGCAAAGATACAAAGTAGCCAGGTGTAAGGGCACATCACCTGAGATGGTTTGCATACTGCACAGGGATCACAGTAAATTGGCCTTCACAATGCCCAAAACTGAATTGGCATTCTGAATATGACAAAAAATTGAAAAGTGCACTGTCAATTCATGCGAGCACTTGTAAGAATGTTAGTAACGCTGCAAAGCATTTTGAAAGTTCTGTCTGAGAAAGAGCCCCACACAAACACAAATACTAAACCTACCCGTGTTAATTACAACCGTCTAAAAAAAAGGTCAGTATTCTAGAACAACAGGGGCAAAGGATGCAGGTGATTATGATGGCGTGATTCAAGTTACTTCAGCCAGATTGGAAAGAAGCCTTCAACGCATGCAAATGTGAGTGAACCGCCCACACACACATAGAATTGGTGAACCAGACATTTGCACAGCAAGTCTGTTCATGTGGAAAGTCAGGGTGGCACGAATATTTCTGACATAGGTTGTTGTAGCCAACAACGCACATGCCTGTATCCTAGTAGGGCACTCTAGCAGACTAGGACGACTAGGAATGAATTTAAAGTACAGATTAAGGTAGGAGACTAAGAAAACTCAAGACTTGAGCCTGGCACAAGTGACCAATAGGCCACAATTGTGACAGAAATATGCCTTGTGACCACCTCTGCTACACTACGAGGTCCATTTTGATGATCACCAAAAAACACACCAGGTAAAAATACTGGTCACAAAGTGAACCTGGCTGGTTAAAGAAGGAATAAGAAACCAGATGATGCTTCTCCAACCTGAACTGCCTTTCATGACTTGGCAAGAGTGTCACAATGCATTGAGGAAAATGGACTGCGCACACCATGATAAAGGCCCTACACAATCACTATGAAAGGAGACTGCATGTTAAGACCCACACCCACTACCTACCACCCACATAGGAAATGCGTGCCACAACCAATTTCCTCACTGGTTTTGCTCCTGCGATTAGGAAACTCACCACTTTTGTTTCTGAGTTTGCCAAAACTCCATTGCCACTTTGTGCTACAGAATGAAATGTCTGTGACAGACCCTCAGTGTGCATGGATAGCGCTGGCACTTGCAGGATCGGTTTTAGGGCAGTTATGTGTCTGTAAAAATTAAGTCATCGTAGAAGCGTTGCCTGCCATGGGAAGGGGCTTACATAAGCTTGGGATATCACCATGAGCATTCTGGCAGATTAATAACCCTGGTAGTTGTGGAAGGTGGTGACCAATACTGTAGGTCAAAGTAGTTATACTTTGAAGCTCCCATTGTGAATGACTTACCCACACCTAAGCACATGACTAGAAGCAGCATACTGCCTGGTACACAGACATATATACTGAGTTGCAGTAGAAGTACATACTTACATCTATATTACATGCATACATATTGAGTTGCAGTAGATTGTGCTGCACTGATGTATTCATGGGAAGCATGGGTTCCAAGGTAGCTCTTGACGAAGTTGCATCAACATGCTGAAAGCATACAGCATGACCTTAGGCAAGAACTCCAAAGGGTTAACACCCTATGTGAACGTGGGAAAAACACACATACATGTGAGCATCTCCCCATATCTGCATACAAAAGTATGCTTCTTTTTAGGCAGATGTGTGCATGTGATCAGGCAAAATGCTTTCACTCAAGGTCAAGAGATCCAATGGCGGAAGTGGGTTGACTTTTTTTCCTCAGCTGTATGCTGTTGTGTGCTGGCAGCAGAAGAAAAATAGTCAAGACAGTTAAACATTGCAATTGCATTTATCAGGCGCTGACTACCCTTGACGAGGCATTGAAGTGCTTTGAACTGGGGGCTCCTCGCAGCCTCCACTTTTTTCATAAGCAGCACTAAAACACGCTGAGGTAAATCAAGGTGTTGGAGATTTAGGGATGAAATTATGGGGGATGCTGAAAACAGATTTTTTTGTTGAAGGTTTGATAAGAATGAAATTGTCACCATGACAAACACCCAAAATAAATTCAACTAATGATATCGGCTGCACTAAAAAATTGTAATGTGTACACTGAGTTTGTCTCAGAAGTTAAGATTGAGAATGCCATTAACCTATGCAATCAAAATAGTTCCTGGTCTTTTATGTAGCACTGACTTTCGATCTTGGACATTTTTAAGGAATGTCTGAACAGTTTGCAGATATTCAAAATTGATTATCCCTCGCCTATGAGTTTTCTCACAGATATGTACTCATGTAGTGCTGCTTCAGGATAAGACTAGGTTTGTGGCAGTGCTTAGATTGTTTTAAACTTCCTATTATGTGTTTTTCTTCTCACTAAATTTTAGGCCCACAATTTCCTCAGATGATATTTAAATACTCCATAATTCAAATCAAGCACTCTTCTTCATATTTCCAAACACTCGCTCACAGTCTATTACTCTGTTATTGCTTTCCTTCTATTACCTTAGATATGTAAAGACTTTCTGTAGCAGTCTAGATACTGTCTCAAGCTGCTAAGTAGTACTCACACTGAGATAAAATGAAGCATTGTGTTCATTCTTTTAAATCCTGGTTCAAGAGAGGGAAGCTATACTTATGTTGTCTGGACACAAAATGGAGACTGACTGTGGACAATAACTAGAGACTTCTGGGAAATGTAGTTTCCTGGTGATTTCATTTATGACTGATTAAAAAACAAACAGGCAGATTCGTTATTGAAGTTGAATGAAGTCCATATTGCAGAACATATCCTCAAATAAGCTGAAGAAGATGATATCGTCCACAAGTATGTTTCAGTGCAGATACAAAAAGTCTTTCACATCTAATGGTGAATTTCTTCATGTAGTCTTGGCTGTCACAGACTCTAACATCCCTTATGATTGTTTACTTAACAGATACACTGCCGTCATGGTCAGTGCTATCAAATGCTTGATAATAATTCATAAGATTATAATGGTGTGGGACTGCAGATGGATGTAAACTTTAAAGATTGTTCTCACTGCCTGCAATGCCCAATACCACAAGCAATGGATGGAGTGGCACAGAATCATCCCTAAGCCCAAATGCTCGTCACTATCACTGCTGCTTGTACATCTGTATGTCTGCTAACCTAATGATACAACGTGGCATCCAGATGGCCATGTAACAGACCTCCCCTCCTAATGCAGACGCAGTCAATTACTATAAGTATGGCCAAAAGCAAAGGGAGGGTAGCAGATGGCACTTGCTGATGACCTATGACATGAGAAAGTGTAACCATCACAGGATTGAGGCAGCCCCCATCCTCTCTGCATTTTACCACCTCTGGCAAACATGCAGACACAGATCATAGACTCTACCTTTATGTGTGTGCGAAAAAACATTAACCATTATCATAGAAGAGCTGTGGGGACCTAAGAGGTCCTGTTTCGCCAAGAGGACTTTTTTCTGCAATGGTGCCTCAGGACTAACAATGGCCATTTTTGGTGAAGTTTGACTAAATCAGTGGGAGAGAGAGTAAATCAGACAGAAACAAATGAAGACTGAGGAAAACAATGTTAGATACAGATAGAGAATACAGAAAGAGAGAAGTGCAGGGACAAAGAAAAAAATGTTTAGTAAAGTAAAGATTAGAGAATGTGTAACAAGTAGAGAAAGCCATCAAAGAAGTGTGCTAAAATGGCAGTGTTTAGGATAAAGACTAAGGGACGAAAGAGACATTAAAATAAAAAGCAAGTGAGCTAAGAGAAAGAGAGAGAGAGAGAGGGAGAACGACAAAAATAGTGAAAGAGAAAGACACAGTGATGGACAGAAAGAGAGTGACTAAGAAAAACGGAGTTAGAAAAAAAAAGAAGATGTACGATGTAAAATGTAAGATGTGACACAGTTTTGCGTCAAAAAGGTTAGCGCTGACTAGCAGCATTTTTTAACGCCACTCAGGTGTCAAATTTATACTTTGATGCTGGGTGGTGCTAAAAAATGTTTCGAGTCATTTTTTCCCCCGTTAACCATTGCGCCTTGTCATAAGGAAAAATGACTCAAATCCGGTTTACGACATGAAAACACGTTGCAGAGCGGAAATGCACCATTTTTGCCAGCAATAGCGTCAAAGAGACGCAAACGGAGCAAACAGTGCAAAGGAGCCCCAAAATGGATTCCAGGAGCCAGGAGAGACCCCAGGGAGACACAGGTCAACCAGGAACCAGCCATCAGGACACAGACAAGACCTAGGGGAGTGAGAAGAAAAAGAGGAAGTGTTGTTTCAGCGCAGAAGAGCATGGAATACTGGTGAGGGAGGTGATGGAGCATCAAAATCAACTCTTCGTCACCTCAAAATTGCCAATTGGAAGGAGAGAGGCAATCTGGCAGCAGATTGTGGATAAAGTCAACAGTGTGGCAGAGGTTAGGAGAACAGTGACTGAGTGCAGGAAACACTGGCATGACTGCAAGAGAAGGACCAAGGAAAAATGGCACAGAACAGGAATGTAGCACTGCAAACTGGAGGTGGGAGTTGAGTACCGCAAGAGGACTTGGATGAGATGGAGGAGATGGTTGCAGCGGTCATCCCGGAAGAAAATGTCACAGGGATACAAGAACAGGACAGTGCAGAATACCAGAAAACACCACAAATGCAGGATACGTTGCATGGGGGAAATATATGCTTAAATGTCCATGCTAGAAGGAGGAGGCACATAGGACACACACAATGTATGTCAAAGGAGTGCAGAGGGACACATTGCACATTAAGCAACTTGCACCATGCCAATGTAAGCTTACCCATGTACCTGTGCCTTGGGAGTGCCATGCACCATTGAAATATACACAACCTGGACATTTTCAGAACATCAGGCCTAAATACCCACATGTACAAATGCAGCACAAGGGGTGGATGGCATGTATAATCACTGTGCCACTTGTTGTGATATCACTAAATCTCTTGCATGTAGTCACATCAACACCAGAGACCAGTTAGTCAGTCAACACCATTTTTGGGGTAACCACATAGTGGCGTCCCTTGCTGTAACATATTGTAACAGCCTCGCCTCATTGCCCAAACGCAAGTGTGCTGCATCTCACACCACAGTAGTCATTGCTACTATCCTAACAATCCCCAGGCATGTGCTGGTAGCACCACCACACTTAGACAACACATCCACATGAGGCAGCCAGCCCTACATCACGCAGTCAGGGTTTCCCCTGGGTGCATGGAACAATTAATCCAACAGGTGCTGGCGGAATAGCAGGCTGGACTGGAATCATTGGTAACATGCCACTACCCAGACCAACTAAACTAAAGTTGTGTTCAACCACACATATTGATGCTGAACTGAAATGTGCCAATACACAAAATATGTACCATGGATTTCTAACAGTAGGTCACAACAGTAAAAGGCTGAGCCCACAACTATTTGAACACAACCATGTCAGACACATGGTAATTGGGAAATAAACACACTCATACAACATATGGGGTATGGCTTCCAAATAATGGTTGTTAATTCCACATCAACGGGTGGGGGATGGTGCATGGGCAAGCCAGGTGTTGGTAAGACTGTCCGTGCAGTGTACCCACTGCACTTGGCAGTATGAGTCACACTTTGGGATGGCGGCTGGTAATATGTCTGCACATGGTAGCTCTGTGAGGCACACAATGGATAATATAGATGGATCAAATGGAGTTAGTGCCAGTTGTGGCCTGCATTGGGTGTAACAGGATACGTTGCACCCAGCCCTGCAAATCAGGCAGTGGAAAGGGCAAAGGGCCAAGGTATGAGACCCCCTGCACTCCCCATGCCAAGTACATGGGCTGTGCAGGGCCACCCAGGGGCACACCACACCACTTCACCAACAACCATTTCATGGGGTTACACCACCATGCAAAGGCTGGAGGAAATATGAAAATATACCTGAAGGGTACTGTTGAACGTATCACAGGTCTGGTGTCACAGGACTGATGTCATAGCCAGTCCCTCAGCTGCTGGTAACCTGCCATGTCCAGGCCATTGGCCCATGGGGCATTACACATTGACAACAGTTGCCACCACCACCTGTGCTCCAGGGAGTATGGCCATCCAGATCAACATCTCAACTGTCCTGTTCATCCACCAATGCATGCCCACTCATACATGAAGTCAGGGGGTGCACCATAATTTCGGTGATGACAAAATATGAAGCTGGTATCCATAGGTCTCTCACTTCTACATTTATGGGTCCAGGTGTAGACAGCCATCAATACATGATCTACCAGTACCATTCCTCACACACCCATAACCATGCCAGCACACAATTGTACCTGACCTGCGTGCACCCTTATCACATTCCATTTAGTTGTCACGTAGGTGGACTACAAGATTATTGGCACCATGCTAGTAGACACATGCCCACACATTCCTACATGTACATCACAATACAAGGATAGCCCAATTTGTCAAGAAAATGGTGCATCACTGTGTTGTGTGAATGGAGGTGTGTTCCAGTGCCATTACATACACAACGGTGCACATCTGAGTCACATAAGGAGCTACATGTGGATTGTCATCACCTTGTTTAGACAATGCTGGCCATTGGGCGCCAGAAGCATCACATGATATGACTCTTTGCTAGTGCATGGGGAACCACTTAAATGTGACACATTGCCACCATCCATCCTAATCTGCTTTCTGATCATTTTACAGCTCATCACTCTGAGCATTGGTTGCTGAACTCATGAGTCACACTAAACACTTCAACACTACACAGGACAGATATCACACTTACTGGATACATCTGGGTCCTCAAATCTTGCCACTTCACCCATGGTGTAGGGAGGAGGTCTACCTGAAATATATGGATGGAACACCATGGTTAGTATCACATAACTGTCACTACTAGTGGATAACATTTGGCAGTTTGTACTATTTCATAAAAGTGAGGTATTCATCCAGGTTGTAGACAGCACAACAGACACACTACTGCATACTCACAATGCGACTGTCACTCTGGTGTATGAGAGACATACATCTGCACTCTTACACTGGGACTGAGACTCATGTAGTGCTACACCCTGCAAAAACTATGTGTGGCCAATCTAAAGAAAATGGAACTCCATGGTATGAGGGGAAGTTGGGTGACAGATAAATAACATGACCCTTGTGCTCTGCAAGATAACCGATTCAGGTATTCTGGCTTGTCCTGCAAGGCACACAGAGGCACTTTGTGGAGGACAAGCGGCTAAATAGTTAGTCTGCCATTCACATGCATTGTGTAATCCATGACTGATGTGTCACAATTGGCTGATGGCATCAAATGGCCCATTGCCAGTGTCCCCTGAGGCAGGTAGTCACCCTTTGTAAACATAATAGCAGGGCTGATGTATGTGAAGCTCTTACATTATTGCACCATATATGGATTGTCGTACTTAATTATCACAATCCACTCACAAATGGTATGTTAGCAGTGTTTAACCTTATCATTCATGACACAATGCTGGGGCACAGATTTTGCCATGGCCCATGAAATGTGTGACTTAGTGATGGATGTGCATGACTATCCAAACTTCTGACTTGCGTTGGTTAAATGTGTCAACACCAGGGCAGTGCACGCTCTATTGGCGACTAGAATGCAAAAACCCAGCACTCTCAAAACAACGTAATTTATGCATTGTGCTGATATGTTGTTGTTTAACCTTTTGCATTGCGAGTTCAATCCTGAAGACTTATTTTTAATGTGCTTACAAATGCTGTTCATTTGCAATGTATTGCTGCAGGCTTTCAGAGTGTGTTAGGGTGTGGTCCCTTTCCAGGGCCTTCTAGAGACTTTCCCTGCAACATGCCTGGGTGTGGTCGTGGGCTGGGCCAAGACTCTATAAAAAGGAGCCAGCCCAGCTCCAAGTGCTAACTATTCAGAGGTCCCGGTGCAGAGCAGCAGCTACTTCCTGAGCTCCTGTCCAGGTGGTCTATTTGATCTTCCAGACATCTGACTTTCATTCTTCATTTGGAGATCCTTATTCTGGGCGGTAAGATGGTGGTTGGGCTGGCCTCCCGACGCCGTTATCGAGAACTCTCATGTTCTTGGGCCGAATTCTTTTATGGTTTGACAGAGTACTTTGCACGTGTGAAATATGCGCTTGAGTGTTTGTGACATTTGCAGGGTGACTTGCGAATTGGCAAGACGCGCAATTCATTTCCTGATAATTTAATCTTGTTATCCATTGCGCGCTACCATTTCTTGACATTTACATTGTGGTTTACAAATCGGCAAGACGCACGATTCGTTTAATGATGATTTGACTTTGATATTCATTGCATACTACCATTTCTTGGCTTTTTACATGGTGACACTCGAATCGTCAAGACGCACGATTCTCTCCTCGAGTTTACTTCATGTTGTTTATTGTATGCCACTATTCTAAGATATTTATCATGTAATATTCGAGTTGACAAGTTATGTGATTTGTTTTTCCTGAATCCATATTGTGTTATTCATGGTGCACAATCCTTTTATGGTGTTTACTACATATATATATATATATAAATCTACAATATGTGCAATTTGTAATGAAACATTTTAAGAGTACACAGAAGATCAGAGTGCTTAGATGCAATATTGTATGGTCCTAGTATGCATTCTCAAAAAAGGATTTATATGACTGGTTTAAAATTTAGTCAGAACGTTTTTCTGATTCTCATGTAAAGGAAAGTACTTGAATAAGAAAGTTTTCATTTAATCCATCTTGATTCCCTTACAGGGATCTGGCCATTTTGAAACTTAGTCATTTTAAACTTAATTCTTAGATTGTTCATGTTTTCAGAATGACTATGCTTAGAATCATAGTCTAGTATTGATTTCAGGAGATATAATTTTCATATTGTGTGTTCTAACCTTTTTCTTACTACAGGTCTCCTTCCCAGCTGTTTCCCTTCCTAATCCCCTTTTCCCCTCTTGAACTCTCTTAGCCTCTGTGGTTTATCTATCAGAGTCTTGGAGCTGTTCAGTGGTGGACGTGTTGGGAACGTGCGTAGACCCCAAGGATCTGGTGACTCTGACAAAATGTTAGGATATGTCAAACCCATGCCTATACTGGCACAGTGACACTTCATTCTGGTTGCATGCGACCTGTCCATATGCATTGCATGCAGCAGGCCAACACATCTGCTATTGGCATTCAAGTGCAGTGAACAGTAATTAGTTAGCCAATGGGGTACTCACCAACAGGCCCACCAATCACCACACCAAGATGGTCGAGAAGATCCTGATCCCTGCCCACTAGGTCAGCCCAGCGATGCTTCAGCTGATGGTCATTGTGACTAGTGTGGTAACGATCTTCAGGTGGTGTAGTACCTTTCCCCACCGCAGCTGCGTTGCCTCTGTACGGTAGTCCTGGATCATACTGCCTCCCATCTCTAGCAACAATGGGAGGTAGTGGGCTACCAACCAAATAAATTCTCCCAGCTCCTCCTCTCCCATTCTGGTCAGCCTCCCCTGCCAGACCTTGCACTGGGGTATTAGTAGGAATAAATGTCAGACAGTACAATGGAAAAAAAGAGTAATGGAAGGAAACTTAACACCAAAACATTCTATAACCCAACTAACCCACCTATAGAACTACCCCAGACAGACACCCGATAGCACAAGTACAAGGTAAAATACAACGAACACAACAAATTCACAGACACTAGGACAAATGACAATAAAATACAACAGTAAACACGACAGGAGGGACAGCACAAGATAGATTAAATCACAAAAAGACACTGCCAACTCAAAAACACAACCAGTCAAAAGAGGCGCAGACTGTAAGGACAAAGTGAAAATACACCCACTGTACCATGCCTGTAAACAGGATATCCTATTACATCACTTCCTGTGCCCCAGCATCACGTTTTCTGTTATGCATGTATTTTTTAATGCATCTGATATTTGCGTGAGTATTTCTGATGCATTACGTGCGTCTATTTATATTGACACATAACCTTTGTGTGTCGATTTAACAGTAAATCAGCACTGCGAGGAGTGTGAATGTGGAAAATACACTAAGGGCCCATGGGTCATGTAGTTTGCATTTGCGGATATTTCCGATGCATTTGCGTCTTTTTTTTTTTTACTATAATCGTGATTGTGTGATTTTGAGATTTGGTAATGTATGCAGCCTGTATCAACATAATAATTGTTTGTGCTGGGCTACAGTATGGCATTTTGTGTATGGCCACTTGTGGTGGTCCATTGTACAATGTGAGTTGTGTGTGATTGTTGTGTTACACAAATGTGTGTATTACAGAATCAGCAGCATGCACATGCATACATGTCATGCATATGTCTGTATGTGTGATAACAGTGTATCCACATATGTATTGGCAGTCAGTACTATGCAAACGTCATGGTATGTGATTGTGATTTGTGTTCACTTATGTGCTGTGTGTAGTTGTCTTACAGAGCATCACATTTCATACAACATTCACAGCTCAGGGACTGTTGATGATGGCTGATGCTTGCAAATTGGCAACTGTTATGCAACAAATGTCTCCATATGTTGATCTTGAGTATATGGATGACTTGTGTGTGGACTACCCATATGCCTCATATGCATACATCTTTGCTACATAATGTGATTACCACACTCTGCCTACCTTCCTACCATTTCATGTATTGAACACAATAGCCAGTTGAAAATCTGAACATTTTGCTTTGTATTACAATTATTTTGTGGTGGACATGCAACCCTAGCTGCATATGTTCTCATCCATTCTGATATGCATTCCATAGACATGTTCGTGCAAAATGTGAGGTCCTGTGTACCCTGAGACAGGATTGGGCACCATGGCAGTGGCATGTGTGATTTCCATGGATTTACTGCGCATGCTTCATTTCTCCCATTGCTTGTCATACCTGGGCTAATCATGTTGGACATTGTCACCAATGATGTCCTCACCTTGTCACACATGCACCATGTAGCCATTGCAAAACTCACACTGAGTTGGGTTAGTGGTCTGTTAAAACATTACTGTACCACCATAGTTTGACATCCACTGCCTCATGTGTGGACCCCATATTTAGTTAATTTTTAGACATGTTGTTGTTGTGTGTGATGTGCTATTGTTATACAAGTTGGCAACGTGGATATAAATTATATGTAGTGGTCCATAAACTGTGTCCTTCAGTTGCCACATTCAAGTGATGGGGCTAATTGTGATGTGTGTGACGGTAGCAGTTCAAACTTACACTTCACATGTGATGTTGCTACAGTGCTCTTCAGATTTGTATTTGTGACAAGCTCCCTCAGGTTAGACTGATAAACCTAAGGTATATGTTGGAAAGATTGAAGACACCGAAGTCAGATTGTGTGGATGAGTGAGATGTTTATTGACAAAATTTACAAGGTGAGTTATGTAATGATTATGTGAAGAAGTTCTGTACAATTTGCAGTCTGAAGCGTATACCAGCAGCCGTGTTGTGGTCTTCCCCCTCATTTACTTCTCCACCATTATCTTCCTCCTCCTCTTCAGACAGGTCATCAACCTGCTTATATAATGGTACGCTCATCCGCACACATATGTTGTGCAGGATGACACAGGTCAATATGATGTTGCAGATCATATATAGGGCATATAGGAGGCTGCTTCCTGTGATGTCCAGGCACCTGAATCTGGACTTCAGGATGCCAAATGCCCTCTCCACAATGGTCCGTGTCCTCCAATGTCCCTCATTATATTCACGCTCTGCTGCTGGGCTTGGGATGTGAAATGGGGTAATTATCCATGGTTGTATGCCATAAGCCATATCTGCTGCAAACGATTACAGGAGTGAACCATTGTGAGGGCTTGCAAGATGTAAATCATGTTGCATGGCAGTTGATATTAGGATCTGGTTGTGGCTCATATGTATCTGTGTTTTGGTGTGAGTTCTGAACCTTGTGTGATCTTTCCTCAGCACTAGGTTGTTGGATATCACAATCTTGTGTATGGGTCAAGGACCTAGAGCACTTGATTTGGATTCCACACTGATAGTCATTCTGTATGTACCATGCATTTTGCAGTACACTTTTGTATCAGTGTGCTATCAGTAAAGGGGACATGACACATCCTGACAACACAATGGGGTCAGATGTAGTGGCAACATGGTGGCACTACAGTGCCTGGACATCCCATCCCTTTCACATGTGTCATTGCAGATGAGGTGTGACACTTTTAATTTATATATATATATATATATTTATATTTTGTAAGTTTGCACCGCTTTTGCGTAAAAAAATGACGTGAACGCGGCTCTTACTTTTTCATAAATAAGGCCCCTAGGGCCTATGAAATTGGTTAGTCTGACTGCATAACATGTCTCCTAAATTGGCTGCTGTGTCCTGCAACATTTCAACATTGCAAGGATGCCCCATGTGTGACATGTTACTTGGCAACCCTTTGTTGTCCCCTGCGCCAGTTGTCCATGTGTAGCCGTGCACCACTGCTACTTACCCTACACATCAATTCACCTCCTCGAAGGATTCTAGATCTTTTTCTGCTATGGAATCTCTCAGCGCACAGCTACCATGTGGAGGTAGATGTATCTGTGCTGTATGGTACACCTCCCTGGTCATATAGGGGGTCATTACAACATTGGTGGTAAAAGCCGCTTACCGCCGTGCAGAAGACCGCCAATACACCGCCGCGGCCGCGGAAATCCGCCACAGCTATTATGACCCACATCTCGGAATCCGCCGAAATGCAGACACCCACACAAGTCCGCCACACCAAAGGTCAGTGATAAACTGGCGAAAACAAATCCTCCACCGTCACGCCAACAGAAACACGCCCATGCTATCACGACCCACGAATCCACGCGGCGATCTTTCAAACACGGTATTCCATTGGTGGTACACACCGCCGCGCTCAAAATACACACACATCTCCAAAACACCGCCACATCGGACAATTCGAAATACACACACCTGATACACATACAAACCACTCCCACACACCCAACACTATATAAAACACACACCCACATCACCCACAAACCCCTATGACCAAACATTATTGACGAAGGCCAGAAAGAGAGCACAGCATAGACAACCCCACCACACAGAGGCACACAACACCATCACCCACACAACATCCACGCACAAAACACCCCACACCACTACACATCACCACACTCATCACCACATACACCACCCCACACATCACTTACACCACCCCATGGCACGGCAAAGACGCCCCAGGTTCTCCTAGGAGGAGCTCAGGGTCATGGTGGAGGAAATCGTACGGGTAGAGCCACAGCTATTTGGATCACGGGTGCAGCACACCTCCATAGCTAGGAAGATGGAGCTATGGCGAAGAATAGTCAACAGGGTCAACGCAGTGAGACAGCACCCAAGAAATCAGGAGGACATCAGGAAGAGGTGGAACGACCTATGGGGGAAGGTGCAATCCGTGGTCTCCAGGCACAACATCGCGGTACAGCGGACTGGGGGCGGACCCCCACCTCCTCGCCCACAACTAACAACATGGGAGGAGCAGGTCTTGACCATCATGCATCCTGAGGGCCTCGGAGGAGTCTGTGGAGGAATGGACACTGGTAAGTCAAATCTTAACTATCATATCCCCCACCCTACCTGCATGCTATCACACACCCCCACCCTCACCCCCTTCCCTATCACTCCAACTCCTCACTAATGTACTAATAACACAAACCACCCATCCCAACACCAAGCCCTGCATGACACAACAAAGCATGGACACCCCTCACTAAAGCATGCCCACAGCACATACCCATAACACCCCCCCCAACCATCATCACACAAGCCCCCACACAGGAATGCTAGCACTGGGGTACACGCTCACTTACCCATTGCACACCATGACACACACAGATGCAATAATCATGCTTTATACCCCTGTAGGACCACTACCCAACGTCACCAGACAGGAGGGTCCAGACATCTCTATCCCACCCACAGAAGAGGCCCACAGTGATGACAGCAGCTCTGGCCAACTGGATCCAGATGACCAGCCCGGACCATTGTGGGACACGGGACAGTCGGTTCCCCTCGCACAGGCACAGCCCAACACTGACCTTCCACCCTCTGGAAACACCAGCACAGCACCCACCCAGCGGGCCCATATCTCCGTCCCCAGGACACGTCAATCAGCTGTGTGTCCACCACTACAGGGAACCCAGGATAACCAACCACCCCAACAACAACAGGGACCTGGGGGCAGTGGTAGTGGGCACACGGTCCAGGGGACGGAGGCCCAGGAACACAGGGGAACTGGGAGGGCTGCTGTGCGACAGGGGGCGGACAGGCCTAGCGAACCCACTCTCCACGAGGCCCTCTCCTCCATCATGGGAGCACACCACCACTCCCAGGAGACAATGGCTACAGTCCTGGCCAAGTTTTAGGATACCCAGCGCCTGCAGGAGGAACAGTATTCGGGCTTCAGGGAGGAACTCAGAACCATCAGCTCCGCCCTGGGCACCATGGTAGGGGTGCTGAAGGACATACAGAACACCATGAGGGACACCGTGGCACTCCAAGGGGCCCCTGACACTAGCATGGACTAAGAACTGCCCACCACCTCCGCCGGCGCTAGTGGACAGGGCTCCCCGCCACAGGACCACCACACCAGCACCGCACCCCCTGCAGACGGATAACCACCCCGCAACCAGTCCCTGAGATCCAGGAACAGGACAGAGCACGATGCCAAGACCCCTGCCAAGAAATGAGACCACCCTGATTGTCAAACCACTGTCCCACTTTGTAACCCTGTCCATATTGGAACTGCCCCAGCTCCACTTCCTATGCCCATATGGGCAGTGCACCTGTGAGACTAATAGACTAGACTCTGCCATGGACATTCCTCTACCATCACCCATCACCATTTTACCACCCCCTTCAATAATTAGCACTTCATTAAACACCCTTGAAGCACAAAACAATCTGGAGTCAGTCTGTGATTTTGAAAATGTGTATAAGCAATGACAGTGCCAAAATGCGTTCTCAAATGTAATGTCAACATACCTATGTCACACATCACAAGTCCATGAAGGATGCAAGCAGATGACACACGTTGGTAACCACACCTGTGAAACCGTAATGGATATGTACAACTCAGTTACCAAATACTGCTTGAAATAGACAGACAGGATAAAGGTAGAAGTGTGAAAGTACTTGTAGTGGGCAGGAATATGTTCTCACCTGTGTGTCACTGGAAATATTGCTGGATGACTGAGTCCCTCTTGTCAATGTCTTCTTCCTCTGCTTCCTCCTCATCACTGTCCACAGGCTCCACAGCTGCCACAACACCGTCATCTGGACCATCCTCCTACAGAAAAGGCAACTGGCGTCGCAAAGCAAAATTGTGAAGCATAGATCAGGCGATGATGATCTGGCACACCTTCCTTGGTGAGTAGAATAGGGAACCACCTGTCATATGGAGGCACCTGAACCTGGGCTTCAGGAGGCCGAAGGTCCGTTCGATCACCCTCCTAGTCCGCCCATGGGTCTCATTGTAGCGTTCCTCTGCCCTGGTCCTGGGATTCCTCACTGGGGTCAGTAGCCATGACAGGTTGGGGTAACCAGAGTCCCCTAATAGCCACACCCGGTGCCTCTGGAGTTGACCCATCACATAAGGGATGCTGCTATTCCGCAGGATGTAGGCGTCATGCACAGAGCCAGGGAACACAGCATTTACCTGGGAGATGTACTGGCCTGCCAAACATACCATCTGTACATTCATGGAATGATAACTCTTCCGGTTCCTGTACACCTGTTCACTCCTGTGTGGGGGGACCAGAGCTACATGGGTCCCATCAATGGCACCTATGATGTTGGGGATATGTCCAAGGGCATAGAAGTAACCTTTAACAGTAGCCAAATCCTCCACCTGAGGGAAAACTATGTAGCTCCTCATGTGTTTCAGCAGGGCAGACAACACTCTGGACAACACGTTGGAAAACATAGGCTGGGACATCCCTGATGCCATGGCCACTGTTGTTTGAAAAGACCCACTTGCAAGGAAATGGAGCACTGACAGCACCTGCAGTTGAGGGGGGATTCCTGTGGGATGGCGGATTGCTGACATCAGGTCAGGCTCCAACTGGGTACACAGTTCCTGGATTGTGGCACGGTCAAACCTGTAGGTGATGATTAAATGTCGCTCCTCCATTGTCAACAGGTCCACCAGCGGTCGGTACACCGGAGGATTCTGCCATCTCCTCACATGTCCCAGCTGACGGTGCCTAGGAAGGACAACAGCGACCACAGAGTCAAGCTACTCAGAGGTATGTACCCACAGCTACACAGAACACGAAACATAATCCAAAAAGTTGTCTGTAAGTGTGTTGAGTCCAGGCCTAGGTATGGTTGACGCAGTTGAAAATGAAGCCATGTGTGCCCCTGAAATGGCGGCTGCCTGACCTGTAAACTGGGACAATGGGATGTGAGGTAACTGTGCTGGCGTTGTACACCGTCGCGGTAGGCGGTCGAAGACCGCTGCGCAATGCTGCATTGGTTAACATTGGACCCTATGGGTCCCAGGAGCCAATGACGAAGTGCGCTGGCAGTGATGATACACACCGCCGCGGACGTCACCGCCGCGAATGTGACCGCCATTTTCTATCTGTTCAATCACTCGATACCTGATCTTCCACAGGAGAGGACCTATACTGCAAGTGCTACTGTGACCTCGGTCTGGAAGAGACAATGGCTCGTGCGTCTGGGGAAAGGGCCCCTGCCTTCACTGCACAGGAGTTGGAGAAGCTCGTGGACGGGGTCCTCCCCCAGTAAACGCTACTCTACGGTCCTCCAGACCAACAGGTGAGTACATAGGGTGCAAGTTGTATGGGCTATGCCTGGGTGGAGAGGGCTGGTTGTAAGAAGGAAGGGGGCAGAGTTCTGTGAGCATGAAGGACTGTGAATGCATGTGCCACATGGCAAGGGCAGGGATGTGGGCCACTCACTTCGACGGTGCAGTTGGTAATGACTTCTCTTCTCCCCCTGTACATGTCATGTAGGTCAGCGCCCACCAGAAGAAGGTTATTTGGCGTGCCATCGCCAAGGACCTCCGGACCATGGGGGTCCACCAGAGACGGAGCACCCACTGCCATAAAAGATGGGAGGACATTCGCCGCTAGAGCAAGAAGACGGTGGAGGCTCAGCTGGGGATGGCCTCCCAACGTGGGAGGGGTGCCCGTCGCACCATGACCCCCCTGATGTTCCGGATCCTGGCGGTGGCCTACCCTGAGTTGGATGGGCGCTTGAGGGCATCACAGCAGACACAAGGGGGTGAGTACAACATCATTCTGTGGAATTTGCGCGCAGTGAAGGTGTCTGGGTGGGGGAGGGGGGCTGTGGGTTTCCCTAGGCCAGGGCGAGTTCCGTAGGCTAGGCCCCTCCGTAATGCAGGCCATGTGGCACTCCACCCCACCTCTGTAGAGTGCCAAGTACAGGTATCCATGCCCCTATGTCATCTATGTGTGCTGATGTCCACCATAGCCATGTAGGCCATATCCCAGGAACTGCATCAGTAGAGCCCAACAGCGCAGCGTAGTGCAGGGGGCTGCTGTGTCTGTATTGTCCGCCAACGGTAGCGGCAAGCCATGCACTCAACCTGTCTTTCTTCTATCACCACCCCTCCCCCATTTTGTGCTCTCCCTGTTCTTTTGTGCATCACCATCATCAGCCGGAGGTACAGTGGCACCGGAGCACGAGGGAGCTGCATCCCACATGGCCATGGAGGGCCACACCACGGACTCTGAATACACCAGTGGGACGGAGGGCGAGGGGAGCTTAACGGCGGTCACCGGATCAGCAACCAGCGACACGGACTCATCCTCTGATGGGAGCTCCCATGTGGTGGCAGCAAAATCTGTGCCCCCCACTTCTACAGGTACAGCCGCCACCCCCCTACCAGCACCGCCCTCCCAGCAGCCCCTCAGCCTTCACCCCGTGCCCGCTCACCCAGGAGGGTGGGCATCACCTTCGCCCCAGGCACCTCAGCCCCTGCCACCTCTGCTGCCCTCAGTGAGGAGGCCATTGACCTCCTCAGGTCACTCACTGTTGGGCAGTCTACCATTGTGAATGCTATCCAGGGTGTAGAAAGGGAGTTGCAACACACTACTGCATTCCTGGAGGGCATTCATTCTGGTCAGGCTGCCCATCATCAAACCCTGCAATCTCTGGCCTCAGCACTGATGGCAGCCATTGTCCCTGTGTCTAGCCTCCCCCCTACAACTTCCTCCACCCAGATCCAATCCCCTGTACCTCTGCCTATCCCAAGCACACCATCAAACCAGCCTGCACACACGTAAACACACAAGGGATGCTCAGGTAAACATAGGCACCACACATCCCACAGGCACTCACACAAGCATCACCCACATACAGACACAGATACAGCAACATCCACTGCCTACACTGTGTCCCCTTCCTCCTCGTCTCCCTCATCCCTCCCAGTGTCCTCTACACTCTCACCTGCATGCACTACCACTACAGCCACTAGGACCCGCACCAGCACAACCAGCACCACACCCCGCTCACCTGCACTCACCACCCCCACTACCATTTACACGTCCCCTGTGTCCTCTCCCAGTGTGTCTGTGAAGCCCCCTCCCAAAGTACACAAACGCGGGCACACACACACCCAACATCCATCCACCTCACGACAGCCTCCAGAACATGCACCTGCACCCAAATCATCAAAAGTTACACCTCCTACAACCACCTCCTCTTCCTCCACTCCCAGACCCCCTCCAGCTACCTGTCCCAGTGTTCGTCAGAAACTTTTCCTGAGCAACGTTGACCTCTTTCCCGCCCCCCCCCCTCCAATTCATAGGTCCCGTACTAGCACCTCAGCCAAAAAATCTCCAGTACCAGTGGTGCCTGTTAGAGGTATGTGGAGTGCACCGGGCACCAGGGCAGCCAGTGTGACACAGAGCCAAAGCACAGCCAGTCCCCCCCCCCTGTGAAGCACCAGAAGTTGGACAGTGCCCAATGGGATAGGGGGAAGAATCCAGCCGGCAAAGCCGCTCACAAGGTTCCCGGGGGGAGTGTCGAGTCAGCTGTGAGTCCTCCCAAGGTGGGGAAGGGGCAGAAGAAAGCGCCAAAGTCTGGGAAGAGCAGCACGGCGGAGAATGCCGCCATCATCCCCGCTGCCCAGATGGCCACCGCCAGCCCGATCGTCACTGGTCAGGAGACCACCGCCAGAGTCAGTGCCCAGGAGGGCAGTCCCATCGTCACTGGTCAGGAGACCACCGCCAGAGTCAGTGCCCAGGAGGGCCCCGGCAGCCACAGCCCCGCTGGGCAATGAGGGACCGCCATGGCAAACACCGCTGCACAGGTCAGAGACAGCAAAGTCAAGCACCGCTGAACAGGACAAGCACTGCTGAACAGGGCAAAGACCGCCATGGCAAGCACCGCTGAACAGGGCAAGCACCGCTGAACAGGGCAAGCACCGCCAACTCAAGCACCGCTAGCCCATGTGCGGAAGGGGCAGTGACGGAACTGGGACCGTGACGGGGAGGGTGATGCACTCTGGGCACCAGTCCCCCTCCAGAACCAGTGGAGAACAGCATCCACTACCTCAATCCTTAACAGGATGAAGCACTCTGGGCACCAGTCCCTCTCCAGAACCAGTGGAGACTGTCATCCACTTGAGAGACTGTGGCTTTGCACTCCCCAGGATGGTATAGTGGGCAAACCACCCACTGTAGAGACTTGAGAGACTGTGGCTTTGCACTCCCCAGGATTGAACAGTGGGCAACCCACCCACTGTAGAGACTTGAGAGACTGTGGCTTTGCACTCCCCAGGATGGTACAGTGGGCAACCCACCCACTGTAGAGACTTGAGAGACTGTGGCTTTGCACTCCCCAGGATGGTACAGTAGGCAACCCACCCACTGTAGAGACTTGAGAGACTGTGGCTTTGCACTCCCCAGGATTGAACAGTGGGCAACCCACCCACTGCAGAGACTTGGGAGACTGTGGCTTTGCACTCCCCAGGATGGTACAGTGGGCAAACCACCCACTGTATAGACTTGAGAGACTGTGACTTTACACTCCCCAGGATTGAACAGTGGGCAACCCACCCACTGCAGAGACTTGAGAGACTGTGGCTTTGCACTCCCCAGGATACATCAATGGGCATGGAGCCCCCTCGTGGATCTGGCGTGGTGCTATCATCCGGCTGAGGGGCCCCCCATTCCCTTCCCCCTGAGGTGCCTGTTGTATTTCGATCTGATGCCCCAGCAGTGTTCTCTCCGTTTTGCTCAGGTATCGTGTGTGGGCCTTGCCCATGCATTTTGGGCCCAGTGGTCCACGGACATTGAATGGTGCATACCTGCACTACTAATCGTGATGTATATTTTGTTGAATGTGTATATATATCTGCATATATTTGGTTACTGTATTTTGATACATTACAATGGTTGCACTCATTTCCTTTTGTCTTTGCATTCTTCCGGGGGTTTTTGGGGTTGCTACTGTTATGTTTGGATATGCATTGGTGTGTGTGTTGTAGTGGGTGAGGGTTGGGGTGGGGGTGGGGGTGTTGCGTGTGTGTGTCCCTGACTTTTGCCTCCCCCCTCCCCTATGTCGTAGGTGCAGTACTCACCGTTGTCTTCGGCACCGGCGTTGATGATGATCGTACAGAAGCAGGAAGACTATTGCAGTGCTATTTGGAGTTCCGGCTCCATGGTGCCCTCGTTCCTCGTGGAGTGTGTAGAGGTGAGCGTTTTTCCATTGAAATGGCTGTTTCCGCCTTGTTTTTATCCACAGTGAATCCGCCCCGGAAAAGGTGGCGGATTGGTAGGTTGTGATACTGTGGGCGGTACTTTGTCTCCCGCCTGTCTGTTGGCGGTGACCGCTGCGCTGCTTGTCTGTACCGCCGTGGCGGTCGGAGTGTTAAAGTGGCTGTCTTTGTTGGCGGTTTCTGCCACGTCATAATTCCCTTTTTTTTCCGCCGGCCTGTTTGCGGTCTTACCGCCGCTTTAACACCGTCCGCCAGGGTTGTAATGAACCCCATAATTTGTTGATGGCCAGTTGGCTCTTTCTGTGTGTGCAGACGTATGCAGCAAGCATTTGTGCCACGTTCATCGATGTTCATAGCACCGCCTACATCCTATTTGCAAACTGCATCCTGCACCCCTGGGGTGGTATTTTTTTGTTGGCACTTCCTCAGGTCTTAGGGGACAGCAACATGTAAGTCTGCACCATCATGCTATGTATCTTGTAGTGACAGACCTGCAGCAAGAAACATTGCACACCCCTTCCACGCTACATGCAGCATAGGAGGGTGGCCAATTTAGAATGTGGCTTAAAGTAATGTAGAGATGGTCATCTGGCAAGATGTACATACAGTGCAGGCCATGACTATGAAACTGTGGGCTATAGCATTGTTCCCTTGGTGTTCCAGAGTGGCAGCTAATGTTTGTGTCAGCCATGAGATGTCCAAGGGTGTGTATCCCATTGTCACTGGATGATCAACATAACTAGCAGTGTCTCTCCTATCTTCCAAAACAATACTGTGCATTTCTACTGTCGACACATGCACAGTGCAGGCTATGGGATGTAGCTCAGCTACTTAGCAAATGTGTCCCTTGGCACAGTGCATGGGAGGTCAGTGATGTCCTGTTGCCTACTGGGTCCCACTATGACATCTATGATCTGCACTGTCTGATTGTGTCTCTGCCCCCTGTTAGGCCATTTCTTATATCTGGTACAGACATGATGGTGTTGTGAGTCAGTCAGTGTTGCATGTGAGGTTGCACTACAGTGACTGTGGTTTCACTTCTAACACACCTTGCACATGGTATGTGTTGGTGATTGATCTTGCTTCCTATGTGTGTGGGCCACTGCGTCAGGCAGTTGCTTCTGCACACTACAGGTAAGTTAGGTATGTGTTGATGAGATGCAGTAGATATTGGCACAAGTTGTGTGGTGTTTGATATTTGTTCTGGCAGTGGTTAGCACAACATGACTTGAGATATCTGTACCTATTTGGAAGTTAAATGGGCATGGTGTATGTCCTTGATGTGTCTCTGCCATTGTTTGTTTGGTGTAGTGTGTGTGATGTGTACAAAGTGGGCAACCTCAGGCCACTTGTAGTTGTCAGTATAGTTCTGCTGTTTTCAAAGGGTACATGTCTGTTACCTGTCCCTCCTGTGGTGTGCCTGTCAATTTGTGGGTGTGTTACATACATGTGGGTGTGTGTATTGGTGTTGTGCACTGATTGTGCTGTACTGCAGCATGTTGCACATGTGTTATCACCTGCACATGTGTGTTACCCTGGCCATATGTTACTGTAGTGGTGTATGTGTTGTGTGTCCAACAGGGTTGGGGTGTTGTGTGTACATTACTAGATTTGTAGACTTACCCACAAGTAGGCCATTTTCAGAATGTCCATCCTGGAACTGTTCATTGATTTATTGTGCCAAAATATGTAGGCGTCATGGACACTCCCAGGATACTTGGCCAAAATGTTTATGAATAATCTGCTGTCCACTATGACCTGCACTTTAATGGAATGTGTGTGCTTGCGATTCCGGTATAAGTGCTCTGTTGCTGCAGGTGGTACGAGAAGGACATGGGTGCAGTCCATTGCACCGAGCACATGCGGAATGCCATGGATTTGATAGAACCCCTGTTTGAGTCTGCCTCACATCCGTGCGTCTTTTTTTGCCAGGGTGATTAAATATGGTGCTAGGGTGTTTGAGTCATTTTTTGGACAGGAGCACCTATCCTGCATCTCATTGACGCAAGGAGTTTTCACGCATCTGAAAAATGACTTTAACACCATTATTTTGATGCTAGACAAGTCTGGTCTCAAAATATAAATATGGAGTTAAGTTTGCGCCGGTTTGCATTAAAAAAAATGACGCAAGTCCGGCGCAGAGTATAAATATGCCCCCTTGTGTCTTCATTGAGCATAAAGTGACATGTGCTTCATTATTATTTATAATACCATACTGCCTAAGAATATGTAGGTCTTCAAAGACTCTTTCCCTTCACTCAGAAAGAAGGAACAAAAAGAAGATGGATTACAGAATACATCATTTTTTTAAATCGCAAATACAGTCGTATTTGCAAAGGTTCTCCTTCCATGGATACATATTCTCTATATTGGTCCTATTTCATGTCCGAAATTGGAGAATAATACTCTGTGTTTGTTTGTCAGGGACCTGGAAAAATAAGAAAAAGTCTCAATATTACCCAGGATTCTAATAGATCGATTTACAGATTGCTTTACCACTAGATAACAAAATGTGCCTTTTCCTTATCTTGATTGTAGGCAGAAAGTGTTCGATTTTAGAAATGTCCATTCCATATTTAGAATTTGTTACAAATTTGTAATAAGTTTGTGAGACTTCATCAGACCACCGCATTGTGTTTTTCAACATTAAAATAGAAAGTTTGTTATGGGTCCCACATCGAGTTATACTGAAAAGAAATCTTATGGTTCAAACATGTCCAAGAATCAAAACCTAACGCCAGTCTTATTACTGAAATCATCATGCTTTTTGGAGAACCAAGAGAGTCTTTAAACAATGACTCTCCAGGGGCTCTCATTTCTCTCGAGGAGACCACGAAGTGAGAATCCAATATTTTCAGCAAGAAGTGAGGCTCCTAAATTTGCTATGTGACTCCATGTTAAATTAATTGCAAGATTTTCTATAAAAAATAACCTGTTCCTTGGGAACTCTATTTAAATACTATGTACTTTTTTCCGATGCTTGAAGAGAATCAGGGTCTTTAATTTTTCAACATTAACTATTAGTCTGTTAAAGTCACAACAATAAAAATGGAGAGCACAAATTATATGGTCTAAGCCTACAGGAGTATAGTTCATTATGTCCAAATTGTCAGCCTACATAAGATAATGGGCATGTGCACCTCATATTTTAGGAGAAAAATAATTTGTATTAGATAATGCTACCTGGAGATCACCAATAATAAAAAGATTAAATAGAAGAGGTGCTAAAACCCGACTACTTTTCTTAGTCTCTTTTGGAAATTATTGGTTTCTAAGGATTCTGTATGGGCTGGTTTCATCTGTGGTGTCTTCCAGAGAATGTATGATTTTTTTGGAAAAATCGAGGGCGTAACGCTCCTTCAGGATTTTTTTGACTTGTCAGCTCTTTGCATGGTTTTCCCTGTCTTTTTGGCTTCTGACCTCCTGTTTTGATCCTGTGCTGAACTTACTTTTTGCTGGCTTTAGGACTCTGGGCACTTTACCACTGCTGACTAGTGCTACCATGCAAGTGCTCTCTGTCTAAATTGGGTTGATGATTGGCATATTTGATTTACTAATAAGTCCCTAGTACAGTGCACTAGAGGTGCACAGGGCCTGTAAATCAAATTGTACTAGTGGGCCTGCAGCATTGATTGTGCCACCCACATGGGTAGACCAGTAAACATGCCTCAGACCTGCCACTGCAGTGTTTGTGTGTACAGTTTTGAACTGCCAGTTCGACCTGGCAAGGCCACCCACTTGCCAGGCTTAAACCTTCCCTTTTACTACATTTAAGTAACCCCTACGGTAGGCCCATGGCAACCCCATGGGCAGGGTGTAGTGTATTTAAAAGGTAGGATATGTACCAGTGTGTTTTACATGTTTTAATAGTGAAATATTGCTAAATTCCGTAACCACTATTGCAAGGTCTATCTCTCCCATAGGATACCACAGGGATTGCGTTAAAATATCCTTTAAGAGTAATTTCCCATTTGGAGCAGATAGAGATATGGGGCTTGGGGTCTCTGAACTCACAATTTAAAAATACACCTTTTGGTGAAGTTGTTTTTTTAAATTGTAAGTTTGAAAATGCCACTTTTAGAAAGTGGTCATTTTCTTGCTTGACCATTCTGTGCCTCTGTCTGGCTGGGGATTACATATCTGGGTCAGACTGACAGTTGGGCTGTTTGTGAATTCACTCTAGACGGTCACACAAAGGAAGCTGAAGTGTGTCCTGCATATCCTGATGGGTCTTCCTGGGCTAGAGTGGAGGGTGAACTGACACTTGCACCTGAAAAGGGCTGTGCCTGTCCTTACACAAAGCAGTCTCCAACCCCCTGGAGTGTGTCTGGGGCCAGGACAGGGAGAGGCAGGTGCACTAGAAAGACTTTCCTTTGAAGTTTGCCTACTTCAAAGGCAGAAATGAGTATAAGTATTGTACTGCAGACCCCACAACTTCAGAACACTTCTGGATTGAGGACATTCTGCCAGGGAGAAGAGATTGATGCTTGTGGAGGACCTGCCACTCTGCCTGTTGCTTTGTCCTGGCCTGCTGCTGCTATGTTTGCCCTGGGAGTGAAATAACTGGACTTTGCTTTCTATATCCTGCTTTCCAAGATTCTCCATGGGCTTGAACTGAGCTTACCTCCTCTTAGAAATCTCATGGACATCAAAGACTTCATCTGCCAGCTCCTGGGTTTTCTTGCTGAGAGTCCTGAAAAGCCAAGTGGTGCCAGATCCAGTTCCTGGGCCCTTGGAAGTGAGCTCTGGTGAAAAATAAGAAGAACAAGGTGCATTTACTGTACTCTGGATGACTCCAGAACCGGCACTTCTGCTCGACTCCAGGCTGCTACCTGCATCCAAAGCTGTTGTCCCCGCTGAAGTACAACAACCGATGCTGCTGATCCAGCACCACTGGCCAGAAGCCACTGCAGCACCTCTGAAGTCCTACCACATCATGAGTCCTGAGTGCCGTGTCTCCGACGTCCATGACACCCAACTCCACTGCAGCACCTGTGGCCCTGTGGTGTGACCGTGACCCTGAGAGGTCACCCCATTGCGTCTTGGTTCATAAGATTAATCGTTTTCAAAAGTACTTCACCTAGGGATCCGTGCGACTCCGTGACCGGCGCTGCACTCCCTCGCAAGTGGCATAAGACTGTTGGGAATGACTCCGTCAACAACGTTGTGATAGCCCCAGATGGAGCTATTGTGTTTCTGAGTGCTTTATTGGGATTTAATCTTTAAAAATTAATATCTTTGCTTGTGTAATTTTGTCATTTTGGTCTTCATTTGCTCAGATAAAAATGGCTATTTTTCTAAACTGGTGTGGAGTACTGTTGTAGTGTTTTCACTGTGTTACTGTCTGTGTGTGTTTTTACAAATAAAACACCTTGCCTCTAAGATAAGTCTGACTGCTCATGGCAAGTTACCAAGGCAGTGAGCAGGGGTTATCTTAGGTGTGTGACTCCCTTACCTGACTAGAGTGAGGGTCCCTACTTGGACAGGGTGCAAACCACTGCCAACTTGAGACTCCATTTCTAACAAGGATGACATCCTAATATCTGGTGAGACTCCTTAAATATATAATTTTAAAGTAAAACAAGTTGGAAAGATATTTCACACAAAAGGGCTTAACTCCCAAGTTCAGAAAGTGTCAGTTAGCAAGATAGGAAATTGAGCTTTTGGTGCATTGCATCACAAAGGATCAGTTCTAACAAAAAGCTAGTTTCTCTTGTAATTAGTTTGTGGTGTCAATGAAAGAAAGAATAGCTTCTGTCTTTACTGAGTATGTTAGAATTCCACGCAACATTTAATCCCAATTTAGGCTTGAAGGTGTCAAAATGAAAGCTCAAGAAGGGAAGGAATATGTTTGGTCGGATGAGTTTGAAAATGCGCTTGTCAGTGCGCAAGACGCTCTAGAGGGTGCAGCTAAAAATGTTTTTATTTTGTCAAAGATGGCTGTGGAACCATAACACACATTTGTAGGTCTTTGTGCAGTGCCGAAGCCAATTATTTGATTAGCGAACCAAATGTATTGAGTGTTTTTGAGCTATTATGAAATTGAGAAATTTTGTGTGAGGAAGAGGGTTCACAGTTTAGACTCATCACAAGCCATAGTGCTAACAAAAATGCCCTGGAAGCCATGTCAGAGTGGATCAATAGGTGGACAATCGTTGTAAAAGAGCACAGTTTTGATGTCATGTACATACCAGGGCCCAGCAACACCATAGTTGATTGTCTTTTTAAGCTGGGATCTAGGAAAGTGGAGGAGGTTGATTCAGATGATGAAGAAGATATAAGAGCATGCAATGTTACATGAGGGGACTATTTCCCAAGAGGAGAGGCTGAAAATTCTTCAAAGCAATGAAGTTCTACAGAAAGTGTGTGAAGCCATGTGAAAGGGTAAGAGGTAAGTGAGGAAGGTGCAGGAGTTTGATGTTTTTTGTAAGGTGAGACATGAGTTATCTATGCATGTTTAAGTTATTCTGAGAGGAACTAGGCTAATTGTTCCAGTTTCACTCAGATAAGGAATTGTGACACAACGGCATGAAGAGCACCATGGGATCAAGGTGAGAATCAGGGTGAGCTACTGGTGCCCAGGAATAGATATTCAAATTGAGAGGCAACTAAGAAGATGTCATGATTGCACATGTCATGGCAACCATCTACTTTTATTTACCTAATTCATTTGTTTTAGTGCAGTCAAAGACAATACACAGCCATTACATGGCAGCCATATGTCATTGGAAGCTGGGCACTTATGCTTGCCCTTTGCTGGGTTCTTGTGCCCATTTCCCCTTTCCAATCCCCATAAATTGTTGTCATTGTATCTACATTGTCTGTTCCATCCCTCCGCGATCCCTTTGCCACACCTGATAGGCTTCTTGATGCTGCCATATCTTTCCAACTCCCTTCTTAGACACCAATACATTTACTTTTTCCAGGAGGTCAGATCTTGTGGTGTGTCAGATCACTGTTTTTGGGCCATGTTTCTTTTTGCTGCTATCAACCTCAACATCAGAAGGGTTTGCATGTGCATAGGTTGTGGTTCATCTCCCTAAAGGGTAAGGAGCATTAGCTTGGGTGTAGGTTTGTGTGTATTCCAGTAACTCTCCTCAAGCATGTCCACACTACCTCCCAGTAAGGAGTCAGCTTCGGGCAGTCCCACAGGAAATGTAGAAAGGTGCCTGGTCTATTGCAGCCCATGGGGCACAGATCTTTCCTGATTTTTCTTTTTTTATATAATCTAGTTCTCTTGTAATACAATCTAAGGAGATTCTGGTACTGGATTAACCACAAACCAGACCAGATCGCTATCTCTCTAGGTGCTATGAGGGCCTCTTCCCAGTCTCTCCTTTCTCAATGCCACCCATATCTTGTTCCCATCTCTCTTTCAGTTTCTCCATGGTATTTGGAGAGTTGTGGAGCAACTTTTTATACGTCCATGAGTTGGCTTTTTTTTCCTAGGGATTCAGAGAATACATGTTTTTCTAACAGGAATGCCACCGCAATCTCGGTTCCCACCGATACATCGGTCGTGAGGATGTGCTGTACCTGGAGGTATGTAAAGATTTCTGCTTCTGCCATCTGATTCTCCTCTTTATGGGGTCCTCATTGGATTTTGTTCCCCTCCCGCTATAGGTCACCCAATTTGCTTATACCTATCCTACCCATTCCCAGGCTCCCTGCATTCCTCCAGCTGTTTTTAGTGTTGTGCTGTCCCAAAGCAAGATTTGACTGATTAGTTTGTTCTCCCATTCCAAGTATCTTGTTGCCTCTTGACAGGTTCCCCTCACTGAATACGTATAGGCTGGCAAGTCTGTTGTCTTCCACGTTCTGTACAGGGGAGCCGAATGTCCCCTCTTCGCCATTGCCACTATATCTGCCTTCGATAGTGACAACATCTACAAGCTGATGACTCCACCAATGGGTTATACGGCTATGCCCAATAAGCTACAGGAAGATATTTCATTGGTCATTGTGGGTCCTCTTCTTGGGAAAATGTCCTTGCAATTATAAAGCACAATAAATGTGCTGTGTATCATCTGTAGAGAGGTTCACCATGGCAATAAATGAATGCATTCAATTGGAGAGAAGTGCAGGTAGAAATTGGAAGGATGGTTTGATGAAATGTTGATATGCCTACAGGTTCATGTCGCATTTTAAACCTGGAAAGGTGTATTTTGAATTGTTCGTAGAAAGGAAAGGGAATGTTGACATTTCTCCTGGTTGCTTGTATTGGGGAATAGAAAGCAATGTTCATTGAATGACAATGATAGAAGCAAGGAAGGAAAAATGTGTGCCTGTGAAGTTTTGATTTTCCCAAAGCTGTATCCGATTAGGTTATGTAGGTGGGGGGTTCAGTTGTGATCAAGTCTCCTACAACAACCTGATGTGTTCCTAAGTTTTCTGGAGCGCATAATGTTCTTAAGTTGTTTCACAATGCTGTGAAAGTTGATGAAGTGAAAATATAGAATTTCCTCCAATTGCTGCCATTCTGTATATGTTTTATTACGTAATCTCTGTGCTAACTATTGTTACTCAAAGATGTTGGGGTAAGATGTGTGGTGTTTTCTTCTACTACTGTGGTGGAATGTTAACTGTATGGGTTTCTGTGCTTGTCTTCATCTGAGTGGTGGTTCCACCAGGAATCAGTTGGAGATGAGCAAAGAGAAATCTTGCAGGCTGTGACTGAGGCTGAGGTGCTGCAAATAAAGATCTTGGATTTTTCCTCCTAGACCTGCACTCAGTAATGACTGGGAACAATAAAGGCCACTCGTTCAGATTTTGCCCCATAAATTGGGGAGGTCAAAGTTGCCTAAATTTAATTGGGTAAGAGGCCCGGTAAATACTTGGATATGTGGATTTTGGTGTAGAAAGCAACAGAATTTGAATTGTAGGTGCAGTTTTTGAGAGTTCGACATGTAATACGTGATATTTATCATAACTGTTGAATTCTGAAACCTAAGTGTACTGAGTGATAAACAGTGTACCACCTTTTGGAACACTCATAATTAAGACCATAATGTCTTTTTTACGTGACCATCAATATATAACAACATAAATTACGTTTTGCTTGGAATACAATGATTAGCATGATTTTTCATAAGACAGAGCTGTAATATTCAGGGCCAAATGTTCTAATTCCCAGTTCTATTCATAACATCAAACTAATTTAAAGCTTCACATAATTCAGTTCCATTACTTCACTTTTTATTGCTTTAAAATGCCTTCGAAAACCTATAAGTGATCTAATATAATTCAAACTGCCAATGTATGCTATGTGGAAGATATGCTTCTTCAGGAGTGCTAATGCAAAGCAACACCATTTGGAATAATTTAAAACAAGGCACTATAGGCCCGATTACAAGGTCTCCATTAACCTTCCTAATAATACTGTTCCTCCAAGAGTTACCAATATCAGGTGTACTGACAACTCAAGGGGGGAGGCCCCCCTTAGAAATAAGGAATTGGTGGGGGTCGTCTATTCCTGGCAGGTTCCCTTAATTTTTCCTCATTTTCACCTGAAGAATTTACCAGGCTTAATTAGGAGTCTTCAAATGAAAGACCCTGCACCTGTGGTTTCCTGCAGGACTCATAATACCAATGGGGCTGATAGTAGGAGTTACTGGCCAATGAGACTTTTAATCGAGCCATTCAACACAAGTTACAATTATAGATCGCTCATGGCTCAAAACATAGATGGCGATCTAGAATTGTAACTTATGTTGAATGACTCGATTAAAAGTCGAGCCGTTCAACACAAGTTACAATTCTAGACCGTCATCTATGTTTTGACCCATGAGGTAATAGTGTTTTCCTGTCTTGGAACACAATGCATCCTCAAACACCTACCACTCATTATGAGACAGCCGGAAATACTGTGATAGGGGGCAAGCACTGTTTAACTCATATTCTGTTGGGGGCATGGCCAAGATGGCACAGGATCGGACACCGTGCGCTGAGGCTCTGATAGTTTCTGGGCCCAACATTATTCACCTTACGAATCCAAAGCCCCAACCTACTAGGCGAGGTCCCCACCAGCCCCTCGGCTATGACAGTAGCTTGGGGAGTACTGTGAAGGTGCTCAATTTCCGCTGCCCGAGATGTGGCCTGCCGATGGTGTTTAGTGGAGAAGCGGCCTACCTGTGGGACTGAGAGCCAAGTTGCTCTGCACTTGCGGCATTGCCTTTGGCCTGGGGGGGCCTGCGCTGCTGTTGTGGCCACTCGGGGCACAGGCAGAAGGACACAAGCCCTATTATACATGACTGTGGGTGTTGCGGCGGTGTTGCTCCTCAGCCGTTGGCTTGCAGCACAAAGGAGCACTGCAGATGAAGGTGTTCCCAACGGGCCGGCCTTTAGGCATCTGATCTGGGATCGCGGCTACTAACGGACCTGCACCCTGAGTCCGGGAGTGTGCGGTGATCTCCTCTGAGGCACAGAACCCTTCAGATGCTAATTGGACTGTATCATTACTTGGCCCCTATTTACCATGCATTGTCCGGCCTGGTAACTGAGTCACTTCACATCTAGAGGGCACAGATTTGAGCTGCAGTGACTCATGGTGTGGGTGACTGGGTATAAACACTGAGGCCTTCCATAAGGGGCAAATACATGAAGCCTCTACCTCAAGCTAATTAGTGCTCTTGGCTCTCCTTGCACTGCTTGGGACTGCAGCCACTTTTGCACATTGTGGATTCTCCCCGGAATTTACAGGAGTGTAGGCACGACTGACGGGACTTTCTCTTGCATCGTCTAGCTCAAGGAAACCTCATTGTTGCAGACCTGAAGATGACCTTGGAAGCTCGCCAGGACTAATTGTGCTGGTTTCCTGCTGAACTCAGAGGAGTGATCCTACAACAGTGCAAAGGGGGTCGACCCTTTTGTACTTCACGCTGGGACCCCTCCGCAGCCCATCTTCACCTAGCTTGTGCATTTTCCTGCAGGTTTTCTGCACATGATTTAGCCATCTATGACATGTAACTCATGGAATTATTTGCGCACCTCAAGGGTGTTGGATGTGACCTCATGCCCTAACATTCATGCTGCCTATGTCCCTATGACCTGTGAGTTCCTGTTGAGTGGCTTACAACTGGGAAGAGATGCTTGGAGCCTCTATCAGGAGTGTATCACCCACATTTTCACCCTTCTGTGGATGCTTACTCGAAACTCTCTCATCGAAGCCACACCTGCCACATTTTATTTTTATTTTTGTGGATGCTGCCCGCACTCCGATCCCCAAGAGATGCCCCCAGCTTGGGTGTACCAGGATCCCCGAGTGACATTGTGTACCGTAAGGTGACTACACCTCTGCCCCAAAAATCAATAATGATCATGCTCTCAGCCACTCCATCATCAATGGATCCAATGCGTCAACTGGAGAACACTTTGGAAAAACATACAGCAATGTTTGACAAGGTTCTACAGGCCATACAGGACTCCAAGACTGTAATAGAGATGCTGTTGGGAGCGATTCAAATTGAAACTGTTCTATTCCATACGGATCAAGCCAAACTTGCGGAACGAGTGGATGGCACTGAATCCAAGTTCTCAGCAAATGGCCCCACAGTAGAGACCCTGCAGAAACAAGTTAAGTTTCTACAGAAAGAGCTTACTGTAAGAGCATAGGACACAGAGGAACACTCCCGGCAGAATAATATCAGTTTTCTGGGCTTTCCTAGAGGGTCTGAGAACCCAAAAATTGAGCTATTTATGGAGTGGTGGCTAACAAAAACAGTACTTATGACTAAGGTCCCAAACTTATTTTCCATTGAGAGAGCGCAGTAGATACCGGGGCGCCTCCTCCTCCGAGTTCCCTTCCGCATCCCTTAATTCTCTGGACAGGGTCCTGTTACTACAGTTGTCCAGAGTGAAAGGCCCCTGGATCTACAGTGGCACTATGGTTACTGCCTATCGTGATTACAGTGCAGAGGATCAGAGGAAGTGTAACACCTTTGCAGTGGTTAAGGCGCAGCTCCACACAATGGTTTTTCGTACACCTTACTTTTTCCTGGCAAACTATGAGTGGTTGACTCTGACTTTAGTCACTTTTTCTGTACCCCTGAAGAGGTGTGGAACTGGTTGCACTCCAGGGGGTGTTCAGATTCTCCCCAAGGTCTCTCAGGGTGAGCTGGGGGGCTGGTCAGATGGGAGGCCCAAGAGCCACCAGTGCTCATGAATAACCCGCTCCCACGGAAGAACAGGTGGCCCAAGAAATGGCATGGGCAGTTACTGACATCGCAACTCATAGCACCAACTGATACCAAGCCCTGGCCATGGACACTGATGTCGACTCAAAATTTGGAGCCTTTGGATCCGTGCCTCTGGAGTGGGCAGCCTGGTCACATCACTGGACTCTCCCTGGAGGAAGAACCTGGACTCTTGAAAACCACAGTCTTTCATAATTTCTTGTTTCAAGTCTGTACTCTCTTCTGTGTCTGATAAAGTATGACCAATGTGGATTTATTCCATATCGGTCGACCGCATATAATATACATTGTCTGTGCCTTATCAGAGGATCATTTAAAGATATGGAGACTCTCCTGGTGGTATCTTTCTGGATTATGAGAAGGTCTTTGACATGCTGTGTAAGACTTTTTTTACCTGTATGTTGGAGGCTTTCTGCATGGGTCCCAAGTTCCTTAAATAGATCAAATTATTATATGCAGATCCACTGGCTAGGGTGCACACGTAAGCTGCATATTGTGCTCGTTCTCAATTAAGAGAGGTACTAGGCAGGGTTGTTCCCTACCTTTCGCCCATGATCTTTGCATGGCTATGGAACCTCTCGCTGCTGCTCTGCGAACCAGGGGCCCCTCCTGGGGCTTATGGATTCACAAGAATTGGCACATTGTCTCATTTTATGCAGACTACATAGCTGCAAGATCATTCCCGATCCCTTCCATCTCTTTATAACATGTTACACACCTTTGGCGATTTAGCTGGACTTTGGGTAAACTGGGGCACGGCTTGTATTTTCCTTCACCAGTGGTTGGGTCCAGAGGATAAAGCTGGGCTGGGGGAGGGGTGCCTTCCCTGGCACTTTGAGACCTTTCGCTACTTGAGGATTTATGTATACCATGATGACAAGGATCTTTTAGATGAGAAGTGGCTTGACTTCTGTGCGACATTCAGTAGCCTTTTGGAGGAAACTTACTTTATCACCTGTGGGCAGAGCAGCCATAGCTAAAATGCTTTTCCTCCGGCGGCTATTAAATTTCTTTTCAGCCCTTCCAGTAGTATCCTCTAGGGCCTTTTCCAAGGATTTGAATGGTCTAGAATCAGATTTGATTTGGGGCCCCTCTCATTAGCGTGTGTTGCTACAAACACTACATCGTCCTATGCCAGAGGGGTGCCTGGGCACACCAGATTTAGAATTGTATTTTGCAGTGGTGCAACTGCAATGGCCTATCCAATGGCTGGCAACAGAGAAAACGGGAGAATTAATAGTGAACTTGCAGAGGGAAATCTATTGCATTGGCTGCTATCTGCGGGAGGCCCAACCAAAGATTTGCCCAGGTTATTGCAGGTGGCAAAAGTGGTATGGAACAGATACATGCAGCCTAGAAATTTGATACCCTATATGCACCAAAGCTTTCCCTCTGGGACCTACCCGCCACAAGACTACTCTTGGGTGGTCATGATCCCATTCCATGGCAGGAGGTGGGACTGCTCCAGCTAGGCGATCTCTTTGAGGATGCGTCCATAAAGTCATTTCAACAACTTCAGGACTCATTCCTCACCTACCACCTTCACGGTGGTGGGCCGTCCGCCTGTCCTGTTATGACGGTGGCAAAAACGCGACAATGAAAATGCTGCCACCACTAGGCTCCCGCGACCAGGCAACCCGGTGGTGTTTCAGATCCGACAGGGCAGCGATGCAAGCAGCGCTGCCATGCGAATTATGAGTCCCATTCCACCAGCCTTTTCCTGGCGGTTTACACCACCAGTAAAAGGCTGGCAGAATGGGTGACATGGGGCCCCACTGGGGGCTCCTGCACTGCCCATGCACTTGGAATGAGCAGTGCAGGGGCCCCCATGCACAGCCCCTTTGTGCATTTCACTGCCTGAATTACGGGCAGTGAAATGCGCAAAGGGTGCTGCTGCGCCCGCCGCATTGCCACATTGGCGCCGCCTCCATTTAGAGCCGGCGTCAATGTAAATGCCCTGTTTCCCGCTGGGCCAGCAGGCGGAAACACTGTTTCCGCCCACCGTCCCAGCAGGAACATTATTATAGGGCCGGCAGGGGCTTCGCTGCGCTGGCGGTCTTCCGTCGACTGTCAGCGCAGCTGTCCACAGGGTAACCAGCCAAGTTCATAATGAGCCCCTGACACTAGGCATTACGGGGTGCATGGTCGATGGGAGACACTGAGCCTCCACTCGATAGGTACCTGAGCTAAGGAAAGAGATACACTTATAACTCCTAAACAGAGTAGAACGAGGGGGTCACGGAGCTTAAGAAACAGATCAGGTTTTAATGGGTCTTCAGGAGACCCAGATTTAACTTGACTACAAAAGGTAGTCAGCTCAGGCAGCCCCAGGAGGGGAAAAGAATTGAGGGCAGATGTGGAGTTAATGTCCTCAGATGATATTGAGTCCTCTAGTTTTGCAATAGAAACGTCCAAAGGAAAATGTAAATCAATGTCCTCTATCTTGCCAACAAAACAGTCTGCTATTTTCTCACAATGTGTATTAGATATGACAATAGGGTTGACTGGAAATACTGTTTAGTAGCTTTAAGATTTCTTTGGAAGGGTTGATGTTCTTGATTTTATCAGCAAAATAATCAGCCTTTGTTTTAGACATTAATTTGTGGTTAGAGTTAATGGCTGCCCTGTATTGAACTTTTGAAAAGGGGGTCATAGGCCTTCCACCAAGAGCGTTCTATACCTTACATTGCTTCTTAGCCGCAATGTGGGTCTCATTTCACCAGGGAGCAGCATGCTCCTTCCTGTTGGAGGCCTGTTTAGTAGGAATAAAAATCTACGGCTGAGGTAATCCAGGATTGGAAATTGTTATAGGCTGTCTCTGCATCAGAATCAAGCGATAGGCTGTTTGACCAGATAAAGTCCCCAACTTTTTGAGTATCAAGACTGTGCCAGGGGAGTTTAATAATCCGATCATAAACAGGTATTAGAGTTTGACACGGTAGGTGAATGGTCAGGGCAATCATATAATGATCGATCCAAACCATGGGGTGTGGTGTAGTCGTTTGTAAAGAACTAAGATTAAAAGAAACAGAGTCTAAAAGGTGACCAGCTGGGTGTGTGGCTCCCCATTCCAACTGAATTAATTGCAGAGCAGCAAGGTCATCTAAAAGATTAGTAGAGTCACCATCATGAATATCATCTAAATGAAGATTAAGGTCTCCTAAGACATTAAAATTCGCTGACTTAATGATCAGTGGGGCCATAACATTAGTCAAAGCCTCCCTAAAAACCATAGAGGGGCCAGTGAGCTATAAATAAGGAGCCCTGATAAAGTGAAGTTGATTTTTGCAGAAATTTAAAGAGAGCGCTTTCACGGTCTGGAATGGAACATTGAGACAGACAACAAACATATCTGACTTTATAATTCACAGCAAGTCCACCCGCTGTACCGCTTGTCCTATTGATGTGCTTTAGATGGTAGCCAGGGGGAAGAGGTAAGGCAGATTCTGCTACCATGACCTGGCGTAAATGTACTGCATGTACCCCAGGCCTGTAAACTAAATGTTACTAATGGGATGCAGCACTCATTGTGCCACTAACAAATATAGGGGGTGATTCTGACCGCGGCGGACGGCGGTCGCCGCCCGCCAAGCAGTTCCCGCCGAAAGACCGCTCCGCGGTCAAAAGACCGCGGCGGTCATTCTGGCTTTCCCACTGGGCTGGCGGGCGACCGCCGAAAGTCCGTCCGCCAGCCCAGCGGGAAACACCCTTCTCACGAGGAAGCCGGCTCAGAATGGAGCCGGCGGAGTGGGAAGGTGCGACGGGTGCAGTTGCACCCGTCGCAAATTTCAGTGTCTGCAAAGCAGACACTGAAATTCTTTGTGGGGCCCTCTTATGGGGGCCCCTGCAGTGCCCATGCCATTGGCATGGGCACTGCAGGGGCCCCCAGGGGCCCCACGACACCCCATACCGCCATCCTGCTCCTGGCGGGTGAACCGCCAGGAACAGGATGGCGGTATGGGCTGTCAGAATCCCCATTGTCAGTCACTTCTATATATAGGAACTAGAACCCTCACACATCATATCAGATGTCATGATTCATCATAAGGTAGCCCCTCGTCAGAAAGGTGCTGCAATATCTGACAGGACCTGTCTTGGTGGAAGCAAGTTTCCTCCACCTCATTTTTAGTAATGTGTGGGTACATTATTGCCTGTCTACTCTACATCGCTTTTTAACCTTGTCCAGGACCCTGACGCATTCAATAAACAAGGATTTGGAAGGTCCTGAGGCAATTTTAAACTTCTGTGTTTTTTCTCTCCTGTGTGCGTTTTGATCTTTACCAGTAGGTTTGAATCAATTCCTGCGTGCTCTTCTTCGTGGCACACATAATCAGTTAAGAACTCTGGCAAAGTGACCCCCAGTGGGGCCCGTCAGATATTGCAGCGCCTTTCTGACGAGGAGCTGCCCTATGATGAAGCATGACATCTGATATGATGTGTGAGGGTTCTAGCTCTTATATATAGAAGTGCCTGACAATGTATTTTCTACCTTTATATCTACTGGAACAGTGTACTTTTGTTTAATACATTGCTTTTGTTTAAAGCCAGCAGATGTCCTTAGCACACCCTCACTACGGGGTGCCACACTGAATGCAAATTAGTCCCAAAGGAAAGAGCAAGTGTGCCCGCTCATTTTCCCCTGACCTGGCCCATACTCGTGCTTAGCACACTATGTCATCCATACCCACACAGGCGTCCAGATGGAAGGAGTGGGTTGAAAGACTGGAAACCTACTTTGCAGCTGTAGCCCTGGACAATGACTGACGCCGCCCCCATGTTACTACATCTAGGCGGAGCTGCGATTCATAAAATCAGCAAATCGGTGGCAGAAGAAGGGCCACCATTCACATATCAGACATCGAAAAGGGCTTTGATGGCCCACTTAGAGCCCCTGGCAAACCCCGATTATGAGAGATTCCTCCTTTGGCAAGCTGTCAGCTTCCAGAAGAATCGGTTGACACCTTCTGTGTGAGACTCAGAGCGTAAACGAGTACCTGTACGTTACCTAATGCCAATTACGAAGTGAGAGTGCAATTTATCCAAAGGCTGCAACTCAGTGAAGCTGAGCAAGAGTACACTGCAAGTCCCTGGCATGCCCATGGCAGACATGCTCACCATGGGGCAATTGAAGAAGTTGTTGAAGGTACATGGGGCACCCATGGAATCGGCTTTGCAGTGACAAGTGAAGACTGGACTGGTGAATGCAGTCACCACAGCAACCTTATACCAGAAGAAACCTCAACCAAAAAATGACCACTGAGGCACCAGTGTGCTACACGTGTGGAGGTTCCTATCCCCTCCAAGGTCCTTGTCCTGCTCAAGGGAAACAATGCACGAATTGCAACAAGCCTAACCACTTCGCCAAAGTCTGTCGGTCCACCCCATCGAAAAAATTACCAAAACCAAGACACTTCACGCCACGCAAATGCATGCACCCGATGAAAGAGACAGAGACATGGACGACAACGATGTGGAAGGGGCAGTCCACATAGCTCACCCCATGCAACTGGGATGGTGGCCCAGGAAATGCATCCAGAGATGCAACATACACGTAGATGGGTGTCTAGTAGTGGCCCTCATTGACACCAGAGCATCCACTAACATCATGGCCCAGTCCGTCCTAAAGTCTGCACATTTGCCCGGTGCTTCACCCCACGACCACTCAAGTCTTCGCTTTTGGATCTCCTACTCCACTCCCTCTGGTAGGGGTTTTCATTGGTGACATCACTCAGGAGACTCAGACGGTCCATGCCAAAGCCTACGTCACCAAGACAGATTCTGGCAGCTTCTGGACGGCGGAGAAATTAGATCTTGTGTTCTTCGCATTCAGCATACACCGACAGAGTAGCGAGGGACTAGTGACAGAATACTCTCAGTTGTTCAAAAGCATTGCATCCTTTAAAGAAAGACTAATAAACCCTCACATTGCTGAGTCCATCAAACCCGTTGCCCTGAAGCACCGCAGGGTCGTGTTCCACCTGTGTTCCAATGTGGAGGAGGAACTGCGGAAGCTAGAGCTTGCTGACATCATAAAACGGGTGGATGGACCAATGCCCTGGGTCTCACCAATTGTCATCACCACAAGCCCAAGCAGCCTTGGGAGGTGAGAATATGTGTTGATATGAGGCTGCCTAACATTGTTATCCATTAGGAACACCACCTCACCCCGACCGTGAATGACATTGTGGCGGAGGTGAGCGGATCCCAGTGGTTTTCAAAATGGACCTGCGGGCAGGCTATCACCAACTGTTGCTTGCCCCAGAATCGACAGCCATTACTACATTCTTTATGCATGTGGGACACTGGAGATGCAAACGTCTCAGCTTTGAGGTGTCCAGTGCCCATGAGGTTTTTCAGGACACAATAAGGGGGATATTGACAGGACTGGAGGGAGAACTAAAAGTCAGTGACAATATCCTAGTGCCTGCCCCCACCATAGAGGAACACCTTGAATGACTCCAAGCCACCTTCAAGCGCCTGCAGGATCACAGGCTGACACTGCATCGGGGGAAGTGTGCCTTTTTGCAGAAAGAAATTGCATTTTTCAGGTATCAGACCAAGGGGTGGTGCTGGATCGTGAAAAGGTCCAAGAGATCCAAACAGCATCAGCGGCCACTTCAGCTACTGGAGTTTGCAGTTTTCTGGGTATGGTCACATATTGCGGGAGGTTCATACTGAATTTGGCATCCCTAACTGTCCCTCTCCGAGAGCTGATAAAGGCCAACGCCCCATGAAAATACGTACCCACTCAGGAAGACGCATTTTGTGCCGCCAAAGGTGCCCTGTCAGCACAGACCAATCTGGTATACTTCGAACCCTCCAAAGAGTCTGAGTTATCAGTGGATGTGAGACCACTGAACTGGGAGCAATCTTATCTCAATGAGGTGAGAACGGAGAGTGGACCCCGGTAGCCTACGCCAGTCAAGCATTGACTGGGACTGAACAGAGTTACTCCCACATTGAAAAGGAAGCTATAAATGTCCATAGGGGCTGCTGCCATTTTTATCTGTACTTGTATGACCAGCCTTTCACTGTGCACACTGACCACAAACCTCTAATTCCCCTGTTCAATGGATCAGTCTCTACACCACCCCCAGGATCGAATAGTGTATTCTCCAGTTGCAGGAATATCAGTTCATAGTGGTTTATCGAAGAGGGGCCCAGAACACTGCAGACTACCTCTCTTGGCATGCCAGGCTGGCTACAGCCCAAAGGGAAGCAGAGGAGGATGACGTAGAAGAATATGTGCCGCCTTTGGTTGAATGTTCATGGCCACTACCAATGTTGATGGGAGAGTTTAAAGTATCCACCCAAGCTGATGAATGTCTGCAACTGCCTATACCGGGTGTCACAACTGGAAGATGGCATGTCATGACATACAACCTATCATGAAAGACTGAACAAGCCCTACATCATGTCAGGCAAGAACTATCTTTATCGCCGGAAGGGTGCCTGCTGCGCAGTCTGAGGCTGGTAGTACCCATGTCCTTACAGCACAGAATTGTTCACCTTGCCCACCCTGCACACCAGGGAGTCATCAAGACCAAGCAAGGCTCCAGTGTAAGATGTGGTTCCCGGGGCAGGACCAACATGTGGAAAGAGTGCCAAGTCTGTCAGACTGTTGGTCCCAGTGAATCCCCAGCGCCCATCATCACTGAGCCTAAACCGTCCATTCCCTAGAACAGAGCTAGTGCTGACCTAGGAGCCCTGCCAGGTGGACGACACATGCTAGTGGTCATTGATGACTTCTCCAAATATCCAGAGGTGGAGATTCTGAATGTAACCACAGTGGGGCAGACCATCCTGTGCTTCGAAAAGATCATGGCTATGCATGGCATTATCCAGGAGCTCAGGACGGATAATGAATATCTGTTCTCAAGTTAGGACTTTGCAGAATACTAGAATACCTGACCTTCAAGGGCATCTGTCACTGCAAGATCATGCCTTGTTGGCTGCAGGTGAACAGCGAGGCTGAACGGTTTATGAGGACTTTAAACAAAGTCCTGAGGATTGAGGTGACAAGGGGCAGAACATAGACTGTGTTTTGTACTCCTTCTTGAGGAAGTACTGACCCACGCCCTGTACCACAACTAAGATACTGCTATGCTCACTGTGCATAAACCGGATGATTGGGGACTCCATTCCACATCACAAAACACCCACTGCCCTGCAGGAACAAGCAGAATAGAAGCTGCACCAACGCGGCCCCAACAATGATCGCATGTCAAGAAAAAGAACCCTCCGAACCAAGCACCTACGAGTGGGGGACCGGGTGCTAGTCAGGAGCCGTCACCCAGTAGGGAAGTTCAAGCTTCTGTTTGAACCAGTGCCATAGACAATGGTGAAGGTGTGTGACACCATGATCATTGCAACCCATGGAGAGGAGTCCGTAACCAGGAACGTCTCATTTTACAAGCACTACCGTCTGAAGGCTGGGAGCCTATGACCTGCACCAACCAAAGGTCCAATACCCCTGAATGTGCCAAGAGCCAGGAGGATAATTGTTAGAAATGGGTTTTTTGGTTGGCAGTCAGGTTACCCTCTGTCCAAGCAAGAACCCTCACTCTAGTCAGGGTAAGTCACACACAATCCAAATTTATCCTGTGCCCACCCTCTGGTAGCTTGGCACCAGAAGTCAGGCTTAACTTAGAAGGCAATGTGTAAAGTATTTGTGCAATAAATCATACAAAAACACAATATAGCACCACAAAAATACACCACACAGTGTTTAGAAAAATATATAATATTTATCTGGGTATTTGCAGGTCAAAACGATCAAAGATGCAATATGAATTTGTAAAGATATCACTAAAAAGTGATATAAAGTGTCTTAAGTCTTTAAAAAGCAAACAAAGTCTCTTTCAAGCACAAAGTACCTGGTTTGGAGTGGAAAATCTCCGCAGAGGGCCGCAGAAGAGAAGATGTGTGGAAAAATGGTGTGTGCGTCGGTTACGCCCCTTCACACACGGACTTGCGTCATTATTTTCCACGCGGGGAGACGTGCGTCGTTCTACGGGAAGAAAAATGGTGTGTGTGTCGGTTTCGCCCCTTCACACACGGACTTGCATTGTTATTTTTCACTCGGGAAGACGTGCGTCGTTTTCCGCCACACGGACCGTCTCCTTCTGTGGATCGAGGGATTACAAGATGTCCCAGGGTCTGTGCGCGAATTCCCCAGCTTGTTATCTGGCATTGTGTCATTCTGGGGGGCTGTGCGTGGAATTTTCTTTCTCACGGCAGGCGTCGCATCGATTTCCTCTCTGGAAGTCGGGCGCCGTTGTCCATGCGAGGCCGTGCGTCGAAGTTCCTGTCGCACCGCAGGCGTCGCATCGAGCGGCATCTTTCTGGATCGGCGTGCAGTGAATTTCTCACTGCGGAGCAAGCTGTGCGTCGAAATTTTCGGCGCACAAGGAGTCCAGTTGAGAAAGAGAAGTCTTTTTGGTCCTGAGACTTCAGGGAACAGGAGGCAAGCTCTATCCAAGCCCTTGGAGAGCACTTTTGCAGCAAGACAAGAGTTCAGCAAGGCAGCAGGCCAACAGCAAGGCAGCAGTCCTTTGTAGAAAGCAGTCAAGTGAGTCCTTTGAGCAGCCAGGCTGTTCTTCTTGGCAGGATGCAGGTTCTGGTTCAGGCTTCTTCTCCAGCAAGTATCTGAGGTGGTAGGACAGAGGCCCTGTTTCATACTAAAATGTGCCTTTGAAGTGGGGTGACTTCAAAGAGTGGCTAAGAAGTGCACCAGGTCCCCTTTCAGTTCAATCCGGTCTGCCAGGGTCCCAGTAGGGTGTGTGGCAGTACTTTGTGTGAGGGCAGGCCCTCCACCCTCCCGGCCCCGGAAGACCCATTCAAAATGCAGATGTATGCAAGTGAGGCTGAGTACCCTGTGTTTGGGGTGTGTCTGAGTGAATGCACAAGGAGCTGTCAACTAAACCCAGCCAGACGTGGATTGTAAGGCACAGAAAGATTTAAGTGCAGAGAAATGCTCACTTTCCTAAAGTGGCATTTCTAAAATAGTAATATTAAATCCAGCTTCACCAGTCAGCAGGATTTTGTATTACTATTCTGGCCATACTAAATATGGCCTTCCTACTCCTTTCAGATCAGCAGCTACCACTTCAACAATGTATGAGGGCAGCTCCAATGATAGCCTATGAAGGGAGCAGGCCTCACAGTAGTGTAAAAACAAATTCAGGAGTTTTACACTACCAGGACATATAAACTACACAGGTACATGTCCTGCCTTTTACCCACACAGCACCCTGCTCTAGGGGTTACCTAGGGCACACATTAGGGGTGACTTATGTGTAGAAAAAGGGGAGTTTTAGGCTTGGCAAGTACTTTTAAATGCCAAGTCGAAGTGGCAGTGAAACTGCACACACAGGCCTTGCAATGGCAGGCCTGAGACAAGGTTAAGGGGCTACTTAAGTGGGTGGCACAATCAGTGCTGCAGGCCCATTAGTAGCATTTAATCTACAGGCCCTAGGCACATACAGTGCACTCTACCAGGGTCTTACAAGTAAATCAAATAGCCAATCATGGATAAAACAATCAACAGTACAATTTACACAGAGAGCATATCACTGGTTAGCAGTGGTAAAGTGCCCAGAGTTCAAAAGCAAACAACAACAGGTTAGAAAAAATAGGAGGGAGGAGGCAAAAAGTTTGGGGATGACCCTGTCAAAAAGCCAGGTCCAACAATGATCAAATCATCCCAGGACACACTGAGAAGGACCATTTGCGTGCCCTGCCAGACAGAGAGCCATAGCAGTCTGATGGTCCATCTGTGTGTGGCCCTTGGGAGAGACGGGAGTGAGAGACCATCTGTAGGAAGTGGTCCAGCATCGACAGTGGAGAGCATCCCTCTTAGAGATGGCTCTGGGAGGTGTCATCTGAGACCCTGACCCCAGACATCCAGCAGACTAGGAGATTTTGTCTTGATGTGAGAAACGTCTGGAGACTTGTGCTGGAGCGGTTCGGCGATGGTCTTGTGGTTGGTAACTGGGGTCCGTCAGGCCTCCCTCCCCCAAGTGAAGACACGACGAGTATAGCTCATGGCTGTGGGCCTTTTCATTTTGCTTTGTATCCTTTGTGACCTCTGTTTTATTTTGTTTTTATTTCCTCAGCTGTTTCTTTAGTTTGATGTGTTGGATTTTTACATTTTCAGTCCATTGTGGGTATAGGAGGATAGTCCAACAGCGAGGGGAGACCCTCTCTGTGAGACCCGGTGTTTCCCCTGCCTGTACCTGTGCATTATAGTACGTCCCTGATGTAAGGGGTGACTGAATAAAGGGGCCCGAGGCTTTGCACCAAGGGCTAGAGTAACCTACCATTGTGTCCTGTTGTCATTCCTTCAGTGACCCAGCCTGAGTCACCTGTGTGTTGAGTGGAGCATGCAACAACAACTGGGTTTGAGAAGTCTAAGTGCGCGTGTCTTTTTGGTGACCCCAGTCCACTCCTCCTCCCTCCTCTCATGGTCCGGCCCCACCCCTTCCTGCACATGCTGGCTCAGCCAGCAGCTGAAAAGTAAAACAATAATTAAATATTGTTGTATTTTTCAGCTGCTGACTCTGAGCCAGTGGGGCGACGCTCCTCCGCCATTGTAGAGGAGCCACCCCTGTTTTTTGTGCAAATTGAACTCACTCCTCAGATTGTTGAAATATGAAATTCTTCCGAGTTGCATCAGGAGGAAACTGTGCATGCAAAAAAGTGTGATTAAGTGGGAATATAATGCAAGAACAATTGCAGGACCGTTCCTGAACATGGTCTTCTATTTCGTGAAGGGAATGTTGAGTCCCGTTGTAGAAGCCGACGCTGTATCCTGCGTAAAAATGATTTCCCATAACATGTTTTGCGCCCATCCTAGCACTGCACTTGGGATGAGGCTGTTAGTAGTGATAAAAGCTAGTCGAGGTCATTTTTGCTTCACTAATGTGGTATTATTATCTACGATAAAAGTAGAGATCTTTTACGTGATTTCTCGGAGATCAGCATTATCGAGGACTGCGCAAGAGAGTGCAGCGCCGGGGGAGACGGGGGGGTTATTTGTCTTACTGACCCAACAATACCATTATGCGATCACTATTTCTTCCTGCACAGACACTTCAAACTCGTCTGCGCCAAAAGTTGACGTGATTACGTTGGTTACAATCTGGTGAAAACACACGTTTACCTTAGCAAAAGTATTGTCTGTGTGGTAACACTTTCATCTTATTACCAAGGTAATAAAGCTAGACATGTCCTCATTTCTCAGCCAACTACAAATTAAGCATCTTTGCAGGTGACACATCCAGAAATGTGTCTTTTAAATCTATTTTACAGGTCAAAAAGATATTGTGAGTTAGTCCCAAATACCGCAAACAAACAACTGCACGCCAAATACGTCATGTACCTGTAGTGTCTGGCATTACATGGCTATTTTCATCAATGCTTGTAATGAGCTGGAACACAAAAAAATATCAGCAGCCAAATTATTGTCAGCCCCCTTTGTGCACGTGACTGAATATTTTAACACTCTGGAGAATTCCTACAAGGTTTAACTGCAGTCAAGCACCATGTAATAAATGCCACAGTTTTTCAAATACAGGCACATATGTAGAATGCCCGTGAAATAAGGTGGGAATGACAGTTTTGGTATTAGCATCACCAGCAGCAGTTTTCACCAAAGTTTTGGGCCACGACCACGAGAAACACTGTATCAGCTGGCTATTACCGCAAACCTCACTCCAAAAGCTGCTGGCGAAATCGGAAATAAAGGAATTATATCGTTATTTCCGAAACTGTTCGTGATCCGTTTAAAATAAAAAATGTCACTAACCACTTTTTTGGATTATGATTTCTTGGTTATCTTCTGTCTCTCACTCCTCAGAGAGCTCTTGTTAGCCAGCCTCTGCCTTACCTTCTAACTGTGACGTTTTACTGTTTGGAGCCTAGTCTGCCCTGCACTATGCCTTTGGTGTAGTTTTGATGTCCTTTTCACATTCTCACTGCTTCTGTCCTTTATGCTTTTAACCCCTTTGCTGCAAGGTCTTTTTCCCCTCAGGTGCCAGGCCTTTTTTTGACTATTTGGGGCAGTTGGCGCTTAGGCCCTCATATCTTTTTGGCCACATAAGTTACCCATGCCTAATTTGCGTCCCTTTTTTCCAACATCCTAGAGATTCCAGAGGTACTCAGAGTTTGTGGGTTCCCCTTAAAAAGACCAAGTAATTAGCCAAAATACAGCAAAAATTTCGTTGTTTAAAAAAAAAAAAGGGATAAAAGGGCTGCAGAAGAAGGCTTGTGTTTTTTCCCCCTGAAAATGGCATCAACATGGGTTTTGCAGGGCTAAAATCACCATCTTCCCAGCTTTCATGAACAGGCAGGCTTGAATCAGAAAACCCAATTTTTCAACACAATTTTGGCATTCTACTGGGACATACCCCATTTTTATGATTTTTTGTACTTTTAGCCTCTTTCCAGTTAGTGACAGAAATGGGTGTGAAACCAATGCTGAATCCTAGAAAACTAAACATTTCTGCAAAGTAGACAACATTCTGAATTCAGCAAGGGGTAATTTGTGTAGATCCTACAGGAGTTTCCTACAGAGAATAACAGCTGAAATAAAAAATATATTGAAATTGAGGTGAAAAAATCAGCCATTGTTCTCCACGTTTTGCTCTGTAACTTTTTCCTCTAATGTCAGATTTGAAAGCAATACACCGTTACGTCTGCTTCTGGTTGTGGGGATATATATGACTTGTAGGTTCATTAAGAACCCTAGGTACCCAGAGACAAAAAATTAGCTGCACCTTGCAGTGGGTTTTCATTCTATACCAGGTATACAGCAAATCATTTGCTGAAATATAAAAAGTGAAAAATAGGTATCAAGAAAACCTTTGTATTTCCACAATGGGCACAAGATAAGCTGTTGAGAAGCAGTGGTTATTTGCACATCTCTGAATTCCTGGGGTGCCCATACTAGCATGTGAATTACAGGGAATTTCTCAAATAGACGTCTTTTTTTATACACTGTCTTACATTTAGAAGGAAAAAATGTAGAGAAAGACAAGGGGCAATAACACCTGTTTTGCTATTTTGTGTTCCCTCAAGTCTCCTGATTAAAATGGTACCTCGCTTGCATTAGTAGGCCTAATGCTCGCGACAGGAAACACAAAATGGACACATCACATTTTTACATTGAAATCTGACATTTTCTTTGCAAAGAGCCTAGCTGTAGATTTTGGCCTCTAACTCAGCCGGCACCTAGGGAAACCCACCAAACCTGTGCATTTTTTAAAACTAGACACCTAGGGGAATCCAATATGGGGTGACTTGTGGGGCTCTTACCAGGCTCTGTTACCCAGAATCCTTTGCAAACCTCAAAATTTTGCCCCAAAAAACTATTTTTCCTCACATTTCGGTGACAGAAAGTTCTGGAATCTGAGAGGAGCCACAAATTTCTTTCCACCCAGCATTCCCCCAAGTCTCCCGATAAAAATGGTACCTCACTTGTGTGGGTAGACCTATGCCCGGGACAGGAAATGCCCCAAAACACAACGTGGACACATTACATTTTACCAAAGAAAACAGACCTGCTTCCTGCAAAGTGCCTAGCTGTGGACTTTGGCCTCTAGCTCAGCCGGCACCTAGGGAAACCTAGCAAACTTCCACATTTTTTAAAACTAGACACCTAGGGGAATCCAAGATAGGGTGACTTGTGGGGCTTTCACCAGGTTCTGTTACCCAGAATCCTTTGCAAACCTCAACATTTGGCCAAAAAACACTTTTTCCTCTCATTTTGGTGACAGAAAGTTCTGGAACCTGAGGGGAGACACAAATTTTCTTTCCACCCAGCGTTCCCCCAAGTTTCCCGATAAAAGTGGTACCTCACTTGTGTGGGTAGGCCTAGCGCTCGCAACAGGAAATGCCCCAAAACGCAACGTGGACACATCACATTTTCCCAAAGAAAATAGAGCAGTTTTTTGCAAAGTGCCTAGCTGTGGATTTTGGCCTCTAGCTCAGCCGGCATCAAGGGAAACCTACCAAACCTGTGCAGTTTTGAAAACTAGACACCTAGGGGAATCCAAGATGGGGTGACTTGTGGGGCTCTCACTAGGTTCTGTTACCCAGAATCCTTTGCAAACCTCAAAATTTGGCCAAAAAAACACTTTTTCCTCACATTTCGGTGACAGAAAGTTCTGGAATCTGAGAGAAGCCACAAATTTCCTTCCACCCAGCGTTCCCCCAAGTCTCCCAATAAAAATGATACCTCACTTGTGTGGGTAGGCCTAGTACTCGCGACAGGAAATGCCACAAAACACTATCTGGACACATCAAAATTATCAAATACAAAACTACCTGTTTTTGTGGGGGGAGGCACCTGCGTTTTTGGTCCTGGGCTCAGGAGCCATTTAGGGAAACCTACCAAACTCAGACATTTCTGAAAACTAGACACCTGAGGGAGTCCTGGGAGATGTGACTTGTGTGGATCCCCCAATGTTTTCTTACCCAGAATCCTCAGCAAACCTCAAATTTAGCTAAAAAATCTAATTTTCCCCACATTTCTATGTGGAATCACTGCACCGGGACAAATTTCCTACCACCCAACGTTCCCCTCAGTTCCCCGGTAAAAATTATACCTCACTTGTGTAGGTGGGCCAAGTACCTGTGACAGGGAAGAGACAAAAACATGTTGAAATTGAGGGGGAACCAAAGCGGTCCAAAAGGGCTGTTTGAAAAAAACATATTTAGACTGACAAGTGCAGCAGCATTTTTATCGGTATAGATGAGACAATGTTGGGTGGTAGGAAGTTTGTTGATTCCTGTAGATTCTGCAAGGTTCCATCACAAAAATGTGGGAAAAATGTGTGATTTCCAGTAAAGTTGGAGGTTTGTAGGGCATTGTAGGTAAGAAAAGGTGCGGGGTGCATGTGAAGCACACCACCCTGGAATCAGCCAGATGTTTAGTGTTCAGATGTGTCTAGGTCTTGTGGATTTTTCTACATAGCAGTGTCCCAAAGTCCAAAAAGTGCACCCCTCACCATTCCAAGTGGGACGATTTTGAGAGTTACCAATCTCTCATGGCCCAAATGTAAAACCAAAACACAAAATAATCAAATGTCCTCTTGCTTGCTGTGGGATAAGATGTTTTAGTGTACGGGGGAGAGCTGAAAGACTGTTACCCCCTTCAGTTGGGGTGGGGGTATAACCAGGCCCATACTTGTTGGTAGCCACCACCCCACTATTTTTTGTTCTTTTTTAAATTCCCTGGCATCTAGTAGACCTTCCAGCCCCCTGGGGTGTGGATCCAGGGTAGTTGCCCAATCTGCCCACTGGTGGGCAGAACAACTTTGGCCCCTTGAATTTGGGGCAGGGGTATGGCCATACCCCCACCCTCTTATTTTGAAAAAAAAATTCTTCCCTGGTCTCTGGTGGCCAATCTTCCTCCAAGGGGGGGGGCAGATATAGCCAACAGTAATGTGCCCCAATGGGGAGCGACCCTTGCCCAAAGGGCTGCCCCCCAAACAAAACACACACACACCAATTCCTGGTGTATAGTGGTTTCTGCCCCCTTGGGGGCAGATAGGCTTAACAAAAATAGGCCGATCTGCCCCGCAGGGGGGGTGGAAATGGCCTAAATACAATTTGAGCCCAGGGGAGTCACCCTTGCCTAAGGGGTCGCTCCCCATACATAAAAACATAAAGTAAATAAAAAAATATATATATCCCTGGTGTCTAGAGATTTCTGCCCCCCCGGGGGCAGAGCGGCCCAAATATATTAGGCTGATCTGCCCCCGGGTGGTGCAAAAAAGGCCTGAAAATATTTTGCCCCCCCTGGGGAGTGGCCGTTGCCCAAGGGGACGCTCCTCTTATGTGTAAATATGAAAACTATAAAAATTCCCTGGTGTCTAGTGGCTTCTGCCCCCCTGGGGGCAGATCGGCTTAATTATATTAGGTCGATCTGCCCCCAGGGAGGCCAGAAATGGCCTAAAAATAATTTGGCCCCCCAGGGAGTGACCCTTGCCCAAGGGGCCGCTCCCCTTATGCGTAAGTATAAAAGCAATAAAAATTCCCTGGTGTCTAGTGGTTTCAGCCCCCCGGGGGCAGAAATGGCCTAAAAACAATTTGGCCCCTCAGGAAGCGACCCTTGCCTAAGTAGTCGCTCCCCACATATAAAAAAAATTAAATAACAACAAAAAATTATCCCTGGTGTCTATGGGTTTTCTGACCCCCAGGGGCAGGTCAGCCTAATTATATTAGGCCGATCTGCCTCCATGAGGGGCAGAAATGGCCTACAACTAATATGGGCCCCTAGGGAGAGACCCTTGCCCAAGGGACCGCTCCCCTTATGTGTCAGCATGATAAAAAATAAAATTCCCTGGTGTCTAGTGGTTTCTGCCCCCCCGAGGGCAGATTGGTCTAACTATATTAGGCCAATCTGACCCCGAGGGGGCAGAAATGGCCTAAAAATAATTTGGCCCCCTGGGTCGCTCTTCACACATAAAAAAAAATATCCCTGGTATCTAGAAATGGCCTAAAAATAAATTGCCCCCCTAGGGAGTGACACTTGCCCAAGGGGCCACTCCCTTTAGTGAAAGTAGCTAAAAAGAAAAAAATTCCCTGGTGTTTAGTGGGCATTTCTGATGCGATCGGGCAGCAGAAATGCTGTGAGAGACAAGAAAGGAAAGGTCAAAAGCATTACTCTTCCAGGATCGTGCTGTAAGCATGCTTCCAGCGCGTTCTGAGATGACCTCTGATGAGGTCAGAGAGCGATTTGCACGCTGATGTCATCAGATGTCACTGGGAGGGTGGGCGGGAGTGGAAGGGGAAGCGATTCCCCTTCCATCCCTGACTGGGGTGTGTGGGCTGGGTGCAGGACTAGCTGGTCTCATCCCAGGCACACGGCAACTGTGTGCCTGGACGAGACCAGCTCATCTCTGGCATGGTAGGGATTAAAAACGATTTAGGGGTTTGCTGATGGCTTTGGATTAAATGCAAAAAGAAAGTTATTTTATGTTTTGTCCACATGTGCTGCTGGCCGGGTTGGGGTGACCCCCGAGGTCCAGGCCCATTTAGTGAGATATCTTCCTTTGTTCTCAGCTACCTTTATCTTTCATTTGTTGTGGATTTGTGTATGTGTGACATGGTTGATTTTATAGTCGGAGAATTTTTACAATTAATTTAATTTTGGTTTTTAGCATTGCTTAATTCATGTTAGTGAGTAAAGGGCAGTAGCATGTGATGACCCAGACACATTGGATAAATAATATTTTTGTAATCCTTTCCCTGCAATGCTACAGGATTTATTTTTCTAAGGAGATGAAGGTGCTTCAAGCAGGACAGGGCTACTGTTTTCTTTGTTTTCCATGTCTCTTTCTATGCTGACTATGAGGTGGTGCCCGTTTTTTGTAGCCTGTGTGTGTTTGCAATAGAGTGCCACGTGTTCTTTGTTCTCCATGCCTCTTCTTTGCTGGCCAGTGTGTGAGTGTGGTCACCGTGGCCATTTTGTCTTTGTTCTCTATATCTCCTTCTTTGCTGCCATGTAGCGACCACCATTTTGTGGCATCAGTTAGTGTGTGCATGTTTGGTATCTGTTTTGTTTTTATTCTCCATGCCTCCTTCTTCAGTAGCCATCAGCCATGTGGTGGATGAGTTAGCTTTTACCATTTTAGGCAGCCAGGGTGCTCCAATCCCTTAATTTGACTTTTAAATGCCATTTTCTATGAGCATTGATAGTGGAGGCCTGTGACATTTTTGTTAATTTTTTCCCCTGATGTATTAATTTGTGCATGTGGCTGATTGCAGTGCAGTGTTGATGTCTTTATTTCATTTCTTTGATTTTTGCCTGCCCTTCACCTCCCATGAGCCGTGGTGAGGCAATGGCAGTTAGTTAATGTATTTGTTTTATTGTTGCCTGCCTCCCCTGACCTTCCATAGCGTCCCCATGAGCACTGGCAATTATTTAATGTTATTATTATATTTCCTGTCCCCTACCCCACCTCATATAGGGGTATCATGGCTCTAGAGGGATACAAAATAACTTTTTCTGTCTAATGTCATGTGAAAAAGCAGTTTATACATGCTTTGGGTACAACATTGTTAAGCATTTGAGATGAGGAGGATGATGACTTCACTTTTGTTACATAGGTTAGGTTCTTCTGATTGCCCTTGTTTTGCTGTTTTTTTTAATGCTTGTATGCAGGTGTTGCAGAGGACATCACACATGGTATTGATGTGGAAAGAAGTCCATGAAGAAATCAGCTGGCAGTGACTCCTGAGTCCTCCACTGCTAAATGCTTCTGGTCCTTGGGCGAAGTGCTAAGAGCTAATGCTAAGAAGATGGCCCCAACGAAGGAGGTTCCTACCAAGAAAGAGGCCAGTGGAGAGAAGAAGAATCTATTTGCTACCATTGGCATAAAACCCTCATTCTTCTTCCAGAAAAGTGAAACCTGCTGCACCCTTCTCTGGGCAGAAACAGGATAAGACTCCTGCATCAACTGCACTACCACCAACACCTAAGGCCATTTCTCTCAGCGCTGCAGTGACCGCAGTCATGGAGAGCAGTGAATCTGAATGAAATTGTCTCAGCCATAAACCAAATCATTGCTGGAAAGTCAACAATAGGGGCTACAGTCAGCAACAGATCTTCTGGAAGGAGGAGCAGAACAGTAGGTAAAGTTTATTGCTGAGCAAGCTGTTGTTGAGAAGACTGTTCTTCCCCCATCAGCTTCACGATCTCAATCAAGGAAAACATAGAATACTCCCCATCTTTTCCAAGCCTCCCCTGCTATTGATCTGGATATGGATTGCACCCCAGCCAAGTCCAAGAGACAAGAGAAAAGGAGATTCCTAAAAGCCTTGCAAGTGAGGAAGGTGGTGCTGATGACAAGCCAGTGATCATCTCCTCCCTAGTTTGGGACTCCTTTATGCTTAGCCCACATGAGGATAACATTGCAATATGCTCCGTCATGTGGGGAGAGCACCTTAAAAGCATACTGGTGGTGGTGAGAGAGAACCAGTAGGTGAAGTGTTAGAAGAAGGTGGGCAAGAGTAATGAGAAGAGGATGCCAGCAGCAGCATTCTGTAAAGCATCCCTCTAAGCATCCCCCATAGAACACAATCCTTACCCGAAGCAACCTCTGTATGGTACAAGGCACAGCGGGATACAGCAACTTCCACTCCAACACACCCAGGCAGCTTATCTGATGCTCGTACCATAGGTCACTTGTAGCAGTAGTACCACAAGAAGAAAGGCCTACTATGGAGTCCCCATACCACAGGAAACACAAACACTAATTTCCACAATGGAAAACTGACTAAAATGTTAGCATTTGACCTTCTCCCTTTTTCTTTTTACTTTTGTGGAAGGAGTGAGCTTTCTGAAATATTTGAAGGTCCTCTGCCCAAATTGGAGGGTTCCCAGCCGGAGCTATTTTGCAAGTGTGGCTTGTCTAGCTCTGCATCATTAAGTGATGGAATTGGTTGGCAACGCTATGAGGCAGAGCGCTGTTCAGTCCATCCACCTCTCAACAAACATGTGGACCAGTTTTCAATCAACAGATTACATGTGAATCACTGCACACTGGATCTCCTTTCAGGGAGTTTGGCAAAGGCAAGCTGCTGGGGACACGGCAAGTTATGCTTTTCAGGGCATTCAGCAGCATTCAACAGTTGCAATATTCAACTTTGAGAAATCACATACAGCTGACAACATCTTGAAAGAGTTTAATACCAAGGTCTCTGAACGTCTTAAACCTAGAGATCTCACAAATTGGATTTGTTGCCACTGACAATGGCAGTTATATAGTGAAAGCCATGGCTGACATTGGAAATTTCAGAGTCCTTTGTTCAGCGAATTGCATCAGTATAATTGTGCAGGACTTTCTAAAAAAGAAGAGGCAGTCAGCAACATACTTGTCACCTACCAAAGAACCTGTACTCATTTCAGACACTCATTCAAAGCCCAAAAGCAGTTGAGGATGCTTTAAAGTTATAATTAAGTACCTGTGAAAGCCCTCCCTTGTACAGGATGTGCCAGTGTACTGTAACTCAATCTACTCCATGTTGGAATGTGTGTTTGAGATGTACAAGTCAATCAATGATTATATTATTCAAAGGAGAGAGGATGCAACTGCCAAAGCCTTGACAATGGAGGTGGACAAATGTGGGCTACTGGAGTGTCTGATACAAATGCTACTTCCTTTCAAGATTATGACACAGCAAGTTAGCAAGGAAGACAGTACTATGAGCCAAACATTTCTGTTATTGCAGGTACTACAGGATCAGTTGAACAAGGTAGAACAAACATTCACCAATGTCAATGAAGAATCAGCTTCTCTTGTGGATAGATTAATCCTTTGCCAGAACACTAATTAACGGCTGTAAAAACAGATTGTGTCTTCCAAAAACTACATCTGTGCTATGAAACTGATACAAAAAGTGCTTGCCAGAAGCATAGGCACAGCAATTGGCAGCACAAATGACAATTCAGAAGAAGGTCCAAGACTACCTGGATGATCCAACAGAGGTGTACCTGGATGAAGACCCATTGATCTGTTGGTATAGCAAGAGGGCAGAGCTCAGTGGGCTTGCAATAAAGTATCTTGCATGTCCAGTAGCCAGGGTTTCTCCAGAGAGTGCTTTCACTGCAGCTAGTGCAGTTATCACGCTCAGAGGAACCAGTTTTTGGCTCAAATGTGAAAAGACTGGTGATGATGAAACCGAGCAAACATTTGATTCCAAAGGATTATAGTGTTTCCGAAACAGCCAAGTATGATGAAAGCAATTGGTCTAACATTTGAAGTTTGGTCTGTAATTATCCTCTAAATGACCTCCCTGAGTTTGAAGACAAACTCTACTTTTCAGATTAGGACAAGAGAACTTACAATAACAGATTGTGTCTTCCAAAAACTACATCTGTGCTATGAAACTGATACAAAAAGTGCTTGCCAGAAGCATAGGCACAGCAATTGGCAGCACAAATGACAATTCAGAAGAAGGTCCAAGACTACCTGGATGATCCAACAGAGGTGTACCTGGATGAAGACCCATTGATCTGTTGGTATAGCAAGAGGGCAGAGCTCAGTGGGCTTGCAATAAAGTATCTTGCATGTCCAGTAGCCAGGGTTTCTCCAGAGAGTGCTTTCACTGCAGCTAGTGCAGTTATCACGCTCAGAGGAACCAGTTTTTGGCTCAAATGTGAAAAGACTGGTGATGATGAAACCGAGCAAACATTTGATTCCAAAGGATTATAGTGTTTCCGAAACAGCCAAGTATGATGAAAGCAATTGGTCTAACATTTGAAGTTTGGTCTGTAATTATCCTCCAAATGACCTCCCTGAGTTTGAAGACAAACTCTACTTTTCAGATTAGGACAAGAGAACTTACAATAAGAGGACTGCCTAACAAATAAACAAACACATTTATATAATTTGTATTTGGTGAGTGGCATAAACTGAACTAGAGTGGATCAGTGTTCAGAGTCTGCTTGTTGAGAGCAGAAAAAGATTAATTCAACCTTTCATTCAACTGTTTACTTTGAAATGAGCAAATGTTGACAGTCTGCTGCAATGGAAATTCTCTGTTTCCAAAAATAGGTTAAAGAACAAGAAGATATCTCCCATCCCTACCCTTTGTTTCATTTCCTTGCTACTCTGCCAGTGAAGATTTTAAACTGAGGCTGCTCTGTAATATGTATTGCTTCCATAGAGAAAACAGAGACATAGGGACACCATACACTTGGAACAGGTACTTTACGTGCACTAATGAGTATAATCAAGTAAATTATGCCTTATGTTGTGGTGAATGGGAGGGTCAGGTAAGCTGCACTTGATAATGTAATGTTTAGGGGGATCATTCTGCATCAATGCTTACCTTTCACATAATGAAATATATACTTTCAGTTTTCTTTCCCTAACTTAAGTTCATCATTTATAGGTTCCTATAAAACCAGTCAGCTTATTTACCAAGACTAATTTAATTCTCTAATTCTTCGAATTTTCTTGTCAACACTACAGTTCTATCTCTTTCTTAAAGTACCATCGACAACAACATGAAGAAGCTCCATTATCTAGTGTCTGCTTCAGTGGGAAACAAGAGGGCTCAAAGGCACCTACTAATGTAGACTTGAGAGATGTGTTGATTAGGAAAAAGCAGAGTAGTGGCTCAAATGGCTAACTCTAATTAAGTGATTAACTTGTGCTCTGCTTTACTGCAAATGGCAAAATGTTGGCATTATTAAAGTTGGATCTATGAAATGAGTTATCGGTGGCTGGCTGTACAAGATTGGTTCATATCACTTAGTTATTGTCATACCACTTCTACAGCCTATGCACTCTTGCTTCTCAGGCACAATCATGTTTACCTTGACTCTCCAATATTGATATTTCATTTTTGGACTCCACAGGCCAGTTTGTCTGTAAGAAGAATGTTCCATAGAACTCCAGCTTTGCGGCTCAGCCCTGCACCTAAGACAAACAATTCATGAAGAATGCAGATGCACTGTCCATTTGTATACAGTATCATTTTTCTTTTCATAACTATAACAATTTTTTTAACTGTGTAGGTCCTTCCGAGTTTGCATTTTCCAAACCATAGGTAAAAAAGTAATTAGATAACTTAGGAGTCTTGGGGCTGAAGGTCTGTTTGCTTTTGGTAACTAAACTGTCATCTTCCTTCCACAAAGGATATGATGGGCTCATCGACTTGAATATTGAGATTGTCTATCTGTCACATTCCCCTAATTGCCCCAACCCATCTCCTCCAGGTTCTCCCAGGCACGTGGTCAGTTGAGCTGTGTTTTATTTTCCACCACCAACAGACCTCACATTTGGTGGAGCAATGTCAGCTGTTCAAAGAAGTGGTTAGTACCTAAATTGACATTTGCCCACGCCACCCTCCTACCCAGGCATAAAGGGGACATCATAGGCAGAGATTTAGGGCCTGATTTAGCTCTTGGCAGTAGCAGTCACGCCATCTGTTTTCCGACTGAAAACCCGTCTGCCACCTTGGTGGTCTGCCTACCCAATTTAGATGTTGGTGGGACCATAGGAGAAAGCTCGCCCGAGTCCCGCAGACTCCGCCAAGAATTCCCACCTGTGTCAAAAGCACCAGAGGAAATAGTGACTGACGGTGGCCTCCAGCCACCCTTACGGTCATGCAAGTTTGGACGTACCTTACTACCAAGCCATTTGTGATGGTCTGACCACCACATCTGAGTTGGCGGATTAAGGGGAAATGAGGTAAAAACTTGCCTTTTTCCAGAATCTACTTCCGTTTTTGACTGCAAATGAATAGACAACACCCTCCGTCACTGCTGCCACTGGACCACAGAGAAAATACAATCCCCCAATCGCCGGAGTCAAAAGTAGGGAACCTGCATTGCTTGTATACGCTGTGTGGGCACTGCATATGTGCTTGGGCCCACTGCAGTAATATACATGTCACAGTGAACTTTTTAAATTACTGTGACGTCTACATGCTGGGGACCCAATTGGGTCATACATGGATGGGGACACACTGGACCATCACACATATACCACACATACACAACTGTCATTTTGGCGCAGTGGACTGGCAGTAAGACCGCCAAGATCTCTATTAGGTCCTGAATTACAACAATGTGTGTACAAGGATAGGCACTGTGCAATGTTTGTTTCACAATCTATGTCCCATGTGTCCTACTGAAGTAACCTTCTTCTGAGTCCTTCTGACTCCTCCTGAAACTTCAGGGGGGTCATTATGCTTACTTTAGTAAGTAACTTAACACTAGGTTGCTAACTGTTGTTTTATCATGGTAATCTTAATCTTAAATTTCCCATTCATTCTGTTTTCCTTTAGTCTATTTGGTGGCTGGGATGCACTAGCTCACTTCACATAACTTATTTCTGAATAAGAATGATGTCCTGTTGCAATCCCTGTGATGTAATTCCTGTTAGTGCTGTTGGCCCACTGCCACTAGCAATAAGAAAGCTACTTGTAAATCCCTGCATTGAGGTATGGAGTTATTATATGCAAGGTAGCAGACATTGCTTTATTTACTCAGGTAAGAAAATAAGGATTGTTGTTTTTGTAGTATCTTGACCCACCCAACTAGTGGTAATTTTTTTACAGACGATAGGGCAGGGGTAGCAAGTGGCACACAAATATTACTGGTATTGATGGGAGGGGTGGTGCTGTTCAGCCTCATCAAGCAACGGTGGGGGCGCTGTGTATGGTCAATCATATTCTGTTTTGCAACACTGTTTGAAGTGGAGTTCTGGACTGGCTAAGGTAAGGTAAGTAGAGCAGTTAACAACACATGGACAGAAGATCAGGTATGGAAATATTAAAAGCTTAAAAGAGGAAGGGAATGGACACAGTGGGACACCTGGTTTGCAATGGGACAGGTGCAGAGAGTAGCCTCTAAGGTAATTGCATTGGTAGCACTTCCTCTTAACTGTATGTCATGCTTTTCTAACAGTAATGTAAAGATAGACATTCAGGATGATAAACAAACCATTTATTTAATTTAACAAAAATGTATAAAAAGTCAATACCTTTCCTCACACAACAGGCCCACTCCCTTACTCAAATCAAACATATCCCCAACTATCCTGTCTGTCCTCAACTCCCACCACAAGTCTCAGCCCTCTTTATAGAAAATAAGCCTCCACCTAGCGCAAAAGGTCCTGGTGGACATGTCTTATCTCTTCCAGGACCCGTTTGATTTGCTGCCTGAGGTCAGAGTCCGTAGTGATGGTGATGGTGGCTTGAGGTGGCTGAGGACCTCGGCTGCCTGCACTTGCAGTGATGTCATTGACAGTGCCCCTCCAATTGGTGACCTGAACTCACCCCAACCTCCTTCCTCAAGCACCACCAGCCGGTAGTACTCCACCACAATTGCAGGTCCTCTAGCAAGAGTAGCTAGATGATCCAAAGACAAAAAGAGTAGAACTGTAGTACTCAACACATTGTTCAATAGCCACAACATTGGTGTTCCCCTAAGGCCATTGGCATTTTGTCTATTTGATTCTTGGACTTACCACAATGCAGCAGCAGTTTGTGGTATACATTCATCCATGATCTCTACAAAAATAAAAAATTGATATTTTTACTAAAAAGTATGAAAAGTTAAAATGATGACAACACATGCAACATATACGCTTAATGTGTGTTAGTTAATGATTGAGCTACCAAGTATACATATCTTGCCATTGATGAAGATGGCAATTTAAATAATTCTGCACAAGTTACATGACTATTATGCAAACATCCTGGAGGTGCAGCTTGTTTTTATAAGACAGCCAGTGGTGTGTCATAAATTCCAATGGCCTTGCTCTTATACTTCCCACCCCCTCCTAAGTACCACTCTGAGTACAACTCCAGACTGAGTTCCACACTCCACCCTCTACCCACAATAATGCTCTATTATATTAAAATTGGGTTTCTGGTTGAGAGAGGTATCCACACTGATCAAGCAGGAACCACAATCCTAGTCAGGGTACGTGATAAACACACCCTAAATTAACCTGTGCTCACCTTCTGGTAGTTAACTTAAGAGCCAATGTGTTAAGTATTTGTGCAACACTTCAAATAGTAAAACAGTGAAAACAACGCACACAAAGATTCTTTACCAGGTTAGAAAAATAAAACTTACTCTAATAAATAAAACAAGACCAAACAGCAAACATCCAATAAGTAGAACTTGAATTATACATTTTCAAACAATAAACTGCAAAACAATGATTAGAAGCAAGAAGTACCTATTGGAGATATCTGGTCACGCTGGACGAGGACAAAGTCAAATGTTCAGGCCGACAGGGTTGGAGTGTGGGCCAGATACAGGGACCCAGAAAGACCCACTAAAGACAGTGGGGGTCATTCTAAGTCTGGCGGGCGGCGGAGGCCGCCCGCCAGACTTCCCCCTCCGAAATACCGCTCCGCGGTCGAAAGACCGCGGAGGGTATTCTAAGTTTTTGCCTGGGCTGGCGGGCGGTCGCCAAAAGACCGCCCGCCAGCCCAGGGAAAAACTCCCTTCCCACGAGGATGCCGGCTCGTAATCGAGCCGGCGGAGTGGGAAGGTGCGACGGGTGCTGTTGCACCCGTCGCGTATTTCACTGTCTGCCAAGCAGACAGTGAAATACTTGTAGGGGCCCTCTTACGGGGGCCCCTGCAGTGCCCATGCCAGTGGCATGGGCACTGCAGGGGCCCCCAGGGGCCCCGCGACATCCCCTACCGCCATCCGGTTCCCGGCGGGCGGACCGCCGGGAACTGGATGGCGGTAGGGGGGGTCGGAATCCCCTCGGCGGCGCAGCTAGCTGCGCCGCCTTGGAGGATTCAAAAGGGCGGCGGGACACTGGCGGGAGACCGCCAGTGTTGCCGGTCTGACCGCGGCTTTACCGCCGCGGTCAGAATGCCCTGCGGGGCACAGCCGGCCTGTCGGCGGTGCTCCCGCCGACCCTGGCCCCGGCGGTCTAAGACCGCCGGGGTCAGAATGACCCCCAGTATGTTAATCCTGGGTGCATCAATGTTGAAGATGCAGGGTAGAGCAGCAGCAATACGTCAGTGTCTATCCCTGCAGTGAAACAGATGTGTCAGTTTTCCCCACACAGTCATGGAGATGCATTGAAGTTCCCCAGCAGTGGTTGAAATGTATCAGAGCCGAGATGAGATGGACTGCGGGTGCCTTGAGGTGATGCGCTGATTCCGATAATCACAGTAGCTGTGCTGCAGAGTTCAGCATTGGCGTCAAGCCTGTAATCAACGGGAAAGCACAGGCCTTGCACTGAAGGAAACACTACAGTGCTGGTTCTGAAAGTGATGCGCTGGTTTCATCCATGCAACAGCAGAGATGCTCCGGTTCTATCTACGCAAAAGTGGAGTTGCAGTGGTTCTGCTGGAACAAGCACCTTAGGCCTCATTTCCATGGGTCCAGGACAGGGGTGGCACCGCTTGGTAGTACAGACTCACAGATGGCACAGTCCAGGTGCAGTAGTAGGTTGGTTGGAAGTCTTTTATGTCCCCAAGACCTCAGATCAAGAGACCAGTCGGGTGGGCCATGGAGTCACTCTAATTTCAAGTGATGCAGGTCCAGTCATTCGTACCTAGCCTAGCAAAGCAGGAGCCCAGCAAAGCAGCAGACCAGCAGAGTGGTAATTATTCAGCAGCATAGCAATCCTTTTTCCTGATAGAGTAGTCACAGGTCCAGAAATGTACTAGTGTGGTCGTGTCAAAGCTCAAGTGCTTACACCCAGTTTGGGCTTTGAAGTGGAGAAGACTTCAAAGACAGGCCTTTAGAGTGCGCAGAGGTCCAACTCTTCCTGCCCTAGATCCAAACTTACTACAGGGGGCTATGCAGCCCTTTGTGTGGGGATAGGATATAGCCTATTCACGTGTAAGTGAGGCTGTGGCCAGCTCCTCCTTCCCATCCTGCCAGCTTGGCCCATCAAGGCCCATCAAGTCACACCTAAGCTCTCCTTGTGTGTGACTGTCTAAACGGAATACACCACGCCCAGCTGTCAACTACCCCAGACAAGTGATCAGAGACAGGCAGCAGGTGCATAATGGCCAAAGTTAGAAAATGCCAGCTTCTTAAAAGTGCAAAAAGAACAGTTGATGGATGGAATGTAGATGACATCAAACATTCACCCCCAGTCACAGATCTGGGTTTAATCCATCAGTTTTTTTGCTCACCATGCCATTCCAGTTTGGACCCAGCCATATGCAAATCAGTCTTGACCCTGTTCCCCATGGGAACAGGCCAGCCCGAACTGCAGGCCAGGTCCTCCCTGGACCAGAAACAGGCATCCTGGGACCGGTTTCGGGGTATCACTCCTCTTCAGTCAGGCTAGCTTGCATCTGGTGGCATAGTGAGCACAGGACCCACGTCTGGGCATACCCTTCCCACTTGGGGCGACAAATGCAAAAAGAACAGTTGATGGACAGAATGTAGGCCAAATCAAGCTTCTAAAAGAGCAATTTTCAGAATTACAAGTTAACATTGGACTTGACCAGAAGTTGTGATTTTAAATTGTTATTCCAGAGACACCAAAATCAAAAAACCTATCTCTTCCTGGTTGTGAATTATAAGATGTAAAAAGGTAATCACAATGTTTTTCTATGGGAGAGATAGGTCTTGTAATGGTGAGAAAACAACCTGGGACTTTTTTCTACCAGGGCAAATAAGACTTAAAAGTACATGCCCTGCCTTTTAAATATATTGCCCCTATCCTCTGGTTTGTTAAGGGTCTACCTTAGGGGTGGCCTAAATGTATGGAAATTGAAGGTTTGGGCCTGAGACGTGGTTAAAGGGGTACTTAAGTTGGTGGCACAATTAGTCCTGCAGGCCAACAAGTAGCATTCATTTTACGGGGCCTGGGCACATGTAGTGCACTTTACTAGGGACTTATAAGTAAACTAAATCTGCCAATTGGGGATAAGCCAATACTAACATATTTTCAAGAGAGAGCACAAGCACTTTAGCACTGGTTAGCACTGGTAAAGTGCACAGAGCCATAAGGCCAGCAAAGGCAAAAAGTTTGGGGAAAGACCACCCAAAGGCTGTCAGGTTCAACATGTGCCCCCCCAGCTCAAAGTGGGGAGACCTATCCCACCATTGAGAGTTTTCTATACTTACCTGGAGAGACGTTCAGCATTGGTGTGGTCTGACCCCCGGCGGTGCTCCACCATAAAGTCCATTCCCTGAAGGGAGATGGACCACCTCAACTGTTTCGGGATTCTCACCCTTCATCTGCATGAGCCATCTGAGGGGCCTGTGGTCTCTCTGAATCTAAAACCAAGTCCCAAACAGGCACTGTCTCAGCTTCTTCAGTGCCCAGACCACAGCAAAAGTTTCTCATTCAAAAGCACTCTTCCTCTATTCCTGTGGAAGTAGCCTCCTGCTACTGAAGGTTACTGGTTGGTCCAGGCCTTCTTCATTCAACTGTGCTAAGACTGACCCTATACCAAGCTCTGAAACATCCGTCTGCACAATGAATTCCTTGGATAGTCAGGAGCCTTGAGTATAGGTGCTGGAAACATGACCTCTTTTAGGACCTCGGAGGCTTTTTGGCAAGCCTCTCTCCAAATCACAAATCTGGGCTGCTTCTTTGGAGTCATCTCTGTTAAGGGGGCCACGATGGGGCCATATCCCTTATCAAATCTCCTATAGTACCCTGTGAAGCCCAGGAAGGCCCTCACTTCTGTCTGAGTTTTAGGGGGTTTCCAGGTCATAACATTCTCAGTTCTGGACTTAAGGGGCTGCACCTTGCCCCCACCCACCAGGTGACTCAGGTACATGACAGATCCCTGTCCAATTTGGCATTTTCTACCTGATGGTCAGGCCTGTCCGTTGCAGTGCCTGGAGCACCCTACTGAGGTGTTGCAGCTGTTCTTCCCAGCTGGTACAGTAGATAGCAACATCGTCCAGATAGGTGGCACAGAAGGCCTCCTTTCCAGCAAGGACCCTGTTCATAAACCTCTGGAAGGTGGCTGGGGCATTCTTCAAACCAAAGGGCATCACCCAAAACTGGAAGTGGCTCTCTGAGGTTGGGAATGCTGATCTCTCTTTATCCTCGTCAGTCAGAGCAATATGCCAGTACCCTGATGTGAAATCAAAAGCATTGCGTAATTTGGCAGCACCCAGCTTATCAATGAGTTCATCAGCTTGATGGAAAGGGTGTGTGTCCATCTTGGTGACAGATTTGAGTCTTTGATAGTCCACACAGAAGCAGAGTTCTGGTGTGGTGCCAAGTGAGGCAGTCCTTGGTGTCAGCACAACAGATCTGGACCAGGGGCTCCTGGACGGGCCAATCACCCCTAACACTAGTATCTTGGAGACCTCCTCATTGATGCTGGCCCTCACCTTGTTCGACACCTTGTACATTTTGTTTGTTACAGGCAGTCTGTCTCTTGTGTTAATGTCATGGATGCACAGGTGTGTGAGTCTAGGGGTGAGAGAGAACAGAGAGGCAGACTGTCCCAGTGACTGGTAACCGTCGCTCTGCTGCTCTGGGATCAGGGAGAAGGAAAGGTTGCAACCTCCCACTGACCCACCATGTTCCTGTGAAGAGAGGAGGACAGGGAGAGGTCCTCTTCCACTCCCTCTTCTGAGAAGAGGAGCATGCACACTTTGGACATCTCAAAGTGAGGCTTCTGTTGGTTAACATGGAGCACCCTTATGAGATTGCTGGTGGAATGGAGATCACCAATTAGGTGGACTCTGCCTTTTGCTCCTTCACTTCATATGGTAGAGTCTAGGGGTTGTGGAGAACTGTGGGCTCTACTGGTTCTATGACCTATATCTTCTGGCCAGGCTAAAAACCCACCAGAGTGGTCTTCTCGTTGTACCAGAGTTTTATGAACTCTTGCCTGCCCAAAAGGTTGTTTTTTGCCTTCTTGTGGAAGTGGTGGATCGTGTTGTGGAGGGCCAGCATATGGCTGGCCACATCCTGGGGTGCTTTCCTGGGAGCTTAATCCCACCCCTCCTTGACAAGGCTCAGAGGCCCTTAACAGGGTGGCCATGGAGGAGTTCAAATTGCCTGAACCCTGCTCCTTTCTGTGGTACCTCTCTTTAGGCAAAGAGAAGGCATGGCAAGAGGACATCTCACTAACACCTCATGGGTTCAGCCCTTCAAAGGCCTTTTGAATTTCTCCACAAGACCATTGGTTTCAGGATGATAGGGTGTCATGAACTTGTAGGTTACACCACAGTCATCCCATATGGACTTCATGTATGCAGACATGAAGTTAGTGCCTATGTTGGACTCTGCCTCCTTTGATGATCAAAGATTCACAATAGAGCTCTGGCAATCACAAATGCAGTCACTGACCTCAGAGGGATTGACTCTGGGTAGCGGGTAGCATGATCCACCAAGACCAGGACAAACCTGTTGCCTAAGGATGTCTTGGGGTCCAATGATGTTGATGCCCATCCTCTCAAAGGGATAGCTAATGTCTGGTAAGGGGAGCCTTTTGCTTTTTACCTGTCTTTCCACTGGCCTGGCAGGTAGGACATGACCTGCAGAATGCATCTGAGGCTGCCTTCATCCGGGACCAATAGAAGTGGGAGACAAGTCTGGCGAAGGCCATGTCTTGCCCCAAATGTCTGGCTAGGGGTATATTGTGAACCAAGCCTTGCAGTAATGCCCTGCAACACTGGGGGACCACCAGCATATAGGCTGCCCCAGTACTAAGAGTCTTCGGCTCACTATATAGGAGATCATTATCTCAGTACATTAGGTGATCCCCAGAGGCTTCTACTGTTGGAAAGGCTGAGGCCTGCTGTCTCAAGTTCTCAAGAGTGGGGCACTGCTTCTGAGCTTTGCAGAACTCCTACCTGGTGGACCTACCTTCAACTTTCCAGCCAGCAAGCTCAGGTAGGTCGCTTAGGGTGGCAATGACCGCTCTGGTTGGCTTGGGGGCCTCTTCCTCAGGGACCCCGTCAACCTCCAACATGGAAACCTCAGCAATTGGTCTCCTGTGCCCCTTACCGCTCTCCTTGGCATGGCAGCAGTATGGGCCATTGTTCCAGGCTCCAGACGCCCTAGACTCCCTTTCCAGGCAGCCATGGACCACGTTGTCATACAGACCTACTCAAGCAATCACAACATTTCCAAGGGTGACCTGAGCTCTACTTCCCTCCAAACAGTATGCTCCAGGTCATTGTCTAACAATCAACTGGCATGGCAGGCCGCACAGCTACTTTCAAAGAGCGTGAGACCCCTTTCCACTCAAAGAGAGCCAGAGTTACCAGTTAATGGCTCTTGCGATTGTCAGAGACTATGACTTGGTGAAATGTGTTGGGTGTGAGGTTCTCTGCAGACACTAGCTGACACTCCACAGTGGTCATGAGGGCTCTTGTATCTCTCAGAGACTCCACTCGTTACCCATTAATGGTGACCCACTGCCTATACTTGGAAGTATTAGCGGGCATATGGGCTTCTGGCACCATTTCCTTATCACCAAGGGACGCTAGGGTTACCTCCATCTGTTCCCCAGAGCTAACTGGACTATTTTCTCCCCGAGCGCTACCCTCACTAACCCAGGTGTTTGCCCACCGGTAGGGGGCTGTGCCATCTTGGATCATTTAAAGTCACCCTTGGAGGGGCCATACTTGAGGCACTCCATCCATTGAGGTACAAACCTCCCTGTCTGCTTATCAAATAACTCTTTCTTTTTAGAGTTAGACTGGAACTGGTTTCAATAAACCCTTGAGCATTATTTTGGGGCCTTTAGAGAACTCCTTCTTTTTAAGTTGCTCTCCCCCTCTTACTTCTGGTTGGAACCCTGACCACCTTTGTGGAAGTCCCTCCCAAATATGTTTTTGGACACTTTGTTACTGGCCCAGACATCCCCATCCACAGCAAGCTTCCTGGAGTCAGTCAGCTTACTTACTGTCAAGTAGGTGTTGGCACAACTCTCCAAAACAAATACTGAGCATGTGCTCTCTCATGATTAATTGTAGAACCCAACATAGTCATTAACTTTGCTATCCTGGACCCAACCATTCAGTGGCTTGTTGGAGTAGTCCACAACATCCACCCAAGACTGGTTGGGGTCCCACCCTCTAATGTGAAAAGTGTGTTCCACAGACCATCCTCCCCCGCCAGAGTTCTTCAGGGGACCTTATGCATCCTCAGTGCGAACCTCATAGGCAGAAACCGACTTATCTATTACATCTCGCACAACATAACTGTGCATCAGATCCTTGGGTATGCAAACCCTTCTCTCTTCTTCATGTACTGCAGATATGGTGTCACCACCATTGCTAGACTTTGCCTGTCTGGGTCTGGCCTTAATGCCAAGCTCTCTTAAGCTCAGTTCATGAACCAGGGGGATTTTCTTCTTCTCAAAAGTTGTTTTCTTCTCCTCTTCCTCACTTTTTCAACATTGTCACCTGTAGTTTGAATTTCCTCTCCTCCCTCTTCTCAGCCACTTTCCTTTTGGGAGAGGCCACAGGAAGAGGGGCTGCTCCCTGTCCTGGCAGGAAGCTCCAATTCTGGGGTCCCTCTAGCACAACTGTATGCTCTGAAGTGAACCTCTCAGTGTCATCCACCTCCTCATTCTCTCTGGTATGACATCCAATCCCGAGTGTGCTCCTGCCCAGGCCCGCAGCGCTTTTTGCAATTCCACCTTCCTAGTGGTGCTCTTCGCAGGAAGTCCAATTCCTTTGCAGAGCTTTGAGCTGGGTCTCAGTTTACACCTGCAGGTTGGCCAGCTCAAATTAAATTTTTGCAGGTGCGTATGTAGATCTAGACAGAGACATGATTTTCAAAAAAATCTAAAATGCCAATCAGGGAAAATTGAAATAAATTTGAATAGGTCTCTAGTATGGAATAGTAGTGCACACCAAGTTACTGTATGGCACTGAGCAAACAAACAGAAGTCCGATACTCACGGCTGATCACTAATGTTAGAAATTGGGTTTCTGATTGACTGAGGTATGGAACCTGATCAAGCGGAAACCACAATCTTAGGGTGGGTAAGTCACAAAAAAAAAACTAAATTAACATGTGCTCACCCCGGGTCTCTTGGCACAGAGCAGTCAGGCTTAACGTAAGAGGCAATGTGTAAAGTATTTGTGCGACACTTCAAACAGTACAACAGTGAAAACCGTGAAACCACAAAAAAAGATTCCACACCAGGTTAGAAAAATAGACCTTAATTTAGTAAATAAAACAAGACTAAAACATAAAAAATCCAATAGTTAGAACTTGAGTTATGATTTTTCAAAGAATAAACTGTAAAATAGTGCTTAGAAGCAAGAAGAACCTTTCAGGGATATCTGGTATGCTGGACTGGACCAGAGTCAAAAGTTCAGGCTGACCGTGTTGGAGAATGGGCTGGAAACAGGGACCCAGGGAGGCCTGCTGAACAAAAGTTCCTTGATCCTAGATGCGTCAAAGTTGAAGATGGGGGTGCAGCAGAAGCGATGCATCGGTGTTGATCCCCGCAGCGGAGGAGATGCTTTGATTTTGCCCAAGCAGTCAAGAGATGCATTGAAGTTCCCCACTTAACAATGGCGATGCATTGGAGCCGAGATACGATGGAGTTCAGGTGCAGGTGTCAGATGTGTTAACGTTGAGGTGATGCGCTGAGTCAGATTAGCTCAATGACTGCGATACGCAGTTCATCATTGATGCTGCTACGCAGTTCATCATCGATGCTGCCATCAACAGGGATGTAGGAACTTGTTCTGTAGGAAATGCCAAAGTACTGGTTCCGAAAGTGATGGGCCAGTTTTATCTATGTAATGGCAGAAATGCCCTGATTCTGTCCACGCAATGGCAGAGATGTGGTGGTTCTGCTGGAGCAAGCACCTTAAGCTTCACTTCCAAGGGCCTAGGACTGGGGTGGCACCACTTTGCATGGCAAACTGACAGATAGCAGAGTCTGGGTGCAGCAGTGGGTTGGTTGGAAGTGTTTCAGTTCCCTGAGACTTCAGATGAGGAGATCAGTAGGCTGGCCCTTGGAGTCACTCTGGTGACTCTTGTTTCCAAAGATGAGGACTTCCTTCTTTTCTGTGTTGAGCTTAAGACAGTTGTCCTTCGTGCAGTCTGCGATGTTATCCATACATCTATGAAAGTTGGTTCTGGTGGTGGAGCGTTCTTCTGACAGCGAGAGGATGAACTGGGTGTTGTCAGCATATGAGATAATGTTGAGTCCATGCGATCTGACTGTGTTGTCCCATGGGGTTAGGTACATGTTGAAGAGGGTGGGTCTGAAGGATGATCCTTGTGGCATGCTGTAGATGATCTCCTTGGGTTCCAAGGTGAATGGTGGGAGACAGATTTTGTGGGTTCTTCTGAGGAGGTGTGAGGTAATCCATTTTAGGGCGTGTCCCTGGATTCCAATTCTGTTGAGTCTGTTGATCAAGATGTGGTGAACTAGGAGGATGAGGGCTGCTGTTTCACCGTGGTCTAAGAGGGCTCTGATGTCATCAGTGGCTGTGACCAGGGCTGTCTCGGTGCTGTGGTTGGCTCAGAATCCGGATTAAGAGGTGTCCAGGATGTTGTAGTGTTCCACATCTTGAATGAGTTGCTCATTGATTGCCTTTTCGAGAACCTTCCCCAGGAAGAGGAGCAGGGAGATGGGTTGGTAGGTCTTCCGATCTGCTTGATCAGCGGATGGTTTCTTCAGGAGAGGCCTCACTTCAGCGTGTTTCTAGTCTTCAGGGAAGTATGATGTGGTGATGAAGGCATTCAGGACTTTCTTGACCTTATCGCTAATCATCTTACTACCATGGTTGAAGGTGTGATGGGGACAGGGGTCATGGGTGCTTCAGAGTGTACGGAGTTCATGATGGAGTTTGTAGTTTGAGTTGTGAGAGGGTCCCAACGGGTGAGCAGGTGTTCGGGGTTTGTGTTTGTGGGTGTGAGTAGGCTGATGCTGTCGACAGCCGGCGGACGTTTTTTGAAATTCTCATAAATGGCTGAGATCTTCTCTTGTCATGGAAGAAGTCCACAGGGGGTCATGCAGTTCGTGAGAGGAGGTGGTATTGTTCCCGCCAGCTGTGGGGTTGAAGAACTACTTCATGATGGTGAAGAACTCCTTGATGTGGTTTGTGCTGGCTTCTATGGGTTCTGCTAGTGCGTTCTTATTTTGTTTCTCTCAGGAGGCGGTGGTACTGGTTGAGTGCTTTTTTGAAGGTGGTATGAGCTTCTGTCTTTTCGCTAATGCGCCACTTCCTTACTAGTTGCCAGCAGTTGCATTTAGAGGACTTCAGCTCCTGAAACCAGCTGGCTCTCCTTGCCAGTACTTTGGGTTTGGCTGGCTTGGTAGGAGTAATTGTGTTTGTGCATTCCATGATCCACTGGGAGAAGTTATATGCAGTCTGTTATGGGCCAAGTGATGTGTCTTGGAGGTGGGATTTGAGAGCGTTGTTCTACTGGTCTTCTGAGACCTTTTTCCAGTTTCTGTGTGTGGAGCTAGGTGGCACTGTGCCAGTGTTGGAAGATCCTGAGGTGGTGAAGTGGATGCTGTAGGAGTTGGTCAAGGTGAGCTGTGAGACATGGTTGTACCTGACTTTGTTGCAGGATGGAAAAATGGGGTTGAGCGTGTGTCCTGCGATGCGGGTGGGGTCGGTGACAAGTTGTTGGAGGCGGATGTTGCTCATGCTTTCCAGGAGGTCGGTTGTGTTGGTGTCCTCGGGGTCATCAAGGTGCAAGGTGAGGTCTCCTAGAAACATATAGTGCTCAGTCATTGGTGATTGGGGCAATGAGGTCAGAAATGGTGTTGCAGAAGCTGGGGCATGTTCCCGGTGGTCTGTATATGAGGATGCCCCTGAGGGTGCTTTTTCCATCTGTGTGAAGTTGGAAATTGATATGCTCCATTATCAGGTTCAGGTTGTCGGAGGAAGTTGTGCAACAAATGCTGTCCTTGTAGATGATGGGAATTCCGCCTCCATGTTTGTTGATTTGGTCCCAGTGTGTTATCTTGTAGTCTTCTGGTATGGTGTTGCTGATGTCTGGCATGTAGGCGGGGTTCAGCCAGGTGTCTGCCAGGTCTTCGTGAGTAAGATGACGCCTGGTGTGAGGGATGATATTGTATCCAAGATATCTGCGGCGTGTTTTCTGAGTGATTGTGCATTGAGTAGAATGCATTGGAGATGTGCTGTGGTAGTCTCAGTGGGTGTGGTGGGCGCAGTTGTGTTTGTGGTGTCTCCGGCATTGTTGGTTTCTTCTATGTTGTAGGTGAAGTGGCACTGCTGGCAGAAGAACGGTCCTCTGTTGGTGTGTGGAGATGTGCAGCATCAGTTGTAGTCATTGATGCGCCCAGGGTCCAGGGTCCAGGGCTTGAAGGTCTGTGAAGGTGTAGCTGCATGGTGTTGAAGAAGCAGGGCTGCTGGCACTGGACGCGGTCCAGACATGGACGGGCCCAGCCGAGATTGCCTTTGGCACACCAGTAGCATTCCTGCAACACACAGCCGCTGTGTGGTCCTGTTGGGGCCTCTATTAAGTAGGGCCTTGGAGGAGGGAAGCGTGTGGTGGGGGGCTAGGTGGGAGGCTGGAAAACAGGTGGCAGGTGGGAGTGGCAAATGAGGACAAAACAAGGAGAAGCAGAAAAAAACGGGGGAAAAATTAGAGAAACACACTCACAAAACAGACCAAAATGGTACACGATCCTGGTAGGCTGAATTTGCATAGCCAGTCTTTCATCACTATTCGTGAGAGTTTATCCTCTGTTCCAGCCAAGTTGCATAAAAAGTATACAGCGCATTATGCCATATGGTTATTTTCTCTGAGTACATTTCTTATGGAACATTGCTTCCCTTCCCCTGAACACAGTTTGACAATCAAATCTCACAGCAATGTGATCCTATTGCACTTATCCAAAGCCAAGACCCCAGAAATCATGGCCGAGAGGGAAGTTGTGGATTTTTCCATGGGAGTTTTAAGTCCCCATTCCTTTCTGTTGCTTAGGAAGATTAATCTTTGAAGGTCCACTCTTGTGCTTGCAAGATAACCAGGGGTTGCAGATCGAGTGAATGATTCGAGGTGCAATTCCATTCTTGAGGTATTTACTTGCTACATCAGTTTTGGAATGTTATTTATGCAAAACATCCACGGTGCTCCTCAGCCACTTACTGTTTATCCTCAAAGCCACATCTGACTTTCCACACCCTACAGCCACATAGCAAAGAGAACAGTTAGATGTATCTCTGCATTGGCAAACCTAAGAGAACCATGACTAGGAGTGACGCATTTACCGTTAGCATATTAATCAGCAAACTTTGCTGTGGAATTTGCACATTTGTTTGTGTGACCCTCATGTGCTGCACCTGTTCTTGCCCGCTGCTATTACATTTCCATCTTTCATATGTAAATGAGAGGTATTAGCAGTTGCACATGGTTTTCTACTCACATATTCTCATCCATTCATAGTTTGCAGTGTGTTACTGCACACACAGTAACGGTTAATCTACATTCAAGTTACCTAGATTCACATTGCATGTACACAAATACAGTTTCTATAGGGTCTATTAATTTCTAACCTGACAGAAGTGTTTAAAAAGCGCCCTAATGCTTGCTAACTAGGCTGCTTCAAAATGTTTTTAGAGGCTGGATTTGTATTTCTATATTTCTGTTTTAAATTTATTTGTAGCATATTTTTATTGTTGTTATATGTGTTTTGGAAGTCATTGTGTTCCATTCAAAGGATGGGATCTGGTCACAACCTGCATATCTAGTGACATGTCTCCTCCCTCTGCCCTTGTAGAGTATTCCAGAATGTGTACTTGTGAGGAAGCCACTAATGCACACAAATCTAGGGCTGTCTATGGCAGAATTTGGCCTTAGGATGATTAGGGGGAGAGTTAGTTGTGGATTATGACGGTGCATGTTAGTTTGGCTTCTCACAGAATGTTGCAGAGGCAATTCTATTGTGATCACGCTAAAAGACTGGGTAGTGACTACTGATGGACGTCACAGAGGACAACTAGGTTTGAGAGTAAAATGGAATACCTTAGTTATGGATAGAAGACTTTTTGATTCTGCTCAATTACTTGGCTGTGGGGGCATAGAGGGCAAGCAGTTATTGTAAATGGCACTGTGATATCTGCTTTCCACAATAGTTAGCAAAAAGAATATCCAGGATAGAGGTTCCAGAGTATTTTTTAAATCCCTGCCTGTGAAAGGATTATGAGGAAAACAATTCTGAAAGTGTGTTCGATATTAATGACTGATGCATCACCGCTCAGTGTTGGAGGAGTATTTACTCAGTGTTCTAGTGAGGACCTGAGATGTGAGCATATGCCTCAGAGGTAGGTGATCACATGGGCCACAGCAAAATTAAAGTCAAAGTTTAGGCATACCGATTAGATGAATTTAATATTTTCTTTCAGTATTTTTTACAAGGATTTAGGGCTACAGATCCCTTTCTAATTGAGGACTTTATTGCCTCCAATTAATTACTTAGCAAGGCATCGCTGGAATGTGCAGGCTTTCTAGGTGTACCAAGCATTCGTTCCAATTGAAACTCACAAGGTATCACTGGCAAATAATATTGTTATTTTGCCAGAGTCCTTGCTACAGGGTATTGTTGGTCTCATGCTCAAGCCTGGGGGTTATTTGAGGGACCCATCTTACTATCGCCAACTCACAATGTTGAACAGTGGTGTTAAGATTCTTTGTCAGATATTGGTTACTAGACTGCATGGAGTAGTTCGGGGATTAGTACATGAAGACCAATGCAGTTTTATACCTGGTTGTAGTACGACTTTTAACCTACGTCGTTTGGCACATGTCTTGCACGAAACCGTGGATGTGGGGGACAAAATGGTGCTAGTGTCGTTAGATCTAGAAAAGGCCTTTGGTACGGTGGAGTGGAGCTATCTTATGGCGGTACTGCGGAGAATGGGGCTTGGCCACCAATTTTGTGAGTGGATTTGCTTGCTTTATACTGTACCTACAATACGAGTTTGGGGGAGGGGAACTCTCTGAGTCATGGGTGGTTGGCAGGGGAACCAGACAGGGGTGGCCACTATCACTGCTCCTCTTTGCTTTAGTGGTGGAGCAATTGGCAGTATGGTTATGTGGGGAGTTGGCCCCCTGGGGCATTCAAGTGAGACTTGTCACCCACATCCTTTTGTTATCTGCAGATGATGCTTTGGTATACCTTCGATCATCGGGTTTTTCGCTGCCCCTGTTGTTGAGGTTGTTGGATGAGTTTGGGGCCGTATCCGGACTTAGAGTGAATATGCAGAAGTCGCTCCTGTTTCCTCTGGGGATGCTCCATGGCAAACAACCGGCTGAATTACCGGTAGTGGGTCTCTGGTGGGAATTTGAGAGTTTCAGGTACTTGGGCATATGGGTTACTCACATTTCAGCTTCACATAAGACATGTAGGGGGTCATTCTGACCCTGGCGGTCATGGACCGCCAGGGCCAACGACCGCGGAGGCACCGCCAACAGGCTGGCGGTGCTCCCATGGGCATTCTGACCGCGGCGGTACAGCAGCGGTCAGAAACAGGAAACCGGCGGTGTCCCGCCGGTTTCCCGCTGCCCAAGGGAATCCTCCATGGCGGCGCTGCAGGCAGCGCCGCCATGGGGATTCCGACCCCCTTACCGCCAGCCTGGCTCTGGCGGTTCTGACCGCCAGAACCTGGCTGACGGTAATGGGTGTCGTGGGGCCCCTGGGGGCCCCTGCAGTGCCCATGCCAATGGCATGGGCACTGTAGGGGCCCCCTAACAGGGCCCCACCAAGATTTTCAGTGTCTGCCAAGCAGACACTGAAAATCGCGACGGGTGCAACTGCACCCGTCGCACCCCTTCCACTCCGCCGGCTCCATTCGGAGCCGGCATCCTCATGGAAGGGGGTTTCCCGATGGGCTGGCGGGCGGCCTTCTGGCGGTCGCCCGCCAGCCCAGCGGGAAACTCAGAATGACCGCCGCGGTCTTTCGACCACGGTACGGTCTTCTGGCGGTTCCCGCCAGGCGGGCGGCTTCCGCCACCCGCGGAGGTCAGAATGACCCCCGTAATGTAGAAAGAGTAGTAACAGGCCTTGAGCGCTCGATCTTGTTCTAGAACAGACTGCCTCTCTCTGTAATGGGAAGAGCAAAGATAATGTTTCTTCCACGTTGTCTTTACCTGGTACAAAAGTCTTTATTTCCATTAACCCCTCGGCTATTTAATTGTTTGGACAGCTTGTTGGTCTCACTGGTGTGGGCCGGGCACTGCAGTAGAGTGGCACTGTCCACACTGCAGAGGGATTTAGAGGATGCAGGTTGGCTATCCCTAATATTACGCAATATTATTATGCTGTGCACTTGCAACATGCTGCAAAGTGGATGGCTGAGTTGGATAACTGGGAAAAGCAACCATTTGAAGAAATGATGGGCAATAACACGCTAGCGCACATACTGATGAAAGGTGATCGGCCAGAGACAGCTGTCCCATACTTGGTTAGACATACCGCATGGATCTGGGAGCAGGCCGTTAAGAGGGTGTGGCCCATTTGATAGGGAACTTAAGATATGGGACTTAGGGCCAGATGTAGTAAGCTGTTTGCATGGTGCAAACTGCGAAAATGGCAGTTTGCGCCATGCAAACAGCCTTCTGCGATGCACATTCACAATTTGCGAGTCAGTACCGACTTGCAAATTGTGAATGCGACTCGCAAATAGGAAGGGGTGTTCCCTTCCTATTTGCGACTCGCATCGCAATTCAGAATTGCTTTGTGACGGTGAATGCGGTCGCAAAGCAATTTGCAGTTACCACCAGTGTCACACTGGTGGTAACTCATTCGCAAAAGGGAAGGGGTCCCTTTAGGACCCCTTCCCCTTTGTGAATGTTGCCCAAAAGGTTTTTTCAGAGCAGGCAGTGGTCCAATGGACCACTGCCTGCTCTTAAAAAACGAAGCCAAATAGTTTCGTTATTTTTTTTATTTTGCAACTCGTTTTCCTTTAAGGAAAACGGGCTGCAAAATAAAAAAAAACTACTTTATTTAAAAAGCAGTCACAGACATGGAGGTCTGCTGACTTCAGCAGGCCACCATCCCTGTGAGTGCAGGGACTCGCTAGGGGGTCGCAAAATGCGACCCACCTCATTAATATTTATGAGGTGTCTCTCTGCGACCACATAGCGAGTCGCAGACGGTGTCTGAGACACCGTTCTGCATTTGCGATTCGGAAATTGCGAGTCGCACAGACTCGCAATTTCCGAATCGCAAATGCGGAAGTTGCTACATCTGGCCCTTAGTTCCCTTCTGTCATATTGACAATTACATGTCTATGGAAAGCGGGGGATGTCTCATGGAGGGAGTTTATATCCTTTCAGGAGGCACAGAACACTTTTGGTTTGGGACCGGGCCAATTCCTACAATATGCCAAGGTGGAAAGTGTTGTGCAGGAGATCTGGTGCAATTTCCCGGCTCGCTGCAGTCTTTAAAAGTGTTGGATGGGCTGATAAATTGGGGGATGAAAGACATTTAGTTACCTTGTTTTACAGAGCCCTTCAGGGGGATCAGCCAGGTGTGGTATGTGTGGCGCAGAGAAGCTGGGAGTGGGAGCTGGGGGATCCAGTGGGGGACAATGATTGGGCCACTGACTGGTTGGTGCGCAAGGTCTCATGTGATAATAGATTTAAGCTCTTACATTTTAATTTTGTACACCGGACTTATATCACCCCTGATCATCTCAACAAGACTGATCCAACTAGGGAATCTGGGTGCCCCAAATGTGGCGAGCTTGGAGCCTCCTTCCTACACCTGGCTTGGTCCTGTAGGGAGGTGCAGCAGTTCTGGCGGGAGGAGGTTGGGAAGGTTGAGGCTGGCTCTAGTGCTGGCTAAGCATAGGGTGGCGTTAGGCTGGACGAGCACTAGGAGCCCATCCATTGTCTACTGGATGCGAGATATCCTGTAGTGGGGAGCGGCAGAGGAACAACATATGCAGATAGCATGTAGGAATGAGGGGGCACAAACCTATTCGATCGCATGGGTCAACTTATTGGAGCGTTTCACTGTCACAGACAAATCAAGCTCCGAGAGGAGCTCAGCTACTGATGATTAATAATCGGGTTTGCACATGAATGATATGATGGTGACAACCAACTGTGGCTATGTTGAAACTCTGGTGCTCATAACCTGCATATGAAGTGGTTTCATAAGGGTACTACCATGTAGGGGGGGCCAATGCGAAACTGCTGAGTTCTCTACTGTTGACACACATTTCTGACTTTGTAAGTAATTTGTCATCAGAGAAGATATCTGTGGTTTCTCATGTTATTATGTACTGTATTATGTTTGTTGGCTCTGCCAATATAAAGTCAATAACAACAGAGTTGAAAAAATATTGTTATTTGTATAAATCTGTGAATGTGTCATTAGCCAATCCTAGGGCAGTCAACAGTGCAATGTTGGCAATAAAATTGTTAGAATAAAACTGCCCAAAAAAGACTCTGATGGAGGCAGTTGTTCTGGTTTAGTGGAAGCTCTACATGCACACACTGATCAGGAATGGATGTGCAACTTCCAGGTGTCTTGAAAAGAGTGAGGGGGTATATGCACCATCAGGTCTTGTATCTTAGAAGAGTTCATAGGGTAAAACTTCTAAACAAGGCTTGCCCTTTTTGGGAGCTTTAATCATTAATACTTTAGGACCAGCAATTGGTATATGCTCTCGATTCCACCCCCTAAAGAAACATCTGTGCAGCAGGATGGCTGTTCACTAGTCTATTTATTTTTTGTGCCATTCCATTTCTGATGCCAGAATCAGGATTTAAGGATTAAAGAAAAGGTAAAGAATTATCATCCCTCAATGATGTTAAGTCTGACACTTTTACAAGAATTATTCTATGCAAGATGGAGAAGACATTGTCCAGGGTAATGCTATAGCTATTGATCAACAAATAGTGGATTAAGTGGTCATGAGGTGTTCCAGAAGAAATAACAAAACATGCTAGAAACGGTCAAGGTCCCTGGAAGACCCATTTGGTCTCTGACTCTGGAAGACCCATTTCAGGTTTATGCCTATTCAGTCTTTGATGATATTGGGCAGTTATTGATCACAAAAAATACTGATTTCTCAAAGTGTCTAAAACAGTTCTAGGCACACTTTCAAAGCCTATAGAACGACTTAGACTGAGATGATAGAATTAAGGAAAGTTGGGCACCTGGGGGAACACGAGGAGCTCATACAGGAGAGAGTTAGGTGTAGAACCTGATCGTTGTGAAAAAATACCTACTGCAATAGGCAATGATCACAACTGTGAAGGGCAACCAGAGAAAAGGATTTTCAGAAATGTTGGTGGTCCTCATCCACGGATTGATTGGGGTAGCTAAAGGTTATTGCAGGCTTGGGGTCCAGAGTTGTTTCTGATCAAGCCCGGGTAAACCATTCCTCTGCCATTTTTTATTCCCAGTGCAGGGCATGTTATGCAGAAACATAAGTAGTTTTGATCAGTTGGCCTCATTGAGGTGTCAGAGGCCCTTTCTTCACGAAGTGGTGGGAATTCTCCATGTCTCAATCTCCTAAAGTTCGACTCTTGAAGACAGCATAGAGAATAGATCCCAATCTGGTGACAGCTTGTAACACTGTTGGCAAAACCGGATAGATTCCCTGAATTATTTGAAATGTGACACCAAATCCCACCAACTGACTGTAGCCTGATATTTGGGAGCTATTGTTTTTGTATCCAAAAAGCTGTGCATCCCTGAATGTGCTTGTTTCCCCAGTACAGTTACAATTTATAATGGAGTGATGACTGATACATATTTTACCTTGTAGCTCTCAGTTTGTATGCCATTCATTGACCGTAAAACAACCTTCAACCTGGTCATGCCCAGAAAACTCTGGGAGCTGCCTTTTTCATTGAGTGATGACACTGTTCTGATTAAATACATTGTTGCACTTTCTGATGACTCTGAGAACTGGTTTCCAAGCATACCTTTCTAAGCAACCAGTTATTACCAGTGGTATGTGGCAAGCATGTGGCTTAGAACTTTCTTATTTCATCTGAAATGTAATTAGAAAGTGCACGTGCTGGAAATAGAGGAACAGTAATATTAAAAAATGTATATCAAGGAAACCTACCAATATACAGACCAGCACCCATGTAGGTGAATGACTATGCTAAGGTGAGAATTAAAATCAGATACAGGAGTATGATGAAGGTTGTCATTAAAGTAAGTTAACGAGTAAAAGCTAGCATAGATATTAGGTGCCTGATTTAGAATTTGGTGGACAAGTTACTCTGCTGTCACAAACGTGACAGATATCCCATCAGTCGTATTACAATATTCGTAGGCTATAATGGGATCATAATACAGCGGATGGGATATCCCTCACGTTTGTGACAGAGTAACCCTCTCCGTCAGAATCTATATCAGGCCCTATATTTGGGTAAAGACTTTTCAAGTATGAAGATTATCTCTGTGTTTTAAGCATAGTTGTAGGAGGAGAAAATGAAAGATTTGATAATGTCCAGGAGTACAGAATATTGAATAAATGCATCAGTGAGGAAAGCTGTGTATAAGAAAATTGAATAAGGGATTAATTGAGATCTTGTTGTAATATATAATGAGATCCAATTGAATGTGGTCCCTGGTATTCCGAGGTTTCTTAGTCTCTTGAGAAAGGTTGGGTGATGTACTGCATCAAAAGCCAAGAGATGGCTAGTGCAAGGACATTGGTGACTTCTCTCACTATTGATAATTGATATGTAGTTGGCCTAGATAATGATTAACAGTTATCATGTGTGTTGATCAGGGTGAATTCTAGTATTGTGGTTTTCTTTCCTTGAGGAAGGTAGAGAATTGTGTGGAAGATGCTCTCTTAATGAGTTTACCGACGAGGGGCTTGCCGGCAATACGTCTGACATTTGTGGAGCCAGAGGTTTTGAAGCCTTGTTTTGTATGTCTTGAGATCACTAAGAGAAGAACTCCAGATGAGGAAGTAGTTGGTGAAGTCTTTTGCTGAGAGTGCTGCCAAAGTGTTGAGGAAAATGGCCTTGAAGATGTGCAGAGGTAAAGGGATGGCAGGAGAGCCAGCAGAACCACTGGATTCGTTGAGTCATGGGAGTTGCTGCCTGATGGAAAGAAACCATAGGGATAGCTGGAGACTTGGAGTGTGTCATTTGACCTTGAGCACTGTAAATAGTTGTCGAGAGCACAGGCGAGTTGTAGATCAGAAGGAGATTGGGTGAACCTTAAAAGGCACCTAAACAATGGCAAAGCAGTGTTACACCAAGGATAGAGTGTTTTAGGTGCTATTGCAAATGATTGCAATGTACCTCTGTGAATATAAACATGGGGCCAAGGAGAGGCAAGCACACCTCATGGAAAACCAACAATATCTATAAGCCCTTCATTGGACAGAAATGAAGGAAGCACAGAAAGAAATATGTGCATTCCACTTTCTCAATGTGCAGCACACTGTAAATAACGGGTCCCTATTCTATTATTAATTAACTAAGAATGAAAGCTCACAGAAAGATAGTGGCGAACAGAGGATACAGTACCAAGTGACTCATTTTAGGGTGAATGTTTGTGCTTTATAAATGGCCATTTAGAAAAGTACAGAATAAAGGTATTTGTGGCATTGAAGAAATGACTCATCATGCGATTAATGGCACTCTTCACAAGGTGGCATATCCATTCGAAGATAAAAGAAGTATTTATATAAAAGTGACTGCTGTACTGCCTGCAATCACAATCTGTGCAGTCTTCTGATGCACACAGCCAGGCCCAGATGTGCTAAGGACTTGTATTTTCCTTGTGTGATGCAAGCTGTTGCATGGCAAGGCAAGTCCTTATTTGGTATTTACTAAACTAAGTAAAGCCACTTTACATGGTTTCGTAATACAGCTATGCACAGGCTTGCATCACTTTGCATCAGGTAGGTGTTCCATGGGTAGAGCATGGGGGTTCCCATGCATCCACTTATGGATTTTGAAGCAATTCTAGATTTATTAAGATCAGTAAACCTTTGAATCCACCAAAATGGTGCGCCTCCCAGACCCAGGTATAACGAGGAGAAATATCTTCATTTCTCCTTGTTACTTCCTTTTTCTATGTGTGATGCATTCCGCAACACACAGAGACAAAGGAAGAAACAATGATTGTTTTTTGTGCGGTGTGCTTTCGTGAACAAAAACACTACTGCTCATAACGCAGGTGCTTTTGCAGCAAAGCGCAAGAGTGCCTGCATTGCTGCTAGTGTCAAGTGCGTCAGTGCAAGGAGGGAGCAGAATTGCACTATTTCGTATTAGATATGGAGCAGTTTCTGTTCTCTCTGTTTCACACGTTAGCAAATATGCCCCCAGTCTCTAAACTGTTGTGAGAGTGGATACTGCTTGAATGGCAGACAGAAGGGCAAAGTGAAAGTGAATGTAAGTATGTAATTTGGAGGGTAGACAAGAGGGCACACGCTTCCCATATGTTAGCTGAACTCTCACAATACCCCAATCCAGCTAATTACAAACAGAGTGGGGTTAAAGCTTCTTTAGATCAGGTGTCTTCAACCAGTCGATCATGAGCTACCAGTAGCTCCCAGACACCTTCAGAGTAGCTTGTGGCCCTGAATTCATTTTTAAACAAGCACAGGGTCATATTTTCATTTTAAACTTAAGGAAAGGCTGTGTTTATTTCGCATTACTATCATCATGTTGCAGATAGCAGGGCCTGATAATGAGCAGTGCTCTGTCTGATTTATGACCCCGGCTGCATCTGGGGTACAGAGGTAAAAAACTGAAACACTGAGGTATTTACTCTTAAATAAAAGTCTTTGTCACCTTAATATAGGAGGGTGAGAACAAAATGATGTTTATGAATGCTGTTGAATGAGAGATAGTTAAAATGAAAAGTTACCTTAATGATTAGTTTAAGTCTTCATTTTAATTCTCTGCCATTTGAAAGTGTCACATTTACAAACAACATTCCTCTTGCTCCCAGAGACCAGTAGCACTGTGCCATAGGTATAACTGATAAATACAGCATGTTTTTCAACTGGGAGAACTTGAAAGTGCAGAAAAAAGATCCATATTTTTAACATTTTTGTAGAATGTTTTTCTGCATTTTAAGTATCTCCCATTTAAAAAAATGGCTGTTTGTGTTATAAATGTAGCAGTGCCACATTTGGTGAAAGGTATGTCCTGTGCCACAAGTAGATACAACATAGACTCTCAGTCACCCTTACACATATACCATATTCATATACACCCGTTCATACATCCTCCAAAGACCACACTCTCACTGACACACATGGCAGCCCTGTCAAGGTCCCCCTAGTCAAAGTATTGTGTTCAAACCATAGTACCTGGCTGTTGGAACATTAGGTTTAAAGTCAATGAAGATGGCTGTGGGGGTGTCTGGTAACAATGCGCGAGTGGTTTAGCCTTCAGTAGCTCACTATGCTGTTCACTGATCAGAAGTAGCTCTCACTACAGAAAAAGTTAGAGACCCATGCTTTATATACACTCATTACACCTTTAGGTATTTCAAACCAACCTCAAGGCTTAGTTAGAAAAGGATCCATGGGTTTCATGAATAGACAGTTACCAAAACATACATGAGGCACAGAAATTTAGGGCCCTTACCAAAATAAAAATAAAAAAACTAGACGACTACTGACTTCTTTACCATGCATGGGCTCATGGCTGACACTTGCAATTTGTCATTATTAGACGTGAGAATCTTCCTACTGATCAATCAATCAATCAATACTTTATTCGGCTACAAACAGCCAAAAAAGTTGTCACAGCAGAGAAAAATCATCATCCAACATTAACAGCCATAAAAACAGATCATAAAAAAGCATAATACAAAGTTCTTAATAAATAGACTGTATTCTTAAAATACTTAAAATACAATTCAACACTGCTATAATCACTTCTTTATCTCCCAACCCCTACAAATAATGTAAAGCAGCAGTAAATGATCTTTCTGCAGCTGTGGGCGCTAAGATCGACTTCTCTCCCATAAATAAAATTTACAGAATAAAGTAAGATGAAGTGTAGTTTGCTCAGCCGGACCTTCGCAATGACAAGGTGGTAAACTTTAAAAACAAGTTCCTTTATTTGGGAAAGCCAGTAAGAAACAAAGGGTGTTAAGCTGAAAGCTGTCAATAAGTACTTGTGCTTCTCATTTCCTATAATTTGCAAATAAAGCGCAGGATGTGCTGACATCATCCCAGTGACATTCCTTCCTTCCTCACAACCAGATTGCAAATAAGTCCTATGTATCATTTTAAAAGCAATTCTTTCACATTACTCAATGGGATACTCAATAACTATACGGGTTATAATAAAATGCTGGGGAGCCCAACCTCTTGAAGCTAGTCTGAATACAGTTCAACCATGAAATATCTAAGGCGTTGCCCATTTTGCTGCAGTCCTTCAGTATAGGTTTGCTTATGTGAGCCATATGGCTCTTCCCATTTCGTGCCCGCAGTAATGGGGGTTGGAGTTTAATCAGACCGTCTAAATAAACCACCCACACCTCATCATGGCAAAATGTGTTGCTGTGCACTGCGGCACTGCCACTAACCTCTGTATGAACTTATTCTGAAGCACCTGCAATGGTACACAGTCGGTATAGCCCCACATTCCTGCTCCAAACACAGCAACGGATACGCATTTGCTCTTATATATATCCAATAATTATCTTCCTATTGTTAGAACTGACATGCTTTAGGGTGGTCACCCCTAACTTTTTGCCTGCCTCCCTCCACTTTTTAGACTCTGTTTTTGCTGGCTCTTAGAGTCTGCGCACTTCACCACTGCTAACCAGTGCTAAAGTGCATATTCTCTCTCCCTTTAAACATGGTAACCTTGGATTGATGCAGCAGGAATGGTTTTGCTAATTTTGACATCACAGTATTCATCTATATGTGATAGAATTCACATTTTGTTATTTGAAACACTAATAGATTAACTATAAAGTGTTGAATTGAAAGCCTATATTAAGGTTCATTCACTGTAGAGTAGAGTTTTTGAGTGATGTGGGATAGCCTTAAAACTTCATGTGTAACCAATTAATTCAATTATATGTGATTTCTTAAATGGTTAATTGATAGTTTGCACTGAAATGAAAATGAATTTCTAGACGGAAATATTTTAAATGTTTATGCAAATGTCAAAAATGCAGTTCTGCATTATGGCCATTTAAAATCTTTTAACAGAATTAATTATTTTAAAATCTTTTGTAACATGAACACTGACAAAGCTTACTAATCATGTTTTCCTGATTTTTAATGTTATCTGCGCACTGTTTGAGGTGTTTTATTCACTTTACTAAGCCTAAACATGTAGAAATATGTTTAGTCATTCTTGCTAACGTGACTTTTCTTTTCAGACTTTGTTCCCATGAAATGCTAGCTTGGAAATAGATGTCCTATTGTTTTACACACAGTGAGCCTAAAAAAATAACCTTGAGCCCAGAACATTGAGGAACTATGAAAATAGGCTAAATACAGTTGTTTCAAACCTTACAAATGAGTTAAGATGGATACCTTTCCCATGTTGGTAATGGGACTCTTCCTGATGTTTCAAATAACTGCTGCATGATGGACTTTGATTGGACGATTACACCTTTCGATTCCTGGGAGTGATGGATGAGCAAATCATTGTGCACTTTGGACTTTAATATACCATTCTACAGTTGGGCTTTTCTCTCTCTTCTTCATTCCACTCTTCTTTCTGGATCCCCTTGGACTTTGAGAGTTATAGACCTCTTTATCTTTACCCTTCATTTTCCAATGCTTTGCTGAGACTTAGAATTTTTCCCCTGACCAAAAGAGAAGACTCAGACTGAGCTTCTGAAATGCTGACGCCTTCCCTTTTTGCCCACTTTTTGCCAAATTGGTTAGTTACCTTTTGCCCCAGATGCTGTGTTTCCAAACGTCTTTTGTCCTTTTTCTTTTTACTTTTTATCCTTATGTGTTTAGTCCAGCACATGCTAACTTGTGATTTGCTGGTTTATAGGAATTTCCCTTGCCCTAGCTAGCTAACTTTTTTTAATTAGATTTTTTATTCAGCAGGTGCAACTTTGCATTACATATAAATCCAACTTTCATCATTGCCTACATTACTGTTTCGACATATTAATTTATAACGTGCATTTACATTTTTCATATTGTTCAGAATTCAGAATTAAATTGTTTACTCTCCTTCCTCAATTGCCTAAACTTCCGCCAAATTACTCGTTTTGGCCCAAATCACATGGTATCTTTTCATGGCTCCTATCCGCTGAGCAAACAACTTTTCTCTAACCCTTGTAGATTCCATTTTCAACTCCCATAGTGCGTATGTCGGCGGGACTGGTGATTTCCATGCCTGCAGGATAATTGATAAACCTATCACTGTACCTACAAATACCATCTGTTTGGATGCATTAGAGAGATTAATATTCTGCGTCATGCCCTAAAGCGCAACCAAAGTGCTAGAATCGATCACCTGGCCTATCCAGGAGCTCAACCTCTAAAAAATCTGCTCCCAGTACCTTGCCAAAAATATACAACTAAAACACATATGCATCCAATACCCCTGGGAAATTTGACAACGTGGGCAGGAGCCTGATGTCTCATGATGCATATCTCTTACTACAGCGGAGGTATAGTACAACAACCACCTAGAAAATAAAGTAATCTTTTTAAAGTTGGCCCCTCTAAGTGCTTTGTGCAACAACTCGTTATGTTTTCTCCAATGCTGTATCTCTATCTTACATCCTGTCATATTGGTTATTCGCACCATTTGGTTGCCCCTGCATCCTGAAGTAGTTTATACCATTTCCCAATACCTGGTTGGTTATCATAGAAGGCCTGAGCGATGGGTTTATCTGCACAGTTCAATGATTGTCGCACTAAATGCAAAGAGTGCTGAATTTGACAATATGAAAATGTTAAGTTTTCTGGAACATTGCTTGCACCCATTACACACTGTGTCCATGTTTTCAAACGATCCACTAAGTAAAAATCCTCTAAGATCTTAAAACCCAGCTCTTCCCATTGTAGTATAGTGCTTTGGCTTAATTCTACTCCTAAACACCCAGTGTCCCTTACTCGGAGGAGCAAAAATGCCTCGTCAATTTGATATTTACGCTTTAGCTGTGATATAATTGTTTTAATCATAACTGGTAATTTATACCTAACCCTTTTTGGTAGGTGAGGTAACTTCAAAAAATGCAAAAGACGGACATTCATTTTTAACATCATATGACTAAGAAAAAAATTACATTTTGGCTTTTGCGCTACCCTCGACACCAAATCAAATACTGCTGCTTCGTAATAAGCTACCACATTGGGGAGAGCTAACCCTCCATCTTCCACTGACAAAGATAACTTAGGCAATTAGAGCCGGGGCTTCTTGTGATTCCAGATAAATTGTCTGATTACTACGTCTAAGTTATCAAAAAACTTTTTCGGAACTCGCAGAATCACGCTTGAAAAGACAAATACCAGTAGCGGAAGGATTGACATTTTGACTGAAGCAGTCCTTCCTTTTCATATGATTCAATTGAAACAAATCTGCCGAACTCGGAGGTACGTATATACCAAGATATGTAATGGGATGCGAGGCTGAAGATGCAACACGAATACCTTGCGGCAGGACCGACATCCCTGCATTATACAACAAGGCCTCTGATTTAGATTGATTAATTTTGTAGCCCCCTAGCTCGGAGAATGCCCTAATTTTTGCAAATGCTGTATTGATATTTTGTTGCTCTGCACTAAGATATAAGATCATATCGTCCGCAAATAGTTTTACTTTAGGAGGTAGAGGGGCTAGAATATTTAAGTCCGGATGAATCGCTGCAGCTAACGGCTCAATGAAAAGTGCAAACAAAACTGGAGAGAGAGGGCAACCCTGTTGCGTGCCTCGAGTTATTTGTACTGATCCTACTGTCTGGGCATTGACTGAAATTATTTCTTGAGCCCTTGTATAGAGAGTCTGTATAATCTGAATACATTTCCCAGGAAAACCAAACTTTGCAAGCACCTTGAATAACACTTGCCATTTAACTAGGTCGAACGCCTTTTCGGCGTCAAGCATCATAATCCTGCCGGATGACAGCTATGGGATAGATAATCCATGGCTTGTATTAAAAAATTTGTATTGGTGGATAGTAGCCTACCCGGCACAAATCCACACTGATCCTCATGTACCAATGCTTGAGCCACTTGGGCTACATGAACTGCTAGAATCTTAGTAAAACATTTGTAGTCCTTTGTTTAGCAAACTAATTGGACGATATGAACCAGGATATTCCGGTGGTTTGTCTTTTTTAATAAAACTAACCACAATTGCTCTTGAAAATTCGGAGGGAACCTCTATTCCTTCTAGCATTGCATTAAATAAATTTGTTAATATATCAGCAATTTGATCTTCTAGAATTTTGTAAATTTCTGCCAGGAGGCCATCCTCACCTGAAGCTTTACCGTTGGAGGCTTCCCTTATTACTCTAATAACTTCTTGAGAGGTAATAGGAGATAGTAATAAAAACTGTGCCTCTGCATCTAACCTTGGTAGAAGTATTGTAACTAGATATTTTTGGATTTGTAGATCATTTGCTTGTTTTTCCTCTGTGTATAGCTTAACGTAGTGTGAGAGAAATACTTTTTCAATCTCGTTAGAATGCATGACCATCCTACCCGGCTCCTCATCGAAGATGGCTTTTACTAAGTTAATACTGGCATGCTTTTTGATGGACCAAGCAAGAAATCTACTAGCATGTTCACTTTCTTCATATTGACGTTGATAACTAGTATGTCTATTAAGTATTTCCTTAGAAAAACAAATGTCTTAGATTAGCCTGGGCCCTTGCCAACCCTTGTATTGTCTCCGGACTGGAAAATAATAGCTTTTTGTTAATGCCTGCTCTAGCTCATTTTGCAATTTAGAGCTCTTTTCGCGAGATGTTCTACCTAGATGGGCTTTGAATAAGATAGCCTCCCCTCGTATGAAGGCCTTGACTGGCCCCCAAATATAAAAAACAGGGGTGGATCCCTTATTTATTTCCAAAAAATCAGTTACTAATACTTTAAGGTTAGTTAGTGGTTAGTTACCCAGTCTTCATCTGCCAAAAGCGACCTATCAAGGCGGCATTGTGAACGATGATGCTGGTTAGCCGAATCCTTAAAGTCATCAAAATCGATCCAATGAACTGAATGGTCTGAGAAAGAGTTTGTGAGTATTCCTGTTCGATGCCATTTTAATCTAAATGAGACCAGAATAAAATCAATTCTTGATGTCGTATTATACCTTTGAGAATAACACGTATACTCTTTAATATACAGATGGTCAGCTCGCCATGCATCTACTAAACCTAACTCTTGTATCAGTTTTGCCAAAAATTTAGAAGTTTTTGGTTTCTTCTGTGCTTTATTTTTACATGATGAGTCCCACAAGGTATTTGGTATAACATTAAAGTCCCCTCCTATTATAAAATACCCTTGAAGAAGGGAGAGATGCGTATATAATGTCTGCATTGGCTTTATATCATTCTCTATTGGACCATAATAGCTTATGAAATGAGCCTCCTTATCTACTACTGTTATCCATCTCGCCTGTGGGTCTCGAACAACCCTATTTATTTTCCCTACGAATCTCCTAGAGAACAAGATTGCCACGCCTCGTACTGCGGCATCCACTGATGCATAAAAATAATTGGCAATGTATGGCAGAAGTCTAGGTAGCTTAGTATTGAGCTTTAAATGTGTCTCCTGTACAAGAAGCACTTGAACCTGTGCTGTTTCCAGCCAACTAAGCACAGCACACAATTTCACATTGTTATTGACCCCATTGAAATTACAGGAGGCTACTCTTAATTTAGATTCCATCCTTATATAAAATGTTGTTCCTTCCTGCTAAATCCCATTGCTCTCGTATTACTAGTTTAACTAAACTTTTGTCTTGTGTTTTTTCCACAGGCAAGCAATTAAGTTGGATGACTAGCACCTGCATTTTTTGTTCTAACTCCCCTTTAAACCCCCCATACCACCTGTGAAACTCTCCCCCTCCCTTCGCCTCCCTACCCCGACATATACAACCCGTCATGAATCCATCGGATAGCCCACCACCCCCCTCCCTGTGCCCAAAAGACCCAATATTAGGGTGCATTGACGTGGCACCTGTAGAGCCTTGGCCTCAAAAGAGCAGCAAGGCGGAGAAACTACACTAACACCGGTATACAAAAACGAATTGCTCAATCGAGAAAAAAAACCACAAAATTTTGAGCGACTCTAGCACTTCCCCCTATCTTCCCCTTTCCCCTCCCCCTCTATACATTTCACATCCCCCACATCTCTTGACAATATCTACTATCCTTGTGCCCTAGACTCGAAGAAAAACATATGTAAGTTCCTATTAAACCATGAAAAGCATATGATGTTGAAATGGCAAAACATCAATACGTAATTTGCAAAATATGGCCTGACGTGCCAAACATAAAGACTTTTCCTTTCACTAACTATTTCCTTGTTTTTTTATATTCTGCAAAAAGTTCCTTGCTTCCTGGACATTTTGGAAGACTTTTGCTTGGCCCTTGTACAGTACTTTCAGTTTCTCTAATGGCACTATACCAGCTGGAGCCCCCCATCTTTTGAAATCATCAATTAGTCCGACTAACTCCCAACGCCGGTGGGCTGCTGCCACTGACATGCCTGAAAACAAGCAAAATCTAGTATCATCGTCCAATTTAAATTTGCGTACTTTCCTGGCTTCAGAAAGAATTTGGGGCCAGATGTAGCAAAAATAAAAATTGCGACTCGCATTTTGCGAGTTGATGCGACTCGCAAAATGCGAGTCGCAATATGTAATGCCAGAAAAAAAAACGATCCGATTTTGCGACTCGCAGCCGGACTCGCAACGCAGTGTGCGAGTCCGCAGATTTCGAGGTCGCTTTTTGCGTGTGTGCAAAAAATGAACTCGCAATTAGCGAGTAGGTGTCGCAAATTGCGATTTCCTTGAAAATTGCTTGCAGGTGTAGCAGAAAACTCCAGAAACCACACCAGAACACTCTGGAAACACTTCCTGGCACATGATGATGACATCACAGCCAGGAAGTTTATTTTTTCCACTTAACAAATGGAGTTTTTGGTCAATAGGTGAGTATGGTGGGAGTTGACACGTACCGTCCAAAATATTGTGTAGCAATGTGGTCCCGTCTCAGTCTGCCTTGATTAGCTATACTCCTATCCCCATGATGGCGATGTGGTTGTTCTTGCTCTTCATCATCCGGATCTGGGTCTACAGGGGTGAGAGGTAGCCCACGTCGGGTGGCTATGTTGTGGAGGATGGCGCATGCGACCACAATTTTGAATGCGGTAATGGGGGTGTATTGGAGGGCGCCTCCACTGCGGTGGAGGCATCTGAATCTTGCCTTCAGGAGTCCGAAGGTGCGCTCTATCAGGTTCCGTGTCCTCTTATGCGCACTGTTGTATTGCCTCTCTGATTCAGTGCTGGGTGTTAAAAACGGAGTCATGATCCAAGGCCTGAGAGCATAGGCACTGTCACCTGTTGGGCACAAAAGTACACTGTTAGGAAGTCCAGATAGTCGTGCACAGTGACCTGTGTGTATGTCTGCAAGTGTCTGTAGCTCTACCTAGGAGGTAACCGTCTCCGAATTCCCCACGTTCCAGGCGTTGATGTATCCCACTATGCCTAAAAATGTATGAGTCATGGGTACTGCCTGGAAACTTAGCTACGATGTCCGTGATGACATAATGGGCATCACAAACAACCTGTATGTTGAGTGAGTGGGTACACTTTCTGTTGCGGAAAATGTGTTCCAGATTTGCAGGGGGGCATATTTGAATGTGTGTCCCATCTACACACCCTATGACATGGGGAAAGTGGGCAATCCTGTAAAAGTCCAGCTTGGTGCTGTTCATTTCTGCCTCATTCCTTGGTAAGTATATGAAGTGAGACATGTGCGTGACTAAGGCATCTAGGAAGGCCCTGAGGAACCTTGACACTGCACTTTGGGATACCCCACCTGCCACAGCAATGACCCCCTGATAGCTCCCTGAGGCCAAGAGGTGCAGTGAGCATAGTACTTGCACATGCGTAGGAATGGCGCAGCCACGCAGAGTCTGGTGTTCTAGCTGTGGTTTGAGTAAATCTATTAATTCTAGAATGGCTGCGCTGCTAAGGCGGTATTTGTCATAGATCTCCTCTTCAGTTTGCTGAAAAAGAGTCTGCCTGGTTCTATATATCTTCTCCTGTCTGTGGCCCCTCCTCCTCCTCTGCTGGGCTGCGTAGACTCTCCTCCTCACTGCTATCAGGTATATCTCCGCCATCTTGAGTAACCCAGATGGCTTCTGGGTCCCCTTTTATACTTTGGTAATGGTTACCACCTGCTCTGAGTTAGTGGTAAATGGGACATGCAAACTGGGCTTTTTGCGACTAGTCGCAATTTGCGAGTTGCAATTGCATAAGGTTTGCGACTCGCAAATTGCGACTTGCTATTTGCGGGTCGCTAAATGGGGTTGCAACGGATGCCACTCGCAAACGGGTCCCATCGCTTTTTGCGAGTCGGAAATGGGCTTTTTGCATCCCATTTCCGATTTTGCACTGTCGCAAATTCCGATTCTGCCCGTTTGCGAGTCGCAAACCTTTGCTACATCTGGCCCCTGCTCCTTTATTCTAAAATCACCAAAATTAACCAGAATGGTACGTGGATACTTTGAACTAACAGGATGCACAAAGGGTACCCTATGGGCCCTCATGATAGATAGATCTCCTTCCGAGTTTGCCCTGTGCGTAAGAATGATTTTACCAATAAGTTCGAACACCACCTTAGTTACAGATGAACCAGCTTCCATTTCCTCTGGACCCCGTACAAATCTAAGGTTGGAGCGCCGTGATCTGTTTTCCATCTCGTCCAGCTTATTTTGAAGATCTTCTAGTTCAGATTGGACCCGCCCCCACTTGGTTATTGGTGTCCTCTAAATCCGAGACCCTTTGTTCCACCTGTGATACTCTAGGCGAAAGAAGAGTTAAATGAGTACTAAGTTGATTCAACTGTTCTTTTGTTTCCCTATGAGTTTCTTCCTGAGAAACATTTATGGTTCGCAGTTCCACTAAAATCTGGCCCACCAACTCCTCCATTGTTGCGGTAACATTTGTGGTGGCTTCTGTATTCACCGCAATGAGGGGGTTCTATAAAGGGCTGGGTGTCGAAAGCAAGGTATTGGTTGCTAGATTATCTGAAGTTGCATTAAGTATCCTTGATCCACTTGACACTACAACAGTGGCATCGGTAGGAGGTACTGTAATGTTAGTTGCAGTTTCTTCTTCTGGCAGAATTGTACTCTCGGGTGTTCCCTCTTTTAATGAGCCTGCTGTAGTTGCTTTAGGTGGTTCTTTAACATTGCTGGAAAAAAGCGGGTAAGCAAGTCTCGTCAAAGCTTTCCCCTTATATTGAGAGGATGTCGTAGAGTGAGCAGGAGGGAGATTGTTTGATAAAACTAAGGTTGGTGATAAAGAGGAAGCTGCACCTGTCGAACCATCTTGAAAATGCAGGTATGCCGACCGCACTACTGATTGCGCCGAATCTTCCCCTATGCCGGGCTCGAGCATGCCAGAGAGACCTGATAAGGAACATGTAGAGTCCTGGCTCCCTGCGGAATCTCCAAGAGAGACTGATCTGTCTTGTTGATGAGAGCTATGCCTATACTTGCTCAAGGCAGGAGTCAAAAGTTTAGATTTTGCTCCTTTCATGCGTTTTGCCACTGTTCGTGCCTTAAGGCCACCATCCCGGGTCATGCGTTTCGTCGTATTTTAGAGGGGGGGGAGGATACTATGACAGGGTGGAGAAAATAAGGCTACAGGGAATGGCAGCCAGATAGGTAACTTGAATGTAAGTACGAGGACGTAGAGCTCAAGAAAGTGAGTGGCATGGGTGGCAGGAGTGGTAGGAGTCGCAGGGGTTACCAGGGAAAACAGCTGCACCTGCATAACCACAATCCATTTAGTCGTAATCTCCAGACCCCCTGTCAATTTTGAAAAGACATCTGTTAGCTGATTGGCTGGTTTGGAAAGTGCCCTGCCACACCTGAACTGACACTCTTTGACCTCACACCCCTGCCAGCGACTGTTTGTTTCCGATTTGTTTGTTTTTTGCAGTCTTTTTCACTGCTTCAAATCCATGCAAAGTATCTATCTTCTTTATATTAGCCACCACAATTTCATATGCTGCCACCCCTGTTCACCCAAACAACATATCCCACTCCAAAGCTCCACTTATCTGACTGTTTGCAGTCCGTAGTGGTAGTTCTTCTCTCTTCTCTCTCTCTGTTAGCTCGTGTCTCCGTGCCTCCTACTCCTTGTGTGCCCTCAAGTTGTTCAATAAAATGGTCAAAAAGGAGGCAGTATTAGGAAAAAGTGACAGGGAGATTTCCAAATCACTCCCGTTGTCGTGCCGTACTCCTCCTTCTCCTCTCGCAGCTTTTCGGTCTCCCAGCACCGCTGCTGGAGACCGCTGACTCATGCCGGCTTGTACTTCGCACTTTCCAGCTTCCCGCAGAGAATCTTCCTCAGAGGCATCACCCAACCTCCCAAGGAATCTCGAAACACGGGGGGGTGCACCGTCAGCCGTACAATCTTTCAGGCTCAGCGTGGTGATCTTCTGCGATTTGCGTCTGCCATTGCTGCTCCAGGCGGAAGTTCTAGTCACAGTGCATGACGGGATCTCCACGTGACTCTATCGAGTGTCATCATTGACCCTAGCTAGCTAACTTAGATGATTCTTAAATTGCCTTAATGCTTGAATGAACTGGACAGTGCTTGTTTTCTATGCATCAAGTCATTCTATTGATGTTTTATATTGTTGTTGTTGACTGATTGATCCTTTTGATGTTAGTTCTTTTAAACCATTTTCGTTGCCTTGGTAAACCAATGGTGATTCTGTATCTTTATAATTTTGTTTTGAGATTCATTTACATACATTTGAGCCTGAATCTGTAATAAAACCCTTAACTTTATTTCAGACTAGATTTTGGCCAAATGGGTCAACTGGGTCATACTGTCATTCATAATTGTATTTTTGAGTTTTATGCCTAGTTTCTTACCTCTTATGCTGGGGGAAAAATGTATTGACCTTGTTTCAACCATAACTGAGAAATGCTTTATCACTACTATATTTTCTTTCTTGCCTTACATAAAATCCCAATAAAACTTATTAAATTTAAGCAATATATTAACATAGCACAACACCATTTTAAAGGTGAGAATGGAAAATCTAATGATAAAAATCTTCTTAAAGTACTTGTGAAGGGCATGCAGAATTTTGGTGCGTTTTGCAAGGTAGTGGTCTTTCTAATGCCGAAGTCAGCACAATCCTTAACATATGTATTGTCACCTTCCTGCAGTTCTAGGATGTTGGTCTAAAAACAGCAATCATTTTAGGACCAATAGCTTCACGTCTTTCAATAAAAGCATGGATCTTAAAATCCCAGCATGAACGGCAGTAAATAGGTATGCAATTGTAAACAAAGTCATCAAATCTATCCTATAAAGTGGTTCACTGGGACTCAGCAAAGTGTACATTTGGTGAGTGGACGGCAGACCTTAAATGCTCCAGATGCTGTATCAGCACCTTGGTGCCAGAATCAAAGGTCAGGTGCCAAATCCCAAGACTGTGTAGTCTTAATTCCCCCTGATGCCTCTTTAATCCACCACCACACATGCCTTTTCTCTTTATCTGACTCTTGTAGGCTCGTTTTTATCTCTGTTTTCTCCCTTTGTCACCATTTCTCCATAATTTCTCGTCCTCCATCTTTCCTCCCTTGTGTTTTCCTTTTTCTTGCACTGGATCATAGTCTTTCGAGGAATACTAAGTGCCTGTCCCCAAAAATGTGTGCCGATGGGCCAAACGTGCAACCACCAGTTCAAATTAGGCATGTGGTCAGGGGCAAGGGATAAGCTTTCCTTATGCTAAAGTTACATACCAGTGGTGATGGCAGATTGCTCCATGTTTGGAAGGCACCATTTTTCAGTTATGCATTTCCTTTTACGTGCCACTATTAGACATGTGTTTGATTCATTAGTTTACATCATCTCTATGTTCTAACGTGGCATTACCAAGATGTCGCCTTATACTACACCCAGACTTCTTTTCTATCAAGGGTAGGACTCTGACACTGGAGGAACATCCCTCCCATTTTGCTAAAGTCTGAGAAAGATGAGCCTGCTCTGTACAACTTTCAGACCACAGAGAATGTAGCTCTTTTTGCAACATCACTTGTTGATCTGCTGTCACGGCTTTCCTCGTACCACTGGCTAGTCATAGGCCTACAATCACAACAGGCTTAATGCAAAGGATGTACACATGTTGTGTGATTTGCTTCTCTTGGGACCTTCTACATTACCAGTCAAAGCCGTTACAACCCAAATACATCACAGTAAGACTCATCAGAAAGACTGACCACCGCAGGATTGCTTAACTAACCAGGTGATCCTGCTCAGTCAACCTGTCAGAAATGCGATTCTTGCTTGTGAAGCTGAAGCATTTTGAGGAAATGGAAAAGTTGTATACAATTTTACAAAAACAGGCACTGCCAATAGGTAGAGCCTTTGTGACTATTTGACTTGCCAATAGATTTTAGCCACGTTGCACAGCATCCTGTAGACTGTGCAGGATAGCTAAAGTTTAAAAAGAAAAAAAGCCTTTGACGGGCCGCCTGCATCATTTTGTAAGATCATGCACCATACATGCATGCACCTATAAAATGACCCAGGGGCTTTTCTTTTAGTCACTGATAGTTGGATCGGTAACTAAAATAAAATAAAACTGCAAAGGTGTTTTTTTTCGTTTTAAAGCTAGCTGGGTGGGAGGGAACAGAAGCAACAGTAGGAGGACAGGGGGACTGCAAAGCAACACAGAGGAGATGAAAAACACGGAAGCAACACAGGTAAGGGGTGGTGACAAATCAACACAGGTGAGTGTGAGAGCGACCAGGAGACAACACTGGCGTTGTTAACTTGTTCTGTGCCTTGGACAAGGTGATCTCGTCCAAGGCACCGGTTCCCCCACCCACACCCCCCCGGTCGTGGACGGAAGGGGAATCCCTTCCCCTTCCACCCCCGACGCCCCCGTGACGTCAGTGTGCATCGCCTGCTGATTGTCACAGAGGCCTCCTCCTTGGAAGAGAAATGCAAAGCATTTCTCTTCCGATCATGTGGAGGAGGCCGACAGAGGCTTCAAAGTGAAGGAAATGAATCTTGTAAAGCAATCTGGCTTTTGAAACACCGACTAGACACCAGGGATTTATTTTGAAAACGGAAATTGGTATAAGGGAGCGACCCCTTGGGCAAGGGTCGCTCCCAGGGGGGCTTTTTTTTTTTAAGGCCTTTTCTGCCCCCCCAGGGGCAGATCAGCCTATTATTAGGCTGATCTGCCCCCTCTAGGCACTAGGGATAATTTTTTGTTGTTGTTGTTTTTTTTTGTTTTTTGTTTGTTTTTTAGAGGTGGGGAGCGACTCCTTAGGCAAGGGTCGCTCCCCTAGGGGGCAAGTTACATTTAGGCCATTTCTGTCCCCCTTGGGGGCATATTGGCCTATTTTTATGAGGACAATCTGCCCCCAAGGGGGACAGAAATTACTAGACACCAGGGATTTTTTTTTTTGTTGGGGAAATTGGCATAAGGGAGCGACCGCTTGGGCAAGGGTCGCTCCCAGGGGGGGCATTTTTTTTTAAGGCCTTTTCTGCCCCCCTGGGGGCAGAAACCTCTAGGCACCAGGGATCATTTTTTGTTTTTTTTGTTTTTTGTTTTTTAGAGGTGGGGAGCGACTCCTTAGGCAAGGGTCGCTCCCCTAGTGGGCAAATTACATTTAGGCCATTTCTGCCCTCCTTGGGGGCAGATTGGCCTATTTTTATGAGGCCGATCTGCCCCCAAGGGGGACAGAAACCACTAGACACCAGGGAGTTTTTTTTTCTCGAGAATTTCACGCAAGGGGAGCGACCCCTTAGGCAAGGGTCGTTCCCCTGGGGGGCAAATTTATTTTAGGCCATTTTTTTTGTTTTTGTTTTTTTGTTTGTTTTTTTAGAGATGGGGAGCGACCCATTAGGCAAGGGTCGCTCCCCTGGGGGGCAAATTGTATTTAGACCATTTCTGCCCCCCTTGGGAGCAGATCGGCCAATTGTTATGAGGCCGATCTGGCCCCAGGGGGGGCAGAAACCTCTAGGCGCCAGAGCAAATTTTTTTTGTGTGTTTTTTTTGGGTTTGTTTGTTTTTTTAGAGATGGGGAGCGACCCATTAGGCAAGGGTCGCTCCCCTGGGGGGCAAATTGTATTTAGACCATTTCTGCCCCCCTTGGGGGCAGATCGGCTGATTTTAGGTCAATCTGCCTCCAAGGTGGCAGAAACAACTAGGCACCGGGGATTTTTTTTTTTCCCAATGTCACGCAAGGGGAGCGACCCCGTAGGCAAGGGTCGCTCCCCGGGGGGTTGGGGGTCATATTTCTTTTAGGACATTTCTGCCCCCCTGGGGCCGGCTGAGCTAGAGGCCAAAATCCACAGGTAGGCACTTTGTAACAAACACCTCTGTTTTCTGTGAACAAATGTGATGTGTCCATGTTGTGTTTTGGGCCATTTCCTTTTGTGGGCGCTAGGCCTACCCACACAAGTGAGGTATCATTTTTATCTGAAGACTTGGGGGAACGCTGGGTGGAAGGAGACTTGTGGCTCCTCTGAGATTCCAGAACTTTCTGTCACCGAAATGTGAGGAAAATGTGTTTTTTTAACAAAATTTTGAGGTTTGCAAAGGATTCTGGGTAACAGAACCTGGTCAGAGCCCCACAAGTCACCCCATCTTGGATTCCCCTAGGTCTCTAGTTTTAAAAAAATGCACAGGTTTGGTAGGTTTCCCTAAGGTGCCGGCTGAGCTAGAGGCCAAAATCTACAGGTAGGCACTTTGCAAAAAACACCTCTGTTTTCTGTCAAAAAATGGGATGGCACAAATTTCCACCCTGCATTCCCCCAAGTCTCCAGATAAAAATGGTACCTCACTTGTGTGGGTAGGCCTAGTGTCAGCGGCAGGAAATGCCCCAAAACACAACGTGGACATATCACATTTTCCCAAAGGAAATTGACCTTTTTTTGCAAAGTGCCTAGCTATGGATTTTGGCCTCTAGCTCAGCCAGCACCTAGGAAAACCTAGCAAACCTGAACATTTCTAAAAACTAAGGGGCATATTTATACTCCGTTTGCGCCGGAATTGCATTGTTTTTTTTTACGCAATTCCGACGCAAAACTAACTCCATATTTATACTTTGGCGTTAGACGCGTCTAGCGCCAAAGTCCATGGAGTTTGCGTCATTTTTTAGCGTGGACACCTACTTTGCGTTAATGAGATGCAAGGTAGACGTTCCCGTCTAAAAAATAGACTCTGAGGCATGTGTGCCGTATTTACACTCCTGGGCAAAATTCACGCCCGGGAGTGGGCGGGTCAAAAAAAATGACGTCCGGCCGCTTTTGCGCCGTTTTTTAGCGCCTGGAAAAGGCAGGCGTTAAGGGACCTGTGGGCTCTGAAGGAGCCCAGAGGTGCCCTCCCATGCCCCCAGGGACACCCCCTGTCACCCTTGCCCACCCCAGGAGGACACCCAAGGCTGGAGGGACCCATCCCAGGGACATTAAGGTAAGTTCAGGTAAGTATTTTTTTTGTGGCATAGGGGGGCCTGATTTGTGCCCCCCTACATGCCACTATGCCCAATGACCATGCCCAGGGGACAGAAGTCCCCTGGGCATGGCCATTGGGCAAGGGGGCATGACTCCTGTCTTTGCTAAGACAGGAGTCATTTCTATGGGGGTTGGGAGTCGTAAAAAATGGCGCAAATCGGGTTGAGGCAAAAAATTTGCCTCAGCCTGACTTGCCCCATTTTTTGGCGCCCAAGCTCCATATTCCCCTACGCCGGCGCTGCCTGGTGTACGTCGTTTTTTTCCACGCACACCAGGCAGCGCCGCCGGCTAACGCCGGCTAACGTCATTGATTAAATACGGCGCCCGAATGGCACTTCAGAATGGCGTTAGCCGGTGCTAATTTTTTTGACGCAAAACTGCATTAGCGCAGTTTTGCGTCAAAAAGTATAAATATGGCCCTAAACACCCACGGGAACCCAGGATGGGGGAACCTGTGGTGCTCTCACCAGGTGCTGTTACCCAGAATCCTTTGCAAACCTCACAATTTGGCAAAAAAACACCTTTTCCTCACTTTTCGGTGCTGCAAAGTTCTGGAATCTGAGGGGAGCCACAAACATCTGTCTACCTAGTGTTCCTCCAGGTCTCCTGATAAAAATGGTATATCACTTGTGTGAGTAGGCCTAGTGCCCACGACAGGAAATGCCCCAAAACACTATGGTGGTCATTACAACATTGGCGGTAGAAGGCGCTTACCGCCGTGCAGAAGACCGCCAATACACCGCTGCGGCCGCGGAATCCCACCACAGCTATTATGATCCACATCTCGGAATCCGCCGAAATTCAGACACCCACACAACACCACAACACCAAAGGTCAGTGATAAACTGGCGAAAACAAAACCTCCACCTCCACGCCAACAGAAACACGCCCATGCTATTACGACCCACGAATCCACGTAGCGGTCTTTCAACCGCGGTATTCCATTGACGGTACACACCGCCGCGCTCAAAATACATACACATCTCCAAAACACCGCCACATTGGACAATTCCAAATACACAAACCTGACACACATACAAACACCACTCCCACACACCCAACACAATATAAAACACACACCCACATCACCCACAAACCCCTATGACCACAAATTAGAGACGAAGGCTAGAAAGACTGCACAGCCAAGACAACACCACCATACAGAGGCACACAACACCATCACCCAACCCACATCCACGCACAAAACACCACACACCACTACACATCACCACACACATCAACACTCACACCGCCCCACACATCACACATACCACCCCAAGTCACGCCAAAGACACCCCCGCTTCTCTGAGGAGGAGCTCAGGGTCATGGTGGAGGAAATCGTACGGGTAGAGCCACAGCTATTTGGCTCACAGGTACAGCACACATCAATAGCCAGGAAGATGGAGCTATGGCAAAGAATCGTGGACAGGGTCAACGCAGTGCGACAGCACCCAAGAAATAGGGAGGACATCAGGAAGAGGTGGAACGACCTACGGGGGAAGGTGCGTTCAACGGTCTCCAGGCACAACATCGCGGTTCAGCGGACTGGCGGCGGACTCCCACCTCCTCCCCCACAACTAACAACATGGGAGGAGCAAGTCTTGACCATCATGCATCCTGAGGGCCTCGCAGGAGTCGGTGGAGGATGGGACACTGGTAAGTCAAATCTTAACTATCATATCCCCCACCCTACCTGCATTCTATCACACACCCCCACCCTCACACCCTCCCCTATCACCCCAAATCCTCAATAATGTACTAATAACACAAACCACACATCCCAACACCAAGCCCTGCACGACAGAACTAAGCGTGGACACCCAGCACTAAAGTATGCCCACTGCACACCCCTATACAACCCCCTAAACCACCATCACCCAAGCTCCCACACAGGAATGCTTGCACTGGGGTACACGCTCACCCACCCATTGCACACCATTACACACACACATGCAATAATCATGCTCTTATGCCCCTGCAGGAACCCGAAGGACCGTCACCACACCAGAGGGTCCAGACAACACCACTCAACCCCCAGAAGAGGCCCACAGTGACTATAGCAGCTCTGCCCTACTGGATCCTGATGACCAGCCCGGACCATCGTGGACCTCGGGACAGTCGGTTCCCCTTGCACAGGCACAGCCCAACACCGACCTTCCACCCTCTGGTAACACCAGCACAGCACCGACCCAGCGGGCCCAAACCTCCCTACCCAGGACAGGTCAATCAACGGTGTGCCCACCACTACAGGGAACCCAGGCTAACCCACCACCCCAACAACAACAAGGGCCTGGGAGCAGTGGTAGTGGGCACATGGTCCAGGGGACGGAGGCACAGGAACACAGGGGAACTGGGAGGGCTGCTGTGCGACAGGGGGCGGACAGGCCTAGCGAACCCACTCTCCACGAGGCCCTCTCCTCCATCATGGGAGCATACCACCACTCCCAGGAGATGATGGCTACAGTCCTGGCCAAGTTTTAGGATACCCAGCGCCTGCAGGAGGAACAGTATTCGGGCTTCAGGGAGGAACTCAGAACCATCATCTCCTTCCTGGGCACCATCGTAGGGGTGCTGAAGGACATACAGCAGACCTTGAGGGACACCGTGGCACTCCAAGGGGCCCCTGACACTAGCCAGGACGATGAACTGCCCACCACCTCCGCCTGAGCTAGTGGACAGGATGCCCCGCCACAGGACCACCACACCAGCACCCCACCCCCTGCAGACGGACAACCACCACGCAAGCGGTCCCTGAGATCCAGGAACAGGACAGAGCAAGATGGCAAGACCCCCGCCAGGAAATGAGACCACCCTGTTTGTCCTCCCACTGTCCCACCTTGTTACCCTGTCCATACTTAAACTGACCCAGCTCCACTTCCTATGCCCAGATGGGCAGTGCACCTCTGAGACTAATAGACTGGACTCTGCCATGGACATTCCTCCACCATCACCCATCACCATTTTACCACCCCCTCCAATAATTAGCACTTCAATAAACACCCTTGAAACACAAAACAATCTGGAGTCAGTCTGTGATTTAGTAAATATGTATTATCAATGACAGTGTGATAATGCGTTTCCTATTGTAAAGCTAACATACCTATGTCACACATCACAAGTACTTGAAGGATGCAAGCAGATGACACGTTGGTAACCACACCTGTGAAACAGTAATCGAAAGGTACACCTCAGTTACCAAATAGTGGTTGAAACCGACAGACAGGATAGAGGTAGACCTGTGAAAGTTAATGTAATGTCAAACATGAAAATGTTCTCACCTGAGTGTCACTGGAAATATTGCTGTATGACTGACTCCCTGTTGTCGTTGTCTTTTTCCTCAGCTTCCTCCTCATCACTGTCCACAGGCTCCACAGGCTCCACAGCTGCTACAACACCGTCATCTGGATCATCCTCCTGCAGAAAAGGCACCCTGCGTCGCAAAGCCAGATTATGAAGCATGGAGCAGGCGATGATGATCTCGCACACCTTCTTCGGTGAGTAGAATAGGGATCCACCTGTCATATGGAGGCACCTGAACCTGGCCTTCAGGAGGCCGAAGGTGCGTTCGATCACCCTCCTAGTCCGCCCATGGGCCTCACTGTACCGTTCCTCTGCCCTGGTCCTGGGATTCTTCACTGGGGTCAATAGCCAGGACAGGTTGGGGTAACCACAGTCTCCTAATAGCCATGCACGGTGCCTCTGGAGTTGACCCATCATGTCAGGGATGCTGCTATTCCGCAGGATGTAGGCGTCATGCACTGAGCCAGGGAACATAGCATTTACCTGCAAGATGTACTGGTCTGCCAAACATACCATCTGGACATTCATTGAATGATAACTCTTCCTGTTCCTGTACACCTGTTCACTCCTGTGGGCGGGGACCAGAGCTACATGAGTCCCATCAATGGCACCTATGACGTTGGGGATATGTCCAAGGGCATAGAAGTCACCTTTCACTGTAGGCAAATCTGCCACCTCAGGGAAAATGATGTATCTCCTTACGTGTTTCAGCAGGGCAGACAAAATTCTGGACAAGACGTTGGAAAACATAGGCTGGGATATCCCTGATGCCATGGCCACTGTTGGCTGAAAAGACCCACTTGCAAGGAAATGGGGCACTGACAGCACCTGCACGTCAGGGGGGATTCCAGTCGGATGGCGGATTGGTGACATCAGGTCTGGCTCCAACTGGGTACATAGTTCCTGGATTGTGGCACGGTCAAACCCGTAGGTGACGATGACATGTCGCTCTTCCATTGTCAACAGGTCCACCAGCGGTCGGTACACCGGAGGATTCCACCATCTTCTCAACTGTCCCAGCTGACGGTGCCTACGAAGGACAACTGCGACAAATCAGTCATAATTCCTCCAGGTATGTACCCACAGTTACACACAAGACTACACCACTCACAAAACCCTTCCTGTATGTGTATTGAGTGTAGGCCTAGCTATGTGTGACGCAGAGGTAAATTAAGCCATGTGGGCCCCTGAAATGGTGGCTGCCTGACCTCTAAACTGGGACAATGGGATTGTGGGGTAACTGCGCTAGCGTTGCACACCGTCGCGGTAGGCGGTCGTAGACCGCGGCGCAATGCTGCATTGGTTAACATTGGACCCTATGGGTCCCAGGAGCCAATGAACAGGTGCGCCGGCGGTGATGATGCTCACCGCCGCGGACGTCACAGCCGCGGACGTTACTGCCATTTTCTATCTGTTCAATCACTAGATACCTGACCTTCAACAGGAGAGGACCTACACTGCAAGTGCTGCTGTGACCTCGGTCTGGAAGCGACAATGGCTGCTGCATCTGGGGAAAGGCCCCTGCCAGTGCACGCTACTCTACGGTCCTCCAGACCAACAGGTTAGTACACAGGGAGCACGTTGTATGGGCTAGGCTGGGTGGAGAGGGCTGGTTGGAAGAGGGAAGGGGGCAGAGTTCATAGAACATTAATGCATGGGAATGAATGGGCCACATGGCCAGAGTAAGGAGGGGGCCACTCACAACGACGGTGCAGTTGGTAATGACTGTTCCTCTTTCCTTGTGCATGTCATGTAGGTCAGCGCCCACCAGAAGAGGGACATTTGGCGTGCAATCGCCAAGGAGGTCCGGACCCTGGGGGCCCACCAGAGACGGGGCACCCACTGCCGGAAGAGATAGGAGGACATTCGCCGCTGCAGCAAGAAGATGGCGGAGGCTCAGCTGGAGATGGCCTCCCAACGTGGGAGGGGTGCCCGTCGCACCATGACCCCCCTGATGTTCCGGATCCTGGCGGTGGCCTACCCGGAGTTGGATGGCCGCTTGAGGGCATCACAGCAGACACAAGGGGGTGAGTACACTCTCATTCTGCAGACTTTGCGTGCAGTGGAGGGGTCTGGGTGGGGGAGGTGGGCTGTGGGTGTCCCTAGGCCATGGCGAGTTCGGTAGGCAAGGCCCCTCCATAATGTAGGCCATGTGGCACTCTACCCCACCTCAGCAGAGTGCCAAGTCGAGGTATAGTTGCCCCTGTGGCATCCATGTGCGCAGATGTCCACCATTGCCATGTAGGCCGTATCCCAGAAATTGCATGTGCAGAGGGCAGGAGCACGGCGTAATGCAGGGGGCTGCTGTGTCTGTCTTGTCCGCCAACGGTAGCGGTATGCCATGCACTAAAACTCTCTTTCTTCTGTCTCCCCCCCTTTTTCTGCTCTCCCTGTCCTTTGTACATCAGCATCATCAGGCGGAGGTACAGTGGCACCGGAGCACGAGGGAGCTGCATCCCACATGGCCATGGAGGGCCACCCACGGACTCAGAATGCACCAGTGGGACGGAGGGCGATGGAACGTCATGCTACACACCATTGCCCAGTGTAGGGAACGTCATGCCACACACCAATGCCGGGTGTAGGGAACATCATGCCACACACCAATGTCCGTACCAGAACCGCCATGTCAAAGCACCGCTGAACAGGGCAAAGACTGCCATGGCAAAGCACCGCTGAACAGTCCAGAACTGCCATGGCAAAGCACCGCTGAACAGTCCACAACCACCATGGCAAAGCACCGCTGAACAGTCCAGAACCGCCATGTCAAAGCACCGCTGAACAGTCCAGAACCGCAATGGCAAAGCACCGCTGAACAGGGCAAAGACCACCATGGCAAAGCACCGCTGAACAGTCCATAACCGCCATGTCAAAGCACCGCTGAACAGTCCAGAACCGCCATGGCAAAGCACCGCTGAACAGTCCAGAACCGCCATGGCAAAGCGCCGCTGAACAGGGCAAAGACCGCCATGGCAAAGCACCGCTGAACAGTCCAGAACCGCAATGTCAAAGCACCGCTGAACAGGGTAAAGACCGCCATGGCAAAGCACCGCTGAACAGTCCAGAACCGCCATGTCAAAGCACCGCTGAACAGTCCAGAACCGCCATGGTAAAGCGCCGCTGAACAGTCCAGAACCGCCATGGCAAAGCACCGCTGAACAGGGCAAAGACCACCATGGCAAAGCACTGCTGAACAGTCCAGAACTGCCATGTCGAAGCACCGCTGAACAGGGCAAAGACCGCCATGGTGAAGACCGCTGAGCAGGGCAAGCACCGGGTAGGAATGAATAGACCGCCACATCAGGCATCCTTATCCCATGTGCAGCTGGGACAGTGACAGGACAGGAACTTTCACGGGGAGACTCATCCAGTCTGGGCACCAGTCCCCCTCCAGAACCAGTGGAGACCTGCATCTACTTGGGAGACTGTGGCTTTGCACTCCTCAGGATGGCACAGTGGGCAACCCACCCACTGTAGAGACTTGAAAGACTGTGGCTTTGCACTCCCCAGGATGGAACAGTGGGCAACCCACCCACTGTAGAGACTTGAGAGTCTGTGACTTTGCACTCCCCAGGATGGCACGGTGGGCACCCCACCCACTGTAGAGACTTGAAAGACTGTGGCTTTGCACTCCCCAGGATGGCACAGTGGGCAAGCCAACCACTGTAGAGACTTGAGAGACTGTGGCTTTGCACTCCCCAGGATACATCAATGGGCATGGAGCCCCGTCGTGGATCTGGCTTTGCAGTCATCCGGCTGAGCTGCCCCCCTTCCCTTCCCCCTGAGGTGCCTGTAGTATTTCTATCTAATGCCCCGGCAGTGTTCTCTCCGATTGTGGTCAGGTATCCTTTGTGGGCCTCGCCCATGCATTTTTGGACTGTTGGTGCACGGACATTGTTATGTACATATCTGCACTACTTCTCGTAATTTATATATTTATGACTGATTTTCATATATATCTGTATATTTTTGTATGACATGTATATTGCCACATTACTATGTTTGACCGAATTTCGCTTTGTCTTTTCATTCTTCCGGGGGGATTGTGGGTTGTTACTGTGATTTTTGTGAATGCATTGGTGTGTATGTGGTATTATGTGGGAGCTTTAACACCATCCGCCAGGGTTGTAATGACCCCCTATGTGTACACATCAAAATGATCAAATACAAAACTACCTGTTTAAGAGAAGGGGCACCTGATGTTTTTGGTCCTGGGCTCAGCAGACATCTAGTGAAATGTACGAAGCCCAAACATTTCTTAAAACTAGACACCCGAGGGAGTCCAGAGAGGTGTGACTTGCGTGGCTCCCCCGGTGTTTTCTTACCCAGAATCCTCAGCAAACCTCAAAGGTAGCTAAAAAAATCAAATTTTCCCACATTTCTGTGTGGGATCACTGCACCAGCACAAATTTCCTACCACCCAACGTTCCCCTCAGTCTCCCGGTAAAAATGATACCTCACTTGTGTAGGTGGGCCAGGTTCCTGTGACAGGGAAAATGAAGGGGAATCAAAGTGGGTCCAAAAGGGCTGTTTGAAAAAAGAACATTTTTAGGATGACAAGTGGGGCAGAATTTTTATCGGTATAAATGAGACAATGCTGTGTGGTAGGATTTTTGTGGATTCATGCAGATTCCGGAAGGTTCCATCACAAAAATGTGGGGAAAATGTGTGATTTCAAGCAAAGTTGGAGGTTTGCAAGGCATTGTGGGTAAGAAAATGGTGTGGGGTGCATGTGAAGCACACCACCCTGTACTCACCCAGATGTTTAGTTTTCAGATGTGTCTAGGTCTCGTATATTTTTCTACATGGCAACGTCTCAAAGTCCAAAAAGTGCAGCCCTCACCATTCCAAGTTGGACGATTTTGAGAGTTAGACCTGCTCTCATAGCCCAAATGTAAAACCAAAACCCAGAATAATCAAATGGCCTCTTGCTTGCCATGGGATAAGATGTTTTAGTGTGCAGAGGGAGAGCTGAAAGACTGTTACCCCCTTCAGTTGGGGTGGGGGCATAACCATGCCCATACTGGTTGGTAGCCACCACCCCACTATATATATTTTTTGAATTCCCTGGCATCTATTAGGCTTTATGCCTCCCACCCCCCCGGGAGAGGATTGGCTGTAATTGCCCCATCTTCCCATTGGTGGCAGAACAACTTTGTCCCCATTCATTTTGGGTGGGGGTATGGCCATACTACACCCTCTTTTATTAAAAAACAATCTTCCCTGGTCTCTGGTGGGCTTTCTGTCCACCTTGATGGGCCTTCCAAAAATAGGCCGATCTTCCCCCAAGGGGGGCAGAAGTGGCCAACAGTTATATGCCCCCATGTGGAGCGACCCTTGCCCAAGGGGCTGCCCAAACAAACAAAACAAATAGGCCGATCTGCCCCCAAAAGGGGGCAGAAATGTCCTAAAATAAATTTGTCTCCCCAAGGGAGCGACCCTTGCCTAAGGGGTCGCTCCCAATACGTGAAACTGATCTAAAACAAAATCCCTGGTGTCTAGTGGTTTCTAGTACAAAATAGGCCACTTTGCCTCTAAGGGGAGCAGAAATGGCCTAAAGATAATTTGTCCCCCTGGTGAGTGGTCGCTCCCCACATGTAAAAAAGTAAAAAAAAAAAAAAAAGATCTGTGGTGTCTAGAGGTTTCTGCCCCCCCCCGGGGGGCAGATCCGCCTAATTATAATAGGCCAATCTGCCCCCAAGGGGGGCAGAAATGGCCTTAAGATAATAATAAGATAATTACCCCCTGCGGAGCGGCCCTTGCCAAAGGGGGCGCTCCCCTGATACATAAATAATACAAAAACAAAGATCCCTGGTGTCTACTGGCATTTCTGCTGCCCGATCGCTTCACGATCAGGCAGCAGAAATACTCAGAGAGACATCAAAGGAAAGGAAAGGCCTTTTGCATTTCACTTTCAATCCACGCTGAGCTTCCAGTGCTGTGGGGGCAGCCTCTAATGAGGTCAGCGCGCGATCAGGTGCTGATGTCATCGGACGTTACGGGGCCCGGGGAAGAAGGGCAAAGCCATTCCCCTTTCATCCCTGCCCATGGGAGGGAGGGTGCCAGGCTATCGGGGGGAGCATTAGCGCTTCCTCCGAGGGCCCATAGCAGAACATAATGGTTATGTCCTCGGCACCCGAGAGGTACAAACAAGAATGTAATTGTTATGTCCTGGGCACCCAAGGGGTTAAAAAAATATCAGTGTCAATTACAAATTCCTAATCTGCCCGGCAATGAAGTGGAAAAAAAAGTATAAAGTGAATATGGTTTATAAAACCTATACAACTGTAAAGTTGCTGGTGAATATGGCTGCCCATGTGCATAGTATCGTATTTTTCAGTAGAGCTAAAATCTACCTTCAAGTGTACTTGAAATGGCGGTGGAATCCCACAAGGATGTAATGCTCAGCTTTTCAAAATCAGGAAATGATTCTCGCGAATCAAACTCCAACGATCCCATTAATTTACTTCATTTGGTTTATAAAATATTTGCCAAGGCTAAAGCCAATCTCTTAATTGTCACTGTAAAGTGCCTCATGCGTCCAGTCCAAAATGAATGTATTTCCTCCAGACAGCTATTCACCAACACCCACTCGGTTGCAGGAGCCTTTTAGTTTTTTTCTTCTGTAAACATGTTTGCCCCTATAAAGTTTTTAGATGCTAACAAAGCTTTCAGGCATGGGAGCTCAGGCTTTCTTTTGATAGAGTTAAAAATATTTTTTCCACATTCACGATGTAGGTCACAGCTCTTTAAACACATTCAATGGCATCAATTGTAATTAAGAACAATCCTATTAAAGATCTCATAATCACACAGGGTATTATTAAGGGGTGTCCAGTGCCCCCAGTTCTCCAGCCCGATTGTTAGACCCTTTAACAATTGTGAGGAGATCAGATCCCCTTGTTCAATCAGTAATTTCAGATTCTTCAAAACTTTAATTTTATGGTGAAGATCTAACATTATTCTTTGCTGCAGAGAAGCTCAATATAAATGACACTTTTAAAGTGATTAGGAAATTTACAGTGAAATAAGTTGAATGTGGCAAAAGCAGAGGCAGCTTGGTTTAATGTAGCTCAATTAATTTCATCCTGCCTGCTGTGTGAGGGTTATTATGGGAGCCCAAACATATACAGATGTATTAGTACATCAGAAAAGAATATCTCTATCAGTTGAATTGCAGTTCATTAACCCCATTGGTGTGGGCGTCGGTAACTGGCCAATGCCCACACTCCCTCCCTGGTGTGGGTCACAACTAGTGGCCGACACCAGGGAGGGGTTTGAAAAATCCTGCGGTGCGTTTCACCGGAGGATTTGTTTTATTTAAATACAATTTGGGAGACACGGAAGAGCTTCCATGTCTCCCCCGCCTATCCACCACCTTGTGACGCGGAGGGGGGTTAGCTTCATTTTTAGGAAGGGAACGTCCACCTTGCATATCATTGATGCAATTCAACACAAGGTGAGTTGGCACTTCCTGAAAATGATGCTAACTCATATATTTTGACGCTAGACGGGTCTAGGGTCACAATATAAATATGGAGCTAAGTTAGTGTTACTTTAGTGTAAAAAAAACGACGCTAAGGTGGCGCTAACTTTCCATAAATATGTGCCTTATTGTCTTATATTAACTTAAAATACTAGTTATTTTACCTGCACTTCTGATGTTCAGAAGTTAATCTTATTTCCTTCACAAATACTAATAATACTACTACTATAACTACTACTACTAAAAATAATAATAAGAAGAATAAATTGCATGACACAACTAAATGTATTTTCAGTTAAAAAGACATAGCTAGTAAAACTGCCACATTAGTAAATGTTTTAATTTTAAAATTAAAGCAAGCATATGGCAGACATGTTTAGGTGGTGGTGTCCTTTTTTTCTTTTTGTAGCATAGAATTGAAATAAAAAATAGAAACCATTGCACTACCTTGCAAGGCCAAGTCTATAGCTTGGCCAATGCTTGTTTGTATTTCGGAACTACCCTTGCTAGGAGCGATTATTGCTATTTCTAATGAATTTTCCAGGCGACTGCGTTTAACGGCTTTTTTTAAATTCTGCTTTCAGGGCCAGTGTTTTTGGAACAATTATTGTTATCTTCAAACATTTTCCTAAAGCAACTGGAAGAATTACTCATTTTTTCTGAATTCAAGGGCGAACAAGTAAGGAATATTCATTATCATTTTTTTAATTTCAATCATTAATTAAAACAGTGCCAATTCTTTTGACATGTAATGCCTTTTTAATGCACTATGATGGATTTGTGTATTCTGATTCCAATTGGCCGGTAACCAACAATTATTACTAAAAAAGAGAACTGCGCTCATCATTTGTAATTAAAAAGTAACAACACCAATTCAGAAGCTAAGTGAACAAATTGTACTAATAAACTATTCCGACTGGTGACGTCTTCACAAAGGTATGCTTTATTAGACCTTGAGCCACAAAACCTGCCACTGTAATGACTTGGACAAAATGAATACCTTCTATCCTCATAAAAAAACATTTCAGATAAAGGATTTACAAGGTCCAGTGCAGTCTGAATGGTTATAAACCTTCCCTGTGCTGAGAAATGCAGTCTGATCTAGCACTGTGAAAGCATGTACAAGAGCGTTTTAATAGAGCATGGTAAGCTTTCAACACGGCTTGCGGGCTTTATCTATTTATCTCGTCTGCCTCGAATAGGCTTACTGCAAGGTGTTGTTTGTATCTGGCTAGTTACTGCTGAAGTTTTCTTTCCATGTTGTGAAGGTGATTGAACCATATTTGACAGGAGATGGCGGTTTCAGTAATACTTTAAAATTAGTTGTCAGTCTCCAAACCATGTGCTAGCTGATGGCTGAAGAAGGACAGTAAGTCTAGTCGAGGAATGATCAACCGCTGAAGGATCTGATAGACTGAAGACAGTACTGACCTGTTGTAAGCTTACACACTCTTGGTGAAAATGTAGTGAACTGCCACTGTGAAGCTCACAGTATTAAAAAAAGCTTCAGTTCGTTCGAATACTGTACTATTCCTGATTTTTTTCCAGGCAGCCAAACCCCTTACAAAATGCAAGTCATGTTAAGAAACTATACCTCGTGGCCAAAAGTTACTTAATGCCACAATTTATAATTTTTTCAGATAAGTATAACTATAACTGCTGAATTTCTATGATTTTGTGTAGGTAAAACGTCAACCTAACTATAACGTCCATGTAACCTTTGGTTTTCTCAGTGAATTTCTATGTATTTTAATGTAAAGTAATATATAATTACAGTATTAATACAACACCCACCACTGACATCCTTTGGCATCTGGCCAGGCCCTGCATCCAACCCCTCTGCATGCACCCAACCCCACGCTGCTCATGGCCTTTGGCCATGAGTGGCAGGGGTTTTATGTGTGAATGGGTGTATTTTTTTTAAGTCCACTTGGAATCCGCAGATCCATCACAGATTTACAATGGGGGTCCCGCTGAGCCCTGCAGTGGATTCGCTGATCTGAGGTTCAGCTGATTCGGTGATTCAGTCCTTAGTGACCCCTCCATGTGTCCTGTGGGGTCAGGATAACTGTATCCTGACCCCTTATCTGTTTTTCACCTTTTTTTGTCTCCACCGGACAAGCATGAATGAAAATGGCAGCCACAACGTTCCTGTCAGGTTGTGGCCAGCGAACCAGAGCCTTGCTTACCCCGGATTCCGGGATCTCCTGCGAGTGGGTCCGTGAAAAATCCTCAACCCTAGATATATTTTTCCTTTAATACCTCTGAAACTATTGAAGGGATTTACACTAATACACAAAAAGCACTCTTTGTGGACCAAGTTCTAGCTTTCTGCCAGGTTTTGTGGAATTCTATTCAGCTGTTCGGGCTGAAGTTGTGTCTAAAATCCCTATAGCAAATTGCATGGAGGAAACACGTTTTAGGACCCCTGTTTGACGATTCACCCTGAAACTTTCCATGCAGAACCAGGTGAAGAGGGGCACGTTTTTTGGAAACTTTCATGAATATTTGTCAAACTATGCTGAAGTTATTAGCAAATGAAAATGCTTTTCTTATGGAAACTAGAGGCCTCATTTACGAGACCTGTGGTGCAGAGCAGCACAGCAAGGGCTATATGTACGAACACATTTTCCCATAGACACAGAATGGGTAAAACCCTTTGCTACATCTGGCCCCAAGTTCTTGCTCTGCCACCTTGCACCAAAGGTAAAGGGCAGAAATGTGCTGTATCTACAGGATATGGCACATTTCTGTCCTCTCCCCCTGCGCTGGTGCACAAACTGCTGCCTAGCACCAAAGCAGGCACCCTTGTACCATGGTATAAGGATGCCAGCATTGCAGGGATGATTGTTTTTGTGCAGGAAGGGACATCTTCCTGCACAAAAACAATCACAAGAGGTGTTTTTCCCTTTCTTTCATTCTGCAGCACACATAGAAAGAGGAAAATTGTGTCATTCTTACGCCACCTCTGAGGTGGCATAGAAATCTGATTCATTCCCAGAGTTGTAAAGATGGCAATGCATCTGATTCCTTCAGGTTTCATGGGTGTTCTGGGGGAACACCTCAATCAACACCCAGGGATTGGCCCTTTCATGTAGTGTTACGTGTGAAAGGGGTCCATGTTTACAAGGCCATGAAAAGCCATGCAAGGTGGCTTTGCATGGCCTTGTAAATATGGGCTGGCACACTTCGCCACTGAAGCATTAAAAAAAATGACGCTCCGGTGGTGCAGTGTACCGCCAGGGCCTTTTAAATGAGGCCCCACGTCCTAATTATAACTACCTACTGACGACCAGCAGTAGGTAATATATATTGTTATGAATTGGGTTTCTGGTTGGCAGAGGTATGCACCCTGTCCAAGTAGGAGTCACAATCCTAGTCATGGTAAGGCACAAACACCCCCTAAATTAAACTATGCTCATCCCCTCGTAGCTTGGCACAGAGCAGTCAGGCTTAATTTAAGAGTCAATGTGTTAAGTATTTGTGCAACACTTTCAACAGTAAATCAGTGAAAACACCATATAAAGAGATACCACTGCGCCCACAGCAGACTTCGTCTTACACCACACACACATGTCATGATGAGCCAACCAACTAATGAACAAGCCACATCTCTGTAAATGGACCCACAATGACACAAAGATGTCAGTTTAGCAAGACCATAGAGCATTGATGCTTCTCAGGACATTCTTGGTGTATTGGTGTTTATCTTGGAACTGTACCGAGGTGGTGATTGAGATGACCAGAGAAATGTAGCTTGCAGCTTAACAAAATTTTGGCCCAATATCCACATGCATTTGAAATCTATTGTGTCTGGGCACGTGGTTGCTGAATAGTCCCCTTTCAGTGTTTACGTATATATGTAAATGTGAATTATCATCAGCGTGCATGGTCATGTGTGTACATGCGTATAAATGTGTTTGTGTAGAATGTTAGGGGCACAGCTGTCCTGCCTTCCACTATTCACCCATGCTTTTTGCTTGCTTTATATTTGATCTAGAGACGTGATGTACCCGCAGGGACTACTGATGTGGCACATTCATCATATAGATGCATTTCTTTCATTTTTGCCATTTACTGCAGTGTAGATGACAGGATGAGAAATGCATAAGCGCTGATAAAGCCAACAGGTCTTTTTTCTGAATAAATGGATAGCATTTACGTGCTTAATATGTTCAATATTTGTAGGGGTATTCATTTATTTTGTTGCTATAAGCCAAACGCTTGGCCCCTAACTGGCACCTTAGTGACCTACCTTAAAAGCATTTGGTATCTCCCAAAGATGTGAATGTTTCCATTGTTTCCATTCACATATACCTTAACTTAATTTTGTACTGTATTCCACTGTTGTGCTTTGACAGCCACTCACACATAGCCAAAACCACTCACAGACCCATACATCCACTCACATGCCTACAGACCCATATAGCCACTCACAAACCCCCACTCACAGACCTGTACAGTCACTTACACATGCTCAAAACTATTCACACACCCACTCATACACCCATACAGCCACTCACACACTCACTCACAGACCCGTGCAGCCACTCACACACCTGGTTACTGACACATACAGCTACTCACACACCCACTCACACACTGATACAGCAACTCACTCACCCACTCACACACCAATGCAGTCACTCACACATCCAGCAACACACCAGTTCAGACATTCATGCACCCACTCACACACCCACACAGACATTCACACACTCACTCACAGACCCATACAGACACTCACGCATCCTATCATTGATCTTTAAAACCACCCACACACGCACTAACAGACCCATAAAGCCATTCACACATCCATTCACAGACACTCACATACCCAATCACTGACTTATACAGCCACACACACACACGCACTCTCAAAGGTTACAGGTTACAGTAAGGGATTTTTTTTTTTTTAAACCTTAGAAATTCACAAAAAAACTTAAGGTTACAGGGACGTTATAGTTAGGAAATAACATTAAAAAACATAGAAAGTCATTGAATAAAAACAAAGGTTAAAGGGACGTTATTGTTAGGTTCAGATTTTACACACACAAAACCATTGATATTCAGCAGTTATAGTTACCTGGGGTAACTATTACTTCAGCCCCCCATGCACTGCTTATGACCTCAAATATTACATCACTCATGACATGGACAGTAAAATCACTGATTAAATCGCTGATGACATCTCAAATTACATCACTGATGACATTGCTCAGCAAAGTAAACTTCAATGGTACTTCATAAAATACTATATAGATGTTTTACAAGTAAGAAGACAACAAAGGTGAGAGACTACAGCATAGAGCTCACTGTAACCTTATCAAATACTACATTCACTTATTAGCTAACAAACAGTTCTCAGCGGATAGTTCTGTCTCTACTGAACCACTACTCTAAACTCTAATGACCAAAGTAAATGTATAAGTTAATCTATTGCGAAGCACAACCACGCCATTCATCAACGTAGAAATAAGATTTACTGCAAATGTCAGATTTACACAATCTCTACAACATACAACCAGTAGCGAGGTCTTAGCAGACAGCCCACTGTGTCACAACCCACTTGTCCAATTATTCTTCATCCTGTACAAAGATGTGACCATTGAGGTGTGTCTGTTTTAAAGTTCTTCTACACTAAGCCATCAGCCTTGAGAAAGGTTTTAGTGAACAGATTAATTTATTGCAATATACTACTACAGTCATTGATCACAAAGGAGAGAGGTCTAAGGAAACTGGTCAGTATGTCGTAAAAGAGAACAATACTCAGACATCACTGTGGAGTGAAGTCTCAATAAACAGCTTAAACCGTTTACAAAGCACTACCGTACACACACATTATCAGAGGATGTGTGTCAGTGTAGAAACTAGAATCTAGTTCACTGATAAATAGTACCTCTGTTCTAAAAACTGGTTTATAGATCCGATAGCATGTGTTAGAATTAGTCTGACTGATTAGTAGTATACAAAGCATACTAATTTAACTTTTGCAGTAACTTAGATAAATCTTTAAGTCTAAAAAATGTTTACGAAGCACTTACACTCACTGGATGATGTCATCAGTGATGTCATTTGAGATGTCATCAACAATGTCACTGACCATGTAATGAGTAATATAATATGTGCGGTCATAAGCAGTGGATTGCAAGGGTGTAAGTTATAGTTAGTTCAGGTAACTATAAATGCTGAATTGCTATGGTTTTGTGTGTGCAAAATCAGAACCTACTGAACCATTGCTTTTTTCAGTGAAAAAAACATGAAAAAACACACACACACATATACAAACATATATATATGTTAGAAATGGGGTCTTTGGTTGGCAGTCAAGTTGCCCCCTGTCCAAGTAAGGACCCTCACTCTAGTCAGGGTAAGTCACACACAATTCACATTATCCTGTGCCCACCCTTTGGTAGCTTGGCACAGAGCAGTCAGGCTTAACTCAGAAGGCCATGTGTAAAGTATTTGTGTAATAAATCAAGCAATAATACAGTTAAACACCACAAAAATACACCACACAGTGTTTAGAAAAATATGTCATATTTATCTGGTAAGATGCATGTCAAAACGATTAAGATGCAACAAGTCTATTTTTAAATATCACTGTAAAAATTATATAAAGTCTCTTAAAAGCAACAAACGACTCTTGCAAGCACAAAGTACCTGGTTTGCGTTCAATATCTCCGCAAGGGACTGCAGAGGAGGGGGATGCGTGGAAAACAGGGAGGTGTGCGTCAATTTCTCAGGCCGCACACGCCGATGCGTTGTTTATTTTTTATGCAGCGAAGACTTTGCGTCGATTTCTGGTGCTCAGTCTTGGATCCTCTTCGGTTTTGCCGGGTTTTTGGACGTCCTGGGGACGATGCGTTGAAATCCGGCACTGACAGGATGAAGTCACAGGGGCTACATCGATCTGGTGGGCGTTGCATGATAATTCCTACCGCACGGTCGGCACTGCGTCGATTCCTCTCTGGAAAGTGGGCCGTGTCGTTCTGGCTCGGCTGTGCGTCAATCCAGTGGGCCATGCGTCGAATTTCCGGACGCTACGCTGGCGCTGTGTCAATCTTCTCATTGCAACATTCGGGCTCCGTTATTCCGGTTCAGCGTGCGGCAAATTTATCACCAGCGATGCAGGCTGTGCGTCATTTCAGGCAGACAGTGCGTCGATTTCCGCCGCACAGGGAGTTCTTCCTGCAGGAGTGAAGTCTTTTTGGTCCTGAGACTGCAGGCAAGCTCTATCCAAGCCCTGGAGAGCACTTCTCAGCACAGCCAGAGAGCAGCAAGGCAGCAGGGCAACAGCAAGGCAGCAGTCCTTTTCAGAAAGCAGTCAGGTGAGTCCTTTGGGCAGCCAGGCAGTTTGTATTGGCAGGTTGCAGGTTCTGGTTCAAGTTCTCTTCTCCAGGAAGTGACTTGATGAAGTAGAGTATCTACCTCAGAAGTGTCTAAGTTGGTAGCATCAGAGACCCTGCTTAAATACCCAAATGTGGCTTTGAAGTGGGGGAGACTTCAAAGAGTGGCTTAGAATTGCACAAGGTCCCCTTTCAGTTCATTCCTGTCTGTCAGGGTCCGAGTAGGGGGTGTGGCAGTCCTTTGTGTGAGGGCAGGCTACTGTCTTTTGAAGTGTAAGTGTCAAGCCGTCCACCCTCCCAGCCCAGGAAGACCCATTCAATATGCAGATGTGGGCAAGTGTGACTGAGCATCCTGTGTTTGGGGTTGTCTGAGTGAATGCACAAGGGAGCTCTCAACTAAACCTATCCAGACGTGGATTGGAAGACACAGAAGGATTTAATTGTAGAGAAATGCTCACTTCCTAAAAGTAGCATTTCTAAAATAGTAATATAAAATCCTACTTCACCATTAAGCAGGAATTTGTATCACCATTCTGGACATACTAAATGTGACCTGGGTACTCTTTTCAGCTCAGGATATACCACTCAAACAGTATATGAGGGTAGCCCTAATGATTTCCTATGAAACAAGCAGGCCTCACAGCAGTGTAAAAACAAATGTAGGAGTTTTACACTACCAGGACATATAGAACACACATGTTCATGTCCTGCCTTTTACCTACATAGCATCCTGCCCTATGGGCTACCTAGGGCCTACCTTAGGGGTGACTTATATGTAGAAAAAAGGGGGGGTTAAAGGCTTGGCAAGTACTTTTAAATACCAAGTCAAAGTGGCAGTAAAACTGCACACACAGGCACTTCAGAGGCAGGCCTGAGACATGGTCAGGGGGCTACTTATGTGGGTGACACAACCAGTGCTGCAGCCCACTAGTAGCATTTAATTTAGAGGCCTTGGGCACATGTAGTGCACGTGGCTAGGGACTTATAAGCCATTCGGGTATGAGCCAATGTCACCATGTTTTAAGGAGAGCGCATATGGGCACATGTAGTGCACTTGACTAGCGCATATGAACTTTAGCTCTGATTAGCAGTGGTAAAGTGCGCAGAGTCCTAAAGCCAGAAAAAATGAGGTCAGAAAAAGAAAAGGAGGACGGCAAAAAGTTTGGGGGTGACCCTGCAGAAAAGCCATTTCCAACAATATATATATGTAAAATACCTACTGGCGGTCACCAGTAGGTAGTTATAGTTAGTACCTAATTCCCATACACAAATAGTATTTTATTTGCCAATAACTTTGGGTCGTTTGATGAAACTTCATGAAATTTTCTAAACTTGTACCGTAATTACTTCAGCTTCTGTCTTGAAAGTTTCCGGGTGATCCGTCAAGTGGGTTCTGAGAAGAAGTGGGGTCCCAAAACATCTTTCCCCCATGAAGTTTCCCATAGGGATTTAGAACACATCTAAAGCCTGAACCTCTGAAAGGAATTACACCAAATTTGGAAGAAGGCCAGCTCTTCATCCAAAAAAATCTCTTTTTGTTATTTGGTGCAAATCCAGTCAGTAGTTTTAGAAATATTAAGGAAAACGAAATCTAGGGATGCAGATCCTCCGAGGATTTGACAGATCTCATGCTGCGATCTGATTAGCTGCAAACATTTCATCCAGGACATATTGGCAGCCATTGTGGGACTTGGACTAAGCCAAGTCCCGAAACAAAAGTTCAAAGAAAGAGAAGAGGCAGGAGAGAAATACCCTGAATCCCTAGGCCTGGAGGTGGGAATCGCTACGGACAACACCAGGGCCAAAATGCATTCCTTTTCCCACAATAATCACAGAGGATCCATGAATCTCAGGATTTTGCTTTTTATTAAGAAAGTGCAGGCTCCCCTGCTTGTTTATAGTTGAGCCCCTGGGTGGGCCATGTCCCAGGTACTTATATAGTTATTCATTTTGAGGAGTGGGAGCACGTGGCCCCCTCTCCAGGCTGTTTACGGCCACTGGGCCACCACCTCCCCAGGGTAAGGCCACAATAAAACAGGGGCGCCTCTTCTGGGGTCCACCATTTTCCCAGGGCCAGCCCCACTTAGAGAAAGAGGGAGGGGGACTGCATTGCCTCCCTCCCAGTCTGTTTTCTGCACAGTGGGCACCATTGGTGGGTCCAGGTCACACAGAAACTAGTGGCCAGATGGGAAGGTGTCCCTGAGGCCACAATCAGGCTTGGGGATTTGGGCTGTATTGCCTTCTCCCCTTAAACCAATTGGCTGGCCTACAGGAGCAGCTAAAGAAGGTGTCTTAAAGGTTTGCATTTGGGGGTGTGAATGAAAAGCCAGAAGCCCATGCCTTGGTTATTATCCGAAGCTATCACCTTACTTGTAATGCAAGGCTGCAAAATTACACCATCTCGTCCAAAGAGTACATCCGAGCCAGCCTACTTGATACCCATTAAAACACTGATGCAGATAGCAACCTAGATCTTGACGTGGTTGGAGGAGCACCTTTTAGCTTTATGGGCAGTGCATAGCCAAGGTAGATTGAATTTTCATGCAGACTGCCTGAGCCCTAATCTTCCATCTTGAGTAAAATATCACCTGTCTGTTTGGGATTCAATCACATTTGTGCATCCTTTGGGTCGCCTTGGATTGATCTGTTCATATCGCAACAGAATGCAATGCTTCCAGCGTTCTGCACAGAGACATCAAGTCCTCAGGCTTGGGCACTGAATGCCTTGTTATGTATTTGGCCTTCGGGAATTATTCTTTCCCTTCAATTCCTCTCCTCTCAACGGTGCTTCAAAAGATTCAGGAGGACATTGACCTAGGTGAGTTATCCCTTGAGCCCTCTCCTCTCCAGTCTCCTTTCCTACTGCACCTTCAACATCTCAGGCTAACAACTTGAAGCTTGAAAGGGTGGGTTCGGAACGGCAGGGTTGTTCTGAACAGGTGGCAAGAGATATGTAGGCCTCTGGAAAACCTTCAACTTTAACTTCCTATAGGAAGCATTGAACCTCCTTTCATTCATGGTGTGTTGCACAGGGGCAGACTCTGTGTCCATTGATCAGTATGAAATCCTTGAATTTTTAAGAGAGGGATTTCTGAAGGGTCTAGCGACCTCTACTTTGTTGTCACAGTGGTCTGCAATGAAAGTTCTATGGTTGAATCAAGACGGGGGTGATCTCTCTTGTGGTAGTCAAACTCTCCAATAGTTTTAGATTACAGAGACCGGCATCTGTCTCTCAAACATCCAAATGGAATCTCTCCATTGTATTTTGGGGTTTACAGCAACAACCCTTTGAACCTATAGAAGATTCCAAATTGGGGTGGTTATCATCTAGAACTGCGATCCTTATTCCTATAACGTCAGCAAAACACTTAGGGGAAATTTAGTCTCTAGTAATTTCTTACTTGTACTTACTTTTTTCTCCTCATAGAGTGGTTCTTATGTTGAATCCTAAATTTATTCCAAAAATGAGTTATTTTTTCCATTTGTCCTAAGGGATTCTACTACTGCTTTTTCCTTCAGAGAGTGTTTCCAAGATTTCCTCTTCCCTGGATGTCATGAGGGTTTTGTCTATCTACCTCCAAATCACTAAAAACTTTAGAGTGTAAAATTCTCTTTTGTCACTTATGGAACAGTGAATAAAGGTAAAAAAGTGTTTTCTCAAACTATTTGTAGAATGGATAAGTCAAGTTATTGTTTAGGCTAATAAACCTCTAGGTGAATCTCCTCCCCCAGCAATTCAAGGGAGTCGATAACAACTGCCTCCCATACTTGGGCAGAACTGAGAGGAGCCGTGATACAGGACATTATTGGTCGAATCATGAGACTTCTGTCAGAAATTATCGTTTTGATATTCTTCACAGTGCTAATGAGAATTCCGGGTCCACTGCATTAAAATCACCAATGTAGTAATTTACGATTCAATGAAGTAAGTTTTCACTGCATAACTAGGGTGTCTGTGCAAGTTCTTCTAGCTTGTTACCTCCTCATATAGTAAATAGCGGGATGAGGAGGACAAGATGAAGGAGTGATGTCTCACTTACTTACCCCTAATCTTAATTTCCCCAAAGCACTCCTCACCCCCAGTCCGCATCCCTGCCTCCCTCGTCACCCCCCAATCCTCCATTTTGCACCTCTATAATGAAGTGTGATATTCACAAGAGGACATCTGAAGGGATGGAGGACTCTTCAACCCAAGTGGTCAAAAAAACAGACAAACCTGTGCTGTCTGCTATTTGCTGACCTAGGCCATCACTCCATTTTGAACTTTGTGATAGCATGCTTCCTTAGAGACAGATAAGGGTACTCATTTTAAGAATGAGCTCAGGAAGCTACTATGCACAACTTTGCACATTGAACAGAAATTCCATTATAGTTACAGACGAGAAGTGTCAGGACCTGTATAACAGATCAATGGTACATTTAAATCAAGGCTGGCAAAAGTATGTGGCTCAATGTCACTGAAATGACCACATGCACTTCCACTTACTCTGAAGGGTCTTAGACAAAATCCAAATTGAAAAACTGCACTTTCCCTTGGTTGAGTTCTTATGGGGAGAACCATGAGAATCCATTGTGTTACTTCATCTGCACTTATGTCAATAAGTGATGACATTGTACTGGATTACTGAAAGGAAGTGTATGATGTTGTAAGCTCTATATCTCATCAGGTGAGTTTGGTAACACCCTTATCAAAAGAAACTTGTGCCACGCAATCCAGCCTGGGAGTTTGAAAGTGGCAAAAAAGCATGCTCACATCTCTTGCCAAAGTGGGATGGGCCTTACCAAGTTATCTTTGTTACAAATACTGCTGTGTAGAGGCTTGCCACAGTAGAGCCACAAATCTCACACAAGGTTAGTGAAGATTTCAGCTAAAGAAGTGGTGTAAGATGCAGCAGCAGTGACAAGTGTAACTGAAGATGGAAATGTGAATATGCATCAAGGAGATAGGTGGCCTGGTAATGTGAAAAAAAAGAAAGAGAGTTTACAAGACCAGAAACAGTCAGAGAAGAGTCAGAGCAATCACAGCAAGATCCAAACGACAAGGATGAACAGCCTATAGTCAAAAGGTCGACAAGAGAAGAGTCCCTATTAAAAATAATGTAGCTTCTGAATGGTCTTAATGATCCTGCTGATACTGATTCATCTGTGCAAGCCATTGAACCAACTTACTGGCAATTAGTTCTGAAAGAAGAACCACTACAAACTCATTAAAAAAGAGTACATTGACAGATTTTTGAATTTGGATCATTTTCTTTTTGATTTGCACAGTACATTATAGTTAGAGCCTGTTTTGTTTTGTACCTTAGGTGTCCAATTGAAGATAGTGAGTTTCATATATATATATATATATATATATATACATATATATATATATATATATATATATATGATCTTAACATTCAAAGACACTGCAGCTTAATTTTCCAGATTTTTGTACTTAATGATTAGTACTCAGATTTTTTTTATTTTTTTTTTAGTTTAGTAGAAGTATGGCAATCAGCAAGAAAAGATGCTACAAAATGTTGGATATATTTTTATTGGTTATAATAATCAATATGTCCGTTGATCTATTTTTATGCTTGAATTTACCAGCTGGCTACTCATCAGCTGAACCTGCTGGGTTTATCACTACATACAATAGTAGAGTACATGTGAAATTAAACCATAGGAATAACACTTTGGTAAGTTCAGTGGGAATGTACATTGCAGTTTGATGTATTTCTGTGTTCTAATTTGTTGTAATTCAGTATTCTATGATTATGAAGATCAATAATTGCTACATGAGCACTTTCCTGCCTACTTCTTTCTCGGAGTGAGTCACCTACTTTCAGCTTCCTTTGAAATATTCATTGTCATGTAAGGTTTTTGCCAACATTCATCATGGTCGAGAATTCCTAGTGCCTCATCTTATGGACTACAGTGCTAATATGGAAGCTCTTCCTGAAGCTGGCAGATAATAAAGAGAATATATCTGAACATCTGAACCAGATTATGCAAGTGAACCTATGTTTCAATGTGTCAAAATAGGTTTGTGTGTAGATTCAGGGGAGAAGAGGGTGAGATTTAAAGAGTATATTGAGAGGAGATTGAAGATTACTAGAAACTGGAAAGAAGTGAGAGAGAGAGAGTTTTAGGAAGAGTCTAGAAAGAAATTTAGAAATTCAAGAATGCACCCTAGATTGAGAGTTCAGCAAGCGAGGAAAGAAGTATTATGTATGATGCTTCAAATGTCTTGAAATAATGAGCCAATAGAAATGGTTGGTAGGAGTGAATATGATTGGGGGGGTCTAAGGTTGATGATAGGTTTTTGATTGGTGAAGAACCAATTCTTACAGAAATGTATATGTTTGTTGTAGGGCTGCTTATTTTAACCTTCCATATAATTGGATAGGAAGCTTCTATCTTTCTTAAGTCTTTCCTAGAATTTATCATGCGAATAAAACAAGTGAGATAGATGATAATAGTCTAAAGAGAGTGATGTGGTTTTAGTCACATTAAGATGAATGTCTTTAGCGTTATCATCCCTTCAGTTGGTGTGGCTTTGAATAATGTGCAAAGAAAAATCTTTCAACACTACTTTATCGATTGGCTTCTAACACTGCTGGATCATTAGCATGTATTGATGAAGAATTCCTTGCTATGCTTGCAATAACTATGCAAAATCATCTTATATTAAAGATTTTACTCGTGAAGGAGGGCAGACTGTGCCTTATGCTGAGGGATCAACAAGTTTGTACCTCCATTCCTGATGATAGTGCGCTTATTACTGACTACTTTGGCAATATCACTAACAGTTCATGTGAAGCAAAAGTTCTTTAAGAGAATGGGTTATTTGAATTGGATGGTACATTGTTTAATGAGATTAAGAGGGGATTTGCAAAGGGTAGTAACTGGTTTGATGATATAGGTAGAAGCATGTTAAGAAAGATCCAAACACCACTAAGTTTTGTTCTTACATGTGTAATCAGTTTAATTTTTTTTGCTTAAATTCATAGAAGAAATGTGTTTTAAATGGTGAGTAAATTGTGTCGGTACAAATGAGTTTTCAGCAATGTTTGAAAGAAAAATAAATAAATAGAAGAAATTGAGATGGAGAACATTAAAACGTGTGCCTATTATGGCATCCAAACTCTGGAGGAGTGGAGATGGGTGAAGTTGAAGATGATGGAGATGTTATTATAGATTTAATAATGAAAGTTGTGATGACAATTCATCATCTGGGGACTGTAGGAAATATTTTTATAAACAAATAATGGTTGCTAAGTGTTACTAATCCGTTGCATTGAAAATGACATCGCAACACTTTACAAAAATGTCTACTATTGGATAAATGTGGCCCTGACTCCATTTTGAAATGCTATGCCATGATTTCATTTTTCACATTGACTCCGCATGCAGCAAAATGTGCACTAATGCTTTGTGATGACTTGCAGTGAGCCTCGGAGGTAGCTGTCTTAAAGGTATAACAATCCACGCTCTTTCTTGCCTGTGACTGATAGGGCCACTTATTCAGTGAGTCTGTTATTGTTTTATGTAGTACAGTGGTGCTGTCACATCTGATGACATTATGTCAAAAGGTTGCTAATAGAATATTGATTTAGGGAATGGTGTTAGGATGATGATGTATTAGTTTTGTCTTGTGATGTATTGCATCCATGTAATAATTTACTCTCTTCATGCTGACTGTGTGGGTATTACTGTAAAAAGTATTTTAAAATGGAGACTATCCTGGATATGAGTCAGAGAGAGTTTTGCTCAATCCTTGAAAACATATAGAGATATCAAAACATGGTGTCAGCTCTAGACAAGCCCACAAGAGTGCAAGGAGTCACAGTCAAGTGGGGCATCATAAAAGAAAAAATACAGCTGTTAAACCTAGGAAGGTTGCAACATTTGGCAACAGTGCCCCATCACAATGCAGTGACAGAGGGAAGTTCTTTAAGGTGGATCACAGAGGGATAAAATTAGACTGAAAGTGTCCACATAGTTATACATCATACACTGGGCAATGCTCTTAGGATTAACCAGAAGATCGTCCTACAGTGTCATTCTCTCTATGTTGACCTACCTCTAGGAGTCTCAGAGGTCTTAATGGCATCGTACTAACCTTCCATATCATAACAATGCAACCTTTGGCCAATACCAGGCCCAGCACCTTGAATCTGAGCTGAGAGGATTCATGTTTCTTTTTAAATAGTAGCCCAACAAGGCATAACATTAGCATCCCAGCAAGTAAGTCATATTGTCCCCCGCCATGCTCTGTGTACCCCTTGGCATGTGTGTTGTGCATAGCATATGCAATTGATAACAATGTAATATGGTCCATTATTTCCATTGAGGGGTTTTTGTGACATCATAAACCTCAATGCTAAAAACTGAGTGGGCTGTAAATGTCACTAAAGTCCCAGGATGTCAATATAGGACCATATAATGTGTTACCCATTATCTATGTTCTATATTACATATTTATTTTGATAAGGCGGTGTTCTTCAAGGTGAAGCTAACGATTGGCACTAACAGGAACTGCAATGCTTAGGTTTTGTTTACCTTTCATTAAATAGATTGTTGATAAAACGTGATTCTGTCATTGCAGCAATTACCACGTAATTATGCACATAGAACACTTGCCACATTGTTTGCAACATGAGGGGCATAATTTGTAGATTTTACAAGAAATTGTGCTCAAATGATGAAAATAATTCTGCCTGAGATGTGCCACATATTTTGTCTCTATGCCACATAATCCTAATAGCACTGACATATGCATGTGTGTGTTTGTGTAGGCGTGTGCATGTGTGTGTGTGTGTGCTTTTTGTTTTGCAGGCAAAGATGTTTTTGCATAGCACCTATGATACCTAATAGAAAACATATGGGCTACCCTGTTACCATTTAATTGATGACCAGAGGCTTTGCAATAGGATTATTAAGATTTAATTTTAATTTAATGCAAATAAAAGAGGTGACATGAGGAAAGAGACGAGCAAAAGGAAAAAAGAGAAAAAAATCTAGATCTGATATTTTTAATGTTCATATTTGGGGCAGTCCAGGTATAAAGTGAAAGAACAGGAGGCTAAAATAGAAGACAAACCCAAAGTTAGCTTATTTTAAACCAATATGTAAGTTCATGTGGTGAAGGCATTTAAATAATCACACATATTCATCTGAGCTCTTAATATCGGTTGAAGGCAGTTTGGTTCCACTGATTATGTTGCAGGTTCTGCTCGAAGTGAAAAGGGCAGATGGCCAACCCTAACTATCCCAGAATTTTCTTGACTTCTTTGTGGACCACTCGGCTGATCATTTATGGGGAGGTTGTCAATGAGGAATTCATTCTTTGCCTATGGCCGATCTTTAGTTTTGTGAGAAGATATACTCCAAATGTTATCCTGAGCATTCTGATCATTCTCCTGTGAAACCAACTGCCCCTTTAATTGTGTACCTTACTATGGATTTCTTTATACAGAAAGGTTTTTTAATCTCTGAGTAATTGATGGGTATTCACCTACACAGAATCTTTAATTTGAATATCATTGATTACTTAATTTCAACATTTAAAAGTCTTTTTAAAGTGCATTCTTTTAGATACGAATGAAAAAGAAAAGTATACCCCATTTAGAAGGGATTTTGCTTTGGTTTGGTGGTTAGAAATAATGATATTTATTAATTTTAAATTCATTTAAATAGCACAGTGCATGGGCTGACCCAACGCAAAGAACCGCAAGGAGAGAAGGCAAAGAACAACATCAGAATTTCATCACAAAAATGGTCAACAGAATATACAAATTTTAAGAAGTCTTGAGAAAGCACTTCTGAGTTCGGATAATGATTGTCCTGTCCTAATTTGCAGAGATAGTTAGATCCACAGTCTAGGTCCCAACACCGAGAATACTAGTATGACGTAACTATTACATTTGGGATGCAGTATGGTTAATAAGAATTGATTGGAGGAAACACTTGTCCTTTTAGCTTAAACCAAATTTATTGGCAACATAAAATGGTTATAGGGCTTGTACTATAAAGTCTGGATTTTAAAGTTAGCTCTGGCATCTATTCAAAGCCAGTATACAAATCTTCTGAAATCAGTATATAAAACCAGGAGTTACCTGAATTGAAGACTTTTGGAGATATTGTAGCCCACGTTTTTTGGAGTGCTGAAAACCTGTATACTAGGCATTTTTTATAATCAAGTTCACACTTACACAAAGTTTGCACCTCCAGTTTTTGGGACTCAAGAAGTATAATCACTTTTTCTACTTGTAGATCTAAATTCATGTCACATCTTCACAGAAACCCAGGGTTCTTAACCGTGTCCTTAAATATGACAAAGTTGACAAGTACCATTAAAACAGTCAGAGGTTTGGACAAGGTTTTAGGAAAAAGAATGTGTGATCAGGGCCAAATACGATAACATCGGTTTTGTCCTTTACTTAAATTTAACACAGTATCACTTTAGCATCCAGCAATTCAGCAAATAATTTGTTGGCCTCAAACTTGTCAATTAGCCCTCTGACACAAAATAGATTTGTGTGACCTGTTTCAGAAGGGAGACAGAATTCAGGACTTCACGTGTGAGCACCTGGCCCGAAAATGCAAAAACCATAGCCAACAGCACTAACACATGTATAAACGTCAGCAACTAAAAATTCAAGTTATTTTGCAGAGCTCAGATTCTGATTGCATGAAAGGCCAGAGAATGATATATAATGTGCTTGTTTTTTAAATTTGCAACTGTTTCTTAAGGTTGTATTGACATTGGGAAGGATTCACTGTTTAAGAAATGTTATCAGATGTACCATGAAGGAGTTGGTCCACATATAGAAATTACATTACAGTTTGCCTTGTCTGAGAACTGAAGTGTTTTGGAAAAATTGATCTCTGAGGGATCGCTGTGCTTAGAGTTTTTGTCAGACATTCTCTGGGAGGCATGGAAGCTCTGCATGTCATTCAGCTGGGAGCCTTCACTCTCAAGAACATCCTGCTACATGGATTTTATTTAGGATTTGACTGTTAACATATGTTGCTCCATTAAATCTTGCAGCTTACTTCCAACTGCTTCTTCAATGGTGTGCCCTATTTACTGCAGTCCAGCAACTGGTAAGGACCTGTTCAAAGCTAATTGGTCCAAAAATAGATTCCATTAGAAGAGATGGCATGTTAAAAAGTCAGGAGAGTCCATGAAGTTAGTTAATAAAATTACGATCGGTGACTAGTAGGTCTGTAGTTACCTTCCGGCGCTCCAAACTTACTTTCACCAAGCTTGTTTCAGGGAAGAAGAGGTCCTGAAATATCAGTGCCTTTTGGTGAAATGCTTGGCAGCTCTGGGGTCCCACAACACAGGGGTACACAGATGCAAAGTACTTTTTCCATCAATCTGCTGAACTGGCATGTTGTTTCCTTATGGTTGACAGCATCCTTGCATGACTTTACTGCTGCAGCTAGGACAACACTACCAAAACCTATAAAGGTAATTTTCCTTTTGAAAGCATGCATGAAACCCTAAACTGAATACAGAGATGCACTATAATGATTGATGTTGATTTTGAAAATTTACTTTTATAGTTTGAAGCACTAATTGGCAGTTTAGAGGTATATTTTTGTTGCATATTTTTGCATCCTATATTGCATGAGAAAGCCAAAGGATCTACTTTACTTTAAAAGACTGTTGAAATGTTCACGATGCAATATTGCAGCTTTGTATGTTAAGAAAAGTGATTAATTGGGGGAGCGTTGTCAAGACAGCAGTGGCCTTAGACACGCTCCTCTGGAACTCCGTGGCCAAGAGCCTCATAAAGTAATAAAATAGTCATCCTGGCAGTTAAATGTCCCAATCAATGTTCCACTTAGCAGGCTTGCTAGGGTCTCTAACCGATCGGATGAATGCGTGCATTGAGCTGGGAGTGCAACCATGAGTAACTCTGTCCTTGACCTCATGTCTGCCTTTGGGACAAGGTGGTTCCCACCTTGCTGTAAACGAGGTGATAACACTGGAGGGCGGAGGAGTGAAGAACCTAGATGCTGGCTGGAAATTGAGCATGGAGAGCCGTTTTCTATGGTGGGGTGCGGTTGTAGACAATGAACAGTGGACTACTGTTAAGCAGGTATTGACATTTGATCTCTGGTGGTGTTGTCCGAGACACACACTACGCACAAGACCGCAGACTAGGCCCAAAAGTCAGAAAGTGTACAGGACTTCCCCCTGCACCCTCTTCGGGTGATCAACTGGGCTACTGTCTCCACTGGCTGGTTATGACCCTCACACTTCTCCTTCCCCTAAAATGGGGCAGGGATTCTGGATGGAGACTCAAGGCCTATGTGGGGTGGAAGTCCCTCCACTTGACTGCTTAGATGTAAAGCTGATAACAGGGAGTTACACACCTTAACCCAGGACAGTCAATGTGGCAAGTGTGATTCTTTTTTCTCTTGAAACTGACTGTATCAACCCAGCTCAATGCGCTGTGGTCTTTCACTGGAAGGTTCTTTTATACCTTGGTTCCCTGAGAGGTGAAGGGCCCCTCCTTCAGATTAAATCTATAGGCAAGAATTGGCTAATCTCAACAGTGCCTGACTTGGATACACAATTCAGCCACAAAAATTAGACCAAAAAACAAAGGGCCAGATTTACAAGGCCCTTGCTTCCCTTGGAGCCACATTTGTGGCAAACTTTTTGATGCAAATGTGACGCTACTGGCCCACTACCATAGCGCCATCTTTACACTCTTTGCGCCACATCATGCATAATATATGCATGAAGTATGTGAAGGGGCGTTCCCTCGTTAGAGGGTCACTAAAAATGGCGCAATGGAATCTACAAGATTTTATTGTGCCATTTCTAGCATCATATTGAACGCCTGCTTAGGTAGCCATTAAAATGAGGCTCCCATTGATTTCAATAGTCTTCTTAACATTATACTGGATTAGTGTCATTTCTTATTATGCTAATCCAGTATAGTCTTACAATAGCGTCAATAAAATGACGCTATTGCCCCTAACTTGGATGTTGAGCTCTTAGGAGCTCATCACAGGATATTAGCTGACAGTGTCTCTTAAACTGAATTTTCACTGGCAATCTTGAAACCATCACTATCAGATGTACAAAAGCAATTCAAGGGCCTGAAGGTAAAGTAAGACAAGGGGGCTACCAGAGAAGATGCAAAGAAGTGGTCACACCACAACAATGTTAGAATAGTCGGTATCCCAGACAAGACAGGGGGCCTCAGCAATTGAAAAACTGGCTGGCAAACACAGTCCTGACTGGGAAGATCTTAAAGTTCTTCTCTGTAGTGCAGGACCATTAAGTACCAAGTAGATAACCGGCGCCAGGTGCTCCACTGCAGCCCATGGTAACAAGACTACTCAATTTCCAGAATATAGGCTTTAATTCGACTATGAATGCCAGTTTTTACACCCCACTTTGTTGCACAAGCATTTTACATCCCACATTGAGGGTTTGAGGTATTTGCAATCTTTAGCTACTCCTGAGATTTGTTTTTCTGTGCACAGTTTTATCAGATGCTCAATAAAATCAAGGACAAACTATGCTTCTTGATTGATTAAATTATTGTGGTTTAATATGTGGCTTTTAGGGTTTTTAGCAGGTTTATATTTTTTCAAATTCCTATTCTTTATAAGGCAATGTGCTGTTGACTAGGGTGGGGAAAACTCGTTTTTTAGGAATACTTCTAAATTTCATGTGTTTTATTAATGAATTGTTGTGTCTGTGATTGTTTTTTGTAATTACTGCTGTGCTTTTATGATCATTATGACCTTGATTGAATAAAGTTTCTTCACCTCCACTCGACTATGAATACCAATAAAGTACTTTTCACTGACTGTACATATGCAGTACAAACGCAATGAGATTCCTTTACAAGTGAAAATTGCACCAACTGGAAATGATACATGCTTTGTCGAACACTGCAAAGTTAAGAGTGATTGAAAACAACACAACCCATGTTTTCACATCTACCACTGAGAGCCTGTTCTGACTAGAATCGTTGTGTCTCTCTCCAACCACTGACTTAAACAAAAACACCCATGACGACAAACACTGCAACAGAATGGCATTTTGTTTGCTGACCAAGTGACATCAAATTTATTTTTATTTAAGATGCAGGCATATTCACATAGCATACATTCAAGAGATACATTGTGTGATAAATTATTTGGGTTGTTGGTTGAGTGAGGTGATAACCCTGCTCAAGCAACAGCCACAGCCCCTGTCAGGGTAGACCGCATAAGTAACTACATTAACCTGTGCTTAACCCTCTCGTAGTTTGACACCAAAGCAGTAAAGCCTAACTTAGAGGCAATGTTTAAAGTATTTATTCAGAACCTCCCCTAAGGGGCAGGACTTGAGGGGCATTACTTGAGGGGCTTAGGACTCACTCAGGCTGAGTCCAGGTGGGGGTTTTAGATGGTTGGAGCCTTTTCTGACCCAGAGACTCTGATCAGGAGGCCAGCCAACTAGCCCTTGGAGTCATTTTGGTAGCTCTCAGCAGTAGAACAAGGCTCAAACAGCAGGGCAGGACTCTTGGGGTTCAAGACAGGCTTTAGGCATCAAGCATTCCTTCTAGGCACAGCAAAGCAGCCTTCTGAAGTACACAGTAGGTCACAGCAGCAGGCAGTCCTCTGAAAGCCCTTCTGCATGTCCAGTAAGTGAACTGAAGAGTGGGTCCTTTTTTTATACCTGGAGCCTTCTTTGAAGTAGGTAACATTTAGAGAGAATTCCTTTTGAAGTGCTTGAAGCTTTCTGACTCCCCTTCCCTCACTCCAGACTGGCTACCTGAGCAAGGAGTGGTGACAAATCCTTTGTGTGAAGGAAGGCACAGCCTAATGAGTTGCAAGCGGGCTGTGCCCAGCTCTGCCCCCCCATCCTGCCAGTGAAGGCCCAACCAGGCACATCTAACCCCTCTAATGTGTGGCTGTCTCAGACGAATAAACAAAGTCCAACTGCCAACTACACCCAGTCATGTGGCCCTGGAACAGGCTGCAGACACCAATTAGTTAGGGCAGGAAAATGCCAACTTTCTAAAAGTGACATTTCAAAAGAAATTGTAAGTTAAAATAGAACTTTACCATTAAAGAGAGTTTTAATTGCAGTTTCCCAGACACCAAGCATGACATGTTTACCGTTCCGAATCAAATGTTATTGCTTATTAAATGAAATACAGCAACCCAATGGTATCCTATGGGAGAAGTAGGCCTCACAGTAGTGGAAAACAAATTTATGAATCTTTCATTAGAGCGAGGGCCAAGTCCAACAAATTCCATTAAATTAGAACTGCCAAAGTTAGCTAAGAGATGAAGGGGACACAGTTAATAAGAGAGAGACAATAGTCATTTTCTCTAAACCAGGTTGTGATCCCTTAGATGACTCCCTAGAACTTCCCTTGTGTTGTCCCCTTTTACTTTTCAGTGTAGATTACAAAATTCTGGGGAAAAGGATGGAAAATAGGCCACTCCCTGTGGCAGCAGTGTACATTACCCTGATCAGAACAGGTGCATACCTGAATGAAACATGTTCCTAAATCTGATGAGATTGTTTCATCTTATGGAGAGATTCCCTAAAGAACAATACATCCCATGAGTGATGCTTTAGACTGGCCATACCTACTTGAAGAGATAAGAAAATAAGGCATAGAACAAGTCTTCCTGAAGTGAATATCACACGTGTACAAAAACCCTTTGACAAGGAGGCAGAAAGGACAAATATTCTTAAAACAGTGGAGCATGTTTAGGGGCACTAGGCACCACTAGCCCCTACCATTCATAATATTCACATTGTGTATGGACTCCTGGAATGTATGCAGCAAAAATTAAACTCACATTGGGAGATATAGTTAAAGAATCATTGGCATATTCTGTCACTTAATATAAATGTTACCCTTTTTATATCTGCAAGATTGAAATAGGAGTTTGAACAAGGTCATGATCCTGATAGATCTATTCAGCAGGATGTCGAGCTTAAGAACAAGCTAGTCAAAAGGTTTTCTCTACACACTTCACTATCTGATATCGAACAAATGGAGGTGTCTCCAGCCAGACTGGGACGAAGATTTCAAATGTTCAAGTGCTTAGGTGTACAAATTTACCACTACAGCATATAGCTCATCATGGACAACCTTGGCAAGATGATTAAATCCATGAGGAAATCAGTAACATTCTGGAATTGGCTTCCACTATCACCAATCGGGAAAGTAGCAGTAGGTAAAATGCTTATTTTGCCCAGATTGATGTATTTTTGAGGCCTTGTGGATAGTACTGAGTGGGTGCTCTTTTCGGGAACTGCAGAGCACACTAATTGGATTGTTTTCATGCAGCTGTAGACTTAGAGTGTCCACCAAAGTACACAATGGCATATTTGTAAAGGGAGACTGTGAGCCTTTCTCAGTGAGACCTATTATCATGCTAGTCAGCAGCAATGGTTATGAAATGGGAGTCCACCTGCAATAATATAGAAAATAATGATGTGCAGACTGCAGTGCTGAACAGCACAATACTGTGATGGACATTGAGAATTATTAACTGGTTACCACCTAAACTTTGTACCCTGTTGTTATTGATCAGACACTGTTTAAAATGATACCCAAAGTTGCTATACATACCACTATGGTGCCTACACAAATTTCAGAATTTCCCTATTGTGTGTGGCTCTCAAGGAAGAATACACAAATCTCAACTGTCAACTACATTCAGTCATGTAACACAGAGACACTCTGCAGACACGAATGGCCAGATGTATGGCTATTTCCATTTGCAGGTCTCTAATTGCGATTAATTGTGAATCTCAATCAGAGATTCACAAAATGAAATGTACATTTCATAATTTAATTTTACTCAATGGTTAGGTGCAGGATTTATGAAGTGGGGTGATCTATATGAGCATAAGTTATTGCACACATTCAATAATGTGAGAGAAGTGTACCATATACAGTACTCGGAGCAGTGCAATCAAACAAACATGGGAGGTAGACTGGACAGAACTCCCTAAATCAGAGGCTCTGCATTTCTTCTTCACCCATGGTCAAGGAAGGAGAGCCATCATAGTAATGCAACATGTGGTCGTGCCTGAACAAGAGTATGAGGTTAGAGATAAAATGGGGAAACCAACATATGTCAAAAGATCCTAGAAAATAAATGGCCAAATTTTCTGAAGTGCAAGAGCTGTACAAAAAGAAGTGCAAAAGTTGTGTTTAGCAACCGCCACCTAAAATACACACAATTGAACTAAATGCAACAAACCTACCTCTCTCACAAAGACATTGGATATGAGGGCACTAGCATACACTGTGCCAGAACACCTGATGCCCATTTTCACCACATTGTATGAGAATGTGCTGTGACAGAGAAGTATTCTGGAAATATGCTTAAAACAGTAAAAAACAGTATACAAATATAGAACTGAGTCATCTCACACGCTTACTAGGACACCTCGTCAGGTCACAACAATCCAAACACGTTTATAAATTTGTATGTCTTTCTATGACATGTCATATAGCTATGGCTTGTAATGCGAGTTTCCTTCAAGTTTATGCCTATGGTTAATGGTTGTCAAGAAGAGAGCCACAGCAGAAGGAAGACAAGTTAACACATATTCAGAAATAACAGATTCATTCCAACTGGGACACATTCCTGGTGAAATTTGAAGCAAAATTGGATGAACGCCCACCTTGACTGAATGTGGCACTAAATGTATTCTTGTAGGGGTAATAGAAGGGCAACAAGTAGAACTCCAGCATATTTACTGATGGTGTGAGCATTTTTACTGCTGTTTGTGCTTTCAGCCTCCTTCCAGTTAGTGACAGAAATGGGTGTGAAACAAATGCTGGATCCCAGAAAGCTAAACTTTTCTGAAAAGTAGACACAGTTCTTAATTCAGCAAGGGGTAATTTGTGTAGATCCTACAAGGGTTTCCTACAGAAAATAACATCTGAAATAAAAAACGTATTGAAATTGAGGTGAAAAAAACAGCCATATTTCTCCACGTTTTACTATGCAACTTTTTCCTGCGATGTCAGATTTTTTAAAGCAAGATACTGTTACGTCTGCTGGACTCTTCTGGTTGCCTAAGGGGTCGCTTCCCTTGCGTGAAATTGATGCAAAAACATAAAGATCCCTGGTGTCTAGTGGTTTCTGCACCCCTTGGAGGCAGATTGGCCTAAGAAAAATAGGCCGATCTACCCCCAGGGGCAGAAATGGCCTAAAAATATTTTGCCCCCTGGGCAGCGGCCCTTGCCCAAGTGGCCGCTCCTCTTGTGCATACAAATGATTAAAAAAAAAAAATCCCTGGTGGCATCGCAGCAGAAATGCTGAGAAAGACATCAAAGGAAAGGAAAGGCCTTTAATGCCTTTCTCCGCCCCTCCAGGTGATCGGCAAAAGCATTTCTCCTCCGATCCGTGCTGGAAGCTGAGCTTCCAACGCAGAGGTGCCGGACTCTGAAGCTGAGCTTCCAACGCAGAGGTGCCGGACTCTGATGAGGTCAGCACGCGATCGCGTGCTGAAGTCATCAGATGCCACGGGGATTGGAGGGGTGGGGGCAACAGGGGATGCGATTCCCCTTCCATCCCTGCACTGGGGGTGCCAAGGCGAGCCAGTTCAAAGACGTAACGGTTACGTCCTTGGCACCTCAGCGCCGCAGCCAAGGACATAACAGTTACGTCCTTGGCTGCGAAGGGGTTAAACAGATCATGTCTGCCATTGCAACCTGTGTGTGCAGTTTTAAACTGTTGTTTTGGTCTGGCAAATAAGGCTTTTGCCAGGTCCAAACCTTCTTTTTTTACACACATGTCCCCCTTAGGAAAGGTCCCTGACACCCCAGATGGCAGGGTACATTGTTAAAAGGTTGGACATGTACTTTTAAGTTTTACATGCCCTGGAAGCAAAATGTATTTCCCTACTGCAAGGCATACCTCTCTCATAGAATGGCATTGCAGTTACCTTATTACAATTTATAAGCTGTAATTCATAAATGAGAGCAGGTAACCAGTTCCTGTTTGATGCCTTTGGAATTTTAGTAACAAATCCTAATGTATAGCGAAGTAGGACTCTAAATTACAATTTTGAAAATGGCAGTTGACATTTTCTGCCTTAGCCATTTAGGGCAAATGAACCAATTTGCAGAATCTGGCCTCTTGCAATCATAAAATAGCATTTTGGTATGTACCAATGCTATTTTACAATTCTATAATCTATTTACCAAATCACAAAATAGTTCTGCAAGTCACTATTTGGAAGGGGCGTGCAGAGGGCGGGCACCAACATTTTGTCAGAGCAGGCAGTGGTCCCACAAACCACTGCTTACTCTGAAAAAATTAAAAGGAAACGTTTAATTTCTTTGTTTTTTAATGCATCCCATTGTCTTTTAAGGGAAACGGGCTGCATTACAAAAAAAACTGCTTTATTTTAAAAGCAATCACAGACATGGCAAATAGTGACCTACTTCATGAATTTAATGAGATAGGTCATTTGAGACCCTATTAGGGATTGTTAAATGTGTCTGAGACACATTTGTACATTTCATTTTGTGAATCTCTGATTGCGATTCACAATTAATCGCAATTAGAGACCTTCAAACTGAAATAGCCATACATCTGGCCATTCGTGTCTGCAGAGTGTCTCTGTGTTACATGACTGAATGTAGTTGACAGTTGAGATTTGTGTATTCTTCCTTGAGAGCCACACACAATAGGGAACTTAGGTGTGTCTGGATGGGCCATCACAGGAAGCATTGGAGAGATGAGCTGGGCCCAGCCCCACTTACACTTAAATAGATTGTGTCCTGTCTCCACACGATGAGCTGCATATCTTATATAGTGAGTCTGGAACCAGGAAGGCAGGCCACCTGTGCACTTTAAAGGCTTGCCTCTAAAAGCTTCTTCCCACTTCGAAGGTACAGCTGGGTACAAATATTGAACCTCGGGCACCACCTCTTCATACACTTCTGGACCTGTGGATACTTTGCTGTAATGCTACTCCGTTTTCTACATATTAGTCACCCCTAAGGTAGGCCCTAGGTAACCCATAGGGCAGGCTGCTATGTAGATAAAAAGCAGGACATGTACATATGTGTTTCATATGTCCTGGTAGTGAAAAAACCCAAATTCATTTTCCACTACTGTGAGGCCTGCTCTTTTCATAGACTAGCATTAGGACTGCCCTCATATACTTTTTGACTGGCAGAGTCTGATCTGAAAGGGGTAACCAAGTCACATTTAGTATGGCCAGAATGGTAATAGGAAATCCTGTTTATTAGTGAGGTTGGATTTAATATTACTATTTTAGAGATGCGCTTTTAGAAAGTGAGCATTTCTCTGCACTTAAACCCATCTGTGCCTTACAGACAGTCTACAATCAACATCTGGTCTGTGCTGGTTGACCGCTCCCTTGTTCATTTCACCCAGACAACCACAAACACAGGATACTCAGTCGCATCTACATTCACCTGCATACTGAATGGGTCTTCCTGGGCTGGAAGGGTGGAGGGCCTGACACTTACATTTCAAAGGCCAGTGGCCTGCCCTCACACAATGGACTGATAACCCCCCACTGGGACCCTGGTTGACAGGACTGGGCTGAAAAGGGAACTTGTGCACTTCAAACCCACTCTTTGAAGTACTCCCCACTTCAAAGCCATTTTTGGGTATATAAACTGGGCCGCTGGTCCTACCAACTCAGACACTTCTGGACCTACACCTGCACCCTGTCAGAGGAGCTGTCCAAATGTCTCATCTGGACTGCTTTGCTGAGAAGGACTGCTGCAATGCTGTTGCCTTGCTGCCCTGCTGGCCTCTGTCTTTGCTGGAAGGACATTGCCTTCCCCCAAAAGTGCTCTCCAAGGGCTTGGATTGAGCTTGCCTCCTGTTTCTGAAGTCTCAGGGCCAACAAAGACTTTACCTCTTCAAGAAATTACTTGTGTGTCGCAAATCGACACAATGCCTGCAGAAATCAACGCAAAGCCTGCATTGCCACTGAGAAATCACCGCACACCCTACCAGAACGACACAGCCTGACTTCCTGACTGGAAATTTGATGCAGGGCCTAGCTTGCGACAGGAAATTTTGACACATCGCCTACCGATTGATGCAGTTTCTGTGCCTTCTTCCAGAGCATCAAGAATTTTCACGCATTGTCCCTGGGTGTCAAAATATCCCCACATCGCAGTGAGGAACCAGGAGTGCATGCCGAAAATTTAGGCAAACCCCTCGCAGTGTGGAAAGAAACAACGCATTGTCTGTGCCGTGTTGGAAAATCCAACTTAACACCTTATTTTCATAGGCATCTCCTCCTCTACGGTCTCTGTGCATCGTTATTTTTGACGCATACTAGGTAATGTGTGTAACAAAGAGACAACTCTTTATTTGTAAGGATTGAGACTCTTCTAAACCTTTTAAAAGTGATATTTCAACTTATGCTTATTAGATCTTTGTCGTTTTGACCTTATTTTATTCAAATAAATATTATCTATTTTTCTAAATCTGTGTGATTTTTTTTGTAGTGTTTTCACTGTGTTACTGTATGATTTATTGCACAAATACTTTACATATTGCCTTCTAAGTTAAGCCTGACTGTCCAGTGCTGAGCTACCAGAGGGTGGGCACAGGATCATTTGGATTGTGTTGTGACTTATCCTGACGAGGAGTCTGGTCCCTACTTGGACAAGGGTGTATATCTCTGCCAACTATTTCTAACATATAGCCTATTATATGTATACTGTAAAGGTTACTGAAATTAATAAGTCCAACATACATGCAAAATTGGAAATGTTTGGAGATAAGGGAACACTTCTACAATGTTACACCTGACTGAAGGAGGAGTAATTGTTTACACAAATCCCAGTCTAAGTTACAGTTACCTTAGGGCATGAGTTACAGTTACTTGAAATAACTATAACTGCTGATTTTCAATGGCTTTGTCTGAGTAAATTCAGAATCTAACTTGTTTTAAGTGAATTTTTATGTTTTAAAAAAATTCTATTTCCTAACTATAACGTTCCTGTAAGCCTTGTGCTGTAGTTATTTCTTCTTGAAGAAACACATGCGTCCAAGTGTAGGTAAAATTTTGTTTATTGGAGAAAGAGAAACTCCAACCACAGTAATCACACCAGCATCTTCAACTGTTTCTTCACAGATCTCTCTCCCTATTGAATCCTAAACATTCTACATAAAACTCACCCAATGAATGAGCTCACCATGGTAACTTATGAACAATGAAGTAAATAAATGCATAATAGCTTTAACAACTATATTCACATTACCACACTTTGTTTTTCAAAACAATTATTTATATACTTTCTACCTATTACTTCTCACTACAGCACATTGATATACTCACACTGGGTTCAGGGTACCTCTACCTTCGCCCCCTCATCTTCATTCCCATGCACATTTCAACCCCAGAGACTGTTCTCTAAACAAAATGCTGGTTGCAGTGGTCCCTGGGGCAGAAACTGGGGTGGCAATGAAGATGATGGGGTCAGGGTAGAGGTTCCCTGCCCCAGTATGAGTATAACAATGTGCAGCAGTGAGAAGTAATTAGTACAAAGTGTATAAATAATATTTTGTTTTATGTTTTCCGAAATCTGTGGATCCGTTCACTGGGCTCAGCATGGCCCCCAGTGTAAATCCACAGGTGGATCCGCGGACTTCACAAAACATGTCATGAGTGATGTAATATTTGACATTATAATCAGTCGTCTGAGGTTGCTGAAATGCTGTCCAAGTCTTTACAGGTCACCGTACTACTACACATGTACACAAGTGCATCCCAGGTGAGCTTGCCAGCTTGTTGGCTCAAGGGAACCTTTTAAACACAAGGTGGGAGGGAGCACACTGCCTCTCATCCCATCACAGTTCACTCCATTGCATTCTGGTAAATCCAGTATGCTTACTTCAAAGTTGCTCTAGTTTTTCACCAAAGTTAATGCAGGTAGTGATGATTATCGCTAGACACATTTTTCTGGGTTTAGCCCTTCGTTAGTAGAGAGCAGAGGTAGCAGCGAGAAGAGAAAAGTCATATGGGGTTGCTGGAATGCTGCCTGAGTCTTCCCAGGTCACCATACTACTCCACAGGCACACAGGTGCATCCTAGGTGAGCTCATCAGCTTGTTGGCGCAAGGGAGCATTTTAAACACAAGAGGGAAGGAGCTCACTGCCTCTAATCCAAGCACAGTTTACTCCATGGTATCCCAGTAAATGCAGCATGCTTACTTCAAAGTTGCTGTCGTTTTTCACAAACATTGGTGCAGGTAATCATGATGGGGGCTATGTGAAATTCTGCAGACAAGATACAAAAATCTGTGATAACTCTTCCTCACTCTGCAAATGGGCAGAGTTGTGCTCAGCGGCCTGTTCATGCTGTAAAGTGAGCGTGAACCGCACCACACAGTCACATGCACCCATTTTGTTTCACACGCTCTGTGCATGTTGCTGGGCCCATAGTTAAATCTACCATTAATCTCTGCAATCCTTCCCCTATCCCACTTACCCACCCCTGTTTTACTTTTACTATAATAGTGCATGTATTTGTGTTTGTGTATTTCATGTTTTTGTCTTTTTTTCTGTGACTTTATGTTCTTTTTTTTTTTGCCTTTACTTCCTCATTTTTTTCCTTTATATTCCTTCATTTTTCTTCGTTGTTTTTTTCCCCAAACCAGCGCCATGGCAGAGCATGGGCGGGGTGGCACCAATGCAGGTACTAACTGCACACCTAACAGTCGCAGGGGACACCAAGGGGTGCAGCCCTGCAACATTTTTTCGTAGGCGCGGTGGCCATACTATTTTTTTAATGTAGTGCCATCTACCCTCTATACTGACAGCAGGCAGCAGGCCGAGGAGTGGGTATGGCCTGCAGGGGATTAGGCTGCTGTGGAAGAAGGTGTGCTGGTGTGTGTGGAGGTTAACTGGAGTTCGGCACACCGGGCAGCAGTTGACGAACCGCTGGGCCAACATCCTTGACCGGGAGAAGGACCTGCTGGGTCTCCATGTTGTGGGGCTTGGTGAGGTGAGTAATTATGTTTTGGTTTTATCCTACAAAGCTAAATTGTTTTTTCAAATGGCATGCTCCTCACACTCTACTATTGCTGGCTGCAGCTGCTGTCCACTTTGCTCTGTTTCCTGAAACGATTGGGTCCTACTTTGCGTCACCATGATTGTAGTGGCTGCCTCCCTGACATAAATTAGATTGGGCTTAGGTTAGGTTGGAGGTGGTGCGTTGATGCAGGAGTGCTGCTCACGGGTTCCTCCCCGAAGCCAGTGCGGCAGGCACACATCTCCAGAAATAGGTTGTGGTTGGCACACCAGTGGTGCAAAGCTGCTTCTTCTCACTGGCCACTTTCTTGGCAGCACCTTTCTTTGGGGCCATCTTAAAGCTGTCAGATGGCAGTGGCATTGAACTGCACAAGTGGAGGCGATTAGACGACTGACATCACGTGTTGTGTGGTCAAGTGTTTTGGACACGCCTTTTGTTTGGCAGTTCTGTGGGTGATGTCTCCTCTTGTGCACACTAAAGCAAACAAGCAAGAAAAACATTTAGTTAAATGTGGCATTGTTGCAGTTTGAATTAGTACAGACAAAGACAATGTAATTTAATGTGGTTGGTTACATAAGTTATTATCCTAAATAATTAACAAAATATACAACCATTTAAAAGTCATATCACAATATCATAAAATAAAATTGCATTTCTTATCATAAGAATGACACAACATACAGATATAACTCTTTGCTTTATGTGCATCTATTCTAAAGGAAACACATGTGGCAGTCGGAGAGGTGCATAGGAAAATTCAATAATCTTTAAAAAATGAAGGCTAGTGGGCCCCTATGGCTGGCATAGGGGTACAGGGAGAAATGGAATAACCATTTAAAAATGAATGATGCTGGTGTATTTGCTGTGCACCTACTATGACAGGCAGGGGGGGTCAGTGGGGAAATGGAATAATACCTAAAACAATGAATGCTGTTGTGCAGCTGTACATCTATGGCAGTCAGGGGGGAGATGGATCATGGATGGAGGCAAAATGCAAAAAAAATAAAAAAGAAATAAAAAACAATACAAAAGTTAAATTACAAAGATTAAAAAATAAATTTTTAATTGAAATAAAAAAATAAAATTATAAAAAAGTAAAATAAAAATAAATAAAATAAAAAAATAAAAAACAAAAATTAATTGGCAATGTTCATACTACGGAAGTATGAGAGACCCGTTGGGAGGCAAGGAGATGCAGGTGAAAAATGAAAAGAAATGCATGTAATATAAAGCACTGTTCATCATACTCATATTCATAATATACATATAATACAATGATCCTCAAGCATATTATTAAAGTGATATCACATGCATGCCTATGGCAAAAGCGCACTGGCTGGCTGCTCAAAATGGCCGTTTGACACTTGGAGAAGATGATGGAGTAGTACCGTTCCTTTTTCTTGCTGGAGAACTGGGAGCCCTTGATTCTAAAAGAGAAAGTTCTTGCTCAACAGAAAGCTCCACCTCCTTTTCTGCTCCAACTTTGGAAGATCTGGCTGCAGCTGCTGTCCACTTTGGCCTGTTTCCTGAACCATTTGGATATAACTTTGTGAAAAGGACAAATCCAATTCAATATCACTGCTTGTTGGGGTCACCATGATTGTAGTGGCTGCCTCACTGACAGACATCGTCTTAGGCTTGGGTTGGGGTGGTGCTGTTGTTGATGCAGGAGTGCTCCCAGGTTCCTCCATAGAGGACGGAGTGGCAGCAGGCACTTGTCTCCCGAAAAAAGTTGCAGTTGGCACGCCACTGGCGGAAAGCTGCTTCTTCTCACTGGCCACTTTCTTGGGAGAAACTTTCTTTGGGACCATCTTAACTTGCTCTAGGTTGGCAGTAGCACTAAGATGCACAAGCGAAAGAGTTTGGTGGCTGTGCTCCAAAGTAACAGGAGGGCCTTCTGTTTGGTAGTACTGCAGGTGATGTGGGGCTTCTTCTCTTGTACACCTGAAAACAACCAAGAAAGAAAACATGTAGTTAATGAAACGGGGCATGCATTGTTGCAGCAGGCTGAAAATAGTACAGAGAAATTCACTCTTCGTGTGGTTGATTACTTATGTAAAATACCTTGTTGTTATTGTAAAGGCAAACCACACCACCACACCATAAAAAATGACATTGCAAACCAGGCAGCACAACGGGCAGATCTAGCACTTTACTTTATTTACATCTGTTTTAGGAGACACCTAGCGTAGTCAGAGAGAGGTGCATGGGTAGATGGAATAATCCTTTAAATAAAATAACCTATGGCAGCAAGGTGGTCCACAAGAAATGCTTTGGTGGATGGATGGAAGGAGGAATAGAATGGATCTGATGAACAGATCAAGGCAAAATGCAGAATTCAATAATAATAAAAATAAAAAATTATCAAAAATTGTTAAGATATATATTTAAACAAATTAAAAATAAAAGTAAACAAGCATTTGCAATGTAACGGGTCTCGCGTTTGCTCATGTTAGAGCTGATCGCGTTGTAAACTCCTAACCTGAAATTTCATCTATCGGCAGAAGTGCTTTTATGTACGTAACCTGAGAAAGTGCAATTAACTGTGTAAAGCGCTCGACTTCTGCCAAGCGAAATCGCGCTAGGAAAATATATAAAAAAAGTAGTCCATGAGACGGACAGAAAATAGCGAGCCTCGCATGTTTTCTGTACTTGGTCGATGCGCTCGAGGAGGGCTAGCCACCGGAAAAGGCATGACGTATGCATGCCTTCGACTAATGAAAGCAAGCAGATTTTAATAGGCAAGCCCACGAACCAATAAAAAACACTGATGTGACGTCGACAGGGCTCCGAGCCCTTTTCTAATACCTAAAGCATCTCACTGCGATACGCATGCGCGAGCGCATGCAACGCAGGCTCGACCCTAAAAAGTAAGAAAATAAAAAAATAAAAACTTAAATATAAAAATAAAAAAGATATTAAAAAATAAAATTAAAAAAAGGAAGAAAAATAATAAAAAATAAGACTAAAATATCAACATTAAAAGAAAAAAGTAAATTAAAAATAAATTAAAAATGCATAAAAATTACATTAAAATTAAAAATAAAAATGTAAAAAATAAACTAAAAAAATAAAAATAGAAACTTCAAAAACAAATGATCAATAACTAATGTTGTTTCTATGTAAGCCTATGTCATCTCAAAGACACACTGGATGCACAGTGTATGCACAGTGTATGCACAAAATGGCTGCCAGCCAGCCACATAGTCAAACAACAACAACAAGGAGCTTGGAGGAAGCATGGAGAACAAGGAAAACATGCAAGACTATGGGAAGGGACACGGGCTGCATGAACAAAATGGCTGCCAGCCAGCCACATGGTCAAACAACAACAACATGGAGCAAGGAGGCATGGCAAACAAAGATCACATGCATGCCTATGGCAAAGGACACTGGCTGGATGGACCAAATGGCTGTCAGCCAGCCACATAGTCAAGCTACAACAACGAGCAAAATGGAAACATGGAGAACAAAGAACACATGCAAGCTTATGGCAAGGGACACTGGCTGCATGGACAAAATAGCTGCCGGGAGGTCACATGGTCAAACAACAAGGAGCAAGGAGGCATAGCAAACAAAGAACACATGCAAGCCTATGGCAAAGGACACTAACTGGATGGACAAAATGGCTGCCAGCCAGCCACGTGGTCAAACTACACCCTCCTATGCCTTCAAATAGTATTACTCCACAGAATATAAACTTTTTGCAAAAAAAGCACACAATAGCCAACAATTTATATTTAAATTAATCCAATGCCATCCCTGCCCTAAACGAAGTTTTAAAAACATATACCACTGAATGGTCCTTTGGAAATCTAGGGCACATACTAAAAAAATTATTGCAAAGGAAACATGTAGAAAAGGTACTGAGCTGTGCAACACTTTTCCTTTACAAAAGTTGAAAAATAAATGAAATGCAAAATAAATAACAATTAGGCCAATACTTAAACTCCAGGCCACCCACCACCACTATACATTTTTAAATCAAATTAAAGTGCAAAGAAATGCTGGTTCATGCCCAAGCAAAGAAACAACACCACCCTCATTCAATATAGTTTTAGAAATTGTGTGATGATTTCATGAAAACAAAATCCTTAAATCGAAAAGTTGATCCAGGAGACAAAGAGAGTGATCCTTCCACCTCGCAATCCAAGTGAAAAGTGACCAGGGGATGGACAAAGCACTGGGAGGAGCCTGCTGGGCAGGAACAAGAAATTGGAGTCTCTGACACACTTCCTGTTTGAAAAAAAAGGCTTCTTAATCTGAAAAACAAATTGCAGGGTCCATTGGAGAAGAAAATCTAGTCAAAAAGCTCTTTTGACTAGATTTAGTGTCTCTGGAGTAGAAAATCTACTCCAGAAGTGAGTTTGTGTTTGCGAGCAGCTCATTTTGGCCGCTGGCGCGGCTGGAAGCAACACGAGAGAATGAGAGGTCTCATGCGTGCTCGCTAGCAGCCCAGGAGAATTGTCACAAATGCAAGAGAGCGCTAAAAACCAATCTCTTGAGCGCGAATTAGCTCCTCTCCGTTCCGGGGAAGGAATTTGGGAGCCCTTCACTACTTCACATAGTGCTGAGTACCCGAATTCCGCAAACTCTGCCGGCGGAGTGCAGTTCTATGCCCAGGCCTATTCAGAAGCACAAACATCCTGGACTGAGAAAGAAATGCCCACCCGAGGCTAATATTGAATTGAGCCCCTATGAAGTCTTTTGGGGGGTCATTCCGACCCCGGCGGTCAAGGACCGCCGGGGCCGGGGATGCGGGAGCACCGCCAACAGGCTGGCGGTGCCCCGCCAGGCATTCTGACCGCGGCGGTTTGGCCGCGGTCAGACAAGGAAAACCGGCGGTCTCCCGCCGGTTTTCCGCTGCCCTTGGAATCCCCCATGGCGGCGCAGCTTGGGGATTCTGACACCCCCTACCGCCATCCTGTTCCTGGCGGTTCGCCCGCCAGGAACAGGATGGCGGTAGGGGGTGCCGCGGGGCCCCTGGGGGCCAATGGCATGGGCACTGCAGGGGCCCCCGTAAGAGGGCCCCACTGTGTATTTCAGTGTCTGCAATGCAGACACTGAAATACGCGACGGGTGCAAACTGCACCCGTCGCACATACCCACTCCCCCGGCTCCATTCGGAGCCGGCTTCCTCGTGGGATGGGGTTTCCCGCTGGGCTGGCGGGCGGCCTCCTGGCGGTCACCCGCCAGCCCAGCGGGAAAGCCTGAATGGCCTCCGCGGTCTTTGCCAGGAACAGGATGGCGGTAGGGGGTGCCGCGGGGCCCCTGGGGGCCCCTGCAGTGCCCATGCCAATGGCATGGGCACTGCAGGGGCCCCCGTAAGAGGGCCCCACTGTGTATTTCAGTGTCTGCAATGCAGACACTGAAATACGCGACGGGTGCAAACTGCACCCGTCGCACATACCCACTCCCCCGGCTCCATTCGGAGCCGGCTTCCTCGTGGGATGGGGTTTCCCGCTGGGCTGGCGGGCGGCCTCCTGGCGGTCACCCGCCAGCCCAGCGGGAAAGCCTGAATGGCCTCCGCGGTCTTTCGACCGCGGAGCGGCCATATGGGGGTTCCCGGTAGCCGCCCGCCTCACTCAGAATCAGGCCCTTGGTCTGTTATAGATGTAGGTGAGACATCTCAAAATTGGTAATAAAACCAAACTGCATTTCCGTCACTTTTTTCACTGCCTCCTGAGCCTTAAGGAAAGAAGAAGACAATAACCATTCATAAAGGTATGAATTTCACTCATCTCCAATTGAAGACGTGCCTCCACTGGAGATGGTACCTTTGTGAAAACCCTGGGAGAGGTTGCGAAACCGAAAGGTAGAACTTGAAAAAGCAAATTTTGCCCTCCTCCACCGTGAAATTAAGGAACTTCTGACTTTCCTTGTGAATGAGCACATGGAAGTAGGCATCTTGTAAATTTAACCTGGACAGGAAATCGACTGCCTTCAGCAAGGGATTTATCATTTGCAACTAAACCCTCTGAAAAGTCTCCACTAGGACATATTTGTTGAAAGCCTTCATATTAAAGCATTAACAGAACTTACCTCCTGGTTTTAAAGCCAGAAATAGTGTAGAGTAAAATCATTTTCACCTTTCATGGAACGGCACCAGCATCACTGCTCCCTTGTTCAACACTGCTTAAACCCACTGGATTATGGACTGGTACTTCAACCTGTCATTCAGTGAATATGTGCAAAGAAAACAGTCTGTTGAAGGAGCAAGATAAAAGGGTACTCAATACCCTTCTTGTCCTTGACTGTCCTTGAACTTGAGTATCCCCTGGTCAGATTGTTGTAGCGAGCCCGGTGCCACAACAAAGGGCTCGGCCTCAAAAGGAGTGCTTGCCTTGGGCTTTCTGTTGCCAACAACTTTTTTTTTGTTCCCGAAAATTTTGAAGGGCTTAAGGATCATCTTTTCCTGAGCCGCCATTTGGTGCATATCATCCAGTTCCGGACCAAATACCTTGGTACTGTACAAGGCAACATCTGAATAAGAGTGCATTGTGCAGCATTCGGCTTCCAAGATTTCATCCATAGCAGGCGACGTCTCACCGCTGCTGCACCTGAAGTAGAGGCAGCTGCCCATAAACCATCAAAAGACAAGTCAGAAAGGAACTTTTGTAAGACGTGCCATTCTCACCAGCAGTGTTGTTGGATCTTTCCCTGTAAAGTGTCAAACAATTTCTGGAAGTATTTAAGGAGAACCTGGGTCGTATAAGCTACATTTGTGTTCACACTAATAGAGAAATTTGCAGCCGCAAAAATTCTTTTACGAGTAACTTCCACCTTTTTATCAACAATATCAGGCAAGGTGGAGTCTTCCGAGGCAAGTGAATAAGTGGAATTCACAGGTCCCAAAACCGAATAGACCCTAGGAACATTCAGGAAGTCCATTTCAAAGTTCTGTAGGGGAAACCCGGTGTTGAGGAAGTGAGCGAGGGAGGGCTTATCAAATTCCTTCCCCTTTTTTCAACTGCTTAATTACCTCATGGCTAGGCATATTCTCCACTTGGGTTGCACAAAACTTGGAATAGAATCCTTCCTCTAGTTGCTGCTGTTCAAAATCCAGGGACTTGAGGATATGGGTTTGAAGGTCTCACATTTGTGAGGGCTGTACATACCAGCCCTTCTGGTCTCCTTCATCATCTTCCTCCTGACCCACGCTGCCTCCCTAATCTGGCTCTGCAAATCTGCCCGGGAGATCTGCAGCAAGAAAGAATGAATGAATTTGGGCAGCATTACTGAAAATAAAATAAAATAAAATAAAATGATTGAAAACACCCTTCAATCGTGCACTTTTTAAACACTATGGCCCTCATTCTGACCCTGGCGGTCAGTGTTAAAGCGTCGGGCCAAAAATATGAATTCTGACCCTGGCGGGAACCGCCAACACAGGCCGCCGCTTTAACACTCCGACCGCCACGGCGGTACAAACAAACAGCGCGGCGGTCACCGCCAACAGGCAGGCGGCAGACAATGTACCGCCCACCCTATCACGACCCACCAATCCACCACCTTTTCCGGGGCGGGAGCCCCGCCGATAAAAACACGGCGGAAACAGACATCTCCAATGGAAAACGCTTACCTCGACACACTCCACGCGGAATCGGAACAGCATGGAACCCGAACTCCACATCCTCCCAGCCATTGCCATCCTGCTCTTCTTCCAGGATCACGAACCTCGCCGCAGACGACAACGGTGAGTACTGCACCTACGACACAGGGGAGGGGGGAGGAGGAAAGGTTACGGGCACACACATACGCCACACCCCCACCCTCACCCCCACCGAAATACCTACACACCTATGCAGATAAAAAAGTCAGAGTGACACCCCCAACCCCCCCCAAACAAAGACAAAAGCCAATGCATGTAAAAGTAGAACCATATTATTGCAACAATAAAGTATAGCGACCTTAGCAATATATGAAGAATGAATACACATCTAGAACTCTATCCATACAAGCAGCAAAAGTCCGGCCCAGTCAATCAAAGTCCAAAGGTCCGTGGGCCAATGTGCAGCAACACATGGGCAAAGCCCACACATGAGATCCAGTCCATTGGAGAGAACACTGCTGGGGCATCACTAAAATAAAAAGACAGGCACCTCAGGGGGAAGGGAAGGGGGGGCACCTCAGCCACATGAGTCCACGACGCCAGATCCACGAAGGGCCTCCATGCCCACTGTGCCATCCTGGGGAGTGCAAAGCCACAGTCTCACAAGTCTCTACAGTGGGTGGATTGCCCACTGTGCCATCCTGGGGAGTGCAAAGCCACAGTCTCACAAGTCTCTACAGTGGGTGGATTGCCCACTGTGCCATCCTGGGGAGTGCAAAGCCACAGTCTCACCAGTCTCTACAGTGGGTGGGTTGCCCACTGTGCCATCCTGGGGAGTGCAAAGCCACAGTCTCACAAGTCTCTACAGTGGGTGGATTGCCCACTGTGCCATCCTGGGGAGTGCAAAGCCACAGTCTCACAAGTCTCTACAGTGGGTGGGTTGCCCACTGTGCCATCCTGGGGAGTGCAAAGCCACAGTCTCACAAGTCTCTACAGTGGGTGGATTGCCCACTGTTACGTCCTGGGGAGTGCAAAGCCACAGTCTCACAAGTCTCTACAGTGGGTGGGTTGCCCACTGTGCCATCCTGGGGAGTGCAAAGCCACAGTCTCACAAGTCTCTACAGTGGGTGGATTGCCCACTGTTACATCCTGGGGAGTGCAAAGCCACAGTCCATCAGGTGGATTACAGAGACCACTGGGCATGGTGGGCAGAGTGCGTCGTGAAGGCCTGCCCGACACAGAACCGGGACTGCCAATGGGCCAGCGGTGCTTGACAGGAAGGGCCCAGCGGAGCGGTGCTTGAGATGAAGGGCCCAGCGGAGCGGTGCTTGAGATGAAGGGCCCAGCGGAGCGGTGCTTGACAGGAAGGGCCCAGCGGAGCGGTGCTTGACAGGAAGGGCCCAGCGGAGCGGTGCTTGAGATGAAGGGCCCAGCGGAGCGGTGCTTGACAGGAAGGGCCCAGCGGAGCGGTGCTTGAGATGAAGGGCCCAGCGGAGCGGTGCTTGACAGGAAGGGCCCAGCGGAGCGGTGCTTGAGATGAGGGGCCCAGCGGAGCGGTGCTTGAGATGAAGGGCCCAGCGGAGCGGTGCTTGACAGGAAGGGCCCAGCGGAGCGGTGCTTGACAGGAAGGACCCAGCGGAGCGGTGCTTGAGATGAAGGGCCCAGCGGAGCGGTGCTTGAGATGAAGGGCCCAGCGGAGCGGTGCTTGACAGGAAGGGCCCAGCGGAGCGGTGCTTGACAGGAAGGGCCCAGCAGAGCGGTGCTTGAGATGAAGGGCCCAGCGGAGCGGTGCTTGACAGGAAGGGCCCTGTTCAGCGGTTCTGCTCACGGCGGGGCCCTGTTCAGCGGTTCTGCTCACGGCGGGGCCCTGTTCAGCGGTGCTCCTCACGGCGGGGCCCTGTTCAGCGGTTCTGCTCACGGCGGGGCCCTGTTCAGCGGTTCTGCTCACGCCGGGGCCCTGTTCAGCGGTTCTGCTCGCGGCGGGGCTCTGTTCAGCGGTGCTCCTCACGGCGGGGCCCTGTTCAGCGGTTCTGCTCACGGCGGGGCCCTGTTCAGCGGTGCTCCTCACGGCGGGGCCTTGTTCAGCGGTGCCTGTCTTGTGTTTCCAGTGAACCACACCTGGCCAATATTTGCCGCTCACTCTGCATCGGACCTTTCCGTTGCGGGCCCTCCTGTGATGGAGTCCTGGGGCCCTGGCTCTCCTTCGATACCCCCGGAATGGGGCTGGTGGGGCCCTCATGGCCAGGTCGGCTGCTCCCTGCCCTTTGCTCCTTGCTGCCCTTGCCCTCCTTGGCAGATTGTCCGTGGCCCTTGGCTCCCTTACCCGATGTGGCAGGTGACGGTGCAAGGCTACCCTCCTTGGGGGCAGGCGTATCAGGCCTGTCACGCCTGCCCTTCAGTTTCTTGGTCCTCTTCCCAGGGGGGGGGGCTGGCTGTGCCTTTGCTGCTGGACGATGTCCCAGCCCAAGGAAAGGGCGGACTCCAAAAACCAGGCACGACGTTCTTTGGAGTTGCTGGGCTGGTGGTGGCTGAGGTGTTTGTGGAACTCTTACGGGATGGAGGGGGTGGGTCAGGTGAGGAAAAGAGGTCCACTTTGGAGAGGAAAATTTTCTTTGGAGCCATGGGAAGGGTGGCTGGAGTGGGTATGGGAGTGGAGGAAGAGGATGTGGTTGTAGGAGAGTCAAGTGTGCTGTCTTTGGGTGCAGGTGCTTGGTCAGGAGGCTGCCGTGAGGTGGATGGCTGTTGTTTGGGTGCCTGCCTGCGTTTGTGTGGTTGGGAAGCGGGGGTAACAGACACACTGGGAGAGGACACAGGGGACGTGTACATGGCAGTGGGGGTGGTGACTGCACGTGTGCGGACTAGTGTGGAGGGTGTGCTGGTGATGGGTGCAATGGCTGATGGTGGTGTGCTTGCAGGTGTGTGTGGAGACGTCACAGGGAGGGAGGAGGGAGATGAGGAGGTGGGGGACACAGAGGAGGTAGTGGCTGTTGGCATGTCTGCATCTGGATATTGCTTGGGTGAATGCTTGTGTGTCCTGTGGTGCTTATGTCTGGATGAGCTGCCCTTGGGTGTTGAGGTGTGTGCAGGCTGGTCTGTAGGTGTGGATGGGATAGGCAGAGGAATAGGGGAGTGGGACTGGGTGGAGGGAGTCAGAAGAGGGAGACTGGAGACAGGGACAATGGCTGCCGTCAGTGCTGAGGCCAGAGCGTTGAACGATCGTTGATGGGCAGCCTGACCCGAATGAAGGCCCTCCAGGTATGCATTGCTTTGATGCACCTCCCTCTCCACACCCTGGATGGCATTCAAAAGGGTAGACTGCCCAACAATGATGGTCCTCAGGAGGTCAATGACCTCCTCACTGAGGGCAGCAGGGGTGACTGGGGCAGGGCCTGAGGTGCCTGGGGCAAAGGAGATGGCCGGCTTCCTGGCCTTGCGGGCACGGGCCGAGGGCTGAGGGGCTGCTGGGAGGGCGGAGCTGGTGCGCTGGGTGGCGGCTGTACCTGTTTCTGCGGTGGGCACGGATGTTGCCGCCACCGCAAGGGAGCTCCCTTCCGAGGACGTGTCGGTGTCGCTGCCGTCTCCACGGGTCCCCGTGGTGGAGCCCCCCTCGCCCTCCGTCTCACTGGTCATGTCAGAGTCCGTTGCATGGCCCTCCGTGGCCATGTGAGATGCAGCTCCCTCTTGCGCCGATGCCACTTCTCCTCCGCCTGATGATGCTAATGCACACATTCACAGAAAAACAAAGAAAATGGGGGGGGGGGTGGAAAACATAAAGACAAGTTGAGTGCATGCATTGGGGACACCGTTGGCGGAGAGGACAGACAAAGAAGCCCCCTGCACTACGCTGCACACTTGGGGTACACTACTCATTCACTGGGACATGCCCTACAAGCCTATGGGCGACAACTGCCCACACAGTATACACTGGTCCATGAATCGCGTTACTAGGCACCCTACAGAGGTGGGGGGCGGGGGCACAGGACCATACTTCACGGACGGGCCTATCCTACAGAAATCACCTTGGCCTAGGGATACCCACAGCCCTCCTCCCCCACCCAGGCACCTCCACTGCGCGCAAAATAGCTGAATGTGCTGGTACTCACCCCCTTGTGTCTGCTGTGATGTCCTCAAGCGCCCATCTAAATCGGGGTAGGCCACCGCCAGGATCCGGGGCATCAGGGGGGTCAAGGTACGACTGGCACCCCTCCTAGGTTGGGAGGCCAGCAGAGCCTCCGCGGTCTTCCTGCTCCCGCGGCAGATGTCCTCCCACCTCTTGCGGCAGTGGGTGCCCCTTCTGGTGTGGACCCCCAGGGCCCGGACGTCCTTGGCGATGGCACGCCAAATGTCAATCTTCTGATGGGCGCTGACCTATGTGACATGTACAGGGGGGGAAGAGAAACATCATCACTTTTCTGCATGCTCGATGTGAGTGGCCCCCCCTCCCCAACCTTGCCATGTGGCACATGCTCTCATCTGTCGTGCCATGCATTCGTCATTCGCTGCCCTCCCCTCCATCGTACATCCTCCCCACTCAGGCCAGGCATTGGGCACTATGCATTGCCCCCCGTGTACTCACCTGTTGGTCTGGAGGCCCGTAGAGTAGCGCATACTGGGGGAGGACCCCGTCCACGAGCTTCTCCAACTCCTCGGAACTGAAGGCGGGGGCCCTTTCCCCAGTCGCAGCAGCCATTGTCACTTCCAGACCGAGGTCAGAGCAGCACTTGCAGTATAGGTCCTCTCCTGTGGATGCTCAGGTCTCGTGTGGTCAAGCAGAGAGAAAATGGCGGTTACGGCCGCAGCGGTGCGTGCCGCGACGGCTGGCGCTCACCGCCATTGGCTCCTGAAACCCATAGGGTTCAATGTTGTCCAATGCGGCTTTGGGCCGCGGACTGCGACCGCCTACCGCCACGGTGTGCCACGCTTGCGCAATTACCTCACTTCACATTGTCACACTTCACAGGTCAGGCAGCCGCCATTTCAAGGGCCCACATGGCTTCATTCCTACTGTGTCACACATGGCTAGGCCTTGCACCGACAATCATACTAGCCATTCAATCCAGAGAGATACGTGTACTGGGCATGCTGTGGGCACTTACCTGTGGGTTGCTTGACTCTGTGCTCCATGTTGTCCTTCCTAGGCATCGTCCGCTGGGACTTGCGAGGAGACGGAGGAATCTTCCCGTGTACAGACCGCTGGTGGACCTGTCGACAATGGAAGAAAGACACGTCATACTCACCTACAGACTCAACCGTGCCACTATACAGGAACTGTGTGCCCAGCTGGAGCCAGACCTGATGTCACCCATCCGCCAACCCACAGGGATTCCGCCTCTAGTGCAGGTGCTGTCAGTACTGCATTTTTTGGCAAGTGGATCATTTCAAACTACCGTGGCCATTTCATCTGGGATGTCTCAGCCTATGTTTTCAAAGGTGTTGTCCAGAGTGTTGTCTGCCCTGATGAAATACATGCGGAGCTCCATCATTTTCCCTGAGGTGGGTGACTTGCCTACAGTGAAGGGTGATTTCTATGCCCTTGGACACATTCCCAATATCATTAGTGCCATTGATGGGACCCATGTGGCTTTGGTTCCCCCAAAAGACAATGAGCAGGTGTACAGGAACCGTAAAAATTATCATTCGATGAATGTCCAGGTGGTCTGTTTTGCTGACCAGTACATCTCCCATTTAAATGCCAAGTTCCCAGGGTCAGTGCATGACGCGTACATCATGCGAAATAGCAGCATCCCTTATGTGATGGAACAGCTACAGAGACAGCGTGTGTGGTTAATTGGTGACTCTGGTTACCCAAACCTGCCTTGGCTATTGACCCCAGTGAGGAATCCCAGGACCAGGGCAGAGGAACGGTACAATGAGGCCCATGGGCGGACTAGGAGGGTGATTGAGCGGACCTTCGGCCTCCTGAAGGCCAGGTTTAGGTGCCTGCATATGACTGGTGGATCCCTAATGTACTCACCAAGGAAGGTGTGTCATATCATCGTGGCCTGCTGCATGCTTCACAACCTGGCTTTGCGACGCCAGATGCCTTTCCTGCAGGAGGATGGTCCAGATGGTGGTGTTGTGGCCGCTGTGGAGCCTGCGGAGAGTGAAGAGGAGGAAGACCAAGAGGACGACACAGACAACAGGGACAGAGTGATACTGCAGTATTTCCAGTGACACACAGGTAATAATCTACTCCAGCATTGTATTATATCTGTAACTGTAGTGCCTTTTACCGCCAGGGTCAGAATGACCCCCTATCTCTGTAATTCACACCACCCAGACTGCCTGCATTGCTGTCCTGCTTTATTTGTCCATTTGTTTTGTCCATTGTCTTTGGAAGATGCATACATTCCCTACGAGGAATGGCAGATCCGCCTGCTAGAAGTATTCTTGCAGTTGCCACTTGTCGATGCAGTGCCTCTCCTCTGAGAGATAAGAGCAGCTGCTTATGAGTTGTACAGCCAACATCAATGTTTTACCAGGAAGTAGAGAACTTTGTCTTGTTTTATTGCTTCAGCAGAGAACATACAGTACAGTACTGATACAAGGCCAAAGCACACAACTTTGCTTTACTCTTGCTGTAATCGTTTATTGGGGCATATATAATGCACATACACAGCTATATGTTGGCAAAAGGTGTTCAGGACAGATCCTGTTGAGGAAAACAATAGCAATTCTTCGAAACACTCGTTTAATAGTCATTCTTATAATCTTTTTATATCATCAACTCAGAGGAAACACCCATGTATTCACTATATCACAAAATAAATGCAGCATAATTGTTTCCGCCTGTGTACTTGTACTTGTATAATATTTATAAAGTGCGAACCGATCTACAGACCAACAGAGCTATCTTAAAGTGGTAGGTTGGCATAACAGAGCGAGACGGTTTGTTAAGCCTTGTTTTGCAGAACTCGTAGTTACAGGGGTACCTTTGAACTATTAAAGAAAGCTCAGGCTCTTTGGCAACCGGTGCTAATAATTCCAACCTGTACTAGAAAGTCAGCCTCCTCCAAGTAGTCTTGACTCTCGAGGTAGACATGGTAAATAATTCAAAGACCTGGTTTAGATCTTGGCAGAATGGGATCTCTGTCGCAATAGAGTTCCCTCCCTGATAAGTCTGTGGTCCAGCCACATGATATAAATGCGGGCACATCATGGTTTGATGACGGCAGAGACTACTCTGTCAGTTTAGGTTAAATTTTGGATGAACCGCTGATATAGTGATTTGAACCGTGAAAAGATAGGATCAAAGATGCAGTTTGTCTTTGGCTTAAAACACTTCAAGCTATATCGTGATGGATTCAGCTTGTTGGTTTTTGGCAGCACTCCCAGAGCCTACACATAAAGGATGGATGATGGGAATGAATGCTGAGCAAGGCTGGACCGACCGTTCCGGACATCGGGCGTTTCCCCAGGGGGCTGGAATGGGTAGGGGATCACTTTTGTTACTAGGGGCCAGTTTTGTAGCAGTGCAGCAGTTTTAAAAGCACTGAAGAGTTCCTTGTATATCCAACAGTTTTCAGGAAACATTAAAAGTGCCAAGATGACTCTGGTGGTTAATGCACCTGTGAAGAGATCAGAATCTATTGGCAGTTTTGAGTCATATAAGGTAATGCAGAGCCTTAGTATGCCTGCTGCAAAGAAAGGGGTACTATGCAGATTACAGAACAGTATTTTACATGCATCGCTGAGTGGGATCCTGCTTTTGTCACAGGGATCCTTTTGTTACTGTGCAGTTCATAAGTTACAATCATAACCTAGCACAATGAGCTATGAACTGCCATCAAAAAGCTGTATGCAAACTGCATGGTAGAGGTTAGAAAGTTACATGTTTCCCCAGTCTTTCATTATCCTAATTTTGCTTCAAAGGGTTTGTCCGGGTAGAAATAAGTTATTATTAGTTACGTCAACCCTAACCACTTTGTTATGGTCTGCATCCTGAGTTTACGCTGACCAAGCACTCTTAAAAAATGCCTACCAGTATGGATGACATGTTAATCCTGCACTTTGTAGTCCCCTTTGTTTTATGTAACATTTTCTATACACTGATTTACACATGCATGATTCATTGTTTCTCTATTGGTATGCAATGTAAAGTGCTGCAGCACCCTACGCTGGTATGAGAGGCACTATAAAACAAATAAAATACATGAGAGAGAGGGGCTAAGGAGAGATGAGAGTCACTGTTAGACAGTGATGGTGAGGGAATCGCTGAAGATCCCCAATAAAGATTGCTGTATCCTGGGGCACTGTAAGGTAAACATTTACTATGCTTTAAAAACGAATACAATTGAATATATAATGAAAAACATAGATTTTCCTAGTAACTTATGACAGAAAGTCTTAATTTTATTAAAGACACGGAGGCGAGTATTATGCTTCTTTAACTTGCTTTATCAGCAGCAGTCAAGAAAAACTACAATTCCCATGAGGCTAAGGGAGACAGAAGCCAATGGGAAGAAGAAACGTTTCGGGAGATGTACCAAAGGGGATAGAGAACATAGTATATTCACTACACTTGACTGCGACCAGCCCTCTTTCTTGGTGCGAGAAGGCTAGTCTGTGTGAGAGAACAAAGGAAATATAGCACAAACAATGGCAACTGCCAACAGTAGAGAACAAAGTTCTTGAAAAGAGTTCATCCAAGACTGGTAGAGAGGGGAAATCCAAGGCGCAGGAAGAGGATCATGTTGACAAAAGAATAGTCTATGTTTAGGACAAGTAAGTCCTTGTGGACATTGAAGGCAACGAGTGACATGACTGGTGCCCCGGAAAAACTCTTTGCTTGTTGAGGAGATCCTTTGGCCCTGATTTATACTTTTTTTGCGCCACATTTGCGTAATTTTTTGATGCAAAAGCGGTGTAAACACAAAAAACAATTGTGTTTTGTAAGTTTAATGCAAATGCGGCGCAAAGAAAGAATAAATCAGTGACTTTCTGTTTTGGATGTAAGAAGGTATTTGGTAAAATGGGCATCCAAACATTGGGAGATTTTTTTAATTGGCACTCCTTTGCCTGAGGCAATAAAATGTCCAGGGTGGGAATTAACACAAGAAGTAAATGTGCAGTAATTTTGTGCCACGTGAATCTGTATTCATGATCAGTTAATAGGCCTCTCTGCTTCCAATCAAAACATTTTGTTTAAGAGTAGAAACAAGGAGTCTAATGGGGTTTAGCTGGAATGATTACCTACATGTGAATACATTTCCTTGTTACAGTCACTATGATTCTTGAAAACTAGGTTACCCACCTTAGTATCTTCTTTGATGACCAAATAAGCATCCAATACCAGTTCCCGAACTACCTTCCTTTCAACGTAATGAAATGTTGTGTTGTGCTAGGCAATATAGTTCCAATGTTAAACAAGATAAAAATAATTAAAGGGACAAAGGTAGAGAGAGACAGGGATAAATGGCACAATGGTGCCCCCAAAAAAGTAATTACATTGAATAATCTTGGGAGTGGGAAACATATTATTTGTAAAAGTGAATGAAGGAGGGTGTTGGTAGATCCACCTCAAGAAAGCAAGAGTGACAGGAAGGAGGAATAGAAAGGAAGAAGGGAAGGAATCTTGAAGGGAAAATAATAATAAATATTATTGTTATTTTTACTATTATTATTAGTGTAACGGCTAACCCCCGGAGCAGCATTCTTTAAACAAGTGAGAAATAAATCCAATGACAAGACATTGGAAGTGAATGGATGGTGAAGGGAAAAAATTATCTACGCAAACATTGTACAAAAAACAACAGAAACACAATTTTCAAGAGTACGGGCCTCATTTAGAGTTTGGCGGATTGGTTACTCCGTCACAACTACGATGGATATCTGCTGTACTGCATGTGCATTATATCCAAAGGCATTTATAATATAGAAGGAAGGATATCGGTCATGGTTGAGACAGATAACTCCATCTGCTGAACTCTAATCAGGCCCTAATTCTTTAAAAAACAAAGCATGTAAAAAGCAATTTTGAAAAAAAAGATATTCTAGAAAAACCAAGTAACAAATGGCGTTCATTTTGAGAATTTCTATAAAACAGTTTCAGTGAAATGGTTTCTCAGAATTTGTATTCTATTAATTTGTTTTCTACAAAATCACATGCATCACTTTTCATACAGTACAAAGATGCAGCGAAAGGCTGCTTCAGGACAAATGACTGTAGTGTAAATATATGTGCGTAAACTTTCTATACTCTGAAATGGTCTATTGTGGAATGTTGTAGATGACATCAAGGAACAAGAGAGAAGAGGTGAAGAGGTGAAGACGTTGGCCAGTCCAAAATCAACAAGTTGCACTTCATGACAGAGATAGGCAGACTGCCACTATTGGACAAATTGTGAGGTGATTGAGTCCACTGTCTGGGAGGTGGCCACTAAGAAGAGTATAAATATAGGGTTTCTGTTCTTTCCCCAGCTATTGGCTGTTGAGAACACAAGGTAGAACCTTGAGCTAAAAGTCCATTGTGTGGTGCATCAGTACAGTGTCATACCCAGCATTCCTTAAAGGGCACGTTCTATGCACTCAAGACAAACCCACAAAAGATCACAAGCTGTGTCCTGCTCATCGCCATTTTGCAGCCACATGGGCATGTGTGCAGCTGCTGACAGGTCACCCCTTGGCACACTGATTGACACGAAGGCAAATGATGGACAACAAATGTGGCATAACAGTCTGCATCAGCAGTATTAACAGGTAGTGAAAGGAAATTATAAGTACTAACAGAGGTGAGTTTGTGAAGCTAATGTCGGACTGAATTACGAGATCGTTGGGTAAAATAGCTCCACTCAAGACTATTAAATCACAGAGAGCCAAGTAATTGGCTCCCTGCTACTTGGATGAGTGTAGAAATGCAAAATTCACTGTGAAGCCTTGGAATGACAATGGAGAAAGGACTATCATGCACCATCCAAAACCTGTTATCGCATGGCTATCAAAACATATCAGTTACTCCTAAGTTCTTCCAGAGCTGCCTTTTTTTATGCTCGTAGAACTTTGAGCTGCAAAACTTTGACCGTAGAAGGCTTCAAAATCCTTGAAAGTTTCCTTTCCCAGACAGCCAGTGCCAGTACTCTTAACCTCTCTCAGTCCCTTTGCACTGAATTGGCATAATTATTTTTTTGTTTTAACGCTCTTTATTGAGAAAATGCAATAACGATACAGAAAAGGAACACAGGGAATCTCCGTGCCAGAAAGTATGTCCAAAGCAAATACTCCACAATCCACAGCAAAACAATATCATGGACATGGAGTCACAGGGCAGGGGTAGTGGGTATCTGTCTTCAATGTGCCTCCTCACAGTGAAGAAGGGGACAAGATCAGGTAAGAACCCGGGAGGAGCCTGCCAGGCCTGGGGATACCAGTCGAAAGGAGTGGTCAGCTACACCAGGGTTCTGAAGAAGGGGGGAGGAAAGGAAGCAAGATAACAAGCCTTCTAGAGGGAGGATATAAAAGGGGAGGTTTGAGGGGAGGGAGATCAGCAAAACAAGGTGCAGCAAGGGGGAGGGAGATGGAGGAGGGAGGCCAAACAGGCATGGAATAGAAGGGGGTGTCAAGTTAGGTAGCCTGAAGAAAGGGCACCCAAGTGCCCAGGAAATTATAATGATATCCAGAACGTCTGGCAATAAGCCACTCTTAACTGGCCACGGATATAACTTGCGTAGCCAGTCTGCATGGGCTGGGCAGGTTGGCGTTTGTAGAGCATCAGAATACAGATGACGGAAGACTAGTGTGTTGCCAGGGTAGGGCATTCCCACAACAGATGAACAATGCCCCTTGTTGTGAAGTCACACCTCCAGCACACTGCAGATGGGAGGAGAGATGACATCTGGAGCCATAGAGGTGTCCAGTGCCAACAATGTAAAATCTTAGAATTAGCTAAATTTGAGACGGGCTTTCCTAAGATTTGTTATGATCCGCTAGCATGTCACCCCAATCTGTATCAGAGTATTAAAGTTGCAGTTTTTCCATTCACCAATCCCAAAGGGAATTGGACAATGGAGCAGAATAGAGATTGTCCACCAGAATGTGATACAACCCCGATAGAGCCCTGTAGCCGGGCGCTCCTGGCGAAGAGCGACCCGGATGACGTATCGGACAGGGCCGATACGTCATTTCCGCGTCTTCCCGTTGCCGGGGAGACGCGGCGAGAGCGAGGCAGGCAGGACGGCGTTACCACGGAAACTGAGTCAGTTTCCCGGGCGGGGAACAGAAAAGGGACAGACGCGCTGCAAGGAGAAGAAGGAGAGACGAACACGGAGACGGAGACCGGGAGGATAGAGGAACGCAAAGAACAGAGGGTCCGGAGGAAAGAAGAAGACGAGGAGGAGGGAGAGAGGAAAGAGGAGCAGCAGAGCCTGGAGAAAGGGGACCACCAGGAGGACCACTACAACGCCAGCCACGACCCTGGAGGGTCGTGGCTAAACAAGGTACGGTCCTTGTGGACAAAAAGAAGAGAAATAAGGGAAAAGGGGACTGGGGAGGGGTTATAGAGGAGGGTTGGGAAGGGAGGTAAAAAGAAGGGCACTACGCCTAAGACATCAGTGACACGTACTTTTTTTTATCACTAAAAAAATAGAGGTGTTCACGTCATTCCCTAAAACTCCTCACTGGCACCAATCCCCTCCTTTGTGTGTTTACCCATTTCCCCAGTCCAGAGATAACAGAGAGAGAAGAACCCCAATATTAAACCCAATACTTACCTTAGCGTTTTCCTTTCTGTTTTCGGTATCTCCCTGGATACATACGAGCCAACAAGGCAGAAGTGTCACCTGTAAAGACAAGAAGATCAACAAAAATCATAAATCTGGGAAAAGATACGAAAAGAAGAACAGAACGAAAGAGAAAGACAATCGCCCTTGGGTTTTGTTTAAGCACCTTTATTTCCCTGTATAATAACTATAAATAAACCACTTATCGCTAACGATACAACGCCTTAGTGGTATTCATACTGTTCGACCTGCCACAAGCCCCTTTGTAGGTGCTCCATTTCCACAAGTAGTCCATCAGGGACAAAGAGAGCAAGTCTAGGGCTGTAGGGGCCAAGACCTGGTGAAGGCAGCGCAACAAGCATTAGTAATTCTAGAAATGCTGTGTCATGAGGTTGTACTGGTCTTGGGCTTCAGCAAATGGTTTGTAGCTACCATTCTGTACCAGGGGAGAAACCTGGTGTAACCCCTTCGATACAAACTCTGGCCAGTAGGGTTCTGATCCCTCGATCAGGAGGGAGGCATTACACCAAAGGAGGGGCCTGTGTGTAGACTGTAGGGTGGACCTTCAGCAACCAGTCTGCCTTAGACCAAGGATGAAGTGTGATTGCCAAAACCGGATGGTAAGCAAGCATTCTGGGTTTGGCCTATGAGTGGATTAGGTACAATCCTCAGAAGTGGCCCAAAAGGGCGTATTCAAGGTGTCCCCAGTTGGGGGTGTCCAGGGTAGTGTGGAGGACATATCAGAGGGGGTCCAGTTGAGACCCCAGCCAATAGATGTTAGGCAAGCGGAGGCCACCATGGTCAGTGGAAGCATAGAGTTTGTCTAGTTTCATCTGTAGTTTCCGGCAACCTCACAAAAGGGTCTTCAGGGTTTTCACCATTGTGTTTATTAGGGGGGTCGGAATACAGAGTGAAAGCATGTAAAACATGTAGTTCAGCCAAGGCACCACATACATTTTCAGGACCTGGTAGCCCCCAGAGTGAGAGGCCTATATGTGATCAATGAGCTATATCGGCATGGATACTCATATGGAGAGGATTGATGTTATGGTCATTTGTGGAGTTCTGGCATGACCTCTACGCAGAGATAGCAAATGTATGTCCGTGACTGTTTGAAAGGCAGTGTATGTTGTGTTAGGGGTAGGGCTTCACTTTTTTTCCAGTTAATCTTATATGCTGAAATGGAAGAGAAATGTGATATCAAAGCCATGCGAACCTGCAAGGATGCAGTCGGATGAGAAAGAGTGACCAGGATGTCATCAGCATAGAGGTTCAGTTTGTGCTCCCCGTTGAGGAGAGTGATGCTGTAAATATCAGGGGTGGAGCGGATAGCTATCATCAGGGGTTCAAGGGCTAGGATGAAGAGGACAGGGGAAAGAGGGCAACCCTGTCTGGTGCCCCAATGGATTGCGAAGGGGAGGAGGTATGGCCATTACAAGTGAGAACAGCAGAGAGGCAGTCATACAGTCTCTGAAGGTGGGCTAGGAACACCAAGCCTAGGCCACAGTGCTACAGCACCCTGAAAAGGTATTCCCATTCAATCCTTTTTAAGGTCTTCTTGGCATCAAAAGACACTGGCAGTTTGTCATCCTTGTCCAATCAAACTGACCAAACAATGTGTGAGAAGAGACAGAGGAGGGATGATGAGATGCGCTGGTAGACAAACCCAACCTGATCTCTATGAACCAAGGAAGGGATCATCTTCAGTCTGTTAGCCAGCACTTTGGCAGATAGTTTCATGTCTACATTTAACAGGGAGATCAGCTGGTAGCTGGAATCCAGAGGCTCCTTGACTGGTTTGGGAAGGAGGGTAATAGGCCCATATTAGCCTCCAGGAGGAAGGATCAAGGTGGAGCCTCCTCCGAGGATACCTTGCATAACAGGGGGTTGCACTTCCTTATTGATTCCATAACTGTCAAGACTAAGGACCTTGCCATAGTGTAGGCCATCAATTGCCTCCAAGATTTCCTCAGTGGTGATGTCTACCTCAAGAGTCTGGCTCTGGTCTGCCTTAAGGTGAGGAAGGCCTCAATTTTATCCGGGGTGCAAACAGTGTCAGAGGAATACAGGATATCATAATAAGACTGGAATGACTCCAAGATATTGAGGGGATGAGTAAGAAGTCCCTCATCCTCCTGGCAAATGGCTGGTATGGTGCATTGTGCATCCTCTTGGCACAACTGTAAAGCCAGGAGATGGCCAGACTCATCTCTGTGGTCATAGTGTTTCTGTTTAATGCAAAACAATGTAGTTTTACCTTGAGAGGTATAAAGGAAGTTGTGGTCATATTTAGCCAGCAGCAGAGCCTGCAGTGTGGCTGGGGAAGGTGAACAGGATTACTGGGCCTAAAGGGAGGTCAGGGCATATTCCAGTTGAAGCAGTCTGTGTGAGGCTTTGCGTAGGTGGCATGCATGATATACCCTCATTTTATCTGCTTCCCCACCACCCTAAAGATTCCCACAGAAGTGATTGAGGTGATGAGGAAGTTATGGAGTAATGAGCGCAATCTCTCTTTGTCAGCAGGGGATTTATAGTACACTAGGTTTGGGTGCCAGTTTAAGTGGATGGCCGGATAGCATTTAGATAAGGGAACAGGTATATCTCAAGATTTTCTGAAATTTTGTGTAATGGGAGAGGCCATTTACATTTAGGGAAATCACTGTCAGGTGGTGAGGGGTTGACATAGGTCCCTCACGGAGTGTCAAACAATGGGTAGGAAAATAATAAGCTACGATCCTGTGAGGGGGTGGGGAACAAGGAGGGGAGGGTGGGAAGTTGACTATGGGGAAACTACGGGTGGGTGTGAGACAATCTGCTCTTGGGAAGCAGCAAAACTACTTTGGACGGGACAAGAGGGAAGCCAGGGGCTGGCCAGAATGTAACTATCAGGGCCTCCCTTATGTGTGTAGCATAGTGTATAAGATAGTAAAGGAGTAAAAATGAAAAAGGAAGGGTGCACGGAACCGCCATATTATCAGACTCATATGGACGTGTGCCCAAATGGGGAGAGTCAGGGATCAAAGATCAAAAGGTTACCAGCTGGGGTCACAGGAAACCGTGGAACTTGTTGGACTGGGCATGAAATGAAGGGGAGCTGACTGACCTGACCCGTTGAGACTCAAGAATATGCGGTCGCAGCTGGAGGAGGTGTCAGTTTCAGAGGAGATTGAGATTTGTCCCTAGGGGGAGCAACCTTGTGGGGTAGACGTGATTTCTGCCCTCCCAACTAATGATGTGTGACTTCCTCCAGACATTGATGTTCCCTGAAGGGAGACCTCAAATGACTTCCTTGATAAAGAGAGAGAGGGCCATAAGAGGGAGTCACTGAAGGGCCTTGGCCAATGACAGTTAGCTCAGTTGTTTCTAGATAGCCCTCCAGCTGACTGGAGTCACGAAAATCTGAGGTCTCATTATTGGGTGTAACTAATATGACTGCAAGGTCAAGGGGGCTGTACTGAATGCTGAGGTGGTGAAGACGAGGGCAAAGCTGATTGAAGGTTTGGCGGACAGCCTGTGTCTCCGGAGAGAAGTCCTCTTTGGACAGGAAGAGTTTCGGCCCATTGTGCTGAAAAGGACCAAGGGCCATGTTTCCTTGCCACTTTATCACTTGGCAGGCTTGTTGGTATTGCAGAGAGCATGCAGTGATCTACCTTGGACCATCATTTCACAGGCAAGGGTGTTGATGAATCCTATGGGCCCTCTGGAACTCAGAGGGAGGGCTGAAGGACAAGTCCATCACGGCAGGAAGGAGGCCAGGTAGCCCATGATGTCATAACCCTTGAGTTGCTCCAGCAGCCCAGAGATCCGAATGTTGTCCCCACAGGAGCAGCTTGTATAGCACCTAGGACAGACTCGGTTGGAGGTGTTTCTGCATTCTTCTCTGTCTTTGATTGCTTCCATGCCACAGCCTCTATGAAGAGCAGTTGCCTATAAGTCTTTGACATGGTGTGGGAGCAGGTGAAGGAAGCCCTGGCTGGTGAAGAGTCGCCCCTCACAGGGGACAGAGGGGAGCGGTCAAGGTCTGACCTCTGGGCCCCAGCAGGGCAATATTCAGAGGAATAAAACTTGAAGCAAAGCAGACCAGTTAAAGGAGGGAGGGTGGTGAGTCGAGGGACTTTAGTGTTAGCACAGGAAGAGTTCAGGTAAAAGAGACTGTTAGTCCCATTGCAAAAAGGAAGAACACCCAGCATGGAGAATGGAAAGCGTCTCGCCTGGCCTTTGCCTTAAACAGCACAAAAAAGTATCTCAGAGTCTTCAGGAGGCTGTGTGTCCTGTGATCCAGCTCACAATGAGAAGAAGATGCCGGTCGGGCCAATCCATCAGGAAGGCCTGAGAAGGAGTAGAGAGGTAGGGGTGAGGGCACCGAGCGGCCTGTTGTCATCTGAAGGAGGCCCCTCAAGCACAAAGGAAAAAGACCTGGGCCGCTGAGGTAGAGAGGTGCACCAGGAGTTGTGGGGAGCTGGACAGGCAGGGTGAGGCATGGCAAGGCAGGGTGAGGCATGGATCAATGGCAGTGTAGCCCCCCTCAGATTCCAGGCATAGGCTTCAAGGTGCTGGCAATGTGAGTCCAGGTCCAGCATGGTTAGGCCTTCCAACAGTCTGATGTCTGCAGTGTACATCAGTAGGTGGGGGCTTCCAGATGTGGAGGAACCAGGAGCTGGGACCCCAGACAGATAACAACCATGGTGTGCTCACCAGAGGCAGTGGGCGGGCCAAGAGGAGACTGTGTCGAGGGCCATATGCAGGTTGTGGGGTCTCTGCAGCGGCAGTGTAAATGCTATGGAGTGGGTGCTGCTCTGCAGGAGATGTTGTAGGTAGGGGCCCTGATGTGTAGAAGAATCTGACTATTTAGCCACTAAGATACCTTTAGCCTTTAGCTAAGGCCCCCGGTGAGCCGCATTGCAGTTACTGACTCCTGTCTTACAGCCCCAGCAGAGGCCCTGCCCCCATCCGGAGTGAAGTAGCAAGCCCCCAGTAATCTATAGTTTTCAGCTCCAGGCAGCATGGCACTCAGGACTGTGTGGTATCTCCCCCTGTAATAGTGATAGAATATATTCTTCTCTTGTGACATTAACATTTCATCAGTCTTGATAAAGTACCAGAACAGGACGAAACACGTGTCGGCAAAAACATTATATGGGCTGAAACTCACCTCGAGTGGTTGAGGACTCACAAAGATCGAAGACCAGGGCTCAACTGTGAAATGGACTCTCGGTCACAACATTGCATGGTCTGAAATTTACCTCAAATGGTTTAAGATTTACAAAGATTGAACTCTTGGGCTCAGTTATTAAGTGGATTTTCATAGTAATGGACATTAATCTTTTTGCAGTATCGAAAGAATATATATTTTGATATGGCTTTTTATGTGTCTTTATACAATCATGTATATGATGAGTCAGATACTGTATTCTCAATATATTTTTTATAATTTACTATTAAAGTTGTTAACGATTTAAAAAATGTTAACACCCATTTGGTTCTGTTTTCTAGTTATGCATGTCATTTTTTCTGTTTATATTTTGATCTAATTCCTCTTTCCAGATAATCCCATTGATTATTATATGAATGACTTATAGAGATTTTGAGTGCTCCACTATTATTTCTTATTTTGAATAGACAAAAGAAAGCACGTTGCCCTGCACCAACAGAAATTCCCACAGAGTGCTGCCATCTTGCCCGGGCACTTGGCTCTAACGTCAGCATCATTTTTGAAGGTTTGCTTATGGATAAAATCAAATCTGGTTACCCTGCAGACTCTTGCCCTCCTCAGTTTATGGCCTTAGCTAAAGACATCTTAGTGCCTGAACTGTTGGAAATCTGTAACAAATCCATGATAGCTGCAGTACTTCCATTAAGCTGGAAGCATGCATTTGTTGTACCTCTTCTGAAGAAGTCATCTGCAAACAAGGCTGTACTGTCAATATTTGGCAAATTTCACTCTTACTCTTCTCTAAAATTATTGAAAGTTGCCCAATTAACATCTTATTTGCAAACTAGCCTTTCTACTTGATTAAATGCAGTCTGTTTTTAGAACGTCTCACATTGCTGAGACAGTTCTCCTTGCAATTCTGGACCATGGTGGTTGTGAAGTTGTGGTTCTTCTGGACCACTTTGCAGCTTGTAACACTGTAACTCATTCTGTACTCAAGGGATGCCTCATGAACACTGGAGCTGCTGGCTGTGCCCTAAAGTGGATCAAATCCTTTTCACTGGATAGTCCCAGCAATGTTTCTAGGGCTCGCTTTAAATATGATTTTATGGCAAGACCGGAGGCTCCTATTATGCGTTTCTTTTCTTATTTTATTGAATAGCAGCAGTCAAGAAAAAACTACAGTTCCCATAAGGCAAAGTGAAAAGAGCCAATGGGAACAAAAACGTGTACACCATGTATGAACCAATAAGCATGCACATAGGGTATTATGACATCACTTGACTGCGAACAGCCCTCTTTTCTTGCTGCTCGCAGTCAAGTTAAGTACTTCAAACATTTCTCTACTTATTATTCTGTGTATTTTATTGTTAATGGCTTTTACTATGCTTCATTATTCTTAATTTGTCCCACAATATTGCGTGTTGCCTTCTTTCCCCCTGTTCAGCCGGCAGGTTGCCGCACGCTCTTCACAAGCGCTGTCCCTCGTGCTCGTTGGAATCCTTGTAATCTCGCCCTTTCATTTCGACAGAAGCTTCCCAATACTTATAGCAATCCTGGGCTCCCGGCATCAAGAAAGCATACAAATCAGCATGGTCTTTATGGCATAGCTGGTGTCTGGGAAACCACATTGATTCCTCTTCAGCAGATGTGATTTTTATTGCAAATTTCTTGGCTGCCGAAGCCAGCAAAGGCAAGGCTTTTCGTACCATCAATTTATATAGGTCCGCGATTTCTTCCAATCATACCTATGTGAATGGAAAGCCAGTGGGAGAACATCCACTTGTTTGTTGTCTTTTGAAGGGAGTAAAATTTTCCAATCCACCAATGCCAAGATACAGACAGTTATGGGATGTTAATATTGTTTTAAAGTTTCTTTTGTCACGGCCTGATAATAACATGCTTATTTTAAAAATGTTATCTGCTAACTTAACAATGCTTTTATGTCTTGTTTCTATCAAACAAATTTCCAATGTTAAAGCCTTAGATATTTCTAATCGTCAATTTACTCAAACTGGCGTTTTGTTTACAGTTTCTCATCGAACCAAGACCAATTTATCTTCTGTTTTCTATCCTTACTTTCCAGATCACCCCAAATTATGTGTTGCACAATGTTTAAAAGTTTACGAACAGAAAACTACAGATTTCAGAACATCCTCTTCTCCCAACTTCTAATTTCCTTTAGAAAACCTTTCAATCCGGTATCTGCAGCTACTTTAGCACGTTGGGTCAAATGGATTATGTCTCTGGCAGGCATTGATACTTCCATGTTTGGTGCTCATTCCTCTAGAGGAGCCATGGCTTCTAAAGCCTTTTGGGCAGGGTCTCGTTTGGAGGATATTCTTAAATCTGCAGATTGGTCTAATGATGATGTATTTAGAGTTTTTTATTGTAAACCTGTTGATGACGTCTCATTGAATGTAATTAACCTGCTTTGAACTCACATAATAGGAGCCTCCGGTCTTGCCATAAAATGTAGATTTTCCTAGTCTCTTGACGGAAAGTCTTAATTTTGTTAAAGACACAAAGGCGAGTATTATCTCTCCACTTTGGTGTAATACTTGTTTATCTTTCCCCTCCCTTGTTGTAGCCTCAACGCTGGCTATTCAACCATCATCATAAGACATCATCTTTGTCCTGGTGGTCCAGTCTCCAATCTTCGTTTTCTCCTACCAGAGTTCATCGATTTACAGATCCTCCTTTCTCCAATCATTCTCCATTTTCTGGAGTGTTGAACTTTTGTTCTGAATTGTTATCCTTTATCTTGGCTATTCTGATTATTTTTGCCATATTTCCTTTGTTTAATTCTGACTGACCTCTTGCAAGAAAAGAGGGCTGTTCTCAGTCAAGTGATGTCATAATACCCTATGTGCATGCTTATTGGTTTATACATGGTGTACACGTTTTTGTTCCCATTGGCTCTTTTCACTTTGCCTTATGGGGACTGTAGTTTTTTCTTGACTGCTGCTATTCAATAAAGTAAGAAAAGAAACGCATAATACTCGCCTCCGTGTCTTTAATAAAATTAAGATGTTCCGTCAAGAGACTAGGAAAATCTTCATTAATTCAGGTACTCTTGCAGTGTTACACAGGAATCTATGGTTAGGCCAATACTTTTTAATGTTTATATGGTGCCTCTGGGGGTACTGATTAGATCCTTCCCATTTTCATGCATGTCATATGCTGATGACAAGCAGCTCATCATTTTCATCTAGGACAAGGTGTGTAAAACCCATATTCCCTTTCCAGTGTGCATGAGACCACTAGAAAACTGGATGAATACCAACATCCTGAAGCTGATCACAGGTTAAACTGAGGTTCTGTTGTCTGGCTTTAAGGGGGTCATTCCGACCCTGGCGGTAGACTACCGCCAGGGCCGGGGACCGCGGATGCACCGCCTACAGGCTGGCGGTGCATCCATGGGCATTCTGACCGCGGCGGTACAGCCGCGGTCAGAAACGGGAAACCGGCGGTGTCCCGCCGGTTTCCCGCTGCCCTAGGGAATCCTCCATGGCGGCGCTGCCATGGGGATTCCGACCCCCTTACCGCCAGCCTGGTTCTGGCGGTTTTGGCCGCCAGAACCTGGCTGGCGGTAACAGGTGTCGTGGGGCCCCTGGGGGCCCCTGCAGTGCCCATGCCAATGGCATGGGCACTGCAGGGCCCCCCTAACAGGGCCCCACCAAGATTTTCAGTGTCTGCCAAGCAGACACTGAAAATCGCGACGGGTGCAACTGCACCCGTCGCACCCCTTCCACTCCGCCGGCTCCATTCGGAGCCGGCATCCTCATGGAAGGGGGTTTCCCGCTGGGCTGGCGGGCGGCCTTCTGGCGGTCGCCCGCCAGCCCAGCGGGAAACTCAGAATTACCGCGGCGGTCTTTTGACCGCGCAGCGGTATTCTGGCAGCGGAACTTTGGCGGGCGGCCTCCGCCGCCCACCAAAGTCAGAATGACCCCCTAAGTGTCCTTAATTGGGCTTGAAGTCGTGGCCTCTCAAACTGGGTCTTGTACCTTCTACCACACTCTGTGCTGCAAATCTGGGGGTACTATTTGATTCTGACCTCTCTATCACCCCACAAATCACAATGGTAGCAGCTGCAAGCTTTGCTTTACTTTGCCGTGTTGGAGATTACCTATCCTCATGCTTTTGCACATAAAACATTGTGCAGGCTTCTCTTGTCTGGATTACACCATCTCCCTCTATGAAGATCTTCCTTTTTACCTGTTCAACAGACACCAGACTGTTCAGAACGTGGTTAGTTCTCAATGTCTTTCATAGAACTTCTATTAGACATCTCCTGCTCACTCTCCATTGGTTGCTGTTAGAAATGGGGTTTTTGGTTGGCAATCAGGTTACCCTCTGTCCAAGCAAGAACCCTCACTCTAGTCAGGGTAAGTCACACACAATCCAAATTATCCTGTGCCCACCCTCTGGTAGGTTGGCACGAGCAGTCAGGCTTAGCTTAGGAGGCAATGTGTAAAGCATTTGTGAAATAAATCATACAATAACACAATATAGCACCACAAAAATACACCAGTGTTTAGAAAAATATATAATATTTATCTGGGTATTTGCAGGTCAAAACGATCAAAGATGCAATATGAATTTGTAAAGATATCACTAAAAAGTGATATGAAGTGTCTTAAGTCTTTAAAATGTAAAAAAAAGTCTCTTTCAAGCACAAAGTACCTGGTTTGGAGTGGAAAATCTCTGCAGAGGGCTGCAGAAGAGGAGATGCGTGGAAAAATGGTGTGTGCGTCGGTTACGCCCCTTCACACACACACTTGCGTCGTTATTCTTCACGCGGGGAGACGTGCGTCGTTCTACGGGAGGAAAAATGGTGCATGCGTCGGTTTCGCCCCTTCACACATGAACTTGCGTCGTTATTTTTCACTCGGGGAAGATGTGCGTCGTTTTCTGGCATGTGGACCGTCTCCTTCTGTGGATCGCGGGATTACCAGATGTCCCAGGGTCTGTGCGTGGATTCCTCTGCTTGTTATCCGGCTGCGCGTCGTTCCGGGGGGCTGTGCGTGGAATTTTCTTTCTCACGGCAGGCGTCGCGTTGATTTCCTCTCTGGAAGTCGGGCGGCGCTGTCCATGCAAGGCCGTGCGTCGAAGTTCCGGTTGCACCACAGGCGCGCGCCGAGCGGCGTCTTTCTGGATTGGCGTGCGGTGAATTTCTCACCGCGGAGCACGCTGTGCGTCGAAATTTTCTGCGCACAAGGAGTCCAGTTGAAAAAGAGAAGTCTTTTTGGTCCTGAGAATTCAGGGAACAGGAGGCAAGCTCTATCCAAGCCCTTGGAGAGCACTTTTGCAGCCATACAAGAGTTCAGCAAGGCAGCAGGCCAACATCAAGGCAGCAGTCCTTTGTAGAAAGCAGTCAGGTGAGTCTTTTGAACAGCCAGGCAGTTCTTCTTTGCAGTATGCAGGTTCTGGTTCAGGTTTCTTCTCCAGCAAGTGTCTGAGGTGATAGGGCAGAGGCCCTGTTTTATACTAAATTCCTTTGAAGTGGGGGTGACTTCAAAGAGTGGCTAAGAAGTGCACCAGGTCCCCTTTCCGTTCAATCCTGTCTGCCAGGGTCCCAGTATGGGGTGTGGCAGTCCTTTGTGTGAGGGCAGGCCCTCCACCCTCCCAGCCCAGGAAGACCCATTCAAAATGCAGATGTATGAAAGTGAGGCTGAGTACCCTGTGTTTGGGGTGTGTCTGAGTGAATGCACAAGGAGCTGTCAACAAAACCTAGCCAGACGTAGATTGTAAGGCACAGAAAGATTTAAGTGCAAAGAAATGCTCACTTTCTAAAAGTGGCATTTCTAGAATAGTAATTTTAAATCCGACTTCACCAGTCAGCAGGATTTTGTATTACCATTCTGGCCATACTAATTATGACTGTCCTGCTCCTTTCAGATCAGCAGCTGCCACTTCAACCATGTATGAGGGCAGCCCCAATGTTAGCCTATGAAAGGAGAAGGCCTCACAGAAGTGTAAAAACGAATTTAGGAGCTTTACACTACCAGGACATATAAACTACACAGGTACATGTCCTGCCTTTTACCCACACAGCACCCTGCTCTAGGGGTTGCCTAGGGCACACATTAGGGGTGACTTATATGTAGAAAAAGGGGAGTTTTAGGCTTGGCAAGTACTTTTAAATGCCAAGTTGAAGTGGCAGTGAAACTGCACACACAGGCCTTGCAATGGCAGGCTTGAGACAAGATTAAGGTGCTTCTGAAGTGGGTGGCACAACCAGTGCTGCAGGCCCACTAGTAGCATTTAATCTGCAGGCCCTAGGCTCATATAGTGCACTCTACTAGGGTCTTACAAGTAAATCAAATAGCCAATCATGGATAAACCAGTCAACAGTACAATTTACACAGAGAGCATATGCACTTTAGCATTGGTTAGCAGTGGTAAAGTGCAAAAAATAGGAGGAGGGAGGCAAAAAGTTTGGGGATGACCCTGACAAAAAGCCAGGTCCAACAGTTGCCCATTCAGCAGAGATTTTTTTTAAACTCTCTATCGGATGTACAAAGCTATCAAGAGAACCAGACCTATATATCCTGTCTGTGAATCTATGTGTCTTTATAACCCTTTGCCAGCTATCCGCTCCTCAGGGCTATTTTCTTGCAGATTTTAAAAGTACAGAGAAGTTGGACAGCAGTCTGCTCTTTCTCCTATTTCAGATTTATGCTATGACATTTCCTGTTTCTCTCTCTCTTAGGCTTGCATCAGATTACTTAGATTTTAGGAAGGGTCTGGAAACGTGGCTGTTCAACAAATATAACTGTCTGGGTCAATTCACATCAGTCACTGCCACAACACCTCTTTCTGGGGTAGCATTCATTCAACTGAGATTTTCCAGTACTGGCAAATTGCTTTCACAGGCATTTTCTCTGTTGGATTATTACTTTCATCCAAGCCAAGCTTATTTGTTCGGAATCATCTATTGTCTATTAATCGATATTTCACACACCCAGGACCCCATTTACGAGGAAATGACGAAGCATGGCGCTGCAAGCCAGCTTGCATAGTCATGCTGCGTCATTTTAAAAGTGCAGGGATGCATCATATTTACAGAAGTACAACTCATCCCTGTACTTTCCTCAGCACTGGCGCACAAGCCGCAAACTACTGCCTAGTGCTAACACAGGCACACTTGCACCATGGTGCAAGGGTACCTTCTTTGCAGGGATGATTGTTTATGTGCAGTAAGGGACTCCTTTCGGCACATTAACAATCATTAATGGGGGTTTCCTCTTTCTATGTGTGCTGCATGATGCAGCACACATAGAAAGAGGAAGAAATGGGAAGATAAAATGTTATTTCTCCCCATTGTGCCATTTTAACACCACCCTTGAGGTGGTCTAGGATTCTGTCACATTCCCAAGCTTACAGATCTGGAAAGCATCAGATTCCATTTAATTCCATGGGTGTTGCGTGGGAACACTCACAGCAACATCCAAGGAGTGCCCCTTTTACACAGAGTTATGCGTGAAAGGGGGCCATATTTACAAGGCCACAAAAAGCCACACAAGGTACACAGCGCCACTGGAGCATCCCAAAATATTATGCTCTGGTGGTGCAGTGTGCCGGTACACACAGGGATGTTTGTATAAGTGGTGAAGAAGGGACTAGGGGAATCTTCATTTCATACCATAACTTTAGTACTAGTCCACTTCTTAGTCCTGGCTCATGCATCCATTATCATCAGGTCCCCCAAATGAGTTTACATGTGTTCTAAGTGATCATTCATTACATTGGCTGCAGTGGAAGGAATACTTTTTAATTTATATTGAAACAATAGACTACACTGTAAGTCTTACCCCAGAAAGAAACAAAAATTGTACACCATTCTATAGGTCCATAGTGCTTAAGTATTTATAAACAATTACCTAAAGAGGATGGAGTTGAGGATGGGTATGCTTTCAATGATACTATTGTACACCAAGATGCATATTTGTCTCCCTAAGTATGTATATGAATGTAAAAGAGAAAACTGAATATGTTAGACAGAAAAGACTTAAAAACAAACCCATATGCTTTATGAAAACAAGTGAGTGTGAATGGAATAAATGTTTCGAAAAATAATAGTCCCTAAAGTCAGAGAGTTGAACATTTCACTTGACAGGTGTAGCGGCAAAACTATTGAAATGTTGGGATACAAGAATCTCTTCTTCAGATCTAAAAGCAGGAAATCTATTGCCAAGTTACACACTGCAAAGAAATTACCCTCAGTTTTAGGTTGGTTAGAACATAGAAGTGCATGGGTTTGTGGGACTATTGGAATGCTAAAAGGTGGCAGGCATATGATTAGTTTTTTGTTTTTTAAAAAGCAATAAAATAAAATCATAAGATCAGGAAAGTATCACTTTTATGTAGGGGAGCGGTCTCAAAGGAATTACCATGATTGGTAGATGCAGGAGTGACAGAACCAAGCGAATCATCTGAGTGACTGACCCATTTGGCTGTGGTGTGTCATGCCAATAGCAAAATCAGGCTTTGTCTAGATTTTTGAGACTTGACTAACATCACTTTAATTGCCCACTTTTCTCTTCCTAGAATAAAGGAAATGCTGGCAATGGTCAAGGGCATAAAGACATTCAGCACAATTGATTTATCAGCTGCTTACCGTCAAATTCTATTACATGAAGATAGTAAACAAGATATTGCTTTTATTAGTCAGGATGACTCATTCCAGTCCAAAAAGGATGCCATTCATCTTAGCTTCGGCAACTGAAATCTTTTAACATTTAAAGACTTATTTTTTCTTTTTTAGCGAAAAAAAAGAAATTCATGACAATATTTTAGTCACAGGTGGAAGCAAAGATGATCATGATCATATGATAGAGAAGGTGCTGTGCATTTTAAATGATCATGGATTGACAGTTGCATATTCTTAAATGCAGATTATCACAAGAGGAAGTCACATGTTTGTGACACAAGATTCAATTGTTAAGTGGTATCAGAGATGCAACATGTCCATGATACCGCCATATAAGAACTCATTTGCAGAACTGAAAAAAATAGGGAAGACTTATAAGCTGCCATGTTTTAATTATGCCTGGCCATAGTTCTATAAGTTGGGCATGCATGATGTCTGGAACAGTCATGAGTCTATTTCTAAGGGATAGAAGGATGTACTGACAACAAGATATTGGATTCATATTCATGAAAGGTTGCTCTAAGAGCTATCTTTTGGTAGCCTATTAGAGTGATTTCTGGATGTTAAAAGTGTATTACACCTCAAACAGTTCATTGACCAGATTGAGCTTCCTGAAGCGAGAACACTATTCTTGAAAATCAGCTATAGAGTTCTTCCAGTCAAGTCCGTTTGTAGCAAGTGGAATACATTTGCAGGAATTTCAAGCATTGTCAATCTTGTAAATCTTTTCCAGAAACAGTTGCTCATTTAATGCTCTTCTGGCCTGCAGACTGCTACATCAGGAAGACATGATTAATCCCGATATGTAAGAATTTGGTCATAAGGCCGCATGAAGTAGCATTCAAAATCTTAACATTGGACGTAGTGAATTGATTATTGCCATGATACGGTCTGCGGCGGTCTACCGGCGTGGCGCTGCTGTTAGCAGCAGTGCCACCTTACCGCCATCCGCCACCATGGCCGCAGCTGGAATTCCGCCATCCTTCTGGCCGAATTCCAGCTACGGTCATAATTTGGTGTATGGCTGGTAGCCACGGCAACAGTCTTTTGGCAGCAGTTGCCACGGCGGTAGGTGGTATATACCACTAATGTTGTAAAGAGGGCCTAAGTGTTGCACTGCATGGGTAGTGGCACTTTGTAAACATGGCACTGTGATTATTTTCCAAGTTGGCCCACAATAGTATCTACAAAAATGAGGCTAATGTGGTGGAAAGAGGTTCTAGGGCTTTGTAAATTTGGTCCCCTGCTTCAAATGTAGAGAACAGTGCACACATTTGGCATGGGTGAACTGTCAGACAAAATTTCAAATTACAATCATCATGTACCTAAGCCACAACCCATGATCGGTAAGTGCACCACCACAGACCAATGCAACCATACATCCAAACAGGAACACACACAATGGCAGATGTAAGTCTAATACACCACTCCACTCAAAACTAAAATGGGCTATGGCACTTAGCAATTAACTAATGTGCATGACTGACACATGTTCTCACATTTCTTCGCAGTTGACCAAGGTTACGGCATCCAGCCATGGGTCATGACACCTTTTGGTAATCCTACAATGGATGCAGAGCAGGCCTACAAGGAAGCCCACATAAGGACCAGAACTGTTGTGGAGCGGACATTTGGCTTCCCTAAATCAAGGTTCAGGTTTCTACATCTTACAGGAGGAGGACAGTTATATGCACCTCCCCATGTCTTCAAAATTATCCCTATGTGTGTCATGTTGAACAATATTTGTCTACACACACCTGCCCCTTGGGATGACCAAGTAGATGTCCCCAAGGAGGAGGATGACAACAATGGTGTTCAGTTGAAGGAGGGGGAACAACAAAACGCTGCTGCTGAAGTACGCAGAAGAGAACTAATTGTGAAAAACTTTTTCACATAGAACTGTACTCCAAGAATCACCATTTAAATAATTTACTAAAATCACATAAATTCAGAATGTACATGGCATACTCTTTTACACCATTACATACCAATTGTAACTTGCCCATATCTCAGAAAGCATGACTACACCACAACAGTTGTAAACAACTTTGGGACATAGCCCCCAATTTAAGAGGGCCTGCTGCATCCTTGTGCAACATTAGTGTTAAATATCTTACGCTAATGTGGCACAACTAGGCAAATATCTAAGCAGCAGAAACTCATAGTGGCGCAAGTCTGCATTGTGCCACTTTGTAACAGCTTGTGACACAAAGGGCCTGATTCAGACCCTGGCGGCCGGTGACCGCCAGGGTCACCGGCCACGGGAGCACCGCCGACAGACCGGCGGTGCTCCAAAGGGCATTCTGACCGCGGCGGTTCTGCCGCGGCCAGAAAGGGTAAACCGGCGGTCTCCCGCCGGTTTACCGCTGCCCTTGGAATCCCCCATGGCGGCGCAGCTTGCTGCGCCGCCATGGGGGATTCTGACACCCCCTACCGCCATCCTGTTCCTGGCGGTTCGCCCGCCAGGAACAGGATGGCGGTAGGGGGTGCCGCGGGGCCCCTGGGGGCCCCTGCCGTGCCCATGCCAATGGCATGGGCACGGCAGGGGCCCCCGTAAGAGGGCCCCACTGTGTATTTCAGTGTCTGCCTAGCAGACACTGAAATACGCGACGGGTGCAAACTGCACCCGTCGCACATGCCCACTCCGCCGGCTCCATTCGGAGCCGGCTTCCTCGTGGGGAGGGGTTTCCCGCTGGGCTGGCGGGCAGCCTTCTGGCGGTCGCCCGCCAGCCCAGCGGGAAAGCCAGAATGGCCTCCGCGGTCTTTCGACCGCGGAGCGGCCATATGGCGGTTCCCTCCAGGCGGGCGGCGACCGCCGCCCGCCGGGGTCAAAATGACCCCCAAAGTGCCTGCAACAGGCATTAAGTACGCAAGAGGGGATTACAGCTGGTAGTGGAGAGTCAAAATGGTGCAGAGGAATCCAACAAAAACAACTGTGCCACATATTTCTGCTACTTTTGACACCTGCTCAGAGCAGCTGTTTAAAAGGGGTACACCATTGGTACCAATGGGACCCTGAGTACTGTTCATGGTAATGGCCTAAATCGTATATCGGACCCTCAACAGTACATCATTTGCATCAAATACCTCATACGCTACTGCCCCCTACCCTGTCCCATGGTGTGGAGTCTGTGAAATACGGTGCACACATGGTTGTGGTAGGGGGATGCTAAGAGGGGAAAGAAAAGTGGCCCTGCATTAACTTCTGCACCACTTTATTTTAGTCTTCCACATAGTCAGCAACAATAAACATCTCCTAAATAATTCACTACCATGTGAATGTGTTGGTGGAATGTAGGCATTGCCTGTAGCTAATACATTTTATATTGTCACACACATATCACATAAGTGTGTTGGCTTGACATATACGTGAAGACTGCTGCACAGATGTATGGGCTAGGTCGGAAAAGGCTAGGAAGTACCTAAACTGCGGGTTTGTGTCTGCTAAGTAATCTAACTAAGTCTGAATGACAATATCACACATGAGTACTGAGAATATACTTCTCAGTGCCACTTACCTGTATTAGCAAGTAATACACACAAACATCTCGGTGTATCATACCCAATCAACTCAAAATGTGCATGTAAGCCAAACAATGTACTAACAAGTCACTGACCCTTGCCAAATTGTATGTGTGAAGAATAACATAGAAAGCTTGATTATGCCATTCCCTTTACTCATAGCTCAATCAATCAATCAATCAATCAATTTGTAAAGCGCGCTACATACCCGTGAGGGTTTCAAGGCGCTGGGGGGGGAGGGTGCTGCTACTGCTCGAAGAGCAAAGTCTTGAGGAGTTTTCTGAAGGGAAGAAGGTCCTGGGTCTGTCGTAGATCCGACGGGAGGGTGTTCCAGGTCTTGGCGGCGAGGTACGAGAATGATCTGCCGCTGGAAGATTTGCGCCGGATGCGGGGGATTGAGGCGAGGGTGAGGTTTGCAGATCGGAGTTGCCGGGTGGGGGTGTAGAAGCTGAGTCTGTTGTTCAGGTATGTTGGTCCGGTGTTGTGGAGTGCCTTGGTGTGTGGGTGAGGAGCTTGAAGGTGATCCTCTTGTTGACGTGGAGCCAGTGAAGGTCTCTTAGGTGGGGGGTGATGTGGCAGTGGTGAGGGATGTTGAGGATGAGTCGGGCAGAGGCGTTTTGGATGCGTTGGAGGCGTTGTAGGAGTTTGGATGAGATACCGGTGTAGAGGGCGTTGCCGTAGTCGAGTCTGCTGCTGACTAGGGCCTGGGTTACTGTCTTTCTTGTTTCTGTTGGGATCCATTTGTAAACTCTGCGGAGCATGCGGAGGGTGTTGTAGCAGGAGGAGGAGATGGCGCTGACCTGCTTTGACATGGAGAGTGAGGAGTCGAGGGTGAAGCCGAGGTTTCATGCGCTGTCAGTGGGTGTCGGTGGGGGACCCAGTGTGGTCGGCCACCATGAGTTGTCCCAGGTGGAGGGGGTGCGCCCAAGGATGAGGACCTCTGTTTTGTCTGAGTTCAGTTTTAGCCGGCTGTCTCTCATCCAGTCGGCGATGGCTTTTAGTCCCTCGTGGAGGTTGGTTTTGGCGGTGTGCAGGTCATTGGTGAGGGAGAGGATGAGTTGTGTGTCGTCGGCGTAGGAGATGATGTTGAGGTTGTGCTGACGGGCCACTTGTGCGAGGGGGGCCATGTAGATGTTGAACAGCGTCGGGCTGAGGGATGAGCCCTGGGGTACACCGCAGATGATGTTGAAGGCTTTGGATTGGTACGGGGGAGGCGGACTCCTTGGGTTCTGCCGGCGAGGAAGGATGCGGTCCATTCGAGGGCCTGGTCCTGGATTCATGCTGCGTGGAGGCGGGATTTTAGGGTGTGGTGACAGACGGTGTCAAAGGCGGCAGATAGGTCTAGGAGGATGAGGGCTGCGTGATGGGGCACTGCATAGGGGCCCCTGCAATGCCCATGCCCCGGGGCACCCCCTCCTCCAGCCTTTACCTGGTGGGTTTCCCGCCAGGGAAAGGCTGGAGGATTAGGGATCATTGTCCAAGGGCCAGCACTGCTGCCCTGTCGGATAATGATTCCGACCACCGCCAGGCTGCCTGACGGAGCAGCGGCTAGCAGCGCCGCCATGGGGATTCCGACCCCCTTCCCGCCAGCCTGTTCCTGGCGGTAAAACCCCTGGGGGCCCCTGCACTGCCCATGCCACTGGGCAGTGCAGGGGCCCCCTAACAGGGCCCCACCATGATTTTCACTGTCTGCTATGCAGACAGTGAAAATCGCGACAGTCGCACCCCTGCAACTCCGCCGGCTCCATTTGGAGCCAGCTTCCTCGTTGCAGGGGCTTTCCCGCTGGGCCGGCGGGCGATCTTCTGGAGATCGCACGCCGGCCCAGCGGGAAAGTCAAAATGACCCCTGCGGTCATTTGACCGCGGTGCGGTCTTTGGGCGGTTTCCGCCCAGCGGGCGGCGCCCGCCGCCCGCCGGACTCGGAATGAGCCCCATAATGCCTAGCCCGGGGAATCGTCCTGTTCACCCAAACTGATATTGGGACCCATGGGGAGAAAAGATGGGCTTGCGGGATCGTAAATGTGGCACTGGATATGCACCCAATGCATCTTGTGAGTGGGCTGGAAGCAGGCTGTGATGGTCCTAAATTGGAAATTGTGACCAAGATTGAGACAGAGGATATGAGACACCAACCTGCTAAAGACATCCCAGTAAGGGGCTGGGTGGGGGCCAGAAAGCAGTAGCAATGCATTCTAGTTAGCAGTATGTTTGGTTGGGGCAACAGGCACAGTTGTGTAGATGGGCAGTTTAGAATCTGCAGCGCAGTGTAGCAGGGAGGGGGGAGTCATGATTGTAGTAGTTAATGTTCAGGCAAGATACATACCGCCAGTAGCATAGCTTAGTCACACACAGGATATTTCACTCTCATAGTCTGAACCTCAACCAGCTTAGGACTGGCACCCACTCTGTGAAGCCTTTAACCATACAGTGAGATGTCCAAAGTTAGTATGTCAACCCTAAGGATAGTATCCTGGAATGTCTGGGGAAATAAAAAGGCTACTAATGTGCGCCATGCCACCTCCTCAAGAGGAGTAGTAATGTTTGTGAAGGGAACATTGCCCCTGGTCATTTAGCAAATATGGCCCGATCTGCTTGATCCCTATGTGGTGCTCTCTGGGACCTGGGAGGGAGGACATCTAAAACATACCTTCAGAAGATATAACAACATGACTTCATGACTCTGTACTACCAGCCCTGATCACTCTGCTACACAGTGTTCCAGATGGGGAAGTGATCATGTGAGGGGACCTAAATGCAACGCCGAGTGACAGCATTCACCGACATCCCCCCAGGACTCTCGACTCAGTCAGACAACCCTTAGCAGACTTCCTCACTGCCCAGGGACTGGCAGATGTATGGTGTACCCTTAAAACAGCAAGCCAGCAATTCATCCTTTTATTTGGGGGTGCATGATAGTGTCTCCTGAATTGATCAGTTTCTCATGTCGACTCCTCAGTTGGAAAAGTCAGTGAGGCCACTAACTTCACCAGGGATATTTCAGATGATTCTCCCCTGTGGCTGGTGTATGATCGGGCCAAGAGACCAATCACTATCTGCATCATATTGAGCCCTTGGTACCTTAGAGAGACAAAAATTAGAAAATGAATGTTAGCCACAAAAGACCATTATTTTCAGGGAAACTGCACATCAATCGAGTCTCCACTTTCGTTGTGGGTGGCCTTTGAGGGGGTGGTTCTCACCAAGGTGGTGCAAGGGAAGCAACTAAAAAGGGAGGAGTTGAAGGCTCTTGAATGTGAGAATTTGTCCCTTGAGGCCAGCTTACCTGATAAGGAGGGATCAGAGGGAGTCCACATCCTAGCCCTAAAGCCAAATTAATACTGAGACATGGCCCAGGCAGGTGCCAATATGCACCATAGAGCAACATAGCACAGCATCAATGTAATGCGGGACACAACACGACACATATTGGCCTGGATGGACAGGTTTGAGGCAGTGGATAGATGGATTCATGGGTACAGAAGGAGTCAGGGGAACTTGCTAGTAGTGGACAAACCATAGCCCAAATGTTTGCCCACTACTGTGGGAAAATCGATTTTGCAAGGTATTCTGCCACAAACATCAAAGAAGGTGAGATCCTGTGTGACATCCCAAACCCAAGCCTCACCACAGAGGATAGGGAAGCCTTAGAGGAAATTGTAAGAGCCATCAGGGATGTGAGGCCCATCAAAGCATCAGGCACTGTGCATCTTGGTGCTGATGATCCATCATGAAGATGGCAGATGACCACCCAACGCCCCCTCAAGCCGCTCAGTAGGCTACGTTGACCCCTGACACAGTCAGTGGCCTGCTGATTGTGCACAGTGAACTGAATGGAGGTGACCACAGTCAACTGGTGTTCATACATGCAACAATAGCCCTGTATGCCCATTCAAATTGCAAAAGGAGCACTAATGACTAGGGTGCCATCACTGCATGAGAGCACACCTGCCGCACAGTTTGTATTCAGTTTCATCAATCTGTCAATAACATCTATGTTTGAGTAATTGAAATGTGAAAATGTATGTTAACACAACCTACCTAAATGTATCCACACATGTCCCAGCTAGGTGGACCAGGCTTGCTACTTGTTGTTGAATAAAATGTGTACGTGTCACATGATAACTTACAACTTATCATGACCAGTAGAAATGTCCCCCCATTGTGAAACATGTTTTAAACAAATATGAGTACACAGCTTAGGAACATGGCCTACATACAAGATAGATAGAATAGAGATTTGGTATGTGTCCAATCCATAAACACACCACTGTATCATGCAGCACTTTTCAGACACAATACATATCTTTTCACACAATACAGAAACACACACAAGTCCACCAGCCCAAAGGTCAGTGATAAACTGGTGGTACCAAAACCCACACCGTTACGCCAACATAAATACACCCACAGTATCAGGACCATTGGCGATACACACCGCCGCGCTCAAAATACACACACACTAACAAAACTCCACCACATTGGACAATTCAAACTACACACACCTGACACACATACACACACCACACCCACAACACTATAAAACACACACCCACAATACCCACAACCCTTTACGACCTAAACATTTTGGCAAGTGAGAGAAGCCCGGAGCACCCACTCAATCAGAGCCACAAAACATCATCACCCATACACCACCCAAGCACCTCACACCACACACCCCAACACAGCACCCCACACACCCGCACACATATCACTCACACCACATCCATGGCACCCCAAAGACACCCAAGGTTTTCAGAGGAGGAGCTAAGGGTCATGGTGGAGGAAATCATCAGGGTGGAGCCACAGCTATTCGGATCACAGGTGCAGCAGACGTCCATTGCTAGGAAGATGGCGCTATTGTGGATAATCGTGGACGGGGTCAACGCTGTGGGACAGCACCCCAGAACAAGGGATGACAACAGGAAGAGGTGGAACGACATACGGGGGAAGGTGCGTTCCGTGGAAGCAAGACACGAGGTAGCAGTACAGAGGACTGGCGGTGGACCCCCACCTCCTCCCCCACAACTAACAACATGAGAGGAGCAAGTCTTGGCAATCATGCATCCTGAGGGCCTCGCAGGAGTAGCAGGAAGACTGGACTCTGGTAAGTCAAATATTTACTACTACATCCCCCACCCTACCTACATGCCAACATAAACAACACCCCCTACCCTCACCCCATCACTCCACCACCTCACATATACCCCACTATCACAACCCACCCGTCCCAATACCAAGCCCTGCATGCAACACCAATGCATGGACACTCATCACTGACCTGTATGGACACCCATCACCACAGCATCCACACTAGTGACAATCACTTAGCCAAACCAAGCACAACTCACAAAAGCCAAAGCTGCCTTGGGAATAACAACCATAGTGGGGAACATACCCATGCACAAGATGGCACACGCCGAAAAAATAACACTGAATTTGCATGCCCACAGGACCACTACTCAACGTCACCGGAGAGGAGTTGCCAGCAACATCCAGTCCCCCCCCAGAAGAGGCCTATAGTGATGACAGCAGCTCTGCACGCCTGGATCATGATGACCAACCTGGCCAATCAGGGACCTCTGGACAATCAGTTACCCTGCCACAGTCTCATACCACCACAGAGCCTCCCCCCTCAGGAAACACCAGCACAGCACCCACCCAGTGGGCCCATGCCACTGTCCCCAGGACACGTCATTCAGCAGTGTGTCGACCACTACAGGGACCCCAGGCTACCCCACAAACCCAGGATGATCAGGGACCTGGGGTCAGTGGCAGTGGGCACATGGTTCAGGGGATGGAGGCACAGGACAACAGGGAAGCTGAGAGGACTGCTGTGCGACAGTGGGAGGGCAGGCCCAGGGAACCCACTCTCCACAAGGCACTCACAAACATCCTGGGAGCATACCACCATTCCCAGGAGACCATGGGTCAGATACTGGCCAAGTTGCAGGAGACCCAGCAGCTGCAGGAGGGACAGTACCTAGGGATTAGGGAGGACCTCAAACTTATCTACACCACCCTGGTCACCACTGCAGGGGTGCTGGGTGACATGGCCAACACCATGAGGGAGGTAGTGGCACAACAACAGCCCCCTGACACTAACCACACCAAAGAACAGCCATCCACCCCTGCTGGGAAGGAGGCCCCGCCACTGGAACAACAGGCCACCAGCACCCCATCCCCTGCAGAAGGAGAACCACCCCGCAAATGGTCCCTGGATCCAGGCAGAAGCCAGAGAACATTGCCAAGACCCCCACCAGGAAATAAGACTCTTCTGATTGTCACCCTTCTGTCCCACTCCGTCACCCTGTCCACCTTGAACTGCCATTGCTCCACTTCCTATGCCCCCTTGGACAATGCACCTGTGATACCAAGAGACTGGACTCTGCCCTTGACTTTGCTCCACACTCACCCCAGCCCATTGCACATCCCACTCTACTTATGAGCACTTAAATAAACACCCTTGGAACAAATACAAATCTTAAGTCTGTCAAATGATTCAAAAAAGTATTAGTACAACATTATCAAAGCATAGCAAGTCATATGTACAGTTACATTTTCATTGGAATGACCTTTAGTGGGCAGCAGTAAGCACACCAGGAGCCAGAGTGGGCCACAGAGATCTAAAAATAGAGATGTCAAAGGGTACAGTAAGTGGCCATAGACATAGGGAAATGAGGCTGCCAAGTACAATGTCCAACAGAAAAATGACAAGTAAAGTGAAGTTACAGTGTCTTACCTGTGTGTCACTGGAAGTACTGCTGTATTATATCACTTCTGTTGTCTACATCTTTTTCCTCTGCCTCCTCTTCCTCACTGTCCACAGGCTCCACCGCTGCCACAAGACCATCTCCAAGCTCATCCCCCTGCAGAAAAGGCACTTGGCATCCCAAAGCCAGGTTGTGCAACATGCAACATGCAACGATGATCTGGCACACCTTCTTGGGTGAGTAGTACAGGGATCCACCAGTCAGATGGAGGCACCTGAACCTGCCCTTCAGGAGGCCGAAGGTTCTTTCAATTATCTGCCTTGTTTGCCCATGTGCCTCATTGTAACATTCCTCTGCCCTTGTCCAGGCATTCCTCACTGGGGTCAGTAGCCAGGATAGGTTGGGGTAACCAGAGTCACCTGCAAATATCAAGGGACAACTGTTAGACACACACTAACCCTTAGGGAAAACCCCATTCTTAGACACCTACTTATACTGGGTGGGGACCTTGGGCTCACCTATTAGCCACACCCGGGGCCTCTGTAATTGGCCCATCACATATATGATGCTGCTATTCCTCAAGATAAAGGTGTCATGCACAGACCCAGGATACTTGGCATTTACATGGGAGATGTACTGGTCCGCCAAGCACACCATCTAAACATTCATAGAGTGATAGCTTTTTCTATTCCTGAAAACTTGATCATTTCTCCGGGGGGGGGGGGACAAATGCCACCAATGGCACCAATGATGTTGGGGATATGTCCCATGGCATAAAAGTCTGCTTTCACTGTGGCCAAATCCCCCACCTGGGGGAATACGATGTAGCTGTGCATGTGTTTCAGCAGGGCTGACAACACTTTGGTCAACACGTTGGAGAACATTGGCTGAGACATCCCTGATGACATGGCCACTGTAGTTTGGAAGGAACCACTTGCCAGGAAATGGAGCACTGACAGGACCTGAACTAGGGGGGGGATACCTGTGGGTTGGCCAATAGCTGACATCAGGTCTGGCTCCAATTCTTGGATTGTGGCCCGATCAAGTCTTTATGTTGTGAGTATGTGTCTGTCCTCCATTGTCGCAAGGTCCACCAGGGTTCTGTACACCGGAGGATGTCGCCATCTCATATTCAGCCTCAGCGGTTGAAGCCTATGGAAGAAAACGTGATCAGAGGGTCATATTCAGACATCAATTGCACTAATGATGCATTTTTTCCTTTACAGAAACATTATGTGAACCCGAAAATCAGTTGCTGTGCCAATGTCTGCTGTGACGCAGTTAGATGCCATGCCTTGTGCCCCCCTGAAATGGCAGCTGCCTGACCTGTGAGGAGGGACAAGTGCAAATGAGGTAATTCCGCTGACGTTGTGTGCCGCTGCAGTAGGCGGTCAAAGACCGCCGCGCAACTTCGCATTAGTTATCATAAGGCCCTATGGATTCCAGGAACCAATGGCGATGTTCGCCGGCGGTCACAGTATGCACCACCACGGACGTGACTGACGTTTTCTATCTGTTCACTCACTTGCTACCTGACCTTCAACAGGAGAGGACCTACACTGCAAGTGCTGCTGTGACCTGTGTCTGGAAGCGACAATGTCTCATGTGTCTGGGGAAAGGGCCCCTGCCTTTACTGAGGAGGAGTTGGAGAAACTGGTGGATGGGGTCCTACCCCAGTACACGTTACTCTATGGTCCTCCAGAATAAGAGGTAAGTACACTGTGAGCATGATGTGTGGGCCATGAATGTATGGATTGCTGTGTGTGTAAGCCACATGTAGGGGGGCAGAAGCATCCTGGCCAGAGTGCTGCATGTAAGGTGGTCAGTGTATGTGCGTCAGGGGATGGGAGGGATCTGGTGGCCATAAGTGTGATGGTCCGGACGGATGGCTAATTCCCTTTTCTCCTGTCTTTTCCATGCAGGTCAGCGCCAACCAGAAAAAGGATATTTAGCGTGCCATCGCCAAGGAGTTGCGGACCCTGGGGGTCTTTGACAGGCGGAGCACCCACTGCCGCAAACGGTGGGAGGATCTGCGCTGCTGGGCAAAGAAGATGGCAGAGGCCAAGCTGAGGCTGGCCTCCCAACGAGGAAGGGGTGCCCGCCGCACCATGACACCACTGATGTTCCGCATCCTGGCGCTGGCCTATCCGGAGTTGAATGGGCGCTTGAAGGCATCACAGCAGCTACAAGGGGGTGAGTACAGATTCTGAATCCTGACTTTCTTTATGCATGTTTGGGTTACCTGGGTGGGGGATGTGGGCTGTGGGTGCCCCTAGGCCAGGGCGAAGATGGCAGGGTAGGTCCCTTGTTGGGCAGGCTCTGAAGCACTCCTACCCCAAAGGTGTTAATGGGCATCTACTACTGGGCAGGGTCCTGTGGGTTTCAGGTGTGCAACTTATGGCGGTAGGCATTGAACCCTATGGGCTGGTGACTATCTTAGTAACTGATGTGCATGGCCTAGTGCATAGGACTGCTCCCTGTGTGTTGTGTACGCCAACGGTGGTGGTGTTGCTGGCATTGACCAAGTGTGTCCTCTGTCTCTCCCCCCCTTTTTCTTTTGTCACCCTGTCCTTGTGTGCATTAGCATCATCTGGCGGAGGAGCAGAGGCACCGGTGATGGAGGGAGTTGCATCCCACATGGGCCTGGAGGCCGAATCCACCGGAGCACCACATTAGGAACAGGAGGGGACACCACAAACAGTGACTCCTCCTCTGATGGAAGCTCCCTGGTGGTGGCAGACTCCTCTGTGTCCAACCCAATGACAGGTACATCCACCACCCCCCCTAACAGCACCACCCTCCAAGCAGCCCCTCAGCGTGTTTCCCGTGCCCGCTCACCCAGGAGGATGGGCATCTCCTTCACCCCAGGCACTTCATACCCTGCCCCAGTCAGCCCTGTTGCCCTCAGTGAGGACTCTATTGACCTCCTGCGATCCATCTCTGTTGGGCAGTCAACCATTCTGAATGCCATCCAGGGTGTCGAGAGGCATTTGCAACAAACAAATGCATACCTGGAGGGCATTCTCTCTGCGTGGCGGCCCAACAGAGAGCATTTCAGGATCTGGCCTCCTCCCTGATGGCAGCCCTTGTCCCTGTCTCTAGTCTCCCCCCTCCATCTTCCTCTACCCAGTCCCAATCCCCTTAACCCCAGCCTATCCCAAGCACATCTTCAGACCAGCATTCACCCAAATCAACACGCAAAGTGGCTCAGGCAAACACAAGCACCACACTTCATCTCACAGGCACTCACACAAGTACCATCCCCATGCAGACACACCAAGATCCACTGCCTCCACTGTGTCCCCCTCCTCCTTGTCATCCACCTCCCTCCCAGTAGCGTCTCCACACACACCTGTATGCACTACATCCTCATCCACTACCTCCATCACCAGCACGACCCTCACAATACACTCCTCACTGACAGTCACCACCCCCACATCCATGCACACGTCCTGTGTCCTCTCCCAGTGTGTCTGTGACCCCTCCTCCCAAAGCATACAAACGCAAGCACCCACCCACCCAACAGCCATTCACCTCACAACAGCACCCAGCCCATGCACCTGCATCCAAACACAGAAGACAGACCTCCTACAACCACTCCCTCTTCCTCTACTCCCAAACTCTCTCCCGCTTCCCGCCCCTGTGTCTCTAAGAAGATTTAGCTGGAAAACACTGACCTCTTCCCTATCCCTTTCCCCCCCTGTCCTTCCCCTCCAGTCAGGGTGTCCAGAACCCAGCCCAGCACCTTAGCCACCAAGTCGATGTCCGGTGTGGTTCCTGCAGCTAACAGAAGCTCAAAGCACCCGTCAGCCCATCCAGTGTACTACCAACACCTGCCAAGGGCAAAACCATTCCGCCACCTGCCCAGGTGAAGAGGGGGACAGCATGCAGCAAGGGGTAGGAGCACCAACCACCCAGCAAGGCCACCTCAAGGACTCCAGCTGCCAGACCCAAGGTGACACCACCATCTGCCAAGCTGAGGAAGGGGCAGAAAACACCAGGCAAGGCACTTCAGCCGTCAGAGATTGCAGGTGAAATCCTGGTGGCTCCCAGCACAACCGCCAGCACCACCATCAGCACCGCAGCCAGCAGCGCCAGCTGCCCCGCCACTAGCACCGCCACCTGCACCGCCACAAGCACCACTACTGTCAGCAGCAGCCCCAGTGGTCAGCCATCCGAGGCTGCTGGAGAAGGACTGGGGCCTCCACCTACCACTGGCAGCACCGGCACCTGCACCACGGCCAGCATCGCCACCTGCACCGCAGCTAGCCCCGCCGCAGGCACCGCCACAAGCACCACCACCTGCACCACTGACATTAGCACCACTACCACCAGCAGCAGCCCTAGTGGGCAGCCATCTGAGGCTGCAGGAGAAGGGCTGGAGCCTTCCACCACCACTGGAAGCGCCCCCACCAGCACCAGCACTACCACCAGTTTGCAGCCTTAGCCACCGCAGGATGGAGTCTAGCCCTGCCTCCATGGACTATCATGCAACCTGGTCCCTGCAAATATCGTGCCTCAGACACCCAGGTGAGGGACTGTGAACTGCCATACCCCAAGTGTTGCATCACTGGGCACAAGGCCCCCTCCAGAACCAGTGGGGAAAGGCATCCACTCACCCTATCCTTGGCAGGATGAAGCACACTGGGCACAAAGCCCCCTCCAGAACCAGTGGAGATATGCATCTACTCATCCAATCCTTGGCAGGATAAAGCACACTGGGCACCAAGCCCCCTCCAGAACCAGTGGAGATATGCATCCACACACCCAATCCTTGGCAGGATGAAGCACACTGGGCACAAAGCCCCCTCCAGAACCAGTGGAGAAAGGCACCAACTAGAGAGACTGTGGCGTTGCATTCCCCAGGACCAAGCAGTGGGCAAAGCACCCACCTGAGAGACTTGAGAGACCGTGGCTTTGCACTCCCCAGGACCAAGCAGTGGGCAAACCACCCACTTGAGAGACTTGTGAGACTGTGGCTTTGCACTCACCAGGAGCAAGCAGTGGGCAACCCACCCACTTGAGAGACTTGAGAGACTGTGGCTTTGCACTCGTCAGGACCAGGCAGTTTGCAAAGCACCCACTTTAGAGACTTGAGAGACTGTGGCTTTGCACTCCCCAGTACCAAGCAGTGGGCATGGAGCCCCCTCGAGGAGCAGTGGTGTTATTCCATCTTCCGGCTGAGGTGCCCCCCTTCCCCATCCCCCCCCAGATGTCCATGATTTTTGGCCCAGTGGCCCACGGACATTTTGAATGGACAATGTACTGCCTTGTGTACATATTGTATATTTTTTAAAATACTTTTTTTCTATTTACTACGTATATCTACCTATTTCTAAAAAAATCACTGATTTAACTCTATTCCTTTTGTCCTTGCATTCTTCCAGGGTTTTACGTGGTGTAAATGTAATGTTAATGCATGTGTTTGTGTGTATGGTGTTGTGGGTGATGGTGGGGGTGTTCCGTGTTGCGCGTTGCATGTGTGTGTCACTCTCTTTTTCCTCCCTCCCTCCTGGTGTACTAGGTGCAGTACTCACCGTGGTCGTCCCCGCCGCCTTTCGTATTTCTGGTAGATGAGGAGGTAGACCAGCATGGGCAGGACCTGCAGCTCGGGCTCCATGGCGTCCTGGTTCTTCGTTTGTGTCAAGTGGTGAGTGGTTTCCCTTCCAAGTCCTGTTTCCGCTGTGGTTTGGATGGCATAGGTACCGCCCCAGAAAAGCTGGCGGATAGGCGGGTTGTGATGTGGTAGGCGGTACATTGTCTTCCGCCTGTCTGTTGGCGGTTACCGTCGCAGTGTTTGTTGCTACCACCATGGCTGTTGGAGTGTTAAAGTGGCTGTCTGTGTTGGCGGTTTCCGCCGTGGTCGTGATCCTATTTTTTTTACCGCTGCTTGAACACCAACTGCCAGGGTTGTAATGAGGGCCAAAGCCTGCTCCTTACAACACAGCAGAGTGTGCACATGTGTGCACTCACACTTAAATGGCTTACAGGATCATATCCTGGCCTTAGTCAACAGCATCCTTTGCTAAAAATTTGTTAAGGGTATGATATGCCTGAATATGTATTGCACATGGTCCTTCCCATCTTATGTTGTGTATACTAACGTACAGTCGGAATTCTGACATGACAATGTGGTAGACCCACAACATGAGGAGCATCCCACATGTACACCCAGCACACATGTGCAAACATGTATGTGGCTAAGAGTCTTCATACACAGGCACATTTGCAAACAGTATCAGTCCTCACATGCATCACACACACACATACACACGGTAACATATTCCTATGTTACCAGTACACAATTAAATGCACATGCACACATGTAGCCATACCATACAAACTACATAGATGCATATCCCCTGTAACAAGGAATGTGAATGTGGGTGCACTGTCAGCCTTTCCACCAAAATCCACATATGGCCGTTATGCGTCCAAAATTTTGACGCATTTGGTACATCTCCATACAGTGCATATCACTAAAATGATGCCTGGCACCATGCATGTCTGAACTGTCTTCCTGTCTCAGCCTTCCTTCAAAATTTCTCGTATGCCCGGTATGCGTAAAATGTTTTGACACATACCATTGTCCTACAAACATCGCAAATTCCAAAAATGATGCCTGGCCTCTGCACGTCAATTGAAAGTTGACAGGCCTTGTCAGCCTTCATCGAAAGAATTCCATGCATGGCCGTCATGCGTCAAAAAAAAAACCACATATCAGAAAATGTGACGCATATACCCGTGAAATGATGCAACAGGACTTCCTTGCTGCACACATGGTAAAGTGAATTTACTTTCACTTTTACTTTACAGTCTATTCTGTCTGTGGTTGAGAGAGGTGGTGTAGAGCTGGTGCTGTTTGAGGAGTGGTGGTTGCTGTGAGTTTTGTGCTGTGTCCTATTGCGGTTCAGTCTATTTTGTTGTATTTGTACGTTTTGTGTAGTGTTATTGTCCTGTCATTGTATTTGTACTGTCATGTGTTAGTCTTGGGGTAGTGTAGTTTATTGGGGTATTTGGGGTTAGGTGGGCTTATTCTATACTTTTGTGGGGGTCATTGTTTGCTGTGGAGGGAGAAAGCAGGATGTCTGTCAAGGGAAGGGCAGAGCGCATAAGTCCAGATGAACTGAGGGGGGGGGGAGTTCATTTGGTTAATGTGTCATTACCTCCCCAATATGTTGAAAATGGATGGCTGTGTAATCATGGGCTTCCCTACAGAGGCCAGGAAGCTGCTCCAGGGGAAGGTGCTGTTCCAGCTGTGCAAGAGCTTCAAGATGGAGCGCACAGACCACCAAATCAAGCACTGGTGGGCAGACCTCATTGCCAGAGAAGGAGTTTACCTGGATCACCTGTTTTTTTGGGTGGGCGGGCCATTTGGGAAGTAAACCTGTAACATCGCACCATTCTCCTTTGCATGTGCATGACAGTAGGGCATAAGGATTACTTTAGCATGTCAAGAGAAAGGTGAGGACATCAAGGTGCAGATTTAAGAAAAGTGATGCTGCACCCTGTGCAGCACCACTTTTGTTGCACCCCTTAGCACTCCCCTACTGCCACCATGTGTGCACTGTATCTAAGATACGGAGCACCATGACACAGGTTAGTGCGCAATAGCGTCATAATTTTGTATGCTATTGTTGTATTGTTCAGGGTTATTCCCATCACTTTGCCAAAAACCCTGACCATCAAAATATAATGGTGTGCCCCCTTTCTAACACATGCTCTGAGCAGGCATTAAAATGTTCAGTGCAAGATGAAGCAAAATGTTTCTTTAGGTTTCAATGTGCCATTTCTTCAACCCCCTAACGGACAAACGCCCATTTTGCAAACATAATGTTGGGCGCAGACATAATGTAGCGGAAAGGGTGACAAACTTTTGAGCCTATGGGCAACATTATGCCTAAGCCATGCATGATGTATGCAAGGGGGGCATTCCCCTGTTAGGGGGGCAAAAATGAAAGGCACAAAGAAAACATAGAGAAATCTTTGTGTAAATCATTCTGGCATTTTCTTCGCCTGCTCAGACCATGCATCAAAAGGGGGCACACCATTAATTATGATGGGCCCCTATGTACTGTTCAGGGTTGGAGCAATATCTTGGCATTAACCCTGCACTGTACATCAGTAGCTTCAAAAATTAAAACACCATAGCCCCCTACCATGCGCCATGGTGCGCCTTATCTTAGATACTGCGCACACATGGTGGTGGTAGGGGGCTGCTAACGGGTGCAAGAAAAGTGGAGCTACACTGGGTGCAGCAACACTTTCTTATTATCTGCCCCTATACTTTGCACAATTAACAGTGTCCTGTCCCCCAGTAAGTGTGATGTATGATTCAGAGACATGTATGTATGGGTGAGTCACATTGTTATATATGTTTTTGGGTGCTACCTTTGTCTTGCTGAGTAACATGTTGTTAATACCAGTGACTCATTGCTAACACTAAGTTGACAAGGTCACTCAGCTAAACAAGTGCAATGTGCAACAGATGTCCATGCTAATCTTTGCTCACAAATCATGAAGCTATGTTTTTCTGTCATATCTTGCAGGTGGACCTCCACGCTACACCATAGGCAAGGTTTCCACTTTCAAAGACCCTGATGCAACCAATGTCACCTTGTAAGTCACATGTGTACATACAGTGTTGTGCCTGATAGGGTTTGATGTGTATTAAGCCATGTACAAATGGCATGTGTGTCGATTTAGACACCATCGTCTATCATTGGGTATCAACACAATGTCTGATGGTATGCTGAACATGTGGAATACATTGAACGTTGCACAGGTGCCAACATGTGCCAACATGGATTAGATGGTCTTAGGAAATGTTTTGTATGGCCACAAAGATACTGATGTCTGTCACAATATGGGTCAGATGAGCTGGCTTTCTGCAATGCATGGATGTTACAAACATATGTTTTCACAGCACCCGTTCCTGCACTGTTTAGTCAGGACATGGTACAATATATGAACCAGGGTAGAAAAGGGTGAAAAGGGCCTTTTGGAAGGAGACGCTTGCAGCACCTGTGCTTCACTGCTCTTCAATAATGAATTTAAGCACCAGACGTGCAAGGAGTTCTTGTGAGAAGGACAACAGTCAGTTGAGTACACATTGAAATTTGCGCTCTTCTTCAGATGGATCTGGGACAAGTCCATGAATTGTAGCAATTAAGATGTGTGCAGATGAAACAACAGGTTTAGCCATCATAATAGTTGTGAGCAAGCATGACCATATCACTTGTGCATGAAATGTGCATGGTGAGTGTGTACCTGATAGCTAGGAGGTGTATCAAATTTGTGCACAGATAGGGGCAGATGCATGTAAATAGGTGCTGCATCCAGTTCTGCACCACTTCTCTTGCGGTCCTTAGGTCCCTCCATCCACCACTATGTGTGTGTCGTATATGATGTACGGCTCACCATGGCGCTGGGTATGTGCAAATTGTGGTTAACATCTTGATGAAAATGATGTACTATTCATTGTTAGTACAAGAGAATCTAATGCTAACCCTGGACTGTACATTGGAGCCCATTTTGACCAATGGTGTGCCCCTTTTTAATTCCAGTTCTGAGCTGGCATTAAAAGTAGGAAAAACTAAATAAGTCAGCTGAATCTCTTAGATTGCAGTGTGCTATTTTGGCACTCACCCTACCGGATTAAGGCCAACCTTGCATACATCATGCCTGGCACAAGTCTAATTTAGGGCAAGGTGGTGACAAAATGGCCCAATAGAGGGTGACAAAGCAGCACAATACAGGTATTGCACCACTTTGTGAATATTCTGCTGACCATTTGGCCTTGTTGTGTCTCATTAGTGTCACATTGCTTACAATGCTAATGTGGTGCAAGGGAGGCCCTAGACCCTCTCACATCTTGGCCCTAGTGTGCAACTTTGGAGAGCCATTATCCTGTGACATGTACAAAATACTGTAGGTGCTTGCTAGACAGATATATATGGACTTGGGTCTTGCCCTTGTTATTGGCTTACTGGTTGATAACGTGCGTCATCAGAAAATGCTGTTTACAATGCATACTTTTTCTTCCTCTACCCAGCACAGTTACTGATGACATGGTCTCCTCATGTTTTAGCTGCCAGAATGACTCCAGCCCAGAAACAGATATTCACAAAATGCGTAAAACGTTTCCAGCATATTTGCAAGGTCCTGGTTGGTTACAGGAAGATGGCAAGGAGGTACTGCATGGAAAAGTTGTAGAGGTCATGCAAGGCCTTTCCTAATGGTTGACCAGCTCAACAGCCTGCAGCAACCTCAACTAAAGGAGTGTCCTCAGTATCCAGAGTCTGTGGTGCTTCATCAGGTCCGGCACCCTCAACATCTGCAGTACATTTGACAGCACCAACACCACAACAGCCACCACCACCTGCCACTGGGTCCAGCTTTGAGGAGGTAATGAGTAAAGACCTGGCCGAGGTCAATGTAAGGTTGGCCAGACTTGAGGCAGACAATGCCAGAAATTTCAAAATACTAAAATATATCTAGTTTTGGGGCTGAGATTTAAGCATGTACACAAAAAATAAGAATACCAAAACACATTTTTTTTAAATTACAAAAAAAGATACATTTGTTTAGAACATAGGATTTGTTAGTATGTGTGTAGCTTTGGTTCATGTTGTCCTACACATCTATTGTCTGATAAGGAGGGTGGGGGACAATGTTTATTGAGTGGCGTTATGTGTATACGTTAAGTTTAGAATAGGATAGAAAGCTTTAGGGTTAAGTTAAGATAAATTATTACAGATTAGCATAGTAGAGGTTAGGGAGTAGGTTAGATTTTTTAATAGGTTGTGTTTTTAGTTACCAATAATCCCAGTTACTTTTTGACAATTAGGTGTCCATAATGATTGACTGTCTGGGTGTTCTCATGTCTGCACCTGACAAGTTGGGGAAATGCCTTAGGGTATGCATTCAGTGGTGATTTACATGTATGACTATGTGTATCCCAATGACCAAGGAGCAGTCTGATTGGCCGCTCTATGACATCAGCTACACAAGATCAAGGCCGGCTTTAGGGCGGTGAGAGTGGTGTGGCCACACCGGGTGCTGGCCGGGATTCTGGGGTGCTGACCTCAGGGGGGCGCTGTGTTTAGCAATAACTTACAAAACTTGCAATTTAAAAGCACCTGCTGAAAGGTTCCTTGTGCATCCAGCCTTCAGGAAGCAATTCAAATGTCAAGATACCTCTTGTGATTAATGTTCCTGCTAGGGAGAGAGATGGGAGTTTTGTCTAGCGGCAGCTTTGACTCGCCATAAAGTAGCATACAGGGTTAATATGCCTGCTGCAAAGAACAGAACAATATTTTATGGGGATAGCTGAGTGGGTTAGCAAAGCCAGCCTTTACAAGTGCTTTAAAACAAATGAATGTATGTGAAAGGGTGCTATGGAGAAATGAGGGGCACATTTTCCGGGTGGTAGTGAGGGAATCTGAGAAATTGGTAATGGGGTGGAGAGTGTCAAAAAAGACTAAAGCTGGCCCAGTTTATGACAGTTTTCAGCGCAGTTCCTGACACTCAGACTGTGTATGGATACAATATCTTTGACAGGTAATGATGCAACATAAATTGTCATTGCTAAAGTCTGTCACAATCATTTTAGAAAAGCTTTGCACATTATAATCCACCTTATTTGGGGCATGGATACTGGCACACTGACTGCTGCATGTCACATTCTTAAATTTACTTTTCAGTTCCTCACAGATTTGTACTATTGGATATTCGTCAGGGAAATTTCCTGGCACTTGAGTCCTTAACCATTCATGCCATATGTCAACTTGCATGGATATATGTTCAATACATGATTGGGAGGCTCAGTATGTTTTCTGTGGTCTATTGTTAGACATGGCATCCTTGGCGTAGTCTCCCCTGTTTTTTTTTTGCCTCTGCTTCCTATGTTTTGATTGTGTGTTGAACTTTGTTTTTGCTGGTTTTGGTACTCTGGGCACTTTACCACTGCTGACCAGTGCTAAAGTGCAAGTGCTCCCTGTGTAAATTGTAAGTGTAATTGGCTTTTCCATGATTGGCATATTTGATTTACTAGTAAGTCCCTGGTAAAGTGCACAACAGATGCCCAGGGCCTGTAAATCAAATGCTACTAGTGGGCCTGCAACACTGGATGTGCCATCCACATGAATAGCCCTGTAAACATTGCTCAGACCTGCCACTGCATTGTCCGTGTGTGCAGCTTTAAACTGCCAATTCGACCTGGCAAGTGTACCCACTTGCCAAACCAAAACCTTCCCTCTTTATACATGAAAGGCACCCCTAAGTAGCCCTAGGTAGTCCCATGGGCAGGGTGCAGTGTATGTTAAAGGTGGGGCATATACTGATGTGTTTTACATGTCCTAACAGTGAAAAACTGCCAAATTCGGTTTTCACTGTTGTAAGTCCTATCTCTGTCATAGGTTAACATGGGGGCTGCCTTTAAATATCTTTTAAGAGCAATTTACCTTTGAGAGCAGATAGAGAATTGGAGTTTGGGATCTCTGAACTCACAATTTAAAAATACGCCTTTTGGTAAAGTTGGTTTTTAAATTGTTTGTTTGAAAATGCCACTTTTACAAAGTGGGCGTGTTCTTGCTTAAACCATTATGTGAGTCTGCCTGCTTGTTTATTCCCTGTCTGGGTCAGGCTGGCAGTTGGGCTGTGAATCTCCACCAGACAGTGAACCAAAGGGAGCTGGGGTGTAGCCTGCATATCCCAATGGGCCATCTGGGCTAGAGTGGAGGGAGGAGTGGTCACTTACACCTGAAAGGGCTGTGCCTGCCCTCACACAATGCAGTCTCCAACCCCCTTGTGTGAGTGTTTAGCCAGGCCAGGGCAAGGCAAGATCTTGTGAACAGAAGAGACTTTCCTTTGAAGTTTTCCTACTTCAAAGGCAGAAAGGGGTATAAGTAGTGGACCCAAAACCCCAGATTTTTAGATTACTTATGGGCTCCTTTGGCTGTAATTGTACTTTGCTGGGTTGGTGTGTAGTTGCTGCTTCTGCCTGAAAGAGGACAAAAACTGGGCTATGTGGTGTATTCCTGCTTGTGAAGTGTCTTCAAGGGTTTGGATAGAGCTTGCCCTCTGTAGTGAGGGCCATCAAATACCTCCTCTACCAGCATCTAGACTTTCTGCTGAGACTCCTAACCTGCCAAGAAGTGCCTAATCCAGTCCCTGGGCCCTGGAAAGGAGAAGCTGGTGAAAAACCAAGAAGAGCCAAGTGCACCGACTTCAGACGACCCCGGACTGACCCTGCTACCAAATCCATGAAGCCACCTGCAACAAAAGCTGTGGTCCACGCTGGAGTACGATGACCCCGCAAGGACCCCGCAGGCCAAACGCTGCCACAGTCTCACCGAAGTCCACGACTCCTTGAGCCCCAAAGTGCCATGTAACCGAAGTCCGTGACACCTGACTTCGCTGTACCATGAAGTGACTTCTGGATATCGACCCTGCCGGAAGTGTGCGGATCCAACGCTTTACACTGGCGCCATCTCACCTCCACAGCTCCACAGCAAGGACCTGATGACTCAAACCGATGCCTCTGCTCTGCAGCAGTGGAACCGACGCCGTACTGGATGCAGCGACGCCTTGATCCCCAACTCCGTGCACCAGCTTGTTTCTTCATTTACACAAGGTACTGTACCTGGGGTTTCATGTGACTCTGTGACCGGTGCCATTACCGTTGGATCGTTGGGAACGACTCCATCATGACGTCGTGATATCACCAATGCGAAGCACTGGTGTTTCTAAGCACTATATTGAAGTTTAATCTTTAAAAATGCATACCTGTGCTTGTGTATTTTTGATTTTTGTCGTTTTTGTCTTGTTTCACTTCAATAAATATTGGCTATTTTTCTAAACTGGTGTTGAGTCCTTTTGTGGTGTTTTCACTGTATTACTGTGTTTGATGGTACAAATACTTTACACATTGCATTTGGGATAAGCCTGACTGCTTGTGCCAAGCTACCAAGGAGATGAGCAGGGGATATCCAAGTGTGTATCTCCATTGCCCTGACTAGAGTGAGGGTCCCTGCTTGGACAGAGTGCAAACTGACTGCCAACCAGAAACCAAATTTCTAACATCTACAATGCTATCGGTCACATTATCATGTTTGAGTCATAGTGTATGCCTCTGTGTCTGACAGGAAGCCACACATGTAATTTGGTTTTGTTCTCATTGACATTGCTTCACACAATGGAGACATTTATATGAGTCGAGTAAACACTGAACAAAGTGCATGAAACATGTGATTATGGGGCCAGATGTATCAAGCGAATTTGAATTCGCAAACGGTGCGAATGGCCATTTGCAAATGCAAAAATGCCTTTCATTATGTATGAAAGGCATTTGCTATGCAATTTTAAGGAATCGCTAAAATAGCGATTCCTCAAAATTGCAAGGCCATTTAGAGAATCGCAAATTGCGATTCTCTAAATAAGAAATCGCAAATAAGGAATCCTTATTTGCGTTTTCTTTAGCACATGTATCAAGCTTTTTCTTAATGCGAATTGGGCATTAAGGAATCGCAATAACCACCAAGTAAAACTTGGTGGTAACCATGTGCACATTTTAAAAATGCATTAAAAATGCATTTTAAAATTGACATGTAATGCACACATGCCCCATTGGCATGTGTGCGCCTTACATGTTGTCAAATATTTTTGGGGGTGCAGCAGAGTGGGCCTTAGGCCCCCAGCACTGTGGGGTTTTGCATTTCCTAAATTGCAAATTTCAGTTCGGGATTCGTAATTTGGGAAATGCAAAAAAATTCGCAGTTATAGGCCTACAGGCCCATAGGTGTTCATGGGGTCAGAATCGCTATTTGCGATTCGGTAATAGCATTTGCGATTTTTAAGAAATCGCTATTACTGAATCGCAAATATGATACATACAATTTTGCGAATCAGAAATAGCGATTTCTTAAAAATCGCTATTAGAGATTCGCAAAGTGGTTTCTTCATACATCTGGCCCAAGGTGATTTCTTTACATTTGAAAGTTTAGTTTCCAATGCAGTACAATGTCCAGTTCACTGACCCCATGAGAAATCCTGAGCCATTTGATATACATTCAGAGTCCAAGGATGAGGGACATGTCATGAGACATGTGTAGGAGAAATGTGCATTAGTGAGGAGGTGTCCAAATTGACAATAGGTAGGAATAGAGACAATGACAGTCCATAGAAGATAAGTCAACAGTGGTTGAGTGAAAAGGGCACATTGCCAGCTGTCTCAACACTGGCATGATCTTAAGCACAGAGTGAAGGAGATCTTGTCCATGTGGCACAGACTGTGCTACCGGGTGGTTTTACATGTGAATGTTGTTCCTTCCAAATCTTCATCCTCTGATGTGTGTGGTGCCTCCTGTGCCATGGGTGGTATTGAAGCTGAGGGGGCATACACACATCAGGGGATAGAGATGTGGACTCCACACTGCAGCTACAACACTGTGGTAGACAGACATGTTTTCCCTGAGGGGGGTCACTTCCCACTCTATGGACTCCAGGGCATTTTGTATAGCCCCCAGCCTGATATCCCTGATATCAATAATGCTGCTGCCACTTTGGGAGGGCAATTTTTCAAGCCTCTGCCTCACGACGGCCAGGGACTGCTGGAGTCCACGTAGCGGGAAGTGGGTGCCTCTGATGACAGCTGAGGTGTCCTTATTTGGACTGAGGCACCTCTGTACTCCCTCTAGGCTGCCTGCTGTGGTCTCCATCCTGACCTTCACCTGCTGTGCCAGCTCCCATTGGGCTCCTACCACTGTCCTCTGAAAGGTGATGTCTGGGTTCTCAGAGTCCAGGGCTGTGGCAGGGCTCGTTGGTGCAGTGTGTTGGTAGTTGGGTACCTAATGTGGAGCCCTAGCAACACTGTGGCCCTCATTATGACATTGTCGGTAAGTGCCGCTTACCGCCATGCTGACTGCTGCCAACATACTGCAACCGCAGTGGTATACTGCTACCCATATTATGACACACACATAGAAATCCGCCACTATACAGACACACACAAAAGTCAGCCACACCAAAAGTCAGTGATAAAATGGCAGTACCAAAACCCACACCATTACGCCAACAGAAGTGCGCCCACAGCATTATGACCCACGAATCACCGAAGCGGACATTCAACCGCGGTAAACCATTGGCAGTACATACAGCTGTACTCAAAATACACACACACATACAAAACAACACTACATTGGTCAATACAAACTACACACACCTGACACACATACACACACCACGCCCACATGCCCACACCACTATAAAACTCACACCCACATTACCCACAACCCTTTACCACTACAAACAATTTACAACAGAGAGAGAGAGACACACCAGGAGCACCCACAGAACGGGAGCCACAGAATACCATCACTCATACACCATCCACACACCTCACAGCACACACCCCAACACATCACCCAACACACCCTCACACACACCACACATACTACACCCATGGCACCACAAAGACACCCCAGGTTCTCTGAGGAGGAGCTAAGGATCATGGTGGAGGAAATCATCCGGGTAGAGCCACAACTACTTGGACCACAGATGCAGCAGACATCCATCACAAGGAAGATGGAGCTATGGCGGAGAGTCGTGGACAGGGTCAGCCCCGTGGGACAGCACCCAAGAATCAGGGATGACATCAGGAAGAGGTGGAACGACCTACGGGGAAGGTGCATTTCGTGGTAGCAAGACACCAGATAGCGGTACAGAGGACTGGCAGTGGACCCCTCCCCCACAACTAACAACATGGGAGGAGCAAGTTTTGGCAATAATGCATCCTGAGGGCCTGGCAGGAGTAGCAGGAGGACTGGAATCTGGTAGGACAAATCTTAACTACTTGCACCCCCCTACCTGCATGCCATCACATACCACCACCCCTACCCTCACCCCCATCACCCCACCACCTCACATACACCCCACCATCACAACCCACCCATCCCAGTACCCAGCACTGCATGCACCACCAATGCATGGACATCATTGACAGCCCTGCATGGACACCCATCACCACAGCATGCACAATAGTGACAATCACTTAGCCAACCAAATTACAACTCAAATTACAACTCACAAGCCAAAGCTGCCTTGGTAATAACAACCATAGAGGGAAACATACCCATGCACAAGATGTCACACGCAGTAACAATAACACTGCATTTACATCCTCACAGGACCCCCACAGAACGTCACCAGAGAGGAGGTGCCAGCAACATCCAGTCCCCCCACCCAAAGAGGCCCACAGTGATGACAGCAACTCTGCACGCCTGGATATGGATGACCAACCTGGCCCATCTGGGACCTCTGGATAGTAGGTTACCCAGGCCAGTCCCATCCCACCACAGAGCCTCCCCACTCAGGAAACACCAGCACAGCACCCACCCAGTGGGCCCATACCCCTGTCCCCAGGACACATCAATTAGCAGTGTGTCCACCACTACAGGGACCCAAGGCAACCCCACAAACACAGGACGATCAGGGACTTGGGGTCAGTGGCAGTGGGAACACGGTTCAGGGGACAGAGGCACAGGACAATAGGGAAGATGGGAGGACTGCTGTGTGACAGGGGGAGGACACACCCAGGGAACCAACTCTCCATCAGGCACTCAGCACCATCCTGGGAGCATACCACCATTCCCAGGAGACCATGGGCCAGATACTGTACCTGGGGATCAGGGAGGACCGAAAGGACATCCACACCACCCTGGTAACCATTGCAGGGGTGCTGGCAGACAAGGCCAACACCATGAGGTAGGCAGTGGCACACCAACGGGCCCCTGACACTAGCCACACCAATGAACAGCTTTCCACCTTCGCTGATGATAGTGGACAGGAGGCCACCCCACAGGAACAACAGGCCACCAACACCCTAAACCCTGCAGAAGGAGAACCACCCTGCAAACGGTCCCTGCGATCCAGGCAGAAGCAAGAGAACATTGCTAAGACCCCGCCATGAAATAAGACTCCCCTGATTGTCACCCTTGTGTTCCACTCTGTCACCCTGTCCACCTTGAACTAACATTGCTCACCTTCCTATGCCCCCTTGGACAATGCACCTGGGATACCAATAGACTGGACCCTATCCTGGGCTTTCCTCCACCATCGCCCAAGCCCATTGCACATCGCCACAAGTATGGAGTATGTCAAATGCTTTAAGATGTAGTTGTTTAACAATCAGTAGACATTGCAAATAGACTTTACAGTGTTGTATACATAGTTATGACCTGTAATGTGCTGCAGTCAGTACACCTGGAGCCACAGGAGGGCACACAAATCTGCAAATAGACATGTTATAGGGTACAATAAGTGGCCTTTGTAGTGGGAACAGCAGCCAGTCAGAGAAAATACACTTCAGAAAACTGCAATGGAAGGTAAGGTTACAGTGTCTTACCTGTGTGTCACTGGAAGTACTGTTGTATTGTAGTTGTTCTGTTGTCCACATCCTCTTCCTCTGCCACCTCTTCGTCACTGTCCACAGGATCCCCTGCTTCCACACGACCATCTCCAGCCTCATCCTCCCGCAGAAAAGGCACTTGACGTCTCAAGGCCAGGTTGTGCAACATGCAACATGCAACGATGATCTAGCAGACCTTCTTGGGTGAGTAACACAGGGATCCACCTGTCAGATAAAGGCACCTAAACCTGGCCTTCAGGAGGCCAAAGGTGCACTCAATGATCCTCCTTGTTCGCCCATGTGCCTCATTGTAACGTTCCTCTGCCCTTGTCCTGGGATTCCTCACTGGGGTCAGTAACCATGAGAGGTTGGGGTAACCAGAGTCACCTGTAAATATTGAGGGATACCTGTTAGCCAGACACTCACCCTTAGGGCCAACCCCACACCCATATACCAACAGACACTGGGTGGGGACCATGGGCTCACCTATTAGCCACACCCTGTGCCTCTGGAGTTGAGCCATCACATATGGGATGCTGCTATTCCTCAGGCATCATGCACAGACCCAGGATACTTTGCGTTCACATGGGAGATGTAGTGGTCCGCCAGGCACACTATCTGCACATTCATAGAGTGAAAGCTCTTTCGGTTTCTGTACACCTGTTCATTTCTCCGGGGGGGGGGAATAAAGGCAATATGTGTACCATCAATAGCACCAATGATGTTGGGGGATGTGTCCCAGTGCATAGAAGTCAGCCTTCACTGTGGCCAAATTCTCCACCTGGGGGAAAACAATGTAGCTGCGCATGTGCTTCATCAGGGCAGACAGCACTCTGGTCAGCACGTTTGAGAACATAGGCTGTGACATCCCTGCTGCCATGGCCACTGTCTCTTGGAAGGAGCAACTTGCCAAGAAATGGAGCACTGATAGGACCTGCACAAGAAGGGGGATCCCAGTGGGGTGACAGATAGCTGAGATCAGTTCTGGCTCCAATTGGGCACACAGCTCTTGGATTGTGGCCCCATCAAGTTCGTAGGTGAGGATAATATGCCTGTCCTCCATTGTTGCACCACCAGCTGGCAGAAGCAAGGGGGCACCACCAGCAGGCAAACGCAAGGAGGCACCACCAGCTGGCAGAAGAAAGGAGGCACCACCAGTTAGCAGAAACAAGGAGGCACCACCAGCTAGCAGAAGCAAGGAGGCACCACCAGCCGCCAAGGGCAGGAAGGGAACACCAGCTGCAAAGGGCAATTACAAAGGCACAGACACCGCAGGCAGGTTGGATATGGAGCCTGGTGCTGGAGCAGCATCTGGGCAGACAACACCAGCCATGGCACTTCAGTCATCCAAGGCTGCGGGGGAAGTTCTGGAGCTTCCCCCCACCACTGGCAGCATCGCCACCAGCACCGCCGCCAGCGCCGCCATCTGCACCACCACCAGCACCAGTGCCAGCACCAGTGCCAGAAGCAGCAGCCCCAGTGGGCAGCCGTCAGAGGCTGCGGGGGGAAGGGCTGGAGCCTCCCCCTCACCACTGGCAGCACAGCCGCCAGCCCCTCCACTGCCACCTCTGAGCAGCCGTCACCGCCGGCGGGCAGTGTGTATTCGTGCCTCCATGGGCAAAAACTGTAGGTGTGACACCCAGGTGAGAGACTGTGACTTGCACACTCCATGATCTGCATCACAGGGCACAAAGCCCCCTCCAGAACCAATGGAAGAAGGCATCCACTCACCCCCTCCTTGCCAGGATGAAGCACACTTGGCACAAAGCCCCCTCCAGAACCAGTGGAAGCAGCCATCTGCTTGAGAGACTGTGGCCTTGCACTTCCCGGGACCATGCAGTGGGCAACCCACGCACTAGAGAGACTGTGGATTTGCACTCCCCAGGACCAAGCATTTGGCAAACCACCCACTACAGAGACAGTGGCTTTGCGCTCCCCAGGACCAAGCTGTAAGCAAAACACCCACTTGAGAGACTGTGGCTTTGCACTTCCAAGGCCCAAGCAGTGGGCAAACTACCCACTAGAGAGACTGTGGCTCTGCACTTCCCAGGACCAAGCAGTGGGCTGTGCTGAAGGGGTGATGGATTTTGGGCAGGAAGCACCTTTGTGCTGAAAATACAATGTTTTCTGGGCATTTTCAGTTTCTATGTGTGCTGCAGGATGCAGCACACATAAGAAAGGCAATGACATGAGGAGGAAGGAAAGCATTTAGCCTTGTTGCACCATCCTAATACCACTCCTAGGGTGGTGTTGGGTTTAGTTGCAGCCTCTGGTTCACATGTAATCTTCAATCTGGGGCAACAACAATATGCAATGGGTGTTGATGTGGCACAACCACAGCCACACTGATTGCACGCACCTTCCAGGCAAAGTGCTGCATGTGTAGGGGCCATATTTGCAAGGTGCTGTTAAGCCGCAGTAAGTGGCTTAACACCACGTTGTGCATAGCGCCACCAGAGCATCACTAAAAGTGAGGCTCCTGTGGCGATGGGGCTTTTTGATCCTGTCGTTATGTGTCCCGATGCAACCCTTTTGCATGCATTCAGTGTGTCCTATGTGCCTCCCCCTTCTGCTATTTGTAAAATTCCAGAAGGTCCACCTCTGCAACTTACCGTGCATTTGTGGTAGGTCTTGGTAGTCTGCGCTGTCCTGTGATTCTAGTGACAAGTTCCTCTGAGATGACCGCTGCCACTATCTCCTCCAGCTCATCCAGGTCCTCCTGGGGTGTGGGACTTCCACCTCCAGGCTGCAGTGCTGCCTTTCAGTTATGGGCCAGTTTCACTTTAGTTCTGCGCTTGCAATCATGCCAGCGCTTCCTACAATTGGTGACAGTCCTCTTCACCTTTGTCACGCTGTTGACTTTATCTACTATTGCTTGATTTATAGTCTCTCTCCTACCTAATGGCAATTTGGAGGTGACGAAGAGCTGGGGTTGGTGCTCTGTCACCTCTCTGATCAACATGTCATTCTCCTCCTCACTAAAGTGACAGTACTGCTTCCTCCTCTCCTTCTCCTGGGACTTTGCTGGTCCCTCCTAGCTCGTACTGGGCTCATTGGGATCTCTCTGGGGTCTCTCCTGGCCTGCATTCTACATCTTGTCTCCAAAAATTTTCTCTTGATTGCGTGTTTTTTTTTTTTTTACACTAATGCTGTTAAATATGGCGCTAATGAGTTTTGCTTCAAAAACATGCCACAAAATGTTCTAACGCCACTTTTACAACATTAGTGCCATTTTTCTTTCTGGCATGTTGCAATGGTTAGTGTCATTTTTCTTTTATGCTAACTTTTCCTTAGCGCCATAGTGCTTTGTTTTTTAAATATGGTGCATGGATGGTACTAAGGAATGGCATTAGGCGGCGGTAATTTTGTGGGTGCACAACTGCGCTAGAGCAGTTGTGCGTCACTTTTCTTAAATCAGGGCTTAAGAGCTTTTGAAGATTTGGATGAGGTAGATGAAGGTGCCAACAGTATGCAAGAGGAATCCCCCATCACAAGTTTGACAGGTGATAACGAGAATGACCTGACAAATGTTTGTGCCACCTAGGAATTCCTGTATGCATAGGGGCAAAAACATATTATTTACATCTGAAGTAATACTACCTAAATGTGAATGTGGCAAAAAAGAAATTAATGATTCACTTTCCTCTTATGGTCTACATGATATTGTGGAAAGTGATTTGGAGTTGGAAAGATAGTAACTAAACATCCCACAGCATTGGAGGACTATGAATACGAATAAAAGTGTAATCTAGTTCTTTATGGTTTGAAATGGGCGAACCTACAGAAAACAAGGTTACCTTAGATTATTGCTCTAAACGTCATTTTATGTTTTTTTCAATTCTTTTATTAATTTAATTCAGGTAAGTAAATTTACTTCTTTTACTCCGTACATGTTAGACGCACGTATTGTGTAAGGAGTTTAACTATAACAACATCTACAAGGAGGGAGAAGTGTAGTTTAGTTATTTGCATGAGAATATTCTTTACTCTGGAATGTTCCGTTGTGGTTGAGGTCAAGTGACAGGGGAGAGGAGGCAAAGAGGTGACCCAGTAATAAATAAAGTTGCGCTTTTTAACTCGAATCGTGTATGTACTACACATAAAGGACCAATAAAAGTTAACACAGAAAACAGAGTGGAAGTAAACTATAAAATAGATTTAAAAAATATTCATTTTGTTTTCCGACAAACATTTCATGGTACATAACATAAATTGACCTTCTTTAGCACAAAGGTACCCCACGTAAAGTGGTCTTTGGGAGCTGCAAACATGAAAAAATAGTGTGGGAATGTGAATTTTAGGAATTGCAGACAGACAGATATCATCCCAGTGTTGGGACACTGCCACAGTCTTACACCTAGCACTGAAATGCCCAACTTCCTTTACATTACCTGTAGAAACCAGAAGCCAACACTAATCGAAGGGCATGCATATTATATTGTATTCTCGTTTTTCAATCACGAAAGTAGTCCCTTGACAATGGAAGATTTTATGAACTAGGTATGCACTTGTATTAAAGTTCACACACTTGGCAATTGAAACTGCCACTTACACCTTTAGTTTAGGTTTTATACAGCGGTTGAAAATATGGTAAGGTTCTAAACAATTCTAACCACTTGAGGACATTTCCCTAGCGATGGTGACCACTGACCTGTGTCTTTACTGGGCTCTTTTTAAGAAAGTTAAAACACATCTTACCAATTAAATATATTTAACTAAGGTACAATATGAGCTTTAGAAATCATAAATTTAAACAAAATCTCATTAACACTCCACAAAGCCCTCAATTTAAAGGTATGCAAGAAAATGTGTCTGAAGATTAAAGATTGTAGTCATTAAATTACATTATACATTTACAGTATACTTATCTTTAACATGATGTATACAACTAGCCCAAAACTTATTGAACATCTTTCCGAGATGAGATTGCAGCAGTTAAATTGCACCTTCATCCCCCACACAACCTTTGGCACTAATTGCATCTCTGGAAGGAACATCATTGTTTTGCAGATGACACCATAACCACCAAACAAAATCAGCATTAAAACAAAGTTAAGGTCAAGAATAATGCAAATATACTAAAACAGAGGGTTTGTTTAGATAGAAATTGCAGAACAGCAACGTTATGTTATGTTATGCATATTTGTATAGCTCGCTAATCACTTGTGAAGGTATCCAGGGCTTTGCAAGTAGTTTGGGGGCTGTCTCCTTTTTAAGGCTAATTAAAGAGCCAGGTCTTTCGCTTCTTGTAGTACTTCAGAAGCAATGAAGATGCTCTGATGTGGTGTGGGAGATCACACTTTGGAGATGTAGGAGAAAGTGCGGCCAATGGCTGTATCTTTGAGCATGCAGGAACGGATGCTAGTGAGAGTCCGGCTGAGTGGAGCTGCCTCAGGAGTAAATGGTATTGTATGCGGCTGCTCAGGTAGGCAGGGGCAGCGTTGTGCAGTGCCTCATATGTGTGCTTGAGCAGTTTGAACTGGGTGCATTTGTGAACGGGGAGCCAGTGAAGTTCTCTGAGATGTGGGGTGACATGGGTGGAGCAGAGTAGGCTGAGGAAGACTCTTGCTGCGATGTTTTGGATTGTTTGGATCCAGTTTAGGAGCTTCTTAGAGATTCTGTTGCGCCGCGGTGGCCCACAGTGTCTCTCGGCCGGGCCGCGGGGGAAGCCGTGGCCTGTGTCAAAGGTCGCGGGACCTACGGCGGCACTTTTCTCCGGCCGCGCGGTGTTTTCTGGATGCGGCAAGGCCGGAGGCCCAGAAATGGGCATCGGTCCTCGCCGCGCACAGCGCGCGGTGCAAATGTTGTCGTGGGGTGTCTGCGGCCCCCCCCCTAGCTTCAGACTTACCCGTTTCCTGTTTTCAGGGCCTTCCTTTCCTCCTGCATGGTTCTTGAGCCATGCCTTCTCCTTCCCAGCATACCTTGCACCTCCCTTTTCCCTGCATGCATCTGTTCCCTTTTTTACTATGGTGTCTTTTCCTATCTATTGCTATAGCCCCTTCCCAATCCAAAATGGTGGTGTTACTTCTTCCTGTCCATCACTTCCTGTCTAGGGGTATATAAGTGGAATCATTTCTTCTTCTCATTGCGTTGCAACACTTCTGCTGTGGTGGTCACGCTCTGGCTGGTCTTCTCTTGGAATCCAGTTGTTCCTGTTTTTTCTTCAGCCTTCCAGTATTTCCAGGCTCCTGAGTGCTAATTCCTTGTGTCCTCCTTCTGTTCCAGGGAGTTCTTGTTGGAGGTTTTTTTTCCCCTTGGGGTTTTTCCTCTGGTACTCCTTCTGGAGGGCACGGACCGTGGTGGCGTACTATTGTCAACAGCACCGTGGCTACCGGAAGGGGTCGCCCCTACCTCGGTCAGAGCAGGACTTGCAGGAACCAGGGCCGCATACCATCCCTCTCCAATACAGACGGTAAGCCCAGAGTGAATCGTGACGGATTGCAACGCCCAAAACTTCAGTCGCTGACCGAAACCATGGAGAATCCCGTGATGAGTACGGAACCAACAAGTCAAACATTGCTCCTGACTATCCAACAACAAACCCAAGAACTCCAACAGCTACGAACCAAAAATACGGCTTTCCGACAAGCCCTAGCCTCTAGAGCCACTGATGTCCCTACTATCTCTGCAACCACACCTCGCTTCTCTGGGGATCCTAACAAATTGCGAGAATTCCTAGATGCCTTGACAGTCTATTTCGCATTCCGTCCTTCACAGTTCATGCAATACAAAACTAAGGTCGGATATTTGATCAGCGCTCTATCTGGTCCGGCCTTAGCCTGGGCAACCCCCTTGGTGTCAGGCAATGATCCCAGCCTGTCTAACTATTCAGCCTTTATCGCTGCCTTTAAACAAAAAGTTTGAGCGTCCTGGACTTGAATCTTCGGCAGAAGAAGCTGTATGCGATATTCAACAAGGAAGTCAGGATGTTCTACAATACATCACACGGTTTAGACAATTGGCAGCTGAAACTTCTTGGTTGGAGCGTACCTTGGTAACCCTGTTTCGAAGGGGTCTTTGGGATGACATCAAAGATGAACTAGTGCACTCCACCAGAGTGGAGAATCTCAAGGGTTTAATGGATTTGTCACTTGCGACAGAATATCGTCTAAATGAGCGAAGAGTGGAGAAGAAGAAGAATCGTATACCATCACACTCAATGACCTCCCGCGCCATTCCTCATCATTCCGAGGAGACTCGTTCTAAACCTAAAAGGTCTACTGATGAGGAGCCTATGCAAATCGATATGGCACGTGGGCCATTATCAACTAATGAGCATGAAAACAGGCGACGAAAAGGACTTTGCCTTTACTGTGGTGCTTCTGGTCATCTACTTCGTACCTGTCCCATCCGTCCAGCCAAGCCCTTGGGAAACGCCAGCTCCCGTCCTCTATGAGAAGGGTGAGGACGGGATATTCCGAGATACCTTCCATCTGTTCCTCCAGAGAAGAAATAACCGCTCTTTACCTCTTACCCGTCACCTTACAATTAACAGATGGCTGTGAAGAAAGAGCACTGGCCTTGTTGGATTGTCGAGCCAGTGGTATCTATCTAGACGAAACATGGGCCATGGAAAGACAGATTCTTCGGATACCCAAGGACGTACCAGAGCAAGTCCACACGGTGAATGGTTCCCTCCAAGTCTCGGGACCTGTCAGGCATACCACTCCTACGTTATGTCTGCATTTCGGGAACATGAAGAAAACATTTCCTTCGACTTGATATCCTCACCGCATCACGTAATGATTCTGGGGATTCCATGGCTAACCCGGCATAATCCCTATATTAATTGGGAATCTAGAACCATTTCTCTTTCCTCCCACTTTTGCCAACAGCATTGTTATTTAGCAGGAACCTATTGGTCCCCGAAGAGCATTTTACTAACACCACCAAAAGTGGGATGTTCCATCAACGTTCTACAAGGAGTACCCAGACATTATATGGAATATGCCGATGTATTCCAGAAACCAGAAAGGCCAGTACTGCCACCTCATAGGGAATACGATTGTGCCATTCCTCCGGAAGCAGACGCCGTGGTTCCTTTTGGGCGAATGTATTCTCTAACCGAGCCTGAGAAAAAGATCCTCAAGGAATATCTAGAGGAAAATGTACAAAGTGGTCTGATTGCCCCTTCCTCTTCACCTGCAGGGGCTCCCCTCTTTTTTGTACCAAAGAAGACAAAAGACTTATGTCCTTGTATAGACTTTCGCAGATTGAATAAAATCACTACTAAGGACCGCTACCCTCTGCCTCTTATTAAGGATATCTTAGAAGCCGTCAGAGGGGCTAAGAAATTCACCAAGTTAGATCTTAGGGGAGCATACCATCTTTTAAGGATAAAAGAAGGTGATGAATGGAAGTCTGCCTTCAGAACACCTTTCAGCCATTATGAATATCGGGTGATGCCCTTTGGACTAACCAATGCTCCCTCCATCTTTCAGAGATTTATGGACGGTATTTTTTCTGATCTCCTACACCAGACAGTGGTCGTCTATCTGGATGACATTCTGATATTCTCTGTCCACCCAGAACAACACACTAAACATGTACTTCAAGTATTAGAAAGGCTTGGACAACATCATCTATTCTGCAAGCCAGAAAAATGCAAATTTGATCAAACTGAAATAAAATACTTGGGGTATTGCATCAACCAAGTAGGTGTTGCCATGGATTCAGACAAGATCTGGATTGGCCATCCCCCTCCTCCATCAAGAAACTCAGAGGTTTTTAGGATTGGCCAATTTCTATCATCAGTTTATAGCCGACTTTGCCCAGCGAACCAGTTTTATTACACAAACCCTTAAGAAAGAAAGTCTACGGAAAGGTTTTTGTTGGACCAAAGATGCTGAATCCACAGTTCAAGAGTTGAAAAATGCCTTCATTCAAGCTCCCACTCTACGGCATCAAGACACCACCAAACAGTTAATTGTCATTACAGATGCCTCAGAGAGAGCAATCGGGGCTGCTTTGCTAAAAAAACAAGATGATGATGGGTTAGAGCACCCCGTATTCTATCTTTCACACGTACTATCCGACTCCGAGCGTAACTATTCGGTTTTAGAACGAGAACTACTCGCCCTGAAAACAGCTTGCACTGAATGGAGACATTTTCTTATGGGATTAAAAGAACCTTTTGAGGCACGGACAGATCATCGGAATCTACAGTGTTTGAGAAACTTTCAATGCCAAAATAGTCTGCAGGCTCGATGGGCTTTCTTTTTTAGTCAATATGATTTTTACATCACATATATCCCTGGTTCCCAAAATATTTTGGCACATGCCCTATCTTGCCGCTACCCTGAGTGTAGTGATTCTCCTGTACAAAACCTATTTGAAAATAATAGGATCACTGGGTTGGCACAATCATTCCTAGACAAAGTTAAAACTGAATATTCCAACCTTGAAACAACAGAGTTGAACAATTTACGACCACAGCTTCATAAAGATCAGGAATACTACTATCATAAAAAGGCTTTGTTCCTATCTACTAAAATAGTCCAAACAGAGGCCCTACGAATGTGCCACGGTTCTCCCATCTCAGGTCATCGTGGTATGAAGGCTACCCAAGAGCTCCTGCTTCGCTCTTTTTGGTGGCCCACACTTAAAACAGACACCGAAAACTATGTGACTTCTTGCCCCATCTGTGCACAAGTCAAAACACCTTGTAATAAACCAGTAGGTTTACTCCGTCCGTTACCTGTTCCACCAGATCTGTGGCACACTATATCCACTGATTTTATGTGCTCTTTGCCTCCTTCGGTTGGGAATCGGGTAATAATGGTAACGATTGACTCCTTCACGAAAATGGCACATTTCACGGCATTAAGGAAACTACCTACGGCTAAAGAACTAAGTCAAATCTTTATTCAGGAGTTTTTTCGGCTTCATGGCCTGCCGCAAGTCATTATCTCAGACCGGGGTCCCCAATACATCTCCCGTTTTTGGAAACAATTTTGTAAGACACTAAGGGGGTCATTCCGACCCCGGCGGTCAAGGACCGCCGGGGCCGCGGATGCGGGAGCACCGCCAACAGGCTGGCGGTGCCCCGCAGGGCATTCTGACCGTGGCGGTTTGGCCGCGGTCAGAAGAGGAAAACCGGCGGTCTCCCGGCGGTTTTCCGCTGCCCTGGGAATCCCCCATGGCGGCGCAGCTTGCTGCGCCGCCATGGGGGATTCCGACCCCCTCACCGCCATCCTGTTCCTGGCGGCTACGACCGCCAGGAACAGGATGGCGGTGAGGGGTGTCGTGGGGCCCCTGGGGGCCCCTGCAGTGCCCATGCCAATGGCATGGGCACTGCAGGGGCCCCCGTAAGAGGGCCCCACTTTGTATTTCAGTGTCTGCTTTGCAGACACTGAAATACGCGACGGGTGCCACTGCACCCGTCGCACATACCCACTCCGCCGGCTCCATTCGGAGCCGGCTTCCTCGTGGGGAGGGGTTTCCCGCTGGGCTGGCGGGCGGCCTTCTGGCGGTCGCCCGCCAGCCCAGCGGGAAAGCCAGAATGGCCTCCGCGGTCTTTCGACCGCGGAGCGGCCATAAGGCGGCTCCCTCCAGGCGGACGGCTCCCGCCGCCCGCGGGGGTCAGAATGACCCCCTAAGAATAGAGGTGGCTTTATCATCTGGTTTCCATCCCCAAACTAATGGACAGACAGAACGGCTGAATCAAGGCCTTGAACAATACTTACGTAGTTTTTGTAATGCTACGCAGAGCAACTGGTCTACGTACCTACCACTTGCTGAATTCTCATACAACAATTCGGTACACAGTGCCTCGAAAGTCTCTCCTTTTTATTGTTCTTATGGATTCCATCCGAAAGCCTTTCCTATTCCTCTGAAAGAGACATCTACTCTCCCTGCCATTACCTCATATGTCCGGCAACTACGTGGTATCCAACGTGTCATACATTCGAATCTTTTAGCCACAAAGACACGCATGAAAAGAATGGCTGACAAGAAACGTTGTGAGGCCCCGCATTATCAGATCAACAATAAAGTTTGGCTTTCCTCTAAATTCTTACCTCTTCGACTAACCCAAAATAAATTCAAACCCCAGTATTATGGTCCATTCCTGATCCTTCAAAAGATCAACCCTGTTTCTGTTCGTCTTCGTTTGCCTCAGACTTGGAAAATACATCCTGTATTCCATGTATCTCAGCTTTATCCCTATGTCCCTGATCCTTTTCACAGACAATTCACCTGTCCTCCTCCTCAACTGATTGACAGCGTGCCTGAATACGAGGTCCAGGAAATCTGTGACTCTAGGGTCTTCCGTGGTCGTCTCCAATACCTCATTCATTGGAAGGGCTACCCTATGAGTGAATGCTCCTCGGAGGACGCACCTTCGGTTCATGCCCCTCTTCTGATCCGTAGTTTTTTCCGTCTTTTCCCTCACAAACCTGGGGCCTCGGGGGGGACCTACTGTTGTGCCGTGGCGGACCGCGGCGTCTCCCGGCAGGGCCGAGGGGAAAGCCGTGGCCTGTGTCAAAGGTCACGGGGCCCGCGGCAGCCCTTTTCTCCGGCCGCACGCTGTTTTCTGGATGTGGCGAGGCCAGAGGCCCAGAATTGGGCATCGGTCCTCGCCGCGCACAGTGCGCGGCACGAGTGTTGTCGTGGAGTATCTACGCCCCCCCCCACTAGCTTCAGACTTACCGGTTACCCATTTTCAGGGCCTTCCTTTCCTCCTGCATGGTTCTTGACCCATGCCTTCTCCTTCCCAGCATACCTTACACCTCCCTTTTCCCTGCATGCATCTGTTCCCTTTTTTACTATGGTGTCTTTTCCTATCTATTGCTATAGCCCCTTCCCAATCCAAAATGGTGGTGTTACTTCTTCCTGTCCATCACTTCCTGTCTAAGGGTATATAAGGGGAATAATTTCTTCTTCTCATTGCGTTGCAACACTTCTGCTGTGGTGGTCACGCTCCGGCTGGTCTTCGCTTGGACTCCAGTTGTTCCTGTTTTTTGTTCAGCCTTCCAGAATTTCCAGGCTCCTGAGTGCTAATTCCTTGTGTCCTCCTTCTGCTCCAGGGAGTTCCTGTTGGAGGTTTTTTTTCCCCTTGGGGTTTTTCCTCTGGGACTCCTTCTGGAGGGCACAGACTGTGGTGGAATCCTATTGTCAACAGCACCGTGGCTACCGGAAGGGGTCGCCCCTACCTCGGTCAGAGCAGGACTTGCAGAAACCGGGGCCGCACACCATCCCTTTCCAATACAGACGGTAAGCCCTGGGTGAATCGTGACAGATTCCTTCATGGAGTGTGTTTCCAAAGTCAAGTCTGCTTCTAATCAGGGCCTATGTAACAGTTTTCATGGTGTTCGCCAGAAGCCATTTGAAGATCTTTTGCAACATGCACAGGTTGTGGCAACAGATGAAGGTCACTGCATCTACTTGGACTGTCATGTTGAGCTTGACGTACAGGATGACTCACAAAAATCTGGCATTGATAGTGAGGATAGGGGTGTGGCATAGGTCAGTTGGCCACCCGGTGGAGTCCCAAGCAGAGGCTTTCGTCCTAAAGACGACCACTTCAGTTTTGTCTGTGTTTAGTTTGAGGCAGTTTGCCTTCATCCAAGTGGCTACTGCAGTCATGCACTTGCCGATGTTGTGTGATCTGATGAGGTCCACCACGAAGCCATGTATGTGTTGAATAACGTTGCACTGAGCGATGGTCCTTGGGGAACTCCTCCACATATGAAGTTCTTGGCCTCTGACAATTAGGATGGCAGGGTGACTTTCTGCATTCTCCCTGTAAGGAAGCAGCAGATTCAGTTGCGGGTGGGTCCTTGGATGCCAGAGTCATGTAATTTTCTATCACAGCCAAGTAGTAAGAGGTTAACTGTATCTCCACAGATAAAGACCACCCTGGTGTCATTGGTGGCTGCAATGGGGGCGGTCTTGGTGCTGGAATAAGGTCGAAAACTGATAGTGTGGTGTCTAGGTGCTGTAGAAAATTGGCATCAATCTATGAATATGAGGAAAGATGTTCTCAACCTAGCCTACATTTAAAAATATCCTTAAACAGATTTGTCTTACAAGAGATGCCCATTTTGCATGCTTACATGTAATCCAGGGGCCAGATATACAAACACATTTACTGGTCTCATATCCTGCAATTCCACAAATAGCAGGGTTTGAGACCAGTAAATGTGTTTTTCAAATGCACTAAACAGGTTAATGAATCACTAGAGGTGTGTTTAGAGCATCCCTTCCAAATGCTGATTTCTTATGGTAGGTATTAATGTTTTGTAAACATAAACCAGTAACAAAACATTAATATTTTATTGACTCTTAAAAGGTGGTGGTAACCCAATTGCAGACCGTAAAGGGTCCTTAAAAGTTCCCTTTACCTTTGTGAAGGGTCAAAAATATATCTTTTATATGAGTATGCCATGTTCCGTGGGGCCACTGCCTAATATTTAAAAAAGTTTTCAACACTGTTCATTTTTTTTAAGTAAAACAAATTGCATTTTTTTTTAAATATTGTTTTATTTAAAAACAATCACAAACATGGTGGTCTGCTGACTTCAGCAGTTCACCATCTCTATGATGCAAAGAACTGAAGTGGGTCACAACCTGCAACCTATTTTGTTAATATACATGAGGTAGGTTGGATTCCAAACCACTACAATTTGATTTTTTAAGACCCAATCTATTAGTGCATAGGTGAGGTTTTAAAAATCTTCACTGTAGCATAAAATACTGGTAGCAAACTGTAACCAGTATTTTGCAACTAGTAAAAGTTCATACAACGTGTATTGTCTTTGACTGTCTGCAGCACAGCTGTGTGACTTTACTGGCCAAAGTAGAAGAGAAAGGATGAGAAAAGGAGCTGACTAAAGGAATTGGCTGTTGAGTTGACAGGTTCCCCTCAGTCAGTTGCATATAATAAATCAGTGTTAATCGATCACTGCCAAACTCTCACAATCTTCATTAAACATAGCAGAATAGCAATCTGTGAACCACCTAAAAGATGGGTGAAGAAGCAACATGCTACACACTTTGATGATGGTGGCCATTTGTTGGCAACCCTTAAATATATGTGTTGGTTTGTATATAACCAGCCAGATCAAGATGTTACTCTTTGTGGCCACAAGTGCAATAAAATTAAGTAAATTCCAGTTTACAAAAAAAAATTGATATTGACAGTCTGTTGTTGATGTACGACACCTATAGACTATGCCAAACAAAGAAAGCATGCAGGGATTTCACAAGCCAGTTCACATGCAGAGTTGCAGATATGTGATACAGGTAAAGGTTTACAATTAAGTCCAAAGGTAAGCTCTACCAAGAGAGACACAATACAGGGTCTTTCAGGTCATAGTGCCCACCTGGTAGCAGAACACTGATTGCATCACAATGAGCAGGGGAAAAGCAAACACATGTCAATGCAAAACATTCCAAGCATACTGTCCACAAATATCACCTGAGTTTCTGGATGACATGCACTTTTGTTTATGTACTTGAATGTTGAAATACTGATTCCTCTTCTAAGTGTGCTACTATATCAAGTTGTGTATAATCTTGTCGCAAAACATTATGGTCATCAAAGTAAGGCTGGGCAAAAGTATGAGACAATTTTCCTTGGTTCTGTCTGTTTCAGTTATTTGATCACCCACTAGTTGCATGATTGGTATGTCCTGTCAGATAAATAAGCAGGCATTATTGGTAGTTCTGATATTGCATTTTCCTCTCCATTAACTTAATGTATCAAGAATATATTCATAAATAAGTCTAGGTTGCCATCACACAATTTACAACATGTATGTTAAAGATGGATGGATTGGCACACACACATCCTCCACCAGGGCACTCGCATGTCAGCCTTACACCCACGTTAGTGGTCACCCCCACAGTTCATTTGAGTTTTTAATAATGACTCTGTTTGGACTTATTGTAGTTACGTTAGACCCTCCTTGTTCCATTTACCAGTTCTTGTTGAGTCCATATCCTAGATTGCTCCTACATCTCATTAACATTGCAACGGGCTCTCAACACCATCCCAATCACACAAAGTAGGCAGGATTCTAGTACTGATAAACAGAGAGAAGACCTGCATTCTCCCAGTGACCCCAGTGCTTCCCACTCCAAATGTAGACCTCCCACAACATGGTTTGTCTCCTCATCTTAAATGTGTGGGACATTAATACTGCCTGCAAGAGATATGTGGTATATTCTTACATCAAGAGGAAGCATGCACACATAGACCGCGGAGGCCATTCAGGCTTTCCCGCTGGGCTGGCGGGCGACCGCCAGGAGGCCGCCCGCCAGCCCAGCGGGAAACCCCTCCCCACGAGGAAGCCGGCTCCGAATGGAACCAGCGGAGTGGGTATGTGCGACGGGTGCAGTTTGCACCCGTCGCGTATTTCAGTGTCTGCGTTGCAGACACTGAAATACACAGTGGGGCCCTCTTACGGGGGCCCCTGCAGTGCCCATGCCATCCCCCAGGGGCCCCGCGGCACCCCCGCGGCACCCCCTACCGCCATCCTGTTCCTGGCAGGCGAACCGCCAGGAACAGGATGGCGGTAGGGGGTGTCAGAATCCCCCATGGCGGCGCAGCAAGCTGCGCCGCCATGGGGGATTCCAGGGGCAGCGGAAAACCGGCGGGAGACCGCCGGTTTTCCTTGTCTGACCGCGGCCAAACCGCCGCGGTCAGAATGCCCTGCGGGGCACCGCCGGTCTGTCGGCGGTGCTCCCGCCGACCCTGCCCCCGGCGGTCTGAGACCGCCGGGGTCAGAATGACCCCCATAGTTCTAATACGGGAGAACCATGTCACAAAAGATGAGGTAGACCACCTACGTAATTGCTGGAGAGGTCACATTTACGCCATCACTTATTTTGCATATGTGCTTGGTGCCCTGATCTGAATTCGACCTGGAGTTCCTTATCAAGTCCTAGACACCACCATTGATATGGAGGGCGACTATGTACTCCTGGAGGGGCACCTCCACAGTTGTGTCTGCTACTGGGTAATGTCTATGCCCCTAATAATAACCAGGGATACTTCTGAGATGTCCTCTCCTCCATCCTCGCCCACAAAACTGCATTCCCCTGGGTACTAGGATGGGATTATAACTGCGCTTTCGATCTCCAGCTCAACAGGTCCCATCCCCCTGACTTCGCTCCTGCATGCACAAACAGTGTGCAGCTACAGCTGGACACAACAATAGTCCCCGCGGACACCGGATGGGTACAAAACCCAAATGCCAAACTCTACTCATTCTACTCCATACCTCACAGTCTATACATACACCTCAATTGCTCCCTATGTTCGACTTACGATGGTCATCCCATAGACCACCAATTCCCACTTGGCGACTCCAACAAGACTGCCTGGACGACCCACTTTTTCAAGAGGAGCAAAGCACCCACATTGGTCGCTATTTTGTAGAGGACTATGACACTGCCTCCAAGCCAGGGGTGTAATGGGACGCTTTTAAAGTGGTGACGCAAGGACTCTGCATACAACAGGTGGTAGGAGTACATAGAACCCTAGGCAATTAAATAATAGTAGCTGAGAAGTGCATCGCCCAATTGAGCAAAGTGGCAGATCAAGATCCTGGGAAGTTAACAATTGCAAAAACTTAATACACACAACTTCTAGTGTGCCTTAGTAGCTTAAACTTCACAGCTCATGCCACTAAAGTACACAGGGAAGGAGATAAATCTGGCCAGCTACTAGCATGGCTAGTGTGACAAGACTCCAGCTCAGCCCCCATTACAGAGCTGACCACACCATCTGGCACAACCCTATACACCCAGGAGGACATACTGCACCTTTTTTACACCTTTTACTCGACATTACACTGTGCACCACTTGACCTCTCTGAAGACCATTCCCGGGCATTCCTTGCAGGAATCCCTTTACCTCACATCCCAACCACAATTAAACCAACTCTTGACACTAAAATAACTACAGAGGATGTAGGACAGGCGATCAGAAACTCATCCTGTAACAGACCCCAGGGCTAGATGACCTACACTTGAATAGTATAGTACCTTCCCGTCATTACTATCACCCAAACTGACTACCATGTATGAGGCAGGACTGGATACAGGCGAACTCCCCCAATCACTCTAAGAATCACTTCTGGTTTCAATCTTGAAACCAGGTGGAAACCCGACTCAGCCATCATCATATCGACCCATTGCAATCCTAGGGGCCGACTATCAAATTCTAGGCAAAATACTTGCAGAACTATATTCCAGAATACTGTTAGATCTCATCCATATTGACAAGAATGGGTTTGTCCCTGGGTGCAGCAACTCTCAAAATATTTGCGGGTTGTTTTACATACAAGATCATGTCAAAGGACTCTACCCATGGGCAGCTTGTCTGATATTAGACATGGAGAAGGCATTTTATTTGTTAACATGACATTCTCTTTTCCAGGTCTGAACACAAATTGGAGTTGGTCCATGACTACTCGCATACACACAACTTCTCTACATCAACCTCTCGAGTGCGTCGGGGGTGCCTCATCTCCACCCCATTCCAGTGAGTAGGAGAACCCAGCAAGGATCCCCCTCTCAATATTATTCTTTGCTCTTGCGATAGAGCCTCTAGCGATATGGCTACAATTTGAGAGCTGTGTCTGGGGGGTACCCCTAGAAGACAGGCCGCACACAGTGTCCCTGTATGAGGACGACCTCCTCATATACATAAATGACATTCCTGCTGATCTTTCTCCAATCCACAACACCTTTTGCGAGTTCATTAGGACAGCTGGCCTCCGGGTGAATTGTGATAAATCAGCAATACACCCACTTCATTCTGATCAACCACCACAACCCATACACTTAGGTACAATTCCCCTGCTCTGGCAAGGAGCAGTCACTCGCTACTTAGGAATTTGATTAAAACATATTAGCTCGAATGTATTTGACAGGAACCGGCGGGGGGCACTGACGGTTATCAAAGTGCAAATGCACTTTTGGCATTTGTTCCCCTGGTCCCATTGGACAAAATAGCGCTGGCAAAAATGATTACATTATCTCACCTGCTCTACTATTTCACCAACCTCCCCATAGTCCCCCATTCCTTATTCTGAGAACTTGACTCACTGCTGGCAGACCTAATGTGGGGCAAAGGGTGATGCGTGTAGCTTTTCATTAACTACAATTCCTGATGAACCAGGGAGCACTGAGTGCTCCATCGTTTGAAGCATATTACTTGGTGCCGCAAAGACAATGGCTATCCTGCTGGATGGCTAGGAGACATATTGAGGAGACCTTTAATGCAAATGGCAGACCCCCTTCCCAAGCAATCCACTGCCTCCTCCTCCCAACGACTGTAGCTCCCTCCTCACCACCCCTACAGGTGGTGGTAGCTCCAGCATGCATGTTGAGAATACATCGCATGTCCCCAGACACATTGCACATTCACATATGTGCCTGCGATGCCCTTAGTTGGCCTTCCTAAATTCTCTGGATCCTATACTCACCACGAACTGGCCCCCTGGACAGAACGTTTAATCACTATGGCTGGGAACCTTTTCCTAAATGGTCAGCTCCTCTCATCTGACCAGTTGATGACAGACTATGGCATACCCCCAGGGCAATTCCTCTTTCAGCGGCAACTCACTTACATGCACCACACTATGTGGAACATAACAGAGACAGAACCGGCACCACACCCCGTACTATAAGCAATACTTGCAATGGGTCCTGGCTGCCACCTCATCACTTCGCTGTATAAAGCCATCCGCAAACTAACAATGCTATCCCTAGACATACTCTGATATAATTGGGAGTAGCAGTTTGGGCGAGCACCACACGACAAGGAGTGGGAGACTGCCTTAGAATTCCGCCAGCAGGTCTTCCACAACTCCTGCTTCAAAAGCTCCAGTTCTTCATGCTACATCGTGTATACCTCACTCCGGCCCAAATAAATAATTTCTTCCCTCAAGCGAGACAAGATGTCTTTCATATGATATGGTGCTGCCCAGCCCTGCATCATTTCTGGGAGAAGGTACGTGATATATTGCGACAGGTCACGCAACTCACCGATCTCCACACATGGGATGCATGCGCACTTGGAATTTTCAAACGATGCAAGTAACACAAAATACGTGCCCGTTTCACCTCCCTTACACTTCTTCTTGCCATATGCAGACTCAATCTACATTGGTACTCCCGATGCCTCCCTCTCCAACTGTATGGTATGGAGCGGTCCGAAAGTGGGAGCGGCGGAGGAGGGCGCCCTCTGCTACGAAGAGGTACAGGGTCTCCGGACACTGCCCATCTCACCCTCAATGGGCTTCTGCAGTTGCTGCAGTTTCTGCAACATACTGGAAATGATCTGCCCCCGTAGCGGTCCGCAATTAACCATTCTGTGTCATTACATATCATCGCTCTCTCCTCTTTGCATACACGCAACCTGCCCACACGACTATCGCATCCTTGCCTCCGATTACTAGGTGCATTGTGCAGCATCCCTACTTTTCTGCCCCATAATTACCCCATCACCTGGCCCCTCTCCCAGTTTATTAGTTAGATCGTTCGATATACAGCTACGACAGGCCCTTGACCCAATGTGAAAACACAGGATATACATAAGATAATATCCACAGAATTTACCAACCGGACTTACGCACCATTAATCAATTGACACGCAACACCGCAATCTTGAATAGAAATCGTAAGTGTATTATACACTACTGTTAAATGTACCTAACCCAAACTTGTTTCTAAAACTCAATAAAAAAGATTTTCCAGAAAATGCGCTTTTCCAAAATAAATAGTGTTTAGTGTGCTACCAAAATCAGGTATCTTGAGCCTGAAATCATTTTTCAATTCTAATAAACAGATAAAGGATTAAGATGGTACTCTCAGCGCATGGCTTAGTGCCCAATTAGTGGCTGATGATAGTATCTTTGAAACTTGACATTACTTTTTGGAGACGTACATTTTGATCCAAAAAGGTTCGATTTATTCAAATTGCACTTACAGATTTAAGGATCTTTTTGCTCTTTATTTTGCAAGGAAGGATAACCAATCCAAACCTCAGCACAACTTTATTGTCTTAGATAATATCACAAATTTTAACAATCACCTTTCAGCTTGGAATAAGGAAAATTAAATTACTAATTACTAATACATTAGTGTGCAGGAATGAAAAGATACCGAAAGAGATCTGTGCAAGTACTGCAGAAAACAATGTAGGTATGGTTCCTAGATCTCACACCGGAAGCTTGATGGCACCGGTGCTTTTATTGACTTAATCAGTGATTACCAACGATGAGAAGAGTAGTCAGGTTGCTAAAGTGTGGATTATACAAAGACATGGACACACACGAACACTTTTTCTCACACCCTATTTACTGAGCATGATGTTCAGGATGCAGCAAATATTGCTGCAGTTTATGCTTCAACCCAACGGGCAATCGTACAGGTACCATACCATGTTGCTCGACGGTTACATGAAGTCTCTTCTTCATGATCAGCTCTTAGGGGTTGGGGTAAATGCCTGCTACTTCCCAGCCCAATCTTTAGTCTGCGTCTGTATCTGAGATGCCTTCCCACCTCCTGATTTGTGCTCCATGCTGTGAGATAACTTTAAGCCTTAGATGAATGAGCCTGTCTGATATTGGCCCAAGAGAATACACAGAGGGGGTTATTCCAACTTTGGAGGAGGTGGTAATCCGTCTCAAATGTGACGGATTTACCACCAGCCGTATTACGAGTTCCATAGGATATAATGGACTCGTAATACGGCTGGTGGTATATCCGTCACTTTACAGTCACTTTTGGGACGGATTACCACTTCCTCCAAAGTTGGAATAACCCCCAGAATGTCTGGACCAAATAATACTCCTCCTGTTAACCCCCCTGTACTGTAAACGTCCAGGAAGAATCCCTCTGGGACGAAAGGCAGGGTGTTTCATATTAAAAAAAGATCACCAAAGTTGGAACAATGCTGGTTCCCTCTACTTGGTAATTGTACACATCTTCACGTATCAAGTAGGAAATGCCTGCAATAATATAGACAATTTACTAAGGACATGATTCTGTAAAATGATGCTCCTGTTAAGATCAACCGTTGGAAATGCTGCTGTAAATGGCAGAGGCCTGAGAGCAGATTGGGGAAGGAAGGAATTGTACTGCTCTGGTGTGAGGCGAAAAGCTGAAACCCTGATGAGGAGGAGTACTGTGAGGCCCATCTACTGAAACCACGTGGAGCATGCTGGAGGAACCGATGGGAGCCATGAGGACCTTTCAACTCTGCTGGTTAAAAACTATCCAGGAAGCCTTCTTGAACTAGAGGGTCAAGGAGCATCAGAGAGTATAACAGGACTGCAAGTGTGGTGAGACAATACTGTGCCAGATCTGACACAGGAGAACTGTCAGTGTTTGCCTATTTTCAGCCCTAGAGGGGCACAGCAAATGTTCCCTTTCACCCTAATTCAGTAACTGTTTGAGCTGTGTATTTACAATTCATGGTTCCATACATATCTTCTCATTAAATTGTGGTTGAACCCTAGACCTATATGCATGTGCTTGATTAGTGCTGGACACATTTATGCATCCAGGGGTGCCCCTGAACAGTGTGCTCCCCGCTACACAAAAGTCTTGATGACTGGCCAGGTCCCGAGATATGAAGTCCACTTCCATTTATTTGAGACATGTTCAGGAACAAACTGGCCACTAGCTAAACGGCGTACAGTATAGATACCCTTGGTCATCCCATTTATTGGACATCAATGAACTGATCATTGCCAGTTCTAATTTTTTTACGATTTGGACAAAGCTGTTACTGCTTATTATCTATTAGGGTAGAGGCAGGCATATGATATCAAACTACATACATTTTGTTCCACAGTCTTGTATGTTTACCTCTTTGATTGGCAAAAGTAAATGCAGTTAGTCATAAATCTGAAGAATTAGAAGTGCTTCTCAGAACACCCAAACTTTTCTGTTTTTAAGGTCCCCCCAATGGCCCAAGCTGCTTGAAAATTTTGTAACCAAACCTGTGAATGTTAGAGTAGGGTTTGGAAACATATACAAGCCACAGACCTTAGTGCAACCTTCTTTTTGCGTGCCCTTCTTCCCTGCTCATAAATTAAAACATTCATTTCAGATATAGCTCTTGATAAAGATTGAGCTCAGTGTTTGTGTTTACTGAGGCCATACAGTATTTTAGTTCCAAACTCTTTACCACTTCTTGGACCAAACTCTGGCTGCTTAACTCACTACCCTTAGACAATACAGTCCTTGCAATGGAGTAACATGGGGTCATTGTACGAAGGCGTTGTGCATTTCCTAACGGTGGTAATCGCTATTTTGGAATTTCATTTATATGGCCTTGGTTACACGATTCATTATTCCTTTCGCATTTGACAATGTTACTTTAATATACTTTGCTACAACAGAAGCACGTGTACGTACTATCAATCAATCAATCAATCACACTATTTGTAAAGCACACTACGTACCCGTTAGGGTTTCAAGGCGCTGAGGTGTGGGGGGGGTGCTGCTACTGGTTGAAGAGCCAGGTCTTAAGTAGTCTCCTGAAGGTGAGTAGGTCCTGGGTCTGTCGCAGGACGGTCGGGAGGGTGTTCCAGGACTTAGCGGCGAGGTAGGAGAAGGATCTGCCACCGGAGGTCTTACGCTGAATACGGGGAACGATGGCGAGGTTGGCGGAGCGGAGTTGGCGGGTGGGGGCGTAGAAGTTGAGTCTGTTGTTCAGGTAGGCTAGTCCGGCATTGTGGAGTGCCTTGTGAGCGTGGGTGAGGAGCTTGAAGGTGATCCTCTTGTCCACGGGGAGCCAGTGGAGGTCTCTTAGGTAGTGGGAGATGTGGCAGCGGTGGGCTATGTCGAGGACCAGCCGGGCGGAGGCGTTTTGGATGCGTTGGAGGCGTTGTATGTCTTTTGCTGGGATGCCTGTGTAGAGTGCGTTGCCGTAGTCTAGCCTACTGCTGACGAGGGCCTGGGTCACCGTTCTTCTGGTTTCCTTTGGGATCCATTTTTAGATTCTACGGAGCATGCGGAGGTTGCTGTAGCAGGAGGAGGAAACTGCGTTGACCTGCTTGGACATGGAGAGGGAGGAGTCGAGGATGAAACCTAGGTTGCGTGCGTGGTCAGCAGGTGTTGGCGGGGCACCCAGTGAGGTGGGCCACCAGGAGTCATCCCAGGCGGAGGGGTGGGTCCGAGGAGGAGGACCTCCGTCTTGTCAGAGTTCAACTTCAGGCGGCTACTTCTCATCCACTCGGCGATGGACTTCATTCCCTCGTGGAGGTTGGCTTTGGCGGTGCGAAGGTCCTTAGTGAGGGAGAGTATGAGCTGGGCGTCATCGGCGTAAGAGAGAATGTTGAGGTTGTGCCGACGGGCCAGTTGTGCGAGGGGGGCCATGTAGATGTTGAACAGCGTCGGGCTCAGTGAGGAGCCTTGGGGGACGCCGCAGATGATGTTGGTGGCTTCGGAGCGGAAGGGTGGGAGGTGGACTCTCTGGGTTCTGCCGGAGAGGAATGAGGAGATCCAGCTGAGGGCATTTTCTTGTATTCCGGCTTCGTGGAGGCGTGTTTTCAGGGTGCGATGGCAGACCATGTAGAAGGCAGCAGATAGGTCCAGGAGGATGAGGGCTGATGTTTCGCCGTTGTCCATTTGCTGTCTCATGTCGTCTGTGGCGGCGAGAAGGGCAGTCTCTGTGCTGTGGTTACGTCTGAAACCAGACTGGGAGGGGTCCAGGATTGAGTTGTCCTCGAGGTGGTGGGTAAGCTGAGCGTTTCCGATCTTCTCGGTGACCTTCGCCGGGAAGGGGAGCAGGGAGATCGGTCGGAAGTTTTTGAGGTCGTTGGGGTCTGCTTCGGGCTTCTTAAGGAGGGCGTGGATTTCGGCGTGCTTCCAGCTTTCCGGGAATGTCACGGTTTCGAAGGATAAGTTTATGACCTTTCTAAGTTGGGGGGCGATGGTAGAGTCGGCTTTTTTGTAAACGTGGTGGGGGCATGGGTCTGATGGAGATCCTGAGTGGATAGAATTCATGATCTTGCGTGTTTCTGTGTCGTCTACGTGGGTCCAGGCAGTTAAGCGGTTGGTGAGGGTGGAGTTTTCGGGGATGGGGCCCGACGTGGGCGTGGTGTTGAGGCTGTCGTGGATGTCGGCGATCTTCTGATAGAAAAAGGTGGACAAGGCGTTGCAGAGTTCTTGGGATGGTGGGATGTTGATGACGTTGGCACTGGGGTTGGAGAGCTCTTTCACGATGTAGAAGAGCTCTTTGCTGACGTGTGTGTTGTTGTTCAGGCGTTCTGTGAAGTGGGATCGTTTGGCAAGTCTGATTAGCTGGTGGTGCTTGCGGGTGGCATCCTTCTGGGCTGTAAGGCTGTCGGGTGTGTGTTCGAGGAGCCATTTCTTCTTTAGTTTCTGGCAGACACGTTTGGAGGTGAGGAGTTCGTCAGTGAACCAGGCAGCTTTTTTCCTTTCTTGGTTGTCGGTGGATCTCTTGAGTGGTGCGAGGGTGTTGGCACAGTCGTTGATCCACCGTCGTAGGTTGAGTGCGGCGGTGTCTGGGTCGGTGGAATCAGTAGGTGGGTTCTGGGCGAGGGTGCTGGTCAGCTGGTCTTCGGTGATTTTGCTCCAGCGGCGGTGGGGTGGTTGTTGGGTGCGGTGATGCTCGATATGCTTCTTGAATGTGAAGTGGATGCAGTGGTGTTCGGTCCAGTGAAGTTCGGTGGTGTGGTTGAAGGTGATGTGGGTGCTTGCGGAGAAGATCGGGTCAAGCGTGTGGCCGGCGATGTGGGTGGGTGTGTTGATGAGTTGTCTGAGGCCGAGGTTGGAGAGGTTGTCGATCAGAGATGCAGTGTTGGCGTCGTTGTTGTTCTCCAAGTGGAAATTAAGGTCTCCCAGGAGGATGTAGTCCGTGGAAGGGAGCGCGTGGGTGCTGGTGAGGTCGGCGATGTAGTCGCTGAAGGGTGCTCGTGGTCCTGGGGGTCTGTAGATGAGCGTTCCTCTGAGAGTGGTGTTGGGGTCAGTGTTGATTCGGAAGTGCAGGTGTTCGGCGGTCTTGAGGGTGTCGTCCGTGTGGGTGTGAATTTTGAGGGTGGATTTGTGGGCGATGGCTATTCCTCCTCCGATTCCGTTGGCGCGATCCCTTCTGGTGATCTTGTAGCCGTCCGGGATGGCTATGGCAGGGAGGGAGGAGCAGCTGGGAGGCGGGAGGGAGCGGCGAATGGGGGCGCGAAGGGGGTGGGGCAGCAGGGAGGCAGCGGCGGGGAAACGCAGCTCAGATAGCCGGCAAGGGGGGCGCACAAGGGGCAAAAGCAGTCACAAAAAAGTCAAAAAAGCACAAATGGAAGCAGATGGAGCAAAAAGGCACAATAAAGCAAGGCACAGAATACAGTCACAAATACGGTGAAAACGGCACAATGCACACGAGTCTAGCGACGCTTACCAGAAGCCCACTAGACACCAGGGATGAGGCGCAGGTGGATGCCTGCGGGTGGAGGAGGGCCTTGAACACGCTAGCAGCAGCGTGGGCGGGGGTCAGGGACACGGACACAGCAAGGTGGTGCTGCGGACGTGGGGGAGCGAGCTCCTGACCGAAATCAGGTCAGAGGTCGCTCACCCTCGACGCTCAGCGCCAGCCATTAAGAAGGGAGGGGGGAGGGAGGAGCAGCTGGGAGGTGGGAGGGAGCGGCGAATGGGGGCGCGAGGGGGGCGGGGCCGCAGGGAGGTAGCGGCGGGGAAACGTGGCTCAGAGAGCCGGCAAGGGGAGCGCACAAGGGGCAAAAGCAGTCACAAAAAAGTAACAAAAGCACAAATGGAAGCAGATGGAGCAAAAAGGCACAATAAAGCAAGGCACAGAATACAGTCACAAATACGGTGAAAACGGCACAATGCACATGAGTCTAGCGACGCTTACCAGAAGCCCACTAGACACCAGGGATGAGGCACAGGTGGATGCCTGCGGGTGGAGGAGGGCCTCAAACACGCTAGCAGCAGCGTGGGCGGGGGTCAGGGACACGGACACAGCAAGGTGGTGCTGCGGACGTGGGGGAGCGAGCTCCTGACCGAAATCAGGTCAGAGGTCGCTCACCCTCGACGCGCAGCGCCAGCCATTAAGAAGGGGGGGGAGGGAGGAGCAGCTGGGAGGCGGGAGGGAGCGGCGAATGGGGACGTGGGGGGGCGGGCCGCAGGGAGGCAGCGGCGGGGAAACGCAGCTCAGAGAGCCGGCAAGGGAAGCGCACAAGGGGCAAAAGCAGTCACAAAAAAGTCAAAAAAGCACAAATGGAAGCAGATGGAGCAAAAAGGCACAATACAGCAAGGCACAGAATACAGTCACAAATACGGTGAAACGGCACAATGCACACGAGTCTAGCGACGCTTACCAGAAGCCCACTAGACACCAGGGATGAGGCGCAGGTGGATGCCTGCGGGTGGAGGAGGGCCTCGAACATGCTAGCAGCAGCGTGGGCGGGGGTCAGGGACACGGACACAGCAAGGTGGTGCTGCGGACGTGGGGGAGCGAGCTCCTGACCGAAATCAGGTCTGAATAATGTGTTCTGCATACACAAGCCACACAAAACATTAAAAGAATCCAAGAGTGGTGGAGGTCACACGAAGAGCACTTACTAAATCTCAAGTCCATGAGAAAAATAATGCATATCTCTTGGGAGGTGCAATGCGGAAACCCTCTACTTTAGAAGGATTGGCAGCGAATACCTCAACTAATGGAGTTTTGTTTGGGATCCCGATACCCTGCACAGGACATATGTAATAACACATAATGTGCCAGCTGTCCTGCAGAAATAAGTTACAGTGTACGATCTGAGAGTAAATCACACACAAAATCTCAGGGAGGCTTTCAGCCAAACGAAGAGTACTCCGAGGCTCCACAGCTGGGAGGTTTATTTTAAAGAACGCCGCCATAGATCCAAGTCCACTTCAAACAACAGAGGTGCACTATGTCACCCAGAGATCGCACTTCATAATTGCACTCTGTATAATCTGTGTTCATCTCTGTTAAACATAACTGGAGAAGGATCACTTGTGACATGCACAGCGCTCCGAAACCCACATAAGTTATGTCTGCGCTTGATATAACCAACTATATAGTAAATGAATAGGCATATAAATAAACTGAGCCCTCCGTCCTTACTCCCTCCCACCCTCTCCCTGTCCCTCCATTACTCAGTGGAATGCCAAAGGTTAAGGACCAATAACGCATTCCCTCTATCCCTCATTAGTCAGCAGAATTCCAAAAGTTAAGGACAGATGATGCATTTTCTCTGTTCACCATTTCTGCAACTTTTTTGTTAGCACATTTTGATGCTTAATGTTTGAATTTTAAGAGAACGTTCAAGGGCCTCGCTGGAAGTGTATTGGTTATACTCACTACTGAAAGGACATTCTGAAAAACTTCTAATAAAATAAAATCATTTTCCTGAAATATGACTGTCTTCTTATTACGAAATGGAATTAATAAAAATGACAGCAAGGACACATTTCCTGAGGCGACTTTGCATCGCGGTATGTACCTTTCCTTTTCCGAGAACTAGAGTTGGTTCGAGACGCTGGCACGGTTCCAGGACCATGAAGTGCAGTGAGAGAGACACAATCCGAGTGGGCTGCCTGTGCTATCAAGGGGCATGGTGGCCTTGCGACTAGATTAGAGTGCCCGCTATGGTCGCTATGACAACCCGATAACTACAGTATTCCCGCAGAGTGCACCATCAGCCAGACACAGCTCGGCGTCATGGATAACGCACTTGTCACTGCAAAGCAATCCGAGTGACCTTTCGGCGCTCAGCGCCGAAATGATGCGCACACCACCATCTTTACTGGTTACAATAGTTTGAGTTGCTTATATTTCTGCTCTGTCATAACAATGACTTATCATGGCAGTTGTCCCTCGCAAATAGAATTTGCGCTTTGTCCATAAGGTAACTGCACGGATTTTCCTAAAGTTAATAATGGAGTGTTTTAGTAACACGTGGTAGGTGGTTGACATAGAATGAGTTACATTTGACCTCAAAGTACCTCCTTACTTCCCTGTGGAGCCAGTGCGGGTCAGTGTCTAAAACTCAGCTGGTTCAGTGTGAGTACAAAGACTTGGCACATAGTCCCACAACCGTCTATGTATAGGTGTGGATTAGTGGGCCTGGTTAGAGCATATAGAAATCCTGAGCAGGGCAGGTGGGCAGATTTCTCTTGTATCTGATAAGGCATTCTTCCAGGTAGAAAAGTAGACCTAGACCTGTCACCACAATTCAATTTCATAAATAATACTGTTTTACCGAAGAATCCTACACATAAATGACTAGCAGAGATATATGTTCCGTGGCTGCAAAAGGGTGGTCTTTGCAAATCAGCGAACTATGAATTAGCATTTCACCATGATAGATCTAATCCTGAATAAACAACATAGAGCCCGAGTTAGAGTTGGGTTGCACCAGAAATCTGCCTATTTATGAAGGAGATTAATATTAATAGAAGAATCTTCTGGCAGAATTTCACTCGCCAATTTACCCATCCGATGCAGTCAATTCTGAAAGAGGATTTTCCACAGATTTTCACACTTTTTAACATATTGGAGGACCTTTTGTTACCACCTGCAAGTCCTCACTTCTCACAACGTTCACTGATTTAATCAGCCCCAAACCCATCCCCAACATTTGAAATCCAGTGCTTATTTGAAACTAATCATGACCAAATTAGTATTAGCAATAAACACGCTCAAGTCAGGATCTCTGAAATTAATTTGATGTATGCTTACTGTATAAAAAGGGGCAAACAATATTTAGTGACTGCCATCACAGTGATTGAAGACCTTATAACTATTTCACTGTGTAGGTTCAGCTAAATTTTTCATAAGACAGGCCTACGTGTGAATACAATTTTTACTTTAAAATCCCTCCCTGGGAACATACCTGCAAAGTCATTCAGTCATTTATCATTTGATTTTCAAAATCTTATTTAATGGTTACGTTTGTGATAACCTGAATGGAAGAGAAACTTTATAAAAATTTACTTTAGCATGCCCGAGCCAGAACTGATGGACAACCAGTTTTGACTCCCATCACACCTCCAGATGGGAGAGGTAATGGCCTCAAAGAAAATGTCCTGCCTTTGAGCTCATACAGGACAGGGTGGTGTTAGCTGCTGAACACCTAGCAAAGATTAGCTATTTGGGAGTGGACAGGAACAGTTGTCAGAACAAAGGAAAGCCTAACATTACCTATGTGATGTCGGGATTTCAGGGAGGACTTCTCTTATTCATTCACAGATTCTTCCTAGACAGCCAGTGTCCAGTCTCAATCAGCGAGTGAACCAGTCTGGACTAATCAGGTGGGAGGGGAGATCATCAAAATTGGAGATGTTGATAAGGAGCTAAAGACAGGGCTGCCTGGTGACAAAAGGGTTCAGTCATTTTGAAACAGGGACTTTGGGTGGGTTACCTTTACAGTGTGGAAAACTAGAAGGGCTGCAAATGGACTTGGGGTGGGGGCAGTGAGAAAATAGTCATGACTGGGTGGCAGAATTTTTTCAATCGCTGACTGATGTACATAGAAAGTCTGGCACTTTAACCACCACCTTTTTAAAATATTCCTGAACATGGGAGACATCCACTTAAAGAAGAAAGACTTTCTGAAAGAAGACTCATGGTGGAAGAAAATAACTTGCTCAAGGAACTTGCTCAAGGACTCAAAACATCACGATTCCTGCTGGCACTCAGGGCAACTCTTTTCCAAGGGTAAAGCAGTTGGTCTCCAGTTTTTTCGGTTTTAGGGATACTAATAGCAGATGAACTTATGTCTGGCTGCAACAGGGCCCAGTTGACCACAGAGCACTGGCCCTCAGGCGGCCTGGTCGGAGAGAGATCTGGTGCTTAGAAACATGAGGTGCTAGGGACTGCTGAATCGACCAGAAATAACTTTCCCAGTGTTTTGAGAAAAGTGGGGCTTTGTGTATGACTAGGCAATCATGAAACCAGGTTTCTTCCTTTTGGAGCTTTTTGTCATACCAAACTTGGTTCAGCAGTACTTCATGGTAGAGGTCTGGCCTCCTTCAGCCCTGCCTAGTCTCAGTTTCCAGCGGTGCCCTGGTCGAGGATACTGATTTGATGATGTATTTAACTTTAGCCTCAGATCTTTCCCAGCTGGAAGATTTTAATTTCCATTTGAGATACTAAACTAAAATGCAAAAACCTGACCATGAACATCCAGTTGTGTATCTGTACTCCATTCCATCGCAGTCAGTGTGAAAATGCGCAAAGGTCCAGTTCAACAAGAAACTGTTGCCTATTCATGGTGCTTTACTTTTTTTAGCCATGTTTTGACTTAACACTTTAAGAATTCATTTCTCTTGCTCCTTTTATCTCAATTGATTGATCTTGGTGGTTTTTTCACATTACTATCTTTCAATATTTTTCACAGTTGGTTTGGGAATCGTATTGTGCTGTGTTCTTTACTTTAGCATTGTTAATACTGTTCTAACTTACCAACACCCCTGGGATTGCCTGCTTGTTGTGTCATAGCTACCCAGTCTGACACTGGCAAAAGATTTACTGAATAGCATACCAGCAGAATTTGCTTTTTTTCCCCAAATCATTTGTGGATTAGAGTTGAGCAAAAAAAAATCCACTTCGCTTCTGAAATAGAGAAATGGGTAGATTTGAGACATTTTGTGAGTTTCATGGCTTGAACTCCTTGATGAGCCAAGCAGAACTCTTGTAAAAAATTGGCATGTTAGTCGAGGGCTGTGAGAATCCATCTTAAATAATAATCACAAACCTTGTCAGGGTGAAGTACTAGAGCCACTAAATAAACGTATGCTCAACCATTTAGTAGCAGGGCACAGAGCAGTCAGGCCTAACTTAGAAGCAATGTGTAAAGTTTTTATGCAGTACTCAAGCAATAATAAATTGAAAACTTAACAGAAAAATCCAAAACCAATTTAGAAATAATAGATAATACTGTAATAATTAAAATACACAAGAACTACAAAAATCCAACAGGCAGAACCAGAGATATAAGCCCTCATTATGAAGCCGCCCGCCAAGTTCTGACCACCGGGTGGCCGCCAATGCAGCCGCACTCCTGCCGCTGTCATTATGAGATCCCCGCCGGCCCAGCGGGGATCTCGGCCGCAACACAGGAGCCAGCTCCAAATGGAGCCGGCGGAGTTGCGGCCGTGCGACGGGTGCAGTTGCACCGTCGCGCTTTTCACTGTCTGCATTGCAGACAGTGAAAAGCTGCATGGGGCTATGTCAGGGGTCCCCTGCACTGCCCATGCCAGCGGCATGGGCAGTGCAGAGGCCCCCAGGGGCCCCGTGACTCCCCATACCGCCAGCCTTTTACTGGCGGTTCAAACCACCAGGAAAAGGCTGGCAGTCGAAGACTCGTAATCCCCTGGGCAGCGCTGCAAGCAGTGCTGCCCAGATGGATTATCACTGCCGGGGCAAATGTGGCGGGAAACCGCCGGCCCCGGCGGTGCGACCGCGGCGCTTCTGCTGCGGTCAAAATACCCAGGATTGCACCGCCTGCCTGTTGGCGGTGCATTCGCCAAAACAGCCCTGGCGGTCTTTGACCGCCAGGGTTGTAATGACCCCCATAATTTCTAAAAATTTGATTTAAAACTAGTGCCAAAAACCACAAAGCACCAACCACAGTCACCTGGTCGCACAAGACCAATTTAATACCAAAGGTTAACTCAGACCGGATGGAGCACAGTTAGGATACAGGGACAGGGCTCAGTCGGGTGGAAAGTTTACTTTCTAAAGAAAGGCAGGAAAGATCCGAGCAGGTGAAGTTCAAAGTCCATGTCCAGGAAGGCCTCAACATTGATCAGATTTTGCTCAGCGTCAGATCCGATGAAGACCTCTTTGTTCGGACTTAGAAACTTTTCTGAAAATTGGATCTCCTTCAGATGGACAAACCGGTAAGTTGAGGCTGACCAGTGATTCAACTTTGACGGCTGCTGCTTCAATGGCAATTTTAGTCTCCTACGGTTCTCTAGGCAGAACATTGGCCAAAAGTTTCTATACCTCAATTTTTGCAGTTTGGGGACAGGAGGCATACACTCTAAAACCACCCAAGTATCCAGGACTTGGCAGCCACCACTTTGGGCTTTGAACTCACTCCAACAGAGGCCAGAAGCAGGGCCCAAAGCAGATCCAGTTGGAACTGTTCAGCTGGACATTTGCAAAAAGAGAGGCCTCTGGAAGATTGTTGTGTCCCAATAGCTCAAACTGGAGGTCAGTCAACTTCTGGGACCATGGGTTCAAGGCAAACAGGTCCAGTCTTCCTTTAAATTCTTCAGATAGCAAGGCAATTCTTCTGATTCTTCTCAGGTCTAAGTGTGTTCTGAAGAAAGGTTCGGGGGCTTCACTTTTATGCCCAGTAGCATCCTGTAGGTGGAGGGCAAGCCTTTTACCACCTCCTAAACCAGTTCTTGTCAGTTCTTCTCCTCCCAGTGGGGATACTGCCAGACTGACTATAAAGACAAAGGGAGGCATGCCTAGGGGTGAGATTCATCTGCTAGTGACCTGGTAGGCATCCTTTGAAGCTCAGGTGGGGCTGGGCATAGCCACCAGACCATCCTGTCAAGGGAGGAGTTCCCCTCCCCATACCCGGAACCCTTTGCCCACTGTCAAAGAGCAATACACTTCTCACCACAGGTGAGCCAACAGGGGTCACATGACAGTTGGATGGAGGCAAGAAAATTCTTTTAGTTTTAGACACAAAAATCACAGCTTTGGAAAAGTATACTTTCCTTAATAAGAATTTAAAATCCAACTTGACCATCATACATGTCCTATTTTATAAATAACGTGCACCCTGACCTACGGGCTCTTTAGGCCTACCTTAGGGCAGATGCATTGTAGGAAACTGTGTTCTAGCCCCCAAGAGGCAATCCAGAGTCTGTGAACCCTTGGCTGGTGGTACTGGATCCTCAAATTTACCAAAGGAGTTTTTAGAGCAAGATCCAAACTCTACAGGAAGGCCGCCATAGACACTTGTCCTGATGTTGAGGGATGCAGGTGCAAAGATGCTCAAAGATGCTCCTGATGCTGTGCAGTCAACGGGGGTGAGGTCCGGTCAAGTCCTCGGTCCACAAGTGAGTGGGGGAGACTCTGTCCACTGATGTTGGGGTCACACGAAGTCCTCTTTGCACGGTTCCAAGAGCTGCCGATGAAGACCTTACGCTTTTGCAACACAGTGGTTACAATGCATATCTGTGGTGGAGGCTGGTGGCTCTCTTCTATGACAAATCCAGTCACAAACAATACCCCTGGGTCCAGCAGACACGATGCACCTTTTGGCTATCTCCAAATTGTCCTTTGGGGTACCTGGTGACTGGTATCGGCCAAACGTCTGTGGTGGCAACCAGCGATACGACTTGGGCTCTTTCACCTTTAATATCACAAGTGTGATTCTAGGAGGTGAGACAACTAACCCTTGGAGTCTTGGCATCGGACTTGGGCTGGGAATTAGGTTTTTCCCAGGCCAGGCACACAGAGCATGGTCCAAACTCCACTAGCCCAAAGTGCAACAGGTCCAGTCACTGTGGTATCACAGGCTCTCTTTGTGCACTTCCAATGGGTGCAAAGTGCTTTTCTTCTAGTCCTCCTTCCAAGTCCAGTGAGTACTGAGGGTCAGCATGCCAGAGTACTATATTTATCCCAAAAAAGTGCCCTAAAGGGACCATGCAGTCACTAGCCTTTGGCTACTGGGTTACCGCCTACCTAGTGATGGAGGTTCTGTGATGTGTGGCACTTGGCTATCGGAGAAGGTCACATTCTTTCCCCTTACAAGATGGCATGACCCTTCCTCGGTAGTCAGGAGCAAGTTAGCCCACCCTAGACGTGTGGCTACCTGAGGGCAATACGCCCAAGGTAAAACCGATTTGGGGGCACATTTCCTCTCTCTGGCTATGTCTCCATGCTGTCTACAGGAACAAAAGGCATCCTGCTCAGTGGTGATGGGCCAGGCAGCCCATCAAAGGTGACTTCTCCTTTCAAGCACCCCTTAAGACTAACCCCCCCGAGTGGCCATCCTGGCAGAGGAGGTGACACATCGCTGCTCCTGCACTTCCTTTGTTCCTGAGCATGGGAGTGATACACACACACCTCAGCAGGCAGTCATTAACCTGTCTGTGTGCGTTTGTCTTTGTGATGCTACCAACTTTACCTGCAGCAAAACAACAACTTGGAAGTGCTGCTGCTGAGACATTGTAAAACACGTCTTCCTTAACAAAATAAAGCTCCCTGTCGTAGAACTCTATAGGCCTTTCTTAGTGGAGACTTATATATAATATTAAGTGATAGGGTGGCTTTGCCATTGGTTTAAATGGTTAAGTCGAACAGGCACTGTCCTTCCAGTCTGCAGTGGCAGGCTGGGAGCCATTTTGTACCTTGTCACATGACGAGTGGCACAAACAGTGCTTCAGCCCTCAGTGGACATTCTGGGGCTCATTATGACTTTGCCAGGCGGTGGAGGCAATATATGTGTGCTGCGTAAACTACAACTCTGATATAGTTCTACAAGGTTTGTTTTCCATCCCACCTGTGAAACAAGTAAACTTTGTTCAATGCACGAGCACTGAAAGCAAAAGACAGGTTTTTGCAGCCCCACAGGACCCCACCCAGTAAATTGTTGAAGTGGAATCCCTGCTTTTAGGTTGCTAACAATCCCTAAATCGGGATCTGGGGCACTGTGGAACCAGAAACAAACCTATTTTGCTCATCACAATATTACACACACAAATTGTACTAAGAAGAATAGACACTTTTAACTAAAAGCATTTATTGCTAATGGGCGAATCTGTTTCTCAACATATCTATACTCAGAATATCATAAAGACAGGAATGTTGTAAACAACAAGAATAAAATGAACATTTGTAACATAGCTAAAATGTCATTTAGAATCAAACGCCATAAAAAACCCATTGTTATGCTCTACACTAGGAGAGCATGGAGAGTAGAATTTGCAATCTAGAATTTCTTTGGGAGAAGCAACGCACTGCATACCTTGATGACAGCAAAAGCTGTGATTATCAATGAGGCGTGAAGGGAGTGTTCCTTGCAAAAGGAAAAAACAGGCCATTGCTGTCTCCTTTCTCCTGAACTCAGCTCATTGATTGCATCAAGTGCATCAAGTGTGATGCATCATCTTCTTGGGGCGCTGGCCACAGTCAAGACCATCTTCGGCAGTATCTTGGGCGATAATCGGGGCAAAGGACCTCGTCTGACAAGTGGTCAAGTTGCAGTCCTTATATATTAAATCTTATTTGAGATTGGAATTTCTGACATAATTTTAGGAATGTCTGACATAGATTATGTACATTAAGGTGTGCTTCTCAGATGTATTCTTGTGAACATGTCACGTAAATGGACACCAATTCAGACTAACCTATTTTGGCTGTATCTCTGTATTTGTTCTTATTTAACTTTGGCATTGTGATAACTAGACACTTGTTCTAGACTTTTGTCATATCATGTCTGAATGACTTGACAATTTCACAGTTCTTAGAATTATAAGGTTGTGCAACATCAGCATCATTGGAAGACATGACAGCGATTCTGCATAAATCTACCTAAAAATTGAGAAAATGGCAACTTCCATTACCTAAGAAGGAATTAGGGTGTACCTAAAATGGAGCGAGACCTTAGGATCTTTACGTCACCTGGATATACCAGATACAATGCATAGACATCATGTAAGCACTGAGGCTTCTACATTTACCTCATGTTCATATTGTGTGGATTAAGGGCCTCATTATGACCCTGGCGGCCAGCGGTACACTGGCGGTAACACCGCCAACAGGCTGGCAGTGTTCCGCCAGTGTATTATGACCGTGGCGCATTAGCCACTGCCTTGACCGTGGCGCATTAGCCACGGCCATTCCGCCGGCCCCTCCACTTGACCACCAGGTTTCTACCAGGCGATCATAATCCCCAACCGCCAGCCTGTCTATGGCGGTAACGAAAGGCTGGCAGTAAGGGGGACTCGGGGTGCCCGTGGGGGCCCCTGCACTGTCCCTGCACTTGGCATTTCGGCAGTGAAATGCACAACGGGTGCTGCTGCACCTGCTGCACATCAACATTGCCGCCGGCTCTATTATGAGCCCACTGCAATGTTGATGTGACTTTTCCGCTGGGCCAGTGGAAAAGTCATAATAGGGAGCCACCAATACCAGCAGCACTGGCGGTATAGTGGCGCCCTCAGCGGTCTTTTTGAAAGACCACCAAAGTCATTATGAGGGCCTAAGTGTCTACATTAGAACATAGGGCCTCATTTATATCAGATCCCAAAAGTTACAGAGTTCCCTCCCGCCAAAATTAAGGTCCACCCGTCTAATTTAAATTTGGGCAGACCATAGTCTGACAGCCACGGAGACTACTCCATTTCCACCGTAGTCAAACTCCTGCGACTGCCTAACAGAGTGAGTGCCATCAGAGATTTGGCTATATGTCCTCCCACCTAATTTAGATGGAAGGACATAAAAGTATTTTTTCAATGCTCATTACTGCCAGGAAAAACCTGGCGGTAAAGAGCAGTGAAAAGAGCTCAATGCCCTCTCGCCATGAGAGGGAAGAATGTACTCCATTTCCCTAGTGAAGGACAGACTGTCCACTAATTATATATCAGGCCCATAATTAATTATACCAGACATCCTCCATAAGTAAACTGAGTTTATGTAACTCTTCATGGGAACATCCCACATCTGATCACTCCTCATCTCAAGGACTGATGGCCTTGCCTCTTAGTTCTTACCCACCGGGTGCTACTCACATGCTTGGGTTACGCTGGTTATCTTGATGCTTCCCCTTAATCGTATAACATCTCTTCTAGCCTCCATCAGAGCAATTATACTAAATAGAAGTATATAACTGGGCAGTGTCTGATCACCCAATATGCCCAAGCACACTAGCCAATCATTCAATTTGGTATCCATCTCAATGACTGCCCTGGAGGTCATGTACTCCTAGCAGGAAGCACACAGTTTTGAACATTCCCACAATGTGTATCTAAGTGTACAAAGTTGATTACAGCCACAAATGCATCTGTCATTATCTACTTTCCCAATACCGAATAGTCTAGTTCTCATAAGCTATGCACGGTGTAGTACCTTAAGCTGGACGAATTGGAAACCCTCTCGAACTGCAATCTGACTGAACTGCATGCCTCATCCAAGTATATATCACCAAGGACACCCAGATTTCATACTCATCTGTCCTTTAGTGTAGTCAAGGGTTATTAACAGTTAGTCAGTAGTGTTTTGTAGACCTGGGAGATTGCATCTATGTATTAAGGCTGCCAACAATCTGCACTCTAAAGATGTTTATTCTGCATTATCATGCATGTGGGAGGCATATTTAGCTGAAGAATGTCAAATCTACAAATATTTGTGATGTTGAGTCTGCAGCTCAAATTAGCGTTGGAGTTCATGAAATGTCAGCATGTCTTGCACATCTCATTCATCCGTAATCTTTGAAATACTTAAAAGATACAATTTCTGAAACCCTGCTAGACTCAGTCCTGCTGTTTTACCTTCAAGGAGGTGTTGTGTTGCATAGCAAATGACCAATAATTTACAACCAGTAATTCGCTCACCGGTAGTATCTGTCATGCACTCAACTGGTCCCAACGGCGAAGACAACACCGTAGCCGATGCTGGACCTCTAATTCCTCTCAGGATGATGCAAGATCCAGGGACAGAACTCCTAGATCCCACTCTGTACTGAAGGGAAGAAGGGAGAAAATAAAAACAAGGGAAACTTGCGGTACCGGATTTGCTCAGTGACAGTACCACACTGCTGAACAGGATGCATCGCTCCTCAGACCTTCTGGGTATAGGAAGCTGGATGTTTATGGGACCAGCACCTCTGATTTTGTGAAAATGCAATACAAGATTTCTTCAAAATACAACATGAAAGCAGAATAACGAAGTTCTTGAATAAGAATCTCCAAGACTCTCGAGGAAGAATCTGAAATACTGATTGGAGCCTCTGACACTTCCAGGGTAAGCATGGAACATAGATTGGAGTTAGTGGCACTCCCAAGGTAATATTCGATACATGAGTTGGAGTTAGAGACAATCCTAACGTATGCTAGAAACAAGGTTACGCTCAGAACAAGATTTGAGTTACTGGCATTCCCAAGTTTATGCTAGGTGCATAGATTGGAGTTACTGGCTCTCCCAGGGATACATTCAGTACTTTGGCTAAAGTTACTGACATGCCCAAGGCATGCCAGAAACAAGGTTACTCTCAGTACATAGGTTGGAGTTACTGACACTCCCAAGGTAGGCCAGAAACAAGGTTACACTCGGTACATAGGTTAGAGTTACTGACACTCCCAAGATATGCTACAAAACACAGATTAGAGGTTGCAAGATTCATACAGATATTACTAACTTCTAAAAGAACATTCAATAGAGAAACACAGAAATAAGTATGTGAGCAAAAAAAAGTTTAAGCGCCAAGGGTGGAAAGAGGGTCCAGAATAAGAACAAGCAAGGAGCTCTGAAGGAAAATTACGATGAAGGAACTGGAGACAAATCTAGAGTCTTGAAGAGGCTGATGGTCAGGCCTCCTTACTATTACAAGAAGATTAGTGTGCACTAACATGATGGGAAAGTACTTAGCTTTGTCTAGCAGTTTAACTGGAATCCAAAGACGGCAGGAGGTACGGTGCATGAAGCTCAAGAGGAGGCGGAATCATAGCTCATGAACAAAGACACTAGAAGGGTTGCAAAAGCAAGGGTCATAGAATCATCAGGGAGCCTTGGAAGACTAGAGCACTGGAAGTTCTGGCCAACTCAGGAGGTGAGTGCAGGGACGAAGCTTGCGCAACACTGGAACGCTGGAAGATCCAGGTGACTTAGAACTCATAGCACAAATCCACTACAGTCCAGTATTATTTATTTGTTTTGAGAATGCTATAAAGAATTGCAGAAAGTGAATAAGTAAAGAGTGTAGAAATAATAAAATCCTGTTATAGGTCAGATGTGGCTCATTAAAGCCAGGTTTCTAAGGTTTTAAAAAAAAGGAAGAAATTGATTATGTACTTCAAAATTCTCAGGAGGCAAAGAATTTCAGTATATGCCACCAAGATGGAAAAGGCATGGCCTCCAGTGTTCCGAGCGGCGAAACTGGAGGATTTTTGACAGCCTACCAGAAGAGGAATGGAGAGAATGGATAGGCCCAAAATGTGCTAATTAGGATTCAAGATAAAGAGGGCAGTCAAATAAAAGACTCACTGCACGAAGCTCAATGATTTCAAAAAATTTTCAATTTCTTTTGGGCACTTGAAGTGAGTGAAAGAAGCACAGATGAGAAACATGTATATAAGTATGTATTTGGTATGTAAATAGCACAAGCCAAGCTAACATGACAGGCGAGTCTGTATAAGATCAAAGGCAGGCGCATAGTCAATAAGAGACAGGCAAGGTAACTGATTATTTGATGTTACTGCATTGGGATGTAGCTGACTTTAAAGAGGTGTGTCTTCAACTCTTTCCTAAATTTGAGCATTTGGGTGGTCCTTAGGGATACACAAATGTGGTTCAAGGGCCTGGCTTAATAGATGGAAAAGGCCTGCTGTCTTGTTATTTTCTTTTTTACACTTCTTAATCTCCAGTCTGATGGTGCCCTGGCTGCTAGTGTGCTAAGAGACGATAATGATCAAAGTGAGAGGCAAGATGACTTGGACGCAGGACTTGAGCCAAGCTGTGGAGGCCAGAAATTTCCAACACTCTCCCTACTGTGCTCAGGTTCTTTTGTCAATAGCAAATCTTACACATCCAAAGTCCAGCACTTTCCCAGCTGTGGGTCAGATTGAAATGGAACAGTAAATCTGACCCTTCCAAAGTCCAACAATATCTCTACTGTTGATTACATTTGGAGAGAGATAGTAAACCTACCCCTTTGAGAGTCCAACACTTTCCCTACTGTTGCTTATGTTAAGAATAAAAAATCTGACCTCTCCAAAGTCCAACACTTTCCCTACTGTTCCTCAGGTTTGCGTGGGACTAATGAATTTGATCCCTCTAAGTCTAATTTTTGTATCTGATTTTTTGTTCTTTTAGTATGTATTTCTGCTTAAATTTTAAAAGCTAGTTTTTATGTAATCTTTTTTTTTTTGTTCGATGCATTAATTTTCACGGTATACAATTTACAAATGTTTAATATCTAGTGTTTCTTAATATAATTAATGTTAATAGTATTTTTAAGTATAAATAATAATTTTATTTTTTATTATCATGTTCATTTTTTGCAATTATTTTGTAAAATATGTGTTTTTGTATATTTTTTCTAGTATAAGTATATTTTATTTAAATGTACATTCTTTAGTGTTACTAGGGCCCTCATTACAACCCTGGTAGTTGGTGTTAAAGTGGCGGTAATACCGCCAACAGGCTGGCGGTAACTACCTCCAAATTATGACCATGGCGGAAAGTACTCCGAAAGACAACCAATGTACCACACCGACCACCAGGGCGGAAACAACAGCCACCATGGCGGGGAGCCGCCTACAGCCAGGTGGAAGTCAATGTTCTGCCAACCATATTAAGGCCCTGGAAACCGCCACCTTTAATGGGGCGGCACCAACGACATCAAAAGCCTCACGGAAACTGAGCTCAGAAGGGAAAGGACTCACCATTGGAGACACAGGGAAGAACCATTCTGCCATGGAGCCTGAACTGCATGTCTTCCCCCTGATCTTCAACGTTCTGCTCCAGCACGAACACCAACGCCAGTGAAGATGACGACGGTGAGTACAGCCGCCTAGCACAAAAGGGAGGGAGGGAGGAAAAAGAGAGTGACACACACACGCACCACACACTCACCCCCAACACCATACACACAATCAGCTGCATTACAAAAACAATTATACCCCGTAATGTGGATGAATAATGCAAGGACAAAACACATTTTGAAAAAGTGAATGTAATGAGATCAACACAGCATGAAAAATAAGTTAGGCAAGATAATAGATATATACATATGTACAGAAAAAAGGACACAGCAAAGTCCACAATGTTCGTAGGCCACATGGCCACAGGCCAAAGTCCAAGGCCACACATGTCACCTGCCTCAAAAAGGAGATAACATTGCAGGGGCATCAGTTGGTAAATAGGCAGGCACCTCAGGGGGATTGGGGCACATCAGCCGGGAGATGTAACAAGACTACTGGTTCTGGAGGGTTCAATGTGCCCTGTGCTTGGTCCTGGGAAGTGCAAGGTCACAGTCTCTCAGGTGGGTGACTTGCCCACTTGTTCTGGAGGGGGCAACATGCCCTGTGCTTGGTCCCGGGGAGTGCATGGGCACAGTCTCTCCTTTCGCTTGAGGCTGCCTGGTACAGGCTCCTTCACCTTCAGGACATGTGGCCTGGATCCTTTTCCACCACGCGTGGGTGTGGTGACAACTGGGCCTGTGGACTGGGTGGCTGAGGTGCTTTTTCTGGGTTCTTCCAAACCTGCCCATACGTGCAGGATGGGGGGAGGGGTAAAGAAGAGGTCAATGGTGGATAGGAACAGTTTTTTATGGACATTGAGAAGGAATGGGAGTGGAGGAAGAGGGAGTGGTTATTGGAGGTGTCTGTCTGCTGCTTTTGGGTGCAGGTGCAAGGCCTGTATGTTGCTGTGAGGTGGATGGCTGTTGGGTGTCTGAAGGCTTGTATTTGTGTACCTTGGTGGGGACAGACACAGTGGGAGAGGACACAGGGGACGTGTGCATGGCTGCTGTGGAGGTGTCTGCCAGTGAGGTGTGTGTTCTGCCTTGTGTGGTGATGATGCTGGTAGTGGATGATGATGTAGTACATGCAGGTATGAGTGTAGACGGAACTGGGAGGGAGGTGGAGGAGGAGGGGAAGACAGTGGAAATAGTGGATGTTGGTGTGTCTTCATCTGGATGGTGTTTGAGTGAGTGCCTGTGGGATTAAGGGCCAGATGTAGGTAGACAGCAAATTGCGACTTGCAATTTGCGAGTCAGAGCGACTCGCAAATTGCAACTCGCAATTTGCAATGCAGAAAGGTGTCTCAGACACCTTCTGCGACTTGCTATGGGGTCGCAAAGACCCACCTCATTAATATTAATGAGGTGGGTCGCAGTTTGCGACCCAATAGCGAGTCTGGGCACTCACGGGGATGGTGGCCTGCTGGAGACAGCAGACCACCATGTCCGTGACTGCTTTTAAATAAAGCAGTTTTTTTTTTCTATCTGCAGCCCGTTTTCCTTAAAGGAAAACGAGCTGCACATAGAAAAAAATACTGAAACCTTTTGTTTCGGGTTTTTTCAGAGCAGGCAGTGGTCCCTTGGACCACTGCCTGCTCTGAAAAAATAATGTTGTGATCATTCACAAAGGGGAAGGGGTCCCATGGGGACCCCTTCCCGATTGCGAATGAGTTACCATCCACTTCAAGTGGATGGTAACTGCGAGTTGATTTGCGACCGCTTTCGCGGTCACAAATCAACTTACATCGCGGTGCGAGTCGCAAATAGGAAGGGAACACCCCTTCCTATTTGCGAGTCGGAAACGCATTTTGCGAGTCAGTTCCGACTCGCAAAATGTGTTTCTGCATCGTGTGCGGGCATTAGCGCCTCGCAAACGGCGTTTTTCGCCGTTTGCGAGGCGCTAATGCCTTGCTACATCTGGCCCTAAGTGTGGTGCTTGTGTTTTCCTGTACCACGCTTGTGTGTTGTCTTGTGTGCATGCTTGTCTGGCTGTGTGCTTGGGATGCGTTAGGGTTGAGGAGAATGGGACTGGGAAGAGGAAGTTGGAGGGGGATGCTAGAAACAGGAACAATGGCTGCCATCAGAGAGGAGGCCAGAGCCTGGATCAATCTCTGCTGGGCCGCCAATCCATTGTGAATGACCTCCAGGAATGCATTGGTCTCTTGCATCTAGGCTGCCAGCCCCTGGATGGCATTCACAATGGTTGACTGCCCTACAGAGATGGATCTCAGGAGGTCAATACCCTCACTCAGGGCAGCAGTGCTCAAAGGGGCAGGGCCTGAGGTGCCTGTGGTGAAGGAGATGCCCACACTCCTGGGTGAGCTGGCACGGGCAACTCGATGAGGGGCTGCTGGGAGGGCGGTGCTGGTACTGGGTTGACAGCTGTACCTGGAGCTGGGGTGGTCACAGAAGTGCCCGCCACCACCAGGGAGCTTCCCTTGGAGGAGGTCTCTGTTTCAGAACTGTCCCTTCCAGTCTCTGCCGTGGTGCTCCCTTCACCCTCCATCCCACTGGTGCCCTCAGCATTGGTGGACTCTGCCTCCTGGGACCTGTGGGATGCATCTTCCTCCGTCGCCGGTGCCTCTGCTTCTCCACCAGATGATGCTAATGCACATGAGGACAGGATGACAAAACAAAAAGGGGGAGAGAGAGACAAAGGATACACTTGGTTAATGGCTGCACCAACACCACTGTTGGCATACACAACACCCTCACACACAGGGAACAGGCCTACACAATATGCTATAGCACTAGCAGAGAAATAGTTAGCAGCCAAGGCATGGGGAGGGGCACACACCACCAAATGCAGCACACCTGGGGCCCATGCAGCCCTGACCAGTAGTGGATGCCTATGACCTAGGTAGCAAGATTTTCCCTTTGAACCCTAGCCACCAGGGGACATATGCTGAAATGTCAGGCCTGGCCTAGGGGCACCCACTGACACACATCCCCCACCTAGATACCACCCTACCATGCGTAAGTTGTAGTAATGGGCACTGTACTCACCTCCTTGTGGCTGCTGTGATGCCCTCAAGCACCACTCCAGCTCTGGATAGGCCACCACCAGTATGCAGGCCATCAGGGGGGTCAGGGTTCGATGGGCACCCCTTCTTCATTGGGAGGCCATCCCCAGCTGGGCCTCCATGGTCTTCCGTGCCCAGTGTCTCAGTCCTCCCACCGTTTGCGACAGTGGGTGCTCTGCCTGCCATAGACCCCCAGGGTCCGAACCTCCTGGGTGATGGCACGCCATATACCCTTCTTTTGATGGGCACTGACCTGCAGAGGCAATTCACACAGGAAAATAGAATTAGACAAACAGTCCTGCATGTTACACTTATGGCCCACCATACCCCTTCACATCACCATTTACACACACATGGCCCAGCACACAACCTATACGCCGCCCAGAGGACATCCACCAACCCCCCTTACACGAGGCCTTCACACACACCACTCCATGCATTCATGCCCCAGGCATCGTGCGCACAGTGTACTCACCTGTTGGTCTGGAGGCCCATCCACCAGTCGCTCCAACTCCACTGAAGTGAAGTCTAGGGCCCTTTCCCCAGTCACACGGGCCATGGAAGCAGCACATACAGTGTAGGTCTTATCCTGTGGAAGATCAGGTAGCAAGTGAGGGATCAGATAAAAAATGTCAGTCATGTCTGCGGCGGTGCATCCCATCACCACCGGCGTAGATCACCATTGGCCACCGAAACCCATAGGGCCCAAAGTTAACCAATGAGGAATTGCATGGCGGTTCCCGACCGCCTCCCACAACGGCACACAATGTCAGCAGAATTACCTCACTTCCACCTGTCCCTCCACCCAGGACAGGCAGACGCCATTTCAGGGGGGGGGCAGGCCCTGGAAAATTGCAGCGTCACTGATGAAATTAGGACATACTGGACAAATCACACTGACCCATTACAAGTTAACAGCATGCAAAGTTCTGTTGTAGCTCCATTGTTCAGTTTGTGACCGGATCCTCACTCTTTTGCCCCATAGATTCCTACCCCTGCGGATGAATAGGAGATGGAGACATCCCCGTGTACAGACCCCTGGTGGACTTGGCAACAATGGAGGACAGGCACATTATCCTCACCTGTAGCCTCAACAGGGCCACCATCACAGAGCTGTGTGCCCAATTGGAGCGAGACCTGATATCTGCTATCCGTCAACCCACTGGGATACCCCCTCTTGTGCAAGTTCTATCAGTGCTCCATTTCCTGGCAACTGGTTCTTTCCAAGTGACAGTGGGCTTGGGAGTAGGAATGTCACAGCCAAGTAGTACTGACAAAAGTGTTGTCTACCCTGATTAAACACATGTGCAGCTACATTGTATTTTCCCAGGTTGGAGATTTGGCCACAGTGAAGGCCGAGTTCTGTGCAATGGAACATATCCCCAACATAACTGGGGTGATTGATGGAACACATATTGCATCCCCCCCGTCAGAATAAACAGGTGTTCAGAAATCTGAAGAGTTTCCACTCTATGAATGTACATGTGATGTGCTTGGCGGGCCAGTGCACCTCCCACGTCAATGATAAGTATTCTGGGTCAGTGCATGATGCCTTTGTCCTGAGTAATAGCAGCATCTGAAATGTGAGGGGTCAGCTACAGAGGCACAGGGTGTGACTGACAGGAGAGCCTTGGTTCCTACCCAGTATATGTTGGTGTATGGGTATGGTGTGGGCCATGTGGGATAGTGTGTGGCTAAATGTTGTCCCTCAATATTTGCAGGTGACTCCGGTTACCCAAACCTATCATGGCTGCTGAGCCCTGTGAGGAATGCCAGGACAAAGGCAGAAGAACGTTATAATGAGGCACATGGGTGAACCAGAAGCATAATTGAAAGGACCTTTGGCCTCCTGAAGGCCAGGTTCTGGTGCCTCCATCTAACAGGTGGATCCGTGTTATACTCACCCAAGAAGGTCTGCCACATAGTAGTGGCATGCTGCATGTTGCACAGCCTGGCCATGAGACACCATGTGCCTTTTCTGCAGGAGGCAGAGGCTGGAGATGCCTGTGTGCCAGCAGTGGACCCTGTGGACAGTGAGGATGGGGAGGCAGAAGATGAGGATGAGGACAACAGAACATCAGTGACCAGACAATACTTCCAATGACACAGAGGTAGGGCAGTGTTACTTCACATTTCAATGAAATTTGTTTGAAATTCTGTGGCACTGGCATGCTGATATTTCCCACTTCTATACCCACTTACTTTAATTTTGCAGACATTGGTGACCTTCCATTTACTCCTGGTGTGATCACTGCAGCCAGCTACAAGTCATTAATCTATGCTCATTTTCTGAACAGTTGAATTGCAATGTTTGTACCTGTTTCAATTAATACATAATTGAAAAATATGACATGCTCCAAACTTCTTGTTTTTCCAAGGGTGTTTATTGAAGTGCTAAAATATTGAGGGGTGAGTGCAAGGGGATGGGGTGATGATAGAGGAAAGTCCAGGGTATTTTTCCAGTCTGTTTGTAGCACGGGTGCATTGTCCAAGGGGACATAGGAAGGGGAAGTAATGGCAGTTCAAGGTGGACAGGGTGACTGAGTGGGACACAAAGGTGACAATCAGGAGAGTTGCATTTCCTGGTGGGGGTCTTGGCAAGTGTCTCTAGCTTCCGTCTGGATCGCATGGAACTTTTGCGGGGTGGTTCCCCTTCTGCAGGGGGAGGGGTGCTAGTGGCCTGTGAGTCCTGTGACAGGGCCTCCTGGCCACTAGCGGCAGTGGAGGTGGAAGGCTGTTCAGATGTCTGGCTAGTGGCAGGGGCCTGCTGTTGTGTGACTGCCTCCCTCATAATGTTGGCCATGTCTGTCAGCACCCTGCTATGGAGATCAGGGTGTTGTTGATGGCCTGCAAGTCCTCCCTGATCCCCTGGTACTGTCTCTCCTGCAGCCGCCTGTTCTCCTGCACACTGTCCAGGATCTGACCCATCGTGTCCTGGGAATGTTGATAGGCTCCCAGGATCTCTGCAAGTGCCTCCTGGAGAGTAGGTTCCCAGGGACTGTCCTCCCACTGGCACACAGCAGTCCTCCCAGTGTCCCTGTTGGCCTGTGCCTCTGTCCCCTGAACCGTGTACCCACTGCCACTGACCCCAGGTCCCTAATTGTCTTGGGCATGAGGTGTGGCCTGGGGTCCCTGTAGAGGTGGACACACTACTGATTGACGTGTTCTGGCGACAGAGGTGTTGATATGCTAGTTGGGTGCTGTGGTGGTGTTTCCTGATAGTAGAGGCTCTGTGGTGGTGTGTGACTGGGCCCGGGTATCCGGCTGTCCATAGGTCCCTGATGGGCCAGGTTGGTCATCCAGATCCTGAAGACCAGAGTTGCTGTCATCACTGTGGGCCTCTTCAATTGGAGGACTGGATATTGCTGGCACCTCCTCTCCACTGACATTGGCTGGGATACCTGTGGGGATGTAAATGATGTGTTATAGTTTCTGTGTCTGACATATTGTGCATTGGTGGCTTGCCCTCTTTGGTTGTATTTGCCCTGGTAGCTTTCCCTTGTGTATGTTGGTGTATGGTGAGATGATTAGTTCTCTATGGTGTGCATGCTTTAGTGATGAGTATCCATGCAGGGCTTTAAGGGGTATCCATGCATTGGTACAGCATGCAGGGCTTGGCATTGGGATAAGTGAGATATGATAGTGGTGTGTGTGGGAGGTGGTAGAGTGTTGGGAGTGAGGGTGACGGTGGGGATATGTGATGGCATGCAGGTAGGGGGGTCAGTAGTAGTAGAGAGTTGACTTACCAGAGTCCAGTTCTCCTCCTACTCCAGCCAGGCCCTCACAATGCAGAATTGCCATGACCTGCTCCTCCCATGCTGTTAGTAGTGGGGGAGGAGGTGGGGGTCCACCGCTAGTCCTCTGTACAGGGAGCTGGTGTCTTGCTGCAATGGAACGTACCTTTCCCCTTAGGTCATCCACCTCTTCCTGATGTCATCCCTGGTTCTTGGGTGCTGTCCCATGGGGTTGACCCTGTCCACGATTCTCCGCCATGGCTCCATCTTCCTAGCTATCGATATCTGCCGAACCTGTGCTCCAAAAGCTGTGGCTCTACTGTGATCATTTCCTCCACCATGACCCTTAGCTCCTCCTCTGTGAAGCGGGGTGTCTTTGTGGTGCCATAGGTGTTGTGTGAGGTGCATAGGAGAGGGTGTGTTGGGTAATGTGTTGGGGTGTATGATGTGGGGTGCGTGAGTGGTGTATAGATGTGTATAGTGTGTGGCTCTGGTTGTGTCATTGATTTTGGTGTCAATCTCCTAGCCATACTTTTTTGTTTGTGAAGGGTTGTGGATAATGTGGGTGTGTGTTTTATAGTGGTGGGGGTGTGTGGGTGTGGTGTGTGTATGGGTGGCAGGTGTGTGTTGTTTGAATTGTCCAATGTGGTGTTGTTTTGTTTGTGTGTGTCCATTTTGAGCGCGGCAGTATGTACCTCCAATGGTTTAACGCCATTGAATGTCCGGCGTGGTGATTTGTGGGTCATAATGTGATGAGTGTTTTTCTGTTGGCGTTCTGTGGTTGTTCAGTGTGGGTTTTGATACCGCCAGTTCATCACTGACCTTTGGTGTGGCGGATTTGTGTCTGTGGCTGAATACTGATGGATTGGTGTGTGAGTGTCATAATATGGTGAACGGATATCGGCAGTGGCGGCGGAATGTTGGCGGCAGTCAGAGTGGTGGTAAGTGGGATTTACCACCAATGTCATAATGAGGGCCTATATGTCTTAAAATTAATATAGTATATCATAGTTTAAAATTCAATCTACTAGATGATATTGTCCTCTTCAATAATTGTGTTGTTGATATTTTTGACTTTACATACAAAGTATATCAGGTTTCCTTTAGTTTTTTTGGCTGCATTTTTGTCGCCAATATTTTTGTCTGCAATATTTTGACAGACGACAAATGTAAGTTAGACCCAAGGTGTGCGTGATCACTTTAGATGACAACAATTACAGTACATAGCACATTTATTTTGTTAAACTACTTTTTGCTACTGAAAAGTTTGAAGTTACACATTAGAGGTTATAACTACTTAAGAAGCTTTTTTCGAGGTTGTTTATGTATCAGTGGAATTTCAGAGCATCTAGACTTGAAGTCTGCCCAATCTAGCCTGCCTGTCTGTTGCATGAGCTGTCTAGTTTAGGTCAGACTGACAGATTCATTTCACTGTTTAAGGGTTCACAGCAGGTGTACAATAAAGTTGCGTTCCACATCTGAGTTTGTTCGTTCATGCTCAAGATTTTAGTCTCTTAAAGACTGGAATCTTGAGCAAGTGAAAAATGTTTTTATGACATAGCATGAAAATCACTGTTTGTTTTAATGAGTTTGGTTCATTCATGAGACCACAGCAAGTAAACAGTGCTGGAAATTGTCATGAAACTCGGAAGAATGGTCTTTAACTCTGACCACAATCTGAGTGTCATCTGCAGAGCAAAACAATGAATGACATGAGGAAGAGGGAGAATATAAACATGAAAAAGTGAGACTTAAACAAAAAGCTCAGCCACATAAGATGCCTTGCATTGCTTGGTAAATCTAATTTAGTATTGCAACTTGCACACCCTGAATGATGCAAGGGCAATGTAATACTATGATAAATCTGGCCACAACTGCAATTACCGAGTACTGGCAAATACTGACACATGTTAAGCACTCTTGCCTCCTTCAATGATTTTCTCCAGTCCTGCCTTGAATCTCCATGGTTTATCGCTAGGAAAAACTTATTTGTTGCTGTATGTGACATCTTCCTTTGTAATCTTCCTTGAAAAGTAAATAAAATAAATAGCAATGATACTGTATTTCGAACTTCAAGTAAAAACTAAAATCTTGGCCCACGTATTTTATATGTTGAATCTCAAAACTAAATTCGGATCTTAACAAACCTACACAAATATATGACCCTATCTGAACAGTGAAGTCTTGGAAATTCAGGTTGAAAGCAGAGATCACTTTTTCTGCTATAGATGGTATGAAGGGTCTACGGCAATTTTAATTAGAAATAGAGAATGTTTCATGTCACTTATAAACTGCTAATTATTCTTTTGCACATGAGTACCAGGATTGTGAGATCGACAACAGGCATCTGTGACTTTTTGAGGTATTATTTAACCCTTTCAACATAATGGTGTTTTTTGAATCCAGGATCCATGACCAGGCATTTTACTCTATTCTTGATGTGATGTTTGGAAATATGCCTTGCACTCTTCCCTATAAGCTATGGGTCTGATTTTCCATGTGTTATTGTAACATACATGTGAAAAAGTCATAGCTAATACATGTGTGTAAAATCAGTGTACACTGTGCAATCGAAATATGATTGTGATGGTTTTAGGACTGATTATCACAGTGCAACCTTGTGTCCAATAGACAGCTACAGCACTATGGCAACTCAATAAAGTATATACACTATTTGGTACAAACTACGGGACACAAAAGCACACTGAGATTCTGTTTTCTAGTGACTTGTGTTCCGGGTGTAAGGTGGCTGTTGCTTGGCCGACTGAGGAACCAGCTCGAGTTGCACCTAATAATGCTCATTCTGATGTGGTTCCTGACAAATACAAGCAGATAATACAGCATTTGAATAAGAAGGTGCCTATGAAAGATGTCAATTTGGCAAATATTGTTAGATCTTCACAAGAGCCAAAAGTGTCAGTGTGTGCTTACAATAAGAGACCACTGCAGATTTTCAAGAAGCATACCAGAGTCTAAGATCCTGAGAAAGATAGTGCTAGAGGATTCATCTCTGCTTTCATCATGGGTTTGTGTAGAGAGCTTAGTAATCATATACAGCAAAGTGAGATGAGCTGTCAGACAAAGATTGTTGATGAGATTTTAAAGCTTCCCAAATACAGCAATTATTGATTTAATTCAAAGCAGAAGGAATCAAAGAGAAGCTTATGGTTGCAGAGATGAACCAAATTGAGAGGAATGCTAGAAATTAATTGATGGGTTATAATTTGGGTTATGTACAGTGTGACAATGCTGTAATGAATGGTATGTCCTCAATGCATGGTGTAAGAATGGCATATGGAACAATACAAACAAGATGGATGGTGAAAAACTCTGGAATGAATGTAAATTTTGACATGTGGAAGGAGAACACTGCTTGTCACTTCTACAGTAAAACTGGGCAGTGGAAAAAGGAATTTTGACAAAATCCAGATCAAATCCAGAATTATTTTGCTCTCCAAATGCTGAGAAATGTACAGCTATTGGCCCCAACTCAATCAACTTCTGTGCAGGGTAAGCATTAACAGAAATAGTTCCACAGAAATATGCCTACTGCCCCAGAGCTGCAGCAAAATATTAGAAACAAAATGCCATATCCAGGGTATCAACAGAATCCATTGATTATGAGTAATGATGTTCCAAAGTTTTCTCCAGAAATAATTCCCTTTGACGGTGCCTAAGTGGGCAGGAGGTTTGCTTATTTGGAGTGGACCTGTAGGAACATCAGACTGGCCCTAACATTGATGGTAAAGTCAAGGACGTGCAATTTCTTTCTTAGTAGATATGGGAGATACCTGTTCTACAGTTTTTTGTGTGGAACCTCTAAACCCACTTATCTTGGGAAGAGAAGTCCAGTTTGTGGAAATCAGAAATAAACAGATTGTTTATACGGTCACACCAGATGTCTGTCTTAAAATATGGGCAATAGAAAATAACCATCAGTTCTTTCTTTGTGATGCAAATCCTGTAAACAAGTTGGGCACAAATGTGCTATACAAGATAAACTATGTGATTTATTATATACCTTGTGGTGTTGCAGTTGAAACTGAAGAGGAAGATTGTGCTTTAAAATTAAATGACACGATTCAAGAGTTAAGCTGTTCCCAGCCTTGAATAAAGATGGTTTTCCTCTGGATCTAAGGCATGTTTTCAAAGAAGAGGACTTGGATTTCTCTGGTAAAGAGATGGGATAAATAAAAAATGCAGAGCCGCCTGTAAAGATAAATGTTAAACCCAATGCTGTTTTCTCCCAAACTAAACAATACAATTTTTCAAAAGAAACAGAAGAAGGAAAGTAACGTGTCATCAAAAAAATAAATGATTGAGCAGGGAATTCTTCAGGAAGTGCTTGATATTCCTTGCAACTCTCATGTAATGGGACTTAGGAAGCCTAGTGATAAATGGCCAATAGTGCAGGATTTAAAAGAATACATGTGAACATGTCATATTAGCAGCTGAAAACATTTCAATGAGGAAATGTAATTCTCTGAATCCAGTACTATTGCTTCTAATTTCACACAAAAGTGGTAAAGACAAGGAAAAGAGCAATAATGATGATGATGATAAACCTGAGCATGAATGCATGAATATTACAGAATGATATACCAAAACAAGACCAGATATTAAAGAATTTCCTCTTGAAACAGCTGATCTGACTTTATTTGCTGATGGTTCCTGTTTAAGAGACCAATATGGAGTACTGCAGGCTGCCTATGAAGTATGTTCTGTTTCTGAAATACCTGAAGCATCATATCTGCTGACAGAGTGATTGCATTGACAAGAGCTTATTGCCTGTGAGAAAATTTATATGTGATGATTTATTCAGACTGCTAGCATGATTTTGGAGTGCTTCATGACTTTAGGAAACTGTGGTCAACAAGAAGTGCTTTGACATCTTCTGAGCTCCCATCAGGAATAGTCTCTATATACCTGATTTGTTGAAAGCCATAGAACAGCAGAAAAAGATTCCAGTAGTCACGTGTGCTGCCCATAAGGCTGGAAAATATATGGCTGCCCTTGGAAATGTTAAGGATGAAATAAAATGTAAGGAAATCACACCACCACAGACATCAGGAAAGAGCATTGTAGAACTATGTATAGTTATAGAGCAGCACAAGCCCCAGCTGCAAGGACACAAAGTAGGTGAGAGTTCACCAAAAAGCAGAACATAAACTCAGCAAGTTTCAGTTAAATGGTAAAACATGTTTAACAAGCCTTGAAGAGTTTATAATCATAGCGCACAAGTACGTATTTCTTTCTCATTGTTAATAGAGATGTGACTTAGAAAATATTGGTTAAAGGTAACTTTAGTCAAGAATATATAGAGTTGACTAAGAAATGCTGAGAACAGATCAATAAACACTTACACACCCGGGGAAGGAGTATTACTATCAAAGCTCGGTTGGATTACAATAAGGGGAACCTAGAAACGAGGGCAGATGTTGAAGGACCCAGGTGATATGGTGCTTACGTGAACGTATATTATTAACTTTTTATTCTGTGACTTTTTATTGGTTTTTAGGATAATATGCATGAAGTCACAATTTTTGTGACTGTATAAGGGGCTACTTGCAAGCAGTCATTTGAGTTCAGCTTTTCAGCTCTACTGCGGTAACTGGTTTCCCGGCCGTTGTGATTAAACCTAGTTTTGCCTTGCCAGAGAAGTCTTCTATCTCTTTATTCCAGTTTTCCCCCAACATTTGGTGAGCCAGCCAGGAGTCCTTTCCTGGTGATCAGAAAAGGTTACAGAAACACTGTAAAGAATGATTTAAGGCTACCCAGGGATACACATATCCCCAGCCACTGTAAGGGACATTTGAGGATAAGCTATTAGACCATACTGCCACGCATCCCAAAATTAAGTATACAGGAACTGAGTTGCAGAAGCAAGAGGCCACATTAGCCCTGTGACAAGTCCTTTGTGAGAAGTCTAAAGACTCTTCAAATACTGGCACATCTTGTACCTAGTCTGGTCTCCACTTCCATATGACCCTACAAATATCTCTCCCAAGGTATTCAGCATTTATCCACTAGCACAGCTACAGGAAGCGGGGCTTGGGTTTGAGAATCCCAAGTTTGAGACCCATCACCATTTCTAAAGGGACACCCTAGTGTTCTCTACTGATACCAAAGCCAAAACACATGAGCACAATGGTGGCAGACTCTCAGTTCTCAGGAAAATGGGAAGCACAATTTACATTACATTTAGATCGGGTCCTTCCACCGGAGGTTAGAGGTGAAGGGCAGGGTCCAAGGGACAATGATAACCAGTCACTTATCTCATCAGCAATGTCACACCTAGTGCAAAAATGAGACATAACAGGGATTGTAGTCAAGGAACAGGTGTCCACCCCACCACAGAGAGATGCAGGAGATGCAAAGTGGAATAAATATGTGGAAAGGTCTTTTAGTATGGTCTGATGGCCAACACCTCAAGGAAAAGATGACTGTAAAAAGACTCAGGATAATTTGCCACCATGGCAGAAGAAGAAGGGAAGTGTTACTGTTCCACCAGAGAGCATTCATGGATGGTTGTCACATAGTGAAGACAGAAGAGACATGAGGAACACAGGGAGAGAAGGACATTATGCTAATATATCAGAATACATTCAGGGAAGTTTCAGGAGGATTGCAAACAGAATAGAAACAATACGTAGGCACGTAGATAACAAGGGTCAAATACTTCAATCATCAGAGGCTAGATTTCCCACTTACAACAGCAGTACCAAAGAGAGGCCCCTCATTGATCTTGACCATATGCATGGATCAATGGGGGTCACCCAGTCACACTAACATGTTTATAAACACCACTAAAGAAGGAGATCAGGGCACTTTCTCTAATACCAGGAGACCCCGAGTGACAGAGCTCGAGCAGTTATGGTTTCACGGAAACCATGGTCAGCCATATCTCAGAATTGGGATCTTATGAAGTTACCAGGGGATTGACACTGCACAATAAAGCAATGCAACAGATGAGGGTTCAATCAGCTCCATGAAATTTCACACCCAATGAGATAGTCGCCCAAGGGGAAAACAGTTGGTATAACGTTGTACCCTATACAGACAATTTAGCAGGGTGGACTGAAGGATTAGCTCAGCAGATGAGCCCATGGCAAAGAGAATGGTCCTTCGATTAATGTGACATGGCAAACATTGAGGATTGTATCCTACACTGTAAGGGAGGGGGCCAAGACTGGGACTATCCATTATGTGGAAGTGTCTGCAAGTGTTGCAAAAGTATGCCAGACAGCAAAATCCCCAACATCCCTTTACCCCTGTACACCAGATGCCCTTGATGCGTAATGGACCTGGGCCACCACATTATGTTCCCTGGCCACAAATGGATTAGGAAAACCTGAAAAATCTGTTACCGCCACTCACAGAGGGGTCAGGGAAGTAGGTTCTGACCTTTGAAAAACAAACTTCAAGCATCACCCTGAAAATAGAGGACATAAGAGTTTACTTAGCTCCCTTATAGAAGATGAGACAGACAATGTCTTCCATAAGGCTGAAGTGAGAAAAGTCACCCTTACTGAAACCAGATATGATAGGTCCCCATTTAACTTGGTTCAGACAGTAGTCTGGACCAACTGAGGAAAATGTATCCTGATAGGCCAGACATTGGGTCTCTCATGGCTCAGTCAATGCAGCTCAATAGGTATCCCACCCAATTCCTCAGCAGGATGAAAGAGAAATGGATTCAAGAAGTAGGCAAGAGTTGAGAAGTAACAAGGGGAAATGCTGTGTTGTTCTATAATGTAATAAAGAAGAGATTACCCTCTGATGTCCAGGATAATCTGGACAATGTAGCAGGTGCGGCTTCTCCGTTAGGACCGAGGAGTGTTGCCCTCCTACCAGCAGAAGAAGCTGCAAACCTTTCAGAACCATGTTTATTATCCTTTCGTTGTGAAAGGGGTTGGGCCATGGGGTGACGAGCACCCCCCTCAGAGCACATGTATGTTTGGCCGGCTGTCTTGGGCCGGCCAAACACACATGCAAAGTGTGTTCTCTCCAGCCCGACACTGTGTTGCCAGGTTGGAGAGACCATGCACAGGCTCACAGGCTGCCTGGGAGCGCCCTGGCTGGGTGCTCCCAGCCAATCCTGACGCTACTCTGAGTAATGTCAGGATTGGCCGCATGGCAGGCTGGGAGCCTGTTCCTGCAGCGATAATGGAAAGGGGAGCAGCGCAGCGCGGGTCGGCAGATCAGGTATTTTTTTTATTTTTTAAAATTTATTAAATGCACCCTCCCTCCCCATTACCCCCTGCCGCCTTGTTAGCGCAGCAAGCCACAACTGCAAGATAGTGTCATTCAAGGCCAAACCCTGGATGGAGATACAAGCACACATACTACACCTTTTTTTAATAGAAACAAGAAAGAGAGAGGAACACACATGAGGTAATGGTGAAAGCAGCAGCTAAGTTAGAGCATTAGCATTCACCACTCAGATGACTGCGATGTCTGTGGTGCCGGTCCCAGAGACCGCCCACAATAATACCTGCAACAGCATAATAATGCAACGGTACAAGGAAGTAGCAGAGCGGGGCAAGGAGGTATAGGAAAGGGCAGAAAGGGCAGGATAGGCCCTTCAGAGGATGGATCATACATGTCATTATTGTTGCAGATATGGACATTATATTAAAGAGTGCAGGACCAAGTTACGGGATGAAAAAGGTGGAAGGACAGGGATTTATAACCAGCTGGTCAATGCAGTAATGCAACCACAGGCAACCCCACAAATAATATATGTACCCCCAGCCACCATAATAAAATAGACAGCACCCAGTAATGCCTCAGATGCAAACAAATGTCACCACAGCAAAGCTACTAAGCACCCCCACTGGTGACGCCACCCCAAGGTGAATAAAGAGGTATGATTTTGAGAGGAGGAAACCCCTTCCAAACAAATTACATGGGAGAGTACACTAAATGAATATGCCTACAGTGTACTCCCATGTGCCCAGTATTGTCAGTGATCCACAGTCCAGATGAGGAACACACTGTGTTGGTAGCTTTCAATAATAAGAGGTATGCATTCCTCATAGATACAGGAGCAACCCGGTCTTGTTTCTGAGAGGGAGATCTCCCACTTTCTAACAGATCAATGGACACACAAGGATTCTTTGGGGCGGTAGTGAGGGTTCCATTCACTAAGAAGGTGGAGATGGAGATAGGAGGGAGGTATGTTGATAGGCACTTTGGCCCGTATTTATACTTTTTGACGCTAAACTGCGCTAACGCAGTTTAGCGTAAAAAAAATTTGCGCCGGCTAACGTCATTCTGAAGCGCCATGCGGGCGCCGTATTTATTGAATGGCGTTAGCCGGCGCAAGCAGACCGGCGCTGCCTGGTGTGCGTGGAAAAAAACCACGTACACCAGGCAGCGCCGGCGTTGGGAAAAGTGGCGCTAGGGCGTCTTAAAAATGGTGCAAGTCAGGTTGACGCAAAAAATCGCCTCCACCCGATTTGCGCCATTTTTAACGACGCCCAGACGCCATTTACATGACTCCTGTCTTAGTAAAGACAGGAGTCATGCCCCCTTGCCCAATGGCCATGCCCAGGGGACTTATGTCCCCTGGGCATGGTCATTGGGCATAGTGGCATGTAGGAGGGCACAAATAAGGCCCCCCTATGCCACCCAAAAAAAAAAAAAAGAAAATTTGTTATACTTACCTGAACTTACCTGAATGTCCCTGGGATGGGTCCCTCCATCCTTGGGTGTCCTCCTGGGGTGGGCAAGGGTGGCAGGGGGGGTCCCTGGGGGCAGGGGAGGGCACCTGTGGGCTCATTTTGAGCCCACAGGCCCCTTAACGCCTACCCTGACCCAGGCGTTAAAAAGTGGCGCAAATGCGGGTTTTTTTGACCCGACCACTCCCGGGCGTGATTTTACCCGGGAGTATAAATACGACGCATTTGCGTCGCCGTCATTTTTTTAGACGGGAACGCCTTCCTTGCATCTCATTAACGCAAGGAAGGCGTTCACGCAAAAAAATGACGCTATTTGCCCATACTTTGGCGCTAGACGCGTCTAACGCCAAAGTATGAATATGGCGTTAGTTTTGCGCCGAATTTGCGTCGAAAAAAACGACGCACATTCGGTGCAAACGGAGTATAAATATGCCCCTAACTGTTTTCTCCAGCTACCCCAGCAAATTTATTGGGGACAGATCTTATGGCTAAACTAAACATGACTATCCATTTTGAGCAAGACTGTAGTATGATTTGTTCTACCCCTGCATCCCCTCCTTCTAGGAGCATGGCTGTAACAGTAGTCTCTTCCACTGGAGACCAAATTAGAGCTCGACCCACTGATACAGAGGCATTTACCACAGCGATATACACAATAGTAGAAGAAACACCAGAGCTATTGGGAAGGGAGGTCCACCTACCCAAGGAGTTCCTTTTCTGATGGCAGAGGCAGGAATCCTGGATACCAGTGAATCGATATTACAAATAGAGGCCTTAGAAATAACACTGAACTAAGACGCTCTGACAGCCTGTGCTCATAACCACGCCCTATGGGCATGCATTAAATGTATTGAGCCAGGTAAAATTGACAAGGAAATATTGAATGACCAGCTGTTTGATGATGATCCTAAGAAATTATTATAGTTTTTTAGGATGACAAACTGCTAAGGACAGTATTGGGAGTAAGGACGCCCACAACAGGTAGAGTATTTGATTCTGTCAGCAATAGAGATCTTTCCTAAGTACAAGATACTCTGTAGAACGAGGGTCCCCATGACATAGGCCTCATGTACACTGCCACCCCATTCAGAATAACATTAAAGGAGGTTGCTATCCTATTTAGGATAAGGCAGTAACCCCTCTCCAAAGAAGCAGATGAGGTCATCACCCCCATCATGCAGGCATTACTGGAGTAAGGCATAATATACTCCAGAGTGACCCCTTATAATAACCCGATTTACCCAGCTAAGGAATCTAAGGGTAATATTTGATGTATGGTTCAAGACCTGTAGTGGACTGAACGATTGAGTTGTGCCAGAATTCCCAGTTTCTGAGGGATTATTTTGACAAACATCCCTCAGGATGCCAATTTTTTATCTGTCATAGACCTTAAGGATACCTTCTTCAGCATCCTTCTTCATCAAGTTTTTATTTGACAGTGTTCTATTATCATGGGACTCAATATTTGTATTCTCGTTTGCCTCAAGGGTATTGTGAATCCCCAAGTATTTTCTATAGGGTGGTGAAAAATGATCTGTCAAAATTTCAGTGTAACAGTACTTCTGTTGGAAATTGTTGATGATATACTAGTTTGCAGCCCCCTCAGAATACCAGCGTAGGAAAGATACCATGTCCCTTCTGGTCATTCTCAGATACTGAGGATGTAAAGTGGAGAAAGACCATAGGCCAGATGTATCATCACGGCCCTTTGCGATTCGGAAATAGCAATTTTTAAGAAATCGCTATTTCCGACTCACAAAGTGCCATGTATCACATTTGCGATTCGGTATTAGCGATTTCTTAAAAATCGCAAATGCTATTACTGAATCGCAAATTGCAATACCGGCCCCATTCGCAGCTTTGGGCCTGTTGGCCCATATCTGTGAATTTTTTGCATTTCCAAAATTGCGATTTCTGAACCAGAAATCGCAATTTTGGAAATGCAAAACCCCAGGGTGCTGGGGGCCTAAGGCAGTGGGTCTTTAACTACATCACTTTAATAGCACCCCTGCTGACCTCTTTTAGGCAAGCAAAAGACAGATGCGATAAAATAACACACACACCAGAAATGAGGGAAAATTTACAAAGATTGAAAACTGAGATAACAACGCCCAAGTTTTGGGGAACCCTGACTGCAAGAGTTTTACCACTTCTGCCACTACAATAGTCAAGTGGAAACATGTAGTGTTTTCCATAATTCAAAAGGCTAAGACTACCCTAACTACACATAGAGTATCAGGGTATGAGGTAATACAGTCTCTCCCATCCTTGAAAGTAGTGAAATGCCATACGGTGAGCCCCACAACATTTTTTGCACATCCTATATTGGACTCGGAAGATGATGCACATGACTGTGAAATGTACGTTCCAAACAAATGTAGCCAAGCAACAGACGATCCCATACCCAGCAGTAATGTATATTTTGTTGACGGATCATCCACTATCGACCATGACGCAGGAGTAAGAGAAACGTGTGGTGGTGGTTAGAGCACAGCAGCACAATTCCTTAGACACACTTCACCGTGTAGAAAAACAGAACTAAAACAGATAAAACAATTAATCAGAAGGCTGCAATGAACCTGACTCAAATCAGACAACATTCAAAACAAGCTTCTGCTACGCAAACTTAACAGAATATACAAATCAACAATAAAAAAAAGCTAAAAAAAGATACTTCTCAGACAGATTACAAAATGGTATATCTGCAAATAAAGAATTATATAAAATTCTCAGTGAATTTTGCAAACCTAATTGCATGGAAGGAACTCATCCTTTTACTCAAGATTTCACAGACAAACTGGCAAATCATTACACAACCGAGGCAGACACATTGAACTCCTATTTAAAACAAAGGAAAACCACCAGCACCAACCCATTTTCAAAAACTCCTTTCAAGAGTAAGCCAACCCAGCCTCTGCAGTCCTTCAAACAAATATCACAAAGTGAATTTATGGATCTGGTCAAAGCAAGCAGCCCTTCCAGCTGACCTTCTGACCCTTGTCCGCCACACATCTTCAGTAATATTCTTTTATCTACTTATGCTGCCACACCAGTAAGAAGAATGATCAATACTTCTTTACGTACATGAATCTTTCCTGAAGATCTTAAAAAGGAGTACATATGCCTGTTATTAAAGAAAACAAACTTGGACCTGCAGGACCCCAACAACAACAGACCGATTACAAATGGTAATGATAGAAAGAACAGCTTTCACCCAGATGTCACAACTCATTGAAGATAACTCTGTTCTTTCAGACTACCAAACTGGATTCAGCCCAGGAAGAGGCACTGAATCTGCCCTCATTGCCACTTGGGATGATCTTAAAAACACAATAGACCACAATGGAGTTGCTGCACTACTTCTCCTGGATCTCTCAGCTGCCTTTGACACAGTTGTCTTTGACACTCTTAAATAAAAATTCGCCATAGAAGGGACAGCTCTCCACCGGATCACATCCTACCTTCAAAACAGAACTAATGTCATCCATACTCCCATTTCTCATCCAAACCCTACTCCACAAAAGCAGGGGTCCATCAAAGCTCAAGCATCTCACCCATGCTTTTAGACATCAGCATGAGGACATTACCAACAATTATCAATGAATTTCAACTCATATGCTACAACTATGCAGATGACACACAAATACTCCTTGAACTGGAATGCCCCAAAGACATAACAAACTCACAGATCTTCAGTTGCCTCAGAGACGTTGATCAGTAGATGACATGGAGCTGACTCAAACTGAATGCTTCCAAAACAGAAATACTCACATGTGGCGATTGGAAAAATTATGACACACTCTGCCCCTGGCCTGACGATCTGAGGCCATCTCATCAACTATCTAAGGAGGTAAGAAACCTTGGAATTGCCATGAACTCCAAGTTAACAATAAATGCTCATGTGGACAAATTAGCAAGATCAAGCTTCATCACCATGAAAACTCTGCGATGCATTTTTCCCCACATCAGATTTCCACACAAGGTTCAGGCTACTAGCTCTCTTGTACTATCTAAACTGGATTACTCAAATGGCCTCTACCATGGATCATCTCTATCTACTATGACAAAACTACAACACATTCAGAACTCAGTGGCCAGACTACTCCTACGTGTAAAGCCACTAGCCCACATCTCCCCTGCCTCAATAGCCCTACATTAGTTACGGGTTGCAAGAAGATCCTTTTTCAAGCTGCTCTGTATCAACCACAAAGCAGTACATGGTATATGACCACTTTTCATCAGGAATAAAATCACCAAATACATTCAACAAAGAAACTTTCACTTAGGATTGGCACCCAGCCTTAAAGCACCACCATACAAGAAAAAGACCATAGGTGGTACATCTTTCTCAGTTCAAGCGTCCAAACTATGGAATTCATTACCCCCAAATATAAGATCCACGGATAACTATCTTATCTTCAGAAGACTACTCAAGAGTTGTCTCTTTCCTACATAACCACCATACTCAAACAGCAATGGACTGCATATCCCAGTGTGCGTAAACATGTTATAATTGTTTATGTTTACGTAGCTAGATATGTGTATTTCTTTGTACAAATATGTATAACTATTTTATCTTAAAATATATACATATTCTTTTGGCCTGTTTGACAAATGTATATTTTATTCAATTAAATGTATATATGTATGCATTTGTATGTGTAGGTGTATGAATGTGTATATATATTATGGATATGTGACGTTTCTATGTATATAAAATTATATGTGTGTATATTATTCTACACTTGACATGTTCATAGGTCATTGCATAGTTTGTACATAAGTTGCTTGATTAGATGCTTACTCCTTTACTCATCCCAAACCTCACTTCCTACTATGATCTCCTGATTAACACTCTGGATTCTTCCTTCCTCTAGCCCTCCATTATTCTATTCACATCAACTAACAGACTCACATGTCCTCTGCTCAAATTAACTCATACCTCTTTATACCAATACTAATACCATACTCATTTGCCTATACCAACCTGCCACAAATCCTTCGAGGTTCCCGAGTAGCGTGTTACTTGCCGAAAAGTGCTTCAGTGTCTCGTAAGGGGTAGTAAGCCCTATATAAATACAATTAAAATTGCAATTACACTTAAAATTACATGAGAGCAGGAGTATATGCATGACCGGAGTCCAACTTTCACACAGTGTGTCCCACATTGTATATTGCAGTACAATTCATTATGCCATTGGAAGAGAATTTTTATTCCAGTCATGTACAAGTACTGACTCACCTTTGTAACTGGAAGCACAACATTTCACATAGAGGTCCCATTTTAAAGTGTAAAAATGGACATAGTTTACAATTGTGATGTTCTTTTTATTTTGAATTAACACACTCTTGATTGGGAGTTGAGGTGAATCCAGCAGCACATATACATTCAAATTTAATAGTTAATCAAACTTACGTGCATGAATCTAAGAGGCCAACTCCTTATCCTCCTGATATCAGAAACCCGATACAACTTACATACAAGATTCAGCACCAAATATTATCCTTATTTTGTACATATCACTGTTCGTATCCCATTTTCTTATGGCAATATTCCATTTCAGAGCACTCCAGTAATACAATCATATTCCAATGTTTTATTTATCCTTTTTTAATTTTATTCCTTTTTCTTAGTCACCCATTCCATTTAAAACAGCCACTAGCCGACGCGTTTCGTCCTCAAAGACTTCATCAGGGCTGAAACTATACAAAATAATATACAAATTATACATCATAACTTGCCATCACCCTCCTATTTTACACACATAAATTGCAATCAAATTAAGTCATCTACTTCATATTCAAAAATAATAATTGAATTCTATGTTTAAAAAACCCGTTCAATCCTATCTGGAGGCATGAAATCCATGTCCAAAAGGTATAATCTCATTGTACTTTATGTACTTATGTACAAACAGCAACTTAACTCGATAGTTTAATTCATTTTCTATTTACAAATGGCCCCACGTGTCCAAGGACACATTAAACGTGTCACATTATGATCATAGTCATTAGATTTTTTATTTTATTTAGCTACCTAGCGTATTTCGGCCGAGGACATTTCAAATTGGCCGCCATGTCTCGGTCGAATTACGGAGTAGTAGGAAAGCAACCAGCTGAGAGTAATCAATGGGGTACGGTTTAAAAGAGAGTTAGAAGAGAGACAAGGTTTGATAGCCAATTGGAGGAAGGCAACATGAACGCGTGAAGGAAACAGTTGATGTCAAAGGTACGACTGAATGGGAGAGTGGAGTAACGCCGTTATGGTGTTGCGAAGTAGAAATAGATTATCATTAAATAAGATTTTTGAGCCCAATATAATAGGATAGATGGTGAGAATATTGTAGCATGAGCATAGTAAGCAAGAAATGAATTATAAATGCACGAACAAAAGGGAGGAGACCCACGATGTGGCACAGCTATAACTTAAATGAACTCGATTTGATAGGTGTTTTACTTATGTGAAAGTGTAGAATAAGGGGAAGTGATTGAAAACGAATGGGAAAGCCTATCAGTAGAGGTTTATACACGCAGGAAGAAATGTACTAATGAGAAATGGACTTAAATGCTAAGTCCAATAGATATGTGTACATAAACGGTATAAAATGTGGTATTGAAAATATATTGAAGGTTGGAAGGAGACCTGATAAATGGTTGAGGATACTTTAGAAAAAATGTTAAGGACAATATCAGTCTTAAATGGCACAAACTTGTTGGCAAAACAATGATGTGAGACATTAGGTAGCTAAATAAAATAAAAAATCTAATGACTATGATCATGATGTGACACGTTTAATGTGTCCTTGGACACGTGGGGCCATTTGTAATTAGAAAATGAATTAAACTATCGAGTTAAGTTGCTGTTTGTACATAAAGTATAATGAGATTATACCTTTTGGACATGGATTTTATGCCTCCAGATAGGATTGAACTGGTTTCTTTTTATTTTGGTGTATGCATTCATTTGGTGATGAATACTTACACCAAAATGAAAATTGTGTATGTCATCAATGTAATTACGCATAGGTGTGTCTCCAAATATGTCTGAAACAGATGTTATACAGACATGTGCATGCCACAAGTTGTTTTACATTTTTTTACTGAACCATGCATAGTACTGCACTGGTTCTGAACCACTGTACAGTGCCATACAACATACACTAGTGATATGTAATGCTTACCTTCGAGCCCAGCAATGTCGGGGGCATTTTCCCTCATGGTCGAGTGACTGCAGCAATGGGAGGTCCAGTTGAAAACAGAAGTGGAAAAGGGAAATAAGGTAGGTTTTTACCTCATTCTCCTTCCAATCTTCCAGCTCAGGTGTGGTGGTAACACCATCACAGTTGCCTTGGTGGGAAGGCACATCGTAATATGCTTAGCAGGAAAATTGGCTGGAGGCCCGCTGCCAGCCACTATATCTAATGGCATTGTTGACGTGGATGGGAAGTTCTGGTGTAGTCGGCAAGGAGTCAGGCGGTCTCACGTTTATGGGACCACCAAGACCTAAATATGGCAGGTGGGCCACCAAGGCGGCAGGTGGGAAATCTGATGGAAAAGCAACAGCCGGACAAAATCTGCCAATATCTAAATCAGGCTCTAATGCTTTTTAGAGGTGGCACACTTGCCTACCTGGAACAATAATTGCATTGTAATCCCCTTGTCCCAGGATTGTTTCCGTAGGCAGGAACTTAAAGTTACTGGATCAGTTTATGCTCACAACTAATGGCATTTTGCTCCTGACTTTTCCTGTAGGACCATGTCCCTATGGAATGGCACTGATATTAGTCAGGATGCAATAGGAAAATGTGAGCACATATGGGACCATAATATTGTACGGTATGCTTGGATGGATGGTGCAGTAACTCCCTGGACAGTCATGAGGCAGTGACTCCTGGAACAGTCATAAGATTAATATCTGTTTCTTTATGTCTCAGAGAGAATGGTACAATTAAAGTGGGAAAAATGTCAACAGCAATACCACAGTATATAACGCCAAAGTGCATGGGGGCACCTGCAGCCTTATGGACTATTATTGGAAAACTGCTATGCAACCAGTTGCTACCTAACTGGAGTGGCCTCTGTTCTTTGATTACGCCACTGCTACCTGGAAAGAAGCTCCCCAAGAACACAGGTTGTTCAATGAATCTTGGCTGTTTTTTGGAAGTGCATTGCCATTCGTTCAGGCAAAAGCAACTGTTCCATGGTTGCAGATAACCAGATGGCAACTAATGAAGATGATCAATGCCACAAAAGAGGAATTCAGTGCCATAAAGGAAGAGCTGCGTGCTATGAGAATGATGATCATGCAACACCATTATGTACTTAATCTTATGACAGCCATGGAAGGAGGAGTATGTGCCAAGACAGAAACTGCTTGTTGTATTTATGTCCCTGCAAACAATGCGGAAAATGGAACATTGTCGGGAGCCATACAAACTTTACACAACTTACAAAATGGATGATGAAGGTGCCCCAGGTGGTTGGTTTCACAGTTGGTTTCTTTGGCTATCATCCTGGATGTCAGAACTGTTTAAAGCTTTAATACCACTTATTTGTTATTGCTGTAGATGTGTTGTGTTATTCAATTAGCCATAGCTTGCTGTAAGAGGATAAGCACAAAGGTGGGAGGGATGTTTACAGTCAGGCCACCTTCACAAGTAGTAGATGCTCAGGATAATACATATCATTTGATACCAAGTGCAGATCCAGGATTACAGAAAGTAGTTGAGATATCCACTAGAGGGGGAATGTCAAGGAAAGAATAAAATGTGAGAAAATCCCAGAACCACAGACATCAGTAAACAGTGTTGTAGAACTATATGTAGTTAAATAGCATAACATGCCCAGGCTGCAAGGACACAAAGTAGATGAGTGTTCACCAGAAAGCAGAACATAAACTCATCAAGTTTCGGTAAATGGGAAAACATGTTTAACAAACCTTGAAGAGTTTATGATCCCAGCACACCAGTATGTATTTCTTTCTCACTGTCACTAGAGATGTGACTTAGAAAATATTGTTCAAAGGTAACTTTTGTCAAGAGTATGCTGAGTCAGATAAGAAGTCTTGGGAACTGAGCAATAAAGACTTATACACTGGGGGAAGGAAGCTTAATGTTTTATCACAGCTCTGATAGAATTACGATAAGGGGAACATAGAGAAGAGGTCACAAGTTTAAGGACGCAGGTGATGTGTAGTGTATGTGAAGGTATATTGTTAACTTTGTACTCTGTGACTTGCTATTGGTTTTTAAGATAATATGTATTAAGTCAGCATTTTTGTGACTATATAAAGGGCTGCTTACAAGCAGTCATTTGCGATCAGCTTTTCAGCTCTAGGAGGGTGACTGGTCTCCTGGCCATTGTGACTAAACTTACTTTTGCCTTGCTGTAGAAGTCTTGTCTCTCTTTATTCCAGTTTTTCCCTGAGAGAAATAAATATGTTGATCAAGTGGACAGATATTGTACAATTGAGAATGAGACAGTGATTCAAAAAGTATTTGAAAATGATGCCTGAGAAAGCTCAGAAGTAAGCACAGAAGATGTGAGTTATTTCCTATTAAGTTAATTCAGACTTTATTGAATTGAGTGATTTGAGAGATCTCCAGGAGGAAGTCTCAAAAGCTGAGAAAAGGGAAAAGGAGAGATTAGGTTCCAAAATAAATTAGCAGGATTTGTATGTTATTCCTCAATATAAATATGTATTATCTGATGCAATGTTATATCCTTTAGCCCATTATTTTCACAGCCAGTCATACACAGGGAGAGATTCTATGGTGAGAATGTTTAAAAGTGTTGGGAAAATACACATTTTAGAAATGTTGCAGAAGATTTGTGCAGCTGTTGTAAAATATGTCAAAAGAACAGTATAGGTCATAAGGCAAGCATGTTACTGAGTCATTTTGACAAACTAGAGGGTCCATTTACAAGAAATGCCAGTTTAAAATGGCCTTAAATACATTCTTCTGGTAGCCTGCTTGTTTTCTAAATGTAACAAGGCCTTTCCCACCCAAAGATCACACAGCCCAACAGTGAGTGGAATAATATTTGTAGAGGGAATTAATACCAAGATCTAGCCTACCATCCCCTATTGATATAGATTGTGACTCACATTTTCAAAATTAGATTTTGTAATTAATTTGTACTGGTCTCCAGATCAACCACATGTTCCATTGTAATAATCGTCTTCAGTCTTCTGCAGTTGTTGAAATAATTAATGGTACCACAACAAACAAATTAGCTACAGTACATGCTTCCACTGATTTGAAATGGCCAGTCACTTTTTCTCTTGTTTTGATGAACATTAGAAGTACCCCTGACAAAAAAACTGGTCTCTTTCCCAATAAAATATTGATGGGCAGAGCAAGGGGATTGACATATATTCCTTCAACTACAGTTGTTTCCATTACTGATGACAATTACTGATGACATCATTCTAGAGTACTACAAAGGTCTGACTGATATATAGTGAAATTTGTCTCTCATCAGATGAACTTGGCTATAGAACAAACAAAGGAAGACCAGGAACAAAGGTGCCTTGCGTTGAACCCTGGCAGTTGGGTGGTTGTCAGAAGACACAAAACAATGATGTTTGGAGGAAAGGTGGCATGACTCCTATTAAGTGTTGTTGGTGCCAAACACTGCTGTGAAGAGTGCTAGAATTCCACAGTGTATCCACGCTGCTCACATGAAAAGTGTGAAGGCAGTGAATAAAGATGTTGTGAAAACAAATACTGATACCCAGAGTCAAGCTCAAGTCTGTAGTATGAATCCAGACAGGGGTAAAAAAAATTGAAAGTGAAACTGGTGAAGACAATGAACTTATAGACGTTTTGCTTGATAAAAGTGAAGATCCTGGTGAAGGCACCAGTAACAGTGGGCAGTTTCAAAGTGAGGATAAAAGTGAGAAACTGTTACAGTGCCATAGAGAAAGGCATGAGTGGCAACAAGAAGTGGTCTCTGATCCAAACAATGAGAAATGCAAGTTGAGAAGTTGAGTCGCAGGAACCCCCAGAGGAAGAAAGCAGTTCAAGTGAATCATACTGCTGAAGCTGTTCGAAGTTCAAGCTTCTCAGTGAGTAGAGAAGATTCAGCAGTAGTTACTAATAAAGAAAAAACTGACTGAAGTAAACATGTCAATGAAAGAACCAGTAAAAGAATACATTGGCAGAATGAGAGACTAAAACCAATCAATGAAGTAAGTGAAGTAATTTAAGCTGAATCAGAGAATAGTGAATAAGCTACTAAAAACCCTGCATGAAAGAGAATGAGTTGCTGTATCGAGCATCAATATCTGAAGAAACAGAAACAGAGATCTCTAGTCCAATAAATCACTCCAAGTACACCTTTGAATGTGACCCTGAAAGTAATACTGGTGAAGAAGAACTACAATGAAAAATCGCAGAGCCTATTAAAGAATAGAGAAACTGAAATGTGAAGATTTGTTTTGAGAAATCTAGAAAATAATAAATTAAATATTCTGAGAGCATGGACTAAATTTAACTGAAATCTGAAAAAGGTATCTTTGTTTTGAAGTTTTGTTTTTATTTCAGATTATTGTTTTCAAAGATTTAGGAAGAAATGAAGAAAAGATTATTGTTATTTTAAGAAAAAGCTTTTGTAAACCATTTTGGAGTTTCACTATATTGGTTTGCTTTGTGGTATTGAAGGAAATGAGTTATTGCCAATGCAGCAAAATTATTAGTCTAATTATCTTAATAATGATACTAATGAGCTTAGCTGCCCCTGCTAATGTGCCTCCTTTCTCAGGTTAGATAAGACTCCACAAAGGCTGAATTGATGACAGTACATAACAAAGTAAAACATAACACATTGTCACATTGGGAAAGTTTAGCTAGTTGAATTTTCAATAATGTCTATGCTGAACAAATACAATTAGATTATGAATGTTAAAAATTGCTTTGTGTGAACTTTTCTTTCATCTTCTGCAGGTGAAGGTGCGACCTACTTACAACTACCAATTTCTTATTGTTTGTTTTGTAATGTGTTCGCTAGAATATTTAACAAAAATGAGTTTTTGGCTCTTACTTATCGGATTTCAATATTTCACTGGAAGATATGAATATATAACTGAAGATGAAGATGTTAATAAGGGTCTACATTTCTGAATACAATTAAATAAATTCAGCAGAAAATTAGAAATACTAACCGTAAGTATTTCTGTGGTTTGAGTGTTGGAGAACATGAGTTCCTTAAAGAATACCATGAGAGGAAAGTTAAAATTGTGGGAGGTTGGAGAGAAGAAGAAAGATAAGAGTGCAGATTAAGGATGAGAAAGAATTCAGATTGTCAAATTTGCATCCACGATGGAGAATGGAACAATAAAGAAAGAGTGAGATGTTTATGGTGAGTTACCTATAAGAATTTAAAAAATTGAGTATATGGAAGAGATTGAATGTGAGAAAAGTTATCTTGTAAATGGTGATTTCCTGGTTGGTAAAGGTCCAATTCTAAGAGGAATGTATTTTTGTATGTGGTGAGACAGCTTTATCCGGGGAGTGTGGCCTGGTCAGCTAAGGTGGCAGACATCTCCTTCTAATAGCACACTGAATCTTGTTACTAGTGTGGTTCTCCAGGGCTCTGGGGTGACTGAAGATCAGATGCCGGGGACACTTCCAACATGGTGGGCCCTGCGTGGCCTCACTATTGAACCTCTTTCCCCCGCTGTGTGGGAGCTTCACTGGCCACGAGGCCAAGAGGTGGGTGCCGCCCTGTCCTGGATTTTCTGGCCTGCCCCACTGCATTCGAGCTGCCTCAGGTATCTTTTGAAATTGTTTCCATGGGCACAGGCCATCACTGAGGCCGAGTGCCCTACCAGCAGGTGGGCCCCTGGGGGAGCAATGGACACACAAACTACCTGGAGGGTCACAGCCTGCGATGCATCTAGAGATGTGGTGGGACCGGCAGCTTAGCATGGAGGGACTGATTTGGCCCCATTGTGAGTACACCCAGTGGTCACCAGAATCCTCCTAAAGGCAGATTACCAACTCAATGTCTCTGACTGCTTGTGCTGTCCCCATCAGGGAAAGAGAGTCAAGACCCATACCCAATGGCTGCCCAAATCTGCAGAGCTCATTTACACATGGCCCCTAGGAGGGGTGAGGGACCTCCTCGAGGCATCACTGCTCATCATGCACTCGACCCTCTGAGAGGGCTTCAGTCCCAATCTGCAAGTTTCACGATGACGCAGGTCCTAGTTGCCCACCATAGGGAAAGACAGACCGTTGCCCTCCCAGGCACAATCTAAAATAGACATATTCACAATGCCTGCCTCACACACCTCCAAACATGCTGCCCTGAAGCTATTCCAACTCAAACACTCAGTCTTCCCAGACAACAGGGTGATATTCCAGACCACACAGGGCTTGTATGCTACACTGGAGACCAAAATAGGTGAGGTGGGAGTAGATGTGGCAGAACGGGTGGCAGGGACCAAAAGCTGCATCTCAAAACTGTAGGATTTAGTCTACAATCTTAAAGATGGCACGCCTGACTACAATGTCGCACTCCCCACAGGCTGAAAATGCAGAGAACCACATCTGGAGAAGTAACTATCTTTTCAATGTATTTCCCTACAGGTCAGAGGACTCATTCCCAGATAGCTTCCTAGAACACAAGATTACCTCGTGGATACTCCCAAACTCATTCTTATCCTTTTTTTTATTGAGAGGAGTAACTGTCCTCTGGTGGCGAAGCTGCTGCCTTGGGCCCCACCCATGACCCTTGATGGCCAAGATCTTGAACCTCCTGTACAGGGATGTGATACTCCTGTCAGCCCGCTTAGTGGAGACTTATCGTTCCATTTCTCCAAAATCATGATTTTCCCAGACTACTCCTGACAGGTTGAACAACAATGCAGATCCTTCAAGGTGGTGTAACAGAATTTGTTCACCATGCACCTCCATTATAAGCTCCTGTTCCCTGCCCAGCTCAAGGTTATTCTGGAGTCCAAAACTTTTTTTTTGACACTTCACAGGTGAGCTGGGAGGGGGCGATGAAATGATGTCTGTTGACCCAAAATTCTTGGGCATCCGAACAGGCGAAAGGGTCTGGGAATGGAGAGGGGCTGACCTGAAGCAGACCCTGGGGGCACTGCAGGTGATGAAGCCCCAGGAGGGACAGGACCCTGTGCAGAGAAGCCCCAGGCTCCCCAGACTCAGTGGTAGCTCTAGCCGACACGGGATGAGGAAATCTCCACTAATCCTGGACAGAGCCACCAGACATAGCGTCTCAGACCCCACCCTGTGAGCTGGGGTTGGAGGAGTTGCAGGGAATGCTGACCATGCCCGTGGACTAATTGGGCAAAACACCCCACGGCTCTGGAGACACCATTGAAATTTTCAATTGTTAACTTCCCTGCAAAACAGCATCCAACAATATCCACCCTATGAGGGGAGCTGGAACCTCTCCAATGTAACTTTGTCTAGATTTTCTTTTTGTTGGATTGTCACTGTTATCGAGCACATCAGGTGCTTCTGGAGAGGATGTGTGGGATGGGATTGTGGGGAGGAAGGGTTGGTAGGATTGGGCCTGGTTGGCCCGGGTTCTTACAGTTATTTTTTTATTATACTACTTTTAGTTTTGCCTTGTTTACTTTTTTATACTCTTTCCTTTTTTCAACTCACATATTCAATTTTTGTTTAAATCCTGTTATCCCTGCATTATCTTTCTTTGTGTCTTTCATTGACATTTTTATTCCACCCCTTCATTTCACTGTAATGATTCCAAGTCATCATCATCATCATAGGCTATAGCTCTGCCCCTTCATTACACAAAGTTTTTGGTTGGCTTGACTATCTGGGTTTTCTAACATTGTGAACCTATAAAATGCCCAGAGTGATATTTTTGATAGAAGATATTGCAATGCTAACTTAACTGTAACGATGTATGGCAGCTGCATTTTTTAATTAAAAAATAAAGGGGAGGTGTACCTGGCATCTAAAAACTGTATGATGTTTTTTTCTAGCCACACTGACTATCAGTGGAGCTGGATCAAGTTCTGCTGCAGGAGCAGCTGGAGCAGGGGCAGAAGCTGCGGCAGGGATGGGAGGTGGTAAGTCACATTGATTGCTTATTGACAATTAGTATTACTCACTGGCTACAAGAGTGTGATCATGACCCTCTGTGTTACAGCTATAGGGGTGGTTGGGTTACTTATGGCCTCTTCTATCTGCAACTCAGCAAAAGCACATATAATGTATGTCACGACCTGAATGCTTCTTACCGCTGTAATCTGCCAGTCTCTGGGCACCACCAGGTTTCTTGCTTGTTCCGGGTTGACCAAGGTAGGTGCGGCCCTTTCAGGTAGCCACGGTGCTGCTGATAATAAACACCAAGAAGGCCGCAACCTCCAGAGGGAGACCCAGAGGAAAAAAAAAAACTTGGGAAAAACCTCAGATCCAGGAACTCTTGAAAAAGATGTGAAGAAAAGAAAGAGTGAGGCACAAAAGATCAGGAACAAAATCTTCAGACAGGGAAAAGCAGGTGAAGTCCAAAATCACAGGATACAGGAGCGAGGAGCACAACCGGAATGGAAGTGTTTGCATCTCAAGGAACAGAAGACCAACTGTGCTTATATACTGACAAACAGGAAGTGACATGCAGGAAGTATTGAAGACACCATCTTGGATTGGGAATAGCCATATAAAAGTAAATTTGTAAATAGCCGTAGCATAAAAAGTAAGAAGGAAAGCATGCAGGGAAGAAAACACAGACTCCTGGGAAAGAGAAGATATGTCCAAAGAAGAAACAAAAAGAAAAAGAGAAAAAAGAAGAAAAGATGAAAAATAGCAAAAAAAACAGGTAAGTAAAACTAGGGGGACAAAAGCTGGGCTCAGCATGAAACAGAGCCCAAAGGGAAAGTTTCAGGTCGGGCTGCGGCCCAAAAAACAAGTCACAACCCGAAAAGCGGCCTGCCGCAGAAACGGCTGTCCAAGACACAGACCGCCAATCTGGCTGCGGCCCGTGAGTGGGGCGCCGCCGGTCTTCGAGTAATGGGTAAATGGATGGATGAGTGAAAGGATGATTGAAAAAAAGGGTAGATAGTGGATATTGAATGGCTGGATAATGGATTGTGAATTTTGGTGAAAGACTGGATGAGAGGAGGTAAAGCTTAAATCATGATGGCTATGGGTGAATATAGTAGGAAAAATGAAAGGATAATTGAATAATTGCTTGGACGAATAAACAAGCAAGCTCCTCTGAAGAGGGGCATGCCACTTCCCTACTTCGCTTACTGTGTGCTTTATGGTTATCAAAGCTACCAAAGCTATGGTTCAAAGTGAGGGGTATTTCAATTTGTGTTCTAATCACTTGATTCACTGTATTTGTTAAATGAGGCAGATATGTATCCCACCAATCACATTGTTCATCAACCCCCTTCCTGCCCACCATGGCATTTCACCACCCATGACTAAAGAAGTGCAGTATGGTTCAATTCATGACTGCAGTGTTGGCTGTGCAATATGCGTCTGCTGCAGCTAATGCAGCATTTACCAACTTTTCAATGTAGTGCAAACCAAGTACACAAGGTCTGTTGTTTTCCCTTCACCCACTCAGTCACCTCTTAGTACTTCACTCCTTTATTCTTTCCTAAGTTCATAGTTTCCCATAACTGATTTATGTTACGCCTGTTCAGATTTTTCCCTCTAGACTTTTGTTTATACAGTGACAGAATAAGCCAAAGCTTAGGCATATGATGAATATATGATCAGTGACATCCCTTTATCCTATTGCAAAAGCTCTACCTACCAGCCTTATACATCTGCCTTACTGTGCAGTAGAGCAGGTCAAGTTCCCTTCCCTTAATGCCCAGCGAAAGAATTTGGTAGAAAGAATTTGTGGTGGTGGGTGAGGCCCATGAGTAAAGTGGGAATAGTAAGTGCACAATTTGATTTCAAGCTTGGAGTTAGGGATACTCTGTGATGAATGTTCGAAATACAATCTATACATCCCGTTCCTTTCCCAGTAGTACAGTGTATTGCTCTCCCAACCGTCTACTTACCGCAGACAGGATAAATATATTTGCATTTTATACATGACAAGTGTGACATATCTTATTTATTCATCTGCCTCTTTAGAGACAGGGTAGAAACTAAGTGCAAGTCATTTGGGGAAGAGCAGGGCCGCTTGAATTAAAGATAGATAATTGTCAACTACAGCTGCCCCAGCTGCAGACAGTAGGAAAGTACTTGAAGAGCATGGCTAGCATGCCTCTATTTCATTTGGCACAACAACTTGTAATCCATAGTGCATAAGCCCTTACTCACAAATGAGAGATAATTAATTTTTATTTTTCCACTAAAAGTGTCTGTTTTGTTACTAGAAAAGCCTTTAAAAGGAAAAAACGAAATCCCCGTATTTTTAATCTGGTGTTATTCTGCCTTAATTCTTTTCTACCCAGCGCCTGTGCATTTTCTGTGAGGCATGTGTGGGTAAACAAATAAAATTGGCCCTGTAACTCTACTGATCATAATCACATCAAATTAAAATGTCCCTAGGGGATGACAATATAGTGCTACTGTGCCACCCACTATCTATAGGAAGTTTTTGTTCAGAGTATTGTTTACAACTTGTCTTTTTTATTTTGTTTTTCTCGATATGGCTACTCCGGCTGGATGACCACCAACCAGGCAGGAGATAGTAGCCCGACTGCGGCAGCAGAGGCTGGAGAACATTCAGGCTGAATACCGGCGGCTGGTGGTCCTGGAGGAGGAAGAGGGTGAAATAGCTGCCTCAGACCTAGGACCTAGCTCAGTAGCACACCAGCCCTAGCCTTCAGCCTCCCGACCTCTACTTCACTAGCACTGCCACAAGCTGTTAGGGTGCTTGACTGTACCTGCTGCCACTCTCTCCCGCTCTGACAGGGCATATACTGAAGGAGATGCACAGGCTGTAGAGCCGGCTCACCAGGTATGCGCAGAGCCTGAACAAGCTCTGGACCTATATAAACAGTGCCCTCTTCTGAGCCCTTTTTTACATTTTTTGTTTTGGTGGGCGGGATTTGTTGTGGGTGGAGGAGGGGGAGATGGGACAGAGTTTTCATATTGGACTTTTCATTGGAGTTTTTCGAGATGGGGCAATTTGGGAGGGGGCAAGCCTGTTGTGGGTGGTGCAATGAAAATAGATGTTTTTGACCACTGACTTTTTGTTGCACCACTTTGCATATTAGTTGTTCAGTGTTCACCAGTTGCAGATTACATTTTGTATTCAGTTTAGCTGCCTACTGACTTTATCATGGTGTTAGACATTGCAGTTGAGACATTGCAGTTGAGCTGTGTTTTTCCGCATGGTAAACTGAGCTTGTTTTTTTCGTATTTTTACTCACCGAACAGTTAGTCAGTCAACATGATAAGAAAGTACCGTGCAGGGAATGGTGCGGCCTTGGGAGGAGAGCCTTGAGAATCTGGCCACTTTTCTGTGTTTTATATTTTTTATTGTCATTTTCCAGAACAATATACAGCATACAGAAACAGAGAGCGAGCAACAAGCCCTTAACAACCGCATGCATCATACAGCTGAAAACCTGAAAGGGCCACACCAGTGAGATGTCAAACAAATGAAACAATAGAGACAAGCAATGGAGGCAAAGCTTCCCGAAAATGTCTGCTATCTAGTAATAATTTCTAAGATATACAACACCTACTGAAATACACCATATGAAGTATCTATAATACAATACCAAGACACCGCACCTCGATGGGGAGATGCGATGATATAGCATAATAGAACAGAATAACATAACGTGTTTATAGGAGCAAGTCAGCGTCACCATTTTACAATTATATAAAGTTATGTAATTATCTACCTTACTTCAGGCCTCAAAAGAGGACACAGGTATATGTATTCATAATAGAACTAATAGACCCGCCCTCTCCAACCTGCCCCATCATTAGAGGTCCCGTAACTACAAAGATCCCCAACTGAGTGGTGAAGGAAATAGAGGCATATATCATTTTTGTACCACCAAGCTGGGGACATCTGACTTTAGATGGGCCATGATGTCCTATGGGAACCAAGTAGAGGGGAGAGATGAGTGTCTCTGAATAGTGATGTACAATGACATGGATATAGTCATAGTTAAGGGAAATATATCTGACAAAATAGGAATATATACAAAATTAGGCTAAAAAATAACAAATAAAGAAAACCAGAGTTGTATAAGGAGAAGAAGAAATGGGAGCAAGAGGGAAAAAATAGGGAGAGGAGGAAAATATCAAAGAAGGAAACAGAAAAGGCAAATGCAGAAGAAAAAGTACGAGGAAAAACAGAGAGGACAGAAGCCGGGAACAGGTATAAAATAAAAATGATCACGATAACGAGAGGAATAGTGGTGATGTGAAGGAGTATGGTAATAATAGTGAAGATGATAATGATGATAGTAATAGTAATAAGAATAAGAATAACTATAGTAATAGTGACCAAGGGGGGGAGGAGAAAACAGGAGACACGTCTATGGAAGACCAGCGTACAGAAGAGAAGGAGGGAGAGGTATGGAGGAGTGCGTGAAGAGAATGCATGTGAGCGCTTAGTGGAGTCCAACGTGAAATAAAGAAGGGTAAGAAGGACCGATTTGTCCTGAGGTATAATAATAAGGTTAAGATTATTGGAACTAGCGGTGCCACTGGAGCATTCGTGACGTATTCCGCATAGGGGATAATCAGGTCACCGGCCCAGAGAGAAAGGGCGCCCATGTCTGTAGAAACACACCTGTCTTATTCTGTAGATCATAAATAAGACGCTCATTGGAGGCAGTCTGATACATTGCAGAGATCCACTCCCCGTGGGAGGGTACAAGTGTCGCTCACCAATATCTGAGGATACATATTTTTGCTGTGGCTAGTGCAGTGTGTAACAAATGACATTGTGGTCTGAGGAGATCAGGGAGCTCCCTGGTGTCGTGTAGCAAGAGAAGGTGAGGGGTAAGGGAAAGTGGCAAGGGTAGTGTTTCCCTAAGAGTAGCCCTCACTGCTCACCAGAAAGGCTGTATGGCTGGGTAATCGTGCAAAATGTGAGGTAAATCGCAGCGCACATGAGGACATCTCCAGCAGGAGGCATGATGTAGTAATCCTGCAGTACGGAGCTTCAGGGGGGGTCCAATACCAATCGTGTAATGTTCTAAAAAGTCTGAATTTTGAGCGGGCCCACGGTCTCTAGCTTCGATTATGTCCACCCAGTCCTCCAAATCGTAGTCGACCTGTAGACGCGCCTCCCACTTATTCTTGAAAGAAACCAGGAGGGGGAGTGAAAAGAGGTGACGATTTAGCAAGGATTGTAGGCCTGAAACAGCACCCCTCAGTTTCCCCCATGTTTCCAAGTAATGAAGTATTGGAGATTGAATGAGTCGTTGAGGGGGGTTCCCAAGACAACTCATCAGACAGTGCTTGAGTTGTATAAAACTCCACAAGTGGTGATTGGAGAGTCCAAATTCCTCCTTAAGTTCCGAGAACGTCTTCCATCTGTCCCCCATAAGGAACTGATCTACCCTTGTGAGACCTTTCAGACCCCATTCCTTCCCAAAAATGGTCTTTCCCCCAACGAGGAAACCTTTATTGCCCCAGATGATTGCCCTGTCGTGTATGTAGGGATCTACATTCAATAATCGGTGTGCTTGCCGCCATGCAGTACGCATGGCTCCAATCATAGGGTTGTGAATGCGGTGGGGAATCGGACCTGTGTTGTATATAACTTGGAGTTCTGATTCGGCACCTGAAAGCAGTTGTTCGATTTCCATCCAATGTGGCGGATTTCGTATTCCTGGGAGTAAATAGACCATCTGCGATAGGTGTAGTGCCAAGGTGTAATGTTCTACTGGGGGAAGACTCAAACCTCCGTACTCACGTCTGGCAAGTAAGGTGGTTCGGCGCAACCACGAACGCAAGGATCCCAAACAAAAGACCGAATATGACGATCAATCCCTCGGAGGAGGGACAGGGGTATTCGTAGGGGCAGCATACCCAAAAGATATAAGAAACGTGGCAAGGTCACCATTCGCACCGCCTGAACTCTACCCAAATGGGTCCGTTTCGCAAAATCCCATTTCATACTGCAAATTAAAGGATCCAGGTTGTCCCCCACCATGTTGTCCAAACCTCAGTTGACATCAATGCCCAAATAACGAAGACATGCCTGTTTCCATTTAACTGGAAGTCCCTGGACTGAAGCACAAACTGTTACTGGAGACAGTGGTAATGCCTCACTTTTGTCCCAATTAAGCCGGTATCCTGAAAGATGTTCAAACTCCGCCAGAACAGCTGAAAGAGCTAGAAGAGAAGTGGATAAGTCAGTGAGAGTGAGGAGAATATCATCAGCATACAAATAAATGGTGGATTGGCTGCCTGGAACCGGGATGTCGGATATAAGATTGGAATTGCGTATCAGTGCTGCTAGGGGCTCCACGGCAAAAATAAATAATAACGGGAACAGAGGGCAGCCCTGACGTGTCCCCCTACTGATCGGAAAAACATCAGAAAGGAACCCACCACAGTTTACCTGGGCCTTCGGGAAGTCGTAGAGCAAACGCACTCGGTTGATAAAATTCAACCCTAGACCAAAACGGCACAATACTTCGAAGAGGTACCACCACTCTATTCGATCAAACGCTTTCTCAGCATCAAGTGAAAGGGCAAGGGCCTCCTCCTGTGAGTCCCGGGTAGTCCAAATAGCGTGGAATAATGTGCGAAGATGATTCCTTGACAAACGGCCTGGAACAAAACCCACTTGGGTATAATGAATTAAAGAAGGGACAACTTTCCTGAGGCGAGATGCCAAAATCCCTGCCAGTATCTTGATATCTCCATTAAGAAGAGATATAGGGTGATAACTACTGCATAGAAGAGGGTCTTTGCCCGGCTTGGGAAGAACTACTATGGAGGCTTTGTTGGAAAGAGGATGTAATGTACCCGTTTGATCCACCCCTTGAAATGCCTCATACAATGCATCAATAGTATCTGCTCCTGTCCATTTATAGAACTCTGATGTGAATCCGTCTTCACTGGGTGCCTTATGGTAAGAAAGATTGGCCACAGCCTGCTGTATGTCCTCTTTGCTAATGTCACCCTCTAGGAGTGCTCTACCCTCATCTGAAAGACACGGTATGTTTGCTCTATCAAGAAGGCCTCCAATCGTCCAATATCTTCAGTAATTTCCGGTATATATATAGGGTTCGATAAAAACCACCAAACTCCTCCACAATTGCCTGTGGGTGTGTGATAAACGAACCGTCGGGATTGCGTTAAGCTGGGATGGCCAACGCCGGCTCCCTCTAATGGAGTTGAGCAGCCAGTAGACGAAATGCCTTCTCGCAGTGTTCATAATGACGGCCTTTCAGTCTCTGTAAGGCATATTCCGCTTGCGACGTATAGAGCGAGTTGAGCTCCATTTTAGCTAGCTCCAGACGTCGACGAGCGGTTGGGGTGGGCGTTCGAGTATACAGTATTCTTGGGTGGTCTGAACGATGCAGATTTCCAGGTCGCTCTGTCGGACCCTCTTTTGGGCCACATCCCTCATAAGATGCCCTCTGATGGTCGCCTTTGCCGCCGCCCAGCATGTTTGAATATTTTTCTTTTAAGGGAGGGGTTTTCTCCAGGAAGCCCTTTCAGTTTTTTAAAGGTATAAAAAGGTGGCCCTGCTCAGTAGCGATTGAATTTCCAAGTCCTCGGTCAGGATTGGACGTCAACTGCCTGACACTTGTCCATAAGGGTGGATATCTCTTTTTCGCAGTTGAACAGGGTCATCTTCTTACTGGCATGACAAAGATGAAGAGCTTGGTAGGCCCTGCAGGGATGAATTTTTACTTTATTCTTTGCTTTGCAATTATGCTATAATATAATCACATATATTTGCTGTGTATATTGCAGTTGAGAATCATTTTTGATATATATTCCTTTCGTTGCTGTGAGTATTTTTAAACGTGTGCTTTCAACCTACTGATCTCTTTTTAGGAACCTTGTGGTGAAGTAAAAATAAATGTCTTCTTTGAACTAAGAAGTGCATTCCAGAGATTTTTGTCAGCTCGGTCATTAGTGAAAGTAAAACAGGTGGAAAGGGTGGTGGGTTTTTGTATTTGTTAAAAATAAAAAAGGGATAATTTATTGTAATTTGATTTATGCGTGAAATGTTTGTTTTGATGTTTCAGTTTACACTGATGTCTTTTAGTGTAGCCTGTCTTTTGAATCTGCTAAAACAGTGAGTGTTATTTACTTATACCCTTGCATTTATTGCCCTTTGCAACTATACTGACCATGAGGGGATGATTGCCATTGCCTATTTTGCCAAAAAAAGCTAGATACACACTGACAACATCTTCTTCAGTAGGAGCTGATTACTAACTAAACAAGTTCACTTCAATCTATAGTTCTTCTCTTACCTGGCTAGATGAAGCAAGGGAGTCTTCGTACTGCAGAGTTTTTTGACATCAGAAAGGGGTGGTTGGTGGTAGTAGTAGCATGCCAGCACTCTAACAGGGAAGACAACAGGTGTCGCTCCAACCTATGTGAATTCCAATAGCAGGATTAGTTGAAGGGTTATACATTATTGTCAACTAGATTGAAAGAAAACAGAGAGTTAGTGGGTCATATTATGTCATAACTTTAGGAAGACTGACACCTGACTACCACAATGTGATTATTTGACATTGGCACTGGCAGTCTTTTAATCAATGAACGTCTGGGGCAGCCCTCTTAGGTGATGTAAAAAAAAAGGATAGACAATGGCATGTGAGGGAGGCAGGCATTGTCCTGAAGGGAATGTGGGGGTTCTTCATTGCATATGGTTCCAACTCCAATCCAGCCATAAAATATGTGACAAAAAATGGTGGGGCAGCAAGAATCTGGCACAAACATAATGTTAAACTAAGAATTAGTTTTTTGCAAAGAAAGAAAGAAGTTCAAGGAAAAATAATTAAAAAGTTCTATGGTTGCACTGGCATACTAAGTCCGGGAAGTAGAGTTTGCCTCAAACTCAGGTGGTTCACCCAGAAGTTGTTCAGCAAACACACTTGATTCTGAGCAATCTTCTTCTTCCTCCTCCTGTAGTGTTTTGGGAAAGGTGCAATCAGTTGGTATAAAATGCTTGTTTATTTTGATCATGCTTAAGGCCTAAACGTTTTGAGGTGAGTGACTAGTCCTTCTCACTGTTACAACTGCACCAGCTGCACTGAACATATGTTCATCAGATACACTGGCTACAGGACAAGCAAGGTACTTTATTGACAGCCTGCTGAGCTCCGGCCAGCGGCCCATCTTCCCATAACAATACACAAATAGGTTTTGATCCACATACACCTCTTTGGGGTCATTCGGATGCTTCTAAGCTGACGAGAAGAAGAGATTTAAAGACTTAACTGTACAGGCCTTCTCTTTGGCAGGACACTGGGTGATGTAGTGTCTCTTCTCTCCTTGTGCACCTAAAAGCAACCAGGCAAGAAAAGCATGTAGTTAGTGAAACGTGGCATTGTTGCAGGTTGACATAGTACAGACAAATGCAAACTTAGTCTGGGTAGTTGCTTATGTAATAAATACCAATTTAATCAAACACTGTAAAGTCAAACCGCACCACCATACCATAAAATTTCATTTCAAATCAGGCAGCACAACATGCAGATATAGCTCTTTGCTTTATCTCCATCTGTTTTTAAAGGAGACACCTGTGTTAGTCAGAGAGAGGTGCATGGGTAAATGGAATAATCCTTAAAATACCTATGGTGGCAAGGTGGTTCAGGGAAAATGGAATAATCATTCAAAAATGATTTAAGCTGCAGTGATTTGTCTGCAGTGCACACCAGCCAGGGTGTTCAGGAGGAAGTGAAATTATTATACACCTCAAGAAACTGTTTGCTGTAGCGCAGCGGTGCGCCTTTGGTGGATGGCTGGATGTAGGAATGGCTATGAATGTGGATGGTTGGATGGATCAAGGCCAAATGAAAAATTAAATAAACATGAAATAAACAGTTAAAAATATGAGAAAAATTTAAAACAAAAAAACAAGAAATTAAGAAAAATGAAATACAAAAAGAAAAAGAAAAATACAAATTACAAAATTTCAAAATTTGTATAATTTAAAAAAAAAGATCTAACGTAGAAAATAGAAAATTAAAATAAAAGATGCATTAAAATAATAGAATAAAATAAATTAACAAATTAAAATAGAAATTAAAAAAAGATTAAAATATAAAATTAAAATAAACAGATGATCAATAATTAAAATGTTTGTATGCAAGCCTATTGAAAAGACACACTCGCTGAATGCACAAAATGGCTAACAGCCACATGGTAAAATAACAACAAGGAGGCTTGGCGAACAAAGAACACATGCAAGCCTATGGCAAATGGAAGGACACTGGCTGGATGTACAAAATGGTTGCCAGCACAGGGTCAAACAAAAAAAACAAGGAGGCATAGGAACAAAGAAAGAACACATGTAAGCCTATGACAAAGCAACACTGGCTGAATGGACAAAATGGCTGCCAGCCACATGGCCAAACAACAAAAACAAGGAGCAAGAAGGCATGGGGAAGGAAGAAAAAACACAGGCAAGCCTATGGCAAAGAACACTGGCTGCATGCACAAAATAGCTGCCAGCTACAAGGTCAAACAATAACAACAAGGAGAACCAAGAAGAACACATGCAAGCCTATGGCAAAGACAGACTGGCTAGATGCAGAAAATGGCCACCAGCAACACAGTGAAACAACAACTGTCAACAAGGAGGCATGAACAAAGAACACATGCCAGCCTATAGAGATAGACTATACAAAATAGCCCCTGGTCACACTACATGGAGAACAAAAACAAATGGTGAGTGATGACAAACACACACACACTGGCCAAAATAGACACAGTGGTAACACTGAAGAAAGCGTTAACATCAATTCAGCAATGCAAAAAACGAATGTTAACTGAGCTATACAAATTTCACAACAGTACACATATTGTACTATGCCATCAAATATTACCACACAACATATACACTTTTTGCAAAAAAAATGAAATGCAAAAAACAGCCAGCATTTTTAATTTCGTTGAAATGCCCAATCTGCCCTAAATGAATTTTTTAAAACATGTACTACTGAAATATTTATTTCATGCACTGATGACTACTAGTACTGGGCATACTGGCTAGATGGCTCTATGGAAATCTAGGCCACATAATAAAATAAGACTGGAAATGTTCCAAACATGTAGAAAAGTATGCTGTGCAGCAATTTTCCTTTACAAAATATGAAAAAGCAATGGAATACAAAATAAATAACTAGGCCCATTAGTGTATGCCCAAGAAAACAAACAACACCCTTATTCAACAGTTTTGGAAATTACTTGTGTGATTTTGTCGGAAACTCGCACCTTATTGCAGTACCCCCTCACTTTGTGCCTGGTTTCTGGATGCAACCTGGACTAGAGTGCCCTGGGATCCTGCTAACCAGGTCTCCAGTGCCAGTGTTCTTTCCCCAAAAATTGTAAAGTTATTGATACCATTGGCACCACCTTTAGCTGCCACTACAAGTCCCTAGTAAATAGAATTTAGGTACCCGGGGCATGGGGTACTAAGGGTAAGACCCTGCAGGAAGCAGCACAAATTGTGCCATCCTCTAGGGCCATGCATCCAGAAGCACCCAGCACTGCTAATGCAGGCTGAGTGTTCTGATGCAATCCTAAAAGACAAACTCGACTTGGCACACAGCCTGTGTACCTGTGTACCCTGTCCACCTCACACTGCATACCCTATAGATACATCACCCCTCTGGCAGGCCTACCAGTCCTAAGGCAGGGTTCACTATATGGTATGTGAGGGCAGAACTGCATGAGCAATATGTCCCTTCATGTTCCTTGCTAAACCTGGGATATAGTAAGTGAACCATTTTAATACATTTGCTGGACACTGGTCAGTACGAGTTTCACAGATATATAATGGCCACTCTGAATCCTGGGTTGTTGGTATCAAACAACTCAGAATGATAAATCTAAGCTGGTACCAGTATTGGATTTATTCCAAAATGTACCAAGGGGTCACCTTAGAGGTGCCCCCTGAAAAATCTAACTACCCTAGCGTGGTTGCTGGCCTGTCAAAGCCAGCCTGCCACAGCCACCAGGCAATATTCTGAATCCCTGGGCTGAAAGATCCTGCTCTCTGGGATTCAGAAAAAAGGGCCTCATTACGACATTGGTGGTCTTTTCGGAAGATCGCCACTGTGGCAGCCGCCAAAAGACCTCTATGTTGGCGGTCAACCGACCGCCGTATTGCGAGTCACACAGTGAAGACCGCCAATATACAGCCAAAAATCTGAGACCACGGGGACTCTAGAGGGCGGGAAAGAGGCAGTTCCACCACCAGCCCGACAACTTTCCACTCACCACATTACGAGCCACAAATCACCAAAGTGGTTCTTCCATGGCAGAAAACCAAAGGTGGAGCGAACCGCTGCATTCAACCACTCACTTCAGACAGAATACCATACCACATTGGACAGTTCGAATACCCCACACCTGACACACATACACACACCAGACACACCTACTCAATGCACTATATAACACACCCCACATCCCCACAAACAAAAACAACATACACTGACACTGAGGAGCCAAAACGTAACGAATAAACACTTGTACACCATAGGCAAATGTACACTTCACACTCAGCACACAACACACAAACCCATGCTTCACAGACAATGAGTTGAGGGTCATGGTTGGTGAAATTGTCAGGGTAGGGCCACGACTGTTTGGAGCACAGGTCCAGCAGACGTCCATTGCTAGGAAAATGTAGTTATGGCAGAGAATTGTCGACAGGGTGAACTCGGTTGGCAACCATCAACGCACAAGGGAAGACATCAGGAGAAGGTGAAATGACCTAGGGGGGAAGGTGAGTTACATAACATCGAGACACCACATTTCTGTGCAGAAGACTGGTGGTGGGCACCCACCTCCTCCCCAGAATTCACATTGTGGGAGGAGAAGGTCTTGGACATACTGCATACAGGGGGCCTGACTAGAATGCCCGGAGGACAGGACTCTGGTAAGTAACTACCAGGTCCCTGGCACAATGTAATCCTGTCCAGCATGCTTCCTCTCCAACAAAACACTCCCCAGCTCACTCTATCTCCCACTACACCTCCCACCTAATCACCTAATGTCCCTCTCCTGCATGGCACTCCACCACCCTCCCCAATGCCACATAATCCCTGGCAAGTGCACAGATAGCAGTGCCAATAACAATCACTACGACTCCCACAATGTTCTAGCCCATCTACAGAAAATCCTGCTATGTCCACTTCACAGCAGAACTCTTGCATGTATGACTATTGCACTAGCTACACGAACTGGATGCTTTGACTGAGGACCACTACATGGCAATGGCAGCAATGCACTGGCACTACACAATAGCAAACAAGGAAAACACAGCCACAGCACTGCACCAAACCAAATGGCCACTTATCCAGATCTACAACCCTGAAATGGACTGGGCATGGACTCCAAAGTAAGAAGGTAAACCCCATGCACCAAATGCGCACACAGGACAAGTTATCATGCATACACACATACCCTCCTCCCACTTGGATCCCATGCTGCAATGTACAGACATCCCCACTCACATCTAGAAACCCTGATTTACCACAAGCAAACAGGGCACACCTGCCGCGTGAAATATCACACAGGACCTGATGCCACCCACGCCCCAAAGGTTACCTACTCAGATTGACACCAATCCACATTGGAGCATAATACACATGTCACAATCCACTATCCACAAACAATGTAGGCAGTACTGCATCGGTCATTGCCATTGTTGGGAATCATGTCAAGCCACTGTATGCATCAGACAAAGAGATTACCAATCACATCTCCTCCATGTAACTCTCTCTCAGTCCATCCGCAGGTACCCCTGCCACTGCCACCATGGAGTGGATGCCAGAGACAGCCAGCCCGCCTCAGGATGAAGGCCCCAGTGAGGACAACATAATTGGATGTCTGGACATTGATGACTTAACTGGCCCATCTTGCACACCTGGTCAGTCCACAACTCCCTGCTTCACCCTGCCCACATTAAACACCCCCCACCCTGTGGCATCAACAGGACAGCCAACCCTCTGTCCCCAAACCTGTGTCCCAAGGACAGTTCAATCAATAGTGTGCCCCACAGTACATGGACCTGATTTGACCCCCTCACACACAAGACAAAGAAGGTCCTGGTGACACTGGGCGTGGGCATCCCATGCCAGGGGCACAGGCACAGGAGGGCAGGGGGCATGGGAGGGAACCTGTGTGACAGAGGATGGGGCCCTCAAGGGACTCAACTGAAAAGAAAACCATCTCCCAAGTCAGAGGAGCATACCAGCAATCCCAGGACAGGATGGGCCAGTTTATCACCATGTTGGAGGAAATCCAAAGGCTGCAGAACGAATACCACAAGGAGGTCATGCAGCCTTGGCAGGCCCACAATGCCACCATGGCCACTATTGCAGGGGTGTTCAGGAAACACAACACCACCCTGCATATCCCTCCACCGACCAGCAGGTCCCTTCCACTGGCCACATTACAACTGAGCCATCCACATCTGCCACAGATAGTGGAATGGAGGACCTGCCAGGAGAACCACAGGCCTCTGGCACCCCTCCCTCTGTAGCTGATAAACCCACCACCAAACGGTGACGTCCACCCATACATCCAGCTGGAGCAGATGCCAAGACAAACCCCACTGCCAGGAAGTGAAACTATCCTGATTTCACTCCCTTGTGTGCCACTGTGTGACACCCTGTTGACTGTTCAATTACATTACTCCATTATCCCATGGCCCTTGGGCACTGGACCTGTTCTACCTACAGATGTGCCACCTGCTCTGACCATGACCCCACTCATCACCTGTTTGTCACTATCTGCACCATAGAATGTTTGTTCACATATCTCTTGTTTGCCCATTAAACACTATTTATCACAGCAGCTGCATATGTGTCTTTATTTGAACATGTACAATTGTTTTGTAAGCAGATGTTATGTGGGTATGCCCTCCTAAACCAACAGGCAGTGTAATGGACAGCAGAAGGAGGCATCCCAGGCAGGAGACACCGTACAACAGAAAAGTCCCAGGGCAGATGTATGGAACCACTAGTCCAGGCACACACTACAGTGAAATCACTCATGCAACCTGCAAAAGAGACCAAGACACAGTGTTACATCAGTATAGAAGGCATGGTGTCAGGCAAAGCACATATGCAGAACACAGTTGTCCAGCCCAGTGTAGATAGCCACCAAAGCCGGGCAGAACAGATGACATTTCTACATCCCCAGTCACAGGATATACATGACAACACACTATAGCTGCCACCTGTTATGTGCAAAACTCCATTCTATATACAGTTACCAACAGCTAATGAGCTTGAATGCCTCAAGCCATAAGTAGCAGAGACATTGATTTACAGAACACAGTCAGTGGGTGGAATAACATGAGGAATGGAGAATGCAGGACACATAGCTCAACACTGGTGTGTCCATAGGAGATGCAAAACCCGCAACCTGCAGTGAATACACATGTTGGATAAGATATTTGCGAACTCAGCACCATTACATTCAAGCACACACCTCCACCCACATACATATAGGGATAGGAACACATTACAACACCACTGATGAAACAAATCAGGAGGACCATTGTCAGCAATCATTGTGGATACACATCACTTGCAAATACACAGTCAGCATACCTGTATGTCACTGGAAGTACTGATTGATGATCTCAGTCCTGGAGTCAGCTGCACCATCCTCATCTGCCTCCTCATCACTATCCATTTCTGCATCACCAGCCACTGGTCCAGTTGCCTACTCCTCATCAACTAGCAATGGTATCTGACATCTCAAGGCAACATTGTGGAGCATGCAGCAGGTAAATATGATCTGGCACACCTTTTGTGGAGTGGAGAGGAGGGCACCTCCAGAGAAATCCAGGCACCTGAACCTGGCTTTCAGAAGGCCAAATTTCATTTCAATTACACGCCTCATTCTGCCGTGGGCCTCATTGGAATGGAGTTTCCCTTCCGTGGCAGGGAACCTCACTGGTGTCAACAGCCAGGGAAGGTTAGCATAGCCAGAGTCACCTGTGTGCATAAAGGTAGGACCAGTTACAATGCAGGTACAGGCACAGGGAAGAATCTGATGACAGGTGCCATAACAGAAACACACATCCAAATGCATACATACCAATGAGCCAAGCCCTCTCTCCGTGTAGTCGTGCCATTATGTGTGGGCTATAGTTGTTCCTCAGAATGTAGGATGCACAGATCCTGGAAACTTGGCTGTCACCTATGCAATGTGCTGGTCTGCCAGACACACCGCCTGGACATTGATCGAGTGGTAGTTTTTCCTGTTCCCATACACCTGTTCATTGGTACTGGAAGAGACCAAGGCTATATGGGTGCCATCTATGGCCCCTATCACATGAGGGATGTGTCCCACATCATAGAAGTCTGCCTTCACATAGGCCAAATCTCCATGTTGGGGGAACCTCATGTAGCTGTCTAGGTGTTTCAATAAAGCACATCGTAGACCCTTTAAAACACGTCTGAACATATGCTGTGACATCCCTGCTGTCAAGCCCACTGTATTCTGAAAGGACCCAGTGTAAAAAAGTGTAGCACTGGCTGGACGTGTACTGTGGGAGGGAATGGCATAAGGATTGCATATGGCTGGTAAGAGTTCAGGCTCCAACTGGCCCCAAGGATCCATGATGGTCTGACAATTCAGACAGTAGGTTGGGATGATATGCCTGTCCTCCATGGTTGCAAGGTCATCTATTGGTCGGTACACAGGCACATTTCTCAATCTCCTCATGGCAGGGTATCCAGTACAAAGAGTAGAAAATGTACTGAGTGATGAATATTTCGCACATGTAATCAGTACATGTCAACATCGCACACACCAATCACTGTAGACATGTGTCGGACTGCTGACACATACCATTATGGGCAAGCTGAAGCATCACAGTGACATGCATGTTACATGTATTGGCTAAACTATGATGGCACAACACATGTATACTCTGCACGTTGCACATAAATGCGTATGACACACGTATTTAGGGAAAGGCAAAATATGTGCACAAAATGGCATTTGCCTGGCCTGTTCCACAGCACAGTTGGAAGTGACCTAAGTCCACTGGCGTTTGTAGTCATGGCGGTAGGAGGTCGCAACTACAGTGCAACTTCTCATTGGATAACATTGCTGCCTGTGGGGGATTGGGGCCAATGGCGATGACTGCCTGCAGTGACGGTCCAGTAAGAGGCGGCCATGATCACCATTTTTGCAGCCTTGCTCACTTGACTCCTAAAATCTTTGCACGCAAGACCTCCACGAGCTGAGCTGCTGTGTCCTGTCTCTGGGAGCCATAATGTCACGTCTTGCAGGTGATAGGGCCCCAGCTTTCTCCCCAGAAGAGCTGGTAAAGCTAGTGGAAGGGGTCCTATCTCTGTATGGACAGCTGTATGGGGCACCACAGGAACAGGTAAGCCTGATGCCATTGTCATGTGTGATAGGGGAGTGTGTGATGTTGTAAGGGGTATGTGTACTGGGGAGGGAGTACATGCATGAAGGGGCCATGGAGAAGAGGCATATGAGCTAAGAAGGAGACATGGTGAGTCAGATGTGTATTGTCCACTGCTGTTGGTAAAGGGCACGTACACCTGACTTTCTCCTTCTGTCTGTGTCATCCATGCAGGTGAATGCCCATCAGAGAAAAAGGATCTGGTGTGCCATCACCAAGCAAGTGCAGACCCAGGGGGTCCACAGCCGGCAGAGAAGCCCATGCAGAAAGCAGCAGGAGGACATGAGACGTTGGGCCCGGAAGACTGTGGAGGCCCAGCTGGGGATGTTCTCCAAAAGAGGGAGGGGTGCCTCTCGGATACAGACCCCCCCTAATGACCCACATTTTGGTGGTGGCCTACCCTGAGGTGGATGGCCATTTGAGGGCAGCACAGCAGCCACAAGAGGGTGAGTACAGACTGAATTCTGGCACTTGGCTGGGCTTAATAGAGATATTTGCCCTCATTAGGACCTTGACAGAATATACCGCCTACCACTGCGGCGACGGCCGCCAAAATACCGTCGCCGCAGCTACCAGCCATCCGCCATATCATGACCACAGCCAGATTTCCGCTAGAAGGATGGCGGAAATCTGGCTGTGGCCATGACGGCGGATGGCGGTAACGTGGCGCTGCTACCAGCAGCAGCACCATGCCAGTAGACCGCTCCGGCCATATTATGAGAAATAATATGGCCTGGCGTTGTTCTGCTGGTGGACGCTGCTGCTGGCAGCAGCGCCTCGTCCGTCTCCTGCCGGAGGACCCCCTGGATCCAGGTAAGTGGGTGCTCTGACAGGGGAGGGGGTGTTGTATGTGTTTGTGGAGGGGTGTGAATGTCTTTGCGTGCGTGTATGCGGGTGTGTGTTGCGTGTTGTATGTGTGTGCATGTTTGGGAGTCTGAGTGCATGTGTGTTGAGTAGTGCGAATGCGTGTCTGCGTGTATGTGTGGTTGTGTGTTTGAATGGATGTATGCATGTGAGGATGAATGTTGGAATGGGTGTGTGTATGCGTGTGTGCGTGTGTGAAGGGAGGGGAGTGTATGAAGGGGGTTCTGGAGAGGAAGGGGGTGGGGCGACACCTGGGGAGGGGGACGGGGGCACGAAAGACCCCTATCAGTGACAGGAAAGGGATTCCCTGTCACTGATAGTGCCTACTGCCATGGTTTTCGTGGCGGTAAGGATGCCACGAAAACCATGGCAGTAGGTGGGGTCATAATCCCGCAGGCGGGCAAGTGAAGGCCATCGAGCTGGAGTTTGAAGTCTCCAGCCCCGCGGTCTTTACCGCCGTGGCGGTCGGTGTGGTACATTGGCGGTTTGGCTTCAGCCAAACCACCAATTTCATAATATGGAGGAAAGTACCGCCATTCTGTTGCCAGTACTTTCCTCCATATTACCGCCGACTGCCGGGGTCATAATGACCCCCATTGGGTCTCACTGCAGGCAAACTGACATTGTTTAATGACATCCTGTGTATTGTCTATTGGAAATGGGTGTTATGCACCCTGTCTGAGTATAAATAGTAAATATGATGGCATGATTTACTGTAAGTGATTGTCCATCTCCCATTAAAATACCTCTCCATATCTGGAATGTGCCATATTACATTGCCACATGTGTGAAACCATCCTGTCTATGCAACAAATGTTGTATTAATATCACCCTAAGCATTGAGTATCACCAGCTCCATCCATGTGGCTCTGAGGTGTCAGTCCACTCCCTTCTGTGTAGCATACCTGTATATGCTACTGTGTGACTCTATTTTTCTCACAGGCACTGAATACATCATGTACTGGGAATGTTGTTGACTGATTGTGGGGCATCTATCTAAGTTCCACTACCGATATGGCCTTCATGGGACAGGATCATTGATTTGATAGTTGTATTGTCATTTCTATCTATATATATATACATATATATATGTGTATATATATATATATATATATATATATATATATATATATATATATATATATATATATATATATATGAACTGCTGGCTGTAAGGTATGTGAAGTTAGGCTAACTGGGAAAATGATACACTTACAATTGATGAGGTCTGGTTGCAGACATTATGCATTCCTAGGTGTAATACTTGTGGGGGAGTTACTGTTAAACCAATGGAAGGTACTAGAGGAGGTAGGTGCCTTGACAGTTGCCACATATGTCAGCATGGTATGTATATGGAATGAATGACAATGGCCTAGCAATTGGTGTGCTACATGTCTACATCATGTCCTAATGGTAAGTTGGGAGCACATCTGATGAGCTGGGACTTTCCTGCTTGTGTGGGCAAGCTGAAGTGGCAGATTAGGAGAGGTTGGCTTATTGCATATCACATGGTATGTAGATGTGATTCAAATATTGCATTTAGTCTCCCATGGTTGGCTCATGTAGTAGTAGGATGTGTAAGTGGTGTACAAGAAGTAGTATTGGTCCATTTGTGCCTCATGCATCATGAAATGTACCCTCTGATATGTGTGTTGTCTGACTTCTGTGACAGGTATTGTCATTTCTGTAATGGTGTTTGAGGGTTGAGTTGTCATGTTGCGCAGTCTGACTGGTGTGACTCCCTGTGTGGTTGCATTGTAAGTGGACCATGATGTACATCTGGTGTGACACTGCACTCAGTGATTGAGTATGGATGTGTCATGTGTGCTAAATGGGACTTTGTAGATGCACTTAGCAGTATGATCAGCTGTGATATATATGTGTTTGGTTTCTGCTGATGTGGCTGTATGTTTGGGTCAGACTATTCCAGTGACTATACCACAGACTCATTTTACACATTAGATGTCAACTGTTTGGGTGACTGACTTGTAATGGCCAAATCAGTGTTAATTTCCATATTGGCATCATTGTACAGAGTGTTTGGTCTGGCATGTAATGTGACAGGCAGGTACAGTGTGGTCTGTGAGTGATCTTCATTGTTATGGATATGTTACAGAGGGCATGACCTGACCATGTGTTGTTACAGTAGTAGCCAGGAGTGTTTTGTTCAGTCAGCTGGACATCCAATGGCAGTGAGAGGTATGGTGTGTATTCAGGCATGCTATTGATAGTCCAGCCAGGGCATGCTGTGCCAGCAGAAATGGATTTGGTAGTCATCATGTGGATGACTCCAGTTGTGCTGTCCTACTTAGGTATTGATGTGGGAGTGAGGGTTGCAATACAGGTGTGGTAGTAGGGACATGTTGTGACATGATGTAGGTAATGTATAATAGCAACTGCGATGGCCTAGCCTGGATAAGTATTGTCAGAGAAGTGCCTGTTAAGCAGTGTGTATGAGAGCTATATGTTAACCCATTTTTGCCCTAGCTCTATCCTTGTCTTTTCCTCCCTCCCTATTTGATTGCATCAGCATCATCAGGCAAAGGAGAAGGGGCACAGGTGAGTGGGGAAGCTGCAGACCACAGGACCCAGGAAGCTGGAACCAGCAAGGCTGAGGGACCCAGTGGGATAGAGGGTGAGGGCCATGGGGGAGACTGGATCTACCTCTTCTTCAGAATCCTCAGCCAGTGGACACTCCCTGCCGGTGGGGGATTCATCTGGTACCACCCCAGCACCATCATTGTCTGACACCCCCTTACTTGCACCACCCTCCCTGTAGCTCCCCACACAGTTGCCAGGAGGGTGGGCATCTCCTTCCCCATAGGCACCTCTGCCCCACCCCAGTCAGCCCTGCTGCTCTCAGTGAGTAGACTACTGACCTCATGAGGTCCATCTCTGTGGGTCATTCCACCATCGTTAATGCCATTCAGGGACTGGCAGCTCAAGTCAAACAGAGCAATGTGTTCCTGGAAGACATTCACGGTGCCCTGACTGGCCTCCAGAGATCCTTTCAGGCTCTGGCTTCCTTACTGATTGCAGCCAGTGTCCCTTTGTCTACTGTTCCCCCTCCACCTACCTCTTCCCAATCCCAAACCCCTCTTCCCAAACCCATCCATAGCACACATACACACAGACATGCATCCACCTCAACAGACAAGGTTACCACTGACAAGCAAAAGTACTGCGGGACCCACCACCAGCATGCACACAAATAACACCCACCTGCAGACACAACAAATCCACTATCTACACTGACACCCCCACTACTCCCTTCTTCACAGACACTACGCCTGACACACCTGCAGCCACCTCACCATCATTCGTGGATCTAGCCACAACACCTGTCTTACCCACAGTCAGCACAATAGCAGATTTGCAGACATCCACCCCAGTCCACCCCGGTCACCACATCTGCACCCACTACAACCACCAACACCCCCACATGCAGCACATGTACCGTACCTGCAGACACCACCCCAACAGACAGTCACCCATCCAGCATTGCATCTCCTTGCACTTACTGCCCCCTCGTCCCAAGACACCTAAGTGCCCACACTCATCCACCCAACAGACACCCAGCACCCACAAGCATTCCACACACTCACTTGCACCCAAAACATCCAAACAGACACATCTTACTACCACTCCCTCTCCATCCACTCCCAAAACATTTTGCCATGACCACCCCGTGTGTCAAACAAATGTTTCCTCTGGGAGTTTTCCTTGTTCCCTGCTCCTCTCCTACCCTGTGATACCCCCAAGCATTCTTCCTCCCTCCCCAAGTCCGTCCGTTACACCTCCAAGTTCTCTCCTGACACCCTTGCTAGTGCCCATGTCCCTCCCCCTGCCAAGAAGTCTACCCCTCTAAAGCCCAAGGACCCCCCTCCCAATCCCAAGCCCAAGGGCCCCCCTCACAAACCCAAATCCAGGCCCAAGGACCCACCTCCCAAACCCAAACCCAAACCAAGCCCAAACCCCCCTCCATCTTCCTCCCCCTAATCCCTGAGGTGGGTGCCTGTCCCCTTGATACCCCTACCATGTGGAGGCTATTTTGCAGTCTGGAGTCAAGTTGGGGCTTTATTAGGTGCCATTTGTGCCTTTGGCACTTTGGACTGGCCATTGGCCTTTAATTTGTACATAGTTTTATTTGATATTTTCCTATTTATTAATATTTCTGGACCAACATGCTGTTGGATTCAATGTTTATATATTTGTCCTGCCTTTCTTTCTACATGTCAGTCTGGTATTTGTGCACTTTGGTTTGTGCGTGTGTGTGTTGGTTGTGCCAGCTGTTGTGCCTGGGCTGCATGTGGGGGTGGCCCTGCCATTTGTCCTGTTGTCATTGCTGTGTAATGTGTGCAAGATATGATTGTGTTGTTACATGCATGTATGTAGCTGAATTGTGCACTGTTTGTGTAATGGTGGTGTTGTGTACCCTTGTGTGGTTGTTGTGTTTACATCCATGTGTGTGGTGATGGCTATGTCATATGCGTTGTGTGTGGTGTTAGTGTGTTGTGACATCTGTTTCATTGTATGCCAGTGTGAATGTGTTACTTGGTTGTTTGGTTATGTTACGTGTTGTTGTCAGTATGTGTAGTCATGTGGAGATGTGCAATGACATTGCTTGGGATAGCGTGTGTGTAGTTGCGGTTGTGTTGTTGTTGTGTGTATCAGTGCTGTTGTGGATGGTTGGTGAGACAGTGGCAGTGCTGTGTGTGCTGGTTGGTGTGTGTATGGCACATGTGTGTTGGCTGTGGTGTGTGTAGAAAGGGTGTACGTTTGTGTAGTATGGTTGTGCGTGTGTGTATGTCAGTGTGTGTGTATGTGCATATGGGTCTGTAGCTACCTGTGTGTGTGTCGCTTGCCATCCTGTGTGTGTGTATGTTGTGTGTGCATGTGTAGTTTGGGTGTACACTCCAGTGTGAGGTAGGTGTGTGTGTACTCACGGTTGTTGTCTTCATCACTGTCGCTGTTTCCGGAGTCATTGTATGAGCAGGAGCAGTGGGAGGACTTCCAGTTCAAGTTCCATGGCAGCTCCAGTCAGGTATGTGTTCCTGAAGGTAAATGATATAGAGGTTTGTTTTCTGCCAGCATTTTCGTGGTAGTGCGACCGCGGCAGAAACCTTGGCGGTGTGCAGCCTCGTAATATGTCCGGTGGAAACATAGTCCCTGCTGGCCTGAAGGTGCTTACCACTGTCAGTGGTGTTATGTCTGCACAGGAGGTACTGGCAGTAGTTTGACTGTGTTCTGTTGGGAAGATCACCATGCTCATAATTGGGCGGTCGTCACTGCTGGGATATTGGAGGTACGACTTCCATCGCCAACATGGCGGTCCTGGGACTGCCAAACTCATAAAGACCCCCAAAGCCCTTCCTGGGTGGAGGTACCAACAGCCCCTCCCTCAGGAATGTGCACTGCCCTGTTGGTGAGCTTCAACAGGCATACCGCCCTTGAAACTCGACCCCCAAGCCTGCTGCTAGCAGCAGATGGCTGCCCCAGTTGTCAATCCCCACTTTTGGTGGGAACAATGGTGGAAAAACTGACAAAGTGTAGGAGGAGTGGGCACTCCCAGCTTGCACACCCCTAAGGTGTTGCATGCGAGGTGACCTCTCCTTTTAATTTTTCTCCATCATTGATGAAAGGAAAATAGCCAATCAGGTGTAGGGAAGTGACCTCTGCCCACAGGAAGTGGTCATTTAGTGGGTGTAGCCACCCTAAGTGAGGTGACCCATTTGTCCCTACCTGGTACCCCCTGAAATGCCCACTAAATACAGTATTTAGTGGGCCTCCCTAGACCAAGAAATCATATTCCTCGGACAAGAGAAGACCAGCAACAAAGAAGACCCAAGGCTTGAGAACTGAAGTCCTGCTGCTCCAAGAAGAGGCTCCAAACCCTGCCTGCTACAACCATGACCTGGCAATTGCCACTGAGGGGTTGCTTGGACATTAGATGGACTCTACAAACCCCCAGGTGACCACCACTCTTAAAAAATCCCCAAAGATCTCCCACCAGAGTGAAGGCATCACTCTGCAACACCAAGAAATCATAGATCCGGTGAAGACTACTTCAGACTATTGACTGTGAATTTTCAAAGTATTTTTCCATTGATTTCTATGGTGTGTAATTAAGCACAGAAATACTAGTTTTAATAGAACTTCGAAAAGCCCCAACTTAAAAAGTACTTATCCAATCTTGATGATCTTGGTCTTAAAATTTATATGAAAATCTGAAATATTTTTATAACTTGGTCTAGAGTTATTCTTCTGAGTTTGTGGTCTCATTTACTGATACTGTGTGTACAATAAATGCTGTGCACTTCTCCACAATTAGCCAAACTGCTCGACCAAACTACCATGAACATTTGAGCATTAGGTGGTCTAGTTTTTGCCTCTTTAAACCAATGTGTGTTTGCCTGGAACCCTGCACACTACATAGAGGGATAACCTCCTACAGATTTCACAAAAACAAAGTCCTTAAATCCAAAGGAGCCATAGAGACTGATCCTTCTACCTCAAAATCCAAGTGAAAAGTGAGCAGGAGATGGATAGAGCAGTGGGAGCAGCCTGCTAGACAGGAATAGGAAGTTGGAGTCTCTGGGGCATTTCCTTCTTGTTTAGGAAAAAAGGTTTCTCAATCTAAAAAACAACTTGAGGGACCCATTGGAGAAGAAAATCCACTCAAGAACACTTTTTGACTAGACTTAGATGTATGTGGAATAGAAAATCTACTCCAGGTGCATTAGCGCTTGCAAGCAGGACTGTTTAGGTTGTCTTGACCCCTGCACAGTGTGCCAAGCACACCTCATAGAGGGCGAGCCTCCTACAGATTTCACAAAAACAAAGGCCATAAATCCAAAGGAGGCAAAGAGAGTGATCATTCCACCTCAAAATCCAAATGAAAAGTGAGCAGGAGAAGAACAGAGCAGTGGGAGGTGTCTACTGGACAGTCTATGAGCACTTCCTTCCTGTATAGAAAACCAAAAGGCTTCTCAATCTAAAAAACAACTTGAAGGATCCATTGGAGAAGAAAATTCACTCAAAAACACTTTTTGACTAGATTTAGCTGTATCTGGAATAGAAAATCTACTCCAGGTGCATTCGCTCTTGCAAGCAGGACTGTTTTGGCGGCTGTTGTGGCTGGAACCCCTCGAGTAAACGCAAAGTCTCACATGCACAGCCAGAAACAGTGCGACTGAAAGCAAAGTCTTGCACACGCTCACTGGCCGCCTGGGAGTATTGTGGCACTTGGGAGATAGCAGCAAAACCCAACTACACATGCGTGAACAAACTCTGCTCCACCCCAGATTGCAGAATTCAGGAACTCCATTCTACTCCACATAGCATGAAGTTTCTGATTTCCGCAAACTCCACTGGCGGAGCAGAGTTCTACGCCTGGGCATACTTTCTACCTAACCTAAGCACCTAGCACTGCACTCGAAGAGTACACACTGCACTAAAGTGCCACAACAATCTTGACACCCTTTGTTCATTTCTACTTCTCAAATTTGAAAAGGCCTTTGACTCTCTTGTCTGGGATTTTTGGTGGAGGTGCTTTTCTAATTATAATGATTTAATACCATTGCCCTTTTTCTCTTGTTAAAATGTTCTGGGTGTCTTTCTAAAAACTGTTGGTATAAGGGTGTAAGAAAATCATTAAACCAAAAAAGAGGAAATCGAAATGGAAAATGTCAAAGAAGCTGAAGCTAATGGAGGAATCAACCAGAAAGAAACAAAAAGTGTTGCAGACTATTTTACAATCCTAGATTTTTTTAAATTTTTTATATTTTTATTAAGTTTTCATAACAGATCTATGTACCATGATTTTATGATTACATTAACAGGATTTGGTTGATCTAGTAAACATTTACATTCAAACAACAAAAACAAAGTGTACACAATTTAGGTCCTGTTATATCATCCAATATATTTGTCTGCTATATCTGACTGATGAGTCTTATATTTTGGTATTAAGTGGCCCCTCCTTTAGCTATTTGATTACTCTATTCCCTGCTGGGCCCTGCTTGATTGTGGTGGCGAGGAATGCCGTTCTATTGTCTATTTGTGGCGTGTGTTGGGGATATATTTGTTGTGTGTGTTCTGAATATTTGCCCATCTCTTGTTGGCTAGTGTGGGTGTCAGCAGCTGTAGGGCGTAGGAGTGGGTATGTTCGCGTCTAGTGTGCCATGTCTCGGACGGTTGCATAATTGTGTTATAAGTGGTCATATACTATCTGGCTGTGTCTGAGGTTATTTCATTCCCCTGTTCATGGTGGTTTCAGCCTCTAGTCTAGCTACTAACGTTTCCCAGGCTTCACATCCTGTGTGTTGTTGGCCCTCCCGCGCTAGTTTCCTTAGTACCTGGTATTCTGTGCGGGACCAGCGTAGTGTGAGGGTGTGCCAAGTTTTCAAATCAGGAGCATTGGGTGCTTTCCAGTTCATGGCTATCAATCTTTTGTACATCACATACTGTACGCTAGGTCTGCAAACTTGTGTAGGTGTCTATGTTTCTTTACTCTTGTCCTCAGCCCTAGTAGACAGGACTTGGGATCCACTGCCAGTGTGAGTCCCGTCAGTTCTGTGATTTCTTTTACCACTCCATTCCATTCCTTTTGTACCTGAGGACACTCCCAGGCCATGTGGTAGAAGTGTGCCAGTGGGGCATTACATCTAGGGCAAGCTGGGTCCGACCCAGGGAACATTTGTTTAATCCTGGCTGGTGATAAATATGTTTGATGTGTGTAGTTGAATGGTGTATAGCGAAATCTAGGATTTCTCGACACCTCACGGGTGTGGTATAGGACTTTCGACCAGTCCTCTTGAGGTATTGGGTCCGGCAGAACGGTGTTCCACCTATCCCTTGCTCTCTCCAAATTAGGTTCAGGGGACTTAGGAGTTTGTATAGGTTCGACACTACTTTTATTTGATTATCATATTGCAGCATGTGATGTAGTGTGGGGGAGATCTCTGGCTCTTGGTCTCCGGCCGCCCATGTTTTTTTGATTGAGTGGCATATGGCATAATAAGCTAAAAATTGTCCCGTGTTCACTGCTGTGAGGGCTTGTATAGATTCGAATGTCATGAGTTTCCCATCTTCAAAGCAGTCTCCTACCAATTGTATGCCCGCTTCCGTCCAAGCCGCGAGTGAGTGCGACCCAGCCTCAGCCCAGCCAGGGAGCCGTTCCAGGGGGATGAGCGGCGAATAGGGGAGCACCTTGTGTCCTTTTTGCACGTACCTCCCCCAGCATGAATGTGCCACTGCCATTAATGGATTGTCAGACGCGCCTTTTAGTGTTTTATTTGTTAGCCATGTGAGCAGAGGTGCTCCCTGTAGTTGGCCCGACAGCCATGCGGATTCCGCCAGCGCGGGCCTGTGGATCCAGTTCAGTATCCACTGTAACTGTGCAGCAGCGTAGTAGAGTTTGAAGTTGGGGGCACCCAGACCGCCAGCGCTAATTGGGCGCTGCAGCGTGGAGAGTGCAACGCACGTCCTGCCCTCACCTCATATAAGCTGCAGCAGGACTGCATTCAAATTACGGAAAAAGCTCTTGGGGACACTGAGTGGCAGTGCCGCAAAGTAATATAGCAGCCTGGGCAGTATCAGCATGTTCGCCACCGCCACCCTGCCCAGTGGTGATAGTGGTAGTTTATTCCAAAAATGCAGCGACCCCAGTGCTCCCCCCAGATTACCATATCTAAGATCCATAGTTTTATGATATATGTAGACCCCTAGGTATTTAAACGTTTCGAAACACCATTTCAGGCGTCCTACTGGGGCATTTTCTCTTCTTAACGGGGGCCATCTAGTTAGTGGGTACACGCACGATTTTTCCCAGTTTACCACCAAGCCCGATATCCCTCCGTATTCGGTCAGTAGTGATATTACTGAGGGTATCAACTCACTTCCTTTCCATACATATATTAAGGCGTCATCTGCATATAATGATATAGCGTGGTATAGCCCATTTCTAATTATTCCCTATCTGTCTTTCATTGTGCATATTCGTGTCGCTAATGGTTCCATCGTTATGGTGAACAACATGGGGGAGAGGGGGCATCCCTGCCTAGTGCCCCTAGTGATCGGGAAGCTATTGGATATAACACCTCCCGTTTTCACCCAAGCTTGTGGTTTGGTGTATAATGTCTGTACCCAGCGTATATAATTAGGGCCGATTCCCATACGCTGCATAGTGGCAAATAGAAAATCCCACTCTAGTGTGTCGAATGCCTTCTCGATGTGTAGTGAGAGTACCATTTTGTCGTGTGCATTCAGGAGGGTGTCTCCCATTACGCTCAGCAACCTCCGGATGTTTAAAAAAGTATTGCGTTTTGGGATGAATCCGTTTTGGTCCTTGTGTATCAGGGTGTGTATGATGGGGGCTATCCTGTTGGCCAATATTTTACCTAGTATTTTACAATCTAGATTTAGGAGCGAGAGTGGTCTGTAAGATTTAACATCTGTGGGATCACGCCCTTGCTTAGGAAGGACCTCTATCATTGCCTCTCTCTGTGTTGGAGGCAATATCTTGTTGGACCATGCCTCCTCAAATACTTTCAACAGATGAGGCCTTAAGTGTGCTGAATAAGTAGAATAGTATTCTATCGGAAGGCCATCTGTACCTGGCGCTTTGTTACTGGGCATCTGCGCTAAAGCTAAGTCCAGTTCCCAAAGCAGTCAGAGGAGCCTCCAGTGTCTCCCTGTCTGCCTGCAAGAGCTGCGCCAGGGGTGAGCCTGCAAGAAAGGACTCGAGTTGTTGGCTCGTGCATGTTGTGCATTTGGTATAAAGGTTCGTGTAGTATTCCTTGAACGTCCCATTTATCTTTTCTTGCGTGATGACCATTGTGCCTGCGTCTGCCCTAATGGCCCCAATGGGGGACTGCTGACGGTCCTCGCGTAAGAACCACGCCAACAGCCTGCCCGATCTGTCTCCTTCTGTTTGTAGGCGCATTAAGTGGTATTTGTGGTCATGTCGGCGGAGTCGGGTATCTGCTTTGTTATATTTTGTACGCGCTTCTTTAAGCCCTATGTAGGGTGTTTGATTGCATGCCACTGCAATTTCTATTACTCTCAATTCCTTTTCCAATTTGCTGACCTCCGCATGTAGGGTGCGTCTCACTCCCCAAGTGGTTGAGATGCAATGACCTCTGACCACTGCCTTGTGTGCATCCCACTTTACAGCTCTTGAGTCTGTGGATTCGTCGTTTATTTCCCAGTACTGTCTCAGTGTTGTGTTCAGTACTTCTGTGAATGCTTGATCTTGGAGAGCTTCCACCTGTAATCGGCAGGCGTTTCCTGCCCCAATTCAGTGTTATTCTAAGTGGCGAGTGATCCGATAGTGTCTTGGCTAAGTATTCTGTCCTATTGACCAATGTGCATATGTCCTGGGTTCCCCATATTATGTCTATTCTGGTATGTACTTTGTGTGGTATTGAATAGAATGAGTATTCCCTCTGTTGTGGATATTTCATGCGCCATACGTCATGGAGTCTCATGTCGCCAGTCCATGCCTGCAGAGGGCATCTGACATTTCTATTTGTTGTCACTTTTGGGTGAGTGTTTGACCTGTCTAATACTGCGTTCGGGGTTTACCAATAATGCTGGAGTAAGTGTGCCCAAGAATTCAGCTATCGCACTACTGGGGGCGTATATCCCAATTAACGATAATTGTCTGCCATCCAACTGGCCCTCCATTACCGCATATCTGCCCCCTTACTCTATCCTGTGTGAGCTTTGGACATATGGGATGCCTCCTGCTATCCATATCAGTACCCCGCTAGCGAAGGCCGAGTATGTTGTGCCTATGACCTGTCCTCCCCACTTCCTGCGCATCTCCTGTTGCTCAGGCTTCAGTAGGTGAGTCTCTTGTAAAATGGCGATGTGTGCGCCCTGGTGTCTGAGGCTTGCATATATCCGGAATCTTTTGCTTGGTGCCCCCAGACCCCTCACATTCCAAGTGACTATTTCATATTGATGTGTGGTGTGATTCGCGTTTTGAGCCATATAACATTGTGAGATGTAACTGCATGTGACACACTCCAATTTACCAAACCCTTCCAGGCTCCTCCCGTCACTGCCGGATATATAGTTAAGACTGACAGCCGTAGCAGTATTTTCTGTATTTTGGATAGACCTATAGTGAACAAGTTAACTGTTTCCCCACTCCTCCCACCCCAACTGATTCCCTAACCCAACTATAAACTCGTAATAAACTACACAACCCGCAGTTGTGTGAGAAAACCTGTATCCATGTGGATATCTGTAGGGGAGCTATTTTGGCAACCAGATGTGGCTCTTTTACGGGGCTCACATCCTTCCGCAGACCTGGTCTGCAAATGCATATGGGCTCTCCCGGAGTGTTTGCTCCCCCCCATTCACATGCTCAGCGACATCAAACAGTGCACTCAGTAAAGAGATGGAAATTTGTTCAAAAGATACTCATAGGTAGAGGTTACATCCTCCATCGTTTAACTTCGCACACGGATGTCCTGTGCCACCCTTCAAGTTTATCGCTCAGTTCAGAAGGAGAAGTGGCTTGGCAGCTTGCAGTTAAAGTGCATCCGCAGATCTGAGGGTGAGCTTCGGGCCCTTCAGCACGTCTGTTAACGTGGAGTCTGAGCTAGCCGAGTCAGATTCCGAGCTGTCCGCAGGGATCGTCCGAAGTGCCTCAAAGGAGTTCTGTGTGTGCAGGGGAGTTTCTTTTAAAACTTTTGCCCTTTCTTCTACTGCCTGTTTTTCAGTGGGTTGTCCCTTGGGTCGTTTCTTGGCACGCTTCCGCGAGGGGGAAATGATCCATTCCTCACCCTCGTCCGTTCCCTCCTGGGATCGTGCAAGACCCTTGGTGTGAAGCAACGTCCAGGCATCTTCCGGAGAAGTGAACACATCTTATATCACTCTTAATTTAGCGGGAAACAGTAGGGCATATTTGTTATTATGCTCGCAGAGACGTTGCTTAATTTTAGCATAGGAATTACGTTGTCTCTGTACCTCTTGGGTAAAGTCTGGGTAAGCGTTAACAACTGAGTCCTTATATCTGAATGGGCCTTTGCTGCGGAACTGCTGCAGTATTGCATCGCAGTCTCTGTAATTTAGGAATCTGGCTATCAGCGGTCTGGGTGGTTGGCCCGGGGCCGGCGGTCTCCCTTGGACTCTGTGCGCCCTTTCCATGGAAAAGAACTTCGATGGAGCCCCATTCAGTACTTCTTTGATTAGCCATAGTTCTCTGAATATTTCCGTGATTTGCTCCGGTAGTTTTTTGGGGAAACCTAGAAAGCGGACGTTATTGCGGCGGGATCTGGCTTCTGCTTCTTCTGCTCATCTCCATAATATCTTCACCTCTGCGTCCAGACGTTGAATTTGTTTTCGATTATCCGAGGCCGTAGGGGTCAGCTCATTCAACACCTCTTCTGCTGATTTCACTCTCTCCGACAGTTTGCGGTGGTCCACTCTAAGTAGGTTCAAGTCTTGTGATACTGTGTCTATTCTATTTTCCAAGGAGGATTTCATGTCCATGATCACCTGTAGCACTTTTTCAAATTGTGTAGAGTGGGCTTGGAGTGTGCTTTCCAGTGACTGTAAGGTTGGTATTAGCTGTTGGTCACTAGGCGCTGGTCCATGTGTGTTTCGGTCTAGACTTTTTGTTGATTTGGATTTCCCAGCCATTTTGCTTTACTGTTGGTCACCTTCCGAGGTGCAGCGCAGCATGACAAAGTGTTGCCTAGGCGACAGATTTCACTTTTGGTGCGCCCCCGACCCACCGTGTGTGGTTCTTCGCCTTGGTGCAGCCGAGACCAGTTACATTTCCCCCTGGGCGAACCAGACAGCGGCGGCGCATGCCGCAGGCATTTGACTAACAGGCACTCCCTCCAATTTGTGAGTGTCCTGGAACAGGAGCATGTTGCCACCAGCGGGCTAACCGGCCGTCGCCAGTTATGCAGGGCCTTGGGCGGCCTGGCTCACCCCCTCTTGTACAGCCCCTGTGTTGATCTTATATGAAGATGAGGCCCCCAGCGTAGACGGGGGTGGGCGACAGTGATGAATGAGGAACAGTGGTAAGGAAAGAAGGGGGGGAGGGCTCTGGCCTCGCCCACCTAAGCAGCTCCTTCACGGGTTCTGTATTGATGTTGCTCGCATTGCCAGGGGAAGGAAAAGATCTGCTGTTGGTAGTGAGCAGGGAGCTATGCCGCCGGCTCCTGGATATCACCGCTGTGCCCGGGTGGACAATCGCTGGTGCGGTACACGAGCGCTCACGCCCGAGCCGATTCAACTCCTTTTGCCCGTATTTATTTCCGCTCTGGTTGGCAGGCATCCAACACCGAGCAGTGCGCGGCCCCAAACCTCCGCACGTGATCCACTGCACGCCAGGCGCTGGGGCGACCCACCCAGTGACAAGAATGTCGGAGTCGCAGCGGCCGCTCCCGCTCTGCCCAGGTGTGGGGAATGGGGGGGAGAAAGGGGAGAAAGCCACAATCGACTTTGGTCTCCCCCAGATAAAAGCCCCCATCCGTGTCCACCCACTCACCACACGCCGGTGCCCCGCGGCCGGGGCAGCAGGCTGTGCTCCACGCCGCCCCAGCCTCCGCGGCCTCCTTGATTCCCTCGATGCCGCAGCCACCGGCTCCTACACGGCCGCTGCCCAATCTCTGCTGCCGCGTCGTTATCTGCGGCACCGGCCGGCCCGCTGCTGCACGCCTGCATCCCGAGCCAGATCATTGTTCCTCCGGGTGCCGGACGCCTCTCCAGGAGCGCCCATAGGATATTTCCAGCGAGCCCGAGTCGGAGCTCACGCTTTAGGCGTCCTTCTCGGCCGCCATTTTGGCTCCTCCTCCTTTACAATCCTAGTATAACTTTTTAATTAATTGTGCTTTAAGTGATTATAAAATAATCAGAGGGGGCATTTTAGGAGAGTTGGATGCATTTATAGTTTTGTACATCATTACCAATGAGTAGAATACACTTTCAAACTCATTTTCACATGTATATACTGATGTAGTGCTATTGTGTTATTCACAAAGGCCCTCATTACAACCCTGGCGGTCAGTGATAAAGCGATGGTAACACCGCCAACAGGCCGGTGCTAAATAAAATGGAATCATGACCACGGCAGAAACCGCCAACACATACAGCCACTTTAACACTCCGACCGCCAAAGCGGTAGCAACAAACACCGCAGCGGTAACCTGCCAACAGCCAGGTGGAAGACAATGTACCGCCCACAGCATTACAACAGTCCTATCCGTCACCTTTTCCAGGGCATTACCAATGCCATCAAAAGCACAGCGGAAACAGTACTCTGAAGGGAAACAACTCACCTCTCTTAAGGAAGAACCACAACACCATGGAGCCCGAGCTGCACTTTTTTCCAATGCTGGTGTACCTTCTCAAACACCAGGAACATGAACGCTAGTGAAGACGACACGGTGAGTACTGCATCAAGCACACAAGGGAGGGGGGAGGAAAAAGAGAGTGACACACATACGCCACACGCAACACGCAACACCCCCAACACCATACACACAAACAGATGCAACAACATTACATATATACCACATAACCTTCAGGAATAACGCAAGGACAAAAGGAATGGATTAAAATGAGTGTAATAGTACAATTTTCGATAAATATGTCCTTAAACAATAAACGGTATGTACAATGTATACAAAAGGAGGGACAATGCCCACTCCAAAATGTCCGTGGCCCACGGGGCCATAACACATAGGCCATGGCCACACTTGACTCCTGCCTCAATATGGAGAGAACACTGCATGGGCATCAGGTCAAAAAAACATAGGCACCTCCGGGGGACGGGGAATGGGGGGCACCTCAGCCAGAAGATGGTACAACGCCACTGTCCTGGAGCGGGCTCCATGCCCCTGCTTGGTCCTTGGGAGTGCAAAGCCACAGTCTCTCAAGTGGGTGGTTTGCCCACTTCTTGGTCCTGGGGAGTGCAAAGCCACAGTCTCTCTACTGGGTGGTTTGTCCACTGCTTGGTCCTGGACAGTGCAAAGCCACAGTCTCTCTACTGGGTGGCTTCTCCACTGGTTCTGGAGACAGCTTTGTGCCCAGTGTGCTTCATCCTGCCAAGGAGGGAGTGAGTGGATGCCTTCTTCCACTGGTTCTGGAGACAGCTTTGTGCCCAGTGTGCTTCATCCTGGATGGGGCAGGGTCACACTCCCTCACCTGGGTGTCACACTGACAGGTGTTGCAGGGGCCAGGACACACTGCAGCCCATGTAGTCACCACTACACACTGCTCTCCGGCGGTGACGGCTGTTCAGTGGATGGCAGTTGCGCTGCAGGTGGAGGTGCTGTCAGTGGTGGTGGTAGACTCCAGCCCTTCACCTGCAGCCTCGAACAGCTGCCCACTAGGGCTGCTGCTGCTGGCAGTGGTGCTGCTGGCGGCAGGGCAGGTGGCGGTGCTGGTCGTCGTGAAGGTGGCGGTGCTGGCCGCGGTGCAGGTAGCGTTACTGGCCGCGGTGGTGGTAGGCTCCAGCCCTTCACCTGCAGTCTCGGAGGGCTTAAGTGCCATGGCTGGTGTTGTGTGCCCCTTCCTGCCCTTGGCAGATGGTGGTGCCTCCTTACTTTTGCCAGCTGCTGTTTTTTTCCTTGCCCTTGCTGGCTGGTAGTGCCTCCTTCCCCTTGCTGGCTGGTGTCCCCTTCTTGCCCTTGCTAGGTGGCGGACACTTCTTGGCCTTGTCAGGTGGTGCTGGCACACTGGCTGTGCTGACAGGAGCCTCCTTGGAGCCTCTCACACCAGCAGTAGCTGCAGAAACCACAGTGGCAGTGGACCGGGTGGCTGAGGTGCTGGGCTGGGTTCTCACCACCCTGGCCCAAAGTGAAGGACGGGGGGAGAGGGGTAGTGAATAGGTCAATGGTGGCGAGGAAAAGCTTCTTAGAGACACTGGGGCAGGAAGAGGGTGAAGGTTTCGGAGTGGAGGAAGAGGGAGTGGTTGTAGGAGCTGTCAGTCTGCTGTGTTTGGGTGCAGGTGAATGGGCTGGATGCTGTTGTGAGGTGGATGGCTGTTGGGTGTCTGTATGCTTGCGTTTGTGTATTTTGGGAGGAGGGGTCACAGACACAGTGGGAGAGGACACAGGGGATGTGTGCATGGATGTGGGGGTGGTGACTGCCAGTGAGGGGCGTGTAGTGATAGGCGCGCTGGTGATGGAGGTAGTGGATGAGGATGTAGTGCATGCAGGTGTGAGTGGAGACGCTACTGGGAGGGAGGTGGACGAGGAGGAGGAGGGGGACACAGTGGAGGCAGTGGATGTTGGTGTGTCTGCATGTGAATGGTGCTTGTGTGAGTGCCTGTGAGATGAAGTGTGGTGCTTGTGTTTGCCTGAGCCACTTCTGTGTGTTGATGTGGGTGAATGCTGGTCTTAAGGTGTCCTTGGGATAGGCTGGGATTGAGGGGATTGGGACTGGGTAGAAGAAGTTGGAGGGGGAGGCTGGAGAAGGGGACAATGGCTGCCATCAGTGAGTTGGCCAGAGCCTGGAATGCTCTATGTTGGGCCACCACGCCAGAGTGAATGTCCTGCAGGTATGCATTTGTTTGTTGCAAATGCCCTGACAGACCCTGGATGGCATTCAGTATGGCTGACTGCCCAACAGAGAGGGATCTCAGGAGGTCAATAGCCACCTCATTGAGGGCAGCAGGGCTGACTGGGGCAGGGCCTGAGGTGCCTGGGGCGAAGGAGATGCCCACCCTCCTGGGTAAGCGGGCACGAGAAACACGCTGAGGGGCTGCTTGGAGGGCGGTACTGGTACAGGGGTGGCGGATGTACCTGTAGTTGGGGTGGGCACAGAGGTGTCCGCCACAGCCAAGGAGCTTCCATCGGAGGAGGAGTCGCTGTCGGTACTGTCCCCTCCTGTCTCCGTCGTGGTGCTCCCCTCACCCTCCGTTCCACTGGTGGCCTCACCGTCAGTGGATTCGGCATCCAGGCCCATGTGGGATGCAGCGCCCTCCATCGCCGGTGCCTCTGCTCCTCCTCCAGATGATGCTAATGCACACAAGAACAAAAAGGGGGGAGAGACAGAGGATACACTTGGTCAATGCCAGCAACAACACAACTGTTGGTGTACACAACTCACAGGGAACAGCCCTATGCACTAGGCCATGCACTACCAGTTACAATGCTAGTCACCAGCCCATGGGGTACAATGCCTAACGCCATTAGTTGCACACCTGAAACCCACAGGACCCTGCCCAGTAGTAGATGCCCACCAACATTATTGTAGTTGGAGTGCATCTGAGCTTGCCCATCATGGAACCTGCCCTGCCATGGTTGCCCTGGCCTAGGGGCACCCAGAGCCCACATCCCCCACCCAGGTATACCTTAACACGCGCAAAGTCAAGAATCTGAATCTTTACTCACCCCCTTGTGGCTGCTGTGATGCCTTCAAGCGCCCATCCAACTCCAGATAGGCCACCGCCAGGATACGGAACATCTGGGGGGTCAGGGTACAACGGTCACCCCTTCCTCGTTGGGAGGGCAGCCTCAGCTGGGCCCCCGCCGTCTTCCTTGCCCAGCGGCGCAGGTCCTCCCACTGTTTGCGGCAGTGGGTGGTCCGCCTGTCAAAGACCCCCAGGGTCCGCACCTCCTGGCGATGGCACGCCAAATACCGTTTTTCTGATGGGCGCTGACCTGCAGGAAAAATACAGCAGAAAAGGGATTAGTCATACTGTCCGGACTGTCATACTCATGGCCCACCATATCCCTCCCATCCCCTTATGCACAGACATTGACCACCATACATGCAGCACTCTGCCCAGGACCCCTCAGCCCCCCCACATGTGGCTTACACACACAGCACTACATACTTTCATGCCCCATGCATCATGCTCACAGTGTACTCACCTGTTCGTCTGGAGGACCGTAAAGTAAAGGGTACTGGGGTAGGACCCCATCCACCAGTCTCTCCAACTCCTCCGAGGTGAAGGCAGGGGCCCTTTCCCCAGACACTCGAGCCATGGTCGCTTCCAGACACAGGTCACATCTGCACATGCAGTGTAGGCCATCTCCTGTTGAAGGTCAGGTAGCAAGTGAGTGAACAGATAGAAAATGGCAGTCACATCCGCGGCGGTGCGTACTGTCACCGCCGGTGTACATCGACATTGGCTCCTGGAACCCGTAGGCCCCAATGATAACCAATGCGGTGTTGCATGGCGGTCGTCGACCGCAGCGGCGCACACCAGCGGAATTACCTAATTTCCACTTGTCCCTCCTCACAGGTCGGCAGCTGCCATTTCAGGGGGGCACAGGCCATGGCACCTAACTGCGTCACAGCAGACATAGGCACATCAACTGACTTACAAGTTCACATACTGTTTTTGTAAAACAAAAATTCAATATTCATCTGAGTACATGTTTGAATATGACATTCTGCTCACCGTTTTTCACTCTAGAGTTCAACCACTGAAGATGAATAGGAGATGGAGACATCTCCCCCGTGTACAGACCCCTGGTGGACCTGGCGACAATGGAGTACAGGCACATTATCCTAACCTACAGATTTGATAGGGCCACAATCCAAGAGCTGTGTGCCCAATTGAAGCCAGACCTGATTTTAGCTATCCACCACCCCACCGATATCCCCCCTCTAGAGTAGGTCCTGTCAGTGCTCTATTTCTTCGCAAGTGGTTCCTTCCAAGCGACTGTGGCCATGACATCAGGGATGTCACAGCCTATGTTCTCAAACGTGCTGACCAGAGTGTTGTCTGCCTTGCTGAAACACATACGCAGCTACATTGTATTCCCCTAGGTGGAGGATGTGGCCACAGTGAAGGCTGACTTCTATGCACTGGGACATATCCCCAACATCATTGGTGCTATTGATGGTACACATATTGCCTTTGTCCCCCCCCCCACAGATGGTGTGTTTGGAGGCCCAGTACATCTCCCATGTCAATGCAAAGTATCCTGGCTCTGTGTATTATGCCTTTATCTTGAGGAATAGCAGCATCCCATATGTGATGGCTCAAATCCAGAGGCACTGGGTGTGGCTAATAGGTGAGCCCATACTCCCCATCCACTTGATTTAGGTATATGGGTGTGGGGTTGTCCCTAAGGGTGAGTGTGTGTCAAACAGGTATCCCTCGATATTTACAGGTGACTCTGGTTACCCCAACCTCTCATGGCTACTGACCTCAGAGAGGAATGCCAGGACAAGGGCAGAGGAACGTTACAATGAGGCACATGGGCAAACAAGGAGGATCATTGAGCTCACCTTTGGCCTCCTGAAAGCCAGATTCCGGTGCCTCCATTTGACAGGTGGATCCCTTTACTACTCACCCAAGAAGGTGTGCCAGATCATCGTTGCATGCTGCATGTTGCACAACCTGACCTTGAGACGCCAGGAGCCTTTTCTGCAGGAGGATGAGCCTGGGGATGGTCGTGTGGCAGTGGAGGAGCCTGTGGACAGTGATGAAGAGGAGGCAGGGGAAGAGGATGTGGACAACAGAACTACAATAATCCAACAGTACTTCCAGTGACACACAGGTAGGACACTGTAACTTCACCTTCCATTGCAGCTTTGTGTTGGACATCGTACATAGAAGCCTGATTTCCCTATTTCTATGGCCACTTACTGTACACTTTGGCATCTCTATTTTCAGATATCTGTGCCCACTCTGGCTCCTGGTGTGTTTACTGTTGCCCACTACAGGGCATACCTATGTAGAAATAACTGTACATTTAAATTGCAATGTTTACAGATTGTTTAAGTAATACATATTTCAATCACTTGACAGGCTCCATACTTGTATTTGTTCCAAGGGTGTTTATTTCTGTTATAATAAGTGTAGGGGGTATTGCAATGGGCTGCGTTGATGGTGGAGAAATGTCCAGGATAGAGTGCAGTCTATTGGTATCACAGATGCATTGTCTAAGGAGGCATAGGAAGTGGAGCAATGGCAGTTCAAGGTGGACAGCGTGACAGAGTGGGACACAAGGGTGACAATCAGGTGAGTCCTATTTCCTGGCGGGGATCTTGGCAATGTTCCCTGACCTCTACCTGGATCGCAGGGACCTTTTGCGTGGTGGTTCTCCTTCTGCAGGTGGCGGGGTGCTGGTAGCCTATTGTTCCAGCGGCGGGGCCTCCTGTCCACTAGTGTCGGGAGAGGTGGAGGGCTGTTCTTTGGTGTGGCTAGTGTCAGGGGCCCGTTGGTGTGCCACTGCCTACCTCATGGTGTTGGCCATGTCTGCCAGCACCCCTGCAATGGTGACCCGGAGGGTGTGGATGTCTCTTCTGCAGCCGCTGGGTCTCCTGCAACTTGGCCAGTATCTGGCCCTTGGTCTCCTGGGAATGGTGGTATGCTCCCAGGATGTTAGTGAGTGCCTCGTGGAGAGTGGGTTCCCTGGGCCTGGCCTTCCCCTGTCACAAACCAGTCCTCCCAGCTTCCCTGTTGTCCTGTGCTTCTGTCCCCTGAACTGTGTGCCCACTGCCACTGACCCCATGTCCCTGATCGACCTGTGTTTGAGGGGTTGCCTGGGGTCCCTGTAGTGGTGGATACACTGATGATTGACGTGTCCTGGGGACAGAGGGATGGGGCCGATGCGTGGGTGCTTTGCTGGTGTTTCCTGAGGAGGGAGGCTCTGTGGTGGTTTGTGTAGGAAAGTACCATCTTGCCTGGCATGTAACCCCCTTATTTCACTGTATATATGTTGTTTTAGTGTATGTGTCACTGGGACCCTGCCAGCCAGGGCCCCAGTGCTCATAAGTGTGCCCTGTATGTGTTCCCTGTGTGATGACTAACTGTCTCACTGAGGCTCTGCTAACCAGAACCTCAGTGGTTATGCTCTCTCTCTGCTTTCTAAATTGTCACTAACAGGCTAGTGACCAATTTCACCAATTCACATTGGCATACTGGAACACCCTTATAATTCCCTAGTATATGGTACTGAGGTACCCAGGGTATTGGGGTTCCAGGAGATCCCTATGGGCTGCAGCATTTTTTTTTGCCACCCATAGGGAGCTCTGACAATTCTTACACAGGCCTGCCATTGTAGCCTGAGTGAAATAACGTCCACGTTATTTCACAGCCATTTACCACTGCACTTAAGTAACTCATAAGTCACCTATATGTCTAACCTTTACCTGGTAAAGGTTGGGTGCTAAGTTACTTAGTGTGTGGGCACCCTAGCACTAGCCAAGGTGCCCCCACATCGTTCAGGGCAAATTCCCCAGACTTTGTGAGTGCAGGGACACCATTACACGCGTGCACTGTCTAGGTCACTACCTATGTACAGCGTCACAATGGTAACTCCGGACATGGCCATGTAACATGTCTAAGATTATGGAATTGTCACCCCAATGCCATTCTGGCATTGGGGAGACAATTCCATGATCCCCCGAGTCTCTAGCACAGACCCGGGTACTGCCAAACTACCTTTCCCGGGGTTTCACTGCAGCTGCTGCCAACCCCTCAGACAGGTTTCTGCCCTTCTGGGGTCCAGCCAGGCTTGGCCCAGGAAGGCAGAACAAAGGACTTCCTCAGAGAGAGGGTGTTACACCCTCTCCCTTTGGAAAAAGGTGTCAGGGCTGGGGAGGAGTAGCCTCCCCCAGCCTCTGGAAATGCTTTGACGGACACAGATGGTGCCCATCTCTGCATAAGCCAGTCTACACCGGTTCAGGGATCCCCCAGCCCTGCTCTGGCGCGAAACTGGACAAAGGTAAGGGGAGTGACCACTCCCCTGACCTGCACCTCCCAGGGGAGGTGCCCAGAGCTCCTCCAGTGTGCTCCAGACCTCTGCCATCTTGGAAACAGAGGTGCTGCTGGCACACTGGACTGCTCTGAGTGGCCAGTGCCAGCAGGTGACGTCAGAGACTCCTCCTGATAGGCTCTTACCTGTGTTGCTAGCCTATCCTCCTTCCTAGGTATCCAAACCTCCTTTTCTGGCTATTTAGGGTCTCTGCTTTGGGGAATTCTTTAGATAACGAATGCAAGAGCTCATCAGAGCTCCTCTGCATCTCTCTCTTCACCTTCTGCCAAAGGATCGACCGCTGACTGGTCAGGACGCCTGCAAAACCGCAACAAAGTAGCAAAGACGACTACTGCAACCTTGTATCGCTGATCCTGCCGCCTTCTTGACTGTTTTCCTGGTGGTGCATGTTCTGGGGGTAGCCTGCCTCCTCTCTGCACTAGGAGCTCTGAAGAAATCTACCGTGGGTCGACGGAATCTTCCCCCTGCAACCGCAGGCAATAAAAGACTGCATCACCGGTCCTCTGGGTCCCCTCTCAGCACGACGAGAGTGGTCCCTGGAACTCAGAAACTCTGTCCAAGTGACTCCCACAGTCCAGTGACTCTTCAGTCCAAGTTTGGTGGAGGTAAGTCCTTGCCTCCCCTCGCTAGACTGCATTGCTGGGTACCACGTGATTTGCAGCTGCTCCAGCTCCTGTGCACTCTTCCAGGATTTCCTTTATGCATAGCCAAGCCTGGGTCCCCGACACTCTAACCTGCAGTGCACAACCTCCTGAGTTGTCCTCCGGCGTCGTGGGACTCCCTTTTGTGTCTTCGGGTGAGCTCCAGTTCACTCCTCTTCTAAGTGCCTGTTCTGGTACTTCTGCGGGTGCTGCCTGCTCCTGTGAGGGCTCCCTGACTTGCTGGGCGCCCACTCTGTCTCCTCATCCAAGTGTTGACATCCTGGTCCCTCCTGGGCCACAGCAGCATCCAAAAACCCTAACCGCGACCCTTGCAGCTAGCATGGCTTGTTTACGGTCTTTCTGCTTGGGAACACCTCTGCAAGCTTCTTCACGACGTTGGACATCCATCCTCCAAAGGGGAAGTTTCTAGCCCTCTTCGTTCTTGCAGAATCCACAGCTTCTACCATCCAGTGGCAGCTTCTTTGCACCCTCAGTTGGCATTTCCTGGGCATCTGCCCAATCTCGACTTTGTCGCGACTCTTGGACTTGGTCCCCTTGTTCCACAGGTACTCTCGTCCGGAAATCCACTTTGGTTGCATTGCTGGTGTTGGTCTTCCTTGCAGAATTCCCCTATCACGACTTCTGTGCTCTCTGGGGAATATAGGTGCACTTTACACCTACTTTTCAGGGTCTTGGGGTGGGCTATTTTTCTAACCCTCACTGTTTTCTTACAGTCCCAGCAACCCTCTATGAGCTCACATAAGTTTGGGGTCCATAAGTTATTCGCATTCCACTTTTGGAGTATATGGTTTGTGTTGCCCCTATACCTTTATGCTCCTATTGCAATCTATTGTAACTATACACTGCTTGCATTACTTCCTTTTGCTATTACTGCATATTTTTGGTATTGTGTACATATATCTTGTGTATATTTGGCATCCTCATACTGAGGATACTCACTGAGATACTTTTGGCATATTGTCATAAAAATAAAGTTCCTTTATTTTTAGTATATCTGTGTATTGTGTTTTCTTATGATGTTGTGCATATGACACCAGTGGTAGAGTAGGAGCTTTGCATGTCTCCTAGTTCAGCCTAAGCTGCTCTGCTATAGCTACCTTCTATCAGCCTAAGCTGCTAGAAACACCTCTTCTACACTAATAAGGGATAACTGGACCTGGTACAGAGTGTAAGTACCCCTTGGTACCCACTACAAGCCAGGCCAGCCTCCTACATTGGTTGTGCAGCGGTGGGATAAGTACTTGCAACTGCTTACCACTTTGTCATTTTGTACTTTTCATAAGAGAAAAATATACAAAACAAGTTCAGTGAATGCACACCTAACCAAAATGTTTTGCTTTTCTTCTCTTACTCTATTTGCTAAGTGCTGAAAAGTACCTCTAAACTTTCAAAAAGTTTCTAAAAAGTTGAAAATGTTTTTTCTGTTTCCTTAAAAAGTCCAGAAACTTTTTTCTTTCTTTTATCTGTCCCTAAACCTTTTCTATCATGTCTGGTACAGGTCCTACTCTTGATCTGGTCAGCACAGCTTATGACCACCTTAGCTGGAAAGGTTTGAGGAGTCTCTGCATTGATAGAGGTTTAGGGGTAGGGAAGAATCCCTCTAGAGAATTGTTAAATAACATGCTCATTGAAAATGATAAGGCCTTAGCTTGCACATCAGTTGAGAAGTTAGGAGATGGTTCACACTCTGATTCTGGGGCACCCCCAGTAAGAATGTTAGATGGTATCCTTCCCAACCTGCCCCGTAGCAGGCCACCTAGCATAACTGTTACTAATGTGAGCTCTCATCACAGTAGGGATGCCTTTCCTGCAGGCCAGGTTGTTAGAGTGCCAACTGTTAGGGACAATTCACCCTCTGTTCATTCACATCATTCTTCTGTGTCAAAGCATGCCCAACCCACCCACCCTGATGACAGAATGTTAGAAAGGGAGCTCAATAGATTGAGAGTGGAAGAGTCCAGGCTGAAGCTTAAACAGCATCAGCTGGCTCTAGACAGGGAATCTTTAGACTTAGAAAAAGAAAGACAAAGGTTGGGGTTAGGACCCCATGGTGGCAGCAGCAGTATCCCAGATAGTAATCCTGTGAAAGAGCATGATTCTAGGAATCTGCACAAGATAGTTCCCCCTTACAAGGAGGGGGATGACATTAACCAGTGGTTTGCTGCACTTGAGAGGGCCTGTGTTGTACAGGGGGTCCCTCAAAGGCAGTGGGCTGCTATCCTATGGCTATCTTTCAGTGGAAAGGGTAGGGATAGGCTCCTTACTGTGAAGGAAAGTGATGCCAATAATTTTACAGTTTTGAAGAATGCACTCTTGGATGGATTTGGTGTAACCACTGAACAATACAGGATTAAGTTCAGAGAAACCAGAAAAGAGTCCTCACAAGACTGGGTAGACTTTGTTGACTATTCAGGGAAGGCCTTGGAGGGGTGGTTACATGGCAGTAAAGTTTCTGACTATGAAAGCCTGTATAATCTAATCCTGAGAGAGCATATTCTGAATAACTGTGTGTCTGATTTGTTACACCAATATCTAGTGGACTCGGATCTGACCTCTCCCCAAGAATTGGGAAAGAAGGCAGACAAATGGGTCAGAACAAGAGTGAACAGAAATGTTCATACAGGGGGTGACAAGGATGGCAAGAAGAAGGATGGTAAGTCTTCAGACAAGGGTGGGGACAAATCTAAAAATTTGCCTTCATCAGGCCCACAAAAACACTCTGGTGGGGGTGGTGGGTCCAAATCCTCTTCTAATCAAGTAAAGAAACCATGGTGCTATTTATGTAAAATAAAAGGCCATTGGACAACTGATGCCAGTTGTCCAAAGAAAAGCACCAAGCCTCCCACTACCACAACTCCTACTGCTACACCTAGTGCCCCTAGTAATAGCAGTGGTGGTGGGAGCAAACCTACTAATAGCCAATCCAAGGGAGTAGCTGGGCTCACTTTTGATAATTTAGTTGGGTTGGTCTTGTTAGGGAGATCACAGAGGCTGTGCTAGTATCTGAAGGTGCCATTGATTTGGCCACCTTGGTTGCTTGTCCCCTTAATATGGATAAGTACAAGCAACTTCCCCTAATAAATGGGGTTGAGGTTCAGGCCTACAGGGACACAGGTGCCAGTGTTACCATGGTAATAGAGAAACTGGTACACCCTGAACAACACCTACTTGGTCACCAGTACCAAGTGACTGATGCTCATAACAACACTCTTAGCCACCCCATGGCTGTTGTGAATCTCAACTGGGGGGAGGGGAGGTTACTGGTCCAAAGAAAGTTGTGGTTGCCTCAGATTTACCTGCAGACTGTCTACTAGGGAACAATTTAGAGACATCAGCTTGGGCAGAAGTGGAGTTGGAGGCTCATGCAGCAATGCTGGGCATTCCTGGGCATATTTTTGCTTTAACCAGGGCTAAGGCCAAAAAGCAAAAAGGACAGGGTGACTTGGATCCTGGAACAATGGACCAAGTGCTCCCTAAAGCTAGGGTTAGTAAGGGTAAATCCCTACCCACTATCCCTCCCTCTACAGATGATTCAACTTCTGAGGAAGAAGAATTCCCCCCCTGTGCAGAACCTTCACCAGAGGAGCTGGAAACAGACACTGCTGAGCTTTTGGGTGGAGGGGGGCCTGCCAGGGAGGAGCTGAGTGTGGCACAGCAAACCTGTCCCACATTAGAGGGTCTAAGACAGCAAGCTGTCAAACAGCAAAATGGGGATGTCAGTGACTCACATAGAGTTTACTGGGAGGGCAACCTCTTGTATACAGAGGCAAGGGACCCTAAACCTGGAGCAGCCAGGAGATTGGTCATTCCCCTGCAATACAGAGAGTCCCTCCTAACTCTAGCCCACGACATTCCCTTGGCTGGACATTTAGGGCAAATTAAAACATGGGAAAGGCTTGTCCCCCTTTTCCATTGGCCTAGAATGTCAGAGGACACAAAAGATGTTTGTAAGTCCTGTGTCACCTGTCAAGCCAGTGGCAAGACTGGTGGCACCCCAAAAGCTCCCCTTATTCCACTGCCTGTGGTTGGGGTCCCCTTTGAAAGGGTAGGGGTTGACATAGTTGGCCCCCTTGACCCTCCTACTGCTTCAGGCAACAGGTTTATCTTGGTGGTAGTGGACCATGCCACAAGATATCCTGAAGCAATTCCTCTAAGGACCACTACAGCTCCTGCAGTGGCAAAATCCCTCCTGGGAATCTTTTCCAGGGTGGGTTTCCCAAAAGAGGTGGTTTCAGACAGGGGAAGCAACTTTATGTCTGCATACTTGAAGGCCATGTGGAAGGAATGTGGTGTAACATACAAATTCACCACACCTTATCATCCACAAACAAATGGACTGGTAGAGAGGTTTAATAAAACTCTCAAAGGAATAATAATGGGACTCCCTGAAAAACTCAGGAGGAAATGGGATGTCCTGTTACCTTGCCTCCTTTTTGCTTACAGGGAGGTACCCCAAAAAGGAGTGGGCTTCAGCCCCTTTGAACTCCTATTTGGACACCCTGTAAGAGGTCCTCTAACACTTGTAAAGGAGGGTTAGGAACAACCTTTAAAAGCTCCTAAGCAAGACATAGTGGACTATGTACTTGGCCTAAGATCCAGAATGGCTGAGTACATGAAAAAGGCCAGTAAAAACCTTCAGGCCAGCCAAGAGCTCCAAAAGCAATGGCATGACCAGAAGGCTGTTCTGATTCAGTACCAACCAGGTCAGAAAGTGTGGGTCTTGGAGCCTGTGGCCCCAAGAGCACTCCAAGACAAATGGAGTGGACCCCACATTATTGTTGAAAAGAAGGGAGAAGTCACCTACTTGGTTGACTTGGCCACTGCCAGGAGTCCCCTTAGGGTGCTCCACTTCAATCGCCTAAAACCCTACTATGACAGGGCTGATCTCACCCTGCTCATGGCAACAGATGAAGGACAGGAAGAAGAGAGTGACCCTCTCCCTGATCTCTTCTCTTCCACAGAACAAGATGCTCTAGTGAAAGGTGTAGTTTTAGCAGATTGTCTTACTGCTGAGCAGAAAGACCACTGCATAAATCTCCTGGGTCAGTTTTCTGAACTCTTTCCTACTGTGCCAGGCACCACTTCTTGGTGTGAGCACACTATAGATACTGGAGACAACATGCCTGTCAAAAGTAAGATCTATAGGCAGCCTGACCATGTCAGAGACTGCATAAAACAAGAGGTTCAGAAAATGCTTGAACTGGGAGTGGTTGAGCACTCTGAAAGTCCATGGGCCTCTCCTGTGGTGCTGGTACCAAAGCCCCACTCTAAAGATGGGAAAAGAGAGATGAGGTTTTGTGTAGATTGCAGAGGTCTCAACCAGGTAACAAAAACTGATGCTCACCCTATAGCCAGGGCAGATGAGCTCATAGATACACTGGCATCTGCCAAGTATCTAAGCACCTTTGATTTAACTGCAGGGTATTGGCAGATCAAATTATCAGAGGATGCTAAAGCAAAAACTGCATTTTCGACTATTAGAGGGCACTACCAATTCACAGTAATGCCCTGTGGTTTGAAAAATGCACCTGCCACTTTTCAGAGGTTGGTGAATACAGTCCTGCAAGGGTTGGAGGCTTTTAGTGCAGCATATCTAGATGATATAGCTGTCTTTAGCTCCACCTGGGATGATCACCTGACCTACCTGTGGAAAGTTTTGGAGGCCCTGCAAAAGGCAGGCCTCACTATCAAGGCTTCAAAGTGCCAGATAGGGCAGGGGAAAGTGGTTTATCTGGGACACCTTGTAGGTGGAGAACAGATTGCACCACTTCAGGGGAAAATCCAAACTATTATAGATTGGGTTCCCCCTACAACTCAGACCCAGGTCAGAGCCTTCTTAGGCCTCACTGGGTACTACAGGAGGTTCATAAAGAACTATGGCTCCATAGCTGCCCCTCTTAATGACCTCACTTCAAAGAAAATGCCTAAAAAGGTATTGTGGACAGCTAGCTGTCAGAAAGCTTTTGAGGAGCTGAAACAGGCCATGTGCACTGCACCTGTCCTAAAAAGCCCATGTTACTCCAAACAGTTCATTGTTCAAACTGATGCATCTGAATTAGGGGTAGGGGCAGTCTTATCACAACTCAATTCTGAGGGCCAGGATCAACCTGTTGCTTTTATCAGCAGGAGGTTGACCCCTAGAGAAAAGCGTTGGTCTGCCATAGAGAGGGCGGCCTTTGTTGTGGTCTGGGCACTGAAGAAGTTGAGGCCATCTCTGTTTTGCACTCACTTCATTGTTCAGACAGACCACAAACCTCTACTTTGGCTAAAACAAATGAAAGGTGAAAAACCTAAATTATTGAGGTGGTCCATATCTCTACAGGGAATGGACTATACAGTGGAACATAGACCTGGGAGTACCCACTCCAATGCAGATGGACTCTCCAGATATTTCCACTTAGACAATGAAGACTCATCAGGTCATGGCTAGTCTTATTGTCCTTTGTTTGGGGGGGGGGGGTTGTGTAGGAAAGTACCATCTTGCCTGGCATGTTACCCACATATATTTCACTGTATATATGTTATTTTAGTGTATGTGTCACTGGGACCCTGCCAGCCAGGGCCCCAGTGCTCATAAGTGTGCCCTGTATGTGTTCCCTGTGTGATGACTAACTGTCTCACTGAGGCTCTGCTAACCAGAACCTCAGTGGTTATGCTCTCTCTGCTTTCTAAATTGTCACTAACAGGCAAGTGACCAATTTCACCAATTCACATTGGCATACTGGAACACCGTTATAATTCCCTAGTATATGGTACTGAGCTACCCAGGGTATTGGGGTTCCAGGAGATCCCTATGGGCTGCAGCATTTCTTTTGCCACCCATAGGGAGCTCTGACAATTCTTACACAGGCCTGCCATTGCAGCCTGAGTGAAATAACGTCCACCTTATTTCACAGCCATTTACCACTGCATTTAAGTAACTTATAAGTCACCTATATGTCTAACCTTTACCTGATAAAGGTTGGGTGCTAAGTTACTTAGTGTGTGGGCACCCTAGCACTAGCCAAGGTGCCCCCACATCGTTCAGGGCAAATTCCCCGGACTTTGTGAGTGCGGGGACACCATTACACGCGTGCACTGGACATAGGTCACTACCTATGTACAGCGTCACAGTGGTAACTCCGAACATGGCCATGTAACATGTCTAAGATCATGGAATTGTCACCCCAATGCCATTCTGGCATTGGGGAGACAATTCCATGATCCCCCGAGTCTCTAGCACAGACCCGGGTACTGCCAAACTACCTTTCCCGGGTTTTCACTGCAGCTGCTGCTGCTGCCAACCCCTCAGACAGGTTTCTGCCCTCCTGGGGTCCAGCCAGGCTTGGCCCAGGAAGGCAGAACAAAGGACTTCCTCAGAGAGAGGGTGTTACACCCTCTCCCTTTGGAAAAAGGTGTTAGGGCTGGGGAGGAGTAGCCTCCCCCAGCCTCTGGAAATGCTTTGATGGGCACAGATGGTGCCCATCTCTGCATAAGCCAGTCTACACCGGTTCAGGGATCCCCCAGCCCTGCTCTGGCGCAAAACTGGACAAAGGAAAGGGGAGTGACCACTCCCATGACCTGCACCTCCCAGGGGAGGTGCCCAGAGCTCCTCCAGTGTGCTCCAGACCTCTGCCATCTTGGAAACAGAGGTGCTGCTGGCACACTGGACTGCTCTGAGTGGCCAGTGCCAGCAGGTGACGTCAGAGACTCCTCCTGATAGGCTCTTACCTGTGTTGCTAGCCTATCCTCCTTCCTAGGTAGCCAAACCTCCTTTTCTGGCTATTTAGGGTCTCTGCTTTGGGGAATTCTTTAGATAACGAATGCAAGAGCTCATCAGAGCTCCTCTGCATCTCTCTCTTCACCTTCTGCCAAAGGATCGACCGCTGACTGCTCAGGACGCCTGTAAAACCGCAACAAAGTAGCAAAGACGACTACTGCAACCTTGTATCGCTGATCCTGCCGCCTTCTCGACTGTTTTCCTGGTGGTGCATGCTCTGGGGGTAGCCTGCCTCCTCTCTGCACTCTTAGCTCTGAAGAAATCTCCCGTGGGTCGACGGAATCTTCCCCCTGCAACCGCAGGCAACAAAAGACTGCATCACCGGTCCTCTGGGTCCCCTCTCAGCACGACGAGCGTGGTCCCTGGAACTCAGCAACTCTGTCCAAGTGACTCCCACAGTCCAGTGACTCTTCAGTCCAAGTTTGGTGGAGGTCAGTCCTTGCCTCCCCACGCTAGACTGCATTGGTGAGTACCGCATGATTTGCAGCTGCTCCGGCTCCTGTGCACTCTTCCAGGATTTCTTTCGTGCACAGCCAAGCCTGGGTCCCCGACACTCTAACCTGCAGTGCACAACCTCCTGAGTTGTCCTCCGGCATCGTGGGCCTCCCTTTTGTGTCTTCAGGTGAGCTCTGGTTCACTCCTCTTCTAAGTGCCTGTTCTGGTACTTCTGCGGGTGCTGCCTGCTCCTGTGAGGGCTCCCTGACTTGCTGGGTGCCCCCTCTGTCTCCTCATCCAAGTGTTGACATCCTGGTCCCTCCTGGGCCACAGCAGCATCCAAAAACCCTAACAGCGACCCTTGCAGCTAGCAAGGCTTGTTTGCAGTCTTTCTGCTTGGGAACACCTCTGCAAGCTTTTTAACGATGTAGGACATCCATCCTCCAAAGGGGAAGTTTCTAGCCCTCTTCGTTCTTGCAGAATCCACAGCTTCTACCATCCAGTGGCAGCTTCTTTGCACCCTCAGCTGGCATTTCCTGGGCATCTGCCCAATCTCGACTTTGTCGAGACTCTTGGACTTGGTCCCCTTGTTCCACAGGTACTCTCATCCGGAAATCCACTTTGGTTGCATTGCTGGTGTTGGTCTTCCTTGCAGAATTTTCCTATCACGACTTCTGTGCTCTCTGGGGAATATAGGTGCACTTTACACCTTCTTTTCAGGGTCTTGGGGTGGGCTATTTTTCTAACCCTCACTGTTTTCTTACAGTCCCAGTGACCCTCTACGAGCTCACATAGGTTTGGGGTCCATACGTTATTCGCATTCCACTTTTGGAGTATATGGTTTGTGTTGTCCCTATACCTATATGCTCCTATTGCAATCTATTGTAACTATACACTGCTTGCATTACTTCCTTTTGCTATTACTGCATATTTTTGGTATTGTGTACATATATCTTGTGTATATTTGGCATCCTCATACTGAGAATACTCACTGAGATACTTTTGGCATATTGTCATAAAAATAAAGTACCTTTATTTGTAGTATATCTGTGTATTGTGTTTTCTTATGATATTGTGCACATGACACCAGTGGTATAGTAGGAGCTTTGCATGTCTCCTAGTTCAGCCTAAGCTGCTCTGCTATAGCTACCTTCTATCAGCCTAAGCTGCTAGAAACACCTCTTCTACACTAATAAGGGATAACTGGACCTGGTACAGAGTGTAAGTACCCCTTGGTACCCACTACAAGCCACGCCAGCCCCCTACAGTTTGGGACTGTGGCTGGGTCACCGACTATCCAGAGGTCCCTGATGGGCCAGGTTGGTCATCCTGATCCAGGCATGAAGAGCTGCTGTCATCACTGTTTGCCTCTTCTGGGAGGGGGGGCTGGATGTTGCTGGCACCTCTTCTCCGGTGACGTTGTGTCGGGTTCCTGTGGGAATGTAAATGCAGTGTTATTGTTTCTGCGTGTGACATCTTGTGCATGGGTATGTTTCCCTCTATGGTTGTTATAATCAAGGTAGCTTTGGCTTGTGTGAGTTGTGATTTGGTTGGCTAAGTTATTGTCACTAGTGTGCATGAGGTGGTGATGGGTGTCCATGCAGGTCTGTGATGGGGGTGCATGCATTGGTGTTGCAAGCAGGGCTTGGTATTGGGATGGGTGGGTTGTGATGGTGGGGTATATGTGAGGTGGTGGAGTGATGGGGATGAGGGAAGGGGTAGGAGTTTGTGATGGCATGCAAGTAGGGGGGGTAAAGTAGTAAAGATTTGACTTACAAGAGTCCAGTCCTCCTGCTACTCCTGCCAGGCCCTCAGGATGGATGATCGCCAAGACTTGCTCCTCACATGTTGTTAGTTGTGGGGAAGGGGGTTGGGGTCCACTGCTAGTCCTCTGTACAGCTATCTGGTGTCTTGCTACCACGGAATTCACCTTACCCCGTAGGTCATTTTACCTCTTCCTGATATCATCCCTTGTTCTGGGGTGCTGTTCCACAGCGTTGACCCTGTCCACGACTCTCTGCCATAGCTCTATCTTCCTAGCAATGGACGACTTCTGCACCCTGTGATCCAAATAGCTGTGGCGATACCCAGATGTTTTCCTCCACCATGGCCCTTAGCTCCTCCTCAGCGAATCTGGGGTGTCGTTGTGGTGCCATGGGTGTAGTGTGAGTGGTGTGTGTGAGGGTGTGTGGGGTGATGTGGTGGGGTGTGTGCTGAGAGGTGCGTGGATGGTGTATAAGTGAAGGTGTTTTGTGGCTCAGATTCAGTGGGTGCTCCTGGCTTGTCTCTCTCTCAGTTGTCAAATTCTTTGGGTCGTAAAGGGTTTTGGGCAGTGTGTGTGTGTGTTTTATAGTGTTGTGGGTGTGTGGGTGTGGTGTGTGTATGTGTGTCAGGTGTGTGTAGTTTGAATTGTCCAATGCAGTGTTGTTTTGTTAGTGTGTGTGTATTTTGAGCACGGCGGTCTGTACCGCCAGTGGTTTACCGCGGTTAAATGTTTGCCGCAGTGATCCGTGGGTCATGATGCTTTGGGCGTATTTCCGTTGGCGTAATGGTGTGGGTTTTGCTACCGCCAGTTTATCACTGACCTTTGGGCTGGCGACTTATGTGTGTGTCTGTATAGTGGTGGATTTCTATGTGTGGGTCATAATACCCGTAGTGGTATACCTCCACCATCGCGGTATGTTGGCAGCACTCAGCATGTTGGTAAGCGGCACTTACCGCCAATGTCATAATGAGGGACAAAGTTTCTATGATGTGTAGCTGAGAGTTTTCTATTGTATACTAAGTAGGCCACGTTTTTGCTGTGAATACCGTTTTTCCCAAGATGGAAGTCATTTCTATCACTCATCCTGATTCCACCCTCTGCCCATCTTCTCCTCTCGCAAACTGCAGCATGCAGCCAAGCAGAGATGTGATGGTTTATTTCCTCTGTTAATATTATTCTGCTCTCAGTCACCTTTCCCTGTTCCATCATGATTTGAAACATTTACAAGGTCGTTTTATTTGTTCACTGTGCTCCATTCATTCACATAATGCATTCTTGTTCATTTATCTAGCTACATTACAGCATTTCTGGACAAGAGTGCTGAATAACTATTCATGTAGTTGATTAGCGCTTAGGTGTTAAGGTAATGTGACATTTATTTTTACATATGCTCCCATATGCTCACATCACAGTGAGTCCATGGTTTTTGCAGTTTTAAATGCAAAATAAATATATATTTAAAAAACCTTGATTTTGGGAGCAAGCCAAAAGACTTCCCTGAAGACCTAGATGCTGCTAGGGATGATGTGCATTCTTATTTCGATTTTACTGCCTGTTTGGGACATAGGATAATTTATTATTTTTGCCTACGCATAACTGAGCATTTGAGAGCCTTTATGGTATTGACTTTATTTTTAACTTTTCACCGATCTAAAGCTCAGTTATTAAGTGGCCCAAATACAGGGACACATTGCCTCATGAAATTGATGTTTGCCACTGTCTCCAATGCAGGGAAATGTGGGAAATCTGTTTGAGGTAAATTTCGGGGTGTCCAGATTTTGGGGTACCCAATTTTGCTCCTACACCAGAATTTATGCTGATTATTTAAAATATATATTTTTATTGATTTCATGAAACAAGCAACACAAAAACATAAGGGGCACTGGATGTGCATCCAGAAATAAAACAAAACTTTGAGAACCAACCCACCTTCCCCTCCTCCCCTCCCGAGACTTCAATCAGCCAGTACATTACGTGAGTACAAGAAATAGATAAACCCATAGCAGAATTCCAGATAGCCATATCGGATGTACATCCATCACGACACCCGCTGTCAAGCAACCAATGCGTCCTGGTTCTGTTCCACACCTTCTCCCAACAGCTCCAGTACTTGATGCCGGATCCAACCACCCAGGTGAAACTTATGAAACTTTTGGGGGCTGCCTCTACTGGCATTTGTGACTTTTTCTGCCACAAAGTAAATTTAATGCATCGTCTCCATTCCTGTATCTTTGGGCACTCGCTTACCCCCTAGTACCAGGCTATATCTATCTTTGCCACCACCAGACCCAGTCCACAGACAATTAATTTGCCCTTTGGAAAGTCCACATCATTAGGGATCCACAAAAGGATGAACTTTAATTCAAGTGAGATGTGTTCCTCATGCATATCAGTGAGTTCCCCAATGATCCTCTTCCAGTATCTGTGGATTAGTGAGCACTACCATAGTGTGTGGAGGAAAGATCCAACCTTGCCCATCCAGCTCAAGCTACATGTCGATTATTTGGATTGTTATTTGGGAAGATTGTGACTTTGTGCATGATGCAGCACAATTGTGTCTGAGGTCATGTTTGCTCAGGGCTTGCAACACGTTTGCTTGTACATGTAAACAAATGTCCAGCCATATGAGGCTTTTTTGATCTATTTCCATCTTTTTGCAAATCACCGGTGTAGCCAGTCACTGTCATATGAAATGTGTAGGAAAGGGAGAATGTTTACTTTCTTGCACATTTCTTGTGATTAATTTCTAAAAATTGTAATGACCCCTTTTCAGTTTTCCTGTACATATCACACATGCATGTTAGTGTCATACTTCCACACTGCACAATAGCAGAATGTAATTCACTTACCTCATGTGCTGTGCTCTTAGCAGACTACCCCTACACACCCTCAATTGAAATACTGTCTATTGAACGGATCTATGTTATCCTGAAATCTAGAAATCAATAGACCCACTTGGTAAATAGCATTGTTTTCTGCTGCAAATTACAAAGACTTGGAAACAGTGACTGAGTGTATGGGAGTGAATAGAATTTTGAAGAAATCAAGGGGCATATTTATACTCCATTTGCACCAAATTTGCTTCTTTTTTTAATTCCAAAAATCTGGTGCAAAACTAACTACATTTTTACATTTTGACGTTAGACCCATTATTTAACGCCTGGGTCAGACCAGGCATTAGGGGACCTGTGGACCCATTTCCATGGTCAGACACCATGGAATGGGTCCAGAGATGCCCATCGCAAGCCCCGGAACACCCTCACCTCCCACCAGAGGGACACCGGAGGATAGGGGGCCCCATCCCAGATGAGTATTGGTAAGTATTTTCTTTTTAAATTAAAATGCCATTGGGGGCTCAACTTGGGGCCCCCTGCATGGTGAGGGTGCAAAGGCCATTTTCAGGAGCCACTTGTCCCCTGTGCTGGCCATTGGGGTGGTGGGCATGACTCAGACAGGAGTCATGTTTTTGGTGATTGTGCGCTAGGAAATGGCTCTAGTCTGGCCAGAGTTTTTTTTTTGCCTCACACCAGGCTTGCGCCATTTCCTGGCACACAACCCCCTCCTTCCCTAATGCCATGCCCACCCGGCTATCATCTTCTTCTAAGATACCAGCCCAAGTTTAGCGCTGGCTTGCGCCATTCCATAAATACGGCACCCAGCTGGTGACGTAGAATGGCACAAGACAGCGCTATATTTTTTTCTGCAAAACTGTGTTTGCACAGTTTTGCGGCAATATGTGCCCACATTCACAGCAAGGCACATTCAACAATAAAGGGTCATCAGTTATTGTAACCTTAGCATTCACAAACAGTAAAGGGCCACATGCCACGCTGATGACGTCACAGAAATATTCAAGAAATGGAAGACACATTAAACCAAACACTTCTATAGAGCTAGAATACACATCAACTGCTGTCTAGGATTGAGTAAATATCACTGACACTACAAGATGTGCATCCAAACAAGAGGGCCTGTGAAAAAACAAGGCACCTTTAGCAGAAGTGGAAGTTAAAAACATATCAGAGTTGTCTCGAGAGTCGCAGATTGGTGCTTCAGAAAAGAGGCATTGTATGGTTCCAAAGGAAGGTCATCTGTTTGCATATTTATCATAGCAGCTGAAGGGCGCTCAATGGGCCACATAAGAATTATGGAAGATCTGGTACAATATGCATTGGAGTGACAATAAGAAGCTTAGCTTGAACAAAACCAACAGCCAAAGGACCACAACCAGAAACCAGAAATGATGTAGCCAGGACACCAACAGGTATGAAGTATTATTAAACCTAGTCTACAGTGGTAACAGAAGTTATGTCAAGAGGTAATAAGGTGTCTGGGAAAATCAGCCATGAATGAGGGTGTGATATCATTTATGACCTGAGATGACCCACCTTCTTCTACTGTCCATGATACTGATATAGAAATGGAGCATACTAATGAAATACACCTGCACAATACAAAGTTGAGAAAGATAGCCATGATAAATGCACATGAGCCACCACTACAGTATTGTGTACAATGCCACAAAGCGAATAGTATCATAAAACAACTTCCCTTCCTGGTAATGCAAGATGTGTAAAACTGTGGGGAGTGATGATTAAACACACTGCTAAACAATAAAAGAATGATATATGGGTGCCCGTCTGTACTTCTAGTCACATGTCAAGTGAAGCCATTGAACAAAATGGCCGCCTGCTCATTTTGCCACAGAAGTATTGGACGTTGCGGGAAAGGGACTCCCCTGCAGCAAGTACATGATCATGGCCACATTGAAGAACATCAGTATATCAGAGTGAAATATGAGAGGTAACAACTTTCCGTTAGCATGTGTATAGCAATAGTAAATTTCATGCTTTCCACAAAACTTATAGAAGGTAGCAGACTGAGTTAGTCAACATCAGTGACAAGAAAGGTTACATGTAATTCATGTTGGGATTCATAAAGTCTGGTATGTGAAGTCATCTGATATTTCACATATATTCTGCAATGTAGGCACATTGTTGCCTTATGCAGCAGCTTTGTTGCCCACATGCCCAATTGAACCACATTAGACTCAGTTCACTGAACAATTATGCATGCTCTTTTCTGCATCAGCTCTAACATGCCATGGGTTGTTGCAGGCTACCATGTCTTGGCCACTACAAAGACACAACTGAGTGAAAGTCACATCCATCTCACAGAAAGTGACTATCCCAGTGCCAGCTCTGCAACATCATACAAAGTAAACAAAACTTAGGATTTCAATAACAGAGATGAGTGCGTGTCACTGTCATGGTCAACGTCCTATTCTCAAGGAGAGAAGAGCCAGCTACAGTTCATTTCATATCTGTTCTCATCAATATTTGTCTTGTATGGCCTTTTTCTCATGTTGTGCATTTTTGGTAGTTAGGTAGCTGCAGTCACAGAGTATCATGAATGAGCCATGAGTGTGGTTGTGTAAGTTTGCATTATCTACTTGGGCGGTATGCATTGGCTTTCTTCCTACTGATGTCTTTCTGTACTTTAGTGATTGCCTGGGTCCTCACATTTGTGCCTATGTGCCTATTCTAAGCATGTTTAATATATGGGTTGTGGTGATATAAATATGCATGCATTATAAGAGTCCTTTGATCTCTTTCTCCTGAGAAATGTTTTTTCCATATTTCAGAAATTTTTATTAGGTTTGTTTTTCTTGTGCTTTCAGTTTTTGAATTGCACACTACTTACCTACTTACGCCTACCACCCCTTCAGGGGTATAGGCCATTAACCAGGACTCTCCAGCCATCTCTGTCCTGGGCTTTTCTTTGAATCTGAATCTAGGCCCAACTCCTTGCAGTCAGCTTTGAGGCCTCAGTACCAAGTGTTTCTTGGCCTTCCTCTTTTACTTTTCACTTGGGGGGGGTTCCAAGTCAGGGTTTGCCTTGTGGATTTTGATGCAGGCTTGTGGAGAATGTGAAGTATACAGCCACAGCGTCTTTTCAGGATTTCTTCATGAGCAGGGAGTTGGAAAGTCTGTTGTAAAAGGTCACTGTTGCTGATGGTGCTTGGCCAGTGGATTTGGAGGATTTTTCTCAGACAGGTGTTAATGAAGGTCTGGACTTTGTTGGTGGTGGTCACTGCTGTCCTCCAATATTCTGCCACATAAAGAAGGACTGTTTTTATGTTGGTGTTAAAGAGCCTGATCTTGGTTTGAGGTATTAGGTTCTTGGTGCTCCACATCTTCTTTAGCTGAATGAAGGCAGCCCTTGCTTTGCCAATTCTTGCCTTGACGTAGATGTCTCTTCCACTCTGCATGTTTATGACACTTCCCAGATAGGTGCATTGCCTGCAATACTGACTGCAGTTGTGCTGGCAGTGTTAGCCTTCAGAATCTTGTTTTTCCCATGTGGATGTTGAGGCCAAGTTGTGCTGATGTGGCTGCCACACTGTTGGTCTTCTCTTGCATCTGCAAAATGTGATGGAGGAGTAGGTCCAGGTCAACAAGCGGCATCCGAGTGCCCATTGGATCCTGTTTCTTCTCCTTGTCGTGGATATCTTTATGATCCAGTTTAAGGCCAGTAGGAAGAGAAAAAGCAGGAGCCAACAACCCTGGTGGACTCAAGTCCTCACTTCAAAGCTGTCCATGAGTAGTGTTCTCTATGGACTATCTTGCATGCTATTCCCTTATAGGAGTTCCTGATTACTCTTACGAGTTTATCTGGCACACCGTATTGGTGGACGAGTTTCCAAAGGGTCTCTCTGTGTACACTGTTGAATGCCTTCTCATAGTCAATGAAGTTAACTTAGAAGTGGGAATTCCATTCCATCGACTGCTCAATGATGATGCCCAGTGTTGCAATCTGGTCTGTGCAGGATCTATCTTTGTGGAAGCTGGCTTGCTGGTCCTGCAACTCATCGACTTGTTTCTTCTTTCTGTTCAGGATGACGCTCTTGAACACTGTGCCTGGGGTTGAAAAAAGACTAATCCCTCTTTAGTTTGCACAGTTATGCAGGTCACCTTTCTTGTGGATATTGATGAGATATCCTTTCTTCCAGTCAGATGGCAACCTTTCCCCTTCCCAGAACCTTCCAAACACGGAGTAAGGGTAGGAAATCGTAGACTAAGAGCCTGATTTATATTAGGGCAGATGGCACACCTTTCTGCCACTAGGCCGGAGTAAATTACTCTATCTTCATGACGGAGGGGCCGCTCTCATAATTTAAAAATGACCGCCAAGTAGGCAGTCATTTATAAAAGCTTTGACAGGAACCACTGTCATGGAGGATCATGTCAATGCATACTACTCTGTGTTATGGGGCTGCGTCAACAGAACGCAGCCCTGTAGCACGAAGTATTCTTTTTTCCCTTTACAAAAAGGGGATGTTCTTTTTGTAAAGAAAAAAAGTAGTGCTCCTCAAACCATGCTAGTCTCCTCTGACAGGGGCAGCATCATTATGATTTAACTGTCCCTCAATGCCAGGTTTTGCCTGACAGTGAAAGACAGTAAAAAATGACTACATTTCGGCTATTTAAATTGGGCAGGTGGACATGTAGGCGTTGCTCTGACAACTCTAACTCCCTAGGGCCGTTAGAGAGGTTTGGCCATGGCAGAGATGGAGTAGTCTTCGTCATGTCAAAACTGAAGATTCACCTGCATATATATTGAGAAGGCGGGCCGCTGTGTTGGCCAGGAGAGAATTCAGTTGCTGCCACAATGAGTTGCCTTTCAGCTAACATGTCAAACAGGCCCTAATATTTGATGTTTGCTTTGCTAACTAAGCCCTTTGCACTTAGCAATGTAACTTTCCAGATAAGTGTAAGATTGTGAAACACAACACATAGTGCATTGGAAACTACCTTTTCTCCTTTGTGGTTGGCTATGCAATTCCCTACGGGTTCCAGATTGGAGAGAAGTTACAAATATGCTTGGTGACAGGTAAAAATGTATTGTGGCTTGAATTGTTGCTATGCATCCTCTCCCTAGTTTCCTGTTTCCTGCTGCTCAGCCAGTGTGAGTGTGATGTAATGGAATGTTGATGTGTGCCTGGTTGGGATGAATGTCAGTTGGAGACAGTGGGCTGAGCAGCAAGGGTGCTGCTCCTGGTGCAGCATTTACATAGGCATTTACCACCTTACTTATTGTCTGTAACTAAGACTTTATTCTTCAAATTTCTTAAAACGTTTGTTACAGATCAACGTAGGGTCTTTCTTTGATTGCAACAATGGCGCTGATTGGAGAAAGAATCTAGGAGTGTAAGGAAATTGAAGAGGAAGTGAACTTGCAGAGGAAAACAAGGAGAAGATAGATTGAAGGCTTAAAAAGAAAATGGACATTTAAAGAGCAAAAGTAGACACCCTGTGCCTCATCAGTGTCTTTAACCAATGGACAGCCTGGAGATTGCGAGGATTGTCTACTTAACGGTTCACAGAAGAACAGAGCATGCAGCATTCATGATGTGTGAACCAGCAGTGAGTAGCATTAGCCATTTGACACACTGAAGTGCAACTTTATGGTACACTGTAAGTAACAGTAATGGATGGCAGTGAGAGCCTATGGATGGATGCCAGGGGACTCATGTTAATGCAACCCACTAGCATTGTTTAGCGGCAGGATTGTAGAGTGCTTGGGAGGCGCTTAAAGTGCTGTGTTGTAACTGTTTTCCACAAGCAGTTTTGAACAGTTGTGGTCTAAGCTAGAGGAGCAGCTTGGATCGATGAACTGTGATCAAGCCCTATCTAGTGACGTAGAAGGGCACGCTTAGACGCAAGTCTCTGACTGTTGATGTGATAGTTATTTGAAAGACATATTTACCAGTGCATGCAATGCACCAGGAGACAAGCTGGTAGACCTTTTTGTGCGCGTGCTATTTGTGAAAATAACGCACGAAGGGAGAGTGACCAGAGTGTGAACCAGAGTGGGAATTGATGCTGAAGCTGCTGTCAATGACTGCAATGACAGCACATGAGTAATAGTAGGGCAAGCATGCGCTGCCTTCCTATAAACAGCACCTGGAACCTGTAAGGTCATTGAGGAAGTGTATGCTCGAGGCATGCAGCCGCTATGACAGAAAGTGAGTGCAGGGTTTGCCTTCTAGTTTCCTTGTGTTCATATTGATCTCACAGTCCTCTGGTCCTGCAGCCACGATTCCCATGGAAACTATGAGACAGATGGAGAGGGCAGGATGATCTAGTATTTATGAGGAGTGGCAGTATACTCATCGTCTAAATATGTCAATACAGAGTGCATCATTGCGAGAATGGAATATTCTGGGACATTATGCTTCACAGTTCTGCATGTAATTTCGGGTGAGAGGTGGCTCACTGGGGTCAATGACTACTTATCAGCCAGAGAGAGAACTTTTAATGCTGATATATTTTAAGATGCTGCGATTATTTTGAGATGTTTAATGCTATACTGATGTTACCTGCTAAAGAATAGTTTTCTTTTAATGTTGATTTCATTGGATACTCTGACAATTTGAATGCTGCATTGAATTCTGCGTTATGTTTCTTTTGTAGGAAATAATTCTAAATGTTGTTACTGCATACTGAGTTAAATTTTATAAATGCCATGTTGAAATTGTATATTTGGGTAATGTGTTCCTGTGTGGTATACAGGTAGAATGAGAAGGTACCTTATTTTGGGATGAGTAGTATTAAATTAAATGTATTGTCCTGTGGGTGGAGATGAGCGAGGGTTGGATGATACCCTTTGCCTACTGAGGTTGAAAGATACCCACTTTGTTATGATAGTGAGAGTTGAGAGACCTACTTCCAAATCCATGCAGTGTCCTGTGGTTCTAAGTGCAAGTAGTATCCTGTTATACAAAGATGAGTGAGGGTTGAGAGTTACCTTTTGCCTACTGTTTGAGTAAATGTGAGTGGAAGACACCCGTCAAGTTCAAATTTGATATATTATCCTGTGGTGCAAAGACGGTTGGAAAAGACCCTTTAAGGAATTGCTACCTGGTTTTATGAGACAATTTTATGAATTGCTACCTGAGTATACAAGATGCCCTGTGCTTCAGGGATGAATGTGGGGTGAAAGAGACCCTTTCCAATGGTCACAGGATACCCTATGTTTCGGGGATGAGTGTGGAGTGAGACCCTTTTCTATGCTCACAAGATGCCCTGAGTTTAGGGGATGAGTGTAGGTTGAAAGATATATTATTTTGTCTACTGCATTGAGGGTTGAAAGATACCTTTACTTGGTCTACTGCAGTGAGGGTTGAAAGATACCTTTACTTGGTCTACTGCAGTGAGGGTTGAAAGATACTCTTATTGTGCGCAAGATACTGTTGGGTTGTAAGAGACCTTTTGCTTACTTCTTTGATAAGAGTTGAAAGATGCCCATTATATATTTGTTATTTTCTGAGCGGGAAAATGTGTTGCATTCTGATTTAGGCATAATTCACTCTCTGTCTCTAGTTTCCCTGATACCTGCTGCTCAGCCAGGGTGTGTGTAATATTGTAAAATGTGTATGTATTTCTGGAGAAATCAGTTGGAGAGAGTGGGCTGAGAGGCAGGATGCTGCTTCTGGTGGGGCATTGATATAGCTTTGGAGGACTGTTTGATAATTTATTTCAATCCTCAGTTCTTTTTAGGGTTGAGCGCAAAACGCTCTGTCCCTGGTGTAATCTCTCTGTGGGCTTTTAACTACTCCCATATCATGCCCATCGGTTTGGTTGGGTCGTGGGCTTGCCTTTTAAAATTCGCTTAATTTAAGTAGTAAAAGGCATATATACGTCATACCTTTTCTGTTGTTTAGCCCTCCTTGAGCGCCCCGGCCAACTACTGAAAACATACGAGGCTCCATGTTTTAAGTATTGTTTCTGGACTACTTTTTCTCTTTAATTTGTAGGCATCGTGATCTCCCTGGGCAGTAGTTGAGCGCTTTGCATGACATAGACCCTGTTACACGGATATTTGCACTTTTGCTGGTTACATGGATAATTGCACTTTTGCCAGTTACATAGATAATTGCACTTTTGCTGATACGTTTCACTGCAAGCTAATTTCTGTTTCCTTTTGTGTGTCTGCTTTGCACTCATGGCAGCCGTCGGCTTGCTTATGTGAAACTGCTTCCTTTTAAGTTTATGTGGCAAAAAAAGTCCGGTTAGTTATGTGAAACTGTTTTACTTTTCATTTTCAGTTTATGTGGCAAGAAAAGTCCAGTTATGAGTTTACAACGCTAATAGCTTCAACTCGAGCAAACGCAAGATCCATAGCATTGCAAATACTGTTTGATTGTTGATTTGTTTGTTTGAATGTTTACTTCCATTTGTGGTCCTTATGTTATAGGACTATGTTTATTTTCATCATACCAAGTTTAATATTTTAAATTGTTTCCTTAAGGAGAGGCAATGTGTTGTGACTTGAATTGTTGCTATGCATCCTCTCCTTAGATACCAATTCCCTGCTGCTGAGCCAGTGTGAGTGTAATGTAATAGGTTGTTGCTGAGGGCATGGCTGGAATGCATGTCAGTTGGAGAGAGTGGGCTGAGCAGCAAGGATGCTGCTTCTGGTGGTGCATTTAAATAGGCATTTACCATCTTACTTATTGACTGTAACTAAAATTTTATTCTTCAAATAAACTTCTTAAAAAACCTACGTTACCTGCCTACTGAGGCATCATGATTACATCTTTGATTTCAACAAGTATCTTTAACCAATTTCAAGATCTTGATTAGGCACAATACAGGAATGCCTAAATTGTTTTTTATTGTATTGCAGCATTTTTATATTGCCTACTAACCCTTTGTGGGGTGCTGAAAAGCGTGCCTACATGAGTAGCATGCTACACCATCTAGGGCATGTGGCTGGAAGTATGCTGTCTTTGATTTGATCCTATGTGGGAAGTTTTTCCATGTCATGTGTGATGACCACAAAGGTTTGGTTATCATGCTATGGAACGCAGCATGTAGCAGTGTGTTGGATGATGAAATGTGAGAGATAGATGCATAGTTTATTGTTGTTCATTTTGCTATTAGCTTTGAACAGCTCTACCTGTCCTTTTATGGAATTTCATATGATATAGTCTGCGTCGCTGGCTACTCACTAGGAACTCCATTCTGAGATTTTTTATATAGTTGTGGTTCTGAGCTTGCATGGCTGGAGGGGGTAAGAAGTTGAGCGATCTGTTCTTAAGTGCATTTTTATAATCATCCCATATTTGAGTGTCTTTCTAAGATGTAAAGAAACAGTCAGCTTGTATAGATATTTAGGATCTGCAGTGGTGGAGTATATTAAAGCCCTCTGAATTGTCCAGCAGTGTGTGACAGATTTCTTCAGTTATTCCATGCCAGTTCATTTTGTGATGGCTGTTTTTTGGGTTGTACAGTGCTGTTGATGGACAACTCCAACAGCAGATATGTCTTATGTGAATTTAAGAGGTATAAGTTACAATTTGTTGTTGATCGCTGGGTATTATGGTTTTAGAATTATTGTGGGCCATAACTGTTATATATGCAAATAAATAACTATATAATGCCATGGTGAACTATATGTCAACCTTTAGCTTACCAGCATCTCAAATGCAGTTTGCTAGATGAGCTATTTGCAATTTGTGGATTATAAGGTGAGGATTTCTCTTCAGAGTGCAACTGTTTTCTGCACTCTATTGCTGAGATGCGTGTGGTGCAGTTATCTGGGAAATAGCCATGTCTTCAACTGTCTTTAGAAGTGTATATGCTTCTAATATTGTTCAGCAGTGAGTTACAAAGCTTGGCAAATTGTACTGAGAAAGCAGTGTCTCCTACAGACTTCTTATGGTAAGTTAGCATGATAAATGGGATAAGCTGGGGTCCTTTTCCTTGGGAAGCTTTGTGCACAATGCAAAGAACACTTCCCTTCTAGTTATAGGTAGCCAGTGGAGCAGTGCAGGACTGTAGCAATTCATTCTCTTGGGTGAAGCAGAGTAGAAATTCATTTTAAACCACTAGCAGGAGAGCACATATAAATTAATGTACTGTTTGATGTAATAAGGATTCATTTTTCAGTAAAATGCACAGTTGATAATCAGTAATAGTATCTTTGCCAAGGCAGGCATGTTCTTCTAGAGACCTAGCAGTTAGTCATCCTGCCCTATTATTGGACTACTTTCCTCTGGTAGCCATTAGGAAATATACACGGGTCTCCTTTTCAGGACTCCTTGATTTAATAAATGCTCCTTCTGTGTTGTGATAACTATATTAACCCAGTTTATTTTGGTTACACAGAACTCAGAAAATCAAGTTAATAAAGATGAAAGTACATAAAAATCAACTAACCCGTGGAGATCCAAGCCAATGCTCAGTGGGAGTGAAGTGAGCCATAATCTCCCCAAAAGTGTCTCAGCACAAACTAAAGATGATTAGGTCTTGCTCTTTGTGTCCATCACTCTCGTGCGTGTGCTTGTCATGAGTGTACTTAGGTGAGTTATTCTCTTTAACTTGCACAACCAACTTTGTGATTTACTTACTCACACCACGGCATGTGTCAGTTTCCCGATAGGAGCTTGTAGGCACTGTAGCAGGGTTTGTGAGAAGTGTAGTTTCATCTAACATTTACATTGTCTACGTTTTCCTAGCATTAAACGTGGTCCACCATTCCTCTGCATAATTGGCGTTTTGAAGAGAGCTGATTTGGTGGGTTTGCAGACCAACCTAGTCTAGACCTTGCAGGACAAATGGGTAGCTGCTCAGGACTCTTTTAGCTACTACAATTACATTTGCTCCCAGAGTATCTTCTGCATAATTTAGCACTCAGTTCCTTAATGTTGCTGATGTCTTCCTTGGAGAACATGTGGTTGGCTGAAGCCTCAGTTAAGAGGGCTATTTCTTGATGAAACAAACAATCATACAACTGTAGGAGGCAGTTTTTTAGGAAAGTTCTTAAGGACCCATCGTAGAACAACATCTAAAGCGTAGTCCAGGCCTTTGACTTTCTACTGTGCAGCATAGTTTTACACTGCAGAGAAGCTGACTAGAAGACATTCATTGCATGACTGATATAACAAAAGGCAATGGCGGTCGTGTTGTAATGGAATAGAACTTTGTAGTTAATTGCTCACCAACATACCTATAACCTTCCATGTTTGTTAATTTTGAATTTGGTTGTGGTTTTTTCACATGGGTGGTCAGTCTGCACAATCTGTGTTTATATTTTTATATCTCACAAATGTTTGTGATACCAAATAAATATGATGTTTACATTGGAACCTACTGTGCAAAGGTAACTGTTAGAAATTAGGTCTTTGGTTGGCAGTCAGGTTACCCCCTGTCCAAGCAAGGACCCTCACTCTAGTCAGGGTAAGTCACACGCAATCCAAATTATTCTGTGCCCACCCTCTGGTAGCTTGGCACTGAGCAGTCAGGCTTAACTTAGAAGGCAATGTGTAAAGTATTTGTGCAATAAATCATATAATAACACAACATAGCACCACAAAAATACCCCACACAGTGTTTAGAAAAATATATAATATTTATCTGGATATTTGCAGTTCAAAACGATCAAAGATGCAATAAGTAAAAGTGATATAATGGGGGTCATTCTGACCTCGGCGGTAAAAGGCTCTTACCGCCGGTCAGAAGACCGCCATTCTACCGCCGCGGCCGCGGAAAGCCGCCACGGTCATTCTGACCAACAACTGCCAAGCCGCCAAAAACCCGACATCCACGGAAGGCCGCCTCATCAGCGGGCAGCGATAAACTGGAGATGACCAAACCTCCACCGCCACGCCAACACAAACACGCCCAAGCCATTACGACCCACCAATCCACGCGGCGGTCTTTCAGCAGCGGTATTCCATTGGCGGTACACACCGCCGCGGTCAAAATACACACCCAGGCTCCAAAACCCAGCCACATTGGACAATTTGAAATACACACACCTGATACACATACAAACACCACCCCCACACATCCAAGCAACTATAAAACACACACCCACATCACCCACAAACCCCCACTAGTTGGAAATCGGAGAGAAGGCGAGAGAGAGAGAGAGAGAGAGAGAGAGAGAGAGAGAGAGAGAGAGAACATCAATCGAAAACCCCAACACACACAGGAACACAACATCATCAACCACACCACATCTACGCATACATCACCACACACCACCACTCACATCACCGCAAACACCACCCCACACCTCATCCACACCACCCCATGGCACCCCAAAGACACCCCCGGTTTTCTGACCAAGAACTCCGGGTCATGGTGGAGGAAATCATAAGGGTAGAGCCCCAGCTCTTCGGCACACAGGTGCAACACACCACAATAGCCAGGAAGGCGGAGCTATGGCAGAGGATTGTCGACAGGGTCAACGCTGTGGGACAGCATCCCAGAAACCGGGAAGACATCAGAAAGTGCTGGAACGACCTACGGGGGAAGGTACGGTCGATGGTCTCCAGACACAACATCGCTGTGCAGAGGACTGGCGGCGGACCACCACCCACCCCTCCCGAATTCACAGCATGGGAGCAAGAGGTCTTCAACATCCTGCATCCTGCGGGCCTCGCTGGAGTAGGCGGAGGAATGGACTCTGGTAAGTCTAGTCTCAACTACTCCCCCCCCCCCAACCACCAGCATGCCAACCCACACCCCCACCCTCACCCCCAAACCCCCAGCACACAGCCTCCCTGCCAATGTCTCACCACCACAACCCACCCAACCCAAAACCAAACCCTGAATGCCAACACAAACCATGGACACCCATCACCTATGCATGACCACTGCACATACCCATCCCCCCCACAAACCACCCTCACAACTCCTGCCACAAGGGGATGCCAGCACTGAGGGACAAGGGCACCCACAAATCGCACACCATGGAACACACAGAAGCAATAACCATACTCTTTCACCCCTGCAGGGCCCGAACGCCAACACACCGGCCAGGAGGGTCCAGATATGTCCATCCCACCCCCAGAACAGGCCCGCAGTGAGGACAGCAGCTCTGTCGACCTGGAACCTGATGACCAGCCCGGACCATCGGGGACCTCTGGACAGTCGGTTCCCCACACACAGACACAGGCCACAGCAGACCTAACCCCCTCTGGGAATATCAGCACCGCTCCCACCCAGCGGGCCCATGCCTCTGTCTCCAGGACAGGTCAATCAGCGGTGTGTCCGCCACTACAGGGCACCCAGGCTGACCCAACACCCCAACAACAACAGGGACCTGGGGGCAGTGGTAGCGGGCACACCGTCCAGGGGACAGAGGCCCGGGGAAACAGGGCAACTGGGAGGGCTGCAGTGCGACAGGGGGGGGAGGACAGGCCCAGGGAACCGACTCTCCAAGAGGCCCTCACCACCATCATGGGAGCATACCACCTCTCCCAGGAGACAATGGCGACGGTAATGGCCAGGTTCCAGGAGATCCAGGCACAGCAGGAGGAACGGTACATGGGGTACAGAGAGGAGCTCAGGAACATCGTCCAGGCCCTGAACCTAATAGTCACCACATTGAGGGACCATGTGGCACCCCAAAGGGCCCCTGTCACCAGCCCGGACCAGGAACAGCCTACCACCTCCGCCGGCGCTAGTGGACAGGAGGCCCCCACACAACGCCGGGCCACCAGAACCCCACCTCCTGCTGAAGATCAACCAACCCGCAAGAGGAGCCTGAGATCACAAAGGAAGACAGAGTAGGATGCCAAGACCCCCGCCAGCCTAAGATCCCCCCGGATGTCATACCACTGTCCCACATCGTCACCCTGTCCAACCTTGAACTGCCCCTGCTCCATCCTTCCACAGGCATATGGACAATGCACCTGTGCGACCGAGAACTGGACTCTGCCATGGACATCACTCCACCCCCACCCATCACCGTTTTACTATCATGGACCTATATGTAGCACTTTAAATAAATCACTTATTGCACATAAAACACTCAGGAGTCTGCTTGTATTCTTAACAAATGTATTATGCATAACGGGTCAAAAATGTGCAGTTACTTTGTGATGACAACATACCAATGTCAAATAGCTTTACTCCATTGCCGAACGAACCAGAAGTCACGCAGTGGGTCACACAGCTCTGAAAAGCCAAGGGAAAGTCACAATTCAGTTGAAAGGAACTGGGGGGAAACACAGAAAGTAGAGATGCAGGAGGCCAGAAGGAAATGTAAAATTACATGGGGGATTCTCACCTGGGTGCTACTGAAAATACTGTTGTATGACCGTGTCCCTGTTGTCCGTGTCGTCCCCGTCGTGTTCCTCCTCTTCACTCTCCACAGGCTCCACAGCTGCTACGTCACCACCATCTGGACCATCCTCCTGCAGATAAGGCACCTGGCGTCGCAATGCAAGATTGTGAAGCATACAGCAGGCCACGATGATCTGGCACACCTTCTTTGGTGAGTACATGAGGTATCCCCCTGTCATATGCAGGCACCTAAACCTGGCCTTCAGGAGGCCGAAGGTCCTTTCTATGATCCTCCTAGTTCGCCCATGGGCCTCATTGTAGCGTTCCTCTGCCCTGGTCCGGGGATTCCTCACTGGGGTCAGTAGCCACGGCAGGTTGGGGTAACCAGAGTCACCAATTAGCCACACACGGTGTCTCTGTAGCTGTTCCATCACATAGGGGATGCTGCTATTTCGCATAACATACGCGTCATGCACTGACCCAGGGAACTTGGCATTTACATGGGAGATGTACTGGTCAGCCAAACAGACCACCTGGACATTCATAGAATGGTAACTTTTCCTGTTTCTGTACACCTGTTCATCGTCTTTTGGGGGTACTAAGGCCACATGGGCCCCATCAATGGCACCAATGATGTTGGGGATATGTCCAAGGGCATAGAAGTCAGCCTTCACAGTGGCCAAATCACCCTCCTCAGGGAAAATTATGTATCTCCGCATGTATTTCATCAGGGCAGACAACACTCTGGACAAAATCTTAGAAAACATAGGCTGAGACATCCCTGATGACATGGCCACTGTTGTCTGAAAAGACCCACTTGCCAAGAAATGGAGGACTGACAGAACCTGCACCAGAGGGGGAATTCCTGTGGGTTGGCGGATGGGGGACATCAGTGCTGGCTCCAGCTGGGCACACAGTTCATGTATAGTGGCTCGGTCAAGTCGGTAACAAAGTATTATATGACGTTCCTCCATTGTCAACAGGTCCACCAGCGGTCGGTACACGGGAGGATTCACCCTTCTCCTCGCAAGTCCCAGCGGACGGTGCCTAGGAAGGACAACATGGAGCACAGAGTCAAACAACCCACAGGTACGTAACTACAGCTTGCACAGTACACGATTGTCAATGCATTGAATGGCTTGTATGAGTGGCAATGCAAGGCCTAGGCCTGTGTGACGCAGTAGTAATTAAGCCCTGTGGTCCCTTGTAATGGCGGCTGCCTGACCTGAGAAGTGTGACAATGGGATGTGAGGTCAATGCGCTGGCGTGACACACCGTGGCGGTAGGCGGTCGAAGACCGCGGCGCAAAGCCGCATTGGTTAACATCGAACCCTATGGGTTTCACAGGCCAATGTCTAGCTGCGCCGGCGGTCGTGGAACACACCGCGGCGGTACGCGCCGCCGCGGGCGTGACCGCCATTTTCTATCTGATTAATCACTCGAGACCTGATCATCCACAGGAGAGGACCTATACTGCAAGTGCTGCTGTGACCTCGGTCTGGGAGATACAATGGCTGCTGCGACTGGGGAAAGGGCCCCTGCCTTCACGACAGAAGAGTTGGAGAAACTTGTGGATGGGGTCTTGCCCCAGTATGCGCGACTCTACGGTCCTCCAGACCAACAGGTAAGTACACTGTGTGCACGTTGCATGGGCTATGCCTGGGTTGTGTATGGTGGATGTAAGATGGTGGGGTGGGGAGCGAATGAGGAGTGCAAGGCACGACAGATGAGAGCATGTGCCACATGGAAAGGTTGGGGAGGGGGGGCCAATCGCATCTATCATGCGGAAAATTTATGATATTTCATTTTCCACCCTGTACATGTCAAATAGGTCAGCGCCCATCAGAAGATCGACATTTGGCGTGCCATCGCCAAGGAAGTCCGGAACCTGGGGGTCCACAACAGACAGGGCACCCACTGCCGCAAGAGGTGGGAGGACATCCGCCGCGGGACCAGGAAGACCGCCGAGTCACTGCTGGGGATGGCCTCCCAACCTAGGAGGGGTGCCAGTCGTACCCTGACCCCCCTGATGTCCCGGATCCTGGCGGTGGCCTACCCCGATTTGGATGGGCGCGTGAGGACATCACAGCAGACACAAGGGGGTGAGTATCAGCACATTCAGCTATCTTTACACGCAGTGGAGGCGTCTGGGTGGGGGAGGAGGGCTGTGGGTGACATTAGGCCAGGGCGCTTTCTGTAGTGTAGTCCCCTCCTTTAGGCATGGCCCTGTGCCCCCGCCCCCAACCTCTGTACGGTGCCAGGTACAGCTAGCCATGGTCCTGCATCACCCATGTGCGCGTTTGTTGTCCCTAGACCTGTTGGCCCAGTCACAAGTACTCAGTAGTGTACCCCGATTGCGCGGCTTAGTGCATGAGGCTCCTGTGTCTGTCCTCTCCGCCAACGGTGTTGACAATGCATGTACTCAACCTTTTATTATGTCTCCCCCCACCCTTTTTCTTTATCTTCTTGTGCATGTGTGCTTCAGCATCATCAGGCGGAGGAGACTTGGCAACGGAGCACGAGGGAGCTGCGACTCACAAGGCCCCGGTGGGCCATGGCACAGACACCGAGGCCACCAGTGATACGGAGGGCGAGGGGAGCTTCACAACGGGGAGCCGTGGTGAAACCAGCGACACCGACACGTCCTCGGAAGGGAGCTCCCTAGCGGTGGTGGCAACATCCGTGCCCCCCGCCTCTACAGGTACAGCCGCCACCCAGCGCACCAGCTCTGCCCTCCCAGCAGCCCCTCAGCCTACGCTCCGTGCCCGCTCGCCCAAGAAGGCGGGCGTCTCCTTCGCCCCAGGCACCTCAGGCCCTGCCACTGTTACCCCTGCCGCCCTCAGCGAGGAGGTCATTGACCTCCTGAGGACCATCATTGTTGGGCAGACTACCCTTTTGAATGCCATCCAGGGGGTAGAGAGGGAGGTGCATCGTAGCAATGCATACCTGGAGGGCATTCATTCAGGTCAGTCTGCCCATCAACGATCGTTCAATTCTCTGGCCTCAGCACTGACGGCAGCCATTGTCCCTGTTTCCAGCCTCCCTCTTCTAACTGCCTCCACCCTGTCTCTGTCTCCTGTTCCTCTGCCTATCCCATCCACACCATCAGACCAGCCTGCACACACCTCAACACCCATGGGCAGCTCTTCCAGACATAAGCACCACAGATCACACAAGCATTCACCCAAGCAACACCCAGATGCAGACATGCCAACAGCCACTACCACCTCTGTGTCCCCCACCTCCTCGTCTCCCTCCTCCCTCCCTGTGACGTCGCCACTCACACCTGCATGCACACCACCAACAGCCAGTACACCCATCACCAGCACACCCTCCATTACAGTCCGCACACGTGCAGTCACCACCCCCACTGCCGTTTACACGTCCCCTGTGTCCTCTCCCACTGTGTCTGTCACCCCCTCTTCCAAGACACACAAACGCAGGCAGCCACCCACCCAACAGCCAAGCACCTCACGACAGCCTCCAGTCCATGCACCTTCACCCACGGACAGCACACCTGACTCTCCTACAACCACCTCCTCTTCCTCCACTCCCATAACCACTGCACCTACCTTTTACCTTGGTCCTAAAAAGTGTTACCTCTCCAATCTTGACCTCTTTCCCTCACCTGACCCACCCCCTCCATCTGCTAAGAGTCCCAAGAGCACCTCAGCCACCACCAGCCCGGGTTCACATGTCAGCGTAGTCCATGGTTTTTGGAGTCCCCCCTTTGCCAGCAGTGAGACATCGGTCAGCAGCAAGGGGACAGCCAGCCCCCCCCCTGGAAAGAGGACCCGGAAAGTGAGGGGCCGCCGCGGGAGGAGTGCCACGGCTGCCCCCAAGGACCAAAGTTCGGACACTTCACCTGCCACAACATCCAGGGGAGGCAAGGCCCAGAGAGCCACAGCGAAGGAGGGCAAGGGCAGCAGGGCGGAGAAGTCAGGCAGCAGGAGCGCGACCAGGAGGGCCCCACAAGCCCCATCCCGGGTGTGAGGGAGGACACCCAAGGGCTCAGGACACCGTCACCGAAGGATCCAGCAACTGCACGGTCGGAGGGCGACTGAGCAGGGAGTCCTGCCCAGGTCAGACTCCCTGGAATTACAGGACAAACACCGCTGAAGAGGGCCCCGCCGTGCAGGAAGGCACCGCTGAAGAGGGCCCCGCCGTCCAGAAAGGCACCGCTGAAGAGGGCCCCGCCGTGCAGGAAGGCACCGCTGAAGAGGGCCCCGCCGTCCAGAAAGGCACCGCTGAAGAGGGCCCCGCCGTGCAGGAAGGCACCGCTGAAGAGGGCCCCGCCGTCCAGGAAGGCACTGCTGAAGAGGGCCCCGCCGTGCAGGAAGGCACCGCTGAAGAGGGCCCCGCCGTGCAGGAAGGCACCGCTGAAGAGGGCCCCGCCGTGCAGGAAGGCACCGCTGAAGAGGGCCCCGCCGTCCAGAAAGGCACAGCTGAAGAGGGCCCGCCGTCCAGAAAGGCACCGCTGAAGAGGGCCCCGCCGTGCAGGAAGGCACCGCTGAAGAGGGCCCCGCCGTGCAGGAAGGCACCGCTGAAGAGGGCCCCGCTGTCCAGACAAGCACCGCTGAAGAGGGCCCCGCCGTGCAGGAAGGCACCGCTGAAGAGGGCCCCGCCGTCTCAAGCACCGCTCCGCTGGGCCCTTCCTGTCAAGCACCGCTCCGCTGGGCCCTTCATCTCAAGCACCGCTCCGCTGGGCCCTTCCTGTCAAGCACCGCTCTGCTGGGCCCTTCATCTCAGGCACCGCTCCGCTGGGCCCTTCCTGTCAAGCACCGCTCCACTGGGCCCTTCATCTCAGGCACCGCTCCGCTGGGCCGCGCCGTCTCAAGCACCGCTCCACTGGGCCCTTCCTGTCAAGCAAAGCTCCGCTGGGCCCTTCATCTCAGGCACCGCTCCGCTGGGCCCTTCATCTCAGGCACCGCTCCGCTGGGCCCTTCATCTCAGGCACCGCTCCGCTGGGCCCCGCCGTCTCAAGCACCGCTCCGCTGGGCCCTTCCTGTCAAGCACCGCTCCGCTGGGCCCTTCATGTCAAGCACCGCTCCGCTGGGCCCTTCATCTCAGGCACCGCTCTGCTGGGCCCCGCCGTCTCAAGCACCGCTCCGCTGGGCCCTTCCTGTCAAGCACCGCTCCGCTGGGCCCTTCATCTCAGGCACCGCTCCGCTGGGCCCCGCCGTCTCAAGCACCGCTCCGCTGGGCCCTTCCTGTCAAGCACCGCTCCGCTGGGCCCTTCATCTCAGGCACCGCTCCGCTGGGCCCTTCATCTCAGGCACCGCTCCGCTGGGCCCCGCCGTCTCAAGCACCGCTCCGCTGGGCCCTTCCTGTCAAGCACCGCTCCGCTGGGCCCTTCATCTCAGGCACCGCTCCGCTGGGCCCCGCCGTCTCAAGCACCGCTCCGCTGGGCCCTTCCTGTCAAGCACCGCTCCGCTGGGCCCTTCATCTCAGGCACCGCTCCGCTGGGCCCCGCCGTCTCAAGCACCGCTCCGCTGGGCCCTTCCTGTCAAGCACCGCTACGCTGGGCCCTTCCTGTCAAGCACCGCTCCGCTGGGCCCTTCATCTCAGGCACCGCTCCGCTGGGCCCCGCCGTCTCAAGCACCGCTCCGCTGGGCCCTTCCTGTCAAGCACCGCTCCGCTGGGCCCTTCATCTCAGGCACCGCTCCGCTGGGCCCCGCCGTCTCAAGCACCGCTCCGCTGGGCCCTTCCTGTCAAGCACCGCTCCGCTGGGCCCTTCATCTCAGGCACCGCTCCGCTGGGCCCCGCCGTCTCAAGCACCGCTCCGCTGGGCCCTTCCTGTCAAGCACCGCTCCGCTGGGCCCTTCATCTCAGGCACCGCTCCGCTGGGCCCCGCCGTCTCAAGCACCGCTCCGCTGGGCCCTTCCTGTCAAGCACCGCTCCGCTGGGCCCTTCATCTCAGGCACCGCTCCGCTGGGCCCTTCATCTCAGGCACCGCTCCGCTGGGCCCCGCCGTCTCAAGCACCGCTCCGCTGGGCCCTTCCTGTCAAGCACCGCTCCGCTGGGCCCTTCATCTCAGGCACCGCTCCGCTGGGCCCCGCCGTCTCAAGCACCGCTCCGCTGGGCCCTTCCTGTCAAGCACCGCTCCGCTGGGCCCTTCATCTCAGGCACCGCTCCGCTGGGCCCCGCCGTCTCAAGCACCGCTCCGCTGGGCCCTTCCTGTCAAGCACCGCTACGCTGGGCCCTTCCTGTCAAGCACCGCTCCGCTGGGCCCTTCATCTCAGGCACCGCTCCGCTGGGCCCCGCCGTCTCAAGCACCGCTCCGCTGGGCCCTTCCTGTCAAGCACCGCTCCGCTGGGCCCTTCATCTCAGGCACCGCTCCGCTGGGCCCCGCCGTCTCAAGCACCGCTCCGCTGGGCCCTTCCTGTCAAGCACCGCTCCGCTGGGCCCTTCATCTCAGGCACCGCTCCGCTGGGCCCCGCCGTCTCAAGCACCGCTCCGCTGGGCCCTTCCTGTCAAGCACCGCTCCGCTGGGCCCTTCATCTCAGGCACCGATCCGCTGGGCCCCGCCGTCTCATGCACCGATGGGCCAATGACTGTGCCGGTTCTGTGTCGTGCTAATGTTCACGCTGCACTCGGCCCACCCTGCCTCCTCCATTGCTTGTGGAGACTGTTATCCACTTGATGGACTGTGACTTTGCACTCCCCAGGATATGACAGTGGGCAAGCCACCCACTGTAGAGACTTGAGAGACTGTGGCTTTGCACTAGCCAGGATTGGACGGTGGGCATGGTGGCCCCTTCTTGGATCTGGCGTCGTGGACTCATGTGGCTGTGGTGCCCCCCATTCCCTTCCCCCTGAGGTGCCTGTAGTTTTGTCATGTGATGCCCCTGCAGTGTTCTCTCCAACGGACTCAGGTCTCCTTTGTGGGCTTTGCCCATGTGTCGATACACTTCGGCCCACGGACATTTGCTATTTCTGTGACTGTGCGGGACTTTCTGCCTCTATTTCTTTCTCGGTCACGCAATGTTTACATTAGATAATATTTCCTTCATTTTCCTATTTTGCCATGTCTTCAATTAACCTATTTTGTACATAAATGTTGTTTCTCACTTGAATCATATCTTTTCGTTATTCCGGGGGGTTTGGGTGGGGTAACTTTGACTTGGTGCTCTGCATTGGTGTGTAGATGGTTGGGGGGTGGGTGTGATGCGTATGTGTGTGCCCGTAACCCTTCCTCCTCCCCCCCTCCCCTGTGTCGTAGGTGCGGTACTCACCGTTGTCGTCTGCGCCGGAGTTCGTACTCGTGGTAGATGAGCAGGTAGACGAGAGCGGGTAGGATGTGTAATTCGGGCTCCATGCTGTCCTCCGTCCTCGTGGAGTGTATAGAGGTGAGCGTTTTCCCGTTCGTAGTCTGTTTCCGCCGTGTTTTTATCGGCGGGGCTCCCGCCCCGGATGAGGTGGCGGATTGGTGAGTTGTGATAGGGTGGGCGGTACTTTGTCTGCCGCCTGCCTGTTGGCGGTGACCGCCGCGCTGTTTGTCTGTCCCGCCGTGGCGGTCGGAGTGTTAAAGTGGCGGGCTGTGTTGGCGGTTCCCGCCAGGGTCAGAATTCCATTTTTTTTACCGCCAGCCTGTTGGCGGGTTGGCCGCCGCTTTATCACCGACCGCCAGGGTCAGAATGACCCCCAATGTGTCTTAAGTCTTTTTAAAGCAAAGTCTCTTTCAAGCACAAAGTACCTGGTTCGCGTGAAAAATCTCCGCAAAGGGCCGCAGGGGAGGAGAAGCGTGGAAACAAAGGGGTGCGTCGTTTAGTTTCCATGCAGGGATGGCTGTGCGTTGACTTCCGGCACTCGGTCGTGGATCCTCTTCGGGTTGCGGGCTTTTCAGACACCCCTGGGTCTGTGCGAGGAATCCTGGGCTTGCGGAGCAAAGTCACAAGTGCTGCGTTGTTCCAGTGGGTGTTGCGTGGAAGTTTCTTCTGCACGGCAGGCTCTGTGTTGATTTCCCCTCTGTAAGTTGGGCTGCGTCGTCCCCGGTCGGCTGTGCATCGATCCGGTGGACCCTGCGTCGAAGTTCCGGTCACAAACCAGGCGCTGCGTCGATCTTCTCTTTGCAAAGTCGTGCTGTGTCTTTCGGTTCAGCGTGCGGTGAATTTCTCACCGCGGGGCAGGCTGTGCGTCGGTTTTAGCAAGCTATGCGGTGAATTTTCGCTGCACAAGGAGTCCAGTTGCAAGAAAAAAGTATTTTTGGTCCTGAGACCTCAGGGAACAGGAGGCAAGCTCTATCTGAGCCCTTGGAGAGCACTTCTTCACCACAGCCAGAGAGCAGCAAGACAGCAGTCCTTCACAGAAAGCAGTCAGGTGAGTCCTTTGGGCAGCCAGGCAGTTCTTCTTGGCAGGATGCAGGTTCTGGTTACAAGTTTCTTCTTCAGGAAGTGTCTGAGTTGGAAGGGGCCGAGGCCCTTTTTATATACCCAAATGTGCCCCATCTTGACATCCCCGCCGGCCCAGCGGGGATGTCAGCCGCAACATGGGAGCCGGCTCCTAATGGAGCCGGTGGTGTTGCGAGCGTGCGATGGGTGCAGCTGCACCCGTCGCGCTTTTCACTGTCTGCTGTGCTGTGCAGACAGTGAAAAGCAGGGTGGGGCTGTGTCTGGGGGCCCCTGCACTGCCTATGCCAAGTGAATGGGCAGTGCAGGGGCCCTGGGGGCCCCCGCAACTTCCCTTCCAGCAAGCCTTTCCATGTCGGTCTCTACCGCCATGGACAGGATGGCGGAAAGGGGACTCGTAATCCCCTGGGTTAACTGCCGGGACAACCATGGCAGTAAAACTGCCAGTCCTGGTGGTGCAACTACGATGCTTCCGCTGCGGTCGTAATTAGCAAGATTGTACCGCCAGCCTGTTGGTGGTACAATCGCCAAAACAACCCTGGCGGTCTTCGACCACCAGGGTTGTAATGAGGCACATAGTAATGTGTTTTATATGTCCTGACAGTGAAATACTGCTAAATATGTTTTTCACTGTTGTAAGTCCTGTCCCTCTCATAGGTTAACATGGGGGCTACCTTTAAATATGGGAGCGGATGGACATGTGGAGTTTGGGGTCCCTGAGCTCACAATTTTAAAATACATCTTTTAGTAAAGTTGATTTTAAGAATGTGTGTTTGAAAATGCAACTTTTAGAAAGTGAGCATTTTCTTGCTTATACCATTTCTGTGGCTCTGCCTGTTTGTTGATTCCCTGTCTGGGTCAGTTTGACAGTTGGGCTGGTTGCACCTCACACTAGACAGTGACACAAAGGGAGCAGGGTGTAGTCTGCATTTCCTGATGAACCATCTGAGCTAGGAGGGAAGGGAGGAGTGGTCACTCACACCTGAAAGGGCTGTGCCTGCACTCACACAATCCAGTCTCCAACCCCCTGGTGAGTGTCTGGGGCCTGGCCTGGGCAAGAGAGGATTTCACATTCAAAAGAGACTTTGCTTTGAAGTAGGCCTGCTTCAAAGGAGAAATGGGTATGAGAAGGGCACCCAAAACCACAGACTTTCGAACACTTCTGGAAACCAAGAGGAACCTCTGCCTGGAGAAAAGCTAAAGAGCAGAGGAAGAAGAGCTGTCCTGCTTGTGACTGTGCTTTGTGGAGCTATCCTGCAGTTGCTGCTTCTGCCAGAGTAAGAGGGCAAAGACTGGACTTTGTGTGCCTTCTATCTTGTGAAGAGCTCTCCAAGGGCTTGATTTAGAGATTGCCTCCTGTTGTTTGAATTCTCAGGGAAAGCAAAGACTTCTCTCTGCCAGCACCTGGAGTCTCTGGAGAGACTCGTACTCTGCCAAGTGGTGCCCATCCAGTTCCTGGGACACTGAAAGGAGAAGCTGGCAGCCCAAGAGTGAGAAATCCACACACCGACCGCTGTGTGGGAAAAAGATCGACGCAACTCCGAACTGTGGCTGAAAAATCGACGCACCACCTGCTTCATGGCTGAAAATCAACGCTTGCCTGCAACGTGACCAGAAGATTGACGCCCGGAGCTGGGGAAGCGACACACAGCATCGCTGGTTTTCGGATCATCGTGCAGCTGGATTTCTGACACAAACACCACTGGGCGTGTAAAAATGACGCAAGGCCTCCCCGGACCCGAGAGTGCTGACCGGATTGACGCATCGCTCTCCTGCGGAGAGAAGAATTGACGGACCTCGACCTGATGAAAGGAGAAATGACGCAAGGTCTCGTGAGTAAGTGAAATCGACACATCACAAGCCCTTTTTGACACACACTCGCCCAAGCGGGGTTATTTTTGACGCACCCACGGTACATTTTCATGCTAACAGTGTTAGTGCATGTTTAAAATTACATGAAGACTCTTTTTGCATTTTTTAGTGTTAACTTAACCTGTGTATTGTGGATTTTTGTTGTTTTGGCCTTGTTTTGTTAAGATAAATATTTCCTATTTTTCTAAACCTGTGTGGTGTCATTTTGTAGTGTTTTCATTAAGTTACTGTGTGTGTTGGTTCAAATATTTTACACCTAGCACACTGAAATTAAGCCTACTGCTCATGCCAAGCTACCAAGGTGGTAAGCAGGGGTTAGCTGAGGGTGAATCTCTTTTACCCTGACTAGAGTAAGCGTCCTTGTTTGGACGGGGGTAACCTGACTGCCAACCAAAGAACTAATTTCTAACACTCACCAAAGTCATATTCCTCCACATCTACTTTTGTAGAGCTTATAGCCTCAAGTTATATTATAATTTAACATTGACATCTTTTCCCACAACATTCATGTACAGCTCAACATCACTATTGTCAAAAGCTGCCTCTCACTCACCCTGTCTGGATGTCTCTGTATGATAATTTTCTTGTTAATTTCCTTATTCATTTGACAATTTCCACTTCTGTCTATTACCCAACACTGCAACATTGCCTATTGATCTCTCACAATTCATCAAGCTAAACTACTCATGCTTGATACCATCATGGAAAGAGAGAAAGACAAACAGTGCCTTATTTTCAAAGACATGTTGCTGTCCTGCTCTCTCCTAGCGCTGGCACACTTGTAGCTGCGTAGCACCAATGCAGTGACCCTTACAGTCATGGTGCGAGGGTGCCTGCAGTGTGATAAGGATAACTGACTGCATTGAGGTCAAGATAACGTTTGTGCAGTGTGGGGTACCTTCCTGAACAAAAACAATCCTTGGAGGCTTTTCCTCTTTCTGTGTGTCCTGCAGAATGCAGAATCATTAACAATAGGTCCTTTGAGGTATGAGCTTGTTTGGTGAAAATTTACTATCAACTTACTTCAGCCATTTTAGGAAGTAACTCTTTTTTTTGCTTGAATCTTTTTATTTCTTTTTCATATAGAGAAAGACAAATGCATATCATATATACGTCAACTACAGTGGGGAAGTTAGGGTTGCAGCGTCCACAACACCAGATTTAGGGCCTGATTCTAACCTTGGCGGACGGCGGAGGCGTCCGCCAAGGTTCCGCCGCCAAATGACCGCACCGCGGTCACAAGACCGCGGCGGCCATTCTAACATTTCCTCTGGGCCGGCGGGCGCTCTCCAAAAGAGCGCCCGCCGGCCCAGAGGAAATGCCCCTGCAACGAGGACGCCGGCTCAGAATTGAGCCGGCGTAGTTGCAGGGGTGCGACGGGTGCAGTTGCACCCGACGCGTATTTCAGTGTCTGCATGGCAGACACTGAAATACTTTGCGGGGCCCTCTTACGGGGGCCCCTGCAGTGCCCATACCATGGGCATGGGCACTGCAGGGGCCCCCAGGGGCCCCGCGGCACCCCCTACCACCATCCTGTTCCTGGCGGGAGACCCGCCAGGAACAGGATGGCGGTAGGGGGTGTCAGAATCCCCATGGCTGTGGAGCGTGCTCCGCAGCCATGGAGGATTCCCCCGAGCAGTGGAAAGTCGGCGGGAGACCGCTGACTTTCCGCTTCTGACCGCGGCTGAACCGCCGCGGTCAGAATGCTCGTGGGAGCACCGCCAGCCTGTTGGCGGTGCTCCCGTGCCGCCAGGGTCAGAATGACCCCCTTAATGTTTTCAATTATTTTGACCAGCAGTGAATCTTACACCTGTGGACGGTTAGAATGTACAATCAGAACTGAGGTGGTGATAGGCTAGGACTTTGAGACATCACATGCCACCAACTTGCGGGTAATTATCAGCATGAGAGAATTAATAGATCATTAGATCATCTCAGCAGGTGGCTATCTCACACCATACTGTGAAGAAGTTAAGATTCAAGATAAAGTTTATGTACAACAACATAACAATACAACAGGAACCTGCTCTAGAGTCCTTCCCCCGGCCACCCATTCCCTCCCCTCATTTACCCCTGCGTCTTCACCCAATCAATCAAAGGAGTCACACCAGCCCATGTCCATAGGACCCTTCTAAGCTCATTCCATCAAGCCCAACTCCCCTGGGGGTAAGAGCCAAGCATGCCCCCCAAAGGGGGCAAAGCTGATCCACTGCATTCAACCATCTCAACCCTCTGCCACCAGCGCAGTTGCCACATGCACAGCATCTGCGTCAAATCTTTGCTCTTGTTCCCGGAGCTCCCGCACAATCTCATCCAAGCTAGAAGCCAAGGGAAATTTGCGTAATCCCAAGTTAGCTTTCCTCCACAGCGCCACCCCCTCCGCCCACACCATAAGCAAACTCTTCCATGCTTCTATCGAAGGGGGCTCTGCAGATTTCCATCTCCAGGTGATGACTCGCTTAGCCATCAAAAGGCCCAGATCCAGGAGTCTTGTGGACACCTTATGCTTTTTAGCTCTGGGGAAAAGTCCCAAAATACAGGCCTCCCATGTGATCAGCTGTGGACGTGCAGTGCAAATCGATGGCTGTGCCAACACTGCATGCCAAAAATTGCACAATGAGGGACAAGACCACATCATGTCCAACAAGTCGGCCGCCACTAAGTTGCAGCGGGAGCAGGCTGCATTTGTAAGCTGAACGTACCAGTTAATCTTTGCTGGCGTAATATTGGCTCTATGGAATATATAGAACTGGATCAGATGAAATCGTGCTTTACGCAAAATATTGGTTTGGCTTTTCAGGGCAGCTTTTCACTCCTTATCTGTACAGGGCCTAGCCAGGCCGCCCTCCCAACCAACCCGCAGTGAGGCACAGGGTTGCACTGTGTGTTCCTGGAGCGCATCTGTGAGCCATCGTACTAAATGGCCACCTTGCCCCATAACATGCAGCTATTGTACCAAGAGGTGCATTGGCAGTTCAGTGGAAATGTCCCCCTAGTGCTGAGACAGAGACACTATCAGGGAGTTATACAATAAGAACTGCCCCGGCAGTAAGCCTTCCTCCTCTGATAGTGTGTCAAATGAGGTTAGCACTCCCTCGTTGTATAAGTCTCCCAGCGTATGCAATTCAACGGCATACCAAGGTTCCAGCTCTGTCAAAGTTGTGCGTTTGTTCCATGTGGCGAGCCCAGTAGGGCCAGAGCCAGCGCATAAGGGATGCCTGTGTGTGTGAGGCCCAGACTCCTGTGGTAGCAGTGATGTTCCACATCCACCAGGAGCAAGTTTGGCACCCTAGCTCATGCGTTTGGGTGAAACAGGTGCACCACCTCCGATAGTGACCATGGCTGTGTCACTGCTGCTGTGTCTGGATGCTGGAGTCCAGAGAGCCACCTGGCCATCCACTGCAGCTGGGAGGCCAGATAGTACTGCACCATGTTAGGTACCGCCAGTCTGCCCCTTTCCAGTGGTGTATACAACTTTGCCAGTGTCACCCTACAGTGGCTTTTGTTCCAAATAGATTCCTTAATTCTGGACTCCAGTTCTCTGAAAATTTTAGCCTGGATATACAATGGTAGGTTGGAGGAATAATAAAGCATCCGAGGGAGGAACCATTTTCAGAAGTGCTATTCGCCCCATCACAGAGAGCTGCAGTGTTCGACAGAAAGTTATTTAGGCATGAATAGATATCACCCCTGCTTGAGGTTTCCATCCGGCAGGTCATCCACCGTGTGGTATACATTAATGCCTAAGTATCGAAACCCAATAAGGTGAGGCCCAGATCTGGCAAATCGGGGCTAAAAAGGAAAAGACATGATTTCGTCCAATTGACTTGTAACCCTGACAGTCCAGCAAAATGCTGCAGTATGTCTGCAACTTCCTCAGGAATACTGGAGATATCCCTAAAATACAGAAGGAGATCATCTGCATACAGGGACACAATATGCCAATTATCCCCCAGCGGGATGCTCCAGCCCTTCCCTATTATGGCAGAGTTCCTCTGCCAAGGGCTCTATCGCCAGCAAGAACAGCAGTGGGGCAAGAGGGCAACCCTGCTGCGTCCCCTGCCTACCTCAATCAGTTCCAAGATAGTTGAGCCAGTTCTGACCCTGAACTGTGGATGCGTATACAACAGCTTCACTAGTCTTAAAAAGCCTGAGCCAAACCCCAACCGGCGCAGCACCGCAAATAAGAAGGGCCATTCCAGTGAGTCGAAGGTCTTCTCCAAGTCCAACGCTAGGCAGACCACGCCAGGCCAGTCCTGAACAGAGTACTTAATGACCCGGAACAGGTGCCTGGCATTCAGGGAAGTGTTACACACCGGCACAAAGCCATTCTGATCAGAGTGGATCAGGTAAGGCACAATAGGCTACAGCCGCATCTCCAACAGTTTAGCCAAAATGTTATAATCTGTGTTAACACCGCCGTGGGTGTGGTAGGCAATAGTAGGAAGGACCGTCAAGATCAGGGACCAAGACATTATTAAAATCTCCTCCCACTAGCCACAGGAGGCCGCTCCATCAGGAGAGGACTTCAGACAGTCTATGGAAGAAAGAGGCCTGATCTGTGTTTGGCGCATATACAGAACCCAACAACAATGCCCACCCTTCTAAGCATCCATGCACAAACACAAACCGACCCTCGGTGTTCGCCTCCCACTACTCCACCACAAACGGGGTGCCTAATCCAAACAAGGACCCCTCTGGCATATGCAGTGAAATTAGTCACAAATAGTTGTTCCCACCAGCGCCGCTACAGCTTGGTGCCCTCTGACAGTGTGAAGTGAGTTTCTTGCAGTAGCGTTACGTGAATCATATGCCTCCTAAAGTATGAGTAAATAGGGTACCTGTGCACCGATGTGTTTATACCTCTCACATTCCATCTGAGAATGTTAACAGGAGAGATAGTTGGGTATTCAGAAGAGAGACTTGGAGCTCACTATTTCTTAAATCAGGGAGCACTGCAGAACAATTCATCAAGCCACCTGGGAGGGGCACAGCGGGGAGCCAGACTCCAGCTAGCAACCAATAGATGCAGTATAGAACAAACAACAGCCACAAAATTAACACAGTGAAATACCACCAGAGCAGGGGGACAACAGGTGTCTGCCCAAATCATCTAACACGCCTATCCAGTGTAACTAGTGTGGGAAAAGAAGATACCCCCAAGCAAAAAGGTGAGTGGGGGGTTCACTTCATCCAGTATGTCCAGCGACAAATGCCCCTAGTACATCTCATATGCAGACAGGGGACAGTCACGCAGCACAATCCGCAGCTGCCCCACAGGTCACCTCTCCATTCCCACCGAGGGGGGCTCTGCAGAGCGGCAAGTTAAGTGGAGGAGTGGGTCCATCCCAGGGACGCAGCACAGCCTCAAACACATAATACAGCCTGAGCCATCAATCCTTTATGTCAGTGACAGCAAGTGTTAGAGAAAGTAGCGCGTAGCATCCTTACAAGTGTTAAATCATAACATCTGCCGTCGGCGGCGTCACAGTATGAAGGGACATGGACCCAGTGTCTGAGAGATTTCCACCATAGGAGTCATTTTCGGCATCAGAGTCATTTAGTTATTTTTCTGTGTCTGAAGTAGTCGCCGGTTCCCTGATTGCCGCAGCGGTCTGCAGTGCTGCTCCTGGATGATCTGCTGTAAGTCCAAGGCATATTTCATGACATCAGCGGCTCCTACACCTGCGAGGTTTCAGATTCCACTGCTCCCTCCGCTCTGCCATTAACTCTTGTTGATTGACCAATCCCGCCAGCTCCAGCCATTCCCACGCAGCTTTGGGGGTGTCAAAGAAGCAGGTTTTCCCATGTGCTACAACTCTGCTGGAGTGTGATCTTTGAAATTAATACTAACATGAAAAGCTTGCAATATATTCTGTAATGATGCTGCATAAAAAATGTGTTAACGTAGAAAATAATGCACACGTTTTAAATGTGCCCACGGGGAGTGGCCACCAATGTACACGAAGACTAATGAGACTAATTAATGATGAATTAATAATGTACTAATGTATGGTTTTGTATTAGCATATCTTAATTAGAGTCATGTATTAGGGGTTGGTCAACTTAAATTACTAGGCCTTAGTTAGCGAGGGTCTGGGCCTAGCTGCCTGGTCTCATATTAAACTGTGTTTTTCTAACGTGCAATGTGCTGCTTTCCTGAAGGACACAAAGCTGTACTTTTCCAGAAGCTAGAGATATGTGTGTAGCCGTAGTAAATTCTTTCTCATGGGATTCGACTTGCTCAAGGAGACATTCTTGCCGAATGCAACAGTGTATTTCGTAACTGGTACAAGGCTGTCTAGACTAAGAGAAGACAATGGGACTACTGACTGGAGCATAAAGTGTGACTTTTCTTACCTTACATTCCTACCAATGAAGACGTCAACAACGTGGGCCAATCAAATGCATGAGAATTGTGTTTTGTGGAAAATTCTAGCCAGGCGCGTGGAAAATTATTAGACAGAGATAATGATGCACCAAAATTAATCCAATGAGGAATTAAGGGCTAGTTCGACAGTTTTGATATAACAGCGTGACCCGAAGAGAAATCGGCCATCACTGGACATTCCACCGAGCTATACTTTTGCCATTATTCTTTGAGACTTTGCTGTTCTGGTATCTTAAACATCCTCTATTGAATCCTTACCTGATACTTACTTCTCCTCCTTACGAGGGAAGTGCTTATTCTTAGCTATGCCCTGTCCTATCCTTGCTGATGCTGAATCGACTGATGTCCTGAGGACGAATACTGACGCTGAGTGCTGATTCTTTGGAGGGGTAACTATTTGATGATAATTGTAATTGTCTGTTTGCCTTTTCTTTCTAGGTACCGACTGCTCTTTTGATAGAAGCCGTAGTTAAATGTTTTCCAAATTTGTGTTTGCTAAATTGTTTTGCATGAAGCCCAACATGCTGATGCTAATTCGAGGTTTGTTAAGGGGTTCACTAAAATCTGACGCAAATAGACAAATGGCTGAACTCTTGCTTTGTTGAATCTTGTACTCTGAGACTTTGTCAAACTGCTTCTTATTAATGATGAGTAAATGCTTAATGAATATTCTCTATGCCTTCATTAACTGTGTTCAAATTCTGTATCTAAAGAGTACTAATGAGATTGATTGCTAATGAGATTAACGGAGACGATATTAGATTGTAACAAATAGGGAAATAAATATTCGAATCCTTAACTAAATTGGTGTGGTTATTCATGACTGAAGGGTCATGGGGTGTTCAATTATCGATTCTTATTGAATGTTGTTGACAACTTGTTGATTAGGTATTGGGAATATTGATTGATTTATTATCATATTGATTGTGATGTCAAAAAGTTATCTCGTTCTGGGAAGTCTCCAAACGTGGTCAAAAGGTTAATCGGCCTAGGCGTGTCACCTTGTAAGTTTACTTATCAAGGTCCTGACGCGCTATGAACTCGCAGTCTGGCAGGGAAGAGGAGGGAGTATCTTAGGCAGAGTGCTTGTAATTTACATTTCACAGATAAGAAGGACCCCCTCCAAATTTGTACAGCAATGGAAACATCATCAGTTTAGCATGATCTACTTGAAGGGCCAGGAGCGTTCGCCCAACTTCCACTATGGTATCTCTGTCAACAAAGTACAACAAACAAAGCAGGAATGGTCTTGGATCTGTGCCCGGCGTTCGGGGTCTTGTTGGGACGTGGCGAGCACGTTCAACTGAGAAGAAATCAGTAAGTGCCCCCGCTTGGACCAAATTACGAATCCATTTCACCACATAGGAAACAGCATCAGCACCTTCTGCTCCTTCTGGAGGGCCTTCCACACGAATATTGTTTTTTCTGGTGCATCCCTCTGCATCTTCTGCCCAGTGCTCCAGCGCCATGACCCTGTCAATTAATTCCCACAGTGAGGTGTCCATCTGACTAGTCTTAGGAACAAGGTCACTCAAGGTACCCTACTGCAGGGAATTTTGTCTACCAGTTTATGATGGTCTGCATGTAATAGGTTAATGTCACTGGTCACCTGATCCATTTTGTTCTCCAGCGACGCTCTTGTCTGATCAAGAGCTGCACCAATGCATTCCACCGCTGCCAGTGCCAGCACACCATCTAGCTTATGATTATTGGAGGCCGAGGCCTCAGGTCTCGACGTCTGTGAGCTGCTTCTGTCCCAGAACGAAGATGACCCATTTCAGCGGTGGCAGGGAGCTGGTAATCCCAGTTCACAGGACCGGGTAGGCAGAAATTTAGCAAAATAGCTTTAATTTGGTCGGTGCACAGTCTCTACAGCTCACGTACCACTGTTACACCCCTCAGCGGCCTCCATACAATGGTGGGTAATTCATCATGTGGCCTCTCGTAGGTGCGTGGGATGCCCAGGGCATGGGTGCCCGCTTATCTGCGCTTATCTGCGCAGTGTGGTCCCTAATATGCACACCAGCACAAACAGTCCCCCTATCCAGCAGGTGCAACCTCAGACCAGTCTCTGCATTTCCCAGGCTGCTCCCTCCAGCCCAAGAAGTCTCAGGGCGAAGGCCTCTCCAAGGCCTCTGCATTCCTCCTGTTCCCACCTAGGGTCCACCAGCGAGGGAGCGGCCAAGCGAAGAGGGCCAGGCAATGGCCAGGGTCCAGAGGGGCGAGGGGGACCGGCGAGGACCAGGTCCTGAGGGCCGAGGGGTCCAGGATTACAGGGAGCTTCACCACCCGTTCCTTCACCAGGCCTTCCTCTGCGGCAACAACATCTGCAAGCCAGCATGTTCCAGTCCAGGGGATTCGCGAGGCTGCAGCATCTTCAATGTCCCCTACGCGCCTTTGCAGCCCCCAAGGACTTGTATCAAGGGGCCCGCCAAGCAGGGGGCCAAGTGAAAGCCAGGCTCCCGTCACTGGAGCCGTGGCCTGCTACACCACGATCAGCTACTCAATTTTTTGGGGGGTGGGGTCTCCCCGCTGTCAGTGTTTGAAGGATGAGGGGGGGAGAGGCACAAGGCCCGCACGCAGGACCCGAAGCACTTCTCAGCCCCAATGAGGCTCCGGCACCGAGGCCTTCTCCAGGCCTGTATGCGCCACACACCACAACTCCTCCCCGAAGGCCAACTCACCACCCCCGTCTGTTTACAGGGCCCCTTTTCCTCTACATCAGGTCCCGGCCAGGGCCACTGCAGGGCCGCGTCCTGCCCAAACCACTCACAGCTGCTCAGCATAGCCTTCAGCATCTTCTGCGTTGGTCGCTTGGGTCAGACCATGCTGCTCCTCGCAACCTGCAGCCACGTCCGTCTTCCCTCGCCTCCAGTCAGCACCAGCTCAGTTCCCGGGGCTCCACTGCATCTGTCACAGATCCTGCAGTGTCCAGCCGCTGTCCTTCCGCTGATAAATGGCAGATTACCAGGGCTCTATCGGGGAGTCGCTCTAGGTCGTGACCGCTATCTTGGCTGGTCAAGCCAGGCCCCCTTAGGAAGTAACTCTCTATATGTAAATTGGGTGAAAAAGGCAAGAGGGAGGTAAGTTAATACCTTCTAAGTTATGACGTTATGTTTGTAATTTTTATACACAAAGGTGGATTCTCCACACAAATTGTTGGAGAATCAACCCTAAAATGTCTAAATAGAAAACCGATTTCAGGCTTGTACACAAAAAATTTCCACATTTACCTTTTAGTATAGGACCTAATAGCAACCAATAAAGTAACATCTGTAAATTTGGGCCAGATGTATCAAGCGTTTTTGCATTCGCAAACGGTGCAAATGGCTGTTTGTGAATACAAAAATGCCTTTTCCGATGTATGAAAGGCATTCGCAGTGCGAAAATAAGGAATCGCAAAAATAGCGATTTATTGCGAATGAGACATGAATTAGCGTGTCGCAAACAGCGTATCGCAAATAGCGATATGAATTACCGAATCGCAATTTGCAAAACACAAATTGCGACACAGATTAGCGAATCGCAGATAGCGATCCGTTAAATCGTGATGCTATTTGCGATACAAAGATTGAGACACGCAAAAAACGGATTTGCAATGTGATGCATCAAAAAATCGCAAATTGCGATTATTCGCAGAATGGCCGTTTGCACATGCAATTTACCACGAACTGAAACCAAGTGGTAACCAGGTGCAACCTATATAAAGAGACCCAGAATACCTCAGCTCCTCTTCCACAGTGGCTGCACTCTATGTCATGGTGAGGAGAATGAGGATCTAGGCAGGTTTGAGGAGAGAGAGGAGGAGACAGAAGCGCATATTTAGAGTGCACATCACCCTTTTTGACCACACTGTGGAGGAAATTTATGAGAAGTACAGGTTAAGCTCAGCCATGATACTTGACCTGATAGCTGAGCTACAACCCATGCTGCAGCGCACAACACACAGGACGAATAGTATACCCACTCATGTGCAGGTATTATGCTACCTGCACCTACTAGCCTCAGGGAGCTATCAAGGGGTCATAGCAGCAGCTGGAGGGGTATCACAGCGTGCCCTCTCTAGATTTTTCAACGCATTTCTCAATGCCATGCTGAGCAGAATACAACTATACATAAGATTCCCCAACACCCCACAGGCATTACAACAAACTAAAATTAATTTCTACCAGATAACACAGTTCCCACATGTCCTAGGTGCCATAGATGGGACACATGTAGCAATCTGTCCACCATCGGCCAGCGAGTATGTGTATCGCAACCGTAAAAACAATCATTCTATGAACATACAGGTGATATGCAATGCCTCCTACATCATTACCGATCTCGGGGCCAGATACCCAGGGAGCACACTCCTACATCTTTCGCCACAGCGGGATACACACCAGACTGCTTACTGGGGAGTTTGGTGAAGGATATCTACTAGGTAATTTGATAGTTTTGAATAACGCATTGATGTAAGCGTGACGTCAGACAGCACATGTACTCATTTTACTCTCTGTGCAATCAGGAGACAGTGCCAACGCTGTGCGCACCTATATGCTTACGCCCTACCTGAGCCCTGCAACTCCAGCAGAGAGGAGGTACAATGCTGCACACAAGGGCAACCCGCAATGTGGTGGAGTGCACTTTTGGGCTGTTGAACAGCCGCTTCAGGTGCATCCATAAGAGTGGAGGTGCACTACAGTACAGCCCAGAGAAGACATACAAAATTGTGGCCACATGTGCTATCTTGCACAACATAGCAACCACCAGGGGCACACCAGTGGAACTCACAGAGCCACACTCAGATGAGGATGATGATCCCTTCCCACCCCTTCAACCAGCAGACAGGACCAGTGCAGCAGAGGGCAGGCAAAGACGTGCTGACATCACGTGCAACCATTTTTGATGTAAGTAATGACAAATAAACTTAAATTAAATGTTTTTCTGTAGTTAGCATCTTTATTACCTTGACTTCAAGTAGCCAATGTGTCAATAGGACATAGCTATTCACAATGGGCAGACATGAACAATTAACAGTGTCACACTATTAGCATCATAGCATAACTGTATTGCTACATGCTTAGGTAGTCCCCTGTAGCCCTCAACATCACTTCTTACGTCCACGCACTCCACTTGAGTGCTCAGTGCCCTCGCTGGCACCTCTTTTCGCAGGTTCACATGCAGTACTGTGTGTGGCACTGGAACACCTCGGATCAATCACAGGGACTGTCAGACTGCTGAGGCTAGAGGACTCCTCACTGTCCCCAACACCCAGTTCGCTGGTTGTGGCACTGCATACTGTTTGCATAGCATCCAGTACGTTGGTTACTTGCACCAATTCCTGTGCAATGTCCCGAATGCAATGTGCCATCTCCACCTGTGTGGCAACGGCACGCCGTGATATCAGGGCTGTTGAACTTGGAAGCCGATTGACGGATCTACAGAAGCTATCAAACCTTCCCAAATATTGGTGATGGCGCCTGCGCTGGCTGACGTGCTCCTGCTGTATCTCAGTGCAGAGTTCCCCAATGGCCTGTGTCAACTCCCTGGTGTTTTCAGCAGCTGTTTGCTGTCCCTCAATCAGAGTCTCCAAATGCTTGTGTAGTAATCCCATATTGCTATTGTGAGACACAAACTGTCTGTGCAGTGACTTCAATTGTTTCATTGCAGGCGCTGCACCTTCAGAATGGAAGCTTCAAGGTCGCCAAAGATTGATGGGCCCACTCCTTCATCTGTGCACTGTCTGCCTGCATCGTGGCGCCTCCTGAGGGGAGTTGACTGGCACTGGCGCTGGGACTGCTGTCTTCCTGTGGGAATAGCCTCTGGTGGTGGTGTGGGTTTGTGTTCTGGCGTCTCATCTGAGTCCAGGTTATACTCTGGCAGTGGTAACACCCTTGCCCTGTGTCTAGTCGGAACAATACTGTAGGACTCACTGGGATTTGAGTCAGACTGTGGCTGTGTTTCTGCTTCCCCACTTTTTCACATCCTGCAGCAGCAGGGACCGGGTCATCTGCAAGGACAATGTGCAGCATGTCAGTTCTAGCATTTTTCACAGATTTCCGCAGTGTTGCTTTAAATGGACAATTAAATTGTGTCACCCTGAGTCGTTTGTGGTGTTTCTTTATCTGGCTGACCACTATCTTACTATTTATGTTGTGTATTCATCTTAGGGTTGTGTACTACCCCTCCCCTAAGGCACAGTTGTGTTGTATGTAAGATGAGACATAGACTACTTTTCACTGTGCATCAAGCTATTTTCTATTCCCTAAGGGGCATTTGTACATGCACATGTGGGGATACACATAATTACTGGCCTTACCTTTCCTGGTGCTGGGTGTCCCTGAGGTGTCAATGTCAGTAACACCACTGACAGTTCTGGAAGCAATGTGGACTCCACCAGGTCTTCCATAGGGGTGGACGGTGTCTGGGTGGATGGTCCGCCTCCAGTGCTCCCTGCCTCCATAAGCCTGCTGACCACCCTCTCTTTGGCATGGGACCGCAAGTCGTACCATCGCTTGCGTATCTCCTCCACAGAGCGCTGCGCAACACCCACTGTGCATATTTTTGTCTGGATGTCAGACCAGAGTCTCCGCTTCTCACTCTCAGGTACTTGGAGTGAGTTTTTGCCAAATAGTCTATCATGGTTCATAACAACCTCCTCAATGAGCACCTCCAATTCTGGTTAACTGAATTTGAGCTTCCTTTTCCTGTCTCCCTTCTCCTTCCCATATCCAGCATTGGCCATGTTGCAGTTTGGTCCTGGCTTACTCACAATGCTGACTCCCTGGTGCCGGGCTGTGTCTCTCTCTCTGCTCCTGTGGGTGTTGCTCCTGGAAACAGCATGGGATGACTCACTTCCTAGTTGTGATCTCATCAGGCTGTTCCGGTTTGCCGTTTTCGCTATTTGCAATTTTCAATTACCGAATCACCATTTTTTTTGCGTTTCGGTATTTGCATCTCGCAAATTGCATTTGCGAATTTTAAGAAATCTCTATTAGCGATTTTCAAATATGATACATCTCTTTTTGCATTTCTTAAATTGCGATTTCTTAAAACTCGCAATTTGAGAATCGCTAACTGGATTCTTGATACATCTGGCCCTATATTCCTTAGGGCAGGGAAAATGATTCATCAGCGATAAGTGCATCTACTGCATAGATGCAAACATTTTCTACCACATGTTTGTGTCACTGTGAGCAATTTCCCTCATTTAAAATACACTAATTTATAGTTGCAATACATTATCCTGCAGTGGGTGCCAAAAGATGGCTAGTTGTACCTTGACATAAAATCAAAATAAATGTACTTCTAGCAATTAGCACTTTCTCAAAAAATGTAAGGCAAGCTCAAAACATAAAAGCGAACTACGGCAAGGTATTAATTTATTGGAGGCATTCATATAGAGGCAATTTAGTTGAATATTTTAAATCTCAGGTGGGATTTTACTTTTTAACTTGGTTTCCTGTACACTAGCAGATGGGGTTCTCCATTGTGCATATTGCTAAGTGGAGCGACCCAGCCCTCGTGCCTCTTGTGCCCATAAATTTCCGAAAATGTGAGCAACATTGAGTCATTACTTTGCACATTTGCAGATTCATCTCCAGCTCCTAGAGCTTGATACATTTTGTCATAATGGCCATCAGTGATGGGGGTGTCAGCAAGTGTTGAGCAGATTGTCAATGAATCACCTGCGCAGGGTAAATCCTTCCGGGCGTACTCTACAGGCAATCACTGAATGTGTCCCAGTGAGCAAGGCAGAGCCACCAGGATTAGCCGAAAGGGCTGAGACGAAGGAAGGTGGCTTTGTTGCATTTCTCTGTAATGCTGGGTGATAATGCTAATGCTTCTTTATGACCCTAGGAATCAGTAGAGTGTAGTTTTTCAAAAAGGGGAAGGCGAAGGGAGATGGACTTTATACTTACATAACTTCTAATCCTAGTTTCGAACGCTCTTGACAGCCCCTCTTTAAAAGTGAAAAATTATCATAAATTAACTAAAGCGGTAAGTACTCAATTCGGAATTCAGGACGTCTGTTCTCATTGTTATTGACACAAATGGCATCGCACATATGAAGGCATAGAGAGGACGTTGCACAATTGTCATTTCCCATCATATGATTTCGACATCTTGCATGCTAAAGCACATTTCTGTAAAATAAACTCTTGCCTAAAAAGGCATAGGAGTGACATAGACCTAATAATGATTGACTGGATCTTAAGTGCACTTGATCGCGTTTTCTGCCTAACAAAGGAATCTGAAGCAGCTGCAAGGCTATGCACAGTGCCTCACAAAATGCCTAAATAAATAATCTGAGCTCCCTTTAGAAATCAGAAGACAGGGTACTCTTTGCAAGACACGGTCGATTTCCTTTCCACTGTATTACAAGTGCATTATTGTCACTATTCATCCACAATTTAGGTAATCCAGCTCGTGCCATGTCCTCAGTTCTAGCATCACAACCCATTATGATGCTGGTTTGCTTGCAAGACTGAAGAGGTGAAAAGTGCTGCAATATGTCTCTTTTCCAGTCTTGTATTATTGTCAGAGGCATTCTGAATATGGTAGATGGGCATCTGCCACATGTTGCCAGAGTACCTTGATGGCCAAACTCTAAGACCCTATGCCTACTAATTCTGTTTGTTTATTTACATTATGCTGTTCAATTTGCAAGATCTCGTCAGTATCTACTGTGAACACATAGCAAGAAGGAATGGATGGAGATGTGATGTGAATCAAGCTTACCATGTGATGCACGATGAACACTATAATGTCTTTCATACTTTCTGGTTTTCACTACAGTTACTCTTCTGTGTTCTCACAGGATTGGGATTCACCCTGAGGCATTATTTTTAATTTGTGTACAACAGAGAAAGGGGAGATCATATTTACAAAGTTGTTTGCACACTTAAGTTCAACTTAGGTGTGCACATAAATGCATGTGCAAGAATCAATTTCCAAATTCTGATTTAGAGAATCAAATTCGTCAGAACTGTACACTTATAAACAAGATTTGCAAACTTGGAAATTCTGCCAGGATCGTGGAATATCTACCTCCTCACGTTTAGCTCTGGAACAGTGGGATGTGTGGGTGTTTAACATAGGTCATGTTTTCAAAAGAAGTTAATTTCACATACCTCTTACATATATCTAATCACAAGAGAAACCTTTGTGAATTTATTCCAGTCAAGGGAAGGTTTTTGGTGCACTTCTAGGTCAGAAATGTGGGAGTGTAAGGAATGGGTTTCCTATTTTCGGGGAAACAATATTTTCTCCATTGAGAAATAAAAAACTAGACGATTGTCTTAATGCACTATGTATTAATTTAGTATCCTTATGCATAATTTTGCACCTGTTGGCAATTCTGTCTGGGTAAATACTACACATATTCGAAATCCTGGAATACCAAGACTGTTGTAGCTCTCCTCTTGTCCTCCTGGAGTTTTTTAGAATTCGCTGGAAATTTATTTCACACATACAAATATTCCGAGAGGAGTCGATTTCTGGTTTTTCAATCCGCATATCTGAATTAGACTGGCAATAAATAGATGTTTACTGACAAACTTCATCATTTGCATAATACTCCCACTCTCCTCAGAACCTCTTTTAGTGGTGTGCACTAACGCCGACAGCTTGGCTTCTCAGAGACCCTTGCCCACCGCTTCCATTATCATTCACGCATACAGCATTGGTAGCTCATGGGACCTTGGTTCCAGGCCTATTGTGAGCTTCCTGGCTTGTTGTGACAGCATCACGCATCAGTGCTGCATTCTAAGGTAATGGCATTGTTCTGCATTTTCTCTGAGACCATTTTCAAGTTGGTAGGGATGACAAAGGAATGGTACCGAAGCAAGCTTTCTCACAGATAATTAAAGCAGTTCGAACTTGAGGTGAGGAAGAGGGGGGTCACCGAATACTGCAGCTGCAGACACATCAATGGAAACTTTAGCAGCTGGGAGGATGCACAAAAACGCCCTGATTGAGCAGAACTGATTTAAGACCGATTGACATGTGGCAAGAGGCTTCCCGACAGTTGTTCGTGATGCCTTCAGCCAGTTACAAATATAGGCCGTGCCTTCCGGTAGCGGCTTCCACGGCATGAGTACCGCGTACCTCCCAAAGCTAGCACTGCGCACCCTAGATATTAAGGGCTATAAATTGTGGTGCGGTTCTCTGCTGAAGGGATGCTTTCAGTGGAGACAGCCTGGCGGGAGCTGAAGCAGTTAGCTTTGATTAATCCCCTCCCATTACTCAGCCCTACAGAGATTTTTTGAGCTGTGATATCAAGGCACATGTTTTACTTTGGTCAATAGATCGCAGCCGAGTAATGACATCAATCGAGATGAGGTAATCTGAGTATTGTGGCAGGAAGCTCAATTGCAGTTTCATAACTAGAAATTCTGCTCAACGCCATGTTTATCCTACATATAAGCGGCTTTGGCGTGAAAGACATGTTTTGTTTCACATTAATAACATTTTATATTGTATAACAAGTGATGCATCACATATTTTACGGCCAAGATTTACTAAAATATCGCGCTCGATTTGTGTTACTATTGTAATGCAAACCTGGCGCAAAGTGTTGGGGTGGTATTTACTTCCACCACAAATTAGAGTTTGCTTTTCAAAGGTGGCCAAAATAATGCAATATAGAGCACTCCTAATTGTCAAGGAGGCATTCCACAGGCAGTACGTGGGCATTCCCATGCAAACACCCATGGGTTTTCAAGCAAATTCCCATCTACTGTAGACATACGCTTGTGCCAAAACTTTATGCCTCAATGCAGGAATAACAGAGAAGAAATGTTTTAATATCTCCATACTTTTTACATTTTGCATGTCAGTGTATTGCTTTTACATCACACATATGTGTTGGGAAAAGTATTAGAGCATAGCTTTTGTGCTGAAAGGCTGCCCGGCCAGTACAAAAACTGAGATTCACAAAAGACACACACCTTTGCACTGTGGTAAAAGGAAACTCTAAGTTGGTGCGTAGCAGCCAAAATTGTGCCAGTGCTGGGGAGGGAGAAACAGCATCATATCTTAATAAACATGGCACTGTTTTCTCTCTTCTTTTGAAGCAACACAATGCAGCACGGCAAAAGTGGCTGTTCTGCTGTGGCAAAAGTTGGTAGATTTTCCCCATCTGTCTAAATACCATAATAGCAATGCGGCACATTAGTGAAATTGCCAATTTATGCATTTAATTTTGAGATTTTTTCGGGGAGCACTTTCTTCTTTGGGGTCCCTGTGAGTTCTAAGATCGTATCATGTCAAAAGTTTTGTTTCGACTGTAATAGAATTTACTGGCATAACTAGCTGAATCATGAACACATTTGTCCCAGCGTTTTGTGCAAATGTTATTACTGAAATAACACTGACAACAATGAAAAATGTTCTAATTTAAGCAATGTGCCATTTGCTGCTGACAAATTAAAATACTGCAGTATCATTTAGCTCTGACACTTCAAATAAAACAGCAATACATCTGTGTAACTGATAAATTTAGAGAATGTTGCACACATTAAACTGTTTTTGCGATGTATCCCCTCATGGATAATATATTTACAGGTCCTAAAGGCATTTGTTTAGCTGGTAGGTGAACACGTTTGTGAACACAGGTTGAGAGCATGAGAAGGTAAATTAAAAACATCAAGTTGTCAAGGTTCATTATTAAACTGTTCAGTATGTGAGTGGTAGTTGCATTTTGACCTTCAAATAATTGAAAGGCAGGACAGGACATGCTTGATGAGTTCATGTTTAGATATACAAAGATGAAGTATAAAGAAGTAAACTAACAAGAAAAGCATCTTCATGGTGCCTGCCAAGCAAGATCTTATTCTCAATAAAGTTTAGGCCAGATGGCTCTTATGTACCACCACTGGTCTCACAGGGGTCCACCAACCTGGGCTAGTGAATTATAGACCTAAGCCCAACCTCATTTTGATAGTAAAACACCAATTCAAACTTGCATTCATGCCCCTGGGCCTCTTGGATTGCTATAGGCAGAGCTGTTCCCTTCCCCACTTACTTTTCAAAGAGCTGCCTCCCACATACACACAAAGGAACCTGACACTAGTCTTTTGTCACCCTAGACTTCTTAGAGCCTTCACAAGGGAAGGGAAGAACTTTCCAGAACCAGATTGGGGAGATAGCCTAGAAAATTCTCCAACTTCAAAGGCCTGCACCAGGTATAAATATTGGACCCTCAGAGCCACTTTTCAGGTCACTCCTGGACCTGTGGACAGAAGAAGGATTTCCTTGTTCCCCAGAGGACTGCCCTGCTGCTTGAAGTTATCTTTGTTCCTCATAGGTCTTTCCTATTGCTACCAGAGGCCTGCCCTACTACTTCAGACCTGCCTTGTTCCGCAGAGAACTGTTCTTTGTTCCCAGATGACTGCCCTGCTGCTTGAGGGCTGCCTCCATCTGTGACAAGAAGATTGGACCTGGTGCCATCATCTGAGGCTCACCTGAGTGACTCCATCGGTCATTTGGCTAATCTCCTGTCCTGAGCTACAGGGGCACAACAGGCTCCAGAGGCCTCCCTGCAACTGATCTGCTACACTGGGACTGCCTAGAGATGCAACTGGACCTGCATGCTCCCTGCTGGCCTCTGCTAGAGTAAGTTCCTGATCCCCCAAGAGGTGTCTCCCCAGGTCCTGGACCCTATGCTGGCATCAGAGAGCAGTCCGCTATGCTTAACCGAAGGCTCAGTTTTTTACTTTAACCTTTAAAATTCAACATCTCCTGTTTTACTGAGTAGATTTTTGTCATTCTAGTATCAAAGTCAAAAGAATCTTTATTTGCAACATATCTGCCACATAAAAGAGAACATAAACATACATAAAAATAATATTCCCAAGAAAACATAGTTTACAACAACAGCCAAGTATCATTAACCTATACCTGCCATTATTATACATTTTCACATAAAATAATGAACAATACAACTCTTTCGACTACCTAACAATTTGTGTTGATCAATTGATGGAGCCTCTCTACTGGCTATCTACCACAGCTCTCTTCCGTAATTTAATAATCTGCCATATTTAAAGCACCACAGAGTAGCAGACCAAAGGATCGTGCAATTGCTGTAAAAAAAGTAAGGCCGATCTACACTGACAAAATTAAAACATTTTAAACAAGGGTAAAATCAGTTTTCTCCTTTGCAATACATAAAAGGTACAGAAAAAATAATGTGCAAACTAGACTGGATTGTCACTCCATCACAGGGGCAATGGTCTAAATCTGTTAGTGAATGTCAAGTCAGCAGGATGGCCAACCAAGAGGGGAAGATAAGTCGATGTTGCTGATTTTGAATTAAAGAGTGATAAAGTTGAAGGCCTTCCTGCAGAGGAACTAGTGTTGGCGCATCAGAGCCTTGATAAGTAACCCAATCAATAATCACAGTGACAGATCGATGAGCTAATTAATAACATTTAATAAGAATCAATAGTCGAACACACCATGCCCTTCCAGTCATGAATAACCACACCAATTTGGTTAAGTGTTAGGATATTTATTTCCCTATTAATTACAATCTGATGTCATTTCTGTTAATCTCATTAGCAATTTAGCTCATTCGTAACTCTTCAGATTTGCAATTAGAAAGCTTTTAATCAATGCATAGAGAATATTCATTCAGTATTAACACGTCATCAATAAGAAGCATCTTAGCAAAGTCTCAGTAGTGCATGATTTAACAAAGCAAGAACTCAGTCATTTGTCTATTTGCGTAGGATATTTGTGAACACCTTAACTAACCTCTAATTAGCATTAGCATGTTGGGCTTCATGCAAAACGTTTTAGCAAACACAAATTTGGAAAACATCGAAACTATGGCCTCTATCAAAATAGCAGTTGGTACCTAGAAAGAAAAGGCAAACAGACAATTACAATTTTGCATCCGATAGTTAGCAATCCAACAGATCAGCAAACAGCATCAGTCTTCATCCTCATGACATCAGTCGTTTTCATCATCAGCAAAGATAGGACGGGGCAAAGTCTCAGTATGGCATAGCTAAGGAATAAGATCTTCCCTCATATGGAGGAGAAGTAAGTATCAGGTAAGGAAAAGGTAGAGGATGGTTTAGAGTATCAGGACAAATAAATGGCAAAGTCTCAAAAGAAAGGCCCCCTTTGTCCTTGGTGCGTGTGGTTAAATCAAAACTGTCTAATCTGCCCTTCATTCCTCATTGGTTCATAATTGGTGCATCGTTATCTCTGTCCAATATTTCTCCACGCACTTCACTAGAATTTTCCACAAAACACAGTTCTCATGTCGCTGATTGGCCCATGTTATTGACGTCTTCATCTGTTGGAATGTCAGGTAAGAAAAGTTACACTTTACACTCCGTCAGTGGCTCCATTGTTTTCTCCTACTCTAGGCAGCCTTGCACCTGTTACGAACGAATTACACTGTTGCGTTTAGCAAGAATGTCTCCTTGAGCATGTCGGCTCTCATGAGAAAGAATTTACTGCGGCTACACACACTTAACGTCTGGAAAAATACAACTTCATGTCCTTCAGGAAAACTGAACATTGCACGTTAGAAAAATACAGCTTAATATGAGACCAGGCAGTTAGGCCCAGACCCTCGCTAAGCTAAGGCCCTAAATTAAAAAACAACTCGTAATACATAACTCCAATTATGATGTGCTAATACAAAAACAAAAACATTAGTACATAGTTAATTCTGAATTAGCAACTTTCTTTAGTCCTCGTATACATTGGTAGCCACTCCCCGTGGGCACATTGCAAACGCGTGCGTTGTTTTCTACGTTAACACATTTACTATGCAGCTTCATCACACAATATTTTGCAAGCTTTTCATGTTAGTATTGCTTTTAAAAGACACTCTCCAACACTAGTTTGTAAAAAGAGACCATTGCTTTTGGACTATTGGCTCTCGCTCTTATTACCTCAGAGTAGGCAATAGACATTTCTCTCAATTCTGCCTTAGAGCAATCCTTGCAGGACACCAGGGAGATATTCCAAGTCCAGTCACCTGATTTCCTCCAGCATTGCTCTCACATAAGCAAACTAGGGGATATCGCTGACTGAATCCAGTTTCAACATTCCTCAATGATAAGACGGTTTAATGGGGGTAGACTCCCTCACCCAAATCGAGTGCCAAATAGATAAAGGGGCTAATTTGATTATGTCTGCTATGTAAGGGATGCTCAACTCATCATGGGCCATAGAATTCTATGGCCCAACTCATCATGGCCATAGAATTAGGGTAACTGCGTGGAACCACCAGGACTTTTCAAAGGACATGTTTTCTACTCATTAAATATGGTTTATATGCACCATGCCCCATATAACTGACCTATTTGTAGCAGACACCAAGCTTTGGCAGAATAAATGGATAAGAGCGCTTTTAATGGTTTAAAGCCTGATTTTTTTCAGAAGCGCTGTAATCCTATGATGGATTTCTCTAACATGGTACATCTATTTACCTCCATTGCTTTTCATGCGTATTTAGTATCAAATAGCACTCCCAAGTAGGAGAAGAACGTGGTACTACTCACTTTGCTGTTATTCATGGAATGGACTAGTTGCTTCTTTGACCTATTCCCACAGGCCATTGTAAAGGTTTTACTTTCATTTATGTGGAGACTCGGATCCCGCATGAAGGTAACAGTTATCATTCAAACTCTGTAATGCCCTCCTGGTTCTCACCATAAGAGCTAACCTGTCCCTATAGCGGAGGATTTGTAGGGGACGAGTTCCCACTTACTGTGTATCTTTAGAATTAAGAGTAAGTGCAGCTTCAATGCTACTGGGGTAAAGTGAGAAAAGAAATAGTCAAGAATGCATCCCTGCCTCACACCTCACTGTATGTCGAACAGATCCATACATTCCCAATTTTTTGCAAAGAACACACTCACTTTGGCGTTAGAATATAGCTGCCATAAAAATGTAATAATGCCTTCCTCAATGCCCATATTGGTCATAACAGCCCAAAGTTTAGCATGAGAAACACAATCAAACGCTGCTGATAGGTCCATAAACGCTAAAAACAGAGATCCTGTTTTTGTGACTGTATAGTTGGCAATTAACAGGCTCAGATTCACGCATTGTTCCCATCCCTCTCTTAAAGCCATACTGAGTATAATGAAGGACCTGGTTTGCACTAGCCCAGTCATCCAGTCTATGCAACAGTATTCTTCGCATAACTTTCACTGTTGCATCCAAGAGGGAAATCGTCCTGTAGTTTTTTGGGTCTAACCTCCCCCCTTGCCACCACATTAAAGACATTTGTAATAAGGGGGTCCCAAGGATCTGGGCAGTCAATATAAAGGTCCACTGGCACCACATCGGGACTGGGGGCCTTACCTCTACAACTTTCCCTCAAAGCTCTTAGGACCTCCACTAGTTCAAAAACTCAACTTGTGGCTTGTAGCCCACTAACATCCATTTCCTCAGGCATCTCTGGATGAATCAAATATATAGTAAAGAAATGCTTCACTGAGACAGAATCCTGTATGTGAGTCTCTACAGAAGGGTCTGCATCTTCCCTAAAATGCGTGCCGTTTAACACCCTTCAAAATGCTACCCAGTCCTTACTAAGACTTTCAGTATGCATAGCCTCCAATGCACATTCCTTACTCTCCTTAATTCTCCTTGCTCTGGGCTGTTTATACCCAGCCCTAGCTACCCTAATGCGGGTGATGTCTCTAGGTTCACTGCGCAAGTTCGCATGTAAATTGGAGAGGGCCTTGGTACAAGGTGTATCAAACCATCCCTGCATACTGTGTTTTGTGATATCCTTGGCCCTCGTCAATGTATGTATTGCACACTCTGTAATACCTGCATAGGATGCCATGATTTCAACATCATCAGATTCCTTGTCTAAGTGAACACACCTATTTATTGTGGAGCACCGTAGACATCAAATGCAACTTATTGATTTTGTCCCACTTACTGAACCTTTTCTTTCTGGCTAAGGTCGACGTAAATCCAACCTTCGAGTGAACCCTTCCTCCACTGTCCTGCTTTATCTTTCAGAAGAGCTGGGCATGGTAACTCAAACCACAATATAGAGCACCCTAGCACCTAAAGAGTCTGTGCAAAGGACATAGGCCAACGTGGATGTACAGTCTGTGCCTATATAAATCAAAGTCAACGCCCTGTGGACTCACCCACTATTTTCATCATCAAAAGATGAAATTTGACCAAATGTGTAATTAATGCGCTACCATGATCACCTTTCGTGACCCTTTTCCCTGAGATTTCTCATGTATCCCCCTATCACCTACCTCCCTTGGAGTGACCACACTTGCTCCCCCTGAGGAGATGGGTGATGGTGGCACTAGGGGGGTCTATTGAAATATGCTTGTACTGGCAATGGTTGTCTACTATTGGGAGCCTCTAGGGCACCCTGTCCCCACTCCCTATCAGAGTTTGTGAGGGTGGTTGCCAGACACCAGATATTTCCTCCCGCCTTTCAACCAGAGGCAATTTTGCTAACTGCCGGGGTAGTATGATTTACCGGCAACCAGTGACTTGGGGCGTCGGCAAAGTAATTGAGCAGTTTGGACATTTTTTTCTTCAACACATCAAGTTGGTCTGATAGTGGTTTTAAATGTGATTGTTTCATAGATTCTACCCTCACACACAATTCATGTATCACACAATAGTCCACATCAGAGCGAACAGAGTCAAGGTTATTTTTGATCACCTTGGACTCCCTAGAAGATGGAACAAGCTTCTTGCACGGGTTGCCTCCTTTTTTCCTTTTGACCATGGGTTCAGTAAGTGTGGAGTTAGAGTAATCACCTGATGCCATGTTCCGTACCTCTCGGGTACTAAGTGGAGATGCAGACTGCCCCAGTTCACTTAATGCCACACTCTGCAGCTGAGCCTCATTAGGTACAAATGCAGGTACACTGGCCCCCTACCTCGTCCATTGAGAGACCACTGAGGAGATCGCTGTGATGTTTGTATTACCCATAGTTTGCTTAGGGTCAACCACACCAATAGATGATTAACAATAGCGAGACAGACAACCACGAGGGGGTTGGCCCAGTCTCTGTCAAGCACTGACCGGTGCAGGACGGGCCCGTCCTTGGCCTGGGGAGAAACAATAAGGAGAGCAATAATCAGGTTTCCAGAAGACAATGATTTGGAGTATAAGTTCAGTAACAGAAAATTACAGGAGGGAATATTTGTTTAATATTTAAAAGTTGAAAATGGTACAAACAAGTGATAAATATAAGATTTTCAGAGAAAACAGAGGACTAAAGAGGTGTTGAGTGCACATGTGCAGAAGGATAGTGGAATATGGCACGATCAAGGCCGGACTGGCCGGACCGGGCATCAGGCGTTTCCAGGGAAGGCTGGAAGGGTGAGTTGCCACTTTTGTTACAGGAGGTCGGTTTTTGTAACAGTGCAGCAGTTCTAAAAGCACTGCAGAGTTCCTTGTATATCCAACAGTTTTCAGGCAACAATAAAAGTGTTATGATAACTGTGGTGATTAATGTCCCTGCTGGAAAGAGTTTTGTCTTGTGTCAGTTTTGACTTACCTAACGTAGTGCAAAGGGATAATATTCCTTCTGCAAAGACATGTACTATGACAGATCACAGAACAGTATTTTATGTGCAGTGCTCAGTGGGATACTGCTTTTCTCACAGAGATAATTTTGTTACTGTGCAGTTCATAGGTTACAATCATAATCTAGCACAGCGAGCTGCCATCAAAGAGCATCATGGAACCTGCAGGGTACAGGCTAGAAAGTTTTGTTTTTCTCAGTCTGATTATCCTAATTTTGCTAAAAAGTACATGTTTGGATAGAAATAAATTGTTATTAGTAAAGTCAACTCTAACTGCTGTGTTACGTTCCGAATCCTCAGTTTATATTTCCCCAGACCAAGCACTCCTAAAAAATTTCTACCAGTATGAATGACGTGTAAATCCTACACCTTGTAGTCCCAATTGTCTTAAGTTACATTTTCTATACACTGATTTACATGTATATGATTCATTGTCTGTGTATGTGTGTGATGTAAAATGCTCCAACACCCTCCACTGGTATGAGAGGCGCTATAGAACAAATGCAACACATGAAAGGGTGATGGTGAGGCAATCATTGAAGAGCCCAAATAAAGATTGCTGTGTACTGTAAGGTTATCATTTACTATTCTTTAAAAACTAATACAATTGAATATATAATGGAAAATGTGTAATAGAATGCACTGTTCATGCCATTTTTTCCCCAGATTTTCTTGGGAGGGGAGAATCTCCCAATCCCCACTGTAGTAGTCAGGCTTGTTCGCTATGCACCCTATGGGGGCTGGTCTGACAAAATTTGCAAGGGCTTCTTTGAGTTCGCAGCTAGGCCCTGGACACGGTGGGACAGAAGCATCAGAAAAAGGTTGGAAATCAGTATGAGAGCCATGGGGAAGAGTTTTCCTTTTTGATAAACAGTCTTCCCTCTCCCAAGGCTCTCCTAGAGACACATCATAAGTTGACTGATAAGTGTCAGTAAAAGAAAATAGAAGCAAGGAACGCTTAAATTGAGTCTAAGGTAAGAGTAGCTGTGCCAAAAAGGACATCAGGATGGATACAGCTCAGCTCTTGTGGTACTCAACTAATATCCGTGCCTGCTACATTTCAGGGCCAGACTTACAAGGCCCTACCGCCCAGGAACGTCTCTTTTAGTTACGCTCGGGTAGCACTATTCACTGCACCATATTTATAAGGAGGCGCTAAGCCACTTTTGTGGCTTAACATCTCCTTGTAAATTTGGGCCCCTCCGACTCAGTTTTCTGTGCCAGAATGGTGTACAATGGGTGTTTCTGTGGGCGTTCCACCGCAACACCCATTGCTTTTGACTCTCCCCCTGGTTTAAGAGAAATCTTAAATCTGTGGCAGTGCCAAAAACTATCACCACCTCAGTGGAGGCATTAGCATGGTGCAGCAAGGAGGAGTACTTTTATTCCTTCTCATTTTTGCTTTTCCTACTTGTGCTGCATTTTGCAGCACATATAGAAAGGGCAAAAGGCCACGGTAGGACACCTTCCTGCACATAAACAATCACACTCCTCAACGCAGACACCTTTGCACTATTGTGCAAGGATGCCTGCGTTGGCTGCTAAATTTAGCGCGGATGGAGGGAGAAACACAGAGGTGCACAGCGTTTTTGTAAATACAGCCCATCCCTGTGTTTCAAAAGTGGCGCAGCACAGCCTTGCAAATTTCGTCGCAGCCCCACACTGCACCCTTTTTTGTAAAACTAGGCCTCAGTTTCTTCTGGCTATGAGAAAGTCACATTTTTATTGGATTATTTCACTGGAGTTGCAAATGAGATATCATTAAAACAGTGTTCATAGTCTTAATGTTTTGTGGGGAATCTTGCACATTCACTGACCACCTGCCCTGCCCCGACGCACAAACCAGGCAAAGTGGAAATCTAGTCTCCTTAGTAGTATACAATAAGCGGGATTCAGCTGCTCAGCACAGTAAGGGATAAAGGGCCATATATACCATGAATTTTTTCAGTCTCAAATGGCCCAAATGGGCTGTTTGCGACACAAAAATAAATGTTTGTATGTATCAATTCCAACTTGCGATTTAGTAGCATGTTACTGAATCTTAATTTGGAATTGCGCATACATACCGATTCGGTATTAGAAAGGGGCGTGTCAAGGGCATCCCTTCCTAATACCGAATTGAAACTTTATGTAGAAATGTTTTGTGACTGAAATGCGTTTGCAAAACATTTGCATTTTACCATCTACTTCAAGTAGGTGGCAACCCATTCGCAAACAGGAACGGGGTCCCCAAGGGACTCCTTACCCTTTGTGGGTGGGAGCTGAAACATTTTTTGAGAGTAGGCAAGGATCCCACAGACGAATGGCTACTCTTAAAAAATTAAAAGAAAACATTATATTTTTCATTTTTAAATGCATCCCATTTTCCTTTAAGGAAAACGGGCTGCATTTAAAAAAAGAGATTGCTTTATTTAAAAGCAATCACATATATGGTGGTCTGCAGAGCCCAGCAGGCCACCATCCCTGTGATTTTTGCTTTTCCTAATGGGTCCCAAATTGTGACCTGCCTCATTAATATTATTGAGGTCGGTCAGCTTGCAACCCATTAGTAAACACTAAATGAAACACATGGAGTTTCATATATTCAAGTAGCGATTACCTAATTGTGATTCACAGAGAATCGCAATTAGGTAATCGCAATTTGGATTAATGATACATATGGCCCAAAGAGTGCAAGTGAGAACAATCTGTGATGTTAGCTTTTGCTTTCACAAACTATCACTCTGACTGTCATTTAAAGGACCAGAGGTCACCAAGTTGCAAACGTTGGTGCACAGCCATTAGCTAACACAAAATATGTGGGTCTAGCTAGTGGTCCCTTCATTCCCAAATGCTTCCAGCAGTCCTACAGGCAGTGAAATGTCCACTTAGTCCAGATTCTACCTATCAATTTTTGCAACTCCTCCTTTCTGTAGTTAGCAACGATTCAATGCTTTGCGTTGTATGAGTAGTCACACAACACCAAAACAGTCCTTAGTGTCTCAGTCCTCTACTGTTTTGTTTCTTTACGAAATGGGAGGGTTTGCAATGTGCACATCATAAATCCTATTGCAAAATATGGATTGCAATGCAAGTCCACACATTGCAAGTAATATTTTTCTCTTCACTGGGGCAGCTGCACTGGGTAGTGCTGTGTAATTCAGATGCAAAGTACTTTTGAGCATGAGCTCTGTCTGTTTGCCTATGAGTGTACCACACAACCAAACAAGAATAGACTAAAAATAGGTCTCATCTGGTTCATCTATTGGCTTTTACAAAGCTCTTTGTATAAGGTAGGAGTGGTCAGGAGGTTGTGGGAAGCAACATGGAATGGCAGTGGGCTAGAAAGGAGCATAAGTGCTCCACTGCAAGGGAGCGACACAGCCTCCCTAGAGTGAGAAGTAACCCGGCTGCAAATGGCAGTTGCCGGCATTCCTAGAGAAAAAATGCCCATTAGGGGTACAAGAGCAATGGAGGAGTGGGTGGGGATGGGCGAAAGGGAAGTACAGGGGAATATTTAAGGTTGTGGAGCACCATGTGAAAGGCAAAGCAACAGAGATCAAGAATACACATGTACTTACAGGGAGTGCTTAATTTAGACGAAAAAAAGTAGTTCACTAAATGTGAGCATTGGAAGGATATACGTTAGCCACTCAGAAGAATGGTAAATAGCTTATTCTCCAAAGGAGGGACAAACACAAGAAGAGGAAGGCAAGCCATTGAATAAGGAACAAGCAAATGAGAGTGGAAATAAAGTTGACCAATGGTAAACAATGGGTGGGCTCTTAGCCACTTTAAGGGCCAGATGTGCCATGCAGTTTTTGGGTTGCAAATGACCTGATTCGCAGAATTGGGCAATCTATGACTGGAAAAATGCATTTTAGCATGTATGAATTCCAATTTGGAATTGCAAATACATACCTATTCGATAATAGGAAGGGGCGTGTTCAAGGCATCCTAATACCGAATTGCAGAGGTATGTAAGAATGTTTTGTGATCGAAATACGGTCGCAAAAACGTTCCAATTTTACCACCTAATTCAAGTAAGTGACAAGCCATATACAAATGTTTGTGAGAACATTTTTTAACATTTTCCCCCGGACCACTGCCACTGCCTACTCTCAAAAAATGAAAAGAAAACTTTTCACATTTCTTCTTTAAACACATCCTGTTTTTCTTTAAAGAAAATGGGCTGCATTTTTTTAAAAAAAAATATTGCTTTATTTAAAAGCAATCACCATCCCTGTGATTTGTGCGTTTCCTGATGGGTCACAAATTGCAACCTACCTCATGAATATTAATGAGGTAGGTTGATTTGCGACCCACTAGGAATCACCTAGTGGAATCATAAATTCAGAACAGTGATTAACTATTTGTGGTTCACATAGAATTGCAATTAGGTAATCACTGTTTCTAATAATGACACATCTGGCCCTAAGTTTTTGGTGTGGTCCACAAGAGGCTTTCACCTACAGACAGCTACAAATTATCTTGCAGGCGAGACGTAGTTTAGCCACCATGAAATTGATCAGAATTTGCTTTAAATGAAGTGTGAAAGAATGATAGTTTTTCCTGAACCACATCATTGGGTGCCCCCCAAAAACATTTTTTAAACTATAAAAACGTTCAAAAAATTTGCTTTGAATGTTGACATAACTATATTAACTTTTTTACATCTGCTAACTTTTACTAACAATAAAACGAACAAAAGGTTAGGTACTGATTTTCTACACGCGCTGATGGTACAAATTTTCGTTTAGGCATTAATTCAAGCCCCATATCCTGGTACTCAGTGCTCTAGTTGACAGGTTGGGCGTGTGTCTGCTTCTCCTCCTCTAACCACGTGCTTGTTGTCTAATAGTCCGTGAACTCGTTTCTGAGAATTACAACCATAAACGGTTAGAAATTGAAATAACAGCACTTCACGTGTTGACATACAAATATTCATGTTCTGTCTCCCTGGAAATCAGTCTGTCATTCATTTAGGTAAAAATATCTTTCAGGGGCTCACTCGGAAAACACTCTGTCAGGATCCTGGCCTTGTCTATATCTTAACCCAATATGTGAGCGGTTTTGGAATATTAAGTAGTTTGACCTTTTTCTTCTACAAGCGTAATACAAACATCTGTGAATTTCTAGTTAACAGTGGGAGAGTGAGTCACTGCTGTGGGCGAGTCAGTGCTGCCAGGAGAGCTAGCCCTGCCAACCTCCTGGCTCCATCTTCACGACCTCTGTTCAATTGGTGGTCTCTGAAGGAGACGTGGTGTCTTCAATGATAGGAAATGCATCTGCCTGCAACTAGGTCATCTACAGATGAAGACATCCCCTGAGTGTTCCTTGCAGACTTTGGAAAATGAGTTAATGGATGAACAATGATATACAAAATGGGACTTGTCTGCAGCGGCTGACACTCCAGCCAGGGAAGTTTCTGTGGGCCCTACTGAGAGCTTTTGAGCTGGTTCCAAGAAGCTTCCTTGCTCTGGCACTTTTTTGCTATATCCCAAAGTGACATTAGGGGTTGATTTTAGTCGAATTCAATGCACGCTGCGTGTTTTTCAGAGACAGCGGACCACATCTCACAGCGCTTTTAAGCAAGACAAGAGACACTGGAGGCCTGTGCATTCTGCATGCTCATTAGAGGCAGGTCTTGAACCTGGACCATGATGCAACTGGTACTGGGCATATCATTAAATGTACCACATTGATCTGCAGAGAAATCAGCTGAACGAGAATCAGGTTACTTCATTGACCACCATATTCCTTCAGTGACAGAAGTAGCAGCAGGACAGGACACCATGAAGGCAGTACAGGAGCAGTACAGGCCTATTACTCTATCAGTGAACACAGATTAGGCTTGGGGCTTGGGGTATAAACACCTAGGGCCCAATGTACCCTAGTATGTTTTACCGTAAATGTATGTTTATGGAAGAACATGCTTACAAGTATGCCTGTAAGCTGTTCATGAAAGGAATCCTTGCAGGAGTAAATGTATTTACTACCGCAGATTTCGCTGACACGAGTGCAGAGATATTCACTGAGTAAATCTCATGTAAGTGGCAGAACATGGATGTTACAATGCATGGTTAGATTTGTAAGGTGAAGAACGTCTAGAAACACTTTTGTGGGCATTCTTAAACTCCTAGCATGTAAATGATTGAGCATTTGCTCTCCTTCCAGGGTAGAAATGGAAACAGATCAACCCCAGACATCAGGGGAGATGTTCCCCACAGGATTTAGGAAGCAGCATCTGGCATAGTTTTCCAGGAGCACTACTGAGAATGTTTATGAATTGACAAACACAGAAAATAATATTTAGGTGGGAATGTTGACCCCTTATGTAATGTTATGCTTCTTGTAAATCTAGCCTCAGTGTCCTAGTCTTGTTGATGGTGTTGGGGCAGGTCACAGTTGATAGTGGGACCAATATTTTCTTCAAGATCCCGATGATACATCTGTTGGACCCTAACTTTTCTCGGCGTGTCCACTAAAGGTGTTACTGGGTCCAGGGATTTCTTATATACTGGTCTTATTGACGTTTTGTACTTTAAATTCACTTGCACCATTATCCATTCAGAGATAATCCCTACATGTAGTTAGTGATTTACCAGATATGTTTATATCTTTCATGTACCCCTTCTTCCACATCTTGGATTGGCGATATTGTTGGAGACTAATCTGTATTTTCACCATCATGGTGCCTTCCAGTTCTTTTAGTAGTAACGCAGTTATCAAACATGGGGACGAATTTAAGAAAAGTGGCACACTTTTCTTGCACCCCTTAGCGCCCTCCTAACGCCATCATGTGTGCACCATATCTAAGATGCGGCGCAACATAGCGGTAGTTAGGGAACTAGCTTCAGAATTTTTGACACTAGTTTGGAGCTTTGCAGGATTAGCAGCAAAAATGTTGACAATAATCCTACAAAGCCCATTGAGGCCCATTGAAGACAATGGAGGGCCTCCTTTTAATGCCTCCTCTGAGCAGGCGTTAAGCGTGCCAAAAAAACTGATGCAAAGAAATGTCTTACAGTTGTTTGCTACATTTTTTCGGCCCCCCTAACGAAGGAACACCCCCTTTGCATACATTGTGCCTTGCACAAGGATGATGTAGCGCAAAGGGCTACAGAGTGGTGCAATGCATTCATTGCACTACTTTGTAAATATGGCACGGAGAAAAGGCCACCTTAGCACCGCCTTAGCGTAAAACAAATGGTGCTAAGGCGGCACTAAAGTGGTACTAGGCCCTCTTAAATCAGGGCCATGGTATTCTGAGATTCCTAGTTGGATGTCAAATGCTAGTCAGCACAACATCTGCCACCTGAATGTCAGAGTGGTGAGCACCTGAAGGCTTTAAAGCACCAATACTGTAATGAGTGTCAGGAAATACTAATATATAAGAAAACATTCATTTTCAGGGCATATGGACTTTGAAACTGAGTGAAAACATACTTCTATGAGGAACACTAACAATAAAATAACATTACATTACTGTGCTGTGCTGGAAAATAAAATCCACGCTGTCTGGCGTAGCTCACATAACCCAATGAAAACTAATCTCACTTTGATGGTCAGACAGTTTGGGTGTCAGGGCACAGTTATGCCTGTGGCTAAACCCTAAATGTTTTTTATTCCCTTTACTTGTCAAAAAGGATTTATGTATACCAAAGTTTCCTTTCATTTTGACTATGACTTGGGACAGTGCTTGTAACGGGCAGGTAGTGTTGTCTCACAGGGTCGCTTCCTTTCTGGGCGCTAGTTCCACAGATTCCTTCCCATCCGATCTCTTCTCACTAATGCCTTTCCTCCTGCCCACTTAGGGGCATATTTATGAGCCCCTTGTGTCACAGTTGCATCCCTTTTTGTAATGCAATGGCAGCGCAAACCTTTAACTCATATCTATGAGGCCACAAAAAGCCACTTGGCGTGTCTTTGAATGGCATCATAGATATGGAGTAAGGCAAGCTTGCGCAAATTGATGCATTGCCTCACTCTGCACAAAGGAGGTGTCCATTGGCATTGCGGTGGGTGTTCCTATACAACACCCATGGATTTTGATGTATCCCCAGATTTACCAGAGCTTGTAAACCAGGGAATGTGCCAAAACCTTAAGCCTCCCCAGGAGAGGAACAATGAGGAGAAATATCTTTATTTAAAAATCCTCCCAGGACTGTTTTATGTGCAGAAAGGTGCCCTTTCCTGTACAAAACATCCCTGCATGCAACACAGACACCCTTGCACCATGGTAGAAGGGTGCCTGCGTTGGCAATAGGCTGCCAAAAGGGCACAGGGGAAAGGACAGGAGTGCCCCATATTGCATAAATATGGAACATTCCTGCCCTTTCCATTTGACGCACGGCAGTGCAGTAAGGTGACTTGCTATGCTGCCCTGTGCCAAAATGGCATAAATATGCCCCCACGTTACTAAGATCATTGGTGTCACTGTATAAGTCGATATGCCCACTTTGCTCTGTTAATTTCACGTTGCATGGTGTGTTGGTTACAGTTGCCTCTTAATTCCAGCCCTACAGGCTACATTCCTTTGAGATCAGGGAGCAATAGACCCTGCAGCCATATCAATCTTTTTGAGTAGGTCTAGAAAGTATCCCACTCCTTAAGGGACTTAAGGTGGGGTTTGGTCTGCCATTATAAGTATCTGCTGTGTCCCAGTTTGTAGGAGTGCGGTTGAGGACTCAAAATAAGAAGACCTGCCTCACCAGCAAACTGAGTGAAAAAAGAGCTGCAGAGGAAGAGAGTGATTGACAGAGGGAAGAGGCTATGTGAACTAGGAAGAGAAAGAGAGAAAAAGAGAGAGAGAGGCAAAGTAAGAGAAAAATGCAGAGTGAGAAAGAATGTGAGGCACAGAGAAAGGGGCACAAAAAAGAGAAGGGAACTAAGAAGAAACAGCAAGAAAGAGCCAGAGAGAAGGGAGAGAAGGGTGGTAGAGATGGAGGGGGCAGAGAGGGAAACAGAAAATAAGAGAAAAAGAAGAAGGTGTAGCGCAGAAGAGTGAGTGGAAGAAAGAGAGAAGGCAGCAATGAAAAGAGCAAAAAGAAGAGACAAGCTGAAGCAAATAGAGAAGCCAAGAGAAAGAAAGGCAAATGTAGACAGAGAGAGGCAGAGCGTACGCAGGAGAGGGACAAGAGGAAAAAGAGAGGGAGACTGCAGACCAAGAAAACAGGCTGCCTTGTTCTTTATGTCTGATCCCAGACTGTCTGACCGCCGCACTACAAGAGAATAAACCAACATTATCATCAATTTGCATTCTCCACCAATGTCTTCTATGAGCAGAATGAATGGACATATTTGTCAAAGTCACATCAACCTCCTATTTGTACAGTTTTTGGTGCATCAACTTCCTTCAGCCTCGCTCTAAAAATGCGAGGTCTTGCCATTACTCAAATCAATACCAATCATTTGATCAACTTCAGAATAATGAGAAACTGTGTTGTCCCATTCTGGAAACTAATCCATATTCGGAGGCTGGCAGACACATTTCTGCATGGGATGTGTTATTTGACCAACATCAGCTCATAACCTCACTTCATTGATGTCTAACAGGATCAATAGTCAAGTGATCTCACCTCCTGCACTGTCTTTTCTTGTGATATCAGGTCAGATGCAATTTAGAGGGGGCCCACTCTATCTGCCCATCTTCCGTTCTTCCCAGGGCCCCAAAAATTCTGGGGCCGACCCCCCATGTTTAGTGAACTGCAGTAAGTCCCACAACATGGTCCACAATTGCTACAGGAGGCACTTACTCATTATCCTGACAGTGGAGAAAGACTGTTGTTGTCACTTATCTCTGGTCTGCAGACACAGGTATATGATCACTTGCACGGATGCAGTACTCCCGCAGGCCTCCATAGTTTGAGCTTAAAGCAGAGATGACCATTTGGTAATTTTAATGTGCAAAGACGTATTGCTGGATCTCCTGTGCTCTGGATCTGTGGAGTGCACTTATGGGACCATGCAGGTGACTAGTGTTCTTCACACAAAAACACTATTCCAGTTGCTCTCTATGAGGTCTCGGCCAGTAATAATAATTATATTTATATTTATATTTTACATTTTCTTTTTGAGGACGTGGCAACCTGCCACGGGCTTGCTTCCAGCGTTAGTATGGTTCAGTTTGGACACATTCATTGGATAATTAGGATTTAGCCCTTTGGTGAACTAGACCCATATTGGCATGGAACAAAAATGCCTTTGTTTGTAGAAACAATGCCATTACTGTATCCTTTGTATCACCACTGCCAAATGCTAATTGGTACAGTTCTGCAACATTTATAGAAAGCTATTTTCGAGAAACAGCGACGTTGGTTTGTGCCTTCACAGGTTTTATCTTGGTGACGCTTGCCAGATTGCATCTATTATGAAATAGGGACATGATCTTCCAAAAGCAGACAGGCGTAACAAATACATAGCAGAATGAAAGGTTATGTGAACTCCAAAATTGTAAAAATCATATATTGATCACAGATGTTGCCACTTAGAACCACCAAATGCTAATACACTGCATTGTGCAACAGGGAAAAAACAGTACAGAGTCATATTGATTAAAATGGTCTGCGGTTGCTGTCATCCTCTGTGTTGGTACACTGAAAATTAGGCACGGGAGAAATGTTAATCCCACTGGTGTAAGTCACATGAATTGGGGAATTTCGTGTTTCGTTTGATTTGTGAAAATCCTGAAATTGCGCACTACGCCACTTCACATAATTACATGCGATTTGCAGTAGAAATTTAGAATTTTCATTAAAAAAATTCAGAACAGATGCTCAGGAACAACAGACTATGAACAGTATTTTTGGTTTCTTGCACTATTTATTTGACGTGAAATGCATTATCGCATCAAACATTGATGAGACGATGTATTGTGTGTTAAAATATACCTCTAACTGATAGATTGGCATTTTATGTAATTATGTGTATTTTCACAAAACTTTGCTGAAATTTTGCATGATTATGTGAAGGCAAATCTTGCACACTCATATTAAAGAGGCTGCCTTGCACGATTCACAGCTCCTCACTAAGGTGCAGAGCAGTGCTTAATTTGAGCCAGTGGTTGCCAGTGTGGGCCATCAACACTTATTTTTCCACATCAGATATTTACCAAGAGCATGAGAGGGAAAAACAAAGTGGAAAGACAGATGAAGATAAAGACAGAAAAAGCATCACAAAGGCAGAACGCAGGATACTGCAAGGGTGAGATAAAGGGCAGAAAGTGTCTAGTAGCGGATTAAAGAGGAATAAGATGTATTACGACTACCAGCCTTGGTATTGAGTGCACCGATGTTTAAATGCCCAGAACTGTGGGCTTCAGCACTCATTCATTCACAATTTACGCATTGGTGCCAAACTAAGTGGTTACTGTTTGGTTTCGGATTTGTACTGGAAGCAAATTCTACCAGTACAAATTCATATGCCTACACAATCTCTGAAGCGACCCACTCATTGGGTGTGTGGTGTGCACTTCAGTACGTATTCAATGTGTGGGTTACTGGGGAAATTAAAGCATTTCCCCTTTTTAACATTTTCTTCAAAGATGTGTTATTTTTTTATGCCCGGCCCAGTTTGCCTCTTGTAATAGGTCAAGCTTCCTGTAAAAAAACTTTGGATGTATGCACTGATTTGACCAAATTATTCCCCAGTAAAACCTTCTTGACACAAAGTGCTGCTAGGCAGCACAAAGCTCTGTTTGTGATGAGAAGAGGCCCATTTACAATGCAAAATAACTTTTGCCCTGAATACTATAGCAAGACTTTGTATGTTTAGGCGCCACTTTACACTGGCACAATTCTTTAGTAAAACTGGGCCATAGAGTTATAGATGGGCAATATAGCAATGAATTAAGGAGGGGTGTTTCATCGAGGGGCTCTGAGCAACAACAAATAGACAATGAGAGGGAAAGATTCGGTGTCTATAGTGTCACTCAGAACCCCTAGGTGAAAATCATCAATCATTCATGTTTTACCCGTGTATAATGTTAAGATAAGTATGGCCCTCCAAATTATCTTCTACTGCTTTCAACATTCATGCAGTGGCAGAGGAGTAATGGAGAAACCATACATAACATGGCACCCCACACTCTAGCAAAGATTAAACAAATACCTGGCCTGCTGCCAGCAACCCACCACCTGCTACATTTGCTACCCCTGATCCCAATTGAAACAGAAAAATACCTGGCTTCCTGCCACCCATCCTCACTACCCTCTACATATGTCTTCTCCCAACTCAAAATAGAAATAAAAACCCTGGTCTCCTGCCACCCACGCACCATCTTCTGTGCCATCCCTCTCTGCCCAAAGTCTTGCTGCCAGTGGCTCTTTAACAGCTGCTGACCGTGCGACATCTTTGCCCTGTGAAAGAGGGTCTGTTAAGACCTGCGTTGACAGAGAAAGATGGCTGCTTGTGCAGCACACTGCTATGTTCTCCTGCCTTCCCCATTTCTGTGAAGAACTGAGAGGCAGTGGAAGAAGAGCGAGACCACCAGCCACCAGCTGCCATCCACCGCTATGCTCAGGTCTCGAAAAACCCAGGTGAGGCGGACAAAAAAAACAAAGAAAGCAAACAATTCCTTTCCGTCACAAAAATGGGAAACAACTTTTGTTTCTCACTGTTGTCGCAACGTTGCAGCGAAAACCAGATTTCGATCCAGTTACTCAGGCTAATGATTTCCCGTGGAAATTATACGGAACAAAACGTGGTATGGGAAATCAGCAACACACTAACAGTAAGAAGAGACAACATTTTAATGGTATATAGTAAGGTAACGTATTGACAATTTTGATGCAGTGTTGATCTTTTGTTGTTATTTGGTTCCACTCTCAGGACAATGTGTTTAAAGGGAATTTTGAACTCACACTTCCTAGTGTGGGTGGAATGTTTCATAGATTTCTGAATTGTGTGCGCAAATGTGCTTGTTCGATATTTATGGAACTGTTGTGGAAATGGTAACCTGTGTGTGTGTGTGTGTGTGCAACTTCCCAAGAAATTTGGTATGCGTTGAATTTGTGGCATGTGTTAAATTCCTTGGAGACTGCCGAAGTCAATCGATTCCTCAACATATCCGGAATTAGTCTGGATTTGTGTTACACTGTGTAACTAATGAGAGGCTTTCCTTTTTCATATATTTATCTTATATGCACATGTGCAACCCTGAACATATAAATATATATTAGTTAAGTCTTCAGTTAATACTATCCACCTCAAAGTATATTATTCAAAATATGTTCATATTTTCATGTTCCCCATACCACATAAAAATATTTCTTATAAAAAAAGTTGGAATCATTGTTCTCAGTTTTGAAGTGCCTGGTTTGTCCAAAAACTTTTACATGTGAACTAATGCAGGCAATTTAGATCTATGTAACCTTTTGTGTTTTATACACTGGTATGTGTTTTGGGTTACATATAGAGACTCAACAGCCATGTTTTGAGATACTTTTTAGAGTGCGGCAAACTGTAAATTAGCCGGAGGCCTAAGAACGTGCAATACATTTCTGGGCCCAAGCCAGGTGAAGTACCGGAACTGGGAATTGTTATGACATTTAAAGCGGCAAATCACAGCCTACAGGTAGGGGTGTGAAAATATATTTTTTTTATTCATATAGGGAGTCCCACAATGTGTGGAGCCTTATAAGCAAAACAAAGAGTTTTGAACCGAGGCAGTATAGATCTCTCAGATGGTAAGAAATGGTATTGCAAGCTGGGGAGACTGAGGGCCATATTTATACTTTTTGATGCAAAACTGCGCCAACGCAGTTTTGGGTCAAAAATTTTACCACCGGCTAATGCCATTTCTTTGTGCCGTGGCGGCGTCAAATTTATACTTTGACGCATGGCGGCGCAAACCACAGGTGTGAGTCATTATTTTTACTCAAACCACGTCGTAAAGAAAAATTACGTTAACGCAGTGAAAATGACTGTTAGCCGGTTTACGACGTCACAAACTGGATACGTGCCGTTTTTTGTCGCAATTGTGTCAAAAAGTGGGGCAAACACAGCAAAATGTGCTAAGGAGATCCAAAATGGATCCCAGATGCTTGCACAGACCCCAGGAAGATAACAACAGACCAGGAACCAGCCAGGAGGACCCACACAAGGCACAGGACAGGGAGAAGAAGAAAAGAAAGTGTTGCTTCAGTGAAGAGGAGCAGGAAATTCTGGTTAAAGAGGTGACGGAACACCAGCATCAACTGTTTGTCACCTCAAAGTTGCCGATTAGTAGGAGAGAGGCAATATGGCAACAAACTGTTGACAAGATAAACAGTGTGGCAGAAGTACGGAGAACAGTCATCGAGTGCAAGAAACGCTGGCATGACTGCAAGCGCAGGACCAAAGAAAGGATGGCCAGGAACAGGAAGGCAGCACTGCAGACTAGAGGTGGGAGTCCAGCACCGCAGGAGGCCCTGGCCCACATGGAGGAGATGGTGGCAGCCGTCATCCCTGAGGAGATCGTCACAGGGATTCAAGGACAGGACAGCGCTGACTACCAGGAGACAACACACATGCAGGGTAAGTCGCATGGGGAATTAAAATGCACAAATGTTAACTGTGAACGGGGGTGGACATACCTACTACACAATGCATGTAAGTCATGATATTCAGGGGGTGGCATGGGTAAAGGGGCATGGCACGGGGTATAGACTGTACAGAGGAAACCTGGGGCACAGTACTACACTACACCAACAACCTTTGCACTTTGCATGGGGGTATGCTGCCAGGCCAAGGATGTTGGAAAGGTAAAGCCAGGGCAGGAGGGTAGGGTACAACGTAAAACTGTCAGCCCGACACATGCCAGCCAGTATTCTCCCTAAATGAACTAGGGCCCAATTAATAACCTCTGGCGATATCTGCAAGTGGAATATAACATTGACAACAGTTGCCATTATCACCTCTGCTGTGTGTGCAGGTCAAGAAGCTAATGGCAGTAACGTCTCCATGGATCAAACAGACCCAAATTAGAGGGTTCAGGAGGACAACGTTATCAATCCCCTGAAATCAATACAAATGTCCCAATCCTGTCAAATGTGATTGTCCATGGTTGCAAAAAACATCAGCCATTGTCATAAACATTAGGAAGTACACAACACTAATGTGATACCCATACTGCACATGTCAGGGTCCACCCTGTGCCTGGGTCACAATAGCTCCAATGACACCATGCAACATCCCAAAGGTCATACCGCTCAGACAACAGCATTGAGGGGGAGGACACATGCGACTGGTTACAGAAATACACCCGCACAGTCAGAGGAGGAAATGGAACACTGCTAGGACAATCAGTGCAATCCAATGTACCACACATTCCCCAACATCAGCAGTACACATTACCCATGCTGACATCCGTATCGTGCCATACCAATGCTATACATAGTATATGCTAGATCTCAACAACATGTAGGTGGATGTGAAAGATCAGAGACTGGGGCAGTTCCAGAATGTTAAGTGTTGTGCTAGTGCCATCAGAACACCCACAGCCAGTGAATGGCCTCACCATGAGAATGGAAGTAGACAGAGGGTTGAGTAGGACAGGAAGGTGGCAATTCACAATTTGGCCAGAACCAACACCTAGAGGATGTGATGCTGACAAGTCCACAAACTGACCACAACACATGTGACATGCAGGTGGGAAATAGGCCTGGGAGAATGCTAATATGAAAGACAGGAACAATGAACAGGAACTCAGATCACAATGTGAAAATATTCGGAAGGCAGGCATGTCACATTACAAATCCCACAACACAGACACACTAATTGTACCATATCTCATTGCAGAGGACGATGGCTCTCCTTCGGATATGCCTGTCCAGGACTACCCTGATGACATGGATGACGAGCTGACAATCATCAGCCAGCAGACTCTCCAAGATGTCCTTGGAACCCTCCAGACCCCACCTTCAGTCACAAGGAGGAGTACAGAACTAGCAGCCATCACAGAGGACCCACCGACCACCCCAATTGTACGACCTGCCAGCTCCAACACAGCCGAGGACTCTGACGACCCTGGCACCAGCTTTGAGTGAACTGTAGTTGGAGTACAGCAGGAGCTGGCCAAGGAGGTGCGGGTGGGGATGCAAACTATGGCAGCCTGCCTAGAGGGGGCATTCGTGCATGATGTCAACTGAAGTACAGGCAGCAGCCTTGCAAGGGCGAACTACAATCTTGCAGGAACTTGTTGTTGCCGCTAATTTGTTCTCCCAAAAACTGTTGAGATAAAATTATTTTTCCTAAGGGCTCATTCTCGAGATCCGGGGCCTTGTGTCCCAAAGGACGATGACCCCGGAATTGAGATAAACCAAGCCAAAGTCAAACTTACAGTACAAAAAGCTCAACGTCAAACCATGAAGATTTGTTTAAAATTCAAAATCATTACAGAAGGCAAAATACTAGTCAGTTCACATCAAAATATCAAAACATTCTCAAAATGCAAAAATAATGGCAAATAGCACAGGGTTCAGTCTCTATTCGAGCTGCAATAGTCAGAACCAGATGTGGTCTAGCACAAGGCAAAATAATGCATCAAACAACTCCAAATATTGAGTCAAAAAGAGGGCCGACAAGGAGTCAGCCTCCAAAAAGAGCAAGGGAAAGTGCAAAGAATTTCTAAGTATTACATTAAAGGCAGGCCAACATGGAGACTGCTCTTCTAAGTAAAGGAAAAAGCTTCAAAATAAATCAAATAAAAAAACAGTCTAACATAGAGACTGCTCATTATGAATGCAAGGTAAAATCTGTCAATCATCCAAAAAACATCATGTTGTATAGTTTTTCAAACAAAGAAATCACATTGTCGACATGGCATGAAACAAATGTTGTACCACAATATTCAATGGTATAACAGAAACCACATGACATGGAAAATGACTTTTGCTCTGGTACAAATGAATAGCCCTGTAATATGCTTCAGAAGAGCAACCAAAGGCACATTCAAATATATACACAGCCTCTACCAGCCAGAGGAAGTTGCCTTGTAAAGATGCAGTTGAGGTCTGCTCCCTCCTCCAGGACCATCAGGAAAATGAAGAATACATTTTAAAGACACAACAAAAACTACTTGAATGAACGATATTTTTCAAAATGCTGAAGGACACATATATGAACTGAGTCTAGTTATTGTATGCCGTCCAAGAGACCATGGATGTCTCCATCTTCCAGATTTTCTAATGGAAAATTGACCTTACCAGTGATGGAACGCTTCAGGCCGTTGAGGATAAAAGGAGCTACCAGATCCATAAGCCCAGAGCTAAAACTGTCCCTCTGGTTTGGGGTCAATATAGGAGAGTCCCCCTCAGAAACAGATATTCGAAGTGTAGCTAATTTTAAAGACCATATATAGCCAGCTAAATGACTCAGCATAGAGAATTATGGCTTATCCGCCCATGTGCCTGATCAGCCTCTCTTGTCTAATTATATGATAGTCAAAGGGTATGCCAAGTGAGATATCAAGGTTCAACATGACTTCAACTGTCTTAGACAGGAATAGAATACCCGTGGAGTGTGAGTTCAAAAAATCCCAGCCAGTGCTTAAGAAAGGAGCATGTGCTAAGAAGGAACTATTCTTCTTAGCACATATATTTTGGAGTAGGGCCAATGAGGGCGTGAGGATAGTGGAGTGAATTACGGTAGCAACAGGTAATGAAGATGAAGGAACAGAGGCCAGACCATCCAAAGATGAGTCACAGGGAGGTGGTACAGCAATGTTGTGCTTTAGGGTGCCTATTTAGGGAAACGAGGCCTGACAGATGCAACAGCTGTTGAGCCCTCACCAATATATGAAAAAAGATCGCATTAAAGCAAAAATAGTTTTGTAGTCTCAAAAAGCAGTTATTGCCATTGCAGTCTCTAACAATGAAGGGAACTTCTTTGTGTGCTGATGTGTTCCTGAAAGAGCAGATTTCTGACACCCAGAGTGAAGTAAGCCAATGGCAGAAGTGGGTGGAAGAAAAATGTGAATGACACAACAAAGAAGTGAACAAAGAGAGAAGTATTCACTAATGCAAGACCTAAAAATGGGTTTTAAATATATGCAGGGTCGGCTTTAGTCCTGGTGAAGCCCAATGCAACAATCTTTTTTATCCTCCACCAATCATTTCCTTCTCCACAAATTCCCTCACTACCACCCTCCAACAGTGCCTGTCTCTCACATGCATTTAATTTGTTTTGTGGTGCTACACATTCCGGAGTAGGGTGTCAGAGCACTTTACATCACACACATATTATACAGAGACAATTAATCATACATGTGCAAATCGGTTTATAGGGCATGTTGGATAATACAATGAGGATTGCAAAGTTTAGGAATCACATTCACCCACACTATTAGACAGTATATTTTAAGAGTTTCTGATCTTGAAAACCACAAACTTAGGATTTAAAATGCACCACAGTGGTTGGGGCCAGCTTCACTAATAAGAAAGTATTTCCCCTCAAATAAATCCTTTTGAGCAGCATTAGGATAATGGAAGACTGGGGGAAAAACATAATGTTCTAAACTATATCATGCCATTTGCATGCAGCTCTCTGTGATGAGAGTTCATAGGTCACTGACTTATATTAGTATTATAACTTATGAACTGCAAGTAACAAAAAGATCTCTGTGAACCCACTGACCTGTCCACATGAAATACAGTTCTGTGATCTGCACAGCATACATTCTTTGCAGAAGGCATATTAGCTCTCTGCGCTACATTATGATGAGTCAAAACTGCCACTAGACTAGGCCTGGGAAAAACTCGCAGAGATTCACACTGCAGAATTCTGCTGAGTTACCTAAAAACTCCTCGAAATTCCATAGAGGACCGTGAGTGGCAGAATTTAGGTACATTGTGCTGCTCGCCCTAATGTTTAGCACCAGGATCTTGTCCCGTGCTGTACAATCAGTGTGAGTGGCACCACATGGTGTGCCCGAGGGGCTTTGCTTCTTCCTGCGGCTCATGTAGATTTTCTACTCTAGAAGCAGCTTTCTCTACCTGAACGGCAGCTTTCTCAATGTGAGCAGTAGTGACCTGCCTCGATTGCCCATGTTGAGAAATCATGCCGGGACTCATCCTAGCACTCAATTTTTCTTTCTCACATTTGACAACTTAGCGTTGGTGAGTCGCACACAAGAAAAACTCCACCTTGTGACAGTTGGCAGAGTTTTTCTGGAACTGCGCACATCAGGGGAAGCGTGGAGTGGGCAAAACTTCGCAAACTCTGTCAGTGGGATACAGTTTACGACATACCTCTACACTAGACAGATCTCTCCCTAGGAGGAACATTAATCACCAGAGTTCTCTTGACATTTTTATTGTTGCTTGAAATCTGCAAGATACACATGGAACTCTGCATCAGAAGTTGCAAAGCTGACGGCTGTATGCAGTACTGTAAACTTTTCAGTCGGCTCCCCTAATTGTGTAGTTGAAGTTTAAAAAAAAAGTACAAATGAAAATGCTTTACCTAGTGCAGCTCTAGGTTTGCACTAGAGAATTTATCACTGCTGCATAGGGTCAGAAGGGAAAGCTGTTTAACATTTCCTTTTGGAACACTATCTAACCACTGATGTTGGCCTTATCAAATATTCTCAAAGTGCAGGAATTGGTCTTCACCCAGGTCCTGCATTCTGTGCCCTACAATATGAAGATGTAGGATATGGCCATTGGCTATTTCTCGCAGACCTTGGCTGCAGTGTCTGCTCTTCTCCTAAGCCTGAAACTCTGGATGCAGGGCCTACCCTCTGGCCAGGTGCAGCCCACACCAACTATTTTGATCAAAAAATAATGTGGTTGACTCATGGCTATGTCTGACAGATCTCTGGCACTAGGCATGGTCTTTAGCTAGTCCTGGAATTGAGTGCCACTGACTGTATAAACCACAGCAATCGGCTCTGGACTTTCAAAATTGGTAGTCAATAGATGTATAAAAGATAAAGCATTGAAACTTTCAGTGATATCACTTAATCATTAGCCAATGATGTAATTAGTGTCATTTTTTATGTCAACTGTGATGTGATATATAGCGTAATGACCAGTGGAGAGTTTAGAGGTGCAGCTAAAAATAACTGATGAATTTCATTGGATTTTTTAGGATTGAGGTAATTTCAAAGATGTAATATTAACTGTTGTTTAAGGGAATTCATATGTTTTTTATAGTTCACACTGTTTTGTCAAATGAGTTCTATTGTTCCTTACTTTTAAGGAATTACTTTTTAATAAATCAATCCATTGGAAAGTACATAGCAGGCACTAGGTGTGCCCAGCCCTCCTAGCCACAGGGCATGAGTTTTTGTATTTACAAACAAGCTATGAATGCTTTCGGCACTTTCATTAATTACTTTACCTTAGCAAAGCTTGTGAATCCCACAAAGTTTTATCAATCATCTTTTATAATGTTTAAAAATTGACCTAAACCTATGTCAGAGGAGAAGCATGATTTTCCTTATCACTACCCAATGAAAAGTATTCGATTATTTGTGTCTCCAAGAGAATTATTGGTGTTGCAAAATGGTCCAGAATAAGTGATGAAAATTATCTTTATTTGATTCCCAAAAGTAGCTGACCATGTGAAGGCATCATGTTCAAAATCCTGCAGCATGTTCTCTGACTAGAGCAAACGAGAACAGTTCCTGATTCTTGTATTTCTGGGGGCAACAGTCAACTAGTGCACCAGTCATTGTAACCTGAGGTCTATCAATAGCAAGCAATAGAATGCCCCTGGTAATGCGTCCCTTTATGATCATTTATTACACATCAGGACTCGTTTTAGGCCAATGAATCTTTTGACCCAGTTGAGAAACACCTTAGGACGAGATAGCTAATCAATTTGTCAATCAATACGTCAATAATGCCATCAATATCTATCACAACAATACATTTTACTTTAGTCAAAGTCATTAATCAATGCAAGACACCACCATGACCTTGCAGTCATGAATAACCACACTAGTTTAGTAGAATTTTATGAGTTTTATTCCCTATTGGTTACAATTCTAAAAGTAGATGTGTAAATCTCAAACCAAGAAACAAAACAACATAGTCACAATATGGCAACTCTGATAATATTTCATTAAGGCAAGAATCACAAACATCAAAACATAACACGGCATGAACATAGATCAATTTAGCAAAGTGTCAATAACGTGTCGGTTCAACAAAGCATGGAATCAGTCGTTTGTCTATTTGCATCAGTTATAATGAACCCCTGTCCTAACCACTCATTAGCATTAGCATGTTGGGCTTCATGCAAAACAATTTGGAACACCAATTTAGAAAACATCTAACTATGGTCACTGTCAAAAGTAAGCAGTTGGTACCTAAAAAGGAAAAGCAAACAGACAAATCACAATTGTATTGTCATAGTTACCCTCCAAGGTTTAGGTCAGCACTCAGGTTCGGTCTTCGTCTTCAGGACATCAGTCTAATCGCCATCAGTCAGAATTCAGCTCCAGTGTAAAAAGGGGGCACTTCCCTCATAAGGAGGCGAAGTGTAAAATGGGCAAGCTAAGGATGAGGATGGTTCTAAGCAAACCAATAAGTCATCAAACAGAGTGACAAAGTTTCTGGATAAAATCAATAGCATTCCCTAACCCACCTAAATGGCTCCCCGTGTCATGGGTTTTTATCCCTTTTTCGTTGTACTTTCCCCTAAAATTCTATTGGATCTTAGTTATACCCCACTATCTTTATCCAATTGGAAGACGGATTATGTCATTAATATTTCACCCCATACTATTTTACAAGCTTTTCATTGGTCCACATGATTGGCGTCTTCGTAGGTAGCACGTCCGGTATGATTTCATCCTTCCGTAATTCTTTTGTACATCTTTTGGTCAGTAGCTCCATTGTCTTCACCGGTTTGAACGACCTTGTACATTACATTAATCTACACTGTTGCATTTTGATTAACAATTTCTACAAGCAAGGGGGATTTCATGGGGACAAATCTACTATGGTTACATTCAGCCTCCAGTTTTGAAGAAAACAAAGGGTCATGTCCTTTTGCGAGTCAGAACACTGCAAAATAGGGAAAAATACGTTTAATATGAAAGCCTAGCAGCCAAGCTCCGGCTCATGCTAACTTAAGGACTCCAAAGATTTCAGCACAAATTCAATAATGCAATCATTAATAATTAGTACAAACCCACACTTTAATATTATATTTTATCAATATTAGTCATTTCTATTAGTTCTCGTATACAATGGTGGCCACTCCCCGTGGACACATTTCTGGTGCATGTTTAAACAAAATACATTAATACAATTACTTACGCAGCATTACCACACACTAGTTCATAAGCATTTCATGTTAATATAGATTATGTAAGCTACGCTCTCTCACACCCCTTACATATATCAATCTCAAACACGAGACTGTACCTCATTTAACACGTGTCCCTTGTAAAAAGACTTTTTCTGTGATAGCAGCAGCGCTTTAAAACTCCATGCACACGTCGTTTCTGTCCTTTGCAGATCCATGGGTCATTCTCTTTTGCACCTCAGTTCCCAATACAGGTTTGGGCTCACAGCACTAGGGGGTATTAATGGAAAGAATTTCGGAACCATGATTCAGCATTAATTTACCCTTTTTCCTATTAACTCATATGACAAGCTTTGTCTGTCTCTGAGACTAGAATTAGGTTTTATTAACATAAATTATTCGAATGGCAGTGTATTTCATAGTTGTTTTTGCTTGTTTACTGACACGAAGATCAGGAAATGCCTCAGTGACATCGATGTTGAACTACAGATTCTTCACGATTTCAGAATCTCCAAATCCTTCTCAAAATGGCAGACCAGCCCTGTGCAAACATAATATTTCTCCATATTGCAATGTGTGCAAACAGATGTATGCATCTATGACTTATACTAGTTCAATAACTACTTCCTTGTGAAATATCTATTTCCATTTCTGAGTATTCGAAGAATAAGGTATGCAGGTGTTGGTAAGCCCAGAAACCACAGAGATTTAAAAAAAAAACGCTTTTCAGATCTAATTTTTAGTTTTTCAATATCAGTTTGAAAAAGTGTTAGATGACTGAGAAAGGATGACTGCACTCCTAAACAAATCCCCCCTTACAAAGGTTATAATAGTAAATTTCCCAGATCTGTGGACGGACAAGAAACGGATAATACCACCTGAAGAGATGATGGTAACAGTAGTTCTGTCACTGGTGCACACGACCACTGAGCTCCTTATTTTCACTATTTGTTCAACAGTTAGATAAATAAGACCACTTTAGGATTGTCTAATCAATTGTCCAAGCCAGATTGGACAAAAATCAAGGAAGCAATTGAACTGGATGTGGAGCAGTAAGCTGAGAAAAACACCTTGTTTCAGTGAGGAGTTCACAAGAGAGGTCCAGCTTGGTAGCAGCATCTTGGCCACTGCCTCACCCAGTGAGTGAGGCAAAGCATTAGAGAGGTGATTGGAAAGTTTGATCTTAGTTACTGTAACTCTGTCTCAGAGATTTTGTGAAAGTGTGACCAGGACCACTGAGCTTTGTGGGTCACCATACAATCATCTAGGATAGTGGTTCTGGAGGAAGTGATTGCTCAATAAACGTAGCAAATTCTTCACATTTTGATGCCAGTGTGTAGATTGGGATGGTGGAGGAGTTGATTCTTTAAAGATTTTCAAAAGCATGAATGTAATGTGGCTAGGTTTAGGTTTAAAAATGTTCAATTTGTAGTTTCTCCTGTGACCCTCAGTGTAATAAGTTTGAGGATGCTTGTCTCCAGGTTTCCTCAAGATGCCTCAAATTAACTCTTTCAGTAAATAGATCCTTCGAGAACCAGGGGAAAGATGGCTTAGGTTGTTTACTTTTGCATTTCAGTGGAGCACATTAATTTGGTTACCCATGCATTTTTTTGTATTCTGTTGTGGAACTTATATTCCACTCAGGGTCAGGGGTGAGAAAGATGCATCAAGCCTTGTTAGCTAGGTTGTTGATGTTAATGTTTTTGATGTCATGGAGCTCTGATTTTTTTCTCCTAGATTTGAAGTCAGACTGGTCCCACTCAAAGCCACCTCACTACATGGGAGGGTCCCAGAGAACTGGAGTTTGGTCAAGTCTTCCCCACCTTATATCCCCTTTTTAAGCAAAGCGGACCAGGTCAAGCCTCACCAGGACTGTGGCCAATCAGCCTGTCGAGCCTCCAACTTGAAGTCAACTTGATCACACTCAGCAACACTTCACCAGCTGCGAGGGCCCTGGGACACCGGGAGGGGTTGAACATGTCTTTCTCACCCCACCTGGTATCAGTAGGTGGCTCTTAGATGCAGATCATGCTCTGAAGCTGGTATGGGATGGATTCTAAGTAGACGAAAAGGCAGCCACAAAGAAGCCTCAAGCCAATGCCATTGATCCATTGATGCTAGTTGTTGTGCCCATCTAGCTCCTTCAGAGCCAGACTCTGATTTATTTAGATGCACTGCCTAAAATCTTCCACTAAAGATTCTAGAAACTGGCTTGATAATGTGTTCAAGACAGGGAAAACTGAAACTTAAGTGACCAGATGACTGGTACTTACACTGCCGTCCTCAAATGCAGCCTATATCAAGCTTCAGTTGTTGATCTTTTAACAATATAATTTGTCAAAGGCTTGCCATTACATGTAGAAGGTGGCTTCAGTCACTTGTCACACTGCAGTGGCTCCCCCTAAAGTGTCCTCTAATCAGTGTTGTAAGTCATGGAAGATTAGGCCATCAGATGTGAAAAGATTAATATCAGATCCAGGAGAATAGAGAACCCAAGGGCAGTCTCTGGGATAGCAGAAAAGCAAGGACAAGTCTGGACAGGAGAGGTACAGGGAGGAGTGCTGTGCAATATGCAAGGGAGACCGCTTCCCCACTAGTGGTATATTCCAGCAAGCAGGGGCAGAGAAATACTCACTGCGGGGTTGGCAAATTTGGAGATTACATCTGCCCTGTAGATGAGCATGAGCTTTAGATGTAGTCGGTGACATGCTAGGAACAAAGATAGCAGCCATGTTATGGTGAACTCAAACTCCAGAGGCAAACAGGATCAGCACAGAGAGGGAGCAACAACACTACTGCAAAAGTAATGCAAATGAAACATAGTCTACTATTATGAACATTTGCAGGTCATGGACAGTATAAGCAAGCATAGAATATATCAGTAACATTAACATTTTCCTGTGGCAAGATTACACATGTTCAATATGAGTCCTTGTGCCTATTTTGTGCTCCCTGTAACTCATGTTGGTGGGTCTTTAAGATGGTTTAGAATGTTTAGCTAAAGAAGTCATTAATAAAGTTTACCAACCTATTTCTACTAATTCTATGTTAAGGAAGATGTGTTTTGCATGCACAATGGTTATTTAACCTTAGTCGGAGGCTTTTGGCATGTCAGATGGTACTCCTGTGAGAATAAGGCCAACGCCAGGCCCACTCAAATGAGTTTCATTGCTTGGTATAGGCTGGATTCCACATGTACCAAATATTCTGGGGCGTGAGCTCTTGAAAACATTCTGTTTCATTTGTGAGTAAATCTGGATAGTCTTTGTGGGGATGGTTGTCAGGTATTCGAAAAGTCGTTCAGTTTGATTTCTGAAAATGTGCATGTTTTTCTTGCTGCTCAGATATGCATCATTCTCCTTCCTAGGCCATGAAGCTCATGGAGATGTTCTCCTTCTTGGGTTTTGAATGTCCTGGGGGTGTCTGGGGAGTGTTGAGGATGTTTGGACTAGAGGTCAGAAATCCAGGTCAGAAATCCTTCTCAAATTGTGACCGTTAATATATCATTTAAATGAGAAAAACAGCTGCAGGAAGGAAGAGAAGGATGGGTCGTTTATCTGGATGAACAACTTGACCCTCTGTAAATTCATATCACTCTTCTTAAATGTAAAGGCTCTTTCATGAACGGTGTATTCCCACTAAAACTCCTGATTATCTCATTACCTCCCCTGCTTTGGCTCAATTATTCTGTAATCATAGTTATTAATGAGAATTAAACTACATTCATTTTATTTGATTAATTAAATGGATTTGAAAAAAGTGGGAGGTTTGGTATTCATATCCCACCAAAATAGTAAGAAGGTATACATATAATAAATGAAAAAGGATAAGAAATAATGACTACGTGAAAGTAAGTTTACTAAATGTATTTAATGGTAAATTATTTTAATATTAAGTTGAGCAGGATTAATAAATAGAATAAAAACTAAAAACATTGAAAGGTCAGGTTAAGTTTTTATTTAAATCAGTATAAAATAAAATACTACTTAGACGTGAGGAATGTTAGTCTAGTGACTTATCAGTTTAGTTAAAAAATAAAAGAAATCAGTGTTGTTAAATTAAAACAAATATAAATTAAGAAAATGTTTTTTAAGGAGAGGATTAGATCATTGAAAAAAATAATTCCATGTGCTGAAAATGTACAAAATAGACTTAATTTCATCTTTTACTAGTCGGTGCTGTTCTGAGGCACCATAATTCATATTTTGAATAGGAGCTAAAATACTAACGCTGTACTTTGCTGTCAGCACTTTTTCAGTACATAGACAAAATACAAGCATTGATCTGCGCTGCTGCAAAACAGTGCTGACCACACAAGCGTGAAGTTGTCCACTGGCGAAAAGAATGTAGATTTTCCTAGTAATTTATGACGGAAAGTCTTAATTTTATTAAAGACACGGAGGCGAATATTATGCGTTCTTTTCTTACTTTATTTCAAACAGCAGCAGTCAAGAAACTACAACTCCCAGAAGGGTTAGCTAATGTCTAACCAATGGGAGCAAAACAATAACCAGAACTGGACCAATAGGAAGGGGCCATAAACCATAGAGAGTACCCTTGACTGCAAGCAACCCTCTTTTCTTGAACGAGCAAGTCAAATAGAGTCATGGAACAAAGGATAAATAAGTCCAACAATTGCCATAGCTAGAGAAATGGAACACAAGTCTTGAACCACAGCGATGAGCCAAGAGGGCGATGGTTGAGGAAGCTGATCCTGGACAGGTTGCGATGACGCCTCCAGAAGTCTCTTCTTGAGGATGGAACCGATTGAGCTAGCGGCGTTACCCGGAACCTGGAGGCAGTGCTGGAGTCGCTGGGAGGGAAAGAAAAAGTACATATTAATAGAAGTACTGTGGTGGGATAATATTCGCCTCCGTGTCTTTAATAAAATTAAGACTTTCCGTCATAAATTACTAGGAAAATCTACATTTTATGACAAGACCGGAGGCTCTATTATGCGCGTTTAAAGCTGGTCAATAACTAAAGAAGAAGCAGTTCTAACAGGATTACAATAGAAGGTTTTGAAAACATTATCATTTGACCAGTCTGCCGACCTGAGAATGTCCTCTAGAGTGGACCCAATGGTGAAAGCTTTTGAGGCCATAGCTCCCCTGGAGGAATGTGCTCCAAAAACGGAAATATCTATTCCCGCTAGGGACATAATCAATTTAATCCAGCGGGCAAAAGTTGCCGAAGTCACTGGATTGTGGGGTTTTCGAAAAGAGATCAATAATTGATTGGAAGAGGATGTTCTCAGGTTAACGGTTCTTTTTTCATATTCTTTTAAACAAAGACCTACACATAACTTTGGCTTGTCCGGAAAGAAAGGATAGAAAACGGAATGTAAGTTAGTTTTGGTGCGTTTGGAAATGTGAAATAGGACCCCTGAAGGTAAGAATTGCCGGGCAGAGACATCTAGGGACCTAACGTCCGAAGTCCTTTTTATCGAAATTAAACATAGCAACATGGTAAGCTTAGCAGAGAGCATTTTAAGAGAAAGGCTTGGGTTATCTGGCCAAGAGAGGAAAAGATTTAAAACTAGGGAGACGTCCCAGATATATGAATACTTTGCAGAAGGGGGTTTGGAGAGCTTGACTCCTTTCAGGAGATGACAGATTAAAGGGTGTGACCCAATAGGGTTGCCGTCAATATTTGAGTGGTTAATGGAAATAGCCGATCTGTAAAGATTTATTGTGCGGTATGACTTACCTAAGCCCGCCTGGGCGGCTAGGAAATTAATAATAAGACTTATATCCGCTGAAAAGGGATTGGAACACTTTCCCAGACACCAGCTTGACTAAAGAGCCCAAGCTGATTTATAGGCTCGTCTCGTGCCAGGTGCCCATGCGTTATTGATGAGCTCTGAAGCTTCTGCCGAAATAGTGTGGGTCTGTTGGGTAGACTGGAAATGAGCCAGGCTGAGAGTGTTAGAGATTGGTCGAGAATCAGATTGTGAGGGCGATCGAACGGATCTAGAATGAGGGATGGAAATGTCGGGAGTAGAATAGGAAAATTCACTGTCAGCTCGAGTAGGGGAGGGAACCAAACCTGAGATTGCCAAAAGGGGGTTAGCAGGACGAGGGATGCCTTCTGGCGTCTGACCTGGTTCAGAACCCTGTTGATTAGGATAAAAGGAGGGAAGGCATAGTTGAGGGAACCGGACCAATCTTGTAGGAAAGCGTCTGTAGCCAAAGCCAGTGGATCCGGGCGCCAGCTGAAAAAATGGGGAAGCTGAGTGTTGAGTCTGGACGCAAAGAGGTCTATTTGGAAAGGACCCCATTTCCTTTCTATCTGATGAAAGACGGACTGATGTAATTTCCAGTCGCTGGAGTCTGTGAGGTGGCGAGAATGCCAGTCTGCATTGGAGTTCAATGATCCCGGTAGATATTCTGCTAGGAGGGAAATTTTGTGGGACAGGCAAAATTCCCAGAGACTCTTGGCTAGTAGGGCTAGCGGTCTGGACCTGGTGCCCCCTAAACGGTTGATGTAACGCACCGCTGATATATTGTCCATGCGGAGCAGAATGGAGCATCGAGCTCTTTTTTTGTGAAACATTTGATCACAAAGGAGCCTGCAAGAAGCTCTAAACAATTTATGTGCATTCTGGACTCCTCTGTGGACCATATACCGCCAGTCGATATCGAACCACAGCGGGCGCCCCAACCCGTGAGACTTGCATCTGATTCTAACACAAGATCGGGCACAGAGGGGAAGATGGATCTGCCGTTCCAAGCCTCTAAATGGGATATCCACCATTGGATTTCCATCTGGGACTCTTGATCCAAGGAGACGAGGTCGGAATAAGCCAGCCCTCGACGAAGATGAAGGATTTTGAGGCATTGGAGGGCGCAGTAGTGAAGGGGTCCTGGAAAGATGGCCTGGATAGAGGACGAGAGAAGACCAACGACCCGGGTGAGGGCCCTGAGAGAAATAGAATCTTTTTGAAGAGTTAAGATTAGTTCTTTTTTTTTTATTGCAGAAACTTTGGAACGGGGAAGGAACAGAGCGGCCGAAACAGAATCTATTTGGAAGCCTAGAAACTCTATTTGTTGACAGGGTAGAAGAACTGACTTTTCGTGGTTTATCATGAAACCTAGATCTGAGAGGAGAGTGGATGTTATCTGCAGGTGAGATATTAAGGATGATTTGCTCTGATGCATGATCAAAATGTCGTCGAGATAGATAATCAGTCTGATACCTAGGGAGCGGAGGAAGGTTACAACCGGTCTCAATAGTTTTGTGAAGCACCAGGGTGCGGATGATAGGCCGAAAGGAAGAGAGGAAAAATGATAAGTTTTTGAATTCCAAAGAAATTGCAAAAACTTTCTGTGAGAAGGATGAATAGGAACAGTCAGGTATGCGTCCTGTAAGTCTAGTCTGACTAGCCAATCGAACTGGAGCAAGATATCCCTGAGATGGATAATGGTTTCCATCTTGAAGTGTCGATAGATGACAAACTGATTGAAAGATTTCAGGTTGATTACCGGTCTTAGCTTTTTGTTCTTTTTGTGGACGAGGAAAATAGAGCTGGTGAAACCGGATGGGTCTGGCGTGCAAGGATGGATGCGTCTTTTTTTAAGAGAGATTGTATCTCTAAAGAGATTAGAGAGGACATTTCCAGAGAAAACTTTGGTAGAGGAGGAAGACAGAATTGGAGAGGGGGAGAAAGGAGTTCGATCTGATATCCCTGAACAGTCGAGAGTACCCAAGGATCTGCAGAGATTGACTTCCACTTTTGAAGGAAGAAGCGTAGGCGACCTCCTACGGGAGGGCCAGAAGGTTGGCTTACCTTGATTAATGGGCGGTCTGGAGAAGCGCTGGCCACGGTTGCAGAAACTTTTAGCTCTTTGTGGGTAAAAGTGGGGTTTGAACTCGTGAGAGTAGGAGTTGGAGGAATTGGCATATCCTCTTGAGCCTTGATTTCTGTATGTGTGGCCGGTAAAGCGGCTCCTACCTCTACCGGCCCGGGAAAAAACATGTTGGTTAAAAACTTTTTTGAGATTTTGTTGGGCTTTGTCCAAGGATGAAAAAGTCGAAACGAAAAGGCTAACGTCTTTTATGAAGTTATCACCAAAGAGTTTCCCGTCGGCCTGAATGCCGGGGTCCCGAGTGGCCAAGTTGGCTAATTTGGGGTCCATTTTGAGTAGAAGGCCCTTACGCCTTTCGTGAATAATAGCCGAGTTCGCATTGCCCAAAAGACAAAAAGCCCGCTGAGTCCAAAGGGAAAGATCTAAGGGATCAATAGGCGATTCCTCTAACCTGGCTGATTCAGCAATGTCAAAGATCCTTGCCAAAGGGCCCACCACGTCCAGGAGCTTGTCCTGACAAGTGGTCCAGGCCTTGTCCACTCCCTTACGGGGATCCTTACCGAATTTGGTAAAGAAAGTGATGAGAGAGTCATCAATAGTTGGGGTTGCTGTAATATTGGAGTCCAATGATGGTCTGGGGCATTCTGATTTCAATTTGGATCTGGTTTGCTTATCTAAAGGAAGGAGTAAGCGGGAAGTGATGTAATCACCTACATGGTCTAACGGAAGCCATTCTGTTGAATTAGGATGGTGAATGAGGGACGGATCAAACATGGGAACACCCTCTGAGTCGACTATGGAAGAGGGACCACCTGTCGCAATTTTTATACGTTTGGGGGAAGGAGAGGAAGGGGAAAACGTATCATCCGGATTGTCAGACTGAGATAACTCATCCATGTCCTCATCGTCCGTGTCCAAAATTTTTGAAATTACAATCTTTTTAGGCGCAGTAATATGTTTCAGTTTAGATTTACATTTTGATTGAGATGCCATATTTTTGGCGGAAATCTCCTCCTTTGAAGGAGGCCGGGGAGGAATCAAGTCCTCAGTCTGGTGTGAGGCAAGCTCACTTCCTGTCTGTGCGCCTTTATGTGATTTGGAAGAGGATAACTTTCGTTTTCTGCTTTCCCCCGCAGAATGGGCCATAGATTTGGACACCATGGACATAACAGAATTTTCGATATTTTTTTACATTTTGTCATTAGACGCTTTCATAGCGTGTTTTACAGAGGACTGGATAAATTTATTCAGATCCTGTTTAAAGGATTCCTCATCCTCTTCAGAGGTAGACCTTGAGGGAGAACTCCCCGATTCCATGGTAAAATAAAATTATTGTGGACAGAAATACCAGAAAAAACTGGTCCCAGAAATGTATTGAAGGAAAAACACCAAAGTAAGGTTGAGGAAGGGTTAATAGGAGCAACACGCTCCGAAAACTGAAATTTGGCTCCTTCGCAAGGCGGAGACCTGAAGGGGAAAGAATTCAATTGAAGCGCGAAGCGGCACCAAGGAGCGGCAGCGATATGAACGCTGTCCTCTGGAGCCGACAACACGTGGAGCTGCTTTTAGGAGGAAGGCTGCGGCAGAAGAGGAAGAGAAGCCGGGAGGCAAGCCGTGCCGGACCAGTACGGTATTCCTTGTCAGACGCGCGTTAAAATGAGACGTGTGCTGACAGAGGAAAAAACGAACTGCGCAATCGAACGCTCTGTGGAGCGTGCGCATGTAGGACCGATGGCTGGAAGGGGGGGTGGAAGCGAGGGGAATAAACGAGAGAAAAACCGCCGCGAAGCGGTAAACGCAACAGGGAAATTATACCCCGAACGCAGTAACAGTAAAATGCAGTAAGACTCTAAATGCATGAAATATAACAATATAACACCTGAAAATATCAATAAATACTTAGGAGACGAAAAGGAGAGTACTTATCTTGACTGCAAGCAGCAAGAAAAGAGGGCTGCTTGCAGTCAAGGGTACTCTCTATGGTTTATGGCCCCTTCCTATTGGTCCAGTTCTGGTTATTGTTTTGCTCCCATTGGTTAGACATTAGCTAACCCTTCTGGGAGTTGTAGTTTCTTGACTGCTGCTGTTTGAATTAAAGTAAGAAAAGAACGCATAATAGAGCCTCCGGTCTTGTCATAAAATTGATGGACAATTAAGTGCAAGTGGTTTACCATCCTGCTTCTCTCGCTCCTTTGTTTAAAATCATTTGCCTCCTAGTCTTGAGCTCTGTTTTCGAAGGGGCGTGTTTTTTTTGTTTTCACAGTCGTGCTATTTGTTTTTTTCCTAAAAGAGCCAGTATCATGTTGTGTATGGCTCTGTTGTGAGTAGCAACAACATCTACTTGATCTTCCTCCCTGTGAAACAAATCTTAAATCCTTTAAGGCTCCACCAGTGCTTAATTAGTAAAAGAAAACGCATGCAGTGGCTCTAACGCATTTTTGGAGCAGTGCTGGAAATGAGGAGGAGGTTTAAGCTGGATCTCGGATCCAGCTATTAATATTGAGAGGAAAATATGCAGAATTCGTTCCAATATAATTTGTTTGCACCGGGACACATTCAGCAGCGCCTGTATATTTATTGCCTGCTTTCTGTTCGGGCTGGCAAGTTGCAGGGGGTAAGGGCTTTCACTTTCAGCTGGGCCCAAAACAAGGGCCTCATTTATAGGGACATCAGTCCTCCTTTTGTTCGAGTTTCACCCTGACAGCAAAGTCACAAAGCTTGCTTATCATTTCACAAGTACTTAAGAGAAACTATGATTTAAAGGCAGGTATTTCACGTTGTTCACCCTCTGTATGGAAGAGATCTGCATACACTGTAAGTAAGTTAGATGTATCTGTCTGTATGAGTAGTCAGACTAATAACGATTCAAACAGCACTTACTCATTTATTTCTCTATTTTATTTATTTTAAAGTACTACCAATCTCAAGGTACAGGAAAAGTTACATAAGACAGCGCATGTTTCAAGGTGCAGGAATCACATATCATCTATACTGGTAGGCATCATATCTTAGAATGCCTGGTTAGGAAAAAAACACAAAGTCAGGATTATAAACATAATACAGTGGTTGGGGCAGCACTAATAAGACTTTATTGGTACTCAAAGGAACTCCTTTTAAGCAAATGCAGCATACTGAATGACTGAACAAAAATAAGGTTCAAAACCCATGCCTTGCAGTTTGCAAGCAGTTCCTTGATGCTGGTTCATTGCTCCCTGTATAATAACAGGAGACTTGCAGCTTATGAACTGCAAGAAACAAAAGGATCTCTGTGACAAAAGCAGAAACACTCTACGCTATCTACAGAAATACAAATCTGTGTTCTGCATATTATATGTTTTGCAGCAGACATATTCACCTACTATGGCACTTTATGAGACAGACAAAGCTTGCTCCAGCAGGATACGTTGACCACCAGAGTTATCTTACTGTTATTATCTCCTGAAAATTGCTGGGCACACAATGATCTCCACAGTAGGTCATAACCCTCTAAGATATTTTAAAATGCAGCCTCTTTGTGACCAAATAAGTGGATATGAACAGATTTCCTATCACATTTCTCCTTCACTGTCAGACTCCGCTTTTTATTATTTTGCACTCTTTCCAATGCCGCACCTTGACCAAAGTATGGATTCCTGGAGTCATTTTTTTCCATTTCACCAATGCTTAGGGGCTGCTGGCTGGAGGTTTTCTTAGGAGCCTGCTGGTGAATGCCAGGGTTCCTGATTATCAAGTTTGTCTAGTCCTGAATCTAGCACATGCTTTTTTCTTTCACCAGCCCACACTTCCTGTCACTTTATCTCACTGTTAAGTTAATTCTCATCAGTCTTCTACATTTGTCATTGCTTTGCTATGTTTTACTGTTTGCCTCTTATTCTTACTTTCCCGCCTTTCGGTGCCTTGCCCAGGCTAGAATTCTGAGGATGAAAAAGAATTGCTCGTCTCCAAACGTGGATGCCAGTGCCCACAACCTGAAAGCCCGGTACAAATTAAGCACTAGCGTCCCACCTACAGCTTGGGATATTGCCTCCAGCCCCTTACAAGGTACAGAACCTACTTGTGGGAACCAGCGCCTTCCATGGGTGATTAGTGTCTGATGCGGACCAGTAGTACAACGATAATGTTTACATACTCCAATATTGTAGGCTGACACAAAACCGGGCTGGGGCAAATATTCCTCCAATAGTTTTCTTTCGTTGTAAAATAAACACTTCCCATAGTAGGTTATGGGATAACGCTCATAGAAAAATATTGAAATCCTGCTGTGGTTTTGAAATCACGCTGTATTTTGTGCACCTTTTCAAGGTGATAAAATGTATTCCAAGAATCAGAACAATACCAAACATCACGCGTTAGCTTTCAGATGAGACAGATTTCAGACACCATTAAAAACAAGAAGTACCTCCTCGAAACTACAAAACTTGTTTTAGAATGTGTTTTCAAAACACTTCACTAACATTATTTAAAAGATACATTCAAGGAATGGGACGGTTCATGTGGTGAAACACAGCAATAATTAAAGGAACTACACTATTCTCAGAGTTGTTTTGTTTCAGTATAACTTTGGAAATGCAATTCCTGGAATGAGGATTTCTGGTTAAATGATGCAGTTCAAAGGCGGATTTTCATCAGTGGGTCACTTTCGCCATTTTTTCGTTACCATGCTGCTCTTTTCAGAATCAAACGTTGCATGCATTTCTTTGGAGCGATTTATAGAGCATTCCTATGGTGTATCCTGCCTCTTTTCATGCCCCAATTCAGGCCCATTGTAAGGAAGGGTCTTATGGTCACAAAAACGTCAATTCTTAACATTGCGGATTTTGAGTCGCAATGTATAAAAATGTACTTTGTGACTCAGAATGTACATTTTGTGACGCATGAAGAATCATTATAGATAGTTACACATCATTCAATAGCAATTGTGATTGCAAACAATTGTTTGTATACCGACACCCATAAAGTGGCATCCATTTCCAAAGTGAAAACCACCTATGACAGAAAACGTCTGCTTTGTGAATGAAAGCTGTGAGTTTGGGGGGAGCACTCAGCAGTCCAGGGGACCGCTGCTTGTTCTCCAATCCAATTATCAGACCAATTTTAGGTCTTGCTTTAGAGCCAGATTATTGTTTTTCCAAAAAAATCAATGAGGTACCTACATAAAGGAGTATTTGCCAGCAGGCTTTATCTATTCGTCTGATCAGCTGGCATTCACATCTTGCATCCACCCTCCACAAAACACAGCATAGGGCAACATGTCAGCCCAATTTATATATTGGCTCCTTTTAGAAATGGGGTTTCTGATTGGCAGTGTGCGTGCTGTTCTTCAGCCCTTCCTGGGCCGCAGTGGTGAAGCAGCACCAAAGTGGGTACTTGCTTGCGCCCCGGGGGTGCCTCTCTTGGCCCCTTCACACCGGGGGCACTTCGAGGAGCACACCAACTCCGGCCATTGTTCCTTTGTGCCCCGGGGGCACCAGGTACAGCGCATCTCTGACACGCTCAGATTTCCTTGGAGCCTAGGTCGTGGTGGTGAACTTTCCACACAGTGATGCGCTTACGAGTACTGAGGGACCAATTAAAGCACTCTCCAGGTGCTAGGGGCACAAAAATAAAGCGCTCCCCACTGTGTGATGGTCAGGAAAGAAAAGCTCTCACAGGGCGCTTATTCATCTGATGCAGAGCTCTTCTTTGCTCTCAAAGAAGAACAAGGCCAAAGCACTTCTATATGGTAAAACAAATATATGCAGGGGGTAGGGACCACAATACCCAGCCCCTGGAGACAGAAAAGGGGGAGCACAGGGCTGCAAGACCCAACAAACAGGCCAGCACAAAGGTTTGCAGTCAGTGGCAGTTTCTCCTAGTGACCAGGCAGGTCACAGGTCAGTACAGCAGCAGCAGTCCAATGCGGTTCCTGGTGAGTCCTTCCAGCAGCGTTCTGTGTCCAGTTCCAAGTAGGTTTCTTGTTTAAATTGTGGGGAAAAATCTCATGTACTTATACTCAGTTTTGCAAAGCATTTCCAATGAAGAGGAGAGGGGGTTTCAACCAGCTACAACTGGTTCTGGGAATGTCCCCTCTCTCCTCCAGCACAGGCTCCAAACATTAGTTGGGGGTAAACAACCCTTTTGTGTGAGGCCAGGGCACAGCCTTTACAAATGCATGTGTGCTCTGCCTCCCCCTTCTCTCAGCCCAGGAAGACCATTCAAAATGTAGATGCACCTCTGTGACACCTCCACCCTCCATCTGTATAGGCTGTCTGAGAAGTATGCACAAGGCCCAACTGTCACTCTGCCCAGACGTGGATTGGAGTCAAGCTGAAAAAACCAGAGTCATAAGCACAGAGAAATGCTCACTTTCTGGAAGTGGTATTTCTGAATAATAATAAAAAATCCACCTACAACAGTAAGCAGCATTTCTCTCTACCATTACAACCATACCAAACATTCCTATGCTACTCCTCATAAATCAGACATTATCCCTTACACATAAAGTGGGGCATTTCCAATGCAATCCTAAGAGAAGTCAGCACTCACAGCAGTGAGAAACCAAATAGGCTGTTTGTCACTACTAGGACAGGCCACGCTACTAGGCACATGTCCTGCCTTCTACATACATAGCACCCTGCCCTTATGGCTAGCTAGGGCCTACCTTAGGAGTGACTTTCATGTGGGTAAAGGGGAGTTCTGGGCCTGGCAAATGGATTTAGATGCCAGGTCCCTGTGGCAGTAAACTGCGCACCCAGGTCCTGTGCTAGCAGGCCTGAGACAGATTTAAAAGGATACTTCAGTGGGTGGCGCAAGCAGCACTGCAGGCCCACTGTTAGCATTTAATTTACAGGCCCTGGGTATAGAGATACCACTGTACAAGGGACTTATAAGTAAATTAAATGTGCCAATCAGTTATAAGCCACTCATACTAAGTTTACAAGTGAGAGCACATGCACGTCAGCACTGATTAGCAGTGATAAAGTGCCCAGAGTCATAAAGTCAGCCAAAAAAGGTCAGAAAAAGTAGGAGGAGAAGGCAACAAATTATGGGCAATGACCCTGTTGAAATGGCCAGGTCCAACAGCTCCCTTCAATTCGATTGACAGCACAAAGCCTGTGCACATTGTCCATATCTATCTACAAAATATAGTGCCTATAACTTCAGTACCAAAGCAGGTCGAAATTGTGCTTTTCATTTATTTTTTGTTTTAAAACTAAAAGCATGTGGGTGGGTGACTGATTCAAAAAGGCATGTACGTTATTTAGGGGTCACCAGGGGTCGCAGCTGCGCCCTTAGGCTTGCCTTCTTTGATCCCCAGCATATTTCTTGCGACACCTGGCCTCTGAGGAAAGCGATAAACTTGTGAAACAATTATTTATTGTTTCAAGGGGACGTCTGTAAAAAGGGCTGTGGCTTCTGCTACCTAAGAGCATGTGAAGAAAGCAAGGAAGATAAGAGACAGAAGGGATCGGGTGGGGAGGAGATGTTCAATGAATGGTGGGAAAAACAAAACAAAGGCCAAGAAGAGGACATCCCAAAGAGTTGTGGGAGATCAAGAGACAAAAGCAGTTGGGTGTGAGTGAAAGAAAGAGACATCAAAGAGAGGTGATGGGTGTGATAGAGATACAGACAGATGTGAAAGAGAATGAGACAGGTAAAAAGAATGGACAGATAGATGGGCTGATGGACAGATAGATAGATAGATAGATAGATAGATAGATAGATAGATAGATAGATAGATAGATAGATAGATAGATAGCTACATTGCAGTTTAACGCTTTCCTACCTGTAATGTTTTCTTTCCTACACGTTCTATGTATCGAGCCTGCGTTCATTGGTAGCTGTCTCTGCGTTCTGGAGTTCGGGTGATGACTCAGTAAGTCGGCTGTTACTGCAGGATGCGGACGCTGCTCGGAGTGTGGGTCCTTTTCGTCTTAGAATAAACTCTACTTGTTTCATCTACCCTGGAGTCTGCATCATGTTTTTTTGACTGCAACCCCACTACAATTTGGTACCAGGAGTGGGGCTGCCAAACGGCTACCGTCGACAAAAGAGGACCCACCAATGGACTGGTTCAGAGGCGCTTCAGTGATCCGTAGCCACACACGGTGCCTCTGGAGTTGACCCATCACATAAGGGATGCTGCTATTCCGCAGGATGTAGGTGTCATGACATGAGCCATGGAACTTGGCATTCACATGGGAGATGTACTGGTCTGCCAAACACACCATCTGCACTTTCATGGAATGATAACTCTTCCGGTTTCTGTACACCTGTTCACTCCTGCGGGGGGGACCAAAGCCACATGGGTCCCATCAGTGGCACCTATGATGTTGGGGATATGTCCCAGGGCATAGAAATCACCTTTCATTGTATGCAAATCCTCCACCTGAGGGAAAACGATGTAGCTCTGCATGTGTTTCAGCAGGGCAGACAACACTCTGGACAACACCGTGGAAAACATAGGCTGGGACATCCCTGATGCTATGGTCACTGTTGTTTGAAATGACCCACTTGCAAGGAAATGGAGCACTGACAGCACCTGCACTTGAGGGGGGATTCCTGTGGGATGGCGGTTAGCTGACATCAGGTCTGGCTCCAGCTGGGTACACAGTTCCTGGATTGTGGCACGGTCAAGCCTGTATGTGATGATCACATGTCTTTCCTCCATTATCGTCCACCAGCGGTCTGCACACCGGAGGATGCCGCCATCTCCTCACATGTCCCAGCGGACGGTGCCTATGAAGTACAACAGCGAGCACAGAGTTAAACAACTCAGAGGTACGTACCCACAGCTTACACAGAACACGAATCCTAATCAGAAAAGTGGCCTGTATGTGTGTTGAGTGTAGGCCTAGGTATGTGTGACGCACTTAAAAATGAAGCCATTTGGGCACCTGAAATGGCGGCTGCCTGACCTCTAAAGTGGGACAATGGGATGTGAGGTAACTGCGCTGGCGTTGTACACCTTCGCGGTAGGCGGTCGAAGACTGCGGCACAAGGCTGCATTGGTTGACATTGGACCCCATGGGTCCAAGGAGCCAATGACGATATAGGCCGGCAGTGACGGTACGCACCGCCACGGACGTGACCGCCAATTTCTATCTGTTCAATCACTCGATACCTGATCTTCAACAGGAGAGGACCTACACTGCAAGTGCTGCTGTGACCTCGGTCTGGAAGAGACAATGGCTCGAGTGTCTGGGGAAAGGGCCCCTGCCTTCACATCGGAGGAGTTGGAGAAACTCGTGGACAGGGTCCTCCCCCAGTACACGCTACTCTACGGTCCTCCAGACAAACAGGTAAGTACACTGGAAGCATGCTGTATGGGCTTTGCCTGTGTGGAGTGGGGTGGATGTAAGAAGGGGGGGAAGATTGCGGCGTGCATGAAATGACGGTGAGTGCATGTAACACATGGCAAGGGTAGGGATGGGGGCCAATGACTGTGACGGTGCAGTTGGTAATAACTTTTCTTTTCCCCATGTACAATTCATGTAGGTCAGCGCCCACCAGAAAAAAGATATTTGGTGTGCCATCGCCAAGGACGTCTGAACCCTGTGGGTCTACCACAGATGGAGAACCCACTGCCGGAAAGATGGGAGGACATTAGCCGCTGGAGCAATAAGATGGCAGAGGCTCAGCTGGGGATGGCCTCCCAACTTGGGAGGGGTGCCCATCGCACCATGACCCCCCTGATGTTCAGGATCCTGGCGGTGGCGTACCCGGAGTTGGATGGGCACTTGAGGGCATCACAGCAGCCACAAGGGGGTGAGTAGACTCTCATCCTGCTGATTTTGCGTGCAGTGGAGATGTCTGGGTGGGGGAGGTGGGCTGTGGGTTTCCCTAGGCCAGGGCGAGTTTAGTAGGCACGGTCCCTCCGGAATGCAGCCCATGTGGCACCCCACCCCACCTCTGTAGAGTGGCAAGTACACCTAGTCATGCCCCTGATTCATCCATGTGTGCAGATGTCGTCTATAGCCTAGTAGGACATTTCCCAGGGATTGAACAGTGGAGCCCAAGAGCGCGGCGTAGTGCAGGGGGCTTCTGTGTCTGTCGTGTCCGCCAACGGAAACAGTAATGCATGCACTGAACATGTCTTTCTTCTGTTGTCCCCCTCTTTTTGGGGTCTCCCTGTTCTTGTGTGCATTAGCATCATCAGGCGGAGGATCAGTGGCACCGGAGCACGAGGGAGCTGCATCCCACATGGCCCTAGAGGGCGACACTACGGAGTCTGAATTCAACAGTGGGACGGAGGGCGAGGGGAGCTCCACAGCAGGGACAGGAGCTGAGACCAGTGACACGGACTCGTCCTCTGATGGGAGCTCCCTTGTGGTGGTGGCAACATCTGTGCCCCCCCTGCATCTACAGGTACAGCCGCCACCCCCCCTACCAGCACCGCCCTCCCAGCAGCCCCTCAGCCTTTGCCCCGTGCCTGCTCCCCCCGGAGGGTGGGCATCACCTTCGCCCCAGGCACCTCAGGCACTGCCCCAGTCACCCCTGCTGCCCTCAGTGAGGAGGCCATTGACCTCCTCAGGTCCCTCACTGTTGGGCAGTCTACCATTTTGAATGCCATCCAGGGTGTCGAAAGGCAGTTGCAGCAAACAAATGCATTCCTGGAGGGCATTCATTCTGGTCAGCTGGCCCTTCAGCAAGCTTTTCAGACTCTGGCCTCAGCACTGATGGCAGCCATTGTCCCTGTCTCTAGCCTCCCCCCTCCAACTTCCTCCACCCAGACCCAATCCCCTGTACCCCAGCCTATCACAAGCACACCTTCAGACCAGCATGCATACACGTCAACACACAAGGGAAGCTCTGGCAAACATAAGCACCACACATCCCACAGGCACTCACGCAAGCATCACACACATGCAGACACACCAACATCCACTGCCTACACTGTGTCCCCCTCCTCCTCGTCTCCCTCCTCCCTCCCAGTCTTGTCTATACTCACACCTGCATGCACTACATCTACAGCCACTACTGCCATCACCAGCACACCCACCAGCACAAAGCCCATACAGCATGCTTCCAGTGTACTTACCTGTTTGTCTGGAGGACCGTAGAGTAGCGTGTACTGGGGGAGGACCCCGTCCACGAGTTTCTCCAACTCCTCCGATGTGAAGGCAGGGGCCCTTTCCCCAGACACTCGAGCCATTGTCTCTTCCAGACCGAGGACACAGCAGCACTTGCAGTGCAGGTCCTCTCCTGTCGAAGATGAGGTATCGAGTGATTGAACAGATAGAAAATGGCAGTCACGTCTGCGGCGGTGCGTACCGTCACCGCCGGCGTACATCGTCATTGGCTGCTGGGACCCATAGGGTCCAATGTTAACCAATGCAGCATTGTGCCGCGGTCTTCGACCGCCTGCCGCGACGGTGTACAACGCCAGCGTAGTTACCTCACATCCCATTGTCCCACTTTAGAGGTCAGGCAGCCCCCATTTCAGGGGCCCACATGGCTTCATTTTTAAGTGCGTCACACATACCTAGGCCTAGACTCAACACACATACAGGCCACTTTTCGGATTAGGATTCGTGTTCTGTGTAAGCTGTGGGTACGTACCTCTGAGTTGTTTGACTCTGTGCTCGCTGTTGTCTTTCATAGGCACCGTCCGCTGGGACATGTGAGGAGGTGGCGGCATCCTCCGGTGTACAGACCGCTGGTGGAGCTGTCGACAATGGAGGAAAGACATGTGATCATCACATACAGGCTTGACCGTGCCACAATCCAGGAACTGTGTACCCAGCTGGAGCCAGACCTGATGCCAGCTATCCGCCATCCCACAGTAATCCCCCCTCAAGTGCAGGTTCTGTCAGTGCTTCATTTCCTTGCAAGTGGTTCATATCAAACAACAGTGGCCACAGCATCTGGGATGTTCCAGCCTATGTTTTCCAACGTGTTGTCCAGAGTGTTGTCTGCCCTGCTGAAACACATGCGGAGCTACATCGTTTTCCCTCAGGTGGAGGATTTGTCTACAGTGAAAGGTGATTTCTATGCCCTGGGACATATCCCCAACATCATAGGTGCCATTGATGGGACCCATGTGGCTTTGATCCCCCCCACAGGAGTGAACAGGTGTACAGAAACCGGAAGAGTTATCATTCCATGAATGTGCAGATGGTGCGTTTGGCAGACCAGTACATCTCCCATGTGAATGCCAAGTTCCCTGGCTCATGTCATGACGCCTACATTCTGCGGAATAGCAGCATCCCTTATGTGATGGGTCAACTCCAGAGGCACCGTGTGTGGATATTAGGTGAGCACCTGGAAGCAAGACAGTGGGAATGGTTGTCTGGGTCTGGGGTTATCCCTACATGTTAGTGTGTGTCTAACAGTTGTCCCTCGCCATTTGCACGTGACTCTGGTTACCCCAACCTGTCATGGCTACTGACCCCAGTGAGGAATCCCAGGACAAGGGCAGAGGAACGCTACAATGAGGCCCATGGGCAAACACGGCGGATAATCGAGCGGACCTTCGGCCTCCTGAAGGCCAGGTTGAGGTGCCTCCATATGACAGGTGGATCCCTATTCTACTCACCAAAGAAGGTGTGCCAGATCATCGTGGCCTGCTGTATGCTTCACAACTTGGCTTTACGACGACAGGTGCCTTTTCTGCAGGAGAATGGTCCAGATGGCGGTGTTGTTGCAGCTGTGGAGCCTGTGGACAGTGAAGATGAGGAAGCAGAAGAAGAGGACATGGACAACAGGGCTCGGTGATCCAGCAATACTTCCAGTGATACACAGGTAAGAATACAAACCTGCCTACTACATGTTCTTTAACACTACTACCTCTCTAATGTCTGTCGTTTTCCCTCAGTGTATGGTCACTGAGTTGTCACTTTCCCTTACGATTTCACAGATGTGGGTCCCACTGTGTGACATCTGCTTTGATTCCTCATGGACTAGAGCTGTGTGACATAGGTATGTTGACATTACAATTGAAATATCTTTTTGCCACATATTGCTAATACACTATTCCGAAATCACAGACTGACTCCAGATTGTTTTGTGATTCAAGGGTGTTTATTAATGTCAAAATATTGGGGGGGGGTTGCAAAATGGTGAGGGGTGATGGTGGAGGAATGTCCAAGGCAGAGACCAGTCTATTAGTCTCACAAGTGCATTGCCCAAATGGGCATAGGAAGTGGAGCTGGGGCAGTTTAAGGATGGACAGGGTGACAAAATGGGACAGAAGGATGACAATCAGGGTGGTCTCATTTCTTGGCGGGGGTCTTGGCATTGTTCTCTGTCTTTGTCCTGGATCTCAGGTAAAGTTTGCGGGGTGGTTCTCCATCTGCAGGGGCTGGGGTACTGGTATGGTGGTCCTGTGGCGGTGCCTCCTGTCCACTAGCGCCGGCAGAGGTGGTGGGCAGTTCCTCGTCCATGATAGTGTCAGAGGCCCCTTGTTGTGCCGCAGTGTCCCTCCTGGTGTTGAGTAGTTTCTTCAGCACCCCTACGATGGTGCCCAGGGTGGAATTGATAGATCTAAGTTCCTCCCTGAAGCCCAAATACTGTTCCTCCTGCAGGCGCTGGGTCTCCTGAAACTTGGTCAGTACCGTTGCCATTGTCTCCTGTGAGTGGTGGTAGGCTCCCATGATGGAGGAGAGGGCCTTGTGGAGAGTGGGTTCCTTGGCCTGTCCTCCCCCAGTCGCACAGCAGCCCTCCCATTTCCCCTGTGTACCTGGGCTGCCGTCCCCTGGACCGTGTGCCCACTGCCACTGCCCCCAGGTCCCTGTTGTTGTTGGGGTGGTGGGTTATCCGGGGTTCCCTGTAGTGGTGGACACACTGCTGATTGACGTGTCCTGGGGACAGAGGTATGGGCCCGCTGGGTGTGTGCTGTGCTGGTGTTTCCAGAGGGGGGAAGCTCTGTGGTGGCCTGTGACTGTGTCAGGGGAACCGACTGTCCCGAGGTCCCCGATGGGCCGGGCCGGTCATCAAGATCCAGTTGGACAGAGCTGCTGTCATCACTGTGGGCCTCTTCTGTTGGTGGTGTGGACATGTGTGGACCCTCCTGTCCAGTGACGTTGGGTAAGGGTCCTGCAGGGGTATAAAAGGATGTTTATTACATCTGTGTGTGGCATGGTGTGCAATGGGTGGGTGACCGTGTACCCCAGTGCTTGCATTCCTCTGTGGGAACTTGTGTGATAATGGTTTAGGGGGGTGTATGGGTTTGTACAGTGGGCTTGCTTTAGTGATGGGTGTCCCTATTTTGGTGTTGCATGCATGGCTTGGTGTTGGGATGTGTGGTTTGTGATAGTGGGACATCTGTGAGGAGCTGGAGTGATGGGGGTGAGGGTGAGGGTTGGGGTACGTGATAACATGCAGGTAGGGTGGGGGATGTAATAGTTAAGATTTGACTTACCAGAGTCCATTCTGCCATCTACTCCTGCGAGGCCCTCAGGATGCAGAATCACCAAGACCTGCTCCTCCTATGTTGTTAGTTGTGGGGGAGGAGGTGGGGGTCCGCCGCCAGTCCGCTGAATCGCAAGGTGGTGTCTTGAGACCACAGAACGCACCTTCCCCCGTAGGTCGTTCCACCTCTTACTGATGTCATCCCGATTTCTTGGGTGCTGTCCCACTTCGTTGACCTTGTCCACTATTCTTCGCCATAGCTCCATCTTCCTTGCAATGGAAGTGTGCTGCACCTGTGATCCGAATAGCTGTGGCTGTACCCGGATGATTTTCTCCACCATGACCCTGAGCTCCTCCTCCGAGAACCTGGGCTGTCTTTGCCGTGCCATGGGGTGGTGTGGGTGATGTGTGGGGGTGGTGGGGGTGGTGATAAGTGTGTTGATATGTAGTGGGGTGTTGTGTGAGGTGCGTGGAAGTTATGTGGGTGATTGTCTGGTGTGTCTGTGGATGCTAGTATTGTTGATGGTGGTGTCTCTCTCTGTGCTTCTTTCTCAGTTGCGGTCGTAGGGGTTTGTGGGTGATGTGGGTGTGTGTTTTATATTGTAATGGGTGTGTGGGAGTGGTGTGTGTATGTGTACCAGGTGTGTGTGTTTCGAATTGTCCAATGTGGTAGTGTTTTGTAAGAGTGTGTGTATTTTGAGCGCGGCGGTGTGAACCGCCAATGGAATACCGCGTTTGAAAGACCGACGCGTGGATTCGTGTGTTGTGATAGTGTGGGCGTATTTCTGTTGGCGTGACGGTGGAGGTTTTGTTTTCGCCAGTTTATCACTTACCTTTGGTGTGGCGGACTTGTGTGGGTGTCTAAATTTTGGCAGATTCCGTGCTGTGGGTCATAGTAGCTGTGGCGGATTTCCGCAGGCACGGCGGTGTGTTGACGGTCTTATGCACGGCGGTAAGCGGCTTTTACCGCCAATGTTGTAATGACCACCTAGGTTTCTTGAGTAGGGGTTTAATGGTAGACCGTTTAAGCGATAAAGGCAAAAAGCCTGACGAGAAAGAGTGATTTAAGATTTTTGTCAAAGGAGGAACAATAATATCTGCAGCTAGTAGCAGAATGGAAGAAGGGGCCGGATCAAGAGGGGACCCAGACTTAATATCACAAAGAAAATTGATAACCAAGGTATCAGAAAGGGGTTGAAAGTCGTTTAGAGTAGTACCTGGGAGGGCTACCTTGGTTGACTGAAGGTCCATTGGTTTTGGCGGAACAGGCGAAGAAAATGAGGAGTAGATTTTAATAATTTTATCCCGAAAGTGGGTGGCAAATGAATTGCTCAGTTTAATGGAAGCTTCTATAGGGGAGTCACTTTGAGGGGCCAACGTTAATTCCTTAAAGATCTGGAAAATTGCTCTATGCGAATTGGAGGATTCTTCTATTTTCATGCTATATTATAGTATGTCGTCTGGGCTGTTTTAATATTCTGATGATAAAATCGGATGGCTTGCCTTTAGGCTAGTATAGAGGACAGACTATAGTCTTTCTCCAAATTCTTTCAAGCTTTTTGCAGTTTTTTTTTAGTTGTGACAGACAAGGTGAAAACCATGGGTTAGATTTATGGGTAGACCCTTTTAATCTAGTCTTAATGGGTAGGACAGCATCTAGAGAAGTAGAGTTCCAGTTGTTGAATGAATCGACAGTGGTCAGAGAAGCGTGAGGAAAGGTGTCAAGCGCTTCCTGACAATCTTTGGGGGCTAACTTGGACCAAGAACGTACAGATGTTTTGGTCTTAGTAGAAGGTCCCAGAGTATAATTATAGAAAGGAGAAATGTACAATTGTCTCATAACATTGCGGACTGCATGGTCAATTTGTTCCCAGAAGTTTTTAGAGCTCAGGTTGGGACTGTTTATGGTTATGAACACTGCATTAAATTGAAGAGTGCAGTCCCTGTAGTGAACAAAGTTAGACCTGTTCCCCTAAGTGTCAGATCAGATTTGAAGTCTTTATTACATAAACTACAAAGTGAAGGCATAATCACTCCAACAGACTCTTCAGAGTGGGTTTCACCAGTTGTGATCACGAAGAAAAAAAATGGTGAACTGAGGTTTATGTGTGGACTTGAGGTTGGGTAACCAGAATTTAATGGTGGATTGTCATCCTCTTCCACATTTTCAGGAAATGGTCACAAATGTGGGTGGTTCATAAGTGTTCTCAACTATAGACCTCCACTCTGCATTCCATCAAGTTCCGTTGAGTGAATGTTGTCAGGATATAACCACATTTGTAACTCCGTTTGGAGCATATAAGTACTTACGGTTGCCGTTTGGACTTGCCTCTGCAGCGAGTGTTTTTCCAGAAGTTAATGGATGACTTATTTTGTGACATACCACAGGTACAGGCTTTCCAGGATGACATTTTAACTGACACGGAAACTGAAGCTGAACACGAGGAGGATTTTAAAAAAGTTTTGCTTATCCTAAAAAACAAGGGTATGACGGTGAAACCTAGGAAATTCAAGTTGATGGTGAAGGAAGTGGAATATCTGGGTCACACTATTTCTGGGGATGGAATTAAACCTAAATGTAGTAATGTGGATGCTCTGAGAAAGGCTTGCCCGCCCTCTGATAAGGATGCTTTAAGATCCTTCTTAGGACTCTGAGTATTACGCTGACTTTGTTCCAGGGTATGCTATGGAAGTGCAGCCTTTGAGATCTCTGCTTAAGAAAGGGACCAAGTTTGAAAAGTTAAACTCTGTTTTTGGAAGAATTAAGGATTTAGTTATAAATGTTCCAGCTTTGCAAGCTTATACTCCATCGGGAAAACCATTTATGATGGTGGATGCCAGTTTGACAGGGATTGGTGCTGTTTTTGGTCAAAGGGTGAATGGTTGTGGGAACACTGTTGCTTTTGCTTCCAGGATGTTGACTGAGGCTGAAAAGCATTATAGTACTATTGAGAGGGAAGCTTAGGCATGCGTGTGGGCCATTCAGAAGTTCAAAACATATATGTGGGGCAACAGTTGTGAGTTGTACGCGGATCACAAACCAGTTGTTTATCTATTGAATGGGAATGGTTTGGGGAAAACGTCAGCAAGTTTGGTTTCGTCTGTTATCCAAGTTGCAAGAATATACCCTGATTATGAAATACATTCAAGGTGGCAATAATTTTTGTGCCGATTGTTTATCTCGCCTACCTTTGCCTTATGATTCTTCATTGGAATTAGATTTGGAGCAAGAATGTGTGGTAGCTTTGGTGATCTAGTTTTGTCTAAAGTTTTAGGATTTTTGTAAACTAAATGGCCACCTGAAAAGAGCCTGTCTGGTGAGCTTAGATCATTTTGTCAAGTGTCAAGTGACCTTTCGTGTGAAAATAGAATTTGTTTAAGGGGCAATCTCATTGTTCCACCTACTTTCCTTAGGAACAAAATAATCAGTTTAACCCACAAAGGTCATTTAGGCATCTCGGCTACTTCTAGGAAACTGAAGATGTTGTATTGGTGGCCAGGATTGGACAAACAAGTATCTTATTTTATTGACAAGTGTCCGGAATGCATTGTCTAGGACAAACACTGGAGAACAATCACTAAACCTTTATACCCGGTTCCTTTGCCTAAAAAAACTTGGGAAAAAATAGCGTTGGATTTTTCAGGGCCTTTGCATCTTTTACTGAGGCATATGAAGTATCTTTTGGTGGTGGTTGATTATTTTTCTAAGTGGGTTTATTATTCTTTTGCTTCTGATGCGGACTCTGATGTAGTCATCAATTTCTTAAGCAAATTGTTTAGACTGGAAGGCCCAGTTAGTACAGTGGTAACTGATAATGGCACGCATTTTGTGTCTAAGAAGATTTCTGACTTTATGACTCTGCATGATATGAAACATCTCAAAGTAGCTCTACACAGCCCGTCTTCTAATGGTTTGTAGAAAGAGCTAATCACATTTTTAAAGAGGGTATCCAAACTGCTTTGGCATCTAATTTTGATGTTACAGAATTTTTGCAGGAACAAAATTTGGGCGTATTTATCTACCCCTCATTCTACTACTGGATTTACTCCTTTTAAGTTACTTAGGGGGAGAGATCCCAGAACCAAACTTGTACCAAGATGGATGTTTGATATCTTGCATGATAATGGCAAGTCACCTGCTTTGGCTGTTGACAGTGCTTTGAGAAGTAGAGTTTTTGACAAACACCTGAAGCAGAAGAGTAATTTTGATCAAAGTACCAACGCCAACCAAATTGACTTGTGTGTGAATGATTGGGTTCTAACTAAGAAACCTTTTAGGGTGCATAAAGGGGAGTCATAGTTTTCCTTTCTGGCTAAGGTCCTCAAGTCTATAATGGCTTCTGTTTTACTTGAGGGTCATGGTTGGTAGAGCAGGAGCAGTGTTGTTCCTATTAATAAGGAACAACTTGACATTTTCAGAGAAATGTATCGTTTGAAGAGTAGTGATGATTCAATGCTATCAACGGATGTGGGAAGTTCTCTGCATGCTGGAACTGATAGTGTTGATTTATCTTCTGGTGAGGGGTCAGGCTCCTTGAGGTTAACATATTCAGGTTCAGACGTTCAGTCTGATGCTAATAACTTAAGTTTTCATCTTGATTCGAACCTCACTGAATCTGACTCTAAATTTGTAGTGACTCGCAGTTCTAGACATGTCAAATTGCCTTCTACATTTTGTGATTTTGTTCTTGTTTAGAGTTTTTATTTTGATTTGTTTTTATTCTTTTATAAAGGAGGGAGGCGATGTAGTATGTATTTGTTTAATGCTTTCCTACCTGTAATGTTTCCTTTCCTACACTTTCTATGCATGGAACCTGCGTTCACTGGTAGCTGTCTCTGCATTCTGGAGTTTGGGCGATGACTCAGTCAGTCGGCCGTTACTGCAGGAAGTCGACGCTGCTCAGAGTGTGGGTCCTTTTCGTTCCAGAATAAACTCTACTTGTTTCATCTACCCTGGAGCCTGCATCGTGTTTCTTTGACTGCAACCCCACTACAAAGATAAATAGATCACTGAGGGAATGACAGTGTGAGAGATGTGATACAGAGAAGAAAGAGATATCTAAGAAAGATAGAGAGGCAGAGAAAGGGGTGAGACAAGTATTAAGGAGATAGCTGGTGATAGACACCTGAGAGGCAGATGGGTAGTGGTTGAAGTGAAATATGACAATCTTGTTTCAATGTTAAAGATTCGATTCTGCACTTCTTCTTAGGGTGCCTGAAAAACGTTTAGCCGAGCATAAGCAAAACATCTAAGCATAAAATTGAGGAATGATAAGCTTACGTTATGGAACCCTTTACTGTCCAGTGGAACATCAGGAAGACAGTCTTCCATAGCCAAAAAAAGATATGCTTGGTAACACCGTAGTAGCTTTTATATTCTGTGGAACCTAGAGGTGTGTAAAATTTCCATAACTTGATTTTGCATATTCATAGGAACCTTTGACAAAATAATGCAAAACACAAAAACTAGCATTTGACTCTTTATTTTAACATAAAAAGCTTGTCCTTTGGATGTGTGGATGCCCAAAAAGTCTAAAACAAGCACTGTGAAAAACAGCTGCTCGTGTTGTCCTTCGCGTTCTTCCTATGTGTTTGTGATAACTTTTTACTGCGAAAGGCACATTTGCATTATAGTTTTACTGGTAGCATATAATTATGTGATGTGGTGTAATATGTTAATTACTCCAATTTCACGTAATCAGAGTCGCAAGAATTGTAAAAAAAATTACACAAATTATGCTGCGTAAAGCACATTTCACCGGGGCCTATTTGAAGCTCTATGCCAAATCTATCCAGGGCTATTGCTGATTTAAGAACCTTAGAAACTCAGTTTTGTCGATCTCTTTCCATCTGGTGTCTGAAGACACTGAAAACATCTTCATAGTCTGCCTCCATCTCAGGTTTCTGAAATCCCATGAATCAGATAGCTGGGATTCCTGGACCAGTTTTCCCCTATGAGGTTCATGGTCCATCTCTAAAGTATCGGCATGCCTTACTTGCTGTAAACGAGAATGCTTTAGCCGACCTTGAAAGCTATATTCTCAGGCTTAACTACAATGTTTTGCAGCTCCTCTGCAGACAGAGCTTTTCAGGAAGGACCACCTTTCTTTTCATCTGCATGGTGTCCTTTTGAAGTGGATTTGCGCCTCTCCATGTTTCAATACTAATGACACTGTTCAATATGGGCTTTAAATGGTACCCAGAGCCATGTGATTACTAAACTTTTAAATGTGTAAAAACACTGCATGTGTTTTTAACATATAAAAACACCCTTGGGCTGAGGGACAGTCCTTCAGATGTGAAACCGAGTTTGCGCGACACCAGAAGAATTGCTTGGAAGGTAGTGACTCTCCTCTTGCTAAGGAACGGAGCTCTACAGCTGTGCATTTTTCCTTAAGAATGTCGCGTGCGATGCTGCAGCAGCCGAGACGAGTCAGTGAGGAGTGGTGAGGGCGACAGCATACCTGCTAAAAAGCTGGTAAAAGTATGTCTTTATTTGGTTAGATTTTGCCTTCTCAGGATGCTTTGTGCAGGGTACCTGTACACTGGAGAAAGACTAGAACAAACAGAACTTTCCGATTGCTGAGGGGTGTTTTGTGGGAAGGGATATTGAAAAGTTAAGGTACAAATAGTAAAAGGACTAAAGTTAGAACTCTATGCCCTTAGCTGCCTGGGGTGAATCTACAGACCCGAGTCTATAGTGAGAATTATCCTCACATATTCACATATTCAGGACTAGGATGAGGAAGAAGGGTATAGGTAGTTGATTTCCTGTTTTTCTTACTTCTTTGCCAACTGTGTAGAAGCTCAAGCTGAAATGACTGGCAACAGCAAATGAATGGTACAAAAGACAAATTATTATTGCGAACACATGGTGAAAATAGGATCTTGTGATCTTAAATGGTGGTACACAGGTTGAAGGTTTCTCTGGAACTGTAGTTTCCCCTGAAGATCCCATCACACCTATACTCTAGTTGTGGTACCACGAAGTAAGAGCTTCTTGGAAACTGCTGTTTCACTCAAGCCCCATCAATTTGAGCACACAGCGCCTATGTGCCGTTTCAGTCAGGTTTAAATTATACAAAAACCACATACATACATACACTCACACAGTGCTTTTCTGAAATATGATGGTAATAGAATGTGAGAACTTTCAAAATGCGCATTTTCCTCAAGTAGACCTACAAGTATCGTTAAAATATCAGGTGCCTATGAATAGATTACAATTTCACATTATATTACTTCTCCGTAGTCAACTTATCACTGCACCCATGAAATTGTTTGAAAGTCAGAACGTTTGTATTTGTAGGTTACTTCTACCCTCACTCTCTGATATGTTCATGTATGCAGTTACTTTCTTAGCATCATCCTGTACCGCTCATAGTCACTGTATTTAGTTTTTGCTTTTTGCCCTTATAGTACACGTTCAACTTTCTTCAGATCCCCCTTCATCTCCTTGCCACAAATTCCATCGGTCGTCAAGCGTGTACATTCGTGGATTAAGAACAGACCTGGTATAGATAGGGTTTTTGTCAACGTTTGCGCTAAAGCACCAATGATCACCTGTCATATTCTGTCAAATGTTTGAGCGGGGGTCTAAAACCAAGGGGCCTATTTTATATTTTTTGCTGAAACGCAGAGCAGCAACCAAAGTGGCTGCTCTGCATTGCACAAGTGGAAGAAAGCAGTGTAGACCCATATTTCTCATTCAGTAAAAATGCCCTGCGCTGCCTCTCTCTGACACCGCCTTCTACAGTGCGTGGCAGCTTCGTCTGCCTCATGCAGAAATGTATGTGCAAATGTCACATAATTAGACCAACTGCTGAAATTAACTGTACCTAAAAATGCGCTCAGATCCACTGACTTTGATTTAAATATTTGGGCCCATATTTATACTTTTTGACGCTAAACTGCGCTAACGCAGTTTAGCGTCAAAAAGTTTTGCGCCGGCTAACGCCATTCTGAAGCGCCATGCGGGCGCCGTATTTATTGAATGGCGTTAGCCGGCGCAAGCAGACCGGCGCTGCCTGGTGTGCGCGAGAAAAACCACGTACACCAGGCAGCGCCGGCGTAGGGGGAAAATGGCGCATGGGCGTCTTAAAATGGGGCAAGTCAGGTTACGTCGAAAAAATCGTCGTAACCCGACTTGCGCCATTTATTTTCGACGCCCATCCCCCATCAACATGACTCCTATCATTGTAAAGATAGGAGTCATGCCCCCTTGCCCAATGGCCATGCCCAGGGGACTTCTGTCCCCTGGGCATGGTCATTGGGCATAGTGGCATGTAGGGGGGCACAAATCAGGCCCCCCTATGCCAAAAAAAATTATTAAAAAAAAAAAAAAATACTTACCTGAATGTCCCTGGGGTGGGTCCCTCCAGCCTTGGGTGTCCTCCTGGGGTGGGCAAGGGTGGCAGGGGGGGTCCCTGGGGGCAGGGGAGGGCACTCTGGGCTCATTTTGAGCCCACTTGTCCCTTAACGCCATGCCTGACCCAGGCGTTAAAAAGCGGCGCAAATGCGCCGTTTTTAGCCACGCCCACTCCCGGGCGTCTCTTTTGCCCGGGAGTATAAATACCACGTAAAGGCCTGGGAGTCATTTTTTAGACGGGAACGCCTCCCTTGCATATCATTAACGCAAGGAAGGGGTTCACGCTAAAAAATGACGCACATTCCGGGAACTTTGGCGCAATTCGCCTCTAACGCCATAGTATAAATATGGCGTTAGTTGGCGTTAGTTTAGCGTCGAATTTGCGTCGAAAAAAACGACGCAAATTCGGCGCAAACGGAGTATAAATACGGCCCTTGATGTCTTTCTAATAGGGGTGAGCGTGGATTGACCAAAAAGTTAATCTTAAAAGGTTGGCTACAACTCAGGTATTCAGCTTCAGAAGACTACCCTGCCAATTTTTTTAAAACAGTGTTCCTTATATTCGTATTCCAGAAACATAAACTTGTTATTAAAAGATACCATTTGCAAAGTACATTCAGTCTGTTGCTTGCTGTTCTCTGGTTTGAATGTTTATGCGTCTTTAGTTCTTGTGCTCAAAACAAGACGGGGAGAAGTTATCATAGACACACAATGTTTTTATTCATTGATGAAAAGCGTCTTTCAAGTTTGCAATTATACATCAACATATTGGGACACTGGCAACTAAGTTTGTTTTGATAATGATGATGTATAGAATTGGCATACTAGGAACCATAAGTGTACCATTCCTATGACCCTAGGAGCATTAAGTGTGCTGCTGGCATGCTTTGGTATTAAGAGGTCACAAGGCCCTCTCTGCAATATATACTGTGGTTCTGCTCTTGTACTCCCAGACATGGGGCTCAGAGAAAGAGGTCTGTAGTGCCCGAGGAGTAGAGGTTCCAGACATAGCTCTCCCCGTGCTGCTGCATCGCTCTTGCTCCTGTCTTATCCTTGCCCCCCCGTTTTTTGTGTGCCTTCTCCTTGCTTTCCCCTCGTTTTCCCTGTTTTCTCCTTGCTTTTTCCCATTTGTTTGTGTGCCTTCTCCTTTTGCCTTCTCCTTTCCCTCGTTTTCCCTCTTTTCTCCTGCTTTTTTCCTAGCTTTTTGTGCCTTCTCCTTGCTTTTTCCTCATTTTCACTGCTGCTTTCTCCTTGCGTTTCCCCCTTTTTTGTGTGCCTTCTCCTTGCTTTGCCCTGATTTTCATTGCTTTCTCTTTAGCTTCTCCCCCATTTTGCGTGTCCCTTCTCGTTGCTTTTCCCTCATTTCACTGCTTTCTCCTTGTTTATTCCTCATTTTCAGTGCTTTCTCCTTGCTTTTCCCCATTTTTTGTGTGCCTTCTCCTTGCTTTTCTCTCATTTTCACTGCTTTCTCCTTGCTTTTCCCATCTGCTTTTTGTATGCCTTCTCTTTGCTTTCACTTGTTCTGTCCAGGGCAGATAGCAAAGGTGTTTCCGCATTTTAGCTTCTCCTCCTTTTCTGTCTTCTACTCGCTTTGGTGGCAAGGACACTGGGAAACTGGCACCTATAGAACACTTTGGCCCTCATTATGACATTGGCGATAAATCCCACTTACCGCCATGCTGACTGCCACCAACATACCACCGCTGATGCGGATATTCGTTCACCATATTATGACACACACACACACACACACACACACACACACACCAATCCGTCACTATTCAGCCACAGACACAAGTCTGCCACACCAAAGGTCAGTGCTAAACTGGTGGTATCAGAACCCACACCGTTACGCCAACAGAACAACGCCCATCACATTATGACATTCAATGGCGCTAAACCATTGGTGGTACATACCACCACGCTCAAACTACACACACACATACAAACCAACATTACATTGGTCAATTCAAACAACACACACCTGACACCCATACACACACCACATCCACACACCCACGCTACTATCAAACACACACCCACATTACCCACAACCCTTTACAACTATAAATAATTGCCACCAGAGAGAGACAGCAAGACCACTCACACAACCAGGGCTACATACCATCATCATCAATACACCACCCACACACCTCACAACACACACCCCAATACATCACCCTACACACCCACAATACTCACACAACACCCATGGCACCACAACAACACCCCAGATTCTCTGAGGAGGAGCTAAGGGTCATGGTGGAGGAAATCATACGGGTAGAGCCACAGCTATTTGGAGCACAGGTGCAACAGATATCCATTGCTAGGATGATGGAGCTTAGGCGGAGGATCGTGTTCAGGGTCAATGCCATGGGACAGTACCCCAGAACAAGGGATGACATCAGGAAGGACCTACGGGGGAAGGTACGCTCTATTGCAGAAAGATACCAACTCGCTGTACAGAGGATTGACGGTGGACACCCACCTCCTCCCCCACAACTAACAACATGGGAGGAGCAAGTCTTGGCAATCATGCATCCTGAGGGCCTGGTAGGAATAGCAGGAGGACTGGACTCTGGTAAGTCAACTCTATACTGCTATCACCCCCCTACCTGCATGCCATCACATACCCTCACCCTCACGCCCATCACTCCACCACTTCCCACACAACCCACCATCGCATCTCACTCATCCCAATGCCAAGCCCTGCATGCTCTAACAATGCATGGACACCACTCACAGACCTGCATGGACACTCATTACTAAAGCATGCACACTATAGAGAATTAACTGTCCCACCATACACCAACGAACACAAGTGAAAGCTGCCAGGGCAAAAACAACCATAGAGGGAACCCACCCATGCACAATATGTCACACACAGAAACAATAACACTGCTTTTACATCCCCACAGGTAACCCAGCCGATGTCACTGGAGAAGAGGTGCCAGCAACATCCAGTCCCCCCACAGAAGAGGCCCACAGTGATGATAGCAACTCTGCTCGCCTGGAGCTGGATGTCCAACCTGGCCCATCAGGGACCACCGGAGAGTCGGTTACCCAGCCATAGCATGCCCATACCTCTGTCCCCAGGACACGTCAATCAGCAGGGTGTCCACCACTACAGGGACCCCAGGGCACACCACAAACCCAAGACAATCAGGGACCTGGGGTCAGTGGCAGTGGGCACACCATTCAGGGGACAGAGGCACAGGACGACAGGGAAGCTGGGAGGACAGCAGGGTGCTGGCAGACATTGCCAATATTATGAGGGAGGCAGTGTCACACCAGCAGGCTCCTGCTACTAGCCAGACTACTGAACAGCCCTCCACCTCCGCTGCCGCTAGTGGACAGGAGGCTCCGCCACAGGACCAACAGGCCACCAGCATCCCTCCCCCTGCAGAAGTAGAACCACCCCGCAAACGTTCCCTGCAATCCAGGCAAAAGCCAGAGACTATTGCCAAGACCCCCTCCAGGAAATGAGACTCCTGATTGTCACCCTTGTGTCCCACCCTGGCCACCTTGAACTGCCATTGCTCCCCTTTCTATACCCCCTTGGACAATGCACCTGTGTTACAAATAAACTGGAACTATACCCTGGACTTTCCTCCATCATCACCCCAGCCCATTGCACTTCTCCCTTTTCTTCATAGCACTGCAATAAACACACTTTGAAAAAATACAAGTATGGAGTATGTCAAATGATTAAGTATGTATTTGTTTGACAAGGTTTAAACATTGCAATTCAACTGTACAGTAATGTTAACATAGGAGAGACCTGTAGTTGACTGCAGTGACAACACAAGGAGCGATAGTGGGTCACCCACATCTGCAAAAAGAGTTGCCAAAGGGTACAATGAGTGGGCATAGAAGTGGGAAATCACATCCTGCCCGTGACAATGTGAAACAAAAAACTGACAATGAAATGTGAAGTAACACTGTCTTACCTGTGTGTCATTGGAAGTATTGTCTAATCACTGCAGATCTGTTGTCATCATCCTCATCCTATGCCTCCTCATCTTCACTGTCCACAAGGTCCACTGCTGCCACACGGCCAACTCCAGCCTCCTCATCCTGCAGAAAAGGCACATGGCGTCTCAAGGCAAAGTTATGCAACATGCAGCATGCCACGATTATCTGGCAGACCTTCTTAGGCGAGTAGCACAGGGATCCACCAGTCAGATGGAGGCACCGAAACCTGGCCTTCCGGAGGCCAAATGTACATTCAATGATCCTTCTTGTTCACCCATGTGCCTCATTGTAATATTCCTTTGCCTTTGTCCTGGGATTCCTCACAGGGGTCAGTAGCCAAGATAGGTTGGGGTAACCTGAGTCACTTGCAAATATCGTTGCACAAATGTTAGCCACACACTATCCCTTATGGCCCACACCATACCCATATACCAACATCCAAAGGGTGAGAACCAGGGCTCACCTATAAGCCACACCCGGTGCCTCTGTAGTTGGACCATCACATTTGGGATGCTGCTATTCCTCAGGATAAAGGCATCATGCACCGACCCAGGATACTTAGCATTGACATGGGAGATGTACTGGTCCACCAAACACACCATCTGCACAGATAGGACTTGCACAAGAAGGGGGATCCCAGTGGGGTGACGGATAGCAGATATCAGGTCAGGCTCCAATTGGGTCCAAAGCTCCATGACTGTGGCCCTGTGAAGTCTGTAGGTGAGGATAATGTGCCTGTCCTCCATTGTTGCCAAGTGCACAGGGGTCTGTACACAGGGGATGTCTCCGTCTCCTATTCATCCTCAGTGGTTGCAATCTATGGGGCAAAAGAGTGAGGAGCTAGTCATAAAATGTACATTGTAGCCACTACAGTTCAATGCATGATGTGAATTTTAAATGTATTAGTTGCATATGTCCTGTATGTCCAATTGTTATCTGTGACACAGTTATTTTCCATGCACTGCCCCCCTCCCGAAATGGCGTCCGCCTGTCCTGTACGGAGGGACAGAAGGAAGTGAGGTAATTCCACTGACGTTGTGTGCCATTGCGAGAGGCAGTCAGAATCCGCCGTGCAATGCCTCATTGGATAATATTGGGCCATATGGGGTATTGTGGCCAATGGTGATGCACCGCCGTGGACGTCACCGCCATTTTCTATCTGTTCACTCACTTGCTACCTGACCTTCAGCAGGAGAGGACCTACACTGCATGTGCTGCTGTGACCTGTGTCTAGAACCTACCATGGCCCGTGTGACTGGGGAAAGAGCCCCTGCCTTCACCTCGGCGGAGTTGGAGAGACTAGTGGATGGGTCCTTCCCCAGTACGGACTGCTGTATGGGCCTTCAGATCAACAGGTGAGTACACTGTGAGCACAATGCATGGGGCATGAATGCATGGAGTGCTGTGTGTGAAGGCCTCATGTAGGGGGGTTGGTGGATGGGCCCTGGGCAGCGTGCAGCATGTATGCTGGGTCATGTTTGTGCGAAAGGGGATGGGAGGGGCTATGGTGGGCCATGAGTGTAACAGGGAGCATGGTATAACTAATTCCTTTCCCTATGTATATTTTCTCTGCAGGTCAGTGCCAATCAAAAGAAGGGTATATGGCGTGCCATTGTCAAGGATGTGCGGACTCTGGGGGTCTACGGCAGGCGGAGCACCCACTGTTGGAAATGGTGGGAGGACCTGAGACGCTGGGCACAGGAGATGGTGGAGGCCCAGTTGGGGATGGCCTCCCAACAATGAAGGGGTGCCCGTCGAACCCTGACCCCCCTGATGGCCTGCATACTGGCGGTGGCCTATCAGGAGCTGGATGGACCCTTGAGGGCATCACAGCAGCCACAAGGGGGTGAGTACAGTGCCCATCCTTACAGCTTACGCCTGGTGGGATGGTATCCAGGTGGGAGATGTGTGTCTGTTAGTGCCCCTAGACCAGGCCTGACATTGCCGAGTAGGTCCCATGTTGGGCAGGTATCTGATGAGAAATTCCTCCAACCTAGCTAGTAGGCATCCACTACTGGGTCGGGCTATGTGGGTCCCAGGTATGCTGCAGTTGGCGGTATCTGTCCCTCCCTATGCCCTGGTGACTAGCATTGTTAATGGTAGTGCATTGCATAGTGCGTAGGGCTGTTCCCTGTGTGTGAGTGTTGTATGTACGCCAACGGTGGTGTTGGTGCAGCTATGGACCCAGTGTATCCTTTGTTTCTTCCCCCCTTTTTGTTTTGTCACCCTGTCCTTATGTGCATTAGCATCATCTGGCAGAGGAGCAGAGTCACGGGTGACGGAGGAAGCTGCTTCCCACAGGACCCAGGAGGCAGAGTCCACCAACGGTGAGGGCACAAGTGGGACGTAGGGTGAGGGGAGCACTATGGCGGAGACTGGAGGGGACAGGTCGGACACGGATACCTCCTCCAATGGAAGCTCCCTGGTGGTGGCAGACACCTTTGTGACCACCACTGCTACAGGTACAGCCTCCACCACCTGTAACAGCACCGCCCTCCCAGCAGCCCCTCATTGAGTTGCCTGTGCCCGCTCACCCAGGAGGATGGGCATCTCCTTTGCCCGAGGCACCTCAGGCCCTGCCACAGTGAGCCCTGCTGCCCTGAGTGAGGAGGCTATTGACCTTATGAGATCCATCTCTGTTGTGCAGTCAACCATTGTGAATGCCATCCAGGGACTGGCAGCCCAAATGCAAAAGACCAATGCATTTCTGGAGGGTATTCACACTGGCTTGGTAGCCCAACAGACATCAATCCAAGCTGTGGCCTCCTCTCGGATGGCAGCCATTGTCCCTGTTTCCATCATCCCCCCTCCAACTTCCTCTTCCCAATCCCATTCCCCTCAACCCCAGCCTATCCCAAGCACACAGGCAGACAAGCATGCACACAGGACAACACACAAGAGTGGCACAGGCAAACACAAGTACCACACATCATCTCACAGGCACTCAAACAAACACCATCCAGATGCAGACATACCACATCCACTGCCTCTACTGTGGCCCCCTCCTCCTCGTCCTCCACCTCCCTCCCAGTTGCGTCTACACTCACAGCTGCATGCACTACATCCTCATCCACTACCTCCATCACCAGCACACCTATCAGAACACACACCTCACTGGCAGTCACCACCCCAACATCCATGCACACATACCCTGTGTCCTCTCCCACTGTGTCTGTGCCCCCCTCCCAAAGTACACAAACGCAAGCACTGAGACACCCAACAGCCATCCATCTCACAACAGCATCCAGCCAATGCACCTGCACCCAAACACAGCAGACAGACACCTCCTACAACCACTCCTTCTTCCTCCACTCTACCTTCTCCCTCTTCCTGCCCCAATGTCCCTAAGCAGCTTTTCCTCTCCACCATTGACCTCTTCCCTACCCCTCCCCCCGTCCTTCACGTCTAGCCAGGGTGGCTAAAACCCAGAAAAGCACCTCAGCCACCCAGTCCACGGGCCCAGTAGTGTCCCAAGCAACTTGTGGTGGAAAAGGATCCTGGGCACCAGGCAGCCAAATGGAAAGGGCTGCCTGCAGGAAGGGCAAGGAGCAATCCCCAGCTGCTGCCAGGAAGGGCAAAGAGCAATCCCCAACTGCTGGCAGGAAGGGCAAGGGGCCTGCAACAGCAGGCAGAAAGGACAAGGGGCCTGGTGCTGGGACTCAGTCGGAGCCCCCACCACCAACCATGGTGGTGCAGCCGTCCGAGGCTGCAGGGGATGGGCAGGAGCCTTACCCCACCACCACCAGCAGCAGCAGCATCACTACCAGCACCACCAGCAGTGGGCAGCTGTCCGAGGCTGCAGGGGATGGGCTGGATCCTCCCCCCAACACCACAGGCAGCAGCAGCACCAGTGGACAGCCATCTGAGGACGCAGGGCTGGGCTGGAGCCTCCCCCCACCACCACCAGCAGCACCACCACCACTAGCAGTGGGCAGCCATCCGAGGCTGCAGGGAATGAGCTGAAGCCTCCCCCCACCATCACCAGCAGCAGCAGCACCACCACCAGCAGTGGGCAGCCATCCGAGGCTGCAGGGGATAGGCTGGAGCCTCCCTCCACCAGCAGCAGCACCAGTGGACAGCCATCCGAGGCTGCAGGGGATGGGCTGGAGCCTCCCCCCACCACCACCAGCAGCAGCAGCGGCACCACCACCAGCAGCGGGCAGCCATCTGAGGCTTCAGGGGGTGGGCTGGAGCCTCCCCCCACCACCACCAGCACTGAGCAGCCGTCACCGCCGGCGGGCAGTCTGTAGATCTGCATCCATGGGCTTTTGTGCGGCCTGCCCCCTGCAAATCCTGTGGGTATGACACCCAGCTGAGAGACTGTGACCTTTCACTCCCCAGATTTAAGAGGACAAGGCACGATGCCCCCTACAGAACCAGTGGGTATGCACCCACTCACCTCATCCTCCCCAGGATGAAGATCACAGGGCACAATGCCCCCTCCAGAACAAGTGGGTAATGCACCCACTCAACCCATCCTCCCCAGGATGAAGATCACAGGGCACGATGCCCCCTCCAGAAACAGTGGGTATGGCACCCACTCACCCCAGCCTCCCCAGTATGAAGATCACAGGGCACGATGGCCCCTCCAGAACCAGTGGTAAAGACACCCACTTGAGAGACTGTGGCCTTGCATTCCCTAGGACAGAGCAGTGGGCATGTTGCCCCCTCAAGAACCAGTGGATTAGTTCCATCTGCCGGCTGAGGTGCCCCCCGTTCCGCGTCCCCCTGAGTTGCCTGCCTATTTTCCAACTGATGCCCCTGCAGTGTTCTCTCTGTGTTTTTGCAGGAGTTGAGTGGGGCCTTAGACTTTGTAAGTCTGGCACACGCAGATTGAGGACTGGGCAGTGTCCCTTCATTTGTACATATATATACTTTTAGATTGGATGTACGTATTTATGATGTATTTATATTATTACACTCACTTTCATCTATTCCTGTGGTCCTTGCATTATTCCTGAGGGGTACGAGGTAAATATGTTATGTTACTGCATCTGCTTGTGTGTATGGTGTTGGAGTGGGGGTGTGTGTGTTGTGCGTGGTTGTGTCACTCTCTTTTTCCTCCCCCCATGTGTGCTAGGTGGCTGTACCCACCGTGGTTGTCTTTGCTGTCGTTGGTGTTCGTAGTGGAGCAGGACGTAGAATATCATGGGGAAGATCTGCAGTTCAGGCTCCATGGCGGCGTGGTTCTTCCCTGAGTCTCCAATGGTGAGTCTGTGCAGTGTTTCTACCAAGCTTTTGACGTCACTGGTACCGCCCCGGAAAAGGTGGTGGATTGGCCTGTCATAATACAGGAGTTACCTGAGTGCACATGATTTGAAAACAACGAGTGATGTAAAGGTGAAAGTACATAAGGAATAGTTGGCACTGCGGAGGGACCCAGCGAAGATGGCTGTGATCAGTATAATAGCAAGCTTTGGAAGAGATGCCAGCTTGACATTCAGGGAGTGAACCCCTGTCTTCCCCTGCTGGCAGGGGAAGACGGAGACCACACAGACCCTCTGATAGAAAGTATTATTGCTGGCCAGCTGAAGAGCCCTCCCCCTTATATACGAGTTGTCAAACCTGTGACGCCACGCTTAACTGCAACGTCTCTGTGTACAACCGCAGTCGGACCGCAACTCCGGTTATTGGAGCGTCGTCCTCTGCGTTTTTGCCCAGTTCTTGCGACGAGTGCCAGGAAGAATTTTTCATGCTCCCGGTCTCGTCGTCCTTACCTGTCTTTGTAATATTTTGTATTTTCTGTTGGTGGTGGACTCCTTTCTTTTTTCTTCTGTTTTTCTGTACTCTTATCTTTTTCTTCTTTCTGGTCTCCATGCTGTCTTCTTGCAGGTTTCCATGTTGTCTTCTGCTGTTCCTTTTTCCCAGCATACCCTTTTTCTCTTATACTGTCACTTTTTTCCAATTCTCTTCTATGGGCCTTTCCCAATCCAAAATGGTGTTGTTTCCCTTTCCTGTGTCGTCACCTCCTGTTTTCCAGTATTGAAGTCACTCAGTCCTGATCTGCCTTGCGTTGCAAACACTTCCTCTTGGTGGTGATCTTCGCTCCTGTTCATTGTTTATTTTCCAGTTCCTGTTCCTGTGATTGTGAATATTTCCTCTTTTTTCAGTTTTCATTCCTGTTTTTTTTTCCTCTTTTTCAGGAGTTCCTGTTTTGAGATTTTTCCCATTTTTTGTTTTTCCTCTGGGGCTCCTTCTGGAGGGTACGGTCTGCTTTGGCGTTTTCCTGTCATGCAGCATCGTGGCTACTAGAAAGGGTCGCCCCTACCTTGGTCTATCTAGAACCAGCAGAAGACCTGGTGCTCTTTCAAACCCTTCAGTCAAAGGTGAGAAGCATCGTGCAGACCGTGAGAAAACCTGCTGCAGACCACAACCTCAACAATAGGTAAGAAACTCACTCAGCTGACTGATGCAGAAATTGGCAGGTGTCACAAACAACCATGTAAACTGCTAAGAGCGGAAATGAACAGAGTAGAACTTGGCAGCATTTCAGACATTCAGTTCTTCTCTTGCATGAGACAGGAAGTTCCTCTCTTGCATGAGGCAGGAAGTAACACAGGCTGCATACAACTTGGAGCACAAGCGTGCACGGTTGATTAAACAATGCACAAATAAAAATATTTCACTGCCTGCCATGAGCCATCCAACCTGGCAACAAAGGTTCTGAGATGACTCTGCAGATTACATCTTAGGTGTGGCAGGGTTTCAAACTTTAATGTGGGACATATGTTGTTATGCACAGAATTGACTACATGAAGTTAAGTTATTAAAAGAAGTTAGAGAAGGCTCTATTCAGGAGCAGAACAGATGGGAGAGGTCTGCATAGCACCAGCCCCTACTGTACCAATGTCCTATCAGCTGAGACCCTGTAGGAACAATTTCAATCACACTCTGGTGCTCTTATCCCCCTCATCACTAAGCACCTTTGCCTGTAAGCCCTTTCTAAAATCAGACCAGGCAAGGTGCACTGCGCTGTTGGCAGATCTGACAGAGGGCCAACAACTGCAAAAATTAGAACTAAAGTATGATAAGGGATACTTTAAAGCAATAATATGGATAGCTAAGACAAAGCTACTTGAAGATTACCCCCAAATCCATTCAACATACGTGCAAAAGATGCAGGAGAAGGATAATACTCAGTCACCCTCCTTTCCTTCCGAGTATGGGTGGGATATGTCTTAGCTTCCCGGACACAGACCTGCCGTCTTGGAACAAGACCCAGAGACTGGATGTCTTGCAGTATGTGGTTGACAATCCGAGGCAGTGGAGGGAGCTATTGATTACCCTAACAATGCTAACTGTTGCACAGTAATTGGTTTCCATTTCCCCTCCAACTTGCCCCAGCATTGTGATGGCGCGTCACAAAGTGACCTCACCACCCACATCTGAGGGCAAGCCAGGGCCACCGACATACATACATATCCCTTAGTCGAAGTATGACCTAATGTCCTTCACCAAAGATTTCCCAAAACTACGAGAGAAACCACATAACTCAACGCAGTGGCACGCAGAACTATACTTTGGAGGGCTTTCTTTGGAAAGTCTTAGACATACTGTTCGATATCATTGTACCTAAAGACTTATGGGAAGAATGCAAACAATCTGTTACTTAGCCGATAGCTGAACCAGAAAGAAAACAAGGGGGGCAACCTAATGATATCAGTGAAACAAAATTAGGAGAAGTAATAAGACACCTAAAGACAAAAATACCAGAAGATAGGGTATATTGGTTAAAAATAGTGAGCATAACACAGGAAAAGTGAATGCAAATTATGACCGCCTGTTGCATATATACCAGCAGAGCAGCGGCATGCACAACGCTTTAGGAGAAGGTCTTCCAGCATTTTTCACATCTTTTGTGCAGGGACTGCACCTACCAATAAGGTCACACAGACATCCTTTGCATACTGGCAACAGAAGGCACCAGAGAAAGTATTGGCTGCTGCTATGTACTGCGCAGACTATCAGGTGCACATACAAGCAGTGGAAGAGGCAAAAGCAAAGAAAGACATAGGGGCTCATTGTGAACATGGCGGGAAACCCCGCCGTGTTCAAGGTGGCAGTCTTTTCATAGACCGCCATCCCCCTTGAGACCCACCGGCCGAATTACATACATTCTGCGGGGCTGGCGGGCGGAAACAGTGTTTCTGCTTGCCGGCCCAGCAGAATGCAGGGCCGGGACAGTTCCGACGGCTCCACATAGAGCCATCGTCAGTGCCTCAGTGCTATTTACAGGCAGTGACCAGCACGACGGGGCACTGAATGGGAGCCCCTGCACTGCCCATGCCAAGTGCACCCCTTCCGCCAGCCTTTCCCTGGTGGGTGAAACCACCAGTGGAAGGCTGGGGGAAACAGGGATCATTATCTGGAGGGCGGCGCTACTTGCAGCGCTGCCCTGTCGGATAATGATATCCTCCATCTTCAGAATGTCTGTCGGTGGTAGCCTGGTGGTGGCGGAGGGCCACCACAGGCAGCCCTCCCTGTGTACATAATATGGCGGTTCAGACCGTCATGGCGGTGGCGGTTTTTACCGCCGCCGCCGGCATGGCGGTCTGAACCTCCGGGTTCATAATGAGCCATATGGTGTGACTGATGATGGTGATACTATCAGAACAACAGTCAGTAAGGTTGAGGCAGGGGCAGAGGCTGTGGTAGAGGTAGAGGTAGGTTGAGGGGAGATGGGCAGCAGCCCAGCCACCACCAGGGACCCCCTGCTTCCACTGTAACAAGCCCGGTCACTGGTGGGTCACCTGCCCCTTACTAAAAACATCAGGAGTGGGAGAACCAGGGCCCTGAATGGATGGGACACCGCAGACACCATCCTTCCCTCCTAACATTTTTGACATCCCACCTCCTCCCTCTCCTTTCAATGTACCTAGGACTGCCCCACCCTAACACATGACTGCACTACGTACCTCCACTGTTGACACACCTGTGAACCATGGGGCGCAATAGATGGTGGAAATGGACATGACAGATGGTTACTAGGCACCTTTTTCCCTATCCCATGCAACATTTTGGGGCTGCCCGAAAGAGGAGAACTACTTAATAGTTCCCACAATAGAAGTAGACAAAGTGGGTCCCCATGTCACGGGGACAGACATGGGCAAGATAGTACCTTTCCTCATAGACATCAGAGCTACTAGATGAATGCTGAACCATCAGATATGCTTGATGCACCTCTTTTGGGAATACAGATTGCGGCAGTCAGTTTAACCGGAAAAGTAATACATGAGTATTTGACAAAACAGATTAAAATGACTATAGGTCCAATAACTGTGCACCATAAGTTCATCTTCAGTCACTGCTGTCCTGTGAATTTGTTAGGTAGGGACCTGCTTTGCAAGCTGAAGTCACTTCACCCCTGATGGTGTCTTTCTGGAGAGCAAAGATTTTGGCCTGCTGCTCCAAGCATTTATGACATGTGCAGAACCTGTACTTCCACCTAAATTGAGGGATACTGTCCCACACCACGTTTGGGCACATCAAAAGAATGCTGTGGGTCAAGTGCTGGACTTCCCACCTGTGCGCATCAGGGTGTAACAGGGAGCCCCGTTATCATGCATTTCACAGTACAAAATATCTAAGGAAGGAGAAGAAGGCATTACTCCAGTGACAGCTGACCTATTACAAAAGGCAGTAAAATGGGAGAGAAGATACAGCCCTTGCATTACCCCTATACTACTTTAAAGAATGCTTCTAGATGCCCAGATGGGGTCCCTGTGTACAGATTCACACAGGGTCTCCATGCCTTGAACAAAATTGTAATACCGTCCTTTCCTGTGGTACCTAACCCCACCACCATACTGAACAGCATTCCGCCCACAGCTAAGTACTTCACGGTGCTGGACTTCACTTCCGCTTTTTTCACCATACCCCTCCGTTCAGATTCCCTGTACGTTTTCTTCTTTACCTTCCAACAGAGGAGGTGTAGGATACTTCAAGGGTATACAGAGATACTGAGGCCCATATTTATATTTTTTAGTCCCACATTTGCGTCGTTTTTTGTTGCAAAATCAGCGCAAACTTACAAAATACATTTGTATTTTGTGAGTTTGCGCCAATTTTGCGACAAAAAATGACACAAATGCGGCTCTAGAAAAGTTAAATTTTGGGCCTGAGTCACCTTCCATTTTTTCCCAGGCCCTAAAGACGGATTTGGACTCTCTCACAATTCCGGAACGTTCCACTTTCACCCAATATATTGATGACCACTTGATAGCCTCACCATTGCAGCCAGCATGCACTGCTGACACAATAGCACTTCTCTGTCACCTTGCAGCAAAGGGATATAAGATATCCCCCAAGAAACTACAATTCTGGTCAACTACTGTCAATTACCTTGGTCATGAGTTATCAGAGGTAACATGGAAACCCCTTCCTGATAGGGTATCAGCCATTACACACTGTCCTTGACCATGCACCCAGAGAGAGGTAAGGGCCTTCTTGGGAATGGCAGGGTATTGCTGGCCTTGGATACTCAACTTCTCACTAGTTGCCCACTCCCTCCAAGCCCTCACCAGCAAGGGGGTGTCTGACCCTGTGCCCTAGAAATCTACATGCCAGATTGCATTTCTCACCCTGAAACATGACCTGTGTGTTGCTCATGCCTAAGGCTTGCCAGACTAGTCCAAGCAATTCCACCTTTTCTGTCATGAGAAAGAGGGCTGCTCCATGGCTGTGCTAACACAGAAGTATGACAACTTTTACCGCCCAGTAGCATACTATTCTGCCAGGGCCAGCTTTAGGGCGGTGCGAGTAGTGTGGTCGCACTGGGTGCTGACCTCTATTGGGGGTCGCTGGCCTCAGGGGGGCACTGTGTTCAGCAATAACTCAGAAACTTGCTATTTAAAAGCACTTAATGAAAGGTTTCTTGTGTGTCCAGCCTTCAGGAAGCAATTAAAATGTCAAGATACCTCTTGTGATTAATTTTGCTGCTAGGGAGAGAGATGGGAGTTTTTCTAGCAGCAGTTTTGACTCGCCGTGAAGTAGTGTAGAGGTTTAATATGCCTGCTGCAAAGAACTAAACTATATTTTATGTAGATAGCTGAGTGGATTAGTAAAGCCAGCCTTTACAACTGCTTTTAAAACAAGTGAATGTATGTGAAAGGGAGTCTACGGAAAGATGAGGGGCACATTTGCAGGGTGGTAGTGAGGGAATCCGAGGAGGTGGTAATGGGGTGAGGGCACCAAAAAAGACTGCCACACATGGCTCCACCAGCGCTAAAGCCCGCTCTGTATTCTGATACCCTAGATTCAGTGGCCACCACCTTCCCGTCATGTATGCAGCAGTAGCCGCAGCAACCTTGGCTGTGGCACAATCTGAGAACATTGTACTTGACCACACTTTGATCCTACATGTTCACCATGCATTGGACACAATGTTGACAACCACAAAGGCATAACACCTCACAAATGCACACCTGACAAGGTTTGAATTGACACTGTGAGCACCGCTCATAATAACAATAAGGAGGTGCACCACCCTAAACTCTGCTTGCCTTATACCAACTCATCATGAGCCAGATGAGCTAACGGCAGATGATGCTCTTCATGATTTTGTGCTTCCTACTGATAGGCACCTCAAGGTGCCACCAGACTTGCAAGGCACCCCACTTTCTGATGCTGATGGTGATCTGTTTGTCTGTGTTTCCTGCTTGAGGGATGACAAGGGTGTTCTGCAAACTTCCAATACCATCACCACCACTCGCAACTTGCTGGAAGGAGCATGCTTGCCAGTGGTGAAAAATGCCCAAGCAGTGGAATTGATAGTACTGACCAGAGCTTGCTCTTTGGCCAAAGGGAACATATATAAATTGATAACCAATACACACAACTTTGGCCAGCTCTGGGCAATGTGGGGATTTCCCAATTCAGCAAGTCACCAGATTCAACATGCGCAACTAATAGCAGATCTTTTGCAGGCCTTGTATTTACCAGCTCACACTGCATCCAAGGATTATGGCGGTCATTATGAACACGGCGGGAAGCACCGCCGACCGCCGTGGCGGCGGTGAACAGAATGCCGCCGTTGACAGTGAATGGAAATCCACCATATAATGATCGAAAATCCCAACCCGCCAAAAATCACCAGACAACCACTCTCCGCCATGACCCTGTCGGTGGGAATCCTGGACCTCCCCACCCCGCCACCGCCAAGCACATCCACATTCTGCCCTCCAAATAATGATGCACAAATCACCTTGGCGGACAGTGGAGGCTGAACGACCATTGGCGGCTCCGACCGCCGCAGGCGGCAAGTGGACTTAACAGAAAGAAGTGCACACATTGGATAAGTGTGTAACCCACACACCTGACACACATCCATAATCCCATAAAACACCCCCCAGACATACCCCACAATCCTTTGCAACGAAACCAGGCCAAGAAGACGGAGAGCACCAGAGGCAGACATCGAACGCCAGCATACAGGAAACGCACGCCGACCCACAGAAGAGCACCCTCACCGCATTCCCAGCCCCCACGCCATTCACCACACTCACCATGTCACCCCCCAAACATCCACGCTTCACCAAAAGGGAGTTAAGGACCATGGTGGACGAGATCCTGAAGGTGGAGCCACAAATATTCAGGGCCGAGGTGCAGCACACACCTATCGCAAGGAAGATGGAGCTATAGCAGACCATTGTGAACAGGGTCAATGCAGTGGGACAACATCCACGCACCAGGTACGACATCCGGAAGAGATGGAACGACCTGCGGGGGAAGGTCAGGGGCATGGCATCAAGGCACCATATTGCAGTGCAGAAGACTGGGGGAGGACCGCCACCAACACCACCAGAATACACAGACAGGGAGGAAAAGGTAGTGGCCATCCTGCGCCCTGAGGGACTCACTGGACTCACGGGAGGAATGGACTCGGGTAAGTCCTCAACATATACCCCATGTACACCATACCTGTAATGCAGGCACCACCCCACCCCACCCACACTCACCAGGACCAACACCCCATCCAGACATCAGCCACTAAATCCACCCCCCCTGCATGACCACAAACCCACTAACAGGCCCACATCCCTCCCCCTGTGCACAGTCACCTAGCCCTGTAAGTACCCACAATGGAACGACACCCCCCACAACAATGCAACACCACAGTCGACGCTAAATGCAGTGTCAACCTCACAAAGGCACCCTGTAAGGCCAATGAAAGTAACCCCAGCACAAAATAGCCCAGTCCTGTTCACCTCAAACATTCAAGCAGCTGTAACAGACATTTCTATGTCCCCCAACAGGCACCACCACCCATGCAACCCTAACGGAGGGGACAAGGAGTGCCACTGCCCCCCAGGGAGACAGAGGCACCTCAAAGGACACTGGTGAAGGATCCCTGGACACTGATGAGCAGGCAGGCCCCTCACACAGTCCTGGACTCTCACCATACAGCAGCCCCACCCAGGAAACCACTGTCACCCCTACCACCCAGTCAAGACCAGCAGCCCAGGGCAAACGTCCCCACACCAGTGTATCCAGGCCACAGACTTGTGGAACACAGGTACAGAGGCCACAGTCTCCCACTCCCAACATACAGGAAGGCGAGGGCCCCAGTACAAGTGGTACTGCCAGACCTGTGCAGGGGACACAGGCACTGGGAGCTAGGGCAAGGGTGGCAGTGGGCCAGTGGGGAGGCTACAGGATGAATGCAGCAACCCAGGATGTGATATCAGAGGTATTGAGGGCCTACCAGCATACCCATGACAGGTTGGCACAGATTGTATCCACCCTGGAGCACAGTCAGAGGATGCAGCAGGAACACCACCAACAGCCCATGGAGCAGTGGAAACAGCACAACGCCACAATGGCAGGAGCACTGCTGCAACTAGCTCAAAACCAGTCTGACACCCACACTGGACAAGAGGCCCCCACTACAGCACGGAGACCCACCATGAGAATACACCATCAGCAGAAACATCCCAGGAACTACCCTCACAGGAAACCCAAGGGCCTACCATGTCATCCCCTGAAGATCAACAGCAGGCGCCCAAACGGACCCTCAGGCCAAGATATGGCACTGGAACCCCAGCAAAGAACAAGGCCCCCTTCAAGAAGTAACTCAGCAACAATCTGCACAGCCACCATCCCACTCAATCAGCCGCCACACATTGCTAAGAGGCAAAATGAACTATTGTAAGAAAAGATGGACCCATCATTAGTACCAACAAGGCTGCCACCATTTGGTCTTGGGACACCCACCCCTTACGACTTGCCATCACTGTAAATAGCACTATTCACTCACTTCAACCAATAAAATCATATCACACCTGTAACACTGTCCCCTGTGTTAAATTGTGAACAAAGTGAAGTATGGATGCAACTGGCTGATAACTACTTTATTGTCAAATCTGTGCATGAAGGGAGTCTTGTGTGCCTAAATGTTGGCAATAAGTAAACGCAGAAAAGTTCAATCTGTACCAAGCAGAAGTGGACCATGTTTCACCTATCATTATCAACCCACCCTACATGAGTGAGCACATTGCCAGTATGTGTCACAAACCCCAGTGTCAGGCCCAAGCCCCACACAGTTACTGGAAGTAGAGTTGTATCAGTTGGGTCCTGGAATTGACATCTTCCCCTTCCTCATCCTCAGTTCAGGAGACCTATAGTTCGCTCTATCACCCTCCTAGTATGCCCATGGGCCTCAATGTAATTCCTCTCTGCATCCGTTCTGGGATTTCTCACTGGTGTCAGGAGCCAATGCAAGTTTGGATAGCCAGAATCACCTAGAAAAAGGTGAAATACAGAGTCGTCATTGTTATGCCCCTTAGTCAGACAGCCTGGCTGTCTGCTATGTGTTAGTTAGTGACAGGCACACTTACCTATGATTCTCCCTCTGTCCTCTTGGGGTTGTTCACATCCATTGGTTAGCATGGATGCCAATGGGGAATCCTGGCGTATCATTATCGCTGCCGGCGGTGACAGTGCACACCGCCGCTGAACGTACTCAATTTTGTCATGGATTATTCACTTGACTCCCTGACCTCGTGCAGACAGGTACTCCACTGTGTGTACTGCTGTGGCCTGCCTCTGGCAATGGATGTGGCTCATGTTGCAGGGGAAGGGGCCCCGGCCTTCTCTCAGGAGGAACTGGAGAGGCTAGTGGACGGGGTCCTGCCCCTGTACACAAAACTGTACAGACGGCCAGAGGTACAGGTGAGTCTGGGTTTGGGGGGCACTGTTTGGGTGTAATGGATGGTGTTGAATTGACATATGTGCGCACCTCTGAGTCTGCATGGGCCGTGGTGCATGGCATGCTGCATGCGTATGGCCTGTAAGTCTGAGAGTGCTGTCCATCCCATAGTGGACAATTAGCCAGCTGTACCTATCTTGCAAGTACCTGACCTCTGTGTTCCATATCTGTGTCACCCTTTTAGGTCAGCGCCCATCAGAAGAGGGCACTTTGGCATGCCATCTCCAAGGAGGTGCGGACCCTGGTGGTCTACAACCGGCGGAGCACCCACTGCAGAAAGAGGTGGGAGAACCTGCAGTGCTGGGCGCGTAAGATCTGTGAAGCCCAGCTGAGGAAGTCCTCCCAACGTGGAAGGGTTGCCCATCGGGCACTGACCCCCCTGATGCAACGTATCCTGGCGGTGGCGTGCCCAGACCTGGATGGGCATCTGAAGGCTGCACAGCAGTCACAAGGGGGTGAGTACTCATTTCACAAACTTCAGTCTGGAAGGATGTCTGTGTGTGCATTAGGGTTCATGCTGTTTAGAGGCAGGGACTCTGACTGGTGTCCATTTACTTTATGGTCCCCAAAGGGTGTAGGGGTGTCTTTGTCAGGTCTACCACACATCGCCTCCTTAGGTAGTCCAGGGGATGGGTGTAGAGGTGTCAGAGTCACCAGATCCTCGGGGTTTGCCCACGTTCCCAACACGTCCTCTAATGAACAGCTCCAAGACTCTGATAGACAATTCACAGAAACTGTGAGAGTTCAAGAGGGGAAGAGGGGATTAGGAAGGGTACTGCTGGGAAGGAGACCTTTAATGGGAAAAAAGGTTAGAACACACAATATAACCTGAAGTAAATATTAATAAACATAGTCTTTCTGAAAATATGAGCAATCTTGAATTGCAGTTTTAAAAATGAACAGATTTTGTGATGATCAGATACCTTTAATGGAATTAAGATTAATTCAAATAAAACTTTTCTTATTCAAGCATGAATTAGAGTAACAAGAATATGCATAATAGGAGCATATAATATTGCATCTAGAACTTCTGATCCTATATATATTTTCCTTGAAATGTTTTCAACACAGATTACACTCTTAAAACACTAGAGAAGAAATATTTTTCAATGGGTTCAATAGTTCAAGAAATATTTCCCATACTTATCAACTCGAATTGTACCAAGCAATTATCCTGGAATGGTAATATGCAGTTCACAACATAAATAAACTCTAGTAAAAAATTGCATGTCCTGCTGACTCGAATGCCATCATGCAAAGTCAAGAAATGGTTGCACAATAAATAGCAACAGGTTTTGAAATTATCTTATATTGAATTATACATCGTACCACTTCAAAACCTTCTTTTAAATGTCAATAAATAGTAACACACAAGGTATCACAAGCTTTTAAAGCTTCCTAAACGAACCGCGCCTCTTGCCGATTCGTGATCAATCATGTATTCGTCAATAAATGCTAGCGCGCAATGCAACTCAAGATTTCAAAGCTTTTCAAACGAATCGCGCCTCCTGCTGATTCATAAATATCCACGTGTATGTCAATAAACACTGGTGCGCAATGTAACACAGTTTTTCCTTTTTAAAGCTTTTCAGACGAATCGCGCATCCTGTCGATTTGTAAACCTCAACGCATATGTCAATAAACGCTGGCGCGCAATGTAACATGAGTTTCAAAACTATAAATGAATCGCGCTTCTTGCCGATTCATAAACATCCATGTACACACTTTAACAAAAATACTCGAGGGCACTTTTTATAACCTTAAAACAAATTGTTGACATAAATAAACGATCAGATCTTAGAATGAAATAATTCTAGATAAAATAAACGGTATTGGGAATAAACCCAAACTACCGTCTTAACACCCAGGAACAAGATGCACCAATGAAGATTTCAAAGCAGAACTGGGAGATCAAAAAGGCCACTGGAACTGAAGTTCTGGAAATAGCTGCTCTTCTGCACTGGAACCTCTGAATAGTGAGCACTGGGAGTTGGGCTGACTCTCCTTATATAGAGTCTTGGCCCAGCCCAGAACCACGCCCAGGCATGTTGCAGGGAAAGTCTCTGGAAGGCCCTGGAAAGAGGCCACACCCTAACCCACTCTGAAAACCTGTAGCAATACCTTGCAAAGAAACAGTATTTGTAAACATATTAAGAATAAGTGTTTAGGATTGAACTCTGCAATGCAAAAGGGTAAAATACAACATATCAGCACAATGCATGAATCATGTTATTTTGAAAGTGATGTTTTTTTTGCATTTTTTGACGCCAATAGAGCGCGTACTGTTCTGGTGTTGACAAGAGCAGTATTCTGGTCAGTAGTCAGGGCCATGGCCATGGACATAGTGAACAGTGCTGTCTGTTGGGTGTGTCTTCTGGGTGAGTGTATGTCTGGCCATTATGTACCTCCATTCAGCTATTTACAATTGTCTCTCCTGTATTGTCTCCCCATCCCTGTTCTCTTGTGTTGGTTTGGTACAGCAGCAACATCTGGCAAGGGAGCTGAGACACTGGAAAGTGGGAAGCAGCGGCCCACGGATTCCCGGAGGCAGAGACATCCGATGCCCAGGGGACCAGTGGGTGGGAGGGCGAGGGGAGTTCCACGGGGAGGCAACTTCCACAGGGGATAGTGACTCCGAGACCTCCTCTGATGGGGGCTCCCCGGCGGTGGCGGACCCTAGTGGCCACACTACTACAGTGACATCTTCCACCACCACCCATTCCATCACCGCCCTCCCTTCTGCTCCCGACCAAGTTGCCCGTGCCCACTCACCCAGAAAGGTGGGCATCTCCTTCGCCCCAGGCACCTCCTCCCATGCCCCAGTCAGCCCTGCTGCCCTCACAGAGGAGGCTATTGACCTCCTGAGAACCATCTCTGTAGGGCAGACAACCATTGTCAATGCCAACCAGGGGCTAGCATCAGAGGTGCAGCAGACAAATGCCTATCTGGATGGCATTCACGGTGCCGTGTCTGCCCTACAGAGCTCTTTTCTGGCTCTGGCCTCCTCTTGGATGGCAGCCAGTTTCCCTGACCATTCCGTCCCCCTCCAACCTCCTCTACCCCTTCCAGCACCCCACTCCCTTCACCCGTCCAAGGCATACATTCAGACACGCAGTCAAGCACATCAACACACAAGAAGCACACTTCTAAACACAAGCACCACACCTCCCACCACAAGCATTCACACGGCCAACAGACACATGCACACACTGTCTGTTCCCTCTACATCCACACCCTCATGCACTGCACCTTCAGTCACTGTTGCTGCTCCTCTTACTGCACTCACCACAATAGCAGACATCCATACATGCACCCCATGCACCACACCTGCACTCACCACAACTACTGTAGTTGACATATGCAGCACACTCACCAGACTTTCAGACACCCACACAACATACATCCACACTAGCTGCCTGTCTTCTCCCACTGTGTCCACCCCCTCCTCCAAAAACATACAAACACACCAAGACACCCACCCATCACACATCCACCACACCACAGCATACTGTCCAGCCACCTGCACCCACTACACGCACCCCTACACCACATACATCCACTGCCTCTGCCTCCACTCCCATGCCCTCATCCAGGACCATCCCAATTGCTCTGAAGAAACTTTTCCTCGCCCGTGCTGACCTCTTCCAACCCACTGGCCCACCCCGTCTTGTCCCCAAGCGCGCTCACCTCCTTGCCCTTTCCACTTCTTTCACTTCACTGCCCACACCTGTCCGCCCTTCACATTCCTGTGCCCCTTCCCCATTGAAAAAAAAGGCCCAGGCTGAGCCTACTCCATCTGGCTCCACCCGCTCAAAACACCCCCCCCTCCAAAGGACAAGCCCATCCCCCCTCCACCTTCCAAATGAAAGTTCAAGGCCCACTCTTGTCACAAATCTCCATCCCAACCACCCCTTGTCCCCGCTCCGTGAGGTGCCTGGATGCCCCTTTGTTGCCCCATTAGGTGGAGTACCGTGCACTTGTGGGAGTCAGGTTGGGTCCGTTGTGGCCCATGGCAATTGTAGCCGCACGGACTGGCCATTGGCCCTGTTTGGACTATTTAGCTCTATAAGCTTTCATTAAAGATTTCTGTGTGGCCTGTGTTTTGGCGGCACACTGTTGAACCCTGGTCTTTCGTTTCATTGTTTATGGATGTGGGGCATTTGTATGTACTATGGTCAAGTTGGATTTGCCTTGTGTCGGTTAAGTACCTCTTGCTGTGGGGTGTTTGACTTGTGCTGCTGTGAAGGGTTGGGGGGCGTTGCAGGGTGGGTGGAGTGGGTCGGTATGTGACTGTGCCCTTTCCTCCCTTGTTTCATAGGTTGTGGTACTTACCGTCGTAGTCTTCATCAGCGGTTTCGGTCGTGGAGGTATATGGCAAGGAGCAGGGCTGGCATGATCTGCAGCTCTTTACCCGTGTCTGCTTTGGCGAGTTGTGTGGGCCTCCAGTGAGTGTTTCCCTATATTTGGTTAATTTCCGCCTGGCTTTGCGTGGTGGTGATTCCCGCCCCGGAACTGGCGGCGGACTGATGGTTCATTATTTGATGGGTGGGTTGGGCCCTTCCGTTGGCCTGTGGGCGGACTCTGCCGTCGTCGTTGGCACGCCTCTGCTGGCGGTGGGTGGTTTTCGGGATGCCTGTCTTTCGTTTGGTTCATTATTTGGTGGTCCGGTCCGCTCCTCTGTTGGCGGTTTTTACCGCCACCTCCGGCGGTGCGGAACGGACTGTTGTTTTCATAATGAGGGCCTATGTCTCCCGGAGAAATACATTTGTGGATGGGGAAGCAAAGAGGATAGGCCTTTCAGGTTGTGAGTTGGCCATGGTACAGATGCCACCTACAGGTACACCAGATAATACGAATTTGAAAGATGAAATGTGCGTTGACCCATTAACAATACAAGGAACGGCAGATGAAATATAGGTAAAAATTTGGAAAGATGATGGGTCTGTGCAAACAGAGGCGGAATTGTGGATAGGACCGAATGGAAATATATGTTTGTCTATGTGTATGCTCTCACCTATGGCTTGTGTATTCCACTGTCCTGCACATGTTGGCTGAGATGGCATGATCAGACTGTTTTCTCAATGTTGGTGCTGTCGCGTGGGCTCTCATTATCCTAAATGAGACTACTGGATTTCTAGGCAGCAGGATCGATCACGGTGTGGGGGACTGAGTCGGACCCACGTGTAAGGAACTCTGTCACCCTAAATCCGGTTTTTGCTCCAGGTAACTAGCAGTGCCTCATTTCTCCCAAGGGGAAGAGATGATTGGGCAGCCGAGCGCATGACATCTTTGGAACTTCTCAGGGAAGTCGTGGTCACTCAGATCCAAACCAACTCTCTCATTTACAGTATGATCTCATATACAAATGACAAAGGCAGTATAAGATTTATGTAATGTTTTAATAAAACGACTGCATTTTAGATAATAAGGCGTGAGCCGCAATAAACAGAACCATACAACACAGTAGTATTGAAATAGTCACCAGGAGAGTAAAACATAAGAACGAAGCTATCATGGTGTCTAATAGTTTCTACTCTCCCTCTGCTTGGTCTATTTCGAGCACAGCATGTTAAGCTTCTAACTTGCCTTTCTGAATCCCTGGGGAGACATCAGCCCTCATACCTGAGCAAAGGCCTGTGATCTTGGTTCAGCATCTGCAACGAGGCAGTTAGCGTCTAGTTGTGGTTCCCTGGTCGGAATCTCCGTCTTGCGTGTATTGGGACAAGGAAGTGATTTTATAACTAACATGTCAGCGTGATCACAAAATGTCACTACGCAGGAATGCCAAAGACTAAACTCCTACCACGTCTATCGGCAATGTACCAGACTGTATCCTTGACTGAAGCACAGAGTGAACAGGAATGTGTTATGGAGAACTCCAGTGCTGAAGTAGGCTAAACAGTGTGATATGAATAAAAAACAAGACCGTAGAACTGGCTATTTGAAAAATAACAGTACGAAGCCTAATAAAAAACATTTAGAGCAAAGTGCACAGAGGCTCTAAGCTGCAAGCAAATGAATAAAATACATCCAGGGCAAAGTGCACAAAGGCCTAAAGCCTGAAGCTAATGCGCAAAGGATACGTAAAACTACCCACACTACACCCTCCCCTTGTCGGTAGCAAGTGGTTCCAATAATATAAAAGTATGCCCCAAATATAAACAATACATAAAACTATATATATTTCGACAAGGTCAGAAGACAACAAAGTCATAAATTTAGGAAACATGTGATGATAAAGCCAAATTCAATATAATGTCAATTTTACAGGAGAGAAAAAAATCAAATTGTCAGACAGAAGCAATAGAAAGCAGGAGTTCCTCCACTTCAATATATGTCAGTATCGGAAGATCCACGCCACAAAGTACCATGGAGCAGGTGTGTTCCAAAGCCCCAAAACCATTCAGGGCGGCACCCCGTGCAGGGCCTATGAATGAGACAATACCATCTTCCTCCAGGAAGGGAATCTCATAAACTGCCTCATGAAGCAAAAGCAACCGTAGTGCACAAGTCTGGGAAAGAGCCCTAATCGGGAACATCAACAGATCAGTTTCGACCACTGGAGGGCGCTGCAGTGAGAGACTGAAAGCCAGTGCATTTTCAAACGAGCACCAAAGGCACCGAAACACGGGTTGCACACAATCCAAAAACTGGTCGGAATGACAGAGACCAGTCACACTCCAAATGTCCCAGGAGTGTCGCTCCAAAATGCTGCATCATGCGTTCACGACACAGCTGCACTGACGGGAGCAGCAATATAGGATCTCGTCGTGGCGGGACAACTATTGTGAAAAAATAGCAACAATAGCAAGACTTCAGCCAATAAAGACAAAGTAATCGGGAAACCCCCCCAAAATGCTTCCGAAAATAGAGTGTATAGCCGAAGGTATCAAACCGAATATGGAAGAGAAGGTGTGAGCAAAACCAACACCAACGGCTTTGAAAAAATGTGCAATTCCAGCAGTGCTGGACGCATTAAATATACGTCCCACAAGTTCACCAAAGTGACTCGGAAAGTTAGTATTCAAAAGGGACTGTATTTCCGCTGATGACCTTGCCACCTGTAGTGCGTAGGTCTCGCTAGCAGATGTAAGGGCCACATGCTTTTGAAACAATAAAGCCTTCAGTCGACTCAACTTGTCGAAATTAACCTTGGAAGTAGCAATATGAGGCCAGATGTCCGCTACCTCCCTAATTTGAGTGGGGGGAAACAACACATTCCCGCAGCATGTAACGGCCTTGGTGACAACGACAACGTAAACTATTCCGGCACGCATGCCACAGCAGCGTTCGCTGTTAAGAACAATGTAACTGCCGTTAGAAAGCACCTGTTAAGTGTTTTTAATAACCGGGACTGGAGCTCCCTTCAGATAACAAGCTAAGTTAGCAATCGAAGCGTTACACGCTCCATGCAAGGACAGCTGTTTACAAACCATGGAATGGCTGACAGAAGCTTCGCATTCACTACCGCTAATAAAAACCTCCCTCAAACCATTAATACATCTGTATAGAAAGGGAAGCTCCCACACCTCGTGTATGTAACTGTCTCCCAACCGTTCATATCTACCCACCGGAATGTGCTTCAAACAAGAAGTAAATTGCAGAGTGGAAATAGGCAGATTAATTACCCCATGAATCAACCACTCAGCTGACGGAATCTCAGCAACCGTGAAAGGCAGTTTTTAAAATTTTTCAATATTCAACATGACATACGTCGCTTCCTTTTTAGCCATCAGCTGTTGTTGACGAGTTAAATTAAAGGAGACAAAGATCTCTCTGGCACGAATGTGCTGCCACGGAACGCGACCTGCCTTCAAGGTTTGAAGAGTCCAACCCAGCTGCATGATGGACCGCGTCTGACTCTGCCCATGATATAAAGAAGACATATCTGATTTAATAATGTCTATAGCAGAGGAAACGATGCTGTCAATTGTGTAAACACGGTCAGAAAGGGTATGCATGCCATTATCTACAACAGACAAAGACTGCATCAGGTTTTCCTGATCAATTTGCCTCAACCGGGCCGCTGCCTCCTGCTGTGAAAGCTTCCAAATCTCATTATATACTTCGTATAAAAATCGTTTCTTCCGTGGTACCTTAGGTCCTGACAAAAAATCTTGTAAGTCAGTATCATTAGACAGTAACATGAGATGTGATTTAACTGCATCCATCGTGGACGACTTCAACCATTGCTGACAAAGCTTTCCCACGCTGTATGTAGTTATGATATCAGAATGTTCTGGTGAAATGTAACGAGGGTCTGCCATACTAGTCCTGAACCCCCCTGTAGAGGTGACAAAACGTTGATGACACTTATTAGTGTCTAAAGGCCATAATAACCACCCGCCCGGATGTACCAATGAAGTGTTAAGCGTACCATTCTGGACCCAGTGTGTAAACTCACTAAACGTAGCATTAACATATCGCTGCCAATTATTCAATTTGGAAGGGACAGGTATAGTAGGCAAATTTAACTCTCTAATCGTTGCCAAGCCCAAACAGCTAGTCTGTTGTACCGTGTCATTGAGGAAAATCATCTGCACAGGGATAATACATGCTCTAAATAATGTGTCCCTGCCCTGCATTTGCCAATTTTTCGAACCCCAGACACTTTTCAAATCAACAGTCTTAAACCAATATTCATACCCCTCAACCGAAAGTTTAGACACAAACAAATTTGAATATAGTAATTTAGTATCGGTCAATAACATTTGCGTATTAGCATACGGAGTAACTTTAAAATAGTAAGACCTAGCATTTTGTTGATTATGCCCAGAAAAATATGCAAATGTATCATAATATGTTTTTGAACTCCCTTGTGGAGGAGTTGGGCAATGTTCCCATTGCACATAATCAAATGTGGACTTAGGGCTACTTGCTTTATTAATAAAGTGGTGTCCATAATAGTTGTAGCAGAACATGTCACCATGATTATCTCTAAATAGGTAAGCATCTTCACCGTCATAGACAGTATAATATTGCAAGTCTGCCAGCATAGAATCTACTGTCTTCACATCCCAATCATCAGAAACAATGCCTGGTATAACAATATCATTCATTGATAACTTGAGGACATACGGTATTTGAATCAATTCAGTGGGACCATATATATCAAACATCACTTTATCCCACACAGTCCCATCTGGAATCGGTATTGCAGAAATGTTTACATTGGACAAGTCTCTTCGAACCATATGAGATGAAAAATGTGGTTTTAACACAGTCTCCACGTGCTCAATGTCAGATTGTTCAGGAAGAAAATGACCATGTATTACTAGAAAAAAAGTAACCACAAATCCCTACCACAAAAAAAGAGTCATAACAGCCATAAAAAGCCACAAATAGTTCCAAGGAAAAACAAAATATGTGCGTTTAAGCCAATACAGCAGCTTACGCGGACCTCGGACTGAAGACATTGAGGACGAGGAACCGGACACTGCATCATCAGTGTCGTTGAAGCAGCCAGAGGCAGTCCTTGCAAAAGGTGCAACTGTGAACAAAGAAGCAGATGGAGGCTCTCGCCTTGGCACACTATAAACCACATGTTCAGAAACATCAGTAGAACGTACAGCAACTTGATCAAAAGATTCCAAATTAATCGTTGTCTGTGGAACAATCGCAAGATCATCTTCCACCCTCCCCAAGCTCAGAGAGGAAACAGCGTCGGTGTAAATCACCTGCAGTGGGACTTCTTCCCCAGTAGTGAGAGGGATTCCGGAACTACTGGGTGTCCCTCTTGGTCTGCTGTGCAGAATCGCCCACATGTTGTAACTTGACATTATCAATGGAAACTAAGCGATTTCCTTTGGCCCCTTACAGCGGCGGTAAAATCACAGTTCTCCTGCCGCTAATCCCTAACACCAGGACAGGTGCTCGATAAGAAGGACCAAATTCGTTCTTTACTGGGACCTTTTCACGCACTAGATCCCCAATCCTGGGTATCCAACCAGTAGGAGTTACTGGCTCATCCTTAATTCCTGAGGAGGCAGCACTTGCAGAAGAGTTATCATCACGGAATTGTTGTAAATCCTGCAAAACAGTGACACGATCATTTATGTCAAAGGGCGTATCTGCCGCCTCCACACCAGGACCATCTAGATCAGGAACATACATTTGTGTTCCAAACAGGCACTCATATGAAGTACGACCCCCCAGTGACCTTCTAGGCAAGTTATTAAGTGCTCTCTGTACTCCATACAGGTGGGCTAGCCAACTACGACCCGTACCAATAACTCTGGCCGTTAAAGATTGCTTTAAATCACGATTTAAATGCTCCATGACAGAATTTCCCTCGGGATGAAATGGAGACGAGAATTGGAGTTGGACCCCCAACGAAGCCATGGTGTCCCTGAATGCCTTAGAGGCAAAAGCAGGGCCCTGGTCCAAATGAAAAGCCGCAACTGCAAATGTATCGACAAAGATGCGCAAATCTTTAATAACAGTCCGAGCGTCAGCTGAGCGCTGTGGCCAGACCCACACAAATCTGGAGCACGAATCTACAGCTACCAATATATATTTGTATGCACTATCTGGTGTCAGCGGACCACAATGATCCAAGTACACACACTGTAAAGGTTTGTTTGAAATTAGAAGGGGCGTCTGCTGCGGGCGTCTAGCCGATGAAGCCTTAATTTGTTGACAAACATCACAACAAAGGACATATTGCTTTGTCTCTTTATAGAGACCAGGCCACCAGTAACGAGCCTGTAAAAGCGAAATAGTGGCAGCCACACCAGCATGTGCAGATGCCGCCCCCTCATGAGCTGCAGAAATTAATCGAGGTCTCTCAATTTTATTTGGTAAATCAAGTACACCAATGCCTGGAATATTAACAACAGCATTGAACGCACTACTCAAGCAGTAACGATACTTAGAAGGAAATCCTTTAGGAAATGGCGTGCCATCAGCCGTAGCTTTTATGGCAGCCGAAATCTCCATGTCTGGTTTGGAACTCGAACGAGTCACTGCGGCCACAGTGGCAACAGCCACTGCCGACTTCACGGCTTCATCAGCCAAAGTATTCCCAGCAACGTGTACCCCAATGCGCTGGTATCCAAGTGTATGCACAACATGGACCTTAGGAAGCGTCTCTTTCAGATCCGCAACCTTACCCCACAACAATTTGTGTTTAATGGTGTTGCCCTTAGAATCTCTGAACCCATTCAACTTCCAATAGTGTAGATATTCATTGAAAGACTGAACACAGTAGTAGGTGTCACAGACCAGCAAGGTTAAAATCGCCGGATCAGCGTGCTCCAACGCTAACAATAGAGCTTTGAGCTCAGCCAGCTGTGCCGTGCAATCTCCCAAGGTTTTAGTATAAGTATGTCGGGGGCAGAACACTTCCCCCTCCATAGTGCCGCTCACCACCGCACATGCAGCAGAATAATGTTGTTTAGTCCCAACCGCTGGTTCGCAGAGCTATCAGTATACATGACCACCTGATATTGGTCAATAGGCAATGTGCCAGCAGGAACTGGGTACTCCATTTCATATTGAAGAAATTCTTGAGTCTACAGTTTAGGGTCAAATATGTAATCTACATCAGTGGCTGTCAAAGACGTAGCCCATTGTATCCTTTGCGGGTGTAAAGCTTTCAAATTAGGAACACTCGCTTTTGTAACAGCCTCTAAGGCCGGTATCGGGGAAACAACAATGATGCGTTGGCCCTGGGCAAGCGGTCTTTCTTTAATCACAGCCATCTGTACTGCAGTGAGTATTTTCTCAGTCTGTGCAAGTCATTGTTCTGCAGCAGAATACAAGTGGGACTTGTATGCAATCGGGACTGTCTCACCCTCATTAAAGGTGACATACGTAAACCCAACAGCCCCAGGTATCACCCTGATGACTAAATGTGTCTTATTGTCCCGTGTGTGTAAGTGTTTAACTGCTAAGAGATCAGTCTGCAAATCTCGTAGGATATGTGTATGCTCAATCGTCCAAAATCTACTTGTAAAATTCGGACGAATCAACTCGTATAAGGGTTTTATACGTGTAGCATATTCAGGAATGTAAGTTCTGCCAACATTCAGAAACCCCAACAACGACTGGAGCTTCCGAACCGTATTAGAAGGCTGCAATTGAGCACATTTCTCCAAAAACTGTGGCACCAAGCTCTTGCCCTCACTCGACAACTCATATCCCAGGAAAATGACGCTGAGGAAGGCAATCTTCGATTTCTTAAAATTAAACTTATAGCCAATTTCAGCAAACCCTACAACAATGCGTGATACACGTCTTAGATGTTGCAGAATCTCATCGTCTGTCAGATATATGTCATCAACATATGATAACGCTTCAGGGTCCAACTCATGCAGAATTTCAGTTACACGAGCCGAAAACAGTCCTGGGCTATTCTTATACCCCTGAGGTAAACGACAAAACTTTTTCTGAGAGCCAAACGCACTGAAACTGGTACAGTCCCGACTTTCGGGCGCTATATTTTGGCAGAAAAATCCATTCGAGATATCTAACGTTGTTTTGTATTTTTTACACACTATATTATTCATAAGCGCTGCGCTATGTGAATTCTGTATTGCATATGTGCGTGTATGACCATTTAAATGTCTGTAATCCACCACTATCCTATATGAATGGTCCGGTTTAGCAACCGGGAATAAGGGATTATTCATCGGCGAGACACAGGGCTCAATTACACCCTGGTACTCCAATTGTGTAAGAATCTTCCTAACCGATGCCCTTGCTTCAAATTTGATAGGATACTGCGGCTGCGGCTGAGGTTCTCCCTTTATTGGAATGACATGATAAGGTGATTGTCTATCCCACCCCACATTATTTCTATATAGGGCAGGGGCTTGTGCTAGAGCCCATGATTTACTATAGGACACCGCTAGTTCTCTCTGAACAAGTGGTGAAAATGAAGGTGTAATAATCTCCTCCCCAACCGGACAGTCGCGAACAAAGTCAGGTGACCAATCTTGTTCGGCCAGCAGAACATCATATGATTTTACCACATGGTCCCAAAAGACGGCGTGTACAATGCGGTCAATGTCCCCTTCTAATTGCAGAGTCTCTTGATATACTCTATCAGGATCAGAGACTCGCATAACCGTTGTTTCGACTTGTATGAAGTCATCAGTTGCTTTCACCTCCAGATGCTCTAGAAGACTCCGGCGAACTATTGTGACCTCTGCCGCGCTGTCTAACAGTGCCAATGCCCATGTCTTGTTCGTCAAGAGAACTCTCTTCTTGAGCGGCATGTCTAACTGAGACAGCTGCCACTTTCTTCTTTTTAAATTGCTGTTTTTGTTGCAGCGGTTTCTCTTCTTGTTTAATAGAAACCTCAGTTGAGCGTTGTGAATCCTGTCTCGGTTTCATGTACTACGTTCTCCGCTCTGACCGCCCACCTCTCTCACTTCTCTTCTCTGAGGAGTCCTGAAAGGAACGAGATTGGCGTGTATCAGTATATTGATATATTTCAGGCGTCTTCAAATTATCCCTATTCCTGAGATTATACCTATTCTGCGGGGTCTCCGGTTGCGGAGACTGTCCCCCATCTTTCTTAGGTGTTTGCTGTTTCTTTTCCAAGCACTTTTTAGTACCCTCAGGTTGCTGTTGTTTAGCATTATCTTTATTATTTTTACCCTGTAATTGGGATTTTTGCGGTCTAGCCCGAGGCTATCGCGACCAATACTGGAATATGTCTCAGCTATTATTCTCGGAAATTCCCGCTCCTGATTAATCTGCAGAACGTCCCGAAGACGCATTCGCACTGCTAGTGCTACTGCCTCTCCCTTGAGATTACTCAAAATAATAGAAGAAACTGCGGCAAAATTGCCCATCAACTGCATGCCCAAATCTAAGGCAGGGGCAGCCCCATATTCATCTTGAATTTGTTTAAGCACTTCCGGTAAATTAGCTAATGTCGGTGTACCGTGTGCCGTAGTATAGAGCGCGGCAAACACCGTGCCCCAGGTATTACAAAGGTCCACCGGAGGAACCATCCCATACTGCAAACACATCGTCAATATTCTATGTTTATCCTAAGTTCCCGTATGGGGAAATACTGCTTCCAGCGTATAAATTTTTTGCGCCAGCCAAAATGGAGTTTCCTCACGTTTAGCCGGTACCTTACCCATAACTGAGTGTACAGTGGCCGGATTGATACCTGGAACCACCGCCTGTGGGTGCGCCGGAGCAGCACGCGCTGCATTAGTATTTAATGTCTGCATTACAAACTGAACTAATCGTCTATATGTAGCCGTTAAGTCCGTATATAAACGACGAACTTCAACCACTGTCAATTGAGCAGCCGCAGGATGAGGTGTATATGTAGCCAATAAAGGCCAGGTAGGACCATCATTACTCAGTGGACCTAACCTAACTTGTGCTACTGTGTGTGGGAGGGCGCCATCAAGCCAATTATGGTGTTCTTGATAAAATAAAGGTATCTCTAAATATGCATAAGCCCTGTATTGTCCAGGGACATTCGCAACAGTGTATTTGTGAAAAGTGTTTGTACCCCCATCAACTGCTGGAAATACGATCCAAGAATAAAATAGTTCTGTTCTATAGGCTGCATGGGCGTCCACCACAAAAGTGACCGGACCCCCCTGGACCGTCAGTCCATGTGCCACCAGATGTCCTGTGAGCGGTTGTCGCATATTGATTGCTATATTCACTACATTAGGATTTGCCATTTGTAAAAAATAGCACAAGGTCAGAGAAGGCACACCAATATCAGGGTTTTCCTTTCAAAGTTCAAGCTTGAACAACCAACCACTAAGTAATAGGATCTACCTATCCCGTGGTGGCGGAAACCCTCAGCCCCACGGACGTCTCCGCTTACGGAACCGAGGAGTCAAAATATATATGAGACCGAGAGAGTCAGCCGGACCGAGCCAGACCAATCGTTGGTGGCGCCATGTCGCGTGGGCTCTCATTATCCTAAATGAGACTACTGGATTTCTAGGCAGCAGGATCGATCACGGTGTGGGGGACTGAGTCGGACCCACGTGTAAGGAACTCTGTCACCCTAAATCAGTTTTTTGCTCCGGCTAACTAGCAGTGCCTCATTTCTCCCAAGGGGAAGAGATGATTGGGCAGCCGAGCGCATGACATCTTTGCAACTTCTCAGGGAAGTCGTGGTCACTCAGATCCAAACCAACTCTCTCATTTACAGTATGATCTCATATACAAATGACAAAGGCAGTATAAGTTTTATATAATGTTTTAATAAAACGACTGCATTTTAGATAATAAGGTGTGAGCCGCAATAACCAGAACCATACAACACAGTAGGATTGAAATAGTCACCAGGAGAGTAAAACATAAGAACAAAGCTATCATGGTGTCTAATAGTTTCTACTCTCCCTCTGCTTGGTCTATTTCGAGCGCAGCATGTTAAGCTTCTAACTTGCCTTTCTGAATCCCTGGGGAGACATCAGCCCTCATACCTGAGCAAAGGCCTGTGATCTTGGTTCAGCATCTGCAACGAGGCAGTCAGCGTCTAGTTGTGGTTCCCTGGTCGGAATCTCCCTCTTGCGTGTATTGGGACAAGGAAGTGATTTTATAACTAACATGTCAGCATGATCACAAAATGTCCCTACGCAGGAATGCCAAAGACTAAACTCCTACCACGTCTATCGGCAATGTACCAGACTGTATCCTTGACTGAAGCACAGAGTGAACAGGAATGTGTTATGGAGAACTCCAGTGCTGAAGTAGGCTAAACAGTGTGATATGAATAAAAAACAAGACCGTAGAACTGGCTATTTGAAAAATAACAGTACGAAGCCTAATAAAAAGCATTTAGAGCAAAGTGCACAGAGGCTCTAAGCTGCAAGCAAATGAATAAAATACATACAGGGCAAAGTGCACAAAGGCCTAAAGCCTGAAGCTAATGCGCAAAGGATACGTAAAACTAACCACACTACAGTGCAATCCCAAATTTCACCAAACAGCTGAACGATTATGGAAACAGTGTGCAGTTTGTGCACAATATAATGTTGGGAAGGACACTCCAACTGCACCTGGCCAATTTCCCCCTCCCTATGGACCATTTGAAAGTCTCCAGCTTGACTTCATTGACATGACCCCTGCGTCCAAGTATAAACATGTACTAGTTGTTGTGTGCATGTTCTCCAAATGGGCTGAGGCATGTCCCACCAATATCTGTGATACACTAACTGTTGCCAAATGCCTTCTAAAAGAACTGATCCCACATTTTGGAATACCATCCCTTTTGAATTCTGACAGTGGCCCAGTGTTTGTTTCCCAGGTAATAAAAGACATCTGCAAAGGGCTGGGGGTCATGCAGAAGCTAAACTGTGCCTACCACCCACTAGCAGCTGGTGCAGTGCAGTAAAAAATGGGGTACTAAAGAATAAGATTGGAAAGATTTGTGCATCCACCGAATTGTCTTGGATTGATGTGCTGCCACTTGCTCTGCAGGCAATGAGTAACACTCCCAACAGAGTGATCAAACTCAGCCTCCATGAGATATTGTTTGGTCACCCTATGCACATTCCGATCCACATGTCTATTGCCCCCCTGTGGGTTTCTGATGATCTGCTTTTACAGTACTGCATGAAACTAACATAGACATTAGGTTGTCTTCATCATCAAGAGGTGTGGGCCCTCCCTGACTCAACAACACTAGCTGCACACAACCATCACCCAGAAGACTGGGTGTGGGTCAAGGCCCACACCGGACGCCACTGCCTGCAGCCCCAGTGGAAGAGACCATTCCAGTTCCTCCTGATGACTGCCACAGCTGTCATGTGTGAGGGGCTGACCTCCTGGATGCACAGCTCTCACACCAAGAAAGCACCACCTCTGTTGGTGGAACAACAAGGATTGGCAGCACTACCAGCCACCCAACCTGCCCCTCTTATTCAACTATCTCGTTATACTCTCCGCTCAAAAGTACCTGCTGACTCAATTGCTGGTAACCTCTGAGAAGGCATTAAAGGTACAGGAAATACTTTGGAAAATTGATTGGACCGCCAGGGCAGGGGACGGAGGAAGCACCGCCAACAGGCTGGCGGTGCTTCAGGGGCCATTCTGACCGCGGCGGTAAAGCCGCGGTCAGAAAAGGGAAACCGCCGGTTTCCCGCCGGTTTCCCGCTGCCCCAGGGAATCCTCCACGGCGGCGCTGCAAGCCATGGGGATTCCGACCCCCTTACCGCCATCCTGTTCCTTGCGGTTTTCACCGCCAGGAACAGGACGGCGGTAACGGGTGTCGTGGGGCCCCCTAACAGGGCCCCATAAAGATTTTCAGTGTCTGCTTTGCACTGAAAATCGCGACGGGTGCCACTGCACCCGTCGCACCCCTTCGACTCCGCCGGCTCCATTCGGAGCCGGCATCCTCGTTGAAGGGGGTTTCCCGCTGGGCCGGCGGGCAGCCTTCTGGCGGTCGCCCGCCGGCCCAGCGGGAATGCCAGAATGGCCGCTGCGGTCTTTTGACCACGGTGCGGTCATTCAGTGGTTCCCGCTTGGCGGGCGGCGACCGCCGCCCGCCAATGTAGGAATCATCCCCTTAATGTCTGAGATTACATTGAGCAACAGGAGAAAATGGTCATGGGACTTTGCTGCTATTTGCACACCAATTTCTGCAATGATCATAACAACCCTGCTGATAAAGTTTTCAGAATACATCTCCATTCCCTTTATAGAGGAACAAATGCCAATACTTAATGCTACAGAGAATTTGTATTCTTTGTACCAATTGAGTAATATGACCCAGTGAACTAACGCAGATGAAAATGATAATGGCGAAATGATGTGGAAAGAATATGAAGGCAACCAGTACATTGAAATGTTGAAAATATATGTAATTATCATGAACATATCAGGATGTTATGTCGTCACCCACCTACCAACGAGGATAGGATGACTTATGATACTGTACTTTTGCCAAAGTATGTGGGATGATTATGGTAAGGGACATGCTGGCAACTCAACATAACATAACAGTGAGGATAGCATGTCCCATTGCAGGTAGACACACTTCATTTCGGAGGCTGGTACCAAAGGCCAGTGATCCAGAGGGCTGTGCTTTCATGCAATATACCTTCATTTGGGAGGCCGGTAGCAAAGCGCAGTGATCCAGAGGGCTGTGCTTTCATGCAATATACTAAGAGACTTATCCCTATTAGAGCATTTTGATCTGACACCAAGACAGGGAATAGAAAGTCACTATGATCCTGAGGCATGGCATCTCCCAGGAGACAAGAATGCAGATAACCTAGGGATACTGAGGCGAAGGATAGCACAACAGATAGTGGCCCCTTTCTGCATTACTAAAGATCGAGATGACTCATATGCTACATGTACTATGAAATAATTGATGAAAGAGGGCATTGAGGAGTGCTTTACAGGATTAGGGTGAGGCAATGGCCACCACCACTGATGAAAAGATCAAATATATACATAGGATATAGCAATTGTACCCACTTTGTTAATTTACGGAGGGCCAGAGGGGGAGAGATGTACCCATCCCCAGAGTTTGTGGGATACAAGGGCCTGTTTTTTGTGTGCGGAACGTCAGCCTACTTTTACTTGCCCATGGGATGGGATGGGAGCTGCTACTTGTCTTTTGTGCTACCACAAATGTTCCACGTAATATATCTGTCACACCTACCTACGTTGACCGATGCAGTAAGGGTGTGGGAGAAGAAATCAGCAAAGTGGGCAGACACCTTGTGATGCTACCACTGAGAGTAGCACACAACAGTAACTGCATAAATGACTTAGCAAGGCTGATCGAGAACATGGCAGACTCAACTGCATGAGCCCTGGGGAACATAACAGAGGAATTAACAACTTTGAGGGTGATGATTATCCAAAATAGGATTGCCATAGATATCATCCTAGCAAAGGAGGGAAGGGTCTGCCAGGTCATCCACCAGAAATGTTGTTCTTACATCCCTGATAACAGTAATAACATTAACCATGCAATTGGAAATGTAAGGGAGGTGGAACAATAGGGACACAACATTCAAAGAGGAGACATATGGGCTTCTATCACATCCTAACTTGGGTCTTGGGAATCCTGTCTACTTGAGGCATTACTGATTGGTGAGGTAATACTGATTACTCTGTGTGTTTTGGCATAGGTACTACCTTCCTGCCTGTCTTCCATTACCACAAACTGTTTCTCCTGGATTCCCCTGCCACCTGCATGGCAGTATGTAGAGATGAGGGGAATATACCAAAGACCTCCGTCCCCCACAAGAGCAGAGGCACCAGTGACTGTGGAAATGGATAGGGAGGCAGAGAAGGAAACCAGGGAAATTATGGATGCCTAGAGATTAGAACAGGGCCATCAATGATTGTCAGAGGAGGAGATGTGGAAACTGATTAAAACCTTCCACTTTGCAAGGCCTGTCCCCAGTCTGTGATACTCAGTGATGAATAGGCTTGTAAAACATTTGCAAAAGGTCGATGACATTTATTAAATTAATGTACTTTGCTGAAACCGCTTGTGACCCAAGGCTTGCTCAAAAACACATCATGTGATATGCAGGTGCCTTGCTTACCCCAGTAAAAGCCAGTTAGATCTCTAACCATATATAGCTTTACTTTTAGGCTCATACTGGATTGGTCAAGGGTGACGAAAAACTGTTTCTGTTAACTCTGAAAGTACCAGCCGTTGGGACAAGTGGACATCATGCCTTGCACCGTACTATATCACGCTGTTAGCACACAGGCCACACGGCCTATTCTTGCTTGTTGATTGGTTGGGTACATGTTGTTTGTGTAATGTGCACATCTCCTGATCAACATCACGTATCATGTATTGATGAAAAAATAGCTTTTCTGTTATTCTGATTGGACAGTGTACTTTCACGTTTTTGTGTTTTTAATGAATTAAAGGTCTGATGGAACTTCTCCAAATTGGTCATGTGTTCAAGGACCGTGATCACAAATATACTGCATTTGAACTTGACTCTGTCTTTTTCTTTATTTGAAGGAGATTCTACAGGACCTCACCACTGTCCTCACACCCAATATTCTCTTCCTCACCAAAACCTGTCTCAGACCCACATGCACCTCAGACATTTCAACAGCTATCCTTCATGGATATAAAATTACTGATGAAGACTGCACCATGAAGTCAGGGGGAGGAAAAGCCATAGACCACAAATTGCAGCACAGTGCACCACCTCCACCAACAACACTATCACCCCCATGGAGCACCTCAACTTAGAGCTCCACACGGATGACAAGACTACCATCAGACGTACCCTAGCACACTGACCCCCAGGCCCACACACCAGTTTCTGCAACACCTTTGCCAACTTCATTGCACGCCTAGCCTTAGAATCAAAAGACTTCCTCAGCTACCTTGACTTTCCACATAGACGACCTCAATGACAACAACACTGCACACCTCTTTGACAGTATGAGCTACCTCAGATTAATCCAGATTGTCCACAACCCCATGCACACCTCAGAAAACATGCTGGACCCCATCTTCACCTCCAGCATACAGCAAGGTCAACGAAAAATAACATGGACTGGCCATTCTGTCATCCACTTCAACATCTCCAGCCCCCGCACTGACACCCCCAAAACATCCAGCACCCCCCACAGGGTGTGGAGCCAAGTTTCAGAGACCAACTGGACTGATGCCCTCAATACCTCCAGCCCCGTCACTGCCACTGAGCTCAAATAAGGAGTAAAGAACTTCAACACTGAGATCACAAACCATGCTGACAGCATCACCCCCTCCAAAAGCAGTATCCAGAGAAAACTCTCCAAAAAAGGCAAGCTGGCACACCGCTGAACTCAGAGCAGTTAAAAGAGATAGCAGACAGCTGGTAGGGAAGTGGTGTGCCAGCAACGACACCTCTGACAGGGCAGCTTTGAAGACCTCCCTCAACCTCTACCACTACCTGCTGAGCGTAACAAAGAAAGCAGCACTAGTCATGTGAATCAAAACCAGCAGCAACACCAAGGAATTCTTTAACATTGTTAAGGAATTCTCCAAACCGGCACCTAGTGAAAACAACATCACACCCACCCTCACAAGAGCTGCGCGAAAACCTTGCTAATTTCTCTCACAACAAGATTGCAACCATATACGGGAACTTCGAACCCCAACCTACACCTATAAACTTCATCAACAGACTTGCCACCACCACAACCAATACCAACCACAGACTAACCACCTGGAACCTTCTCTCCACCGAGGACACCACCTCACCACAAAATCCGTCCACTCAGGAGCCCCCACAGACACCTGCCTCACCACATCTTCAATCTCAGAATGAAAGAATCGACCAGAAACTCACCACTCTACTCAACACCTCCATCACTACTCAACCTTCCCCAATACTCGGAAACACGCTGAAGTCAAACAACTACTCAAAAACCAACTGCAGACCCCACTGTACTCAAAAACTACTAGCCAATCTCCCTGCTCCGTTTCTCAGCTAAGGTACTGGAAAAAGTAATCAACAAGCATGACCTACCCAGGAGCTGTCCTAGTTCTTTCCTGAGCTACTGCGTTATTCCCCAAGGTAAATTTTTCAGACTCGCACAGAGAGTCCAAGATGGTGCCCACATGGTGCACACTCAATGTAGTGCATGTCGTTCGAGCTGTCAGCGTCTAACATCACACAGCTGCACTCGACTTATTATTTAAGCCATAGGTACTTAAGAGACCCCCTCCACTGAAGCTGTGTCTTCAGACATCACGGAGAGGGGTAGGTTGCAGCAAGAAGGCCAGCTGGTATCCTGTAAGTACAGAAAGCATCCCCACTTCTCCGTTCTGTGTTTTCAAATAATAGACTAATTCATACAATGATCATAAGTTAATCACTGTGTTTTATTGTGAGAAAACAGGGCTGATTGCAGAGGCCCCATAACTTTTTGCCCCCATTTTCCTCTTTTTGCTGGTGTTTTCCTGACTTTGATGGTGCCCTGGGTACTGCTAACCAGTCCCAGGGCCTGTGCTCTGTGTAAAATGGATATGCAAATTAGGCTAATTATAATTGGCTAAGTTAACCTACCTATAAGTCCCTAGTATATGGTAGGGCATGTAGGTTTAGGGAGCACAGCATAGGTGGTGCACACCTAGGTGCACTGCTGAGGTGCCCAGTGTCATTTTAAAAGCAAGCCTGCTTGCTGGCTGCTTTTAAAATAAAGTTATATGCAAATTCGACTTTGGAATTAAAGGTACTTCCAAAGTCTTAAACTACCTTATTTTTACATATAAGTCACCCCTAAGGTGTGCCCTATGTGCCCCTAGGGCTGGGTGCCATGTAACTATAAGCAGGGACTTTATAAAAATAGATTTATAAGCCCTGGTGAGGTAAAAACAGCCAAATTCGTTTTTCCCTCATTGAAGTAAATGGCCTTCATAGGCTAAAATGGGCAGACTTTATTTAAAATTTTAAAGTCTCCTTAAATGTTACATACCAAGAATTTGGTATCAAATTAATTGTTGTAATAAATCCCACAACTTCCAGTTGTTGGATTTAATATAACTTGTTCAGGTAAAAAGTTTAGACTTTACCTAAAAAGTTGCCAATTTCAGCTCTGCATTGTTTTTGCTGCTGTGCTCTGATTGGCCAGCCTGCAGCAGCTTCTGCCAGGCTGCCTTGATGAGGTGTGAAGTGGCCTGGCTTCACACAAAGGAATGTGCTTGGGGGAGAGAATCTCCCCTCAGCAGATGGTGAGGCAGGAAGGGGGAGGGCTGCCAAACTGGTCTTCAAAGGCTGAGAAGGACATTTGGAGCACCCAGCAACACCCCCACATCCTGCAACCCCAGACAATTAGGGGCCCCCTTGATTAGATTAGGAGAGGACAGCGGAGGGGTGTGTTTATGATTTTTAGCCACACCAGTGGGTGGGCTCAGCCAGGTGTAACCTCGAAAAATCAGATTCATCCATGTTGGATTTTTAGAGACTGTTGCCTTCTGGGATGGATTTTTGCCACACTTCCCAGGAAGTGGTCATCACAGGGGGACGACCCTGTCCCTGATTGGAGAACCAGGGCCCCCCTGCTTTTCACCCAGGAGCAAGGATAAAACTGGCAGACCTGCACCCACACCTCAGATCCCGACCAAATTTCAAGAAGAAAGAACTTAAGGAGAAGAAGGACTGCCCTGCTGGACCCCTGGCCTGCACCTGGAACCTGCACTCAGAAGGACTGCACCAGCTGCACACTTGGGCTTCACCACAAGAAGGACTTTGCCTGGCTTCAACTGGTTCAAGGAGGGACTCCCTGTTTGCTACAGGTGAAAAATTGCTAACCAGAGTCCCCTGCACCAACTCCTGAAGAAAGCGACCAGCTGACCACTGTCCAGTGGCCAAAAAGGAGTTTGCGCCAGGTGCATTCTGGGAGTTGAAGTCCGCACCCCCCAAAGACCATCACAGAACTTCTGGACCCTTGGGGTGAGCTGTGGACCCCAAAAGAACCTTAAAAGAACATCTGGGTGAAGCCCCAGAAGTTTGGAAAAGGTTTGAGAATTTTTGGAAAAAAGCTCCAGAGAGGGACCGACCTGCCGCGGAAATTCTAGCCGGCTTGCCTCAACCGCGACCCGGCCTGACTTCGTGGTTCGTCCCGGTAAAGAAAAACATCCAAAAAAGAGACTAAGTCCGAAGGTAAAAAGTTGACCGGGACCTCCCAGCCATCGTATCCGAGAAGGGCTCCATGGACGTCGGATCAAGATCCAGGTTTACCCCGGTCGAAGGATTTTCATCTTGAAAAAACGACTAAGTCCGAAGGTAAAAGTCTCCACAGAGGAAACCCACATCGCGTATCCGGACAAGGGCTCCAGGAGGTCGGATTCAACTGGCAGGTTTGTCCCGGTGAAGAAAAACTTCAAAATAAAGACTAAGTCAGAAGGTAACTTTTTAACCGAGGCCTCCCGCGACCTGTAGCCGAGCAGGGCTCCATCGCGGTCGACCTGAAACTTTGACTTTGCCCCGGTCCTGGTGCAACCAGATGAACCGATTGGCGCTTTTTGTTTCTAAGCGCTAGAAAAATAGTAATTCTTTAAAAATTCATATCTCCGGTTCCCCTGAACCGATTTTAATCGTTTTTGTGTCATTTTAAAGATAAAAATATAAACTATTTTTATTAATTGGTTTTGGATTTTTAAACTGTTTCCTGTGTTTTATTTGATTACTGTTTTGTGATATTTGAATTCTTTACACTTTGTCTCCTAAGTTAAGCCTTGACGCTCGTTGCCAAGCTACCAAGGGTTGAGCTGGGATTAATTTACTGAGACCTAACTGTACCTACGTGGAGGTTAGTGGCTTGTTGCTAGGTGTAGGTACCTACCTGCCCTTACCAATAACCCATTTTCCAATATTTATTATTACACCTTAGTTTTGAGCAGTACATTAGTGCCATTCCGTAATTACTCCGGCAACACTCTTTTGGCCTTTTTGGGGTGAGCATTGTCAATGATAACTTACCTGATGAATCTGTAAGCTTGAACTACTTAGAAATTAACTGTATTTTTCCTGGAGTGCTTACAGTGTGACCCCATGGGAGTCTAGCTCAATGTTTTGTTTCTGTGTCTTATCTACAATTGTGCACCTGCATGGTGGAAACGTCATGATATAAATGGGTGCTATTTATATTACGCTTTGTGACTTGTTGTTCACATTTTTTTTTTTTATATTTTTACTTTTAGATCGTTTTTTTGAGAATGACTACAAAAGACAACGACTGGTATTTGTAAGTTCACCGCTACTGAGTGGTTCATGACATTTACACATAGATTAGGTTTACTGGTCCTGATGAATTGCCCAGATCCGTTGACAATAGAAGCAAGAAACATGTTGACCATGTTTTTGACACTACATTGATACCGCTACTCATCATTATCTCAATTAGCGGCCCTATCCTGTTTTTAACCATAACAAGGGTGCCCCTAAAAAGATCTTCAGCTAAGTGCCCCCCTTGAGGGGCCTATTGGGCATTGCAGTGAGAGCTCAATGAGGAGCTAAGCCTGAGGATGAAGCATGACACCTAAATGGGTGTGTGAGGGCTTTTGCTTCTGAGCAACAGGACTCATTGGTTCCTGGTCGCTCGTCTGTTTTCTGATTTGTCCATCGCTGTCAGAGCACTTTATACTTCAAAACCCTTGAACCACTCTACAATAGGAATTGCATACTCTTGTGATTTGGACTACCTGGAGCAGAACCAGCTACTCGACTCCTCCTAATCCAGCTTCCACAACAATCATAGCACCAAGACCGCACTAATCACAGTTGCGGACGACATCTGTAACTCCCTCAACCGAGGTGAAACAGAGGCCCTGGTCCTCCTCTACCTCTTGGCAGCCTTCCATACTGTATCCCACCACAGGCTGATCAAAAACTTCACCACATCGGCATCCAAGGAGGCGGACTCATATGGGTCACCTCCTTCCTCATCGGAAAAACCCAGAGGAATCACCAACCTCCTTTGACCTCCAAACCAAAAGACATCACCTGTGGGTCCCCCAAGGATCATCAGTCAGCCCCATGCTTTTTAACCCATATATGTCCCCAGCTAGCAAACATCAACAGATTCAACAACTTCAACATAATCTGCTGTGCAGACGAAACCCAGCTCATCCTTTAGCTTGCTGGTGACCCATCACCAAAACCAACTTCCACAGATGCATGACAAGTGTAGTTGAGTGGATGAAAGAAAATTGCATGCAGCTAAGCACAGACATGACTTAAGTTCTGATCTTCGTCAAGATTAGAAACACATGGAATGACTCCTGGTGGCCTTCACAACTACAGACACCTCAGAATCATCATTGACAACAGCCTCACCATAGAATCACACATTAACACGTCTCCTCAGCCTGCTTCTTCACTCTGTGTATGCTACGTAAGAGATTCAAGTGGCTCCACCCACACTGAAGACACACCGTGACACAGGCCCTCATCGCCAGTTGACTAGACTACGACAACAACCTCTATGTAGGAATCACCTCACAGATCCTAAAAAGACTTTAGACCAAACAGAATGCCACAGCCAGACTCATCCTTGACCTTCTCTGATGATCCCACATCACATCACACCTCAGGCAACTCCACTGGCTCCCTGTGCAGAAGAGGTGCATATTCAAACTGCTGACCCATGCACACAAATCTCTACACAACCAAGGCCCCATCTGCATTAACCACCGCCTCAATTTTCACCAACCATCAAGAAGAATATGCTCTGCCTCCCTACCGCTTGTCCACACTCCACACATCCACCAAAGCAGAAGTGGAGGACGTGCCTTCTCCCACATAGCAGCAAAAATCATCACATCACACCTCATCCGGAATTCTGTAGAGTGCTCAAGACGTGGCTGCTTGATTCAGCAGCTGAGACCTGCAAGTACCTGGATACCCTTGAGGGTGATTAGACATGCGTTACAAATCCTATTTGTTTGATTGATTGTTTGATTAATCAGGAAACACACTGGTTCTAAAGATACCTTTGGAGAAACTAACACCGTTTCTGCCTGGATAGGGATGATACAAACAGGTTTGAAAACACTCATAGAAGAAGTATATGAACTGAGTTGCACAAAGGGCTCAGCGCTTCTACAGACTGCTCATCCGCTGCTGAGGAAAGAGACCGGGTTATGTATGAACTCAACAGCTACCCATGAGCTCTGGAGCAACTCCTACTACAAGTTAGGGCTCATAAATCAGTTAAAAGATTAAAAAAACAAAATCCCAGAACGCACCGCTCAGTAGGAGCTGCTGAGCAGTACGGTTTGTGAAAATAAATGGTGGAAAGTTACACAATGAATTGTTTCAGCTCGGGGCAGATGGCATCTTCTAAGCCTAAATTGATGGACACATAAATGGCAGCAGTGTGGATCTAAATCTGGAGTTATGTAAGGGTTTGGTGTGTTATGAAGAATGAGGTTCAGGATATGCTGCTGCAGCCTTCACACTAGTTCATTTGTTGGCATTTTTCAAGCTTACGTGGTAGAGATGGAGAGATTACAAAAGTTATTTGTGTGACAGACACATCACTTCAGGAAAAGGTCAATGGGTGTAAGTGGAAGGATATGTTATTATTCATGCTGGATTTTGGCCTTCTCCGTTAGGCTACCTGTCCCATAAAGCTAATGGCTTAAAACCTTTCAGCTATACAAATAAATATATCATATGCATGCACCTAGATGTGAGGGTGGTCTAAATTAAGGTACATGCATGATTACTAATACACACACACACACACACACACACCGAGGCAAACGCTCAAAAACATATTTCTAACAAAAAAATAAAACATAAGGCATTTACAGGTGCGAAACAAAATAATTTATTGAGAATGGAACTGGAAATGCAATATGATTGAAGTAAACTTAAACAAGCGCAGCAAATGTACAAGTGTTTGGCATCCCAATTGAAACACAACACTGCGTTCACAACACGAAAACGCACACATCTGTTTTTATCCTGAACAACTATATTTGCTAAAGCTGTACAAAGCACAGAGCTCAGAATTTAGAACCTTGAACTAAAACACAGAAAGAGCGTCACTCACAATTGACTACACACCTTAACCTTTGAGAAACTCCTCGGACATATTCTTTACAGCCACGAGATGTCCAAACCCAGCTCTGCACAAATCAGCTCACAAAGCTCACTCACAGCATTGCAACCTACAGAATGAAAAACATGCAATTAGCAGTTATACTGAACAGGTGGATGGTGTTGGAGTGTAGTTTTTATGATCAAAATTAACATTAAATGTTTGCAAATTAATGCCTAATGATGCTGCATAGAAATTATATTGCTGTGTTTTACTAAACGCATGTTTGAAATGTGCCCACGGGGAGTGGCCATCAGTGTATACGATGATTAATGAAATTGACTAATAATGAATTATTAATGTACTAATGTATGATTTTATGTTAGCATTAAGAATTACATGTTAAGGTTTTTGCTGAATAAATTTCTAGGCCTAAGTTAGCCTAAGTCGGGGCCTAGCTGCCGGTCTCATACTAAATGCATTTTTCTAACGTGCAATGTGCTGACTTGCTGAAGGACATGTAGCTGTACTTTTACAGAAGCTAGAAGAAGTGTGTAACCGTAGTAAATTCTTTCTCATGAGACTTGAATTGCTCAAGGAGACATTCTTGCTGAATGCAACAGCGTAAACTTGCAACAGGTACAAGGTCGCATGAACTGACTGAGCCTGAGAGAATAAAAATTTGTACCTGACATTCTACCCGTTGGAGACGTCAAATACAGGAGCCAATAAACTACGTGAGAGCTGTTCTAAAGTGACAATTCTAATGAGGTGATTACCTGATTATTGGATGGAGATAATGATGCACCAAAATTTGCCCAATTGGAAATTAGGGAACTGTACAACAAGTTTAATATAACCTCGTGACGCGAGGAGAAATCAGCCATTACATGCCTTTGCTATTACCTAGACACTTTGGTGGTCATTACAACCCTGGCGGACGGTGTTAAAGCAGCGGTAAGACCGCCAACAGGCCGGCAGTAAAAAATTAGCAATTACGACCGTGGCGGAAACCGCCAACAAAGACAGCCACTTTAACCCTCCGACCGCCACGGCGGTCACCGCCAACAGACAGGCGGGAGACAATGTACCGCCCACATTATTACAACCCACCAATCCTCCACCTTTTCTGGGGCGGATTCACCACGGATAAAAACAGGGCGGAAACAGGAATTCCGAAGGGAAAACGCTCACCTCTACACACCCCACGAGGAACGAGGACACCATGGACCTGGAACTCCAAATTCTACCTGCGATAGTCTTCCTGCTCCCCTACCAGGAGCACGAACGCCGGCGGCGAAGACCACGGTGAGTACTGCACCTACGACACTGGGGTGGGGGGAGGGAAAAACAGGGGGACACACACGCAACACCCCCACCCCCACCCTCACCCACAACACCATACACACTAATGCATATTAATACATCACAGTTACACCCCCAACCCCCCTGGAAGAATGCAAAGACAATAGAAAATGAGTGTAACCATTGTAATATATTAAAATCAAGTAGGCAAAAATATATATATACACCATTTACAAAATATATACCAAGCATAGCAGTCCAGGTAGAGCTTCAATTAAGTCAGTGAAACACTGGGCCCACACGGTATGGGCGAGGCCCACACAAGATCCATGATGGAGAGAACACTGCAGGGGCATCAGAGAGCAACTAAACAGGCACCTCAGGGGGAGGGAAAGGGGGGGCACCTCAGCCTCTTGAGTGCACAACGCCAAATCCACGAGGGGGCCACATGCCCACTGTTCAATCCTGGGGAGTGCAAAGCCACAGTCTCTCAAGTCTCTACAGTGGGTGGCTTGCCCACTGTTCTATCCTGGGGAGAGCAAAGCCACAGTCTCTCAAGTCTCTACAGTGGGTGGCTTGCCCACTGTTCCATCCTGGGGAGTGCAAAGCCACAGTCTCTTAAGTCTCTACAGTGGGTGGGTTGCCCACTGTTCCATCCTGGGGAGTGCAAAGCCACTGTCTCTCAAGTCTCTACATTGGGTGGCTTGCCCACTGTTCCATCCTGGGGAGTGCAAAGCCACAGTCTCTCAAGTGGATAACAGTCTCCACTGGTTCTGGAGGGGGCACGGTGCCCAGAGTGCTTCATCCTTCTAAGGACAGAGGTAGTGGATGGATCTCTCCACTGGTTCTGGAGGGGGCATGGTGCCCAGAGTGCTTCATTCTGCCCGTGACAGACTCAGTAGCGTCAGTGCCCTTGGCGCTCATGGGCCAGCGGTGCTTGAGGCGGTGGTGCCCTGTTCAGCGGTGCTTGAGACGGCGGTGCCCTGTTCAGCGGTGCTTGAGGCGGCGGTGCCCTGTTCAGCAGTGCTTGAGACGGCGGTGCCCTGTTCAGCGGTGCTTGAGGCGGCGGTGCCCTGTTCAGCGGTGCTTGAGACGGCGGTGCCCTGTTCAGCGGTGCTTGAGGCGGCGGTGCCCTGTTCAGCGGTGCTTGAGGCGGCGGTGCCCTGTTCAGCAGTGCTTGAGACGTCGGTCTCCATTGCAGGGACTCAGCTGCTGGCGGACCTTCATGGCCCAGCGTGGCTTTTGCTGGCGGTCCTTCATGGCCCAGCGTGGCTTTTGCTGGCGGTCCTTCATGGCCCAGCGGGGCTTTTGCTGGCGGTCCTTCATGGGCCAGCGGGGCTTGTGCTGGAGGTGGCCTCCTGGGCAGCTGGGCTTGTGCTGGCGGTGGCCTCCTGGGCAGCTGTGCTGGTGCTGGCCTCCTGGGCAGCTGGGCTGGTGCTGGCGGTGGCCTCCTGGGCAGCTGGACTGGTGCTGGCGGTGGCCTCCTGGGCAGCTGGACTGGTGCTGGCGGTGGCCTCCTGGGCAGCTGGGCTTGTGCTGGCGGTGGCCTCCTGGGCAGCTGGGCTGGTGCTGGCGGTGGGCTCCTGGGCAGCTGGTGCTGGCAGTGGCCTCCTGGGCAGCTGGGCTGGTGCTGGCGGTGGCCTCCTGGGCAGAGGGGATGATGGCGGTGGCCTCCTGGGCAGCTGGATGATGGCGGTGGCCTCCTGGGCAGCGGGGATGACAGCGGTATTCTCCGCTGTGCTGCTCTTCCCAGACTTACCAGGTTTCTTGTGGCCCTTCCCCACCTTGGAAAGTATCACAGCTGACTCCACACTCCCACCGGGACCCCTGGGAGCGGCTTCGGTGGCTGGAGGCTTCCTCCTCTCCTGCTGGGCACTGGCCAACCTCTGATGCTTCACAGGTGGAGGACTGTCTGTGCTGTGGCTCCGTGCCACACTGGCTGCCCTGGTGGCCGGGGCACTCCAGATTCCGGTGACTAAAGGCACCACTGGTCACGGAGATGTTGTGACTGAGGTGCTAGTTCGGGACCTATGAGACGGACGGGGTGGGGGAGGTGTGGGAAAGAGGTCAAGGTTGGACAGGAAATGTTTTTTTGACACACGGGGACGGGTAGCTGGAGGGGGTATGGGAGTGGAGGAAGAGGTTGTGGTTGTAGGAGGTGTTCGTTTGGTGACTTTGGGTGAAGGTGCATGCGCTGGAGGCTGTTGTGAGGTGGATGGCTGTTGGGTGGGTGGGTGCCTGCGTTTGCGTATCTTCGGAAGGGGCGTCAAAGACATACTGGGAGAGGACACAGGGGACGTGTGAATGGTAGTGGGGGTGGTGACTGCCCGTGAGCGGGGTGTGGTGGTGGGTGTGCTGGAGAGGGACGTAGTGGCTGTAGAGGTGGTGCATGCAGGTGTGAGTGTAGACGAGACAGGGAGGGAGGAGGGAGACGAGGAGGGGGACACAGTGGAGGCAGTGGATGTTGGTGTGTCTGCATGTGTGTGATGCTGGGTGAGTGCCTGTGGGATGTGTGGTGCTTATGTCTGCCTGAGCTTCCCTTGTGTGTTGAGGTGTGTGCATGCTGGTCTGTAGGTGTGGTTGGGATAGGCGGAGGTACAGGGGATTGGGTCGGGGTGGAGGAAGTTGGAGGGGGGAGGCTAGACACAGGAACAATGGCTGCCATCAGTGCTGAGGCCAGAGTCTGAAAAGCTTGCTGAAGGGCCGCCTGACCAGAATGAATGCCCTCCAGGAATGCATTGGTTTGTTGCAACTGACTTTCTACACCCTGAGTGGCATTCAAAGTGGTAGACTGCCCAACAGTGAGGGACCTGAGGAGGTCAATGGCCTCCTCACTGAGGGCAGCAGGGGTGACTGTGGCAGGGCCTGAGGTGCCTGGGGCAAAGGTGATGCCCACCCTCCCAGATGAGCGGGCACGGGGCAAAGGCTGAGGTGCTGCTGGGAGGGCGGTGCTGGAAGGGGGGGTGGCGTCTGTACCTGTAGATGGGGGGGCACTGATGTTGCCGCCACCACAAGGGAGCTCCCATCAGAGGACGAGTCTGTGTCACTGGTCTCAGCTCCTATCCCCGCCGTGAAGCTCCCCTCGCCCTCCGTCCCACTGGTGAAGTCCAATTCCATAGTGTGGTCTTCCATGGCCATGTGGGATGCAGCCCCCTGGTGCTCCAGTGCCACTGCTCCTCCGCCTGATGATGCTAATCCACACAAGAACAGGGAGACCACAAAAAGGGGGGGTGACAGAAGAAAGACATGTTGAGTGCATGCATTACTGCTACCGTTGGCGGACACGACAGACACAGAACCCCCCTGCACTACGCCGCGCTCTTGGGCTCCACTGTTCAATTCCTTGGAAATGGCCTACAAGGCTATGGACGACATCTGCACACATAGATGGCACAGGGGCATGACTAGGTGTAGTTGTCACTCTACAGAGGTGGGGTGGGGTGCCACATGGATTGCCTTACGGAGGGACCTTGCCTACGGAACTCGCCCTGGCCTAGGGAAACCCACAGCCCACCTCCCCCACCCAGACCCCTCCACTGCGCGCAAAGTCAGCAGAATGCGAGTGTACTCACCCCCTTGTGGCTGCTGTGATGCACTCAAGCACCCATCCAACTCAGGGTATGCCAGCGCCAGCATCCTGAACATCAGGGGGGTCGTGGTGCGACGGGCACCCCTCCCACGTTGGGAGGCCATCCCCAGCTGAGCCTCCGCCGTCTTCTTGCTCCAGTGGCGAATGTCCTCCCATATTTTCCGGCAGTGGCTGCTCCGTCTGTGGTAGACCCCCAGGGTACGGACGTCCTTGGCGATGGCACACCAAATATGTTTTTTCTGGTGGGCGCTGACCTACATGATTTGTACAGGGGAAAGAGAAAGTTACTACCAACTGCACCGTCAAAGTGATAGGCCCCCATCCCTACCCTTGCCATGTGGCACATGCACTCACCGTCGTTTCATGCACGCCGCACTCTCCCCCCTTCCTTCTTACATCCACCCCTCTCCACACAGGCATAGTCCATACATCATGCTCCTAGTGTACTTACCTATTTGTCTGGAGGACCGTAGAGTAGCGTGTTCTGGGGGAGGACCCCATCCACAAGTTTCTCCAACTCCTCCGATGTGAAGGCAGGGGCCCTTTCCCCAGACACTCGAGCCATTGTCTCTTCCAGACCGAGGTCACAGCAGCACTTGCAGTGTAGGTCCTCTCCTGTCGAAGATCAGGTATCGAGTGATTGAATAGATAGAAAATGGCGGTCACATCCGCGGCGGTGCCTACCGTCACCGCCGGCGTATATCGTCATTGGCTCCTGGGACCCATAGGGTCCAATGTTAACCAATGCAGCATTGCGCTGCGGTCTTCGACCGCCTACCGCGAGGGTGTACAACGCCAGCGCAGTTACCTCACATCCCATTGTCCAACTTTAGAGGTCAGGCAGCCGCCATTTCAGGGGTCCACATGGCTTCATTTTCAACTGCGTCACACAGACCTATGCCTAGACTCAACACACATACAGGCCACTTTTTGAGTATGAATGGTGTTCTGTGTAAGCTGTGGGTACGTACCTCTGAGTTGTTTGACTCTGTGCTCGCTGTTGTCCTTCATAGGCACCGTCCGCTGGGACATGTGAGGAGATGGCGGCATCCTCCGGTGTACCGACCGTTGGTGGACCTGTCGACAATGGAGGAAAGACATGTGATAATCACATACAGGCTTGACCGTGCCACAATCCAGGAACTGGGTACCCAGTTGGAGCCAGACCTGATGTCAGCTATCCGCCATCCCACAGGAATCCCCCCTCAAGTGCAGGTGCTGTCAGTGCTCCATTTCCTTGCAAGTGGTTCATTTCAAACAACAGTGGCCATAGCATCAGGGATGTCCCAGCCTATGTTTTCCAACGTGTTGTCCAGAGTGTTGTCTGCCCTGCTGAAACACATGCGGAGCTACATCGTTTTCCCTCAGGTGGAGGATTTCCCTACAGTGAAAGGTGATTTCTGTGCCCTGGGACATATCCCCCACATCATAGTTGCCATTGATAGGACCCATGTGGCTTTGGTACCCCCCCACAGGAGTGAACAGGTGTACAGAAACCGGAAGAGTTATAATTCGATGAATGTACAGATGGTATGTTTGGCAGACCAGTACATCTCCCATGTGAATGCCATGTTCCCTGGCTCAGTGCATGACGCTTACATCCTGCGGAATAGCAGCATCCCTTATGTGATGGGTCAACTCCAGAGGCACCGAGTATGGCTATTAGGTGAGCACCTGGAAGCTAGTCAGTGGAATGGTTGTCTGGGTCTGGGGATATCCCTCCGGGTTAGTGTGTGTCTATCAGTTGTCCCTCACCATTTGCAGAAGACTCTCGTTACCCCAACCTGTCATGGCTACTGACCCCAGTGAGGAATCCCAGGACAAGGGCAGAGGAACGCTACAATGAGGCCCATGGGCGAACTAGGAGGGTGATTGAGCAGACCTTGGGCCTCCTGAAGGCCAGGTTCAGGTGCCTCCATATGACAGGTGGATCCCTATTCTACTCACCAAAGAAGGTGTGCCGGATCATCGTGGCCTGCTGTATGCTTCACAACTTGGCTTTGCGACAACAGGTGCCCTTTCTGCAGGAGGATGGTCCAGATGGCGGTGTTGTTGCAGCTGTGGAGCCTGTGGACAGTGAAGACGAGGAAGCAGAGGAAGAAGACATGGACAACAGGGACTCAGTGATACAGCAATATTTCCAGTGACACACAGGTAAGAATACAAACCTGCCTACTACATGTACTTTAAGACTACTACCTCTCTACTGTCTGTTGTTTTCACCCAGTGTATGGTCACTGAGTTGTCACTTTCCCTTACGATTTCACAGATGTGGGTCCCACTGTGTGACATCTGCTTTGATTCCTCATGGACTAGAGCTGTGTGACATAGGTCTGCTGGCATTATGAAAAAGCTTTTTGCCACAGTTATTGCTAATACAGTATTCCGAAATCACAGACAGACTCCAGATTTTTTTGTGCTTTAAGGGTGTTTATTTAAGTGCTCAATATTGGAGGGGGTTGTAAAATGGTGAGGGGTGATGGTGGAGGAATGTCCATGGCAGAGTCCAGTCTATTAGTCTCACAGGTGCATTGCCCAAATGGGCATAGGAAGTGGAGCTAGGGCAGTTTGAGAATGGACAGGGTGACAAAGTGGAACTGTAGGATGACATTCAGGGTGGTCTCATTTCTTGGCGGGGGTCTTGGCATCATTCTCTGTCTTTGTCCTGGATCTCAGGGACCGTTTGCGAGGTGGTTCTCCCTCTGCAGGGGGTGGGGTGCTGGTGTGGTGGTCCTGTGGCGGGGCGTCCTGTCCACTAGCGCCGGCGGAGGTGGTGGGCAGTTCATCATCCAGGCTAGTGTCAGGGGCCCCTTGTAGTGCCACAGTGTCCCTCCTGGTGTTGAGTACTTCCTTCAGCACCCCTACTATGGTGCCCAGGGTGGAATTGATGGTTCTGAGTTCCTCCCTGAAGCCCATATACTGTTCCTCCTGCAGGCGCTGGTTCTCCTGAAACTTGGCCAGTACCGTTGCCATCGTCTCCTGGGAGTGGTGGTAGGCTCCCATGATGGAGGAGAGGGCCTCGTGGAGAGTGGGTTCCCTGGGCTCCCCTGTCGCACAGCAGCCCTCCCAGTTCCCCTGTGTTCCTGGGCCTCAGTCCCCTGGACTGTGTGCCCACTACCACTGCCCCCAGGTCCCTGTTGTTGTTGGGGTGGTGGGTTAGCCTGAGGTCCCTATAGTGGTGGACACACTGCTGATTGACGTGTCCTGGGGACGGAGGTATGGGCCCGCTGGGTGGGTGCTGTGCTGGTGTTTCCAGAGGGGGAAGCTCTGTAGTGGCCTGTGACTGGGTGTGGGGAACCGACTGTCCCAAGGTCCACGATGGGCCGGGCTGGTCATCTAGATCCAGTTGGACAGAGGTGCTGTCATCACTGTGGGCCTCTTCTGTTGGTGGTGTGGACATGTGTGGACCCTCCTGTCTGGTGACGTTGGGTAGGGGTCCTGCAGGGGTATAAAAGTATGATTATTGCATCTGTGTGTGTCAAGGTGTGCAATGGGTGGGTGACCATGTACCCCAGTGCTAGCATTCCTGTGTGGGACCTTGTGTGATGATGGTTTAGGGGGGTGTATGGGTATGTGCAGTGGGCATGATTTAGTGATGGGTGTCCATGCTTTGGTGTTGCATGCAGGGCTTGGTGTTGGGATGGGTGGTTTGTGATAGTGGGACATTTGTGAGGAGTAGGAGTGATGGAGGTGAGTGTGAGGGTGGGGGTATGTGCTGGCGTGCAGGTAGGGTGGGGATGTAATAGTAATGCTTTGAATTACCAGAGTCCATTCCTCCACCTACTCCTGTGAGGCCCTCAGGATGCAGAATCGCCAAGACCTGCTCCTCCCATGTTGTTAGTTGTGGGTGAGGAGGTGGGGGTCCGCCGCCAGTCCGCTGAACCGCCAGGTGGTGTCTTGAGACCACGGAACACACCTTCCCCCGTAGGTCGTTCCACCTCTTCCTGATGTCCTCCCGATTTCTTGGGTGCTGTCCCACTGTGTTGACCCTGTCCACTATTCTTCGCCAGAGCTCCATCTTCCTTGCAATGGAGGTGTGCTGCACCTGTGATCCGAATAGCTGTGGCTCTAACCAGACGATTTCCTCCACCATGAGCCTGAGCTCCTCCTCCGAGAACCTGGGGTGTCTTTGCCGTGCTATGGGGTGGTGTAGGTGATGTGTGGGGTGGTGTGTGGGGTGATAAGTGTGCTGATATGTAGTGGGGTGTTGTGTGAGGTGCGTGGAAGTTATGTGGGTGATGGTGTTGTGTGCCTGTGGATGCTAGTGTTGTTGATGGTGGTGTCTCTCTCTGGCTTTCGTTCATGATTTGTTGTCGTAAGGGTTTGCGGGTGATGTGGGTGTGTGTTTTATATTGTATTGAGTGTGTGGGAGTGGTGTGTGTATGTGTATCAGGTGTGTGTATTTCGAATTGTCCAATGTGGCTGTGTTTTGTAAATGTGTTTGTATTTTGAGCGCGGCGGTGTTTACCACCAATGGAATCCCGCGGTTGAAAGACTGCCATGTGGATTCGTGGGTCGTGATAGTGTGGGCGTATTTCTGTTAGCGTGACGGTGGAGGTTTTGTTATTGCCAGTTTATCACTGACCTTTAGTGTGGCGGACTTGTGTGGGTGTCTGAATTTTGGAGGATTCCGAACTGTGGGTCATAATAGCTGTGGCGGAATTCCGCGGCCACGGCGGTGTGGTGGCGGTCTTCTGCACAGCAGTAAGCGGCTTTTCCGCCAATGTTGTAATGACTGCCTTTGTCACTCTGACTTTGCTGTTTGATTCTTCAAAGCATCCTTATCTTTATCCTGCCCGATTCATACTTTTCCTCCTTAAGAGGGAAGTGTCCCATATTGCCTGTCTTGCTGAATTTTGCTGTGTTTCCTGGCTGATGGCGAATCAACTAATGTCCTGAGGACGAAGACTGACTCTGTATGCTGACCCATTACAGAGGGTAACTATATGATGATGAGATTGTAATTGTCTGTTTGCCTTTCCTTTCTAGGTACCAACTGCTGCCTTTTGATAGAGACCATAGTTAGATGTTTTCTAAATTTGTGTTGATAAATTGTTTAGCATGAAGCCCAATATGCTAATGCTAATTCGAGGTTAGTTAAGGAGTTCATTAAAATGGACGCAAATAGACAAATGACTGAATCAATGCTTTGTTGAAAAATGCGCTAATGATGCTCTGCTAAAGTTAATCCAGTTGATGTCGTGCTTTGTTCTGATGTTTATGATCTTTGCGTTAATGAAATCTCATTCTAGTTGCCATATTGTGACATTGCTGATGTGTTTTCTGATTTTGAGACTAATAAACTTGCTAGTAGAGTGTAACTAATAGTGAATAAAATAATGTAAATCATACTAATTTTTGTGGGGTCATTCATGGTTGGAAGGACATGGTGTGATCAAACTTTATTGATGCATTTATCTAGATTGGTGTACTTTGACATATTGAATATTGAGAAAATTATTGACTTATTGATATATATGCTGATTAGTTGTCTCGTCCTAAGGTGTCTTCAATCAGGGTCAAAAGATTCATTGGCCTAAAACAAGTCCCAGACAAAGTAAATTACCTAAGACGGGACGCGTTATCAGTTCTGGTAGCAGAGGACGGTTTAGGCCCTTTGGGGCCCTAGGACAAGGGACCACTGTTTTTTTGAAGTATTTTCAAAATAATGAAAATTGAAGAGATGATGTGCCCCTAAGTCCTAAATGACTTTCCCAGAATCTCGGAGCTTGCCGAAGTGAGTTGGGTGTGTTCTCGGCATTCTAGTGATGGTATGAGTGAAGTAGAATTTGCGCTTGCTCAGCTTATGCATATCGCAGGTGGATTGTGATGTCTGTAAGAATTTTTAGGCCAGCCAATGTTTTAGTAGGAGTGGGCGTACTCCGCAGTATGAGAGTAGGGAAGTCAGCGAACTTCATGTGAGTGTGTCGCTTTGTGCTAAAAAATTGTCCACGTGGTTGTTGGTGATGTACGGACCCGGCGTGGTCTAAGACTCCGGAGTATATTGATAAGTGTAGGAGACACTTGGTTTATGTTGTAAATTGCACGGTTTAATAGGTCAATCGGGCGTGGTTGACGGGTCAAGTTTGAGTCAAAGTGTGTGAATGAAACCTTCAATGGAGCTTTGGTCAGTTCTAAAGTGCACTAGGACGAACCATTGACAAGTCGAGACTAGAATTTGCGGGTCGAATTCTGCTTGTGGGTGCGGGATCTGAGAAGGAGAGAGTAGCGGCCGAGTCTTCAAGTGAAATCTCTGTAAAGTTCTGAAGCGATTGTGTTACCCTTCCTGTAGTAAACCAGCAGATTTGAGTTTGTTGTTAAGGTGCTCGTAATATATTGCATTAGTTTTGTGTGGATTTAGAGTGAGGAAGACAAGCCGCAAGACTTTGTCAGCCACAGTGTGTGTGGGTGTGACGTCATTGGAGCCGTGCTGGGATAGGTCAGCTAGTGAGAAGGGTCGCGCACGGATTGGTAGCTGTCCGTGAGAGGCAATTGGGTGAGAAGGTAGGTGAAGAGTGTTCTGGGAACTAAAGTCACTTCCTGATTCGATTCTAAACAAAATAAAAGACGCAAAAATGAAGTTTTTCAAGGCTTTCAAGAGTGCTTTGAGGGGAGATGCATACATTACAGCGAGTGTGGGGGAGCCTACACCGACAGAGGATACTCCGGCTTATGCCATAATAGAGGAGAAGGGAGTCGCGCCTTGTCTTTGGTTAAAGCAATGGGGCAAATTAACAGAGAAAGATGGGTGTTTGGCGTTTCCAGAGAATGGAACCTTTAACATAGGGGTTCTAGAGAATTTGCGGAAAGCGTTAAATGAGCAAAAGCCACCTCCGAGACCAGCTCAGTTTGAGGCGTTAGCGATTTAAGATTTAATGGCCATGCGACATAGGCAACAGAAATTCGAGAGGAGAATGAGAAAAGCAGAAAAGACACTAGCGGAGGCTAGGTGGGATAGTGAGGCCAGGATGTGGAGAAGGGAAATAATAGACGGAGTAAGAATGTTTCCGGCAATAACTCAAGAAGCCGAAACACGGGGAAGAAAGGCAACTTGTAAAACAGACAAGGGGTCTAGTAGGCAAAAGGAGACTTAGAAGTCCTGGGTAGATGCAGAAGATTCGGATGATGATGAGTTTCTCAATCAGTTGTTACATGATCAACCGCCACCATATGCCATAAATGACAACAGACCGAGTACTAGTGCAGGTCTAGTACTCAACGAGTACTAGTGCAGGTCCTGTAAGTTCGTCACAGAATCAGGGGATCACAAATACAGTACAGGCGAATAATGTTACCACATCAGCTCCGATACAGAATGGTGCAAGTGTATCCACTGCACCCGAGACGCAGATACGGTTGCAGCCACCACCAGTTCAGAGTCTCTACCCTGATGTCCCAGTATTAGAGACGACTACGAGTTTGATGGTACCGCCTGATCCAGTATACACGAGATCAAAGTTAGTGCAGATTGAGCCAACTCCACAATTGCAGCCGCAATAACAGGTGGTTCTGAATTACACCTCGGCCACAGGACCACAGTCAGTTACGGCACCTGTAATGAATCAAGCTATGGGAGTTAATCCCCCACCAGGATTGGGAAATGGACAGGCACCAGCTGCTATATCTTTGCCAATTACCGTTGGTCCGCCACTACCGCTATATGAACAGACAAAACCTAGTGTGTGTGACCAAGGAGTAATGACTCAAGAGGTGATAAGAGGAGGGTTCACAGGAAGCTCCCAAGGGATGACACCGGGAGAACAGAGAGCGGAGAGATCTAGATCCTTGTTGGACTTCAGCCCAATTGGGGTTCCGTTACAAACCATGAGGCAAGCAGGTTTGGGTCTACTAACCCCACAGGTAATGAGTGCAAACACGTCGCAAACCCCGATGGTGAAGGCTGGAAATATCTTGTTGCAAGGCTTAACTGTGCAACAGTTGACTGAGTGGTTAGACAAGCTTAACACTCCACAGACTACTCCTGCGACAGTAGAGCGATCAGAAAGAGAGGAATACCTGAATTTTGTGAGGTTGGGGGTGGAAGCAGCTGAGCTAGTAGAAGGGAACATGGGAGTAAACAGATTAGAATCATACACTGAAGCAGAATTAAGATATTTGTCGCCGAAAATAACCAAAGAAGTGAGTAAGGTGCACCAGAAGTTAGCAAATTTGGCAGACAAATACGGCATGGACTTACACAATACTAAACATCTGAAGAGGAGTTATAGGTTAGACTTCCAACCTAAAGATTTTGATCATATGAAATCTACTGGGATGAAGGCACACCTTAAAGAGATACTGCAGAGTGCTCAAGTTTGGGGATCATTAGAGAAGTGGGAAGGCAGGTGGGCAAAGAAGAGAGATAAGAGGAAAAGTGACTGCCTGGAACAGCAGCAGGCGAAGGCTGCGCCAGACACAGGAACAATGAAGATGTTACCGATGAGAGAGACAGCTGGAGAGGTTCTTTTTCATGTACCATGGTCTAGAGGTGACATTTTGCCATTTACAAATGATTATCCCAGGTTGAGGGAAAAGCCAATAGAGTGGTACCAGCAAACGGATAGGTTTGTGAAGCTTGCAAAGTGTCCCTGGGAAGACTTGAATACATTGTTTGAGATTATAGTTCCAGCTGATTTGTGGCTTGAGTGCAAGAGGAGTGTGGATTGGCCGACAGCGGAACCGCCAAGAGACAGGACTACAGGAGCACCGTCTCCTGAGGTGATGAAGCACTACTATAAGGTGATTGAATTCTTGAAGCAGAAAGTGTAGCCGCAGAATATTGATTGGCAGAAAATTGATCGAACGGCACAAGAAGGCAAAGAGTCGACACATGCTTACTATGAGAGGTTGTTAAAGGCATTCAAACACTACAGTGGCACAGAGGTCATAGAACCGAAAGACATGAATCACCTTGTGTTCAGGTTTGTTAAAGGATTGAGGCCAGAGATTAGCCAGATTAAGAATCATTTGATCTGTTGGCAAGCGAAACCGATTGATGAGGTGTTGCAGTATGCGAAATACTGTAGTGATGAGATTGAGTTGAAGCAGAGAAAGCTGAAAGAGAAGGTGATGCAAATTAAGGCAGCTCAGGCAGGGATGCAAGGAAATGGAGTACAGCAGATGGTACAGCAGAAACCTCAAGGGAACGGAATGTTCCAGCTGCAAACAAGAGGCAGAGGTCGGGGAGGTTTTGTGAACCGTGGTCCAGACTTGAATACTGTTGTGGTTCAAAATGATGTGCAAGGGATGAAAAAGATGTCACCATGCCATGCATGCGGGGGCGTGGGACACTGGAAGCGGGAATGTCCAATGATGGTGCAGGATGGTGTTGTTCAACAAAGCAATGATGTCAGTGCATTTCAAAATGTGAGGGGTTCAAGAATGAGGGGTCCAAATCCGAACTTCCAGAACAATATGGTTCAGATGCAGGGTCTTCAACCTATGCAACAAATGCAAATGCCACATGTTCAGCCAGCGCAGGTGCAGCAAATACAACAGAAGATTCCCATGGTACCTAGACAGCAAATGCAGTTGCCTTTAGCTCCGATGGGAAAGCGACAGGTGATGCTTCCTCAACAGGTCACAGGTCAAACAATGAGTCAAAATAATGCAGTACAACAGTTCCCATTGCGTGGTGAGAATGGAATAAACGATGAATGGACGGATGACTGTTCGGATAGTGAGGAGTGCAGACTTGCAGCGTCCCTAGAAGTAGATCAGAGGCGTACTATAAAGGTGGTAGGAGTAGCAAATCAGCTCCTGACTAATCCAATCACAGATCCGGTCCAAGTTGAGATTGGTACCTTTCAGGGATTACATAGGTTTGTAGTCTGTGATTCAAGTCCTGTGTCCCTACTGGCGAGAGACTTGCTGGGTAAGACAAGGTGTTCAGTCACCTGTTCCAATGAAGGAATTGAGGTGCAGACAAACAGTGATGATGAAGGAGACGATGGTCAGATCTCAGTGCCAGAGACAGAGACCACAGAGGAGGAGTACCCTTTGATAAGCTTCTTCCCGATGTTCACTGTGACCGATTTGCCAATAGAATTACAGGGAACAGTGACAGAGAAAGTGTGGGACTTGACAGGAAAAGAAGTAGGACTAATAAAAGGAGTAGAACCTGTCAAAGTAGATGTGAAGCCAAATGCTGTGTTTCCCCAGGTACCGCAGTACCACATGGCACAAGATGTCCTCATACAGGTGACGCAGATAATTGCGGACTTTGTGAATTAAGGGGTCTTAAAAGAAGTGATGAGCAGCCCATGTAATTCAATAATGGGATTGAGAAAGCCTTGTGGGAAAGTTCGAATTGTCCAAGACCTGAGGAAAATGAATGAGATAGTGGTAAAATGCTGCCCCATAGTGCCAAATCCAGCCGTGATCATGTTCCAGGTCCCATGTGATGCAGAATGGTTCACAGTCGTGGACCTGTCTCAAGCATTCTTTTCTGTGCCTCTTTATGAGGACAGCCAATTTCTCTTCAGTTTCAAATTCCTGGACAAGCTTTACAGTTGGTGTCGAATTCCTCAAGGGCTTTCAGAATCGCCTTCCATCTTCAATCAGATATTGAAGAAGGACTTGGAATCATTGGGACTGGCTTCTAATTCGACTCTAGTACAGTACATTGATGATTTGTTGATTGCATCCAAAACGAAAGATGACTGCAGGTATGATACTATTGCCTTACTGAATCATTTGGGAAAGAACGGACATAAAGGTGGTCATTACAACCCTGGCGGTCGGTGCTAAAGCGGCGTTAAAACCGCCAACAGGCCGGCGGGAAAAAAAATGGAATCACGACCGTGGCAGAAACCGCCAACAAAGATAGCCACTTTAACACTCCGACCGCCACGGCGGTACAAACAAACAGCATGGCGGTCACCGCCAACAGACAGGCGGGAGTCAAAGTACCGCCCACAGTATCACAACAGTCCAATCCGCCACCTTTTCCGGGGCGGATTCACCGCTGATAAAAACACGGCGGAAACAGGCATTTCGAAGGGAAAACGCTCACCTCTACACACCCCACGAGGAACGAGGACACCATGGACCCGGAACTCCAAATCCTCCCAGCTATAGTCTTCCTGCTCCTCTACCAGGAGCACGTACGCCGGCGCAGAAGACAACAGTGAGTACTGCACCTACGACACAGGGAAGGGGGGAGGGAAAAAACAGTGACACACACACGCAACACCCCCACCCCCACCCTCACCCACCACAACACACACACTAATACATATCTATGCATCACAGTTACACCCACCAGCCCCCCTGGAAGAATGCAAAGACAAAAGGAAATGACTGTAACCATTGAAATATATTGAAATACAGCAATCAAAAATATATACACACTAAAAACTACTATATACACCAAATTTACAAGTCCAGGCATTGTACCAGGCATTGTCCGTGGACCACTGGGCCCAAAAAACATGGGCAAAGCCCACACCGGATACCTGACCTAAACGGCGAGAATACTGCAGGGGCATCAGATAGCAAAACTATAGGCACCTCAGGGGGAAGGTAAGGGGGGGCACCTCAGCCGGATGAGTGCATGACGCCAGATCCACGAGGGGGCTCCATGCCCACTGTTCATCCTGGGGAGTGCAAAGCCACAGTCTCTCAAGTCTCTACAGTGGGTGGGTTGCCCACTGTTCCATCCTGGGGAGTGCAAAGCCACAGTCTCTCAAGTCTCTACAGTGGGTGGTTTCCCACTGTTCCTTCCTGGGGAGTGCAAAGCCACAGTCTCTTAAGTCTCTACAGTGGGTGGGTTTCCCACTGTTCCATCCTGGGGAGTGCAAAGCCACAGTCTCCCAAGTCTCTACAGTGGGTGGGTTTCCCACTGTTCCATCCTGGGGAGTGCAAAGCCACAGTCTCTCAAGTGGATAACAGTCTCCACTGGTTCTGGAGGGTGCCTGTTGGCCAGAGTGCTTCTTCCTGTGCAGGAATGAGGTAGTGGATGCATGTCTCCACTGGTTCTGGAGGGGGCCTGGTGCCCAGAGTGCTTCTTCCTGTGCAGGAATGAGGTAGTGGATGCATGTCTCCACTGGTTCTGGAGGGGGCCTGGTGCCCAGAGTGCATTGTGCAGCCCTGTCCGACACAGGTGCGGCACTGCCCCTGCCGCTCATGGGCCAGCGGTGCGTGAGATGGCGGTTCCCTGTTCAGCGGTGCTTGAGATAGCCGTGCCCTGTTCAGCGGTGCTTGAGATGGCGGTCCCCTGTTCAGCGGTGCTTGGGATAGCCGTGCCCTGTTCAGCGGTGCTTCAGATGGCGGTCCCGTGTTCAGCGGTGCTTGGGATAGCCGTGCCCTGTTCAGCGGTGCTTCAGATGGCGGTCCCCTGTTCAGCGGTGCTTGGGATAGCCGTGCCCTGTTCAGCGGTGCTTCAGATGGCGGTCCCCTGTTCAGCAGTGCTTCAGATGGTGGTCCCCTGTTCAGCGGTGCTTCAGATGGCGGTCCCCTGTTCAGCGGTGCTTGGGATAGCCGTGCTCTGTTCAGCGGTGCTTCAGATGGCGGTCCCCTGTTCAGCGGTGCTTCAGATGGTGGTCCCCTGTTCAGCGGTGCTTGGGATAGCCGTGCCCTGTTCAGCGGTGCTTCAGATGGCGGTCCCCTGTTCAGCGGTGCTTCAGATGGCGGTCCTCTGTGCAGCGGTGCTTCAGATGGCGGTCCCCTGTTCAGCGGTGCTTCAGATGGCGGTCCCCTGTTCAGCGGTGCTTGGGATAGCCATGCCCTGTTCAGCGGTGCTTCAGATGGCGGTCCCCTGTTCAGCGGTGCTTCAGATGGCAGTCCCCTGTTCAGCGGTGCTTCAGATGGTGGTCCCCTGTTCAGCGGTGCTTGGGATAGCCGTGCCCTGTTGTGCGGTGCTTCAGATGGCGGTCCCCTGTTCAGCGGTGCTTCAGATGGCGGTCCCCTGTTCATCGGTGCTTGGGATAGCCGTGCCCTGTTCAGCGGTGCTGGCCATGCCGGGGTGCTCATGTGCCATCTGGCCTGGGCCTGGCGGGCCCTCCTGCCCACCTGTCCTGTGGGTGCCGGGGCCCTCCTGGGCAGCAGTGCTGGGGCTTTTGGTGGCCTCCTGGCCAGCTGGGCTGGGGCTTGCGGGGCCCGACTGGCCAGCTGGGCTGATGGCGGTGTTGTCGGACGTGCTGCCCTTCCCAGCCTTTCCTGCTCTCCTGTGGCCCTTCCCCACCTTGGCCGGTGTCCTAGCTGCCTCGACACTCCCGCCGGGAGCCCTGGTAGGGCTTTTTGTCCCTGGTGTCTTGACCCTCTGCCGCCGTGCACTGGCAATTTTTGGATGTTTCTGAGGGGGGGGGGGGCTGGCTGTGCTGTGGCTCCGTACCAGACTGGCTGCCCTGGTGGGCGGTGCACTCCAGTGACCATGTACGACATGCACCACCGGGCCCGGTGATGTATTGGCTGAGGTGCTAGCTCTCGGCCTATGACATGGACGGGGTGGGGGAGTTGAGGGAAAGAGGTTAAGTTTGGACAGGAAAAATTATTTGGGAGCAGTGGGACGGGTAGGTGTAGTGGGTCAGGGAGTGGAGGAAGAGGTTGTGGTTGTAGTTGGTGTAAGTGGGGTGGCTTTGAGTGCAGGTGCCTGGGCTGTAGGCTGTTGTGAGGTGGATGGCTGTTGGGTGGGTGGCTGCCTGCGTTTGTGTATCTTGGGAGGGGGCGGCACAGACACACTAGGAGAGGACACAGGGGACGTGCAAATGGCAGTGGGGGTGGTGAGTGCACGTGTGCGGGGTGTTCTGGTGTGTGTGCTGCTGAGGGACGTAGTGGCTGAAGATGCTGTGCATGCAGGTGTGAGTGGAGACAAGACTGGCAGGGAGGAGGGAGACGTGGAGGAGGGGGACACAGTGGAGGCAGTGGATGTTGGTATGTCTGTATGTGGATGTTGCTTGTGTGACTGCCTGTGGGATGTGTGGTGCTTATGTCTGCGTGAGCTGCCCTTGGGTGTTGAGGTGTGTGCATGCTGGTCTGATGGTGTGCTTGGGATAGGCAGAGGTACAGGGGATTGGGTCTGGGTGTAGGAAGTTGGAGGGGGGAGGCTAGACACAGGGACAATGGCTGCCATCAGTGCTGAGGCCAGAGTCTGAAAGGCTTGCTGAAGGGCTGCCTGACCAGAATGAATGCCCTCCAGGTATGCATTACTTTGGTGCACTTCCCTTTCTACACCCTGGATGGCATTCAAAATGGTAGACTGCCCAACAGTGAGTGACCTGAGGAGGTCAATGACCTCCTCACTGAGGGCAGCAGGGGTGACTGGGGCAGGGCCTGAGGTGCCTGGGGCGAAGGAGATGCCCACCTTCCTGGGTGAGCGGGCATGGGGCAAACGCTGAGGGGCTGCCGGGAAGGCGGTGCTGGTGCGGGCTGTACCTGTTGTTGCGGGGGGAAGAGATGTTGCCGCCACCACGAGTCCGATCCACTAATGTCTGCTCGTGTCCCCGCCATGGAGCTCCCCTCGCCCTCCGTCTCACTGGCGATTTCAGAGTCGGTAGTGTGGCCCTCCATGGCCATGTGAGATGTAGCTCCCTCATGCTCCGGTGCCACTGCTCCTCCGCCTGATGATGCTAGTGCACACATGAACAGGAAGACCACAAAAAGGGGGGGGGGGAACAGAAGAAAGACATGTTGAGTGCATGCATTCCCGCTACCGCACAGACGGCGAACAGCACAGACACAGAAGCCCCCTGCACTACGCCGCGCACTTGGGGTCCACTTTGCAATCCCTGGGAAATGGCCTACAAGGCTATGGACGACATCTGCACACATAGGTGACACAGGGCCATGAATAGCTGTACTTGGCACCCTACAGAGGTGGGGAGCGGGGGCACAGGGCCATGCCTTACGGAGGGGCCTAGCCTACGGAACTCGCCCTGGCCTAGGGATACCCACAGCCCTCCTCCCCCACCCAGACACCTCCACAGCACGCAAAGTTAGCAGAATGTGAGTGTGTCAGCTGTGATGCCCTCACGCGCCCATCCAACTCGGGGTAGGCCACTGCCAGGATCCGGAACATCAAGGGGGTCAAAGTCCGACAGGTCCACTTTGGGAGGCCATCCCCAGCTGAGCCTCCACCATCTTCCTGCTCCAGCGGCGAATGTCCTCACATCTCTTCCAGCAGTGGGTGCCCCGTCTGTGGTGGACCCCCAGGGTCCGGACGTCCTTGGCGATGGCACGCCATATATCCGTCTTCTGGTGGGCGCTGACCTATATGAAATGTACAGGGGGATAAGAAAATGTAATTACCTTCTGCACCATCAATGTGAGTGGCCCCCCACCCCTACCCTTGCCATGTGGCACATGCACTCACCGTCATTTCAAGCATGCCTCAATCTCTCCCCCCCCATCTTTCATCCACCCCACTCAACACAGGCATAGCCCATACAGCATGCTCCCAGTGTATTTACCTGTTTGTCTGGAGGACCGTAGAGTAGCGCGTACTGGGGGAGGACCCCATCCACAAGCTTCTCCAACTCCTCCGATGTGAAGGCAGGGGCCCTTTCCACAGTCGCATGAGCCATTGTCCCTTCCAGACCGAGGTCACAGCAGCACTTGCAGTGTAGGTCCTCTCCTGTCGAAGATCAGGTATCGAGTGAATTAACAGAGAGAAAATGGCGGTCACGTCCCCGGCGGTGCGTACCGCGATCGCCGGCGCACATCGTCATTGGCTCCTGAGACCCATAGGGTCCAATGTTAACCAATGCAGCATTGCGCCGGGGTCTTCGACCGCCTACCGCCACGTTGTGCAACGCCAGCGCAGTTACCTCACATCCCATTGTCACACTTTACAGGTCAGGCAGCAGCCATTTCAGGGGCCCACATGCCTTACTTTTTGTACTGCGTCACACATACCTAGGCCTTGCATTAACACTCATACAAGCCATTCGATGGGTTAAGATCCGTGTTTTTTTAAAGCTGGGGTTATGTACCTCTGGGATGTTTGACTCTGTGCTCGCTGTTGTCCTTCATAGGCACCGTCCGCTGGGACATGTGAGGAGATGGCGGCATCCTCCGGTGTACAGACCGCTGGTGGACCTGTCAACAATGGAGGAGAGACATCTCATCCTGACATACAGGCTTGACCGTGCCACTATTCTGGAACTGTGTGCCCAGCTGGAGCCAGACCTGATGTCACCTATCCGCCATCCCACAGGAATCCCCCCTCAAGTGCAGGTGCTGTTAGTACTCTATTTCCTAGCAAGTGGGTCATTTCAAACAACAGTGGCCATAGCATCAGGGATGTCCCAGCCTATGTTTTCCAACGTGTTGTCCAGAGTGTTGTCTGCCCTGCTGAAACACATGCGGAGCTACATCGTTTTCCCTGAGGTGGAGGATTTGGCTACAGTGAAAGGTGACTTCTATGCCCTTGGACATATCCCCAACATCATAGGTGCCATTGATGGGACCCATGGGGCTTTGGTCCCCCCCACAGGAGTGAACAGGTGTACAGAAACCGGAAGAATTATCATTCCATGAATGTCCAGATGGTATGTTTGGCAGACCAGTACATCTGCCATGTGAATGCCATGTTCCCCTTGCTCAGTGCATGACGCCTACATCCTGTGGAATAGCAGCATCCCTTATGTGATGGGTCAGCTCCAGAGGCAGCGTGTGTGGCTAATTGGTGACTCTGGTTACCCCAACCTGTCATGGCTACTGACCCCAGTGAGGAATCCCAGGACTAGGGCAGAGGAACGCTACAATGAGGCCCATGGGCGAACTAGGAGGGTGATCAAGCGGACCTTCGGCCTCCTGAAGGCCAGGTTCAGGTGCCTCCATATGACAGGTGGATCCCTATTCTACTCACCAAAGAAGGTGTGCCAGATCATCGTGGCCTGCTGTATGCTTCACAAACTGGCTTTGCGTCGCCAGGTGCCTTTTCTGCAGGAGGATGGTCCAGATGGTGTTGTTGTAGCAGCTGTGGAGCCTGTGGAGAGTGAAGAGGAGGAAGACGAAGAAGACGACATAGACAACAGGAACACGGTGATACTGCAACATTTCCAATGAACAAAGGTAAGAATACAAACCGGCCTACTACATGTACTTAAACACTACTACCTCTGTACTGTCTGTCCTTTTCACCCAGTGTTGTCACTTCCCCTTACGATTTCAGAGATCTGGGTCCCACAGTGTGACATCTGCTTTGTTTCCCCATGGACTACAGCTGTGTGACATTGGTATGTTGGCATCACAATGTAAATAAGCATTTTGGCACTTTAATTACAGATAAATATATTCACATTCACAGACAGAATCCTGATTTTTTTGTGCAATAATGGCGTTTATTAAGGTGCTAATTATTGGAGGGGGGTTGTAAATTGGTGAGGGATGATGGTGGAGGAATGTCCATGGCAGAGTCCAGTCTATTAGTCTCACAGGTGCATTGTCCAAATGGGTCTGGGAAGTGGAGCTGGGGCAGTTTAAGGATGGACAGGGTGGCAAAGTGGGACAGTGGGATGACTATCAGGGTGGTATCCTTTCTTGGCGGGGGGTCTTGGCATCTTACTCTGTCCTCTTCCTGGATCTCTGGGACCGCTTGCGGGGTGGTTCTCCTTCTGCAGGGGGTGGGGTGCTGGTGGCTTGTTGGTCCTGTGGTGATGCCTCCTGTCCACTAGTGCCGGCGGAGGTGGTGTGCAGTTCTTGGTCCATGCTAGTGTCAGGGGCCCTTTGTGGTGCCACAGTGTCCCTCAAAGTGGTCACTACCAGATTCAGCACCCCTACGATGGTGCCCAGGGCGGAGCTGATGGTTCTGAGTTCCTCCCTGAAACCCAAATACTGTTCCTCCTGCATGCGCTGGGTGTCCTGAAACTTGGCCAGTACCGTAGCCATCGTCTCCTGGGAGTGGTGGTATGCTCCCATGATAGAGGAGAGGGCCTCGTGGAGAGTGGGTTCCCTGGGCCTGTTCCCACCCTGTCGCACAGCAGCCCTCACAGTTCCCCTGTTTCCCTGGGCCTCTGTCCCCTGGACCGTGTACCCACTGCCACTCCCCCCAGGTCCCTGTTGTTGTTGGGGTGGTGGGTTAACCTGGGTGCCCTGTAGTGGTGAACACACTGCTGCTTGACGTGTCCTGGAGACAGAGGTGTGGGCCCGCTGGGTGGGTGCTGTGCTGGTGTTTCCAGAGGGGGGTAGATCTGCAGTGGCCTGTGGCTGTGTGAGGGGAACCGACTGTCCCGAGGTCCCCGATGGGTGGGCTGGTCATCTAGATCCAGGTCGACAGAGCTGCTGTCATCACTGTGGGCCTCTTCTGGGGGGGGTGGACATTTTTGGACCCTCCTGTGCGGTGATGTTGCGTAGGGGTCCTGCAGGGTTATTAAAGCATGATTATTTCATCTGTGTGTAGAATGGTGTGCAATGGGTGGGTGCCCGTGTCTCCCAGTGCTTGCTTTCCTGTGTGGGGCTTTTGTGTCGGTGGTTTGGGGGGGTATGGGTATGTGCAGTGGGCATGCTTTGGTGATGGGTGTCCATGCTTTGTGGTCGCATGCAGGGCTTGGTGTTGGGATGGGTGGGTTGTGATGGTGGGACATTTGCAAGGAGTAGGAGTGATGAGGGGGAGGCTGAGGGTGGGGGTATGTGTTGGCATGCAGGTGGGGTGGGGGGGATGAAGTAGTGAAGATGTGACTTACCAGAGTCCATTCCTCCAGATACTCCGCCGAGGCCCTCAGGATGCAGGATCGCCAAGACCTGCTCCTCCCATGTCGTAAATTCTGGGGGAGGAGGTGGGGGTCCGCCGCCAGTCTTCTGCACTGCAATCCGGTGTCTGGATACCACGGAACACACCTTCCCCGTAGGTCGTTCCACCTCTTCCTGATGTCATCCAGATTTCTTGGGTGCTGTCCCACTGCGTTGACCCTGTCGACTGTTCTGCTCCATAGCTCCATCTTCCTTGCAATGGACGTCTGCTGCACCTGTGCTCCGAATAGCTGTGGCTCTACCCGGATGATTTCCTCCAACATGACCCTGAGTTCCTCCTCCGAAAACCTGGGTTGTCTTTGCGGTGACATGGGGTGGTGTAGGTGGTGTGTGGGGTGGAATGTGTGGTGATAAGTGTGGTGATGTGGATTGGTGTGTTGTGTGAAGTGCGTGGTATTTGTGTGGGTGATGGTAATATGTGCGTCTGGGTGCTCGATTCTTCTATGTGGTCTCTCTGTGCGTCGTCCTGATTTTTTTGTAGTGGGGGTTTGTGGGTGATGTGGGTGTGTGTTTTATATTGTATTGGGTGTGTGGGAGTGGTGTTTGTATGTGTATCAGGTGTGTGTATTTGGATTTGTCCAATGTGGCGGTGTTTTGGAGATGTGTGTGTATTTTGAGCGCAGCGGTGTGTACCGCCAATGGGATACCGCGGTTGAAAGACCGCCGCGTGGATTCGTGTGTCGTGATAGTGTGGCCGTATTTCTGTTGGCGTGACGGTGTCGGTTTGGTTATCGCCAGTTTATCGCTGGCCTTTGGTGTGGCGGACTTCTGTGGGTGTCTGTATTTTGGCGGTTTCCGAGTTGTGGGTCATAATGACCGTGGCGGTTTGCCGCGGCGGTGTGTTGGTGGTCTTCTGCACGGCGGTAAGCGGCTTTTACCGCCAATGTTGTAATAAACCCCAAAGTGTCCCCAAAGAAGCTGCAGTACTGTCAGAAAAAGGTGAAGTACTTAGGCCACCTGATTGAGAAGGGGTCAAGGAGAATATCCAAAGAAAGAGTGACAGCCATATTACAGATGAGTCCCCCGACATCCAAAAGAGATGTGAGGATGTTTTTGGGAATGGTGGGCTACTGTCGCCAGTGGATTCCCGACTTCTCGATTATCTCTAAGCCTTTGGTGAGGTTGACCGTCAAGGAGGTTAAGGATGGCCCGGATACCCTGACTATGTCCGAGAAAGGGATGAGGGCATTCATTGAACTGAGAGAGTGCATGTGCAGGGCTCCAGCTTTAGGTATGCCTGACTACACAAAGCCTTTTGTACTGTTTTGTCATGAACGTGATGCTTGTTCTTTGTCTGTCCTGACACAGGTCCATGGAAATGCAAACCGCCCAGTAGCATATTTTTCAGCTACTTTGGACCCAGTTGCAACAGCCTTACCGGGCTGTCTGCGTGCAGTTGCAGCAGTTGGTCAAAGCCTCACTCAATGTGAAGGCATAGTGATGGGACATCCCTTAACGGTTATGGTCCCACACTCAGTCGAAATACTACTCACCAGAACCAAGACGCAGCACATGACAAATGCTGGTCTAACAAAATATGAAATGATTATATTGTGGTCACCTATGTATCATTGAAACGCTGTACTGTATTAAACCTGGCAACTTTGCCTCCCAATGAAAATACAGATGTTGACGAGGCTGAGCAAGTAGAACATGATTGTCTTGAGGTAACAGAACTGTGCACCAAAGCGAGATCTGACATTAAAGATACTCAATTGGAGGAAAATTATTACATTATCTTTTGTTGACGGTTCATGCCTGAGGGAATCGGTAGGAGTACTAACAGCCGGATATGCTGTGTGTACAAGCACCGGTACCCTGGAAGCATCTTGGCTCGAGAGAGTGTATTTTGCTCAAGTGGCTGAATTGGTGGCTCTTACTAGAGCTTGCCATGCCGCTGACAAACTGAAAGTCACTATCTATACAGATAGCAGATACGGATTTGGAATTGTTCATGATTTTGGACATTTGTGGTCACAGAGGGGTTTCATGACCTCTTCTGGTTCCCCAGTGAAAAATGGTGAAAGAATTAAGGAGTTGTTGCATGCAATTCAGTTACCTCTTGAAATTGCCGTGGTGAAATGCAGTGCTCATGTGAAATCACAAGACTTTGTGTCAATGGGAAACGGATATGCAGATTAAGTCGCAAGGTTTTGTGCATTGAACTGTATATCGTTCAAGGATCAGTGGGAATTGGTACCTGAAACCAAAAATGAGACATGCACAGGTTACGCATTGAGGGTGGTTGACACAATGGAAGAGTTTAAATTGTTGCAGGGACGTGCCAGCAGAGAAGAGAAACGTTCTTGGCTTCAAATGCAATATGTATAAAGACCTGATGATTTGTGGGTTTCAGATGAGGGGAAAATGGTTTTGCCAAACAGTCTTTTGTCAGTTTGCAAGGTTTTACCATGGTCAAGCACATATTGGGAGAGACACCATGATCAGGTTGTTCAAAATCAATTGGTTCAATCCAAAATTCAGACAAGCTGCAGAAGTAATCTGTCACAGGTGCATCATCTGTCAACAGATGAATGCGGGGAAAGGGACTGTAGTGAATTTGAGCCACATTGGGAGAGCTGGAGGTCCATTTAGCAGGATGCAGATGGATTTTATTGAGATGCCTGCGTGTGGAGGTCTGAGGTACGTGTTGGTGATTGTCTGCATCTTTAGTCACTGGATTGATGCTTACCCTACACGTAGGAATGGCAGTCTCACAGTAGCGAAGTTGCTGCTTAGGGAATTAATACCACTTTTCGGGTTCCCGATCTCTTTAGAATCAGATAGAGGAAGTCACTTCAACAATGAGGTGGTTAAACTCTTGTGTGCCGCACTGAACATTGAACAGAAGTTGCATTGTAGCTACCGTCCTGAAGCCTCAGGTCTATTGGAGCAGATGAATGGTACCTTGAAGTCGAGAATGGGGAAAATGTGCGCAGCAACCAATTTGAAATGACCGGATGCATTGCCCTTAGTGCTAATGTCAATGAGAAATACACCTAACAAGAAAACAGGACTGTCTCCTCATGAAATTCTCATGGGCCAAGCTATGAGATTGCCTGCAGTGCCTGCAAATGCTCTTGTGAATATCACGAATGATATGGTGTTGGACTACTGCAAGGGTCTGGCTGGCGTGGTCCGCTCTTTCTCTCACCAGGTGGAGGCAACCACACTGCCACTGATAAATGATCCAGGTCACAATCTGAAAGCCGGTGACTGGGTTGTTGTCAAGAAACACGTGAGGAAGTCGTGTTTGGAGCCACGTTGGAAGGGGCTGTATCAAGTGATACTGACAACTGCTACTGCTGTGAAATGTGCGGGAATTCCAAACTGGATACATGCCAGTCACACAAAGAAGGTGATGTGTGCAACTGATGAGGAACTTGAGTTGTCGAAATGAACAGCTACAGAGAAGGAAGTCTCAGGGAGGGAGAGTAGTCAAAGGGGAACTGAGACTGAAGGGGAGCCCGTTGAGGACGGCTTGGTCACTCAAACAGCAAACAAGATCCAGAAGGGTGATAGTGAGCCTATCTCAACTGAGGCACCAGGAGAACCGACCCAAAGAGAGGTTCTTCCAGAAGCAGACGGATATGGGTTTGAGGTTGAACCCCTGACAGACCCAGAAGGCAAAGGAATTGAGTCAGAAGGAAGTCAAAGTGTTCAGACTCCTCCGGAGCCACTTGCAGATCCATCAAGAGAAAACACCATAGCACAGGAGGAGGGCATTGAACAGCAACCTGAAAAGCCAAACAGTAAGAGGACACTGAGAGGAGATAAGTGGCCAGAATCGTAAACTGAGAAAGGGAAAGTGGTCATTAATGAAACAATAGAGGAAGAGGTCGATACCACAAGGAAAGAAGATCTGAGTGAAGGAGAATTGCAGGGTGACTGCAAGTTGAAAAGAAAGAGAATAGCAAACAGAAGATACACAGGTCCTGAATGGGCTTATGCAACGTCAGCCGAGTGGCAACAAGAGTTCTTGGCATTTTGTTTTGATCGTGAAGCTCCAGGCCAATATTATGGTACTTGAAGTTGGGTACAAATAAAAGAGACTGTGTTAAGCTGAAATTGAATAAAGGGAAATCTGAGAAAAGAGATTAATAAATTACCGGATGTGACATTGCTAACCTGAATTGACTTTTGAAAAACCCGATTGTGACAAGCTGCTAACTGAATTGACAAAAGACCCTGGAGTGAATGAGAGAGCTGTAAATACTTGCTGACGAAAGACTTTTGCATTAGCTTTGTGGAAGAGTTATTAACCATCCTCCTATTAGTTGATTATGGTTGTGGTACTTTACCTTCTGATTCTTTACAGATCATGCCTAGGTCAGGAGATGACGTTGATGGGAATCAGCGCTGTAAATATTTGGGTATTGCTTTGGGTGTTATGTGTGTGATATTCATCATAGCCTTGTTTGTGGAAAGGCGTTTGGTGGATGAGAGTGAAGCTAACAATGCTACAGTTTCTGAGACTGCTACACTAACGCCGTGGGATAAGTTTGAGCAAGATTCGAAGTACTTGCATGATGAAACTAATACAAAAGGGGAGCTGTCTACTAATGTTTTCTATCGATTGCTGAGTGAGTATGTTGACACTATGGATGCGAAGGCTTGTTACGTGTGTACACAAATTTCTCTTTCAGTCCAAGAGGGAGTTACATATCACAGCTTGCCATTAACATACGGGATTAGTTGTAGTCTGCTACTAACGCATTTCTATTTATCAAGAAGAAGTGCAATATTTTTATTCGAACTATGATTTAGGGGGTTATTCTAACTTTGGAGGAGTGTTAATCCGTCCCAAAAGTGACGGTAAAGTGACGGATATACCACCAGCCGTATTACGAGTTCCATAGGATATAATGGACTCGTAATACGGCTGGTGGTAAATCCGTCACTTTACCGTCACTTTTGGGATGGATTAACACCTCCTCCAAAGTTAGAATAACCCCCTTAGTGTTCTCTTATGTGCCTATCATAGAAGATTTGAATACTGTAGCTAAGTATTATGCAATAAAGCTGATTAAGGGATTCTTTGAGCCTAGAACGACAATTAGTGCTACATATGCGCACCGCAATAATTTGACATGCTTGTTTACATCCGTAGAAAAGAGCTTTCTAGATCACACAGGAGATAGAAGGAGGGTTTTAAAGGGGAAATTAGAAAAGGGCTTGCAGCAACGATCATTCCTTAGTAATAGTAATAATGGGGTTTGGGAAAAAGGGAAGCTAGCTTTAGATGCGAAACATGTAGGAAGGCTTTGCATAACGCGACCAAAGTCATATTATGACACTGTGTTTGTGGGAACGAGTGAGTATAAGCATGTGTTTTTGTTTCAGAATAAATGGACTTTCATGCTAAATGGAATGGATCAAGCGATCCCGGGGGTCTATTATATTTGTGGACTTAGTGCTTATTACCGTCTTCCAAAGGGATGGTATGGGACATGTTATTTGTGAATAGTTTTTCCAAAGATTTATCAACTAGATGATTTAAAGAAATAACCGAAAGTGACGGAATTTCTTCATGCTAGACGAAAGAGAGAGACTGCTTCTGGTGTAGTAGGAGACATATTTGGAGCAATAATTCCTTCAGTAGGAGTTGTTTTGAACTCCATAAAGATTCGAAAGTTGTCTACTATTCTGGATAACATGCTGACAAACTTCACAGGGGCTATACACCTGATGGATACTGAACTTGCTGCGGAGAGGGCTATGACTCTTCAAAATAGGCTTGCTTTAGACATTCTTTTAGCGAAAAAGGGCAGAGTCTGTAAGATGCATAATGAACGCCACTGTTGTGCCTACATACCGGACAATAGTAATGAGATTAGAAGTATGCTTACTAACCTAACAAGAGATAGTGCAGATTTGAAGGAACTGAAAGAACCAGGAGTCTGGGAAAAGGTTGGAGAAGGATTTGCGCGTGTGGGAAGTTGGTTTAGTGGTCTTTGGCATGGGTTCTTGGGAAAACTAATACAGGGAATAGTAATTGTTTTGGCTTGTTTATTTGGACTATGGGTAAAAGCAAAATTTGCGAAAGAAGTAAAGTAAAATGGGCAAAATATAAAGCGAGGAGGGAGGAAAAGAAAAGGGAGAAAATGTTCAGAGCAAAATATGAAAAGGTGAAGCAGAAAGAGGAAATCGAAATTAAGGAATTGAAAAGGTGAAGGATTGGTAAAGAATGGATTTGTGTGATGACAAGTGTCATCAGAGGAGGGATTGTTGGGGTGTAATTATTATAATCAAAATTAAAATGAAATGTTTGCAAATTAATGCCTAATGATGCTGCATAGAAATTATATTGCTGTGTTTTACTAAACGCGTGTTTGAAATGTGCCCATGGGGAGTGGCCACCAATGTATACGATGATTAATGAAATTGACTAATAATGAATTATTAATGTACTAATGTATGATTTTATGTTAGCATTAAGAATTACATGTTAAGGTTTTTGCTGAATTGATTTCTAGGCATTAGTTAGCCTGAGTCGGGGCCTAGCTGCCGGTCTCATATTAAATGCGTTTTTCTAACGTGCAATGTGCTGACTTGCTGAAGGACATGTACTTTTCCAGAAGCTAGGAGATGTGTGTAACCGTAGTAAATTCTTTCTCATGAGACTCGACTTGCTCAAGGGGACATTCTTGCTGAATGCAACAGTGTAAACTTGCAACAGGTACAAGGTCGCCTGAACTGGTAAAGACAATGGAACTACTGACTGAGCCTGAGAGAATAAAAATCTGTACCTGACATTCTACCCGTTGGAGACATCAATTACAGCAGCCAATAAACTACGTGAGAACTGTTCTAAAGTGACAATTCTAATGAGGTGATTACCTGATTATTGGATGGAGATAATGATGCACCAAATTTTGCCCAATTGGAAATTAGGGGACTGTACAACAAGTTTAATATAACCTTGTGACGCGAGGAGAAATCAGCCATTACATGCCTTTGCAATTACCTAGACACTTTGTCACTCTGACTTTGCTGTTTGATTCTTCAAACCATCCTTGTCTTTATTTTGCCCGATTCATACTTTTCCTCCTTAAGAGGCAAGTGTCCCGTATTGCCTGTCTTGCTAAATTTTGCTGTGTTTCCTGGCTGATGGTGAATCAACTGATGTCCTGAGGACGAAGACTGACTCTGTATGCTGACCAATTACGGGGGGTAACTATATGATGATGAGATTGTAATTGTCTGTTTGCCTTTCCTTTCTAGGTACCAACTGATAGCTTTTGATAGAGACCATAGTTAGATGTTTTCTAAATTTGTGTTGATAAATTGTTTTGCATGAAGCCCAACATGCTAATGCTAATTAGAGGTTAGTTAAGGAGTTCATTAAAATGGACGCAAATAGACAAATGACTGAATCAATGTTTTGTTGAATAATGCGCTAATGATGCTCTGCTAAAGTTAATCCATATTGACGTTGCGCTTTGTTCTGATGTTTATGATCTTTGCGTAAATTAAATCTCATTCTAGTTGCCATATTGTGACATTGCTGATGTGTTTTCTGGTTTTGAGACTAATAAACTTGCTAGTAGAGTGTAACCAAGAGGGAATAAAATAACGTAAATCATACTAATTTTTGTGTGGTCATTCATGGTTGGAAGGTCATGGTGTGATCAAACTTTATTGATGCATTTATCTAGATTGGTGTACTTTGACATATTGAATATTGAGAAAATTATTGACCTAGTGATATATATGCTGATTAGTTGTCTCGTCCTAAGGTGTCTTCAATCAGGGTCAAAAGATTCATTGGCCTAAAAGGAGTCCCAGACAAAGTAAATTACCTAAGACGGGACGCGTTATCAGTGGTAAAGCCCTGCAGAGATAGGCATGTACTTGCAGTGTCAGTATCACTGTCCAGGGAATATGCCTTCCAAAGAATTAACCTGGGCACACTTGCCTGTTCCCTTTAATGCCACTTCACCATTTTCAGCAATACTAAAGAGAAAACCTCTACAAAGAGGCTCAAACTCAAAATCTCTTGACTCTAGGGCAGATGTCCTAGCCATCAAACCAGGAGGTCCTCTTTGTGGAGTTTGCTCTTCACAGAGAGTGCTTAGCGTACCCTGACCTTGCAAACAGGCTGGAAACTGTTACTCCGAAGGCTTTTGTGAGAAGCCAAGACACAGACAAATGACACCCGTATAGGAAAAGGAAGCTGTGTGCTGTCAGATGTGAGACTGTGAGTGAGAGCAGCATAGAGCATTACAGAGAAATGTACAGCAGTAGTACATGGCTTGCCAGTGGGGAACTCCATAGAGAGTAAACTGCTGGCAAACTCCTGGAAATGAAATGAAATGTATATTTGGATAGCACGGCTTATCACTCAAGGGTCTCAAGGAGTTATCTATGGGCACAGGGAGATTAAGTGATTTTCCTAGAATCACAGGACGTTGCGCCGAGAGTCAAACCTGGACGTCCAGCTCCTGAGGCGGTTGCTGTGACCGTTGCGCTACATCCTGTCCCTTAGGCATCTTTAATCATCAGCAAGAGTCAGCAAACACAAGTTGCTGCAACGAAGCACAAAAAGAGAAGCATGGTGCCAACAAACCCTGCAGAAATTGTGATACGAAAAATGACTACATAGATAGGTAAAGTTATATTAATACGTCCCAGGTTGTGCTTTTCAATAAAATCTTATGTTTTCATTTTTGATGTAGATTTTCTTGCACATAAGAAACATTTTCCTTAAAAGTAATACCTAACTAATAGTATGGTGCTGTTAAAAAATATCTAGATCATACTTCAAGTAATCATTTCATTAACATGCACAATGTGTGGACCTTGCTATTCTGAGTATTATAGAACGTATCTGCTCACCTTTATTTACAACACTGGTGACAAAGGTGGGATGTACAAAGTGGCCTAACATCAGAGTGGTTGAGAATATCTCATCTGACAAGCTGATTATTTTCCTTGAGGGTATATTTAGGCATGAAGCTCTTTCAGAATCTATAGTTTCTTATCACATACTACAATTCAATAGGCCCAAATGTGTGATTTATCTTGAAAGATGTCCGGTCCAAACCCCCCAAAAAATGTATGGGATATCCTGAGGCTACTGGGCATGTAGAACTTCCCAATCAATTCAGTTGGCAGTCAGTGTGGGAAATCAATTAGAGGAAAGCTTTAAAAGCAACCCTACGTGCATATAGAATCACTCCCAGTTCTGTAATGGAGTTCTCTCTGTTTGAGAAAGAGCTAGACTCCTGAACAAACCCATTCTCATTTATCTGACTGAATCTTTATTTGGTTCTGCCTTTTGAGGGTTTAATTGCTGACACCTCCTGCTTAACTTCTCTCACATTTTTCCTGAGTTCCTTAGCTTTGGATATTAAGGAAACTCCCATTCATGTGAAACAGATTTTTTCAATTTACTTATGAGACTTTTAAATAGTTTGGACCTGATTTAGATCTTGATCCGTCAACAAAAGGATCACCTTCAAGCTCCTGATCCACGCACACAAAGCACTGCACAACACCGGACCCACCTACCTCAACAACCGACTCAGCTTCCACACCCCCACCCGAAGCCTCCGCTCAGCCAACCTCGCCCTCGCCACAGTCCCCCGCATCCGAAAAACCAGCGCCGGCGGCAGATCCTTCTCCTACCTCGCCGCCAAGACCTGGAACACTCTCCCCACCATCCTACGACAGACCCAGGACCTGCTGGCCTTCAGAAGACTCCTCAAGACCTGGCTCTTCGACCAGTAGCACCCCCCCTCCCAGCGCCTTGAGACCCTCGCGGGTATGTAGCACGCTTTACAAATGCAGTGATTGATTGATTGATTGATGGTGTTACCGCCAATCTGCGCCGGTGACGGGCCTGAAAAGACCATTAAGTTGACGGTGTTCCAACTGCCGTATTTAGAAGTATTGAGGCTGAGCCACAGACTGCCACAACTGAGTGCTCTTCCTGGCTGTCTGGCAAGCGGGTTCCCACCGGTCGCATTTAGATGTCACAGTTGTTCAGGCAATGTACTGCTGCATTGTGCTGATGGAGGGAGGACATCACTGGACCCAATGGACACTGGACAATGGCAGTAGCCGCAAAATAGATGTAAGTCACACACACACACACACACCCTACCCTTGACATATGCATCCCACTGCATCACACATGACACAACACACCACATACACACCATTATCCTTTACCATTCCACAACACTACATACATTGTCATACATCCATGACACAAAAAGCACACACTATTTTCACTGCACCCACACATGATACAACCATAACAACTACACACTCACCTACACAAACACATGCACGTACAACTACACATATTGTGACAATGACCGCCACACACATGCACCTCAATGATGCATGCAGCAAAACAACACAAAACACAAAACAACATACACAACAACATTGATGCCATATGTAAGTGGCACACATACTGAAACAGCCATATCACCCACAACATCTAATTCTGCCTCACCCAGCCAATCGCATTATACACATACATACACATACTGAGTCACACACACAACTCAATGCACAACATGACAGGTATGGGTACCCTTGCAATGTGCACACATAGACACAGTTGACAAGTGTGATTGTACTGTGTGTGTGCAAGCATTCATTTGGCAATGAATACTAGCACCATTATGACACTTGTTTATATGTTCGATATGTGTTGTATACCAGTGTGTCCCCACCCTGTGTCTGACCCACTCATGTCTCTGACATACACATGCCACAGAGATGAAAACAAATTACTGTGACATGTATATGTCAGTAGTAGTCCTGTGCTAATGTGTAGTGACCCCCCAAAGTGCACAGCCAATCAGGTTGCCTACCTTCACGTCCAGCAATGGGGGAGTTGTGTTTTCTCAGTGGTCCTGTGACAGTAGCAACAGAGGGTCCTGTCCAGTCTTGTCCAGCCAGAAATGGAAGTTGAACTGGGAGAAGAGGTGAGTTTTCACTCCTTCCCCCCAATCCGCCCACTCAGAAGTGGAGGTCGTGTCGCGTAGGCTCTCACTATCCTATTGAGACTACTGGATTTTGAGCGGCAGAATCACCTCCGGTGTGGGAGACTGAGTCTGACCCACTACAGGTGACACCTGTGAACCCAATCCGGGTTTTGCTCCGGCTAACTAGCAGTGCCTCATCTCCACCCAAAGGCAGGGATGATTGGGCAGGTGAGCGCCTGACATAATTGATTTCTCAGGGAAACCGTGGTCACTCAGGTCTCATCCATTTCTCTCAGTGATATTAGTCTCACATACACAATGACAAACAGAGGCAGTATATGTTTCAATAATGTTTTAATGAAGTGATTACATCTTAGATAGCAAAGCATGGGCTGCAATACCCAGGACGATACAGCATGACAAGATTAAAATAGTGACAAGAAGAGTACAGCATAGAAATAACGCTACCATATTGTCACTAGAATCAATAGACTTATTCCTACCAAGGCTATAATAAAGCACAGTGTGTTAAGCTCTAATTCTGCCCTTTAGGTTCCCCTGGGAAGACATCATCCCCCAAATCGGAGCAAAGGCCTGAAGTCTGCATAAGCAGCTTTAGCAAAGCGTTCAGCAATCAGCATACAGTTGTGGAATCTCCCTCTAACGTGTAAGGGAAAGGGAAGTGTTTTTATAATAAAACAGCTGATGTTCTGAGAAAATGTCCCTAAGTAAGGATATGTTTTTTTCTATGAATGTCAGAGACAAAATCACGTTCACCGGCAACCTATCTTACTGCAGTCTTGGAAGAAGCACAGAGTGAGCAAGAATGTCTTATTTGAGAACAGAGTGTTGGCCTAGGCAAAAACAGCTAGATAGAGAGAAATAAAACAAGACCGTAAAAGTGGCTATTGTAACAATAATAAAACAAAGCTGAATAAAATATATCTAGGTTAAAGTGCACAGCGGCAGGCATAATGGGGGTCGTTACAACCCTGGCGGACGGTGTTAAAGGTGCGGTAATACCGCAAACAGGCCGGCGGACCAAAAAAGGGAATCATGACCCTGGCGGAAACCGCCAATAAAGACAGCCACTTTAACACCCCGCCCGCCACGGCGGTACAGACAAGCAGCGCAGCGGGCACCGCCAACAGACAGGCGGTAGACAATGTACCCCCCATAGTATCACAACCCGCCAATCCGCCACCTTTTCCGGGGCGGATTCACCGTGGATAAAAATACGGCTGAAACAGTCCCTGCAATGGGAAAACGCTCACCTGAACAATTCCCACGAGGAAGGAGGACTCCATGGATCCGGAATTACAAATCCTACCGGCACTTGTATTCCTACTCATCTACGAAGAGCAACGCCGGCGCCGGTGAAGACAACGGTGAGTACTGCACCTACGACATAGGGGAGGGGGGAGGCAAAAGTCATGGGGACACACACGAAACACCCCCAGCCCCACCCCCACCCTCACCCACTACAACACACACACCAATGCATTCACAAACATCACAGTAACAACCCACAACCCCCCGGAAGAATGCAAACACAAAACGAAATCTGTTCAAACATTGTAATGTTTCAATATACATGTCTCAAATATGTACAGAAATATGATAAAATCATTCAAAAGTATATACATTACGAGAAGTAGTGCAGATATGCACATATCAATGTCCGTGCACCACTAGTCCAAAAATGCATGGGCGAGGCCCACACAAGATACCTGTCCACAAACGGAGAGAACACTGCTGGGGCATCAGAGAGAAATACAACAGGCACCTCAGGGGGAGGGGAAGGGGGGGCACCTCAGCCGGATGAGTGCAAAGCCAGATCCACGACGGGGCTCCATGCCCATTGATGTATCCTGGGGAGTGCAAAGCCGCAGTCTCACAAGTCTCTACAGTGGATGGTTTGCCAACTGTACCATCCTGGGGAGTGCAAAGCCACAGTCTCTCAAGTAGATAACAGCCACCACTGGTTCTGGAGGGGGACTGGTGCCCAGACTGGATTAGTCTCCCCCTGACAGTTCCTGTCCCGTCACTGTACCAGCTGCACATGGGATAACGATGCTTGATGTGGCGTTCTTTTCCTTCTTCAGTGGTGCATGCCCTGTTCAGCGGTGCTTTGCCATGGCGGTCTCTGGACTGTTCAGCGGTGCTTTGCCATGGCGGTCTCTGGACTGTTCAGCGGTGCTTTGCCATGGCGGTCTCTGGACTGTTCAGCGGTGCTTTGCCATGGCGGTTCAGGACTGTTCAGCGGTGCTTTGCCATGGCGGTCTCTGGACTGTTCAGCAGTGCTTTGCCATGGCGGTCTCTGGACTGTTCAGCGGTGCTTTGCCATGGCGGTCTCTGGACTATTCAGCGGTGCTTTGCCATGGCGGTTCAGGACTGTTCAGCGGTGCTTTGCCATGGCGGTCTCTGGACTGTTCAGCGGTGCTTTGCCATGGCGGTCTCTGGACTGTTCAGCGGTGCTTTGCCATGGCGGTCTCTGGACTGTTCAGCGGTGCTTTGCCATGGCGGTTCAGGACTGTTCAGCGGTGCTTTGCCATGGCGGTCTCTGGACTGTTCAGCGGTGCTTTGCCATGGCGGTCTCTGGACTGTTCAGCAGTGCTTTGCCATGGCGGTTCATGACTGTTCAGCGGTGCTTTGCCATGGCGGTCTCTGGACTGTTCAACAGTGCTTTGCCATGGCGGTTCAGGACTGTTCAGCGGTGCTTTGCCATGGCGGTCTTTGGACTGTTCAGCAGTGCTTTGCCATGGCGGTCTCTGGACTGTTCAGCGGTGCTTAGCCATGGCGGGCTCTGGACTGGGCATTGGTGTGTGGCATGACGTTCTCTGGACTGGACATTGGTGTGTGGCATGACGGTCCCTCATTGCCCAGTGGGGCTGTGGCTGCCGGGGCCCTCCTGGGCACTGACTCTGGCGGTGGTCTCCTGACCTGTGATGATACTTGGGCCCTCCTGGGCAATGACTCCGGCGGTGGCGGTGGTCTCCTGACCAGTGACGATACTTGGGCCCTCCTGGGCACTGAGTCTGGCGGTGGTCTCCTGACCAGTGACGATACTTGGGCCCTCCTGGGCACTGACTCCGGCGGTGGCGGTGGTCTCCTGACTAGTGACGATACTTGGGCCCTCTTGGGTATTGACTCTGGCGGTGGTCTCCTGACCAGTGACAATACTTGGGCCCTCTGGGCACTGACTCTGGCGGTGGTCTCCTGACCTGTGACGATACTTGGGCCCTCCTGGGAAATGACTCCGGCGGTGGCGGTGGCGGTGGTCTCCTGACCTGTGACGATACTTGGGCCCTCCTGGACACTGACTCTGGCGGTGGCGGTGGTCTCCGGACCAGTGACGACGGTGCTGGCGGTGGCGTCCCGGCCGCCGGGAAGGATGCCGCCCTCTCCGCCGTGATGCTCACACCAGGCTGTGCAGACTTCTTCTGGCCCTTCCCCACCTTTGGAGGAGTCACAGCTGACTCTGCTATCCCCCTGGGACCCCTGTGAGTTGTTTTGCCTCCAGGAGTCTTCACACGGTCCCGTTGGCCACTTTCCAATTTCAGAGCCTTTATAGGGGTGGACTGGCAGTGCGTTGGCTCCGTGTCACACTGCCTGCCCTGGTGGCCGGTGCACTCCACACACCTTGAGCAAGCACCACTGGTACAGGAGGATTTTTGGCTGAGGCGCTACGACGGGACTGATGAAGTGGAGGGGGGGGGTGGGGCCAAAAAGGTAAACTTTACAGAGGGACAGTTTCGGACGAACACTGGGATGGGTAGCTGGAGGGGGTCTGGGAGTGGAGGAAGAGGAGGTGGTTGTAGGAGGTGTCACTTTAGGTGTTTTGGGTGCAGGTGCAGGTACTGGAGGCTGTCGTGAGGTGGATGGCTGTTGGGTGGGTGTGTGCCTGCGTTTGTGTACTTTGGGAGGGGGAGTCACAGACACACTGGGAGAGGACACAGGGGACGTGTAAATGGCAGTGGAGGTGGTGAGTGCAGGTGAGCGGGGTGTGGTGCTGGGTGTTCTGGTGCGAGTCCTGGTGCCTGTAGATGTAGTGCATGCAGGTGAGAGTGTAGACGAGACTGGGAGGGAGGAGGGAGACGAATAGGAGGGGGACACAGTGGAGGCAGTGGATGTTGCTGTGTCTGCATGTGGGTGATGCTCGTGTGTGTGCCTGTGGGTTGTGTGGTGCCTATGTTTCCCTGAGCTACTTTTGTGTGTTGAGGTGTGTGCATGCTGGTCTGACGGTGTACTTGGAATAGGCTGGGGTACAGGAGATTGGGTCTGTGTGGAGGAGGTTGGAGGGGGGAGGCTAGACACAGGGACAATGGCTGCCATCAGTGCTGAGGCCAGAGATTGCAGGGTTCTCTGAAGGACAGCCTGACCAGAATGAATGCCCTCCAGGAATGCATTACCGTGTTGCAACTCCCTTTCTACACCCTGGATGGCATTCACAATGGTAGACTGCCCAACAGTGAAGGACCTGAGGAGGTCAATGGCCTCCTCACTGAGGGCAGCAGGGGTGACTGGGGCAGGGCCTGAGGTGCCTGGGGCGAAGGTGATGCCCACCCTCCTGGGTGAGCGGGCATGGGGCGAACGCTGAGGGGCTGCTGGGAGGGCGGTGCTGGTAGGGGAGGTGGCGGCTGTACCTATAGAAGTGGGGGGCACAGATGGTGGCGCCACCCCAAGGGAGCTCCCATCGGCAGACGAGTCCGTGTCGCTGGTTGGTGATCCGGTGGCCGACGTGAAGCTCCCCTCGCCCTCCGTCCCACTGGTGCATTCTGAGTCCGTGGTGTGGCCCTCCATGGCCATGTGGGATGCAGCTCCCTCGTGCTCCGGTGCCACTGTCCCTCCGTCAGATGATGCTGATGCACAAAAGAACAGGGAGACCACAAAAGTGGGGTGGGAAGACAGAAGAAAGACAGGTTGAGTGCATGGCATACCGCTACCGTTGGCGGACAATACAGACACAGCAGCCCCCTGCACTACGCCGTGCTCCTGGCCTCTACAGATGCAATTTCTGGGATCTGGCCTACATGGCTTTGGTGGACTTCTGCACACATGGATGCCACAGGGGCATGTATACCTGTACTAGGCACTCTACTGCGGTGGGGTAGAGTGCCACATGGCCTGCATTACGGAGGGGCCTAGCCTACGTATTTCTGCCTGGCCTAGGTACATCCACAGGCCTCCTCCCCCACCCAGACCCCTCCACTGCACGCAAAGTCCGCAGAATGAGAGTGTACTCACCCCCTTGTGTCTGCTGTGATGCCCTAAAGCGCCCATCCAACTCCGGGTAGGCCACCGCCAGGATCCGGGACATCAGGGGGGCCTTGGTGCCACGGGCACCCGTCCCACGTTGGGAGGCCATCCCCAGCTGAGCCTCTGCCGTCTTCTTGCTCCAGCGGCGAATGTCCTCCCATCTTTTCCAGCAGTGGGTGCCCCGTCTCTGGTGGACCCCCAGGGTCCGGACTTCCTTGGCGATGGCACGCCAAATATCCTTCTTCTGGTGGGCGCTGACCTACATGACATGCACAAGGGAAGAAGAGGAGTCATTACCAACTGCACCGTCGATGTGAGTGTCCCCCCTCCCTACCCTAGCCATGTGGCACATTCATTCACATGCATTAATGTTCCCTGAACTCTGCCCCCTTCCCTCTTACAACCAGCCCTCTCCACCCAGGCCTAGCCCATACAACGTGCTACCTGTGTACTAACCAGTTGGTCTGGAGGACCGTAGAGTAGCGTGTACTGGGGGAGGACCCCGTCTACTAGTTTCTCCAACTCCTGAGCAGTGAAGGCAGGGGCCCTTTCCCCAGACGCAGCAGCCATCGTCGCTTCCAGACCGAGGTCACAGCAGCACGTGCAGTGTAGGTCCTCTCCTGTCGAAGATCAGGTATCTAGTGATTGAACAAATAGAAAATGGCGGTGACGTCCGGGGCGGTGACGTCCGCGGCGGTGCGTATCATCACCGGCGGCGCACTTGTTCATTGGCTAATGGGACCCATAGGGTCCAATGTTAACCAATGCAGCATTGAGCCGCGATCTACGACCGCCTACCGCGACGGTGTGCAATGGCAAAGCAGTTACTCCACAATCCCATTGTCCCAGTTTGGAGGTCAGGCAGCCGCCATTTCAGGGGCCCACATGGCTTCATTTACTTCTGCGTCACACATAGCTAGGCCTACACTCAACACACATACAGGAAGGGTTTTGTGTTTGGTGTCGTGTTTTGTGTAACTGTGGGTACATACCTGGTAAATAGTTGACTCTGTGGTCGCTGTTGTCCTTCCTAGGCACCGCCATTTGGGACAATTGAGAAGATGGCGGAATCCTCCCGTGTACCGACCGCTGGTGGACCTGTTGACAATGGAGGAGCGACATTTAATCGTCACCTACAGGTTTGACCGTGCCACTATCCAGGAACTATGTACCCAGTTGGAGCCAGACCTGATTTCACCAATCCGCCATCCCACTGGAATCCCCCCTGATGTGCAGGTACTGTCAGTGCTCCATTTCCTTGCAGGTGGCTCTTTTCAGACAAGAGTGACCATAGCATCAGGGATGTCCCAGCCTATGTTTTCCAACGTTTTGTCCAGAGTGTTGTCTTCCCTGCTGAAACACGTAAGGAGATACATCATTTTCCCTGAGGTGGAAGATTTGGCTACAGTGAAAGGTGACTTCCATGCCCTTGGACATATCCCCAACATCATAGGTGCTATTGATGGGACCCATGTAGCTCTGGTCCCCTCCCACAGGAGTGAACAGGTGTACAGGAACCGGAAGAGTTATCATTCCATGAATGTACAGATGGTATGTTTGGCAGACCAGTACATCTCCCAGGTAAATGCTATGTTCCCTGGCTCAGTGCATGACGCATACATCCTGCGCAATAGCAGCATCCCTGATATGATGGGTCAACTCCAGAGGCACCGTGTGTGGCTATTAGGGGACTCTGGTTACCCCAACCTGTCCTGGCTATTGAGGAATCCCAGGACCAGGGCAGAGGAACTCTACAAGGAGGCCCATGGGCGGACTAGGAGGGTGATCGAACGCACATTCGGCCTCCTGAAGGCCAAGTTCATGTGCCTCCATATGACAGGTGGTTCCCTATTCTACTCACCGAAGAAGCTGTGCCAGATCATCATCGCCTGCTCGATGCTTCACAATCTTGCTTTGCGACGCCCGGTGCCTTTTCTGCAGGAAGATGGTCCAGATGGCAGCTGTGGAGCCTGTGGACAGTGATGAGGAGGAAGCTGAAGAAGAAGACAACGACAACAGGGAGTCAGTCATACAGCAATATTTTCCAGTGACACACAGGTGAGAACATTTTCATTTTTACCATTACATTCACTGTCACACGTCTTCCTCTATCCTGTGTGTAATTTCATAGGATTATTTGGTAACTGAGTTGTTCCTTTACATTACGGTTTCACAGGTGTGCTTACCAACGTGTGTCATCTGCATACATCCTTCAAGGACTTGTGATGTGTGACATAGGTGTGTTGCCTTTACAACTAGAAACGCATTTTGACACTGTCATTGATAATACAATTTACCAAATCATAGACTGACTCAACATTGTTTTGTAGTTCAAGGGTGTTTATTGAAGTGCTCAAAATTGGAGGGGGGTTGTAAAATGGTGATGGTGGAGGAATGTCCCTGGCAGAGTCCAGTCTATTAGTCTAACAGGTGCACTGGCCATATGGGCAAAGGAAGTGGAGCTGGGGCAGTTTAAGTATGGACAGGGTGACAAAGTGGGACAGTGGGAGGACAATCAGGGTGGTCTCATTTCTTGGTGGGGGTCTTGCCATCTTGCTCTGTCCTGTTCCTGGATCTCAGGGACCGCTTGCGTGGTGGTTGTCCGTCTGCAGGGGGTGGGGTGCTGGTGTGGTGGTCCTGTGGCGGGGCGTCCTGTCCACTAGCGCCGGCGGAGGTGGTGGGCAGTTCATCGTCCATGCTAGTGTCAGGGGCCCCTTGGAGTGCCACGGTGTCCCTCAAGGTCTGCTGTATGTCCTTCAGCACCCCTACGATGGTGCCCAAGGCGGAGCTGATGGACTTGAGTTCCTCCCTGAAGCCCAAATACTGTTCCTCCTGCAGGCGCTGGGTCTCCTGAAACTTGACCAGGACCGTTGCCATCGTCTCCTGGGAGTGGTGGTATGCTCCAATGATGGAGGAGAGGGCCTCATGGAGAATGGGTTCCCTTGGCCTGTCCGCCCCCTGTCGCACAGCAGCCCTCCCAGTTCCCCTGTGTTCCTGGGCCTCCGTCCCCTGGACCGTGTGCCCACTTCCACTGCCCCCAGGTCCCTGTTGTGGTTGGGGTGGTGGGTTATCCTGGGTTCCCTGTAGTGGTGGACACACCGCTGATTGACGTGTCCTGGGTACGGTGGTATGGGCCCGCTGGGTGGGTGCTGTGCTGGTGTTACCAGAGGGTGGAAAGTCAGTGTTGGGCTGTGCCTGTGAAAGGGGAACCGACTGTCCCGAGGCCCACGATGGTCCGGGCTGGTCATCAGGATCCAGTAGGGCAGGGCTGCTATCGTCACTGTGGGCCTCTTCTGTTGGTGGAGTGGAGTTGTCTGGACCCTCCGGGGTGGTGACGGTCCTTCGTGATCCTGCAGGGGCATAAGAGCATGATTATTGCATGTGTGTGTGTCATGGTGTGCAATGGGTGGGTGAGCGTGTACCCCAGTGCAAGCATTTCTGTGTGGGGGCTTGTGTGATGATGGTTAGAGGTTGTTATGGGTATGTGCAGTGAGCATGCTTTAGTGATGGGTGTCCATGCTTAGTTGTGTCATGCAGGGCTTGGTGTTGGGATGTGTGGTTTGTGTTATTAGTACATTAGTGAGGAGTTTGGGTGAAAGGGGAGGGTGTGAGGGTGGGGGTGTGTGATAGCATGCAGGTTGGGTGGGGGATATGATAGTTACGAATTGACTTACCAGTGTCCATTCCTCCACCGACTCCTCCGAGGCCCTCTGGATGCATGATGGTCAAGACTTGCTCCTCCCATGTTGTTAGTTGTGGGGGAGGAGGTGGGGGTCTGCCGCCAGTCCGCTGTACTGCGATGTTGTGCCTGGAGACTGCTGAACGCACCTTCCCCCGTAGGTCGTTCCACCTCTTCCTGATGTCCTCCCGATTTCTTGGATGCTGTCCCACAGCGTTGACCCTGTCCACGATTCTTCGCCATAGCTCCATCTTCCTGGCTATGGATGTGTGCTGCACCTGTGAGCCAAATAGCTGTGGCTCTACCCGTAGGATTTCCTCCACCATGACCCTGAGCTCCTCCTCGGAAAAGCGGGGGTGTCTTTGGCGTGACATAGGGTGGTGTGTGTGATGTGTGGGGCGGTGTGAGTGTTGATGTGTGTGGTGATGTGTAGTGGTGTGTGGTGTTTTGTGCGTGGATGTTGTGTGGGTGATGGTGTTGTGTGCCTCTGTGTGGTGGGATTGTCTATTCTGTGCTGTCTCTCTGGCCTTCATGAATAAATTGTGGTCGTAGGGGTTTGTGGGTGATGTGGGTTTGTGTTTTTTATAGTGTTGGGTGTGTGGGAGTGGTGTTTGTATGTGTATCAGGTGTGTGTATTTGGAATTGTCCAATGTGTCGGTGTTTTGGAGATGTGTGTGTATTTTGAGCTCGGCGGTGTGTACCGCCAATGGAATACCACGGTTGAAAGACCGCCGCGTGGATTCGTGGGTCGTAATAGCATGGGCATGTTTCTGTTGGCGTGGAGGTGGAGGTTTTGTTTTCGCCAGTTTATCACTGACCTTTGGTGTGGCGGACTTGTGTGGGTATCTGAATTTCGGCGGGTTCCGAGATGTGGGTCATAATAGCTGTGGCGGAATTCCGTGGCCGCGGCGGTGTATTGGCGGTCTTCTGCACGGTGGTAAGCGGCTTTTACCGCCAATGTTGTAATGACCCCCAATATGTTAAAATAATGTGCATGGAGCTATAACTAAAATGGCTACACAACAGTCGGACCACCACTTTTTGCTTGGTGGTAAGGCACATCCAAATCTGCTCGGGGGGAAGTGTGGCTGGAGTCCCTCCTTCAGCCACACTTTTCAATGGTGCCATTGCGGTGGATGGGAAGCCTTGGTAGAGTCGGCGGGACTCAGGCAGATTGAAGTCTATGGGGTGGCCAACATCTAAATCTGTCAGGTGGACTGTCATGGTGACGGATGGGTTTTAGATTGAAAACCAACAGTGGGGCAGTTACCGCCAAGATCAAAATCAGGCCCTTCGTCTTTGTATTTGCTACTTTGAATCACTTTGAATTATACTGACCAATGCATTTTCATGATAATCATTGATTTGTGACTAATTTAAATGATTTGAGCTTTTAACTTTACTATTTTCACATTAAACTTTCATAGTGTGCAAATTGACTCTGTCATTCTTGTGGGGCCTAATATGCTTCGCTATCATTGATGAATTGCTGATTTGTTGATGTTAAACCTCAGCCCAGGAATATAGGTCCACCAGCTTGAGTGCAGTTTGCACTGCAGAACAACAATTTTCATGGTGCAAATCCCATTCCCGCTGCAACACTAATATCTTTTGTTGTATCAGTGAAAAGCTCAACCTTGTCTAAAATAAGCGAACATATTTTGATATTTATAACGCCTTCACAACTAAAAATAAAGTGAGACATGCTCTTAAAATCTGACTTGTGATGCCATTGGCCACTAGCTAAGCACTTGCTGCTCAGCTTTAAACAAATGGGAATGTGTAGTTTAAGGCACATATGATATACTGCATCAAATAAGGTTAAAAGGATCTACTCATGTAAAAATACACTCTGCCTTTGTGGCCTTATGTTTTCTACACTGGACAGCAAGATATTGGCAAATAAAGGTTGCAAAATGTAATCCCTCACCATCCTAGCATATGTAGAAAAGAAAGTTAAGTAAACTATTTTTCACTGAAAGTAGAACCTGCCAGGAATTTCTCAGTTGACTGAGGGGACTTTGTCATTCCTCCTAGATAGGGGACTCTTTCCCCCTCCTCAATAGTGGATTGGATGTGTGGGATTCCACATCACTGTCATGCCTGCCTCATGCACAGGAAAAGGCATGCCTGGTCTTGAACAAAACGTGCCCTATCACCACTGTCAACCTAAGACAGAATCAGTTTTATTGCTAGTGGTAACAGTATGTGGAATTTTGCATTACAAAATTCCAGTGCAAATGCTGTTCTACCCTTCCATCTGCCAGAGTTCACTGCAGAGACATTCCCACTGGCAGGATTCAACCAAAGTGACCACTTATCTTTTATAATGGTATGGTGTATAATGATACAGGTGGATTAGCCATTGCATAATGTGGGTTTTTGTTTTCTCTTTATTTTTTTCAATGGTATTGTAGGTGTCCTTCTTTACTGCAACTCCCTCTAATGAAGAACCCATAACAGTCAGACCAGGTTTGTTGAAGGCATTGTAAATTGCCTCCGCACTATGCTAAACTATGCTATGCAGCTTTCGTCAGTGGATTGCAGTCCTACACTTCTCTCTCTTATTAAAGCATCAGAAAACCTTACAACACTATTTTATTATAAATTCAATCCTTAACATGCCCTTAAACAACAATGAGCAGCATCTAACATGCCTCAATTCCCTTTCTTTTTGCTTACACTGAAATGATAACAGTAACATTAATTGATTGAATATGGCAATTACATCTCAAGCACTGGGTGCAGTTATTATCACAAACAGGGTTTATGACAGCAGTGGCTCCAAAAGTTTACATTATATATTTATATTATACAGTGGTGTGGTTGTACTTAGGTCAGAGCATTTTTTTGTTTTGCTAAAAACTTTAGCACAATTTGATGATCTTTAAGAACCTTTCCAAAAAATGTTCATCCACCTCAGCTCCTTCCTGGAAAGTTTCGGATTGATCTGTCAAGCAGGGGCCAGAAAAAAGGTTCATAAATAATGTAATTTAGATGATATCAGTGATAGCATCCAGGGCGTCATTGAATATGTCATGAGTGATGTAATATGTAACATAAGCTGTATGTTTTCGGGGTGCAAGTTTTAGTTAGCTCAGTAAACTGTAACTGATGAGTTTCAGTGCTTTTTTGTTTTAAAACAGTATTTTTTACATCATTAAAAGGCCTAACTAAAATGTCACTTTAACCTTTGTTTATTTCAGTATATATACTATATAATATGAAGTGAACATCTTTCACTGAGGTGTTCCTTTGGCACAGTCCACTGTTCTGTAGGATGGGCTAATCCTGGATGCTGACCTTACTGTCTTGAAAGATATCAATTATGATCTGTACAGTTGCTGGGGGAGTTGTATCACTCGTTAGAATGACTGCTTGACATTTAGATTATATAGCTGAAACGTGAAGTCCAAAGGTGTTGCCTTTGCATTGTGTGCTATACAACACAACACAACCTGACTTTCTGCGGTGCACACAGTGAGCTACTTTGGGGTGTCTTCTCGTTTAACAGCAGCAAAAAAGCTTTGTATTCTGAAGCAACTATTTATTGAACATTTTGAAAATAAGAAGGATCTTGTCAGAGTTACCAGATCCTCGGGGTCTGTGCACGTTCCCAACACGTCCACCACTGACCAGCTCCAAGACTTTGATAGATAAATCACAGAGACTGAGAGAGTTCAAGAGGGGATGAGGGGATTAGGAAGGGAACAGCTGGGAAGGAGACCTGTAGTAAGAAAAATGTTAGAACACACAATATGAAAATGATATCTCCTGAAATCAATACTAGACGATGATTCTAAGCGTAGTCACTCTGAAAACATGAACAATCTAAGAGTTAAGTTTAAAATGACTAAGTTTCAAGATGGCCGGATACCTGTAAGGGAATCAAGATGAATTAAATGAAAACTTTCTTATTCAAGTACTTTCCTTTACATGAGAATCAGAAAAAACATTCTGACTAAATTTTAAACCAGTCATATAAATCCTGTTTTGAGAATGTATACTAGGACCATACAATATTGCATCTAGAAACTCTGGCCTTCTCTGTACTCTTAAAATGTTTCAACACAAATTTGCGCATATTGCAGATATATATATATATGTATAGTAAACACCATAAAAGGATTGTGCACCATGAATAACACAATATGGATTCAGGAAACAAATCACATAACTTGTCAACTCGAATATTACATAATAAATATCTTAGAATAGTGGCATACAATAAACAACATGAAATAAACTCGAGGAGAGAATCGTGCATCTTGCCGATTCGAGTGTCACCATGTAAAATACCAAGAAACGGTAGCACGCAATGAATATCAAAGTCAAATCATCATTAATCGAATCGCGCGTCTTGCCGATTCGTAAAACATGATGTAAATGTCAAGAAATAACAGCTCACAATAAATAACAAGATCAAAGTACAATGAAACGAATCGCGCTTCTTTTGCCGATTCTTAGGCCACCATGTAAATGTCAAGAAATGGTAGCACGCCATGAACAACAAAGTTAAATCCTCATGAAACGAGTTGCGCGTCTTGCCAATTCGTAAAACATCATGTAAATGTCAAGAAATAGTAGCGCGCAATGGACAACAATGTTTAAACACCATAAAACGAATTGCGCGTCTTGCCGATTCTTAAACCACCATGCCAATGTCAAGAAATGGTAGCACGCAATGAATAACAAAGTCAAACCTTTATGAAACAAATTGCGCGTCTTGCCTATTTGTAAACTACCATATAAATGTCAAGAAATGGTAGCGCGCAAGTAATCTGTTACTCATTTAAGAATTAAACCAAGAATATGAAAATTCTCAATAACGGTGTCGGAACAGTCCAACCACCATCTTACCGCCTGGAACAATGATCACCAATGAAGGATGAAGGGCAGAAGACTGGAAGATCCAAATAGGCCGCCGGGACAGGAGCTCAGGAAGAAGCTGCTGCTCTGCACTGGGACGTCTGAATAGTGAGCACTGGGAGTTGGGCTGGCTCTCTTTTATAGAGTCTTGGCCCAGCCCAGAACCACGCCCAGGCATGTTGCAGGGAAAGTCTTTGGAAGGCCCTGGAAAGGGGCCACACCCTAACACTCTCTGAAACCCTGCAGCAATACATTGCAAAGGAACAGTATTTGTAAGCATATTAAAAATAAGTTTTCAGGATTGAACTCTGCAATGCAAAAGGTTAAACCACAATATATCAGCACAATGCATAAATTACGTTGTTTTGAGAGTGCTGGGTTTTTGCATTTTTGTCACCAATAGTGCGCGTACTGCTCTGGTGTTGACAGTACTCCCCTCTCCCAGACGCGCTCTAGGGCCTGGTTTTCTTGGATTAAGACGATGAAAGCATCTCACAAGTACTGGAGCATGAACATCAGATGCGGAAACCCATGAGTTACTTTCAGGACCATAACCTTTCCATGAGATTAAGTACCATAGATTACGCCCTCTCAGTTTAGAATCCAACACTTTCTTGACTTCGTATTCTTCTTCCCCTTGTACTAGAACAGGAGCTGGACGAGGGTGGACCTTTTGGACTGCCTTTTTCAAGAGGGAAGTGTGGAACACTGGATGAATCCGTACGGATCTGGGCAATTGTAGTTTATAGGTCACCGGATTGATTTGCTGAAGGACAGTATAAGGACCTATGAATTTGGGGTTAAACATGTGCTTCTTCTTGAAGTCTATATGTTTTGTGGAAAGCCACACTTTGTCACCTGGTTGATATTGCGGTCCCTCACAATGTTTCTTGTCATAATGCCTTTTATATTTTTGTTTGGCTTTTTCTAAATGCTGTTGAATCAGTTTATGGGTTTGATGTAAATGCTGAATGGTTTCTGACACAGCTGGAGTAAGAGAACTTTCTTGAGGAATTGTGATGGGAAGGTGTCAGGATGATAGCCAAATAAACCAAAAAAGGGTGCAATGTCAATAGAAGTGTGGAATGAGTTATTGTAAGCTAACTCAGCTAACCAGAGCATAGATGTCCAAGAATGAAGTGCCTTTTCAGCGTAGGCACGTAGGTATTGTTTCAAAGTCTGATTTAGTCTCTCCGTTTGACCATCTGTTTGAGGATGGTGACTAGTAGATAGCGTAGATGTAACTTGGAGTGTTTTACACAATCTCTTCCAGAAATTGGAGGAAAATTGTGACCCCGATCGGGGAGGATAACCTTTGGCAGTCCATGATAACGAACCACTCTGTTCAGTAAAATAGTTGCCAATTCACTAGAAGTGGGCAATTTTTTACAGGCGATGAACTGTCCATATTTTGTGAGACTATTTACTACCACCAGAATTACTGAATGCTGTTGAACCACTGGCAGACCGGTAATAAAGTCTAAAGAAATGTGCTCCCATGGACGACTTGGGGTTGGAAGTGGATGCAACAATCCTTTTGCTTTTGAATGACTTGTTTTAATGCGAGCACAAACTTCACAGTTGTTTACCATTGCTTTTAGATCTTTTGTTAGGGTAGGCCACCAAAAATAGCGTTGGATCAGTTCAAGAGTTTTAGGAGTACCTGGGTGACCTGCCGTAGGTATAACTTGCAACCAATGAAACACTACCTTGCGAAGTTTGGTAGTGGGTACGAACAAACGAGCGTCATGAAAGGGTAAACCTTGCTTGACTGACCTTTTGGGATCTGCTTGGGCCCATGTTTGCCATTTTTCAACAGTGAAAGAGTTGCGAATTTCTTCAAAGAAATCTTCAGTTTTTATGATACATAGAACCTTGTCAGGAGCAATGATAGCTCTGGAGGCTTGAAATGCAGGCAACGTGGTAGACTCTTGACGGGACAAGGCGTCAGCCTTGCGATTATCTTTACCAGGCCGGAAGGTTACTACAAAATCAAATTCGGCAAAAAAAAGCATCCAGCGTAATTGCAGAGGGGTCAAAAGTCTGGCGGAACTCATGAATTGAAGATTACGATGATCAGTATATACTGTGACAGTGTATTTGGCACCCAACAAATGATGTCTCCATTCTTTAAAGGCGTCACGAATCACCGGAAGCTCTTTTTCAGCAATTACATAGTTCTGTTCGGCTTCGTTCAACTTCCGAGACATATAAGCTACAGGATGAAGTTGACCAGTGTCTTTATTTCGTTGTGATAAGACAGCTCCTATTGCTACATCTGAAGCATCAGCTTCCACTATGAAAGGTTGATTCGCATCAGGATGAGTCAAGACTGGGGCAGTGGAGAAAGCTTTCTTCAAAGTCGAGAAGGCTTGATCAGCTTCTGGGGACCATACAAACTTTTCTTTCTTTCTTAGTAGCTTAGTGATTGGAGCCACTGTCTGGGAGAAATGATTTATGAACCTCCGGTAAAAATTTGCAAACCCCAGGAAACATTGTACATCACGAACAGTCTTTGGGGTGGGCCAATCAGATACAGCTTTTACTTTCTTTTCTGCCATCACCATACCTTGAGGGGTAAGATTAACCCCTAAAAACTCAACTGTGGTAACATGAAACTCACACTTTGTTAGTTTGCAATATAAATGGTGTTTTCGAAGGGCTGCAAGACTTTTCTTGACATGTTGGACATGTTCGTTTTCATTGTCTGAGTAGATCAATATGTCATCGATGTAGACTATGGCAAATATGTCGAGGTACTCTCTAAGAACGTCATTCAAGAAAAATTTAAATACTGCTGGAGCATTACGCAGACCAAAAGGCATGACGGTGTATTCAAAAAGGCCATATCTTGTCTTGAAAGCTGTTTTCCTTTCGTCACCCTCTCTCATTCTGACCAAATGATAAGCACCTTGAAGGTCAAGCTTCGTGTAGATTTTTGCTCTCTTTACTTGTTCCAATAAGACCGGAATTAGGGGTAAAGGATATTTATTCTTGATGGTGACTTTGTTGAAACCCCTATAGTCGATGAAAGTTCGAAGTTCTCCATTAGCTTTTGAAACAGAAAACAAAGGCGTAGCTGCAGGAGAATAGGGGGCGAATGAAGCCATTCTCCAAAAAGTGATCTAGGTATTTTCGTAAATGTTGATTTTCATGTTCTGACAGGGCATACACACGACAGTTGGGAAGTATCGCACCTGGGGCTAGATCAATTTGACAGTCATAAGATCTATGAGGAGGTAGAGTCTCTGCTCCTTTCTCATCAAATACATCTTTGTAAGATGAATACTGTTTGGGCAGCTGAATTTCTTTCTCCGTGGCAGTAGCTATGTAAGAGTTGCAAACTTTTGGTACTTGAATCTTTTGGAGACATTGTTTGTTACATAGCACAGATGAGAACACGATTTTTCGTTCTGCCCAATTGATCTCCGGATTGTGATGAGTTAACCATGGCAAGCCGAGGATAATCCCATATTGGGGAGCATGGATCACGTCAGGGATGATTTTCTCTTTATGTTTCTTTCTTTGATTCTTATCTTCACAAATCATCGACAAGGGGATAGTCTGAAGAGTTACCGGACCTCCAGTCAAGAGTTTTCCATCGACTGCCTGGATGATTTCTGGGGTCTCCTTTTCAATACATGGGATCCCCCATGCACGAACCAATTGGACATCAACAAAGTTCCCAGTAGCCCCAGAATCGACTAGAGCTTTTTGAAATAGATCTTTTTCTTGTCCTGAACTCTTATTTCCAGTTTAAGATGTCTAGATTGTGAAGGGTCCACAGTGACACCCAAGAGCAACCCTTCTCTGCATCTTGGGTGTTTTAGTTTTCCAACTCGACTGGTGCATTGGCTGCGACCTTCTGAACTGGACCTTGCTTGTTCTTTGGTTTGATTGGACAATCTTTGGCAAAATTACCTTTTCGCCCACAATAAAGACATTGTCCATTTTTTCTGCGTAGGTCCTTTTCATCTTTGGTCAAAGGTCTTCTGATGGTTTCAATTTCCATCGGTTCCGGCGTTCTTTCTTTCGGAGTTCTTGAGTCTCTGTTATCATGAACGCGCCATGAATATTTTTAAATCTTTTTGCACATTCCTTTACGTTCTGCTAAACGATGATCAAGTCTCAAGACAAGATTTATTAATTCTTGACAGTCTGTAGCTTGTGGGTCGATTTGCGCTAAGATATCTTTTAGTTCCTCTTTGAGTCCCTTGTAAAACAAGACCGCTTGTTTTTCTTCAGGCCAGGATGTCTCGGCAACCAGCCGGTTAAAGTTGGCTAAATACGACACTAGGTCTTGATTCCCTTGGCGTAAATCTAATAATTCACGATCTGCTGACTGTGTTACAGTTCTACGATCAAAAACTCTCTCAATTTCACGAACAACATTTCTCCAGTTGTACAAAAAGGGACTATTTTTACACACAAGAGGAATTGTCTAAGTAGCTGCATCCCAGACAGATATGATAACAAGAAAGCTACTTTGGACTGGGCATCGGGGAAAGTATTTGGTCTGCAGGTGAAGTGTAGTTCCACTTGAACCAGGAAAGATTGCGCCTTCAAAGGGTCACCTGAGAAACGTTCTGGGGGAGCTAAAGGAATTGCAGAAGGAACATTTAGGGAAATCGGATTACTTCCAGAAGCCTGAGAAGAAGTACCTGGCCAAGACACAACTGTGGGATTTTGTTCCTTCTTCTCTACCTTATCTTGAAACTGACTCACTCTCTCTGCTAAGCTAGTTGTCAATTCATTGGATGATACCACCTCTGCTTGGAGCTGGGTGATAGCCTTGACTAACTCGTCTAGCGTGGCCATGCTGAGAACATACACAAGCCAGGAGGATAAAAATTTGTGGGCTCACTATTCTGTCAGAGTCACCAGATCTGTCTGTGCACGTTCCCAACACGTCCACCACTGAACAGCTCCAAGACTCTGATAGATAAATCACAGAGACTAAGAGAGTTCAAGAGGGGAAGAGGGGATTAGGAAGGGAACAGCTGGGAAGGAGACCTGTAGTAAGAAAAAGGTTAGAACACACGATATGAAAATGATATCTCCTGAAATCAATACTAGACTATGATTCTAAGCCTAGTCACTCTGAAAACATGAACAATCTAAGAGTTAAGTTTAAAATGACTAAGGGCCTCATTCTGACCCTGGCGGTCATAGGGCCGGCTGAAGCACCGCCAACAGGATGGCGGTGCTTCATTTTGGATTCCGACCGCGGCTGTGAAGCCGCAGTCGCCCAGCCGGGTCCAGCGGTTTTCCGCCGGATTTCCCCCGGCTGGGGGAATCCTCCATGGCGGCGCTTCTTGCAGCGCCGCCATGGGGATTCCGACCCCCTTCCCGCCATCCTGTTCCTGGCGGTTTTTACCGCCAGGAACAGGATGGCGGGAAAGGGTGTCGTGGGGGCACCTGGGGGCCCCTGCACTGCCCATGCTGCTGGCATGGGCAGTGCAGGGGCCCCCTAACAGGGCCCCATAATGATTTTCACTGTCTGCATTGCAGACAGTGAAAATCGCGACGGGTGCAACTGCACCCGTCGCACCCCTGGAACGCCGCCGGCTCCATCCGGAGCCGGCTTCATTGTTGCACGGCCTTTCCCGCTGGGCCGGCGGGCGCTCCTTTGGTGGGCGCCCGCCGGCCCAGCGGGAAAGCCAGAATGGCCTCCGCGGTCTATTGACCGCGGAGCGACAAATGCCCGCCCGCCAATGTCGGAATGATGGCCTAAGTTTCAAGATGGCTGGATACCTGTAAGGGAATCAACATGAATTAAATGAAAACTTTCTTATTCAAGTACTTTCCTTTACATGAGAATCAGAAAAAACATTCTGACTAAATTTAAAACCAGTCATATAAATCCTGTTTTGAGAATGTATACTAGGACCATACAATATTGCATCTAGAAACTCTGGCTTTCTGTGTACTCTTAAAATGTTTCAACACAAATTGAGCATATTGCAGATATCTATATATGTATAGTAAACACCATAAAAGGATAGTGCACCATGAATAACACAATATGGATTCAGGAAACAAATCACATAACTTGTCAACTCGAATATTACATAATAAATATCATAGAATAATGGCATACAATAAACAACATGAAATAAACTCGAGGAGAGAATCGTGCGTCTTGCCGATTCGAGTGTCACCATGTAAAATACCAAGAAATGGTAGCACGCAATGAATATCAAAGTGAAATCATCATTAATCGAATCGCGCGTCTTGCTGATTCATAAAACACAATGTAAATGTCAAGAAATAACAGCTCCCAATAAATAACAAGATCAAAGTACAATGAAACGAATCGTGCTTCTTTTGCCGATTCTTAAGCCACCATGTAAATGTCAAGAAATGGTAGCGCGCCATGAACAACAAAGTTAAATCCTCATGAAACGAGTTGCGCATCTTGCCAATTCGTAAAACATCATGTAAATGTCAAGAAATAGTAACGCGCAATGGACAACAATGTTTAAACACCATGAAACGAATTGCGCGTCTTGCCGATTCTTAAACCACCATGCCAATGTCAAGAAATGGTAGCACGCAATGAATAACAAAGTCAAACCTTTATGAAACAAATCGCGCGTCTTGCCTATTTGTAAACTACCATATAAATGTCAAGAAATGGTAGCGCGCAAGTTACTCATTTAAGAATTAAACCAAGAATATGAAAATTCTCAATAACGGTGTCGGAACAGTCCAACCACCGCCTTACCGCCTGGAACAATGATCACCAATGAAGGATGAAGGGCAGAAGACTGGAAGATCCAAATAGGCCGCAGGGACAGGAGCTCAGGAAGAAGCTGCTGCTCTGCAACGGGACCTCTGAATAGTGAGCACTGGGAGTTGGGCTGGCTCTCTTTCATAGAGTCTTGGCCCAGCCCAGAACCACGCCCAGGCATGTTGCAGGGAAAGTCTCTGGAAGGCCCTAAAGGGGCCACACCCTAACACACTCTGAAAACCTGCAGCAATACATTACAAAAGGAACAGTATTTGTAAGCATATTAAAAATAAGTTTTCAGGATTGAACTCTGCAATGCAAAAGGTTAAACCACAACATATCAGCACAATGCATAAATTACGTTGTTTTGAGAGTGCTGGCTTTTTGCATTTTTGTCGCCAATAGAGCGCGTACTGCTCTGGTGTTGACAGTACTCCCCTCTCCCAGACGCGCTCTAGGGCCTGGTTTGCTTGGATTAAGATGATGAAAGCGTCTCACAAGTACTGGAGCATGAACATCAGATGCGGAAACCCATGAGTTACTTTCAGGACCATAACCTTTCCATGAGATTAAGTACCATAGATTACGCCCTCTCAGTTTAGAATCCAACACTTTCTTGACTTCGTATTCTTCTTCCCCTTGTACTAGAACAGGAGCTGGATGAGGGTGGACCTTTTGGACTGCCTTTTTCAAGAGGGAAGTGTGGAACACTGGATGAATCCGTAAGGATCTGGGCAATTGTAGTTTATAGGTCATCGGATTGAGTTGCTGAAGGACAGTATAAGGACCTATGAATTTGGGGTTAAACATGTGCTTCTTCTTAAAGTCTATGGTGGTCATTCCAACCTCAGCGGTAAAAGGCGCTTACCGCCGTTCAGAAGACCGCCATAACACCGCTGCGGCCGCGGTAAACTGCCACGGCCATTCTGACCCACAACAGGGAAACCGCCAAAATACAGACATCCACAAAAGTCCGCCACACCAAAGGCCAGCGGGAAACTGGCGATGACCAAACCTCCACCGTCACGCCAACAGAAATACGCCCACACTATCATGACCCTCGAATCCACGCGGCGGTCTTTTAACCGCGGTATTCCATTGGCAGTACACACCGCCGCGGTCAAAATACACACACTTACAAAAAACAACCACATTGGACAATTCAAAATGCACACACCTGAGACACATACACACACCACTCCCACACACCCAATTAAATATAAAACACACACCCACATCACCCGCAAACCTCCATTCCTAGAGATTCGTGAACGCTCATCGAGAAAAGACATCCGAGCACCCAGACGCCCAATTCACTGTCACCCAGCAATATTTGCATGCACTTCACACAACACAACAATACACATCACCACACTCAGCAGCACACAATCCACCCCACACATCACCCACACCATCCCATGGCACCGCAAAGACACCCCAGGTTCTCTGATGATGAACTCAGGGTCATGGTGGAGGAAATTGTACGAGTAGAGCCACAGCCGTTCGGGGCACAGGTGCAGCACACCACCATTGCCAGGAAGATGGAGCTATGGAGCAGAATAGTGGACAGGGTCAACGCTGTGGGACAGCACCCAAGAAATCGGGACGACATCAGGAAGAGGTGGAACGACCCACAGGGGAAGGTGCGTTCCATGGTATCCAGGCACAACATCGCGGTGCAGAAGACTGGCGGCGAACCCCCTCCTCCTCCCCCAGAATTTACAACATGGGAGGAACAAGTCTTGAACATCCTGCACCCTGAGGGCCTCGCAGGAGTAGGCGGAGGAATGGACTCTGGTAAGGCAAATCTTAACTACTTCTCCCCCCCACCCCACCTGCATGCCAACTCATACCCCCACCCTCACCCCCATCACATCCTACTCCTTGCAACTTTCTCACCATCACAACCCACCCATCCCAACACCTAGCCCTGCATGCGTCCACAAAGCATGGACACCCATCACCTAAGCATGCCCACTGCACATACACATACAAACCCCCCCAACCACCGTCACGACAGCCCCCACAAAGGAATGCCAGCACTGGGGTACACGGGCACCCACCCATTGCACGCTATGACACACACAGAAGCAATAACCATGCTTTTATACCCCTGCAGAACCCGAACGCCACGTCACCGCGCAGGAGGGTTCACAAATGTCCCCTCCACCCCCAGAAGAGGCCCACAGTGAGGACAACAGCTCTGTCTCCCTGGACCTAGATGACCAGCCCGGTCCATCGGGGACCTCGGGACAGTCGGTTCCCCTCACACAGCCACAGGCCACAGTAGACCTTCCCCCCTCTGGGAACACCAGCACAGCACCCACCCAGCGGGCCCATACCTCTGTCCCCAGGACACGTCAATCAGCGGTGTGTCCACCACTACAGGGAACCCAGGCTAACCCACCACCCCAACAACAACAGGGACCTGGGGACAGTGGTAGTGGGCACACGGTCCAGGGGACAGAGGCCCAGGGAAACAGGGGAACTGGGAGGGCTGCTGTGCAACGGGGGGACAGGCCCAGGGAACCCACTCTCCACAAGGCCCTCTCCTCCATCATGGGAGCATACCACCTCTCCCAGGAGACGATGGCGACGGTCCTGGCTAGGTTTCAGGAGATCCAGCTTCTGCGGGAGGAACAGTATATGGGGTTCAGGGAGGAACTAAAAAACATCAGTTCCGCCATGGGTACCATCGTAGTGGCCCTGAATGAGGTAGTCACAACATTGCGGAACACTGTGGCACCTCAAAGGGCCCCTGACACTAGGATGCACCAAGAACTGCCTACCACCTCCGCCGGCGCTAGTGGACAGGAGGCCCCGACACAAGACCAACAGGCCACCAGAACCCCACCCCCTGCAGAAGGAAAACCACCCCGCAAGCGGGCCCTGAGATCCAGGAAGAAGACAGAGTAAGATGTCAAGACCCCCGTCAGCAAAGGATACCGCCCTGATTGTCATCCCACTATCCCACATTGTCACCCTGTCCAACCTTAAACTGCCCCTGCTCCACTTCCCACAGGCATTTGGACAATGCACCTGTGAAACTGATAGTCTGGACTCTGCCATGGACAATCCTCCACCATCACCCCTCACCGATTTGCAACCACCCATCCAATTTAGAGCACTTGAATAAAAACACTTATTGCACAAAACAATCTGGAGTCTGGCTGTGATTTTGAACAAATGTATTAGACTTGACCGTGCCAAAATGTTCATTCACATTGTGATGGTAACAAACCGCTGTCACACAGCTGTAGTCCATGGGGAAACAAAGCAGATGTCACGCAGTGGGGCTCACAGCTCTGAAAACGGGAGGGAAAGTCACAACACATTAACCATACACTGGGGGAAAATGTCAGACAGTAGAGAGGTAGGAGTCATTAAGTAAATGTAATATGCTGGTGTCTACTCTTACCTGTGTGTCACTGAAAATACTGCTGTATTACTGTGTTCCTGTTCTCTATGTCGTCCTCTTCGGCTTCCTCCTCTTCACTCTCCACAGGCTCCACAGCTGCTACAACACACTATCTGGACCATCCTCCTGCAGAAAAGGCACCTGGCGGCGCAAACCCAGGTTGTGAAGCATACAGCAGGCCACGATGATCTGGTACACCTTCTTTGGTGAGTACATTAGGGATCCACCTGTCATATGGAGGCACCTGAACCTGGCCTTCAGGAGGCCAAAGGTTCGCTCGATCACCCTCCTAGTCCACCCATGGGCCTCATTGTACCGTTCCTCTGCCCTTGTCCTGGGATTCCTCACTGGGGTCAGTAGCCAGGACAGGTTGGGGTAACCAGAGTCCCCTAATAGCCACACCCGGTGCCTCTGGATTTGACCCATCACATACGGGATGCTGCTATTCCGCAGGATGTAGGCGTCATGCTCTGACCCAGGGAACTTGGCATTAACATGGGAGATGTACTGGTCAGCCAAACACACCATCTGTACATTCATCGAATGATAACTCTTCCGGTTCCTGTACATCTGTTCACTCCTGCTGGGGGGGACCAAAGCAACATGGTCCCATCAATGGCACCGATGATGTTGGGGATATGTCCAAGGGCATAGAAGTCACCCTTCACTGTAGGCAAATCCCCCACCTCAGGGAAAACGATGTAGCTCCGCATGTGTTTCAGCAGGGCAGACAACACTCTGGACAACACCTTGGAAAACATAGGCTGGGACATCCCTGATGATATGGCCACTGTTGTTTGAAATGACCCACTTGCTAAGAAATGGAGTACTGACAGCACCTGCACTAGAGGAGGGTTCCCTGTGGGTTGGCGGATGGGTGACATCAGGTCTGGCTCCAGCTGGGAACACAGTTCCTGTATAGTGGCTCGGTCAAGCCTGTATGTCAGTATGACATGTCGTTCCTCCATTGTCGACAGGTCCACCAGCGGTCTGTACACGGGAAGATTCCTCCATCTCGTTGCATGTCCCAGCGGACGGTGCCTATGAAGGACAACAGCGAGCACAGAGTCAAGCAACCCACAGGTACGTAACCACAGCTTGCACATAGCACGATTCCCAATGCATTGAATGGCTTGTATGAGTGTTGGTGCATGGCCTAGGTATGTGTGACGCAGTTGGTAAATAGGCCATGTGGGCCCTTGAAATGGCAGCTGCCTGACCTGTGAAGTGCGACAGTGGGATGTGAGGTCAATGCGCTGGAGTAGCACACCGCGGCGGTAGGCGGTCGGAGACCGCGGCGCTAAGCCGCATTGGTTAACATAGAACCCTATGGGTTTCAGGAGCCAATGACGATGTGCGCCGGCGGTCGTGGTACGCACCGTCGCGGTACGCACCGCCGCGGGCGTGACCGCCATTTTCTATCTGCTTAATCACTCAATACCTGATCTTCGACAGGAGAGGACCTACACTGCAAGTGCAGCTGTGACCTCGGTCTGGAAGAGACAATGGCTCATGCGACTGGGGAAAGGGCCCCTACCTTCACTGCGGAGGAGTTGGAGAAAGTTGTGGATGGGGTCCTCCCCCAGTATGCGCAACTCTACGGTCCTCCAGACCAACAGATAAGTACACTGGGACCATGCTTAGTGGGCAATGCCTGGGTTGAGTCGGGTGGATGAAAGATGGTGGGGAGGGGAGCGATTGAGGCATGCATCAAACGACAGATGAGAGCATGTGCCACATGGCAAGGGTGGGGATGGGGGGCCACTCACATCGAGCATGCAGAAGGTGATGAACATTTTTCTCTCCCTGTACATGTCACATAGGTCAGCGCCCACCAGAAAGTCACGATTTGGCGTGCCATCGCCAAGGACGTCCGGGCCCTGGGGGTCCACAACAGACGGGGCACCCACTGCCGGAAGAGGTGGGAGGACATCCGACGCGGGAGCAGGAAGACGGCGGAGGCTCTGCTGGGGATGGCCTCCCAACGTAGGAGGGGTGCCAGTCGTCAATTGACCCCCCTGATGTCCCGGATCCTGGCGGTGGCCTACCCCGATTTGGATGGGCGCGTGAGGACATCACAGCAGACAGAAGGGGGTGAGTACAAATACATTCTGCTGACTTTGCGCGCAGTGGAGGTGTCTGGGTGGGGGAGGAGGGCTGTGGGTATCCCTAGGCCAGGGCGATTTCTGTAGGCTAGGCCCCTCCGTAAGGCATGGCCCTGTGCCCCCGCCCCCCACCTCTGCAGGGTGCCAAGTACAGGTATCCATGGCCCTGTGTCCTCTATGTGTGCAGTTGTCGTCCATAGGCTTGTAGGCCATGTCCCACATATTGCGTAGTGGACCCCAAGTGCGTGGCGTAGTGCAGGGGGCTTCTGTGTCTGTCTTGTCCGCCAACGGTAGCGGTAATCCATGCACTCAACATGTCTATATTTCTACTCCCCCCCCTTTTTTGTGGTCTTCCTGTTCATGTGTGCATTAGCATCATCAGGCGGAGGAGAAGTGGCATCGGAGCACGAGGGAGCTGCATCTCACATGGCCATGGCGGGCCATGCAACTGACTCGGATTTCACCAGTGAGACGGAGGGCGAGGGGAGCTCCACAGCGGGGACTCGTGCTGATGTCAGTGACAGCGACTCGTCCTCTGAAGGGAGCTCCCTTGTGGTGGCGGCAACATCCGTGCCCCCCGCAACAACAGGTACAGCCCCCACCCAGCGCACCAGCACCAGCCTCCCAGCAGCCCCTCAGCGTTTGCCCCCTGCCCGCTCACCCAGGAAGGTGGGCATCTCCTTCGCCCCAGGCACCTCAGGCCCTGCCCCTGTCACCCCTGCTGCCCTCAGTGAGGAGGTCATTAACCTCCTAAGGAGCATCATTGTTGGGCAGTCTACCCTTTTGAATGCCATCCAGGGTGTACAAAGAGAGGTGCACCAGAGTAATGCATACCTGGAGGGCATGCATTCGGGTCAGGTTGCCCATCAGCGATCGTTCAACGCTCTGGCCTCAGCACTGACGGCAGCAATTGTCCCTGTCTCTAGCCTCCCCCCTCCAACTTCCTCCACCCAGACCCAATCCCCTGTACCTCTGCCTATCCCAGACACACCAGCAGACCAGCCTGCACACACCTCAACACCCAAGGGAAGCTCATCCAGACATAAGAACCACACATCACACAAGCATTCACACAAGCAACATCCACACCAAAACCCACTGCCTCCACTGTGTCCCCCTCCTCCTCGTCTCCCTCCTCCCTCCCTGTGACATCTCCACTCACACTTGCATGCACAACATCTTCAGCCACTAGGTCCATCACCAGCACACCCAACAGAACACTCCGCACACGTGCAGTCACCACCCCCACTACCATTTACACGTCCCCTGTGTCCTCTCCAAGTGTGTCTGTCACCCCCTTCTCCAAACTACACAAACGCAGGCAGCCACCCACCCAACAGCCATCCACCTCACGACAGCCTCCAGCCCAAGCACCTGCACCCAAAGACACCAGACTTCACACTCCTACAACCACATCCTCTTCCTCCACTCCCATACCCACTACACCTACCCGTCCCTCTCTTTCCAAATTGATTTTCCTTTCCAAACTTGACCTCTTTCCTACAACTCCCCCACCCCGTCCATCTCATAAGACTCCAATCAGCACCTCAGCCACCACAAAACCGGGACCAGTGAAGACTGTTGTCCATGGACTGTGGAGTCCCCCACCCTCAAGGGCATCCAGTTCAGCTAGGAGCCAAGGCACGGCCAGCCCACCACCGGAAAAGCATCCTAAGATTGCCAGTGCCCAGCGCGAGCGACCAAAGACCCCAGGGACCAAAATCCCTACATTGACACCGTCAGGAAGTGAGGTGCCACCTGGCACACCGCCAAAGGTGGGAAAGGGCCACAAGCGTGCAGGGAAGGGTGGGAAGGGCAGCACGCCCGACAAGTCCGGCAGCAGGCCAGCTGGCCAGGAGGGCCCCACCAGCCCCATCCCAGGTGTGCATGAGGACACACACAGGCCCGGTACTGCAGCCCAGGAGGGCCCCGCCAGCCACAGCCCAGCAGCCCAGCTGGGCAATGAAGAACCGCCAACTCAAGCACCGCTGAACAGGGCAAGGACCGCCAAGGCAAGCACCGCTGAACAGGGCCCTTCATCTCAAGCACCGCTCCGCTGGGCCCTTCATCTCAAGCACCGCTCCGCTGGGCACCGCCGTCTCAAGCACCGCTGAACTGGGCCCTTCATCTCAAGCACTGCTCCGCTGGGCACCGCCGTCTCAAGCACCGCTGCACTGGGCCCTTCATCTCAAGCACTGCTCCGCTGGGCCCTTCATCTCAAGCACCGCTCCACTGGGCACCGCCGTCTCAAGCACCGCTGAACTGGGCCCTTCATCTCAAGGACCGCTCCGCTGGGCCCATCATCTCAAGCACAGCTCCGCTGGGCCCTTCATCTCAAGCACCGCTGAACTGGGCCCTTCATCTCAAGCACCGCTGAACTGGGTCCTTCATCTCAAGCACCGTTGAACTGGGCCCTTCATCTCAAGCACCGCTCCGCTGGGCACCGCCATCTCAAGCACCGCTGCACTGGGCCCTTCATCTCAAGCACCGCTTCACTGGGCCCTTCATCTCAAGCACCGCTCCGCTGGGCCCTTCATCTCAAGCACCGCTCCGCTGGGCCCTTCATCTCAAGCACCGCTCCGCTGGGCACCGCAGTCTCAAGCACCGCTAAACTGGGCCCTTCATCTCAAGCACCGCTCCACTGAGCACCGCCGTCTCAAGCACTGCTGCACTGGGCCCTTCATCTCAAGCACCGCTCCGCTGGGCCCTTCATCTCAAGCACCGCTCCGCTGGGCACCGCCGTCTCAAGCACCGCTGAACTGGGCCCTTCATCTCAAGCACTGCTCCGCTGGGCCCTTCATCTCAAGCACTGCTCCGCTGGGCCCTTCATCTCAAGCACCGCTGAACTGGGCCCTTCATCTCAAGCACCGCTGCACTGGGCCCTTCATCTCAAGCACCGCTCTGCTGGGCCCTTCATCTCAAGCACCGCTCCGCTGGGCACCGCCGTTTCAAGCACCGCTGCACTGGGCCCTTCATCTCAAGCACCGCTGCACTGGGCCCTTCATCTCAAGCACCGCTCAGCTGGGCCCTTCATCTCAAGCACCGCTCCGCTGGGCCCTTCATCTCAAGCACCGCTCCGCTGGGCACCGCCGTCTCAAGCACCGCTGCACTGGGCCCTTCATCTCAAGCACCGCTGAACTGGGCCCTTCATCTCAAGCACCGCTGAACTGGGCACCGCCGTCTCAAGCACCGCTGAACTGGGCACCGCCGTCTCAAGCACCGCTGAACTGGGCCCTTCATCTCAAGCACCGCTGGCCCATTGGCGGAAGGGGCAGGCCCGCATCTGTGTCGGGCAGGGCTGCACGAAGCACTCTGGGCACTAGTCCCCCTCCAGTACCAGTGGAGACTGTTATCCACTTGAGAGACTGTGGCTTTGCACTCCCCAGGATTGAACAGTGGGCAAATCACCCACTGTAGAGACTTGAGAGACTGTGGCTTTGCACTCCCCAGGATGGCACAGTGGGCAACCCACCCACTGTAGAGACTTGAGAGACTGTGGCTTTGCACTCCCCAGGATGGCACAGTGGCCATGGAGGCCCCTCGTGGATCTGGCGTCATGGACTGATCAGGCTGAGGTGCCCCCCTTTCCCTTCCCCCTGAGGTGCCTGTAGTTTTCCTATTTGATGCCCCTGCAGTGTTCTCTCCGTTGGAGGCAGGTATCCTGTGTGGGCTTTGCCCATGTGTTTTGGCCCAGTGGCCAACGACCAATGGCTGATGGACATATCGGACTGAACAATTTATGTATATGAAGTTATAGATGTGTGATATATTTTATACTCAGTCTTACAATATAATTCTATATTTATAATCATTTCCTTTTGCCTTTGCATTCTTCCGGGGGGTTTGGGGGTGTAACTGTGATGTGTTGCTATGCATTGATGTGTGTGTTGTAGTGGTTGAGGGTGAGGGTGGGTGTGTCGCATATGTGTGCCCCGTAATTTTTTTCCTCCCCCTCCCCTGTGTCGTAGGGGCAGTACTCACCGTTGTCTTCTGCACCGGCGTTCGTGCTCCTGGTAGAGGAGCAGGAAGACAATGGCTGGTAGGATGTGTAGTTCGGGTTCCATGCTGTCCAGATTCCTCGTGGGGTGTATGGAGGTGAGCGTTTTCCGTTTGAAATGTCTGTTTCCGCCGTGTTTTTATCGGCGGGGCTACCGCCCCCGAAAAGGTGGCGGATTGGTGGGTTGTGATAGGGTAGGCGGTACATTGTCTCCCGCCTGTCTGTTGGTGGTGACCGCCGCGCTGTTTGTTTGTCCCGCCGTGGCGGGCGGTGTGTTAAATTGGCGGTCTCTGTTGGCGGTTTCCGCCAGGGTCGGAATTACATATTTGTTACCGTCAGCCTGTTGGCGGTTTGACCACCGCTTTAACACCGACCGCCAGGGTTGGAATGAGGGCCTATATGTTTTGTGGAGAGCCACACTTTGTCACCTGGTTGATATTGCGGTCCCTCACAATGTTTCTTGTCATAATGCCTTTTATATTTTTGTTTGGCTTTTTCTAAATGCTGTTGAATCAGTTTCTGGGTTTGATGTAAATGCTGAATGGTTTCTGACACAGCTGGAGTAAGAGAACTTTCTTGAGGAATTGTGATGGGCAAGGTGTCAGGATGATAGCCAAATAAACCAAAAAAGGGTGCAATGCCAATAGAAGTGTGGAATGAGTTATTGTAAGCTAACTCAGCTAACCAGAGCATAGATGTCCAAGAATGAAGTGCCTTTTCAGCGTAGGCACGTAGATATTGTTTCAAAGTCTGATTTAGTCTTTCCGTTTGACCATCTGTTTGAGGATGGTGACTAGTAGATAGCGTAGATGTAACTTGGAGTGTTTTACACCATGTCTTCCAGAAATTGGAGGAAAATTGTGACCGCCGATCGGGGAGGATAACCTTTGGCAGTCCATCATAACGAACCACTCTGTTCAGTAAAATAGTTGCCAATTCACTAGAAGTGGGCAATATTTTACAGGCGATGAAATGTCCATATTTCGTGAGACTATCTACTACCACCAGAATTACTGAATGCTGTTGAACCACTGGCAGACCGGTAATAAAGTCTACAGAAATGTGCTCCCATGGACGACTTGGGGTTGGAAGTGGATGTAACAATCCTTTTGCTTTTGAATGACTTGTTTTAATGCAAGCACAAACTTCACAGTTGTTTACCATTGCTTTTAGATATTTTGTTAGGGTAGGCCACCAAAAATAGCGTTGGATCAGTTCAAGAGTTTTAGGAGTACCTGGGTGACCTGCCGTAGGTATAACATGCAACCAATGAAACACTATCTTGCGAAGTTTGGTAGTGGGTACGAACAAACGAGCGTCATGAAAGGGTAAACCTTGCTTGATTGACCTTTTGGGATCTGCTTGGGCCCATGTTTGCCATTTTTCAACAGTGAAAGAGTTGTGAATTTCTTCAAAGAAATCTTCAGTTTTTATGATACATAGAACCTTGTCAGGAGCAATGATAGCTCTGGAGGCTTGAAATGCAGGCAACGTGGTAGACTCTTGACGGGACAAGGCATCAGCCTTGCGATTATCTTTACCAGGCCGGAAGGTTACTACAAAATCAAATTCGGCAAAAAAAAGCATCCAGCGTAATTGCCGAGGGGTCAAAAGTCTGGCGGAACTCATGAATTGAAGATTACAATGATCAGTATATACTGTGACAGTGTATTTGGCACCCAACAAATGATGTCTCCATTCTTTAAAGGCGTCACAAATCACCAGAAGCTCTTTTTCAGCAATGACATAGTTCTGTTCGGCTTCGTTCAACTTCCGAGACATATAAGCTACAGGATGAAGTTGACCAGTTTCTTTATTTCGTTGTGATAAGACGGCTCCTATTGCTACATCTGAAACATCAGCTTCCACTATGAAAGGTTGATTTGCATCAGGATGAGTCAAGACTGGGGCAGTGGAGAAAGCTTCCTTCAAAGTCGAGAAGGCTCGATCAGCTTCTGGGGACCATACAAACTTTTCTTTCTTTCTTAGTAGCTTAGTGATTGGAGCCACTGTCTGGGAGAAATGATTTATGAACCTCCGGTAAAAATTTGCAAACCCCAGGAAACATTGTACATCACGAACAGTCTTTGGGGTGGGCCAATCAGATATGGCTTTTACTTTCTTTTCTGCCATCACCATACCTTGAGGGGTAAGATTAACCCCTAAAAACTCAACTGTGGTAACATGAAACTCACACTTGGTTAGTTTGCAATATAAATGGTATTTTCGAAGGGCTACAAGAATTTTCTTGACATGTTGGACATGTTCGTTTTCATTGTCTGAGTAGATCAAAATGTCATCGATGTAGACTATGGCAAATATGTCGAGGTACTCTCTAAGAACGTCATTAAAGAAAAATGTAAATGATGCTGGAGCATTACGCACACAAAAAGGCATGACGGTGTATTCAAAAAGGCCATATCTTGTCTTGAACGCTGTTTTCCATTCGTCACCCTCTCTCATTCTGACCAAATGACAAGCACCTTGAAGGTCAAGCTTTGTGTAGATTTTTGCTCTCTTTACTTGTTCCAATAAGACCGGAATTAGGGGTAAAAGATATTTATTCTTGATGGTGACTTTTTTCAAACCCCTATAGTCGATGCAAGTTCGAAGTTCTCCATTAGCTTTTGGAACAAAAAACAAAGGCGAAGCTGCAGGAGACTTAGAGGGGCGAATTAAGCCATTCTCCAAAAAGTGATCTAGGTATTTTCGTAAATGTTGATTTTCATGTTCTGACAGGGCATACACAAGACAGTTGGGAAGTATCGCACCTGGGGCTAGATCAATTTGACAGTCATAAGATCTATGAGGAGGTAGAGTCTCTGCTCCTTTCTCATCAAATACATCTTTGTAAGATGAATACTGTTTGGGCAGCTGAATTTCTTTCTCCGCGGCAGTAGCTATGTAAGAGTTGCAAACTTTTGGTACTTTAATCTTTTGGAGACATTGTTCGTTACATAGCGCAGATGAGAACACGATTTTTCGTTCTGCCCAATTGATCTCCGGATTGTGATGAGTTAACCATGGCAAGCCGAGGATAATCCCATATTGGGGAGCATGGATCACGTCAAGGATGATTTTCTCTTTATGTTTCTTTCTTTGATTCTTATCTTCACAAATCATCGACAAGGGGATAGTCTGAAGAGTTACCGGACCTCCAGTCAAGAGTTTTCCATCGACTGCCTGGATGATTTCTGGGGTCTTCTTTTCAATACATGGGATCCCCCATGCACGAACCAATTGGACATCAACAAAGTTCCCAGTAGCCCCAGAATCGACTAGAGCTTTTTTGAAATAGATCTTTTTCTTGACCTGAACTCTTATTTCCAGTTTAAGATGTCTAGATTGTGAAGGGTCCATGGAGACACCCAGGAGGAACCCTTCCTAGCATCTTGGGTGTTTTAGTTTTCCAACTCGACTGGTGCATTGGCTGCGACCTTCTGAACTGGACATTGCTTGTTCTTTGGTTTGATTGGACAATCTTTGGCAAAATTACCTTTTCACCCACAATAAAGACATTGTCAATTTTTTCTGCTTAGGTCCTTTTCATCTTTGGTCAAAGGTCTTCTGATGGTTCCAATTTCCATCAGTTCCGGCGTTCTTTCTTTCGGAGTTCTTGAGTCTCTGTTATCATGAATGCGCCATGAATATTTTTCAATCTTTTTGCACATTCCTTTACGTTCTGCTAAAAGATGATCAAGTCTCAAGACTAGATTTATTAATTCTTGACAGTCTGTAGGTTGTGGGTTGATTTGCGCTAAGATATCTTTTAGTTCCTCTTTGAGTCCATTGTAAAACAAGACCGCTTGTTTTTCTTCAGGCCAGGATGTCTCGGCAACCAGCCGGTTAAAGTTGGCTAAATACGACACTAGGTCTTGATTCCCTTGGCGTAAATCTAATAATTCACGATCTGCTGACTGTGTTACAGTCCTACGATCAAAAACTCTCTCAAATTCACGAACAAAATGTCTCCAGTTGTACAACAAGGGACTATTTTTATGCACAAGAGGAATTGCCCAAGTAGCTGCATCCCCAGACAGATATGATAACAAGAAAGCTACTTTGGACTGGGCATCGGGGAAAGTATTTGGTCTGCAGGTGAAGTGTAGTTCCACTTGAAACAGGAAAGATTGCGCCTTCAAAGGGTCACCTGAGAAACGTTCTGGGGGAGATAAAGGAATTGCAGAAGGAACATTTAGGGAAATCGGATTACTTCCAGAAGCCTGAGAAGAAGTACCTGGCCAAGACACACCTGTGGGATTTTGTTCCTTCTTCTCTACCTTATCTTGCAACTGACTCACTCTCTCTGCTAAGCTAGTTGTCAATTCTTTGGATGATACCACCTCTGCTTGGAGCTGGGTGATAGCCTTGACTAACTCGTCTAGCGTGGCCATGCTGAGAACATACACAAGCCAGGAGGAAAACAATTTGTGGGCTCACTATTCTGTCAGAGTTAGCAGATCCTCAGGGTCTGTGCACGTTCCCAACACGTCCACCACTGAACAGCTCCAAGACTCTGATATATAAATCACAGAGACTGAGAGAGTTCAAGAGGGGAAGAGGGTATTAGGAAGGGAACAGCTGGGAAGGAGACCTGTAGTAAGAAAAAGGTTAGAACACACAATATGAAAATGATATCTCCTGAAATCAATACTAGACTATGATTCTAAGCCTAGTCACTCTGAAAACATAACCAATCTAAGAGTTAAGTTTAAAATGACTAAGTTTCAACATGGCTGGATACCTGTAAGGGAATCAAGATGAATTAAATGAAAACTTTCTTATTCAAGTACTTTCCTTAACATGAGAATCAGAAAAAACATTCTGACAAAATTTTAAACCAGTCATATAAATCCTGTTTTGAGAATGTATACTAGGACCATACAATATTGCATCTAGAAACTCTGGCCTTCTGTGTACTCTTAAAATGTTTCAACACAAATTGCGCATATTGCAGGCATATATATATGTATAGTAAACACCATAAAAGGATTGTGCACCATGAATAACACAATATGGATTCAGGAAAGAAATCACATAACTTGTCAACTCGAATATTACATAATAAATATCTTAGAATAGTGGCATACAATAAACAACATGAAATAAACTTGAGGAGAGAATTGTGCGTCTTGATGATTCGAGTGTCACCATGTAAAATACCAAGAAATGGTAGCAAGCAATGAATATCAAAGTCAAATCATCATTAATCGAATCGCGCGTCTTGCTGATTCGTAAAACACGATGTAAATGTCAAGAAATAACAGCTCACAATAAATAACAAGATCAAAGTACAATGAAACAAATCGCACTTCTTTTGCCGATTCTTAAGCCACCATGTAAATGTCAAGAAATGGTAGCGCGCCATGAACAACAAAGTTAAATCCTCATGAAACGAGTTGCGCGTCTTGCCAATTAGTAAAACATCATGTAAATGTCAAGAAATAGTAGCGCGCAATGGACAACAATGTTTAAACACCATAAAACGAATTGCGCGTCTTGCCGATTCTTAACCCACCATGCCAATGTCAAGAAATGGTAGCACGCAATGAATAACAAAGTCAAACCTTTATGAAACAAATCGTGCGTCTTGCCTTTTTGTAAACTACCATATAAATGTCAAGAAATGGTAGCGCGCAAGTAATCTGTTACTCATTTAAGAATTAAACCAAGAATATGAAAATTCTCAATAACGGTGTCAGAACAGTCCAACCACCGTCTTACCGCCTGGAACAATGATCACCAATGAAGGATGAAGGGCAGAAGACTGGAAGATCCAAATAGGCCGCCGTGACAGGAGCTCAGGAAGAAGCTGCTGCTCTGCACCGGGACCTCTGAATAGTGAGCACTGGGAGTTGGGCTGGCTCTCTTTTATAGAGTCTTGGCCCAGCCCAGAACCACGCCCAGGCATGTTGCAGGGAAAGTCTCTGGAAGGCCCTGGAAAGGGCCACACCCTAACGCACTCTGAAAGCCTGCAGCAATACATTGCAAAGGAATAGTATTTGTAAGCATATTAAAAATAAGTTTTCAGGATTGAACTCTGTAATGCAAATGGTTAAACCACAACATATCAGCACAATGCATAAATTACGTTGTTTTGAGAGTGCTGGGTTTTTGCATTTTTGTCGCCAAAAGAGCACGTACTGCTCTGGTGTTGACAGGTCTAAATTATTTGTCTTAATTAAACTGAACTGGTTTATGAATGGGTTCCTGAAGTTGTTTTCCAATTTTGTGGTTACACCATGCATAGACCTTCAATTCTACACTGAGGTATACATTACTGGATCAGGTGTATTTAACAAGAATGCTTTTTATCTTTTCCCACCTTTCTGTGAAAACTGATAGCCTATTTTTCCCATCCATCTCCACAGTTCAACTTTGTACTGCCTCAATGCCTTTTTTAGTTCCTGACTCTCTCTCATTCCTAAACATTTTCTCATGTGTAAACTTGGAATGCACTTTTCTCCCATACTATCATTGAAATAACTTTGGCAATTCTTTACCTTACATTCTACTTAAAAATTCATACATTTCCTAGGTTTTAAACTGTTTTCCATTTCGCTTACAAAATAATACAATCTTTACATCAAGGCTCCTCTTTTAGCAGTCATTCTTCTCCTGATTTTACTTTCTCTTCTTCATGATTTCAATTTTTCTAGCTTGGTATGCAAATGCGATCACATCGGGTACACAAAGATGCCCTCAGCATCATGTTGGGCCACAAGCCAGATACACAAAGAGGAACTACAACTGCTAAGTTTCTGCAATATGGTAGTGCCAATTTTTACCATTAATTTCCAAACAAAAGTCAAACCTTCCCAAAATGCTTAAAGGTACTCCTGTTTTGGATAGGAAGGGGGAGTTTAGCTTTAAATGTTTACCATAAAGAAAATGATGAAAGGAGATGGAAGGGTTCATGGTTTATAAAACAGATGGGTAGAAGGTGTAAATGTTGACTGTCATTTACTTTTTATTACCATTCTTGAGAGTGGTGCAGTTCTACAGTTTAGGACAGGTTAACATAAAAGAAGAACTTCTCCACCTCTACCTCTACATTCATAGTTTACTATACCTTACTTTCAGAGGAGGGAGCTTGGAGGTGCTTTACCTCTGACAAACTGCAAACGATTGTTTTATGATTTATACATTTAAATGAAAAAAATAGAAATTCAAGTATTTTAAAGCTTTCAAATATTGTTTTGTATTTATTTGATGTGGTATATTTATATAATGATAACTAGTTTAAGTTTTCTTTGAAACCTTTGTATTAAAGTGATAATAAAATCTGAATATGACTGTCAGTGGATCTACATACATGGCATACGTTAGGCCTCTCAGCCTTAGCATGGTATTCCCCCAGACTTTTCCATTTACCCCTTTTATTTTTGCTGTTCTCCTTTTGTAGCCCTTCGTACTCTGTGCACTTTACCACTGCTAACCATTGCAAAAGGGCCTGTGCTCTCTCCCCTAAACATGGCAGACATGGCATGCAGCACTGATTGCACCACCCACTTAAGTATCCCTATAAAACATGTCTCAGGCCTGCCATTGCAGACTGTGCGTGGAGTTTTAAACTGCCACTTCAGCCTGGTAAAGTAAGCCTTTTTACAGGCCCAAGCCTTCCTTTTTAATACATATGTCACCCCTAGGCAGGCCTTGAAAAGCCAGGAGGGAAGGTGTAGTGTATTTAAAAAGTTGGACTTGTATTTTTGTGTTTTACATGTCCTGGTATTGAAAAACTCTTATATTCAGCCTTCACAACTGCAAGGCCTATCTCTCCCATAGGATAACATTGGGTTTTCGCTTTACCTTTAATAAGTGATAACTTTCAATTGGGGCCAGGTAGACACCAGGGCCCTTTGATAGATGAAGGAGGGAGGATGCCTGCGGATCTTGGACTTGTATCATGGTGAAAACATACTCACGTTTGAGAACTGCTGCAAGGATTTTCAGATACCCCCATCAGAACACTTCCATGACACTCAACAGAAACACTGGGTTACACAGCCTGACGTGCATCTGTCGGCCACCAGGGACCTCCTTCCGATTGAACAATTTGTACAACAAGGGGTGGGGGGTAGCAAGGGGAAGTATTTCTACGCTGTATAAGCTACTGACATCGGCCCATCACACTTACACCCCTCAATATGTTACATTTTGGGAGCGGGTCCTGGGCTCAACAATAGAGGAAAATCAATGGAACTTACTCTTCCGCGATATCACCAAATACAATCGCTCTATGGAGGCATGAGAAGCACACTATAAACTGCTTTACAATTGGTACCTCTACCCAGAAAAACTTTTAAAAAATACATCCTCACACGTCCGATAGATGCTGAAGAGGATGTGGCATGTTGGGAGATTCAGACATATCTGGTGTGACTGCCCAACTATTGGTCCCAACTGGGAGGAAATCCTGTCACAAATAAAGGAAATTCTGGGTTACCCCATCCCAACATCACCGGCACACATTTTGCTTGGTATACGGACCCCAGCCATGAAATACCAAACAATGGGAGACTGCTCCAATATGTGGCTAGCACTAGGAGCTCCCAAGACGGCTTTGGCGTCATATTGGAAGAAACTAGAACTGCCCCCTATAGAACTGTGGCACACTAGACTATTGCACAACCTTTCCATGGAATGCATAACAGACAAATTGGCAGATCTGAGAAGAAGCTTTGAGTATATATGGGACCACCTGGTGCAGTTCCTCTCCAGGGGCTTGCCACTTACAACCTGTAGCCCACGTCTCAGGTCATTGCATCTATTCCATGTATAGGGAGGGGCTGTCTCGGGAAGGAAGGGCCTAGTGGCGCATGGTACTACTGAGGGGGCGCGGATCGACTTCACTGACTATGCCTCCCCGGGCACATTAGCTATGCTGAGTTAGCTTGGACACATTGTATTGTTGTTATGTTTTTCTTTTCTTGTTTACACTAGTTATTTGGTACTTATGTCAACATGCTACAATATGGTTTGATTAGGAGGGGTACCCCTACCACTTTTTGATAGGACGCCACTGTAAGCCATGTTCTGTTGAAGATGTATTCCTATGTAGCACACGGCGGGATATGACAATCCATCAATTATTCTGAAATGCCATTTGCATTGTACCATAAAAACACCAATAAAGAAAGTTTAACAAAAAAAAAAACAACATCATAAAAGATGGAGGAGGAAGGCAAAAAGTTGCTATGAAGACCACCCTAGGGCTCACAGATCTAAAAGAGATGCATTGCATACCAGTACTAATGCACAGTTCTATGAGGCGATAGGCCGCGCTGCAGCTCATGTGCAGAGTTTTGGAAGGCAATGTATCGCACTGCATCAGTTCTGCTGGGACCACAGTTGGGCTGGCAGAGCACCTTCTAGCCCACTTCTAAGGGTCCTGGACTGGGATAACAACACTTGGGAGTACAGGACTGTAAAAAAATTCCTCTCATGGCATGGTTACCCCCTTTTGTTGATGCTAGCTATGATTGAAAGTGTGCTGGGACCCTGCTAACCAGACCCCAGCAACAGTGTTCTTTCCCTAAAATGTACCTTTGTCTCCACAGTTGGCACAGCCCTGGCACACCGATAAATCCCTTGTTAATGGTACCCCTGGTACCAAGGGCCCTGTGTCCAGGGAAGGTCTCTAAGGGCTGCAGCATGTATTATGCCACCCTGGGGATCCCTCACTCAGCACATGGACACTGCCTCACAGCTTGTGTGTGCTGGTGGGGAGAAAATGACTAAGTCGACATGGCACTCCCCTCAGAGTGCCATGCCCACAACCCACTGTCTGTGGCATAGGTAAGTCACCCCTCTAGCAGGCCTTACAGCCCTAAGGAAGGGTACACTATACCACAGGTGAGGGCATAGTTGAATGAGCTCTATGCCCCTACAGTTTCTAAGCCAAATCTTAGACATTGTAAGTGCAGGGTAGCCATAAAGAGTATATGGTCTGGGAGTCTGTCAAACACGAACTCCACAGTTCCATTATGGCTACAATGAATTCTGGGGAGTTTGGTATCAAACTTCTCAGCACAATAAATCTACACTGATGCCAGTGTGGGATTTATTGAAAAAGGCACACAGAGGGCATCATAGAGATGCCCCCTGTGTACCAGTCCAATTCCTAGTGTTAGGCTGACCAGTTTCTGCCAGCCTGCCACATCCAGACAGGTTTCTGGCCACATGGGGTGAGTGCCTTTGTCACTCTGTGGCCAGGAACTAAGCCTGTACTGGGTGGAGGTGCTTCACACCTCCCCCTGCAGGAACTGTAACACCTGGCTGTGAGCCTTAAAGGCTCAAGTCTGGTATTACAGCACCCCAGGGCACTCCAGCTAGTGGAGATGCCCGCCCCTCCGGAGACAGCCCCCACTTTTCGCAGGAAGTCCAGAGGAGATAATGAGAAAGACAAGGAGGAGTCACCCACCAGTCAGGACAGCCCCTAAGGTGTCCTGAGCTTAGGTGACCCCTGCCTTAAGAAATCCTCCATCTTGTTTTGGACGATTCCCCCAATAGGATTAGTGCTGTACCCCCACCTCCCCACAGGGAGGAGGCACAAAGAGGGTGTAGCCACCCTCCAGGACAATAGCCATTGGCTACTGCCCCCCAGACCTAAACACACTCCTAAATTGAGTATTTAGGGGTGACCCTGAACCCAGGAAATCAGATTCCTGCAACCTGAAGAAAGAAGAAGGACTGCTGACCTGAAAGCCCCGCAGAGACGACGGAGACGACAACTGACTTGGCCCCAGTCCTACCGGCCTGTCTCCAGACTCAAAGAACCTGCACAGCGATGCATCCAGTGGGACCAGCAACCTCTGAGGACTCAGAGGACTGACCTGCACCTAAAGGACCAAGAACCTCCCGAGAAAATTCAACAAACAAACCAACTTTAAAGAGACTCCCGCCTCACTCCAGAAGCGTGAGTCTTCACACTCTACACCCAACGCCCCTGGCTCAAGTTTGGAGAAACCAACACCGCAGAGAGGACTCCCAGGTGATTTCAATGATTTGGACACCCTAAGCCGACCTCCCTGCACCCCCACTGTGACACCTGCAGAGAGGATCCAGAGGCTAACCCTGACCACGACTGCCTGGTAACAAAGGAAACCGACGCCTGGACAAAGTACTGCACCCGCAGCCCCCAAGACCAACAGGAACCAACTACCGGTGCAGGAGTGAACAGCAGGTGGCACTCATCCTAGCTCAGTCAGTGGCTGGCCAGAGAAGCCCCCCTGTGCCCTGCCTGCATCGCCAGAGTGAGCCCCGGGTCCCTCCATTGCTTTCAACGTAAAACCGGACACCTACTTTGCACACTTCACCCGGCAGCCCCTGTGCTGCTGAGGGTGTATTTTGTGTGCCTGTGTGTCCCCCCGTGCTCTACAAACCCCCGTGGTCTGCTTCCCGAGGATGCAGGTACTTACCTGCTAGCAGACTGGAACCGGAGCACTCCTGTTCTCCATAGGCGCCTATGTTATTTGGGCCCCACTTTGACCTCTGCACCTCGGCCCTGTGTTGCTGGTGCTGGGTGTTTGGGGTTAACTTGAACCCCCAACGGTGAGCTGCCTATGCCCAGGAGCCTGAACTTGTAAGTGCTTAACTTACCTGAGAAACTATTACTTACCTCCCCTAGGAACTGTTGATTTTTGCAGTGTGTCCACTTTTTAAAATGGCTTATTGCCATTTTTGCCAAAACTGTGTACATTACTGTTTTAATTCAAAGTTCCCTACTTACCTGTGTGAGGTGCCTTACAATTTATGTACTTAACTAAATTCTGAATCTTGTGGTTCTAAAATGAATTAAGAAAATAATATTTTTCTGTATAAAAACCGATTGGCCTGGAGTTAAGTCTGTGGGTGTGTATTCTCATGTATTGCCTGTGTGTACAACAAATGCTTAACACTATCCGTTGATAAGCCTACCACTCAACCACACTACCACAAAATAGAGCATTAGTATTATCTAATTTTGGCACTATCAACCTCTAAGGGGAACCCTTGGACTCTGTGCACAATATCTCTCACTTTGAGATAGTATATACAGAGCCAACTTCCTACAAGGACTCACAGATGTCAGACTTCGGGTGCTGGGTTCAAAGTTGTTGGAGTCTGTTCTGTCCCTGAGGTTTTCATCAGAAGGCCAGCCAACTACCCCTTGGAGTCAGTTAGTGGTACGAGGTTTAGGATGCAGGTCCAGTCCTCCTCATTCGGTCAGGAGGTAGCTAGGCAGCAGAGCAGTGTAGCTGTGAAGCAAAAAGATAGTTCTTCTTTCAGCAAAGCAGCACATCCTGCGCTCAGTGCTGTCCAGGGTACACACTAGTGGTGAGTTATGTGTATTAAAATGGGAGATTTTGGCATGACAAAGGTTTATTTGGCCAGGGCAAAATGGCAATTTAAAACTGCATACTCAGGCTCTGCAATGGAAGGCTTGGCACATATTTAAAGGATACTTAAGTGGGTGGCACAATCAGTGCTGCAGGCCCTCCAGTATCATTTAATTTACTGGCCCTGGGTACATGTAGTACCAATTTACTAGGGACTAATGAGTAAATTATATGTGCAAATTGAAGAGAAGACAATATTACCATGTTGAAGGTAGTAAGCATATGCACTTTAGCACTGGCTAGCAGTGGTAAAGTGTCCAGAGTCCAAATACCAGCAAAACCAAGATCAGAAAAGATGAAGGAGGAAGGCAAAAAGTAGCTGGGAAGACCACCCTAAGGCTGACAGGTCTAAAAGGAATGCATTGCCTAACAGTACTAATGTGCAGTTCTATGAAATGATGGGTCGCACTGCAGCTCCTGTGCAGAGTTTTGGAAGGCAATGTATTGAACTGCATTGGTTCTGCTGGGTCCACAGTTGGGTTGACAGACCACCTTGTAGCTCAGTTCCAAGGGTCCAGAACTGGGATAGCAACACTTGGAAGGGCAGCACTCACAGCTTGCAGACTTTGGGTGCTGCGTTCAAAGTTGTTGGAGCCTGTTCGGTCCCTGAAGCTATCAAAAGAAGGCCAGCCAACTACCCCTTGGAGTCAATCTGTTGGTCCTGGGTTTAAGATGCAGGTCCAGACCTTTTCATTCAGTCAGGAGGTAGCTGGGCAGCAGAGCAGCACATCAGTGAAGCAAAGAGACAGTTCTTCTTTCAACAAAGGAGCACAGCAGTCCTTTTGCTGAGTCTCCCACAAGTCCAGATGTGTATTGAAGAATTGGTTCTGAGGACTCATTATTTATACCTGATGCCCACTTTAAAGTAGGAGAAGGTTTCTAGAGGTTTCCATCCACCTTAAGGGTCAGGCATCCCCTTCCTCTCTACCCTGGCTCTAGCTTGTACGGGGACACAAAAAATTAGTGACAAACCCTTTGTGAGTGTGTCAGGCAGAGCCTTAGTGATTGTCTAGTGTGATGGGTTACAGCTCCGCCCCCTCATTTAGTCAGAGTGTCCCATCCTGCCAATACCTACCTTCATTTTGTCCCCCGTTTGGAAGCAACTACCAGCTACACTTGCTTTTGTGACCCAAGGACAGGTTCAAGGTATGCAATGGTTAACACAAGAATGCCAACTTTCCCATTGTGCTGTAAAGAATCTGACGTTACCAATAAAGAAGGCTTTTAATACAATTCTTTTCACACTAAACCAGACGTGGGTCCCGGGCTCACTATGCCACTGGATTCAAGCTAGCCTGGCTGATGAAGGGTGATACCCTGAAACCGGTCCTAGGATGCTTGTTTCTGGTCCAGCGAGGACCTGGCCTGGCAGTTTGGGCTGGACTGTTTCCATGGGGAACAAGGTCTAGACTGGTTTGCATATGGCTGGGTCCAAACTGGGGTGGCATGGTGAGCAAAATAATTGATGGATTAAACCCAGATCTTTGACTGGGGGTGAATGTTTGATTGGCCCTGCATTCCATCCATCATTTGTATTTGCTTTTGTCGCCATAAGTGTGCCGGGTATGCCCAGACGTGGGTCCCTGGCTCACTATGCCACTGGATTCACGCTAGCCTGGCTGATGAAGGATAATACACTGATACCGGTCACAGGATGCTTATTTCCGGTCCAGGGAGGACCTGCACTGGCAGTTCGGGCTGGGCTGTTCCCATGGGGAACAGGATCAAGACTGATTTGCATATGGCTGGGTCCAAACTGGGGTGGCATGGTGAGCAAAATAATTGATGGATTAAACCCAGATCTTTGACTGGGGATGAATGTTTGATTGGCTCTGCATTCCATCCATCATTTGTGTTTGCTTTCGTCGCCATGAGTGTGCCGGGTATGCCCAGACATGGGTCCCGGTCTCACTATGCCACTGGATTCAAGCTAGCCTGACTGATGAAGGGTGATACCCTGAAACTGGTCCTAGGATGCTTGTTTCTGGTCCAGCGTGGACCTCGCCTGGCAGTTCGGGCTGGACTGTTCCCATGGGGAACAAGGTCTAGACTGGCTTGCATATGGTTGGGCCCAAACTGGGGTGGCATGGTGAGCAAAATAATTGAGGGATTAACAAAGATCTGTGACTGGGGGTGAATGTTTGATAGGTTCTCCATTCTGTCCATCATTTTTGCTTGTTTGCTTTTGCCGCCATTAGTGTGCCGGGTATGCCCAGACGTGGGTCCCGGGCTCACTATGCCACTGGATTCAAGCTAGCTTGGCTGATGAAGGTGATACACTAAAACCGGTCCCAGGATGCTTGTTTCCGGTCCAGGGAGGACCTGTCCAGGCAGTTCGGGCTGGGCTGTTCCCATGGGGAACAGGGTCAAGACTGATTTGGATATGGCTGGGTCCAAACTGGGGTGGCATGGTGAGCAAAATAATTGATGGATTAAACCCAGATCTTTGACTGGGGGTGAATGTTTGATTGGCTCTGCATTCCATCCATCATTTGTGTTTGCTTTTGTCACCATAAGTGCTCTGGGTATTCCCAGACATGGGTCCCGGGCTCACTATGCCACCAGATTCAAGCTAGCCTGGCTGATGAAGGGTAATACACTGAAACCGGTCCCAGGATGCTTGTTTCCGGTCCAGGGAGGACCTGGCCTGGTAGTTCGGTCTGGGCTGTTTCCATGGGGAACAGGGTCAAGACTGATTTGCATATGGCTGGGTCCAAACTGGGGTGGCATGGTGAGCAAAATAATTGATGGATTAAACCCAGATCTTTGACTGAGGGTGAATGTTTGATTGGCTCTGCATTCCATCCATCATTTGTGTTTGCTTTTGTCACCATAAGTGTGCCGGGTATGCCCTGACGTGGGTCCTGGTCTCACTATGCCACTGGATTCAAGCTAGCCTGAATGATGAAGGGTGATACCCTGAAACCGGTCCTAGGATGCTTGTTTCTGGTCCAGCGAGGACCTGGCCTGGCAGTTTGGGCTGGACTGTTCCCATGGGGAACAAGGACTAGACTGGTTTGTTTATGGCTGGGTCCAAACTGGGGTGGCATGGTGAGCAAAATAATTGATGGATTAAACCCAGATCTTTGACTGGGGGTGAATGTTTGATTGGCCCTGCATTCCATCCATCATTTGTATTTGCTTTTGTCGCCATAAGTGTGCCGGGTATGCCCAGACGTGGGTCCCGGGCTCACTATGCCACTGGATTCACGCTCACCTGGCTGATGAAGGGTAATACACTGAAACCGGTCACAGGATGCTTATTTCCGGTCCAGGGAGGACCTGGCCTGGCAGTTCGGGCTGGGCTGTTCCCATGGGGAACAGGATCAAGACTGATTTGCATATGGCTGAGTCCAATCTGGGGTGGCATGGTGAGCAAAAGAATTGAGGGATTAACAAAGATCTGTGACTGGGGGTGAATGTTTGATAGGTTCTCCATTCTGTCCATCATTTTTGCTTGTTTGCTTTTGCCGCCATCAGTGTGCCGGGTATGCCCAGACGTGGGTCCTGGGCTCACTATGCCACTGGATTCAAGCTAGCCTGGCTGATGAAGGGTAATACACTGAAACCGGTCCCAGGGTGCTTGTTTCCGGTCCAGGGAGGACCTGGCCTGGCAGTTCGGGCTGGGCTGTTCCCATGGGGAACAGTGTCAAGACTGATTTGCATATGGCTGGGTCCAAACTGGGGTGGCATGGTGAGCAAAATAATTGATGGATTAAACCCAGATTTGTGATTGGGGGTGAATGTTTGATTGGTTCTGTAGTCCGTCCATCATTTGTGTTTATTTACTTTGAGAACGCTGGCATTTTCTTTCCTTAGCCATTTATTGCCTGCAGCCTGTCTCTGGTCACATGTCTGGGTGTAGCTGGCAGTTGGGCTTTCTATATTCCTCTGAGATAGCTGCACACAATGGGTGCTTATGTGTGACTGGAGGGGCCATCACTGACAGAATGGGAGGGAGGAGGTGAGCCCAGCCTCACTTACACCTGAATAGGCTGTGCACTGTCACCACGCAAAGGGCTTAACAAGCCTGCATTGTCACTCTAGGCAGATTGGAATCAGGGCAGGGGAGTTAGGGTATTCCATGCACTTCAAAGACTCTGTCAAGAAGTGTCTCTTACCTTCCAGAACCAAGGTACCTGGGTATAAAAAGGGAACCTCAGACACCAACTCTTCACTACACTTCTTGATCTGTTGATACTCTGCCAGGAAAAAGGACTGCTATGCTGCTGCAAGGACTGCCACTCTGATGGACTGCTTCTCTGAAGGAGCTGCTGCCCAGTTTTACTGACCTGCTGACTGCTGCCCTCATGTCTAGGGAAGATGAACTGGACCTGCAACCTCCATCTTTAACCCAGGACCCCAGAGTGACTTAAAGGGCTAGTCTGCTGGCCTTCTGATCTGAGCATCAGGGACGTAACAGGTTTCCCAACAGCTGCTGGACCCGTCTTCTATGAGATCCTTACCCCCCAAGAAGTGCTCCTCATATCCTGGATCCTTGGTGTGGATCCTAAAAACAAGATTTTTGTCTCTTTGTGACCACGAATGGGCCAATTTGCACTGGAACCACGCCTCTTCCACTGAAGTTGTAAATGAGCAGCCACCATCCTGTCTCCTCACAGAGCAAGCATCAACATTGCAGAGGACAGCCACTGCGAAACTCCAGTCTACCAGTCTACGATGCCAACTTACTCTTTATACCATGCAATGATCTTTCTCCCAGAGACTCTTTCCAATTCGAACCAGACTATTGGAACAAAACCTGAAAAGGTAAACCTTCAGCGGGACTAATCTGGGACTGTATCTGACCCAAGCTCCATTGCAGTCTGCCTGAACTTTTGACTTTGATACAGTCCAGCACAACCAGATAGCCGTGGTTGGCACGTTATGCTTTTGTTTGCTATAGTGTGGTTTATTATTTTTAAATTTAGGACTCCAGTTCTACTGATTGGATTTTTGATGTTTTGTTTGTGATTTATTCATTAAATTTAGCTCTATTTTTCTAAGGTGGTGTGGGATCTTTTTGTGTGGTGTTTTCACTGCTTTATTATTTGAAGTGTTGCAGAAATACTTTACACATTCCTTCTAAGTTAAGCTTTGTGGCAAGCTACCAGTGGGTTGAGGACAGGTTAATTTGGGGTTGCTAGTGCCTTACCCTGACTGGGATTGTGGTTGCTACTTGACCAGGGTTCACACCCCAGTCAAACCACTATCACAATTTCTAGCAATCCCTGACCAGTGGCATCGCAGCTGCTTTGGAACCACCACTGCACGATGTATCCTTGAAGCATGTCTTTGCATCGCAAGCCACTCATCTACAGCATCCACAATGACAGCGCTTGACTCTGCACCACAGCCCTGCAACTTCTTCCGAAACAGCGTGACCCATCTTCAATGTAGGACTTCGCATCGCAAGCCTTCAATGACGGCATCCTCAATGATGACGCAGGGCCGCACATCACAGTCTTGCAGCTTCCCAGAACCAACGCTGCATGACACATTTCCACACCAGGACCTCACATCGCCTGGGCTGCATGATGCATTCTCAAAGTGGGATCTCGTGACGCAACTAGGATTTAATTTATTCTTGTTCAGTGAGCCTAATTTGTGTCTGTGTTCATCCTGCACTCCATCGTGGTCAGGCTGCCACTTGTGTCTTTGTCTTGGTCCAGCGTGACCAGATAAACACAGTTGGTACTTTTTGCTTTTTGCCGCTATTGGCACTTCAATCTTTAAAAATGCATATCTCTGGTTCTACTAATTGGATTGTTGTAATGTTGGTCTTAAACTATTTATTAAATATTATTCTGTCTTTTTCTAGATTGGCTTGTGATTTTTCTTGTGTTCTGTTTCACTTTATTACTGTTTGAATTGCTGCATAAATACTTTACGCATTGCCTCCAAGTTAAGCCTGACTGCTCTTTGCCAGGTAGCCAGAGGGTTGAGCACAGGTTAATTTAGAGTTTGATGACTTTACCCTGACAAGGATTGTGGTTGCTGCATGAGTAGGGTTTCACTGCATTCAACCAGTAACGCAATTTCTTACAGTGTATGTCATACTATTTTTGGAGTAAAGATTATTTGAAAGTAATAGAAGTTTACCAGTAATAATCATGGATGCTGACCGTGTTTTCTTAGTGGGTGTGCACTGCTCTGTTCTGTACCAGCTTGGTATTGTGTAGACAAGTTAGGTATTATCCTTTATGACTCATCCCCTAGTGGGAATTGTGGACTACTCTGTTCTGAACCCAGTTGGTGTTCACTGGACAAGTAGGGCGACATCGTTTATGACTCACACACTAGTGGTTAGCATGCACTAGTCTGTTCTGTACCCTCTCCTCTGGCTATTTAGTAGACCATGCTGAGTCATGTCAAGTCTAACAGACCGCTGTTTTTCCTGTCAAACTCGCCCCTCGCACTATTAGCACAGATGCTTGGCTTGATGGCCGTGGCTACATTGATGGTTTCAGAGAGAGCTGACCTAGTGAAATCCACGGAGATGATCTAGCTGAAGCATAAGGGGACAAGAGGAGTCGTAGATTGTCTCCTAATCCTTCTACTCATCTCCCTTTCTGATACACAGTGCAACCTTCTTCACAGGGAGTGAGACAGAACAGAATCTTAATGCGTCATTGGGCCTGTCAGTGGACAGTGAAACCAGCTGGCTTAAGCAGTGTGCAAAATGTATTAAGCAGAGATCCCCCAGAAATGATTTTATTATAGCAGCAAGATATTGATATATTAGGGTGGGATAAAGAAAAACAGAATGCCTTACAAAAATCCCTAAATTGGCGGAGGATTGGTGTAGAAATTGACAAATATATTGTAGACCGCATAAGCTTAGTGACCTGGGCTTTAGACAAAGGTACTGTCGGCAGCAAAGGAGAAGACTGTTGTTGGTAATAAAGTGGAGTAGTGTAAAAATTCTGCCCTCGTGTCTGAAACGACTAACAGTGGAAATTGAAAACTAATGGCCCCCTTAAAATAACTGTGCACATCTAGGGGTAACTAGAATTTAATTTAGATGTCAGATGTTGAAAAGAAGCAAATTTGTTGAAGTATTTAACTGGACGTTCAGATTAATTGTGAAAATCGCTGCAGCCTTTTCCCTCTTACTTTTACCTCCATTCACTAAGATGATCTCATAACCTTCAATCAAGCAAGGTCAACTTTTAGGGCCAACATCATCCCCCTTCAAGTTTCATATTCAAAGTCATTTTGAATCTCACCCATAGAGAGACTACACCAAGATACCACTCATTGACAGATACAAAACGTGATAGTTGGAAATGCATGAATTAATTTTAACCAGAGATACTTACTCTGGATGCACTAATTTCTTTATTTCGTTATGACAGAGACTAACTGTATGCAACTTGGCCTGAGCCAAAAGGTGCAGACAGTTCAGCTCAGACTTCTACTCCACGCCTCCTCTTCCAAAGAGAAAGGTAAGCAATGCCAGGCATGCTTCAGTCATGCTGGGCTTCAAGTTCAGCCTCACTTATGAGGGCCAAAAAGAGTGCACTTTATTTGTGGTGGCTTGTGATCTTACTTAGAGGGGACTAAACTAACAGTATGGACTGGGCTTTTCACTTTATAGTCGGCCAAAGACGGAATTACCTATGCTCGTGCCTCTTTTTAATGGTACAGTGAACAAAAAAAATAGTTTTTACATAACTGGAAGAGCTTCTTCATTGTTGATTGTAATGAGAGTGTTTGTGTGCTGTATGGTGAATGGCTTATACAACGAGTCAAATGGGTCATTCCATGCACTCAATCACTCATCCTTGCACTTATTCATCCATTTGTCCTCCAAATGACTTTCTCGCTTACACCCACTCACTCATTTGTAATACTACACACGTACTCACCATTTCATAACCATATTCATTTATAAGCCACATTTATTGGCTTTGCCAATGCTTGGTTTATTAATACAAATAGGCTGCTGACAACAATAAGGACTTTTAAAACCAAGGGATCGGGAAGCTCAGAGGGGCATTTCTAAAATTAAGTTATTCGAAAAAAAAGGCACGGGGCATACTTGAAAAGGTAACTTTAGGACTAGGCCCTTAGGTCAATAAGTTTTTTTGCTGACGTTGAAAAGTGGCAACGTTGTTGAAGAGCAGGGGTGAGGTTGGTTTCATCGGTTACAAAGCTCATTTTTCCACTGCGGCCCATCCATTCTTCAGTGCTGTCCTGGTCCATAACAGAGTATTCATCATCGCCACTGAGGCCAAATGCCTTCAGGTGAGCTCATGGTTCCTGAGACAGTATGATGGGGCACCATGATCTCTTGTAAAAGACGTGAAATAAGCATCTGATGAACGCCACCAGTTCCCGGGCGGACTAGGGGAAGAGAGAGGCCATTTTTACCATTTGCTCACTTTCGTTTATGAAATATATGTTTTATTACAAAACAGAACAGCAGGTTTGGGAATGTTTGAACACAAGACTTTATTTATCACACAACGTTAAAATCTCACCTTTAGGTCGGTTTGGAATACTGATAAAGCTGCTGGCACTGCAGTGAGAGCTAGGACTGACTGCCATTCCAAGGGTGTATTTAAAATTCTTTGGGCACTTCTCTGTCTGAGGCACACTAGGCGCACTTGGCTGCTCTCCAAAATTGAGAGAGGGGGAGTTGTTTCTTTTTTTTCCTCGCCACTAATGTCAAGGCCATTCCCCAGGCAGACGAACAAGAGGCGCTGAAAAACTCCGCAGCCGGACGGTCGTGTAGCAAGAACAGGCTTGTCACCTGTGCAGCATTCTTGGCCCGCTGTAACCCAATGTCTGGTAACTCGTGTCTGTTCCTGCAGCCTCCTCGGGTATCTGACAAGACGGGGCAGCCTCGCCATGGCAGACAATCAGACCCGCAGCACGAATAGTTAGTTCCCCTCAAAGCAGAAATCGAAGCCAAACCAATGTTCTCCTCAGCATGGCTGCGTTTGCAAACACGTGCCAAGTGTCATGCTGATACTACAATATATTTCGCCCCAATCAGCTCTTCTGCGTGTTTATTTGCTGATTTTTTAACATCATGTATAAATTACCGGCACATTTGATTTTCTGCCAGTCCGACCTGCAAGGCATATGATTAAAATCTGATTGATGATAGATTCGGTAATGGCGCCCTGGTTCATTTTAATATGCGTCATTATGCAGTTCTCGTACTGCAAAACTGCTAGTTTGTGGGAACGAAATTGCAATGCTTACTTGACTGAACAAAAGTGCACTCATCATAATTTTAGCTCAAGACTTTTATCTCACTGGCTGCGATGAGCGATGTCTTGCCTCAGGGTAAAATCTGCAGAAAATATTTTAAATGCAAATTTCAGCTCCTTTGCTATGCCCCGCTGACAAGAAATCTGGGATGTCTGAGATCTGCTTGCCTCATAGGTCAGTCTGCATGGATTCCTGAACGCTGTTTGCAATCTGACAAAACATCTAAATTAAAACAAAAAAGTAGGTCAGTCTCGTAAAAAAAGAAGGCGCCAGTACGGACTGGTTAGCAACACAAATGGATTGCAGGCTGCACTTTTGAAGTAGCATTTCAGATCACATGTTCTCAGAATGCGCTACAAGAGGCTCGGTGGCATACTCTGTTTGAGACGCGAGTTAAACTAGGCCAGTTTGCGGTTTTGCAAGCATCTAAATCAGATACGACATTGGACTTCCTGCGGGTCCTCTACAGGCTGTGGTTTGCAGTCACATCACACCGGTTTGGATTCCACATAGCCAAACCTGCTTCACTTTTAGGACTATCTGGTTTTAGCTTGTTTTTAGGTTCTAGTGTAGTCTGATGACATTAGTAGTATTGACGGTTTGTGACCACCCTCTATTTCACTACGCACACACCAGATAGGGCCCTCTTTTATAGACTTATTCACAAGTGGTTAGTTTGCCTGGAAATAAAATCTTCTTGGAATTCAAACCTCGAATGGCAGCAGGAACATAACTAGGCTAAAGTAAAGTATTAGTTGGTTAGGCATGTCCCTTCATGCAGTCTCCTTTAGATATTTGAGCAGAAGGGACAGCAAATATGAGATTCACATCCTACAAATCAAACCAACACACTTCTTTTGACGTCTAAAAAGTCATACCTTATTTATTAACTATTGTTAAGGCGTCTGTTCATCTAAACGACGCTTGGTTGTCCTCGCTTACTCTTTGTGTGTTTCTCACTATTAACCACTCTTTTAAAAAGTTAGTTACCCAGATTCTGCAAAGTGCTACGAGGTCATGTCAATCTTTTCCTATTTTTACTATCGGACTCATTAGGATCAGGAACTCTAAATTAGTTTCTATCACAAACCACAAATGTACTCATTTATTATCTGATGGTGTATGGTTCATCCCTAGCAATTGAGCGTTATAAGAATTAGAACATTGAGACATGCATATCGGATCCAGTTCATTTCAAAACTTTATTCAGCAATTTAAAAACAGCCATAAAAGTCCATACAATAAAAACAGTATAAAACAGATAAAATATACATATTATTCAGACATCCTGAAAACATCAAAGAGACAAGGTTCTTCCTCTGAAGGCAACATCTAGCATATCCTACTTTTCCTCTGATCCACAGCCTTCAGTATAAAAAGCGCAACATTAAAACATAGAAAATGATCTCCAGGAGCAAACAGGTATTCCATTGCTTTCTTGTGTTCTCTAATATTGTGGGCAAGGAAAAAGGGCTTTAATTAACAACTAAGGTTTTTGTAAAAATCACAAAAGAGCATAAGGTGCTTTGTTCAGACAGTCCATCACCGGGATATAGGGTCCCTTCTGAGGGGTGATAGAGCGTTCCGTACTAATAATTTACCTGTATTTGGACGCTCTTTAGGCCGATGAATCTTTTGGCTAAGTGGGACTCTCTTCACCCGAGATCAGTCAATTTAAGGTAATCAATAATCAATAACGAACATAAGCAATACCCTGATCAACATAACACTTAACAATTAATCCAGAATACATTTCGGCGAACCCTGACCTTTCAGTCAGGAATAACCACACCAGTTTATTCAAAGTTAGTGAATTTATTTCCCTATATTAACAAAGCTAGCACAATATAGATGTGTCTCAACACCAAATGATATACGTAAATGAACATTAATAGCGGTCCATAACGACGAAACAGGTGCAATCTATGCAGCATTTGAATAACAAGGCATTCGATGATAGCAATGCAAATCACTAAAACTATAATCTGTAATGAGCTAATTGCATACATTTAGTCAGCATAACAAGGTCTCAAATTGCATCGTGCAACAAAAGGAATCCTCATCTAACCTCAAATTAGCATCGGCATGTGGGACTTCATGCAAAAACAATTTAGCAACATTAATTTAGAAAAACTCCTAACTAGGGCTCTTATCAAAAATCAGCAGTTGGTTACCTAAAAGAAACACAATGCAATTGTACAATTTCCTTTCATATTTACCAATTACAATCAGCATTCAAGGAAGTCTTCGTCTCACAGGTACCGTTTCTCGATCAGCATGGGACGGGGCAAAGGGGCAGGGGTGGACGGGGCAGTTTGCCTCACGGCGGCAAGATAAACTACTACTTCATGCAAAGGGATCAAAGTTAAAGTCTCTAGGGTAAGAATCATTTAAGTCTCTTTCTCTCGATTAGAGAAAGCATCAAAGTCTCTTTCAAAATGGCGTCGCAGCAAGGTGGGCCATAATAGCTGCAATGTCCTGCAAAATGGCGGGTAATGGCTGGTAACAGCAATAATGGCTGCTTTCTTCTCGTGCACCTGGTTTAAATAGACAACAGTTCAAATCCAGTAGGGTCTTCCATTGGAGGGTTCATAGGTTGGCTTCAAATTGTCCAATCAAAAACAACAGTTCTCAAGCTTTTACTTAAGCATACATTATCCTTGGAGACGGGTACGCAAGTTGCAACATTTTATACCAATTAACTCATTTTCAGAGCTTCCATTGTCCGCACCTGCAGATTGACCTTGGAGCAAAGAGAAAAAATGGCAGGCTGGCACGAAACCTTAAGATAAGCATGTGAACGATCTCAGTGGAAAAGTTCAGCTTCAAGCAAAAATACACGTTTAATAGCACATTGGAAAAATACGAGCATCTAAACCGTGAGACCAGGCAACTAGGCCGAAGCCTCCACTAAAGTTAGGCTAAGCTAAAGCATTTCAAACAAGCAAATCATAGCACACGTTTACGATTATGTCAGATTAGTGCAATTCTAATACATCACGTTATATAAAGCACGCTTATAAATGTTGGCAAACTACTCTAAGGGCACATTTTGTCCCCGTACAATCTTTATTAGTTCGGTTAAAGTCACACATGATTATTTCACACTACGTTTATGGGCTAATAAATGTAAAACCTTCATTTCTGCGTCATCAATCCCTCCTCTGATGACTACTTGTCATCACACAAACTATTCCCACAAATTTTATTCCATTAAAATTCTGTCAGTTCTCTTTTCCTTTTAGTTCCCCTAGTTTTCGCTTTGTATTCTTCTGCCATTCTTTTCATCATTTTCTCTTCCTTCCTTCTTTTAATTCTTTCCATAATCATTATTATTCACCTTTTTATTCCCCAAATTCCAAATATGCAAATCAGTACTATTAAAATTCCCTGTATTATCTTTAGTAATATTCCATTCCAAATTCCCCCAATCCAATTTCCCACTGAAGCAAGTCCTTTTCCAACCTTCTCCCACACTCCTGGTTCTTTCAGTTCCTTCAAATCTGCACTCTCTTTTGTTAGATTAGCAAGCATAGTTTTAATTTTCACACTGTTGTCGGGAATATACGTGCAACAGTGGCGCGCACCAAGCATTTTGCAAACGCCGCCATCCTTTGCTAAAAGAATGTCTAAGGCAAGTCTGTTTTGAAGAGTCATAGCTCTTTCCGCTGCAAGTTCAGCATCTATCAGGATTATAGCACCTGAAAACTTTGTCAACATGTTATCCACTATAGTAGACAACTTTCTTATTTTGATGGAATTCAGCACAACTCCCAATGAAGGAATCATGGCTCCAAATATATCTCCTACCACAGCAGCTGCGGTCTCTCTTTTCTGGATACGATGGGATCCAGATGTCTTTGGAATCATCGATAGGTCATCCAGTTGATAAACTTTTGGGAACACTATACCCAAATAACATCTTCCCCACCATCCCTTTGGAAGACGATAATAGGCATTATACCCACAAATGTAATATATACCTGGAATGACAGGGTCAAGTCCGTTCATCATGAATGTCCATTTGGCCTTAAAGATAAACGTATGTTTACACTCACTCGCTCCTACGAAAATGTTATCATAATAAGATTCACCTCGATATATACAAAATTTCCCTACATGCCAAGCATCTAAAGCTATTCTCCCTTGTGTCTTTATTGCGGCAAAATCATAATGATCTACTGAAGTCCTCTTACTTAGCTCTGTTTCTAATTTCGCATTCATTTGTGCCCTTCTATCATCTGTGCGATCTAAAAAGCTTATTTCTACTGCAGAGAGCGAGCAGGTAAGGTTTTCCCTATGAGCGTGAGCCGTTTCAAAAGGTTGCATTGGCTCGAAAAATTCCCTCATTATTTTAGCATCCCAATCTTTAGCAATCTGGCTTAGCTGCGCTATTATAGGAACATATGCAAAGGTAACATCATAATTCGAGTAAAAATACTGTATGTTAATTTGACCATAAAATCTAGACATTACTATACTACATGTAATCCCGTATGTAAGAGGCATGTGGTGATAAGTCACCCCTTCCTTTACTGATGTCGGTATCTGTGTACACACATAACAATCTTTCGCATCCATAGTCTCAACATATTCTGTTAGCAAGCGATAGAAAACATTATACGAAAGTTCTTTCTTATCATGCAAGTGTCTCTCATCTAATTCTAGTCTTTTCAATGCGGTTAGTTCAGTGACAGTAACAGGAGCAAAGGTAGAAGCATCAATTTTCTCATTCTCACCCTTTCCATGCATTGCAAGCACTATTGCCATTATTATTAGTACACATGCAATTATCAAGCCTATACACGCATATTTACAATATTTCTTTCTACTGTTTTGTGTAGCCATGATCTGTATAGAATCAGAGAGCTAGAAGCACCTATAAAGTAACTATTTAGCAATTCAGTTACAAAGCTGAACGAGCGCAATGTTCACACAGTCTTCTTCAAGAGGCCAGTCATTTATCAGTTAGCAGCATTTGTCTCAATTCGGCAATAACTCAGTCTCAATTCGGCAATAACTCAGTCTTTTATCAGTTCAGCAAGTGTCTCATCTGGTTTAGCAATGTCTCAGCTGGTTGTATCACGTTAGATTGTAGCAGGCAATATCATTTATTACCCTTTCAATCGACAGAGTCCATAAAACTTTTCTTTTCTATTGGTATCTCTTCTTCTTCGTTCTCGAGGCTAAGAGATACAAATTCGTCAGTCCAATCGTCATTGACTGCATATGCCCATTCTGGACCGGAATATCTCCTGTTTGGTATCCTTTTCCTTTTCAATTTTGCTTCTCTTTTAGATTCTGCCTCACTGGTACTTTCCTCTTTGGCCAAGTCTTTTCCTTCACTTGAGGATGGTACCACGACAGTCACTTCCTTTCTTTTCTCTTTCACTTTTGGCCTTTCTCCGTCGTTCAAATTTTCTTTAGTCCTTTGTTTTATTGGTGATATACTTAGTCTCCTCTTCGCACCGTGTCCATTTGATGGACCTGCGATCTTTTCTGTGGGAGCTTGAACTTTTTCGTTCTGTTCTGCCTTGTCCCCTCCTTCTGGGGAATCAATCACGTTCTTTTTTTCTTTTTCTGTATCGTCTGCTTCTGGGAAAGCCCTCCTCTGATCAGGCTCTCCTGCCTTTTCACCTCTTTCGAGCCCTTCGTCACCGTTACTTTCTTCGGACTCTTTATCACTTTCAGCTGCTTCAGGCTCTTTGTCACCTTCAGCTGCTTCAGGCTCTTTGCTACCCTCAGCTGCTTCAGGCTCTTTGTCACCTTCAGCTGCTTCGTCGCTGTCTGAGGTTTCTCCTTGGCCTTCCCCAAGTGAGTCTGTTGCTTCGTCCTCAGAGAATATTTCTCTCTCTCCTGTTTCTGCCTGTTCGCTTTCAGTTCGGTTTTGCTCTGTCTCAGCGCTCAGCACTGTTTTATCAGGCACTGGCAGTTTCAGCGCTTCAACTTCCTCATCTGTGGGACACAACACTTTCTTTGTGTGACTGGCGTGAATCCAGTTGGGAACTCCCGCACACTTCACAGCGGTAGTTGTCGTCAGGATCACTTGGAAAGGGCCTTTCCAACGGGGTTCCAGACACGACTTTCTCACGTGCTTCTTTACCACGACCCAGTCACCTGCTTTCAGTGTGTGTCCTGGACCTTGGATCGGTGGCAAGGTGGTCGCTTCCACCTGGTGAGAGAAAGAGCGAACCACGTCAGCCAGACCTTTGCAGTAGTCTAACACCATATCATCTGTAATATTCAAACGCACGTTTGCGGGAACTGCAGGAAGTCTCATAGCCCTGCCCATGAGAATTTCGTGCGGAGACAATCCAGTCTTTCTATCAGGGGTGTTTCTCATTGACATTAACACCAAGGGCAATGCGTCAGGCCATTTCAAATTTGTCGATGCACATATTTTCGCCATTCTTGATTTCAATGTACCATTCATTTGTTCCACCAGTCCTGAGGCTTCAGGGCGATAACTACAATGCAGTTTTTGCTCAATGTTCAGCGCTGCGCAAAGTAACTTTATCACCTCGTTATTGAAGTGACTTCCTCTATCTGATTCTAAAGAGATCGGGAATCCGAAACGTGGTATTAACTCCCTCAACAATAGTTTTGCAACTGTAAGGCTGTCATTTCTACGTGTGGGGTATGCTTCAATCCAGTGACTAAAAATGCACACAATCACCAACACATACTTCAGACCTCCATGCACAGGCATCTCAATGAAGTCTATCTGCATTCTACTAAACGGGCCACTGGCCCTGCCAATGTGGCTCGCGTTCACAACTGTTCCCTTCCCTGGGTTCATCTGCTGACAAATGACACATCGATGGCAAACTGCTTCTGCAGCTTGATGAAATCTGGGGTTAAACCAATCAGTTTTGAACAATCTTATCATGGCATCTCTCCCTAGGTGAGCCTGCCCATGATAGAACCGCGCAAGCTGTGTTAAGAGACTATTTGGCAAAACAAATTTTCCCTCATTTGAAACCCATAACTCATCTGGTCTCTTTATACATTGTGATTTAATCCAGGAATCTCTTTCATCCTCCCTGACGTTATTCTGTAATGCTTTTAGTTCATCTATTGTATCTACGACCTTCAAGGCAAATGCTTCAGTTGGTTCTAGTTCTGGTTCACTTATCGAATTCCATTCATCCCTGAGTAGTATACAGTTCAAGGCACAAAATCTTGCGACTTGATCTGCATATGCATTTCCCAGAGAAACATAGTCCTGTCCTTTTGTATGAGCACTGCACTTTACCACTGCAACTTCGGCTGGCATTTGGATGGCGTGTAACAATTCCCTTATTCTCTCCCCGTTTTTCACTGGGGATCCTGAAGAAGTCAGGAAACCTCTCTGTGACCATAGTTGTCCAAAGTCGTGCACAATTCCAAACCCGTACTGACTATCAGTGTAAATGGTGACTTTCATCAATGCAGACAGTTGACATGCTCTTGTAAGGGCTACAAGCTCTGCTACTTGTGCAGAATAGACTCCTTGGAGCCAGGATGCTTCCAAGACACCTGTTACAGTACATACAGCATATCCTGCTTTCAAAATTCCCATCCCATCTCTTAGACATGAACCATCAACAAAAACAATTTGGTCATTTTCATCAAGCTTAGTATCCTTAATGTCAGGTCGGGGTTTTGTGCAAAATTCAGTCACCTGAAGGCAGTCATGCTCGACGTCTTCAGCGTTCTCAACTTCAGCATTTTCACCGGGAAGCAAGGTTGCTGGATTCAACGTAGTGCACCTTTTCAGCTGCACATTCGGTGAGCCCAGAATTATCGTTTCATACCTTGTGAGTCTTGCTCCAGTCATGTGTTGCGTTCGGGAGCGGGTCAAAAGTATCTCAACTGAGTGAGGGACCATGACTGTTACTGGGTGTCCCATCACTATTCCTTCACTCTGAGTGAGGCTGATACCAACTGCTGCTACGGCGCGCAAACACCCTGGAAGTGCTGCTGCGACCGGATCCAAAGTAGCTGAAAAATACACTACTGGTCTGTTTATGCCACCATGGGCTTGAGTCAAGACAGACAAAGAACATGCATCACGTTCATGACAAAACAATGTGAAAGGCTTTGTGTAATCAGGCATACCTAAAGCTGGAGCCCTGCACATGCATTCTTTCAATTCAATAAAAGCATCCATCTCATCTCCTTTCAGCTCAATTTGATCCAAGGCATCCTTCTGGGTCAGTTTCAGTAAAGGCTTCGCTAGGGTTGAGAAGTTGGGAATCCACTGGCGACAGTAGCTTACCATCCCCAAAAACTTCCTCACCTCCCTCCTTGTCTTTGGTGGACTCATTTGAAGTACACTTGTTATTCTTTCCTTCATTATTCTCCGTGACCCTTTCTCTATCTGGTGACCCAAGTATTTCACTTTCTTCTGACAGAACTGCAACTTTGAAGGAGACACCTTGTGTCCATTCCTTCCCAAATGGTTCAACAGAGCAATGGTATCGGCTGTGCAGACACTTTCTGTCTTTGATGCAATCAGTAAGTCATCGATGTACTGTACTAGGGTTGACTCGAATGGCAATTCTAATGCTTCCAAGTCTTTCTTTAGAATCTGATTGAATATTGACGGTGACTCAGAAAACCCTTGAGGAATTCGACACCAACTGTAAACTCTGTCTAAGAATTTGAAACAAAAGAGAAATTGGCTGTCCTCATGAAGAGGCACCGAAAAGAATGCTTGTGACAAGTCGATGACTGAGAACCACTCGGCATCGCAAGGGACTTGAAACATTATCACAGCTGGATTTGGTACGACAGGGCAACATTTAATTATGATGTCATTTATTTTCCTCAAGTCCTGTACAATTCGGACCTTTCCACTCGGCTTTATTAGTCCCATGATTGGTGAATTACATGGACTGCTTAACACTTCTTTCAGTACTCCCTGCTTTACAAATTCGTCAATGAGTTGGGCAACTTTCATGAGGGTGTCTTGTGCCATGTGGTATTGTGGGGTCTGGGGAAAGGTTGCATTGGGCTTTACAGTCACTTTCACTGGTTCCACTCCTTTCATCAATCCCACCTCTTTCCCTGTCATATCCCACACTTCCTTTCCGACTGTTTCCCGTAATTCAGCTGGAATATCTTCTTCAGTTATCATCGGGAAAAGGCAAATCAGAGGATACTCTTCATCGACAGTTTCCATCTCATCCCCCTCTACACTGTCCCCTTCTTCCCCATCACTGCTCGTCTGAATTTTAATTCCCTCGTTCAAACACATAATCGAACATCCCAATTTGCACAATAGGTCTCTCCCTAACAGTGCTATCGGGCTTGAGTCACATACCACAAATTCATGTAACCCTTGATAGTTACCAATGCTGACTGGTACCGGATCTGTGATTGGGTTTGTCAGGTGCCTGTTTGCTACTCCCACCACTTGAACTGTTCTCCCTGAGAGTGGCAAATTTGGTACTTCAATGCTCTTAACAGTTGAACGTGTTGCTCCTGTGTCAACCAAGAATGAGACACGATGACCCATTACTCTTCCCTCCACGTACGGACCCTTTTGATCAACTTCCAAGGATGCTGCAAGCACACAATCTCCCTCCTCTCCTGAACTTTCACTCTCCCATACATTGTTTATTCCACTCTCACTGTGTAATGGGAACTGTTGTACGGTGCCATTTGTATTCATTACCTGACCCGAGACCTGTGGAGGAACCATCACTTGCTGCTGACTCATTGGTGCCAAAGGTATTTGCATTTGCTGATTAGGTACCATGGGAAACTGCTGTTGCATTGGCTGCATTTGCGTCATCTGCATACGGGGCATCTGCTGCGGCTGCATGGGCTGTAATCCCTGTAGCTGATTTATGGTCTGAAAATTTGTGTTTGGACCTCTTATTTTCGGTCCCCTCATTGTCTGAAATTCATTGACATCATTGTTTTGCTGACCAACACCTGCACCTTCCTGCACCACCATTGGGCACTCGCGTTTCCAATGACCGACAATTCCGCACGCGTGACACGGCATCACCTTTTTCAATGCCTGCACACCATTCGGAGTCACAACAGTGTTCAAGTCTGGACCATTATTCACAAAACCTCCTCTGCCTCTGCCTCTCGCCTGTGGCTGAAACATCATATTTCCCTGCAACTGCGGCTGCGGTTGCGGTACCTGTTGTTGGAACCCTTGCAACCCTTGCAAACCTTGCAGACCTGTCTGAGCTGCTTTAAGTTGCATCATCATCACTTTCTCTTTCAACTTTTTCTGTTTCACTTCAATTTCGTCGCTACAGTATTTCGCATAATTCAACACCTCATCGATCGGTTTCGATTGCCAACAAATCAAATGCGACTTTATCATCTGACTTATCTCTGGTCTGAGCCCTTCCACAAATCTAAACACAAAATGAAGCATGTCCTTCGCCTCTATTGTTTCCGTGCCACTGTAGTTCTTGAACGCTTTCAACAATCTCTCATAGTAACTATGAATCGATTCTTTAGCCTCTTGGGCAGTTCGATCGATCTTCTGCCAATCCACATTTTTCGCGGCAACCTTCGTCTTCAAATGCTCAATCACCTTATAGTACAGGCTCATCACCATAGGTGATGGTGCACCCGTATCCCTGTCTCTCTCTGGTTCACTTGTCGGCCAACCTACAGCTCCTTTACAATCCTCCCACAAATCTGCCGGAACCACAATCTCAAAGAGAGTGTTCAGGTCTTCCCAGAGACATTTTGCAAGCTTCACAAACCTATCAGTCTGTTGATACCATTCAATCGGTTTCTCTCTCAGTTTGGGAAAATCATCCGTAAAAGACTGAATGTCGCTTCTGTGCCATGGTACATGTATTAATTTTCCCCCTGCTGTCTCCCTCATTGGTAACATGGTTACTGCATCACTACTCTGTGGTCTTTTCTCGTTGAGCTCTGGGACACTGTCTTTCCTCTTTTCCTTTCTCTTTACCCATCTGCTTTCCCATTTGTCTAAGCACCTCCACACTTGTGCACTCTGCAACAATTCTCTAAGGTGCGCCTTCATGCCTGCTGACCTCATGTGTTCAAAATCTGTGGTCCCGACATCCAACCTGTAGCTCCTGCTCAAGTGTTTCGTCTTGTCTATGTCAACCCCGTTTTTGTCAGCTATTTCTTGCAAGCTTCTGTGTACCTTGTTCACTTCTATCGTAATCCTGGGACATAGATACCTCAGCTCTTCTTCCGAGTAGGACTCTAACCTATTCACACCCATCGTCCCTTCCACCAATTCTTGTGCTTCCATGTTCAACCTGACCCTATTCAGATAATCTTCTCCCTTCCCACTGGCTGAGCTTTGTGTGGAATTCAGACTGTTGAACCACTGTGTCAGCTGTTGCGCATTCAACCCCATCAGTGTAGCATTCACATCGACTGCCATTGATGGTTGCAGCAACTTTTCAGTGTTCGATGATAGCGGTATCATCAGAGGGGGACTCGACCTCACCAGTGTTGACTGAGCACACATGGGACTAAACTCCATCAAGGACCCAGATCCATTTGGCTGAGCCGCTATCGGAGTTATCCCTGGAGTGTTTTCTATGCACCTCCTTTCTGTCCCATTCTGCAGCATTGATCCCTGACCGCTCATACCTAAGTTAGGCTGACTGTACAAAGGTACCGGTGGACCTACAGTAATGGGTAGTGATATCGCATCTGGGTTCTGTCCATTTCCCATGTTTTGAGACATGTTCATTCCCACACTATGGGTCATCATTGCCGGCATGCCCATCTGACTCCCCGTCATCTGAGCATGTGCTGTTCCCCCCTGCATCTGCTTTTGAGGCATCAAAAACTGGGTTGATTCAGCTTGTGCCAGTGTTGGGTTGTGACCATTCTGTCCTCCCATTGCGGTTGGATCTAGAATCATTCCTGCACTGTTGTCACTGCTGTAGTACCTTGGGACCTGCGGCTGATAATTTTCTGCTGGTTTCAGTATGGGCACATCTGGATATATCCTCCTAACCTGCGGTATCTGCGGGGTGAACAGTAAACTCGGGTCCTTAGATCCCGATGATGCTCCTGAACTCTGAGTTTCACTGTTCTGTACCGGTGCCGGAGGGGCAGAACTGGTACTTGGACCTTGTCCACTCTCTGCATAAGGTGGTGGACGGTCGTTCAGCAATTGCATGATTAACTCCTCATCCTCTAACTCCTCTTCTCTTCTCAACTTTTCCTCGTCCTCTCTATCCTTGGAACACCTCCTGTTTGTCTTACAGATAGCTTTCTTACCTGTCTCCTCTTCTTCCTTAGTAATTGCGGGAAACAATTTTATCCCCTGCAATACATCTGACCTCCACACCTTCTGTGCATTATCCCACCTAGCGTCCGCTAGTGTCTTTTCTACCTTCCTTATCCTTGTCTCGAACTTATTTTGCTGCTGCTGTCTAGCCATTAGTTCCCAAATCGCTAGAGCCTCAAACTGTGCTGGCCTTGGAGGTACCTTCATGTCGTACATCGCGAATCTCAAATTCTCTGGGATCCTTATATTGAATGTCCCATGGACCGGGAACGCTACGCTCCCATGTTTCTCTGTCAGCTTGTGCCATTGCTTTAGCCAAAGGCACGGAGCTACCCCCTTTTCCTCCATTACAATATAAGCTGGCGTACCTTCGGGTGGCGTCTCCTCTCCTACGCTCGCTTTAATGTAAGACTCCCCCTTCATCGCACTCTTTAATGCTTTAAAAAATTTCATTTTCTCGTCTTTTATTTCACAAAGTTTGTAATCAATAGGTGACTTTAATTCCCGGAATACTCTTCGCCTGCCTTTCCCCTTCCAATCGAGCCCCACGGACTGCGTCCAATCCATGCGCGACCCTCCTCTGCAACCAACCTATCCCAGCGCGGCTCCTAGTGACGTCACACTCACACACACTGCGGCTGACAAAGCCTCGCGGCTAGTCCTCCTTCACTCAGCTCCTCTCGTAACAACTTCTTGCATGTATCGCGAGCTACCAAAAAAATAATAATAAAACAGATCTGTCGGTTTACTACAGGAAGGGTAACACAATCGCTTCAGGACCTTAGGGATTCTTCACTAGCCTCGGCAGTTATTCCATCTTTCTCGGTCCCCGCGTTCGCAAGCAAATCTGACCCGCAGACTGCTCTCAACTTGTCAGTGATCTATTCTAGTGCACTTTAGAATTTTGTCAAAGTCCGAAGTCGAAGTTTCTTTCACTCCCTTAACACATGTACCGACTCGTTGACCACGCCCGATCAACCTACTAAACCGACCAGACCACAACATAAAACAAGTGTCTCATACACTTTTCAACATACTCCGGAGTCTCTTGACCTCGCAGGGCCTGTCTCAACAACAACAACCACGTGGATCTTTTTATGCACGAAGCGCCACATGCACATGAAGTTCGACGACTTCCCTACTCTCACACTCGGAGTCGCACCTCCGCTATTTCTATGAAGTTCGACGACTTCCCTACTTCTACACTCGGAGTCGCACCTCCGCTATCCTCTAAAATCCTCGCAACCTTTTTCACACAATCTGCGGCAATAAGCTGTGCAAGCGCAAAATCCTAACTTCACTCATTCCATCACTAGTACCGCCAACGCTGATCTCACACCTCCATTCTCTTCATTCGCAAGCTCCGAGATCCCGGGAAAGTCGCGGTGGACTTAGCCCATCATCATTTTCTCAGTCTGTTTTACCCAAGAAAAATCGAATTCAACTTCTCGAGTGGGGTCTCAAAGGGCGTAACCGTTAATTCAACACCATGTACTTTAACAGTACGGAGTCCCAAAAGGCGAAACCGTCCTCTGCTACCATCTACTGATAGAGCGTTCCGTACTAATAATTTACCTGTATTTGGACGCTCTTTAGGCCGATGAATCTTTTGGCTAAGTGGGACTCTCTTCACCCGAGATCAGTCAATTTAATGTAATCAATAATCAATAACGAACATAAGCAATACCCTGATCAACATAACACTTAACAATTAATCCAGAATACATTTCGGCGAACCCTGACCTTTCAGTCAGGAATAACCACACCAGTTTATTCAAAGTTAGTGAATTTATTTCCCTATATTAACAAAGCTAGCACAATATAGATGTGTCTCAACACCAAATGATATACGTAAATGAACATTAATAGCTGTCCATAACGACGAAACAGGTGCAATCTATGCAGCATTTGAATAACAAGGCATTCGATGATAGCAATGCAAATCACTAAAACTATAATCTGTAATGAGCTAATTGCATACATTTAGTCAGCATAACAAGGTCTCAAATTGCATCGTGCAACAAAAGGAATCCTCATCTAACCTCAAATTAGCATTGGCATGTGGGACTTCATGCAAAAACAATTTAGCAACATTAATTTAGAAAAACTCCTAACTAGGGCTCTTATCAAAAATCAGCAGTTGGTTACCTAAAAGAAACACAATGCAATTGTACAATTTCCTTTCATATTTACCAATTACAATCAGCATTCAAGGAAGTCTTCGTCTCACAGGTACCGTTTCTCGATCAGCATGGGACGGGGCAAAGGGGCAGGGGTGGACGGGGCAGTTTGCCTCACGGCGGCAAGATAAACTACTACTTCATGCAAAGGGATCAAAGTTAAAGTCTCTAGGGTAAGAATCATTTAAGTCTCTTTCTCTCGATTAGAGAAAGCATCAAAGTCTCTTTTAAAATGGCGTCGCAGCAAGGTGGGCCATAATAGCTGCAATGTCCTGCAAAATGACGGGTAATGGCTGGTAACAGCAATAATGGCTGCTTTCTTCTCGTGCACCTGGTTTAAATAGACAACAGTTCAAATCCAGTAGGGTCTTCCATTGGAGGGTTCATAGGTTGGCTTCAAATTGTCCAATCAAAAACAACAGTTCTCAAGCTTTTACTTAAGCATACATTATCCTTGGAGACGGGTACGCAAGTTGCAACATTTTATACCAATTAACTCATTTTCAGAGCTTCCATTGTCCGCACCTGCAGATTGACCTTGGAGCAAAGAGAAAAAATGCCAGGCTGGCACGAAACCTTAAGATAAGCATGTGAACGATCTCAGTGGAAAAGTACAGCTTCAAGCAAAAATACACGTTTAATAGCACATTGGAAAAATACGAGCATCTAAACCGTGAGACCAGGCAACTAGGCCGAAGCCTCCACTAAAGTTAGGCTAAGCTAAAGCATTTCAAACAAGCAAATCATAGCACACGTTTACGATTATGTCAGATTAGTGCAATTCTAATACATCACGTTATATAAAGCACGCTTATAAATGTTGGTAAACTACTCTAAGGGCACATTTTGTCCCCGTACAATCTTTATTAGTTCGGTTAAAGTCACACATGATTATTTCACACTACGTTTATGCGCTAATAAATGTAAAACCTTCATTTCTGCGTCATCAGGGGCAACTCTTCATTTTGGGGAATGCGACTAGATGGTGAGCCATACCCAATCTTAATCTGGATAAAGCATAATGATGTTGAATATTATTCACACAAGTTAAATAATGCTGACAGCCCTCCATAGAAAAACAGGACATATAAAAGGCCACAGTCAGCCTATTTGCCTCTTTTCTCAATATGCAATCAACCTTGTCTTTAAAAAACAAAATCCTTAATATGGCTCTTGGTTATAGCTAAGACTTTAGATGGATCTCGTCACATATTCATATTAAAAAGGGAGCTAAGGGCCAGATGTAGGTACGTTGCAAATTGCGACTTGCAATTTGCGAGTCCTAGCGACTCGCAAATTGCAACTCGCAATTTGCTATGCAGAAAGGTGTCTCAGACACCTTCTGCGACTCGCAATGGGGTCGCAAAGACACACCTCATTAATATTAATGAGGTGGGTCACAGTTTGCGACCCCATTGCGAGTCTGGGCACTCACGGGGATGGTGGCCTGCTGGAGACAGCAGCCCACCATGTCCGTGACTGCTTTTCAATAAAGCAGTTTTTTTTCCATCTGCAGCCCGTTTTCCTTAAAGGAAACCTTTTGTTTCGGTTTTTTTCAGAGCAGGCAGGGGTCCGTAGGACCACTACCTGCTCTGAAAAAATATTTTTGTAATCATTCACAAAGGGGAAGGGGTCCCCTGGGGACCCCTTCCCGTTTGCGAATGAGTTACCATCCACTTCAAGTGGATGGTAACTGCGAGTTGAAATCAACTTACATCGCGTTGCGAGTCGCAAATGCGTTTCTGCATCGCCTGAGGGCTTTTGCGCCTCGCAAACGGCGTTTTTCGCCATTTGCGAGGCGCAAAAGCCTTGTCACATCTGGCCCTAAATGTTTTATTCAAATACGAGAGCCAAGGGATATGAGAAACATTCTCCAGTGTTAAGCAGTCTAATATGATAGATTTAGTAAAAGGTTTTCCTCTTTCAACCATATGGAGTGCATAACAGTAATTGCTTCAAAAGAAGCAGATCGTCCAAATACTGCATGCCTACCTCCTTTTGAACAATCGGGGATGATGCTGAGGTAGGTAGACATAATAGGTGTCTCAATAATTTGTTTTCTTCAACTTGGAGGGAATTACTAGTGGTATATCCCCATAAACCAGCCCCATGTATAACTGGAGACACTCCTCTGGCATTATAAATCTCTGCCATCTCCTCGACTGGGTGGATACCCAATTTAGTTGCAAACTTAAATACCCCGTGGCAGCACCTACTCAGCTTTGATTTAGCTTTTAGCACCTGTTGTCCCCACATGTCATTACTTGTGAATAAATCTATCAGATAACAAAATGAATTAACTCCAGAGATTGGGGAATTGCCAACATAGAAGGATCAAGTATTTTTGGCCTAATTCCGCATACAACTGAATACGTTTTGGAAGTATTAATCACTATTTGTAGGCACCATGAACTCTCCAAACACATTTATCAACTTCTGCAGCCCAATTGGGATCCCAGATAACAAACCTCATCGTCGGCATATAGCAACACTGGAATAGGACGATCTATACTGAAGGTTGTCCATCAGCAGATGTGGCCTGCAAGATTTTATCCACTCCATTATTAAAAAGTGTAAACAGTAGTGGGGCTAATACACAGCCTTGTCCATTTCCTCTCCCAACCCTAAGGGCTGGTGAACATTCACCCTGGGGACCAAACCGCACTTGTGAAGATAAATTCTCATAAAGACATGACAAAAAAAAATGCTCTCCCTGGGTGTACCAAGGGTGATCAGAATTATCCAAAGGATGGAATGTTCAACCAGGTGGAATGCACTACTTAAATCAACAAAGCAGAGGTAAAGGAATCCTGCTTGGCCCCATTATGTTTCCCTATTAACAGGTCCAAGTTTACACTTTGATCATGCCAAGACCCTTCCTAAATCCAAATTGTACATCTGAAAGCACAGAATTATCCCTCACCCACTCCTCAAGCCTTATTAGGAGGATCCTGCTCATCAATTTGACAGAGGAGTCTAGTAGATAAATAGGCCGGTAACATTTGGGGTCAGATTTGTTGCCCTTTTTCTAAAACACAAGGCAGAATTATTGAGTTAGCCCAGGATGGAGGGATCTTATATTCAGCAGCAGCATTAAAAACCCTAACTATAATAGTGCCAGAGAAATTCCTATCCACTATAAGGACATCTACAGCAACTTCATTGGGGCCGGGGCCCGACTAGTTGCATTAACCTGCAGAGCAGAAAAGACTTTATCAATAGTAATACTTAGAGGGACAGGATTTTGAAGTTAAAGGCTCATGCTCAGAGGTAAACCAGAGGTCTCTCAATCCTGTCTAAAAATATTTGAAAAATGGGCCACCCATGCTTCACAAGGAACATAAGAAGTAAAATCTGGGAAAACGTTGTTTTTTAGAAAAGGAGCATTGACTGTATCCTAGAATAACTTGGTATCCTTCATTTTAGCACCCTGTTTCAGTTTATCCGGGCCTCATCCTGTAAGAACTTCTTCCTGACACTAGAACCTGCTTATTAGATTTATACAGTGTTCTAATAACCACTGGGTTCTTGGGTGAGATATGCAAGGCCGTTTTCAAAAGCTGGGAGGACTGAGTATTTGAGTGGTCGAACCACCTGATGTAATTGACTTTGGTGATTCTTGGGGCCCTTGTCAACAGGGAATTCATACAGCGTGTAATCTGATTAAAACCAGACAACATTTCCCCATGGTTAACTATCTCCCCCAGACAGAGGTTAATCTCTTTCAGGTTTTGGGTTATTGTTTCTCATAGAATACTGTTTGGTTGAACTCCAGGCCATTTAATCTTGACCCCATTAGCCCTACTTGGAGCAATATTTACAATTGTAGCAGATACTGCACGATGATTAAGCCAAAAAAAGAGGGGTAACATAATAAGATTATGGTCACTTAAAATGGTTGGATTAGTACTGGGAGTGCCAACCAAATTCCAATCAAAATAAGAAATCAAGATATGTTCAATAATAGAATTGGCTTTTCTACCAGTAAAAGATGGAACCTGCTTCCCATTTATGCCCCGTTTACAATCCAACACAACAAGATCATATTTATGCATGACTGTATTCAAAGTATTCCCATATTCGCCATGACAGAAATGTATAGTGTTGTCCTCGTCCAGATTGGAATAACCACATATTTTACTTCCCAAAGGAGGTCACTGCTTTCCTTATAAAACAATCAAGGGAAATGCCGTTCACCTTTGCAGAAAGGGGAGCCTTCCTTTTGTCCATAGTTATTGCATTAAAAAAAACGGCCAAACACCCAAAAATAATATAACACCAAATAAACAGTACCTCAGAAAATGTATTTCATAAGTGACAGAATTCTGACATAGGTAAAATAAAACTTGGACTAGTATTTCATTATTCTATCAAGATTGTCATTATGATACTATGCAAGAAAGTCAGCACTGTGCAATGAACATTTAGATTCCTCAAGTATACACAAATGAGAGGTGTTCATCCTTTTACTGACAAACTTTATCTCACAATATTGCATTATCACTCCACTTAAGACAGCTGTTTGGTATCTTGGGTATTCACTTTCTTACAGAAAGGAATCAAAGTTAGCATGACTTTTTCAGTTGGCATCCATTTCTCAGGTCCATGAATCAAATATGATAAAGGGCCTGATTTAGAGTTTGGCGGATGGGGTTACTCCATTGGAAACGTGACAGATACCCCTTCCGCCATATTATGATTCCACTATAGCCTATGGACATCAAAAAATGGCAGACGGGATATCCATCACATTTGAGACAGAGTAAATGTTCTGCCTAACTCAAAATCAGGTGAAAGCTTTTTGTGCTCAGAACACGTATTTGGACTTTCTTTCAGCATAAATGGTTTACATGTTAAATGATTTACTTAGCAAACATTTGTTTGATTTGCTATACTCCCCATGAAATGTGGGAGAGCCGGTAACAATCCTCCAATTCACAGAGAATGTGCCTCCATGGGGCTTTCCTGTGTCATCAGCAAGTTCTTGTGTTTTTGTGGCAACACAAAATATATGGCTTTCAACATGCACCTGTCCTTTATGCACAACATTGTTTTTCACCTTGTCCCCTTGAAGCAGGTGTCTGAATTTGTCAAATTTGAGGAAACAAGTCATGAATGCTCAGCCATATTTTTTTACATGACCGGGTGCCTGGAAGGCTTTTTTGCAAGGTTTAGTGGGAGAGTTATAATATAAATATTAAGAGTGTACGATGCTAAAGCTATCTGTGCGGCTGTCTCTTGGGCAGGACAGTGTGGTCAACCAGATGTTTGGACCAATTCTTAAAGCATGAATGCCGATGCTAGACATCCAGGTGACAGTAATGAAGATAAGGAGGAAGGTCAGGATATAGATTTTCATCTTCCTATTCTTTTGCCTAAATTCTGTAGAAATGTCACGAATCTGTAAATAGCTGGAATTTTAGTTAGTATCAGAATTTAAAGGGTTCACACAATAAAGCGTTTCATGACATATACCGAGTTCCAAAACAAACAGCCAGTAATTATTGGTAATTATGTTTGATTCACCTCTTGCCACCTTAACCATAACAGGAGACAATGACACACGCTTCAACCCCCATGCTTTCAATGAACAGCACACACCATGTCGTATACAAGGGCAGGTATGTAAACATAACAGGGTTTGTGCCAACCCACAATGCACAATATGCATATCTGGTGGTAAATACAGAATCTATTTGAGATCATCCTGATACTTGGCCATGGCTCCACCCTTTTTAAAACTTCTTGGAGGGTGTGAGGTAAATATGTTTTATGCAAGAGCGAATTCACTTCTCTGGATGTGAATTTGATTGAAAAAAATTCAGCAATTTCCATTAGACTATACAGGGATGGTTTTCTATATCTCATTTAGCTGAGGTTAAACATTGTGGGTTTTTTATATTTTGTTTTTTTATATTGTGCTCATAGTATTTAGATGTTATATATATACTAATAGTTGTAACTGTTGTATGAACAGGTTAAACTTATTTTTCAATGCAAGTGGAATTTTATGTGCAAGAGTTCTATGGAAACTTCCTGAAATAAATTATTTAGAGCTGACAACGTCTTTGAGGTTGAACAACATGAGAGTCTACACTTTCAGTTTGCCACACATCACTAAAAAGTCCACTTTTTCCATGGGAGTTGCTGTAAGGCGGGATCGCGTATTGTGTCAATTGATCGCTCAGTCGTTCTGTAACCTTATAGAGCACTACAACCCAGTGCATAGCAACTAAATTAGGCAGGTTTTTAAGGCCTTTCTAAATGCTACAAGGTTGCCAGTTCCTTTGAGTAATTCAAATGGAGCATTCCAACTTGAGGAAACTATCTAATTAAAGGTCCTTTAATCAGTCCTCTTTCTCACATATCTAGTGAGAACTAAAGTTGTTTATGAAAGGTTTGTAATTGTTAGATGGAAACATATAGAAATTGTAGGGTCTATTGCCAAGTACAAATCTTTATATTTCATCCATGATTCCACAGATAACCAATACAAATCCCACAGCACTGAAGTGATGTCACCTTTTGTAAGGATATTGGCCACTGCTCTAATTATCAAATTATGAAGACAAGCAATTTCCTCTTATTAGCTACAGATATTCTCATCAGTATGCAGTTGAATAATAACATTTGGAACCTATCATGGCCCTTGCCTCAATAGCTCAGCCCTGTTCAGAAAGGAGGAACCACCATTTCCATATTCATCCTGCACTTTAGCGTCACTAAAGATCCACTGAGTAGAAGATATATATTTTCTGCACCAATTAATGCCCATCCATTGTCAGCGAAGTGAAAACACCTCATTTATTTGATCATTGTCTTTCAAAGTGTCCTTAGAGAGATGAAACATAAATGGGTGTCATTTGTATAACTTAGATATTTAACTTAGATGACTTACAATAAATGAAAGAGTGGTTGGGCAAACATATTAAATAATAATAATGGTGAAAAGCAAGCCCCTGTGATTCTCCATACTTCCTCGGCAAGGTGCCCGCTTCCCTCTGTCCAACTACTAAACTTTCCCTTATATTACTGAAAAAGTACTTCAAACATTTACTAGCTGTGTCTGAAACACCCAGAAAATATCAAACTATTGTGATCCAAGGTGTTGAATAACTTAACGAGAGCTTGATCACCCATAGCCATAAACTAAAGTATTCTGATTCAAATGTCCAGCATTCTCTCTCTGCGCCTTTTTTTGGGTGAAAACCCAATTGCTTATCACCTTCAATATTATTAGTGTTCACAAAATGTTGCATCTTTATGCTAGCCACTTTCACTAAAATGTTCAGCAACAAAGGGGTTTTGGAAATAGTCTTGTGGTCCTTTGGATTGAATTCTAAGGTAGGCTTTTCTATCCTAGAAGTGATCCAGCCTTTTGAAGGACCTCTTGGATGACACCTTTTTTAAAAGTAATATCTATAATTTCATTAATGAAAAGTGCTAATGGTTTGCACTCTGGCTTAATATCCTAGCAGGACAACTACTACCCATACAGGATGTGGCACTGAGTGATTTTACTAAAGCTATAGTTTCCTCAATTGAGAGCTCATAAAATATGAATGTTATTTGTAACCCTGACTTACATCCCTTGTACATGTTAGAGGTACTTGTATTACATCTCTCTTCAGCCACTTTCAGTGGCAGATTGTTATATTCAGATTTGTTGGACTGCATCTGTGATTTAAATAAATATATAGAAAATAATTGTACACAAGCTGTTTTGCTGCTTTTCATTGTGGTCTTGGGAGGTTGCAATTTTGCTCACTGTTTAAAATAATTCCTTTGAAGATTTTTTAGTCTCACTAATCTTGGTTTCTAAACAATATATTTAGCACTATAGATAGCTTTCTTGTGATGTGTTCATTTTCCCCTTCTCATTCAGATTTTTCTCCCACCTCCTTTCTGCATTGCTTGAACTTAACTCTTAAACTCAATTTGATCTCTTTTTGCTGCTTTGAAATCAGTAATTTGTCTTTTATTCTTTTTATTCAAGGTGGGCCTAAGAGAGGCAAATTGATTAATGAAGTTGGAAAGCATATTATCATACATCACAGTATCTTTGATAGCCACATGTTGTGGCCATCAGTGGTCCTTGAGACTCACTATATCCTTTAAATTATCAGGGGTTAGGGCTTTAAAGCTCACACATGTACCTTTTTCTGTTCTCAGTGGTTTATTTTTTCTTATTCCCTTCAATTTGAATAATAGAAGAGAGTCATCACTCCAGTATGCTTGTGTGACAGCTACTTCAGCCATATATGTTCACGTTGTTAAAACCCTGTATAGAATCTGGCCTTTGATGTGAGTCAGTTTGTGTCACACATATGAGATACATTCGGACTGTCTAATTGCATTTATGAGTGCCTTACATTTAATATGTTATAAGGTGGACAGTACATCTATGATAGAATAAGTGTCCACCAGATTGAAATCTTGGACAAAGTTGAATACATTTTACAGTGCTTCTAATAACATTTGTTGAAAAAAGTAATGTTCTGATCTAGAGTTTGTCAGACGGGCCAGATGTCTCATCAATCTTCATGCTAGTGCATTGCATTATATGGCACTTGCAATAAGATGGCTAGGCAATCCATTAAACTTGTTACAGAATTTCCCTTCTCCCAAACTCTACATCAGGCCCTAGATTAGAACTTTATATTCCAATCTGAAAACTTGAAAGAATGGCAGAGAATACATTTTTAAAGTGAATACTCTTACCCATTTGTTGCTACTCTTTGACCCACAGTTGAGGAAGGCCACTGTCAGAATGTATCACATCATGGGGACCAGCAAGCACTGCAACCACTTTTTGTGCTGGGACAACCTTTCCACTTTTGACAATGCAATTAGTTGGGTTCCCTGCCAGACATCCTCACACCTTTTGCAGCAGAGGATGCTGTGGACCATATGGACTCCCTCCTGACACACTTGCCTGGCAATGGCACCATCAGGTTTTTTGTTGTTGTTGTGGAGGCTACAAAGAGTAAGAAAAGAACAGAAAAACAGAAAAATATATTAACCACCATGCTGACTTAAACCACACATGGCAATAAACACACTCATGTCTGTATATATTTTATTATTTATTTAAACAGGCATTGGTGGTGATTGACACTGTGTTTGCTACTGTTTCACAACAGTGACAGAAATATTGTTCATCTTCATAAAGTAAGCGATATGCAATGTTGTATTTTATATGTATTTTATATGGTTGCTGAGTTCCCTTTTATCTTTTGATACAAAATTTCAATAAATACAACTTATCTTGATATTTAGAAAAGTATATGTAAGCATTTCTTTGGTCATCTCTCACTGTTGTGTGATAGCATGTCTGTCCATATTCAGGGACATTTGTGATGTTTCTAAGTCCAAGTTACTCTAAACAATGTGATGAATGGCCCCATTTTTAAAAATAGAACACTTTTTCTAAGTATGCCTCAAATCTCACATTGTGATGGAGTAACCATTCCGCCTTAAATGAACTGAAGACCGTTGTGTTGTATGTGGCCATGGTGGTCATTAGGACAAAAGTGTCAAAATGTTTGACGCTATTGTGGCGCTTTTCTTTACTGGCGTAAAATCTTTTGATGCTAGTGCAGCAGAGCACAGGGAAGCCCATTGATTAAAATGAGTGTGTAATTTTAACACCTGCTCTGAGCAAGTGTTAAAAATGAAGGAAAAATGGTGCAGTGAAATGCTGTAAATTTCACTGCTCCATTTTTTAAGGCCTCCTGCGTCAGAACACCCCCCCTCTTGAATGACGCAGGCATAATGTAACGCAAGGGGTTACAAAGTGGTGCAATGCAAGCACTGCGCCACTTTGTAAATATGACACGGGGAAAAGCCACCTTAGCACCAGCTTAGTGTAAAAAAAATGCTATTGCGGCGCAAGGTGGTGCTACGGGCTTGTAAATATGCAACTTAGTGGATGTTAATACTTGTGTTACTGCCATTGCTGTTGGCTGGTTGACAACACCATGAGCTGTCATGTCCCATCAATGTAATACTTTTGTTTTTTCTAACAACATATCTTGTACGTATGGTATTTTGATCATTAATTAGTGGAATTCATTAAGTACAACTTCCAGATATATATATTGAAAAACAAAGGTCTGTGGCTAGGCCTTGCTGACAACCCACGGGGCAACCAACCCCCACCGTGCATGACATTCAGTTGTGCGTGTCATGGTTTTTGCCACAGGGCCTGCCTGCCGACCCCCTGCACTGAAATGGCAGCCCTAACATTTCTCTTCATGTTGTGGATAGCTAAACAGAGCATGAGCTCCTGCGAGACTCATGGGAGACTCTCTCTTGCAGGAGCGCTATGGACGACAGCAAAAAAGCCCCCTCAACCAATCAGATGGCTCAATGTTTTTATTTGTGTAACCGCATGGGACTCTCGTGAGACTCTTGTGAATGCAACCATTCAAATTTACAAATAACATTTGAACCCTAATTTCTCAAAAACTACTAAATAGATTTACACCATGTAACACCAATACACTTTCTCGACCAATATTTAGCTTCCTCCCAAATTTAGAGTAATTCTGTTCAGAGGCTTTTGCTGTATTGCAGCCTAAAAAAGTCTATGAAAATGCAAAGGGAATTTTGGTTTAGGGATTTCACACCCTATTTTCCCGGTCCCTGCTCACACCAAAACGTTCCTGGAAGGAGCTGCGGTTGATGAACGTTTTTGGGGGAAAAGATTTGTGAAGATTTGTCAAATGGCGCCAAAGTTCTTAACAAACCACAAAAAGTTCTTCCTTTGGAAATTCAGACCTAAATATTCCACTAGGGACTACCAGTTATAGGTAGGATCTAGTCTCTATAAGAAAATAATTTTTTTGCCTATAACTTTGCTGCCATTTGATGCCATTTGATGAATCTTCATGGAATTTTCAAAAATAGTTTCCCACTCAATTCTGCCGCTGTTTGGAAAGTTTCGGACTGATTCATTTTGTGGGGGCTAAGAAAAAGGGTGGGGTCCTAAAATGTGTTTTCCCCATACAGTATCCTATAGGGATTTTAGACACAACTACAGCCCAATCTGCTGGATGGAATTGAACCAAATGTGGCAGAAAACTTGATCTTGGTCCAGAAAGAGTGTTCTTTGTTATTTGGTGTAAGTCCACTCAGTAGTTTTGGAGTTATTAAAGGAAAAAGAAATATAGATAACTAGGGATGGGGTTCCTCCATGATCTATTCATCCACTCAAAGTTCTGAGGGAAAAGCAAGGCCCTGATTGGCTGGCTGCAACCAGAGTTGAAAGTTGCAGCCACCATTTTATATCTCGCATCAGCCCTGGGGGAACAACCAAAAACAGACATGAATGGTCAAGATACAGTTATCCTGACCCCATAGAACTGATAGAGGGGTCTCTGAGTTTTTTTTTGGGCCAATCCGTAGATCCAATGATCTACTGTGGTGCCCAGCGCTACCCTCCATTCTAAATCAGCAAGGGATTTGTGAATCCAAAATTCAATAAAAAAATATACACACACTCCCACACCAAAACCCACTGCACACAGCTGAAGGCTGTGCACAGCATGTTGTTGGGTGCAAGCAGGGGGTTGGCTGCAAGGCCATGTCCTGTTGCCAATCTCATGCCGTAAGGTAACTATAACTCCCACTCCCGCTATGCACAGTCTTCTCATCCCTAATTTTATTGCAACTGTTGCAATTATATTATGTACAATGTCATTGAAGATGTCAGTACTGATGTAATATGTAGGGTAAGTAGCAGTGCATGGTGAGGATGTGAGTTATAGTTACCTTAGGGCATATCTTTGCCATTCTTGATTTCAGAGTACCATTCATTTGCTCTACTAGTCCCGATGCTTCAGGGTGGTAGCTACAATGCAGCTTTTGTTCGATGTCTAGTGCGGCACACAGGAGTTTAATCACCTCATTGTCGAAGTGTCTTCCCCTATCTGATTCTATAGAGACCGGAAACCCGAACCTTGGTATTAGTTCCCTAAGCAACAGCTTTCCAACTGTGAGACTGTCATTTCTACGTGTATGGTAGGCTTCAATCCAGTGACTGAAAACACACACAATCACCAACACGTACTTCAGTCCTCAACAAACAGGCATCTCAATGAAGTCCATTTGCATTTTGCTAAATGGACCACCAGCTCTCCCAATGTGGCTCAAAGTTACAACAGTCCCTTTTCCGGCATTCATCTGTTGACAGATGATGCACCTGTGACAGGTAACTTCTGCAGCATGTCTGAACTTCGGGCTGAACCAATCGATTTTGAATGACCTGATCATTGCATCCCTCCCAAGATGAGCCTGTCCATGGTATAGCCTAGCGAATTGTGATAAAAGACTGTTTAGCAAGACTAGTTTCCCCTCCTCTGAGACCCACAAATCATCAGCCCTCTGTACACATTGCATTCTTTGCCAGGAACGTTTTTCCTCTTTGCTAGCACGACCCTGTAATGTCTTTAACTCATCTAGGGTATCGACCACCCTTAATGCAAGGTTCAAACATGTGTCATTTTCAGTTTGCGGTAACAATTCCCACTGTTCCTTGAACGATATACAGTTCAATGCACAAAACCTTGCGACTTGATCTGCATAACCGTTTCCCATGGACACGAAGGGGGTCATTCTGACCCTGGCGGTCCAGGACCGCCATGGCGGAGGGTGGCGGAAGCACCGCCAACAGGCTGGCGGTGCTTCCTGGGCTATTCTGACCGCAGCAGTAAAGCCGCGGTCAGAAAAGGGGAACCAGCGGTTTCCTGCCGGTTTTCCCCTGGCCCAGGGAATCCGCCATGGCGGCGCTGCTTGGAGCACCGCCATGGGGATTCCTACCCCCTTCCCGCCAGCCTGTTTCTGGCGGTGTCCACCGCCAGAACCAGGATGGCGGGAACGGGTGCCGTGGGGCCCCCTAACAGGGCCCCACAAAGATTTTCACTGTCTGCTTAGCAGACAGTGAAAATCGCGACGGGTGCCACTGCACCCGTCGCACCCCTGCAACTCCGCCGGCTCCATTCCGAGCCGGCTTCCTCGTTGCAGGGGCTTTCCCGCTGGGCCGGCGGGGGGCCTTTTGGCGGTCGCCCGCCGGCCCAGCGGGAAAGTTGGAATGACCGCTGCGGTCTTTTGACCGCGGTGCGGTCATTCGGCGGTAACCGCATGGTGGGCGGCGACCGCCGCCCGTCGCGTCAGAATGACCGCCGAAGTCTTGTGACTTAACGTGAGCATTGCATTTCACCACGGCAATTTCAAGAGGTAACTGAATTGCATGTAACAAATCCTTTATTTGTTCACCATTTTTCACAGGAGAACCAGAAGAGGTCATGAAACCTCTCTGCGACCACAGTTGGCTGAAATCATGTACAATTCCGAATCCATATCTGCTGTCAGTATAGATAGTGACTCTCAGATTCACAGCTGCGTGGCATGCCTTAGTAAGGGCAATTAGGGCAATTAACTCTGCCACTTGTGCGGAAAACACTTTCTCGAGCCAGGAAGCTTCAATGATACCAGCTATGGTACATACAGCATAACCAGCCCTCAGTGTACCAATAGAGTCTCTCAAGCAAGACCCATCAACGAACATAATGCAATCATTTTCCTTTAACTGTGTATCTTGAATATCAGGTCGTGGTTTGGTACATAATTCCATTACCTCAAGACAGTCGTGTTCAAATTCTTCTTCATTATTGGCTTCAGTGCTTTCAGCAGGAAGTAGAGTTGCCGGGTTTAACACAGTACATCTTTTCAGAGAAACATTTGGTGACCCCAGTATGATTGTCTCATATTTAGTAAGACGGGCATTTGTCATGTGCTGAGTTTTGGTTTGAGTCAACAAAATTTCAACTGAATGCGGAACCATTACTGTTAGGGGGTATCCCAGGACTATGCCTTCGCACTGTGTAAGGCTCTGACCAACTGCTGCAACTGCACGCAAACAACCCGGTAAGGCTGCTGCAACGGGGTCCAAGGTAGCTGAAAAATACGCTACAGGGCGATTTTTGCGCCTCCATGGACCTGTGTCAAGACAGACAAAGAACAAGCATCACGTTCATGACAAAACAGTAGAAAAGGCTTCATATAATCAGGCATACCTAACGCTGGTGCCCTGCACATGCACTCTCTCAATTCCATGAATGACTCTAGCTCTTCTTTGGACAAAGCTATGGTATATGGCTCATCCTTGATCTCGTTGCCTGTCAGTTTTATCAAAGGTTTTGAGATAATTGAGAAGTTGGGTATTCACTGGCGACAGTAGCCCACCATTCCCAGAAACATTCTGACATTCCTTTATGTCGTTGGAGGGTTCATTTGCAAAATGGCTGTTATTCTTTCCTTCGATATTCTCCTGGACCCTCTTTCAATTAGATGCCCTTGGTATTTCCCCTCTTTCTGTCAGTATTGCAGCTTCTTGGGTGACACCTTGTGTCCGTTCTTTCCCAAATGATTCAGTAAGGCAATTGTATCATATTTACAGCTGTCCTTTGTTTTGGATGCAATCAGCAAGTCATCAATGTACTGCACTAGAGTCGAGTTAAAAGACAGTACTAAGGATTCCAAATCCTTTTTCAATATCTGATTAAAGATGGACGGTGATTCAGAAAACCCTTGAGGAATTCTGCACCAACTGTACACCTTATCCAGGAATTTGAAACTGAACAAAAATTGGCTGTCCTCGTGGAGAAGTATCGAAAAGAAAGCTTGTGACAAGTCTATAACGGTGAACCATTCAGCATCGCACGGAACCTGAAACATGATCACTGCTCGATTGGGCACTATGGGGCAACATTTTACCACAATCTCATTTATTTTCCTCAAATCCTGCACAATTCGAACTTTCCCACAGAGCTTTTTCAGACCCATTATTGGAGAATTACATGGACTGCTCAAAACTTCTTTCAGGACTCCCTGTTTCAGAAAATCTGCAATTATTTGTGACACTTCAATAAGAACATCTTGTGCCATATGATATTGTGGCACCTGGGGAAACACTGCATTTGGCTTCACTTGTACTTTGACTGGTTCCACACCTTTTATCAGTCCCACTTCCTATCCTGTCAGATCCCAATCTTTCTCTGTCACTGTTCCCTGTAACTCGACAGGTAGGTCAATCATTGTAAGCATCGGAAACAAGGTAATCAAGGGATAATCCTCATTTGCCGTCCCTGTCTCTTCCTCTGAGAACTCTCCTTCATCTCCCTCATCGTCACTATTTGTCTGTACTTCGATTCCATCGTTGGAACATGTAATCAAGCATTTTGTCTTGCACAGTAAGTCCCTTCCCAATAGGGATACTGGACTTGAATCACAGACTACAAATCTATGCAGTCCCTGGAAGTTGCCGATCTCAACTTGCACTGGATCTGTAATCGGGTTTGTCAGGTACTGGTTTGCTACTCCGACTACCATTATGATACGTCCTAAAAGTGGTAGTTTCGGAACCTCTGCACTCCTGACTGTAGAGCGTGTAGCTCCAGTATTGACCAAGAATGAAACTTTGTAACCCATTACCTTTCCCTCCACATAGGGACCCCTCTGGTCTATCTCTAAGGATGCTGTAAGCCTGCACTCTTCACTATCTGAGCTATCATCCGACCATTCTTCATTCATGCCATTTTCACCTCGTAATGGGAATTGCTGTACTGTATTATTTTGACTCATTACCTGACCTGTGACCTGTTGAGGAAGCATGACCTGCTGCTCTCCCATCGGAGCCATTGGTAATTGCATTTGCTGTCTAGGTACCACGGGAACCCGCTGTTGTACTTGCTTCATCTGCGCTGGCTGAATACGTGGCATTTGCATCTGCTGCATGGGCTGTACCCCTTGCATCTGTACCAGGTTATTTTGAAAAAATTCGGATTTTGATGTCTCAATTTTGGACCTCTTACATTTTGCAATGTACCGACATTAGTGCTTTGTTGAACGACACCACCCTGTACCACATTCGGGCACTCCCGTTTCCAGTGCCCCATGCCCCCGCACGCGTGATATGGTGAAATCTTTTTCATCCCTTGTGCGTCATTTTGTACCACAACGGAATTCAAGTTGGGACCGCGATTCACGAACCCTCGGCCACGACCTCTTGGTTGCGCCTGAAACACACCATTCATTTGCGGTTGCTGCTGTATCATCTGTTGAACTCCATTTCCCTGTATTCCTGCCTGTGCAGCCCTTATCTGCATCACCATCACTTTCTCTTGTAACTTTTTCTGCTTCAACTCAATTTTGTCGCTACAATATTTCGCATACTGCAACACCTCATCAATCGGCTTCGCTTGCCAACAAATCAAATGATTCTTAATCATTTGACTGACCTCTGGTCTCAGTCCTTCAACAAATCTAAACACAAGATGGTTCATGTCCTTTGGCTCAATGGTCTCAGTACCACTGTAGTGTTTGAATGCCTTTAACAACCTCTCATAATAAGCATGTATTGATTCCTTAACCTCTTGCGACGTCCGGTCGATCTTCTGCCAATCAGTCACCTCCGGCGACACCTTTTGTTTCAAAAACTCAATCACTTTATGATAGTACTTCATCACCTCTTCAAAGGCTGCTCCGGTCACCTTATCCCTTGTCGGCTCCTTTCTCGGCCAATCTACCCCTCTCTTACACTCGAGCCACAAATCAGGCGGAACAATGATCACAAACAAGGTATTCAAGTCTTCTCAGAGACACTTTGCAAGTTTCACAAACCTATCTGTTTGCTGACACCACTCGATCGGTTTCTCCCTCAACCTATAATCGTTAGTAAAGGATAGGATGTCTCCTCTGGACCACGGTACATGTACTAAAACACCACCAGCTGTTTCTCTCATGGGTAGTATTTTTACTGATTATGTATCGGGTGAGGCTTTGGTCTGACTTGACCGTGGACTGTCACCTTTCTCCTTATCTCTTTTCTTTGTCCATTTGCCTTCCCATTTTTCTAATGCACCCCAAATTTGCACACATTGCAACAGTTCTTTTAAATGTGCCCTCATTCCAGCAGACCTCATGTGCTCAAAATCTTTTGAATCAAAGTCTAATCTGTAGCTTCTTTTCAACTGTTTAGTGTTTTCAATGTCAATATTGTATTTGTCTGCCAGGTTTGCTAATCTCTGATGCACCTTGCCCACATCTTTGGTAATCTTAGGGCACAGGAATCTCAGTTCTGCTTCAGTGTAGGACTCTAATCTATTTACCCCCATCGTACCTTCCACTAATTCAGCAGCTTCCACTCCCAGTCTTACAAAATTTAGGTACTCATCTTGCCCTGCCTTTTCCGGTTCCACTGCGGTCACTGTAGTCTTCTGTGAAGTATAAGTTTTTTCTAACCATTCGTTCAGCTGTTGCACTGTAAAACCTTGCAGTGAAATGTTCCCTGCATGCATCATTGGCGACTGTGAAGTGTTTGTACTTATCGTGTGTGGAGTTAAAATCCCTAATCCTGCCTGATGCATTGCTTCCAAGGGTGCTTCCACTGGGCTAAGGTCTATTAAGGACCTTGGCTTTTCAGTTGCTTGTTCTCCTGGAGCCATTAGGTAGAGAGTTCCTATAGACCCTCCTCTTATCGCATCTTGAGTCATTACTCCCTGATCACATACGCCAGATTTGCCTTGGGCATACAATGGCACCGGTGGACCAACAGTAATTGGTAATGATATTGCAGCAGGTGTCTGATCCCAAACTCCGTGGAGCAGTAACTCCATAGGTCTGTTCCAAAGTACCCGGGACAGGTATTAATGGAGGACCAGCCACTGGGTTATACCCTGGTATCAATTGTGGTTGCAGCTGGGACAGCAATTTTGGAGGAGACTCAATCTGTACTAACCTCTTTTTTGTATATATCGGGTCTGGCGGCACTATCAGATTTGTAGTAGTCTCAAGTACTGGAACGTCTGGATAGATGTATCTCTGTATCTGCGGTGGAGGTTGCAACTGTATCTGCATGTCTGGCGCAGTGGGTACACTGACACCATTCTGTATCGAAGTCATATCGTTAGTCTGTACCGTATCAGTGACTCCCTTCTCCTGCGTCTGGTTCCCAGGACCCATGCTAGTGCTCGGAACACTGTCACTCACTGCATAAGGTGGCGGGCGATCATGTAATAATCAGTCCATGAATTCTTCATCGTCTGAATCGTCTTCCTCTTCCCAAGGTCTCTTATTCTCTTTAGACCTAATAGAGTCCTTATCTGTTTTACAGGGGGCTTTCTTTCCCTGTGACTCTTCTCCCTGAGTTATTGCTGGGAACAATTTTAATCCGTCAACAATTCCCTGTCTCCACATATTGTTCTTGTTATCCCACCTAGCTTCTGCATAGGATTTTTCTGCCCTTTTTAGCCTTCTCTGGAACCTTTCTTGTCTATGTTTAGGAGCCATCAAATCCCAAATTGCTAAAGCCTCATATTGAGCTGGCGTCGGAGGTGGTTTTTGTGTACTTAGCATCCACCTTAAATTCTCTAGCACCTTCGGATTGAACGTCCCATGTTTTGGGAACGCTAAACATCCCTCTTTCTCTGATAATTTGCGCCACTGCTTCATCCATAAACAAGGCGCAACACCCTTCTCTTCCATAACCAGGTAAGCTGGAGTACCCTCAGGCGGTGTAGGCTCCCCGTCAGTTGCCGTAATATATGTGTCTTCCTTCAGAGCGCTCTTGAATGCCTTGACGAAGTTCATTTTGCGATTTTCTCTTATTTGTATTTAATCAAAAAGTGACTTAGTTCCCAAGACACTCTTCACCCACCTTTCTCAACCTATTGCCTCTCACGGACGGCAGCCAATCCATGCGCGACCCCTCTCGACGACTGACCTATCTCAGCGCGGCACCACTGACGTCACACTCACACACTGCAGCTGACAAAGTCGTGCGGCTCGTCCGCCCCTCACTGAATTCACACAAACTAATGCAAAATTATTGCGAGCACCTTTAACACAAATCTGCCAGTTTACTACAGGAAGGGTAATACATTTTCTTCAGAACTTTACAGAGATTTCACTTGAAGCCTCGGCCGCTACTCTCTCCTTTTCAGTTCCCGCATATGCAAGCAGAATTAGACCCGCAAATTCTACTCTCGACTTGTCAATGGTTCGTCCTAGTGCACTTTAGAACTTGCCAAATCTCCATCGAAGGTTTCACACATACGTTCTGACTCAGACTTGACTTGTCAACCACGCCCGATTGACCTATTAAACCGTACAGATTACAACATAAACTCAAGTGTCTCCTACACTTGTCAATATACTCCGGAGTCTTAGACCACGACGGGTCCGTACAAAACAACCAACCACGTGGATAATTTTGAGCACAAAGCGCCACACTCATGTGAAGTACACCGACTTCCCTACTCTCATACTGGGGAGTACGTTCACTCCTACTAAAACATCATTTACCTGACCTAGATACACACAGATTTCACAATCACCTGCAAAAAGGCATTAGCTGAGCAAGCGCAAAACCCTATACCGCACACATTATGACGCCGAGAACATCCCCAACTCACTTAGGCAGGCTCTGAGATCCCGGGAAAGTCATGGTGAACTTAGAAACCCATCATACCTCCGATTTGCATTATCACAGAAAAACAATTTAAACAATAATTCTCCGTCCTAGGGCCCCAAAGGGCCAAACAGTCGCTCTGCTACCAGAACTGTTAACTCGTCCTTTTATGTTAATTTACTACACATTAGGACTCGTTTTAGGCCAATGAATCTTTTGACCCAGTTGAAAGACACCGTAGGACGAGATAGCTGATCAATCTATCATTCAATATATCAATAATGTCATCAATATTTATCACAACAATACATTTCACTTTAGTCAAAGTCATTAATCAAACGGACAACGCAATCATGACCTTTCAGCCATGAATAACCACACCAGTTGATAGAATTTTATGGGTTTTATTCCCTATTAGTTACAATCTAAGATTAAATGCGTCAATCTTAAAACCAAGAAACATAAAAGTATAGTTACGATATGGCAACTTTGATAAGATTTCAATAAGGCAAGAATCATAAACATCAGAACATAGCACGGCGTGAACAAAGATCAATTACAGCAGAGTATTGATACTGCGTCAGTTCAACAAAGCATTATGTCAGTCATTTGTCCATTTGCATCAGCTACAGTGAACCCCTGTCCTAACCACTGATTAGCATTCGCATGTTGGGCTTCATGCAAAACAATTTCGAACACCAATTTGGAAAATCATCTATCTATGGTCTCTATCAAAATTAAGCAGTTGGTACCTAGAAAGGAAAAGCAAACAGACAAATTACAAAATTGCATTGTCATAATTACCCTCCAAGGATTAGGTCAGCGCACAGGTTCAGTCTTCGTCTTCAGGACATCAGTCAAACGCCATCAGGCAAGGCTTAACTAAAGGGATAGGGACACTCCCCTCATAAAGAGGAAAAGAGTAAATGGGGCAGTCTATGGGTGGGGGAGGTTTTAATAAGTCTCAAAGTCACCAAACAGAGTGACAGAGTTTCTGGATAAAATCAATAGCATTCCCTACCTAATTCTAATGACCCTTCTGTGACATGGGTTTTTATCCCTTTTTCGTAGTACATTCCCCCAAAATTCTATTGGACACTTACTATACCCCACTATCTTTAACCTATCAAATTTAGCAGTGAGTAATCCCAATTGTCACCCCACAGTAATTCATAGTTCTTTGATTGGCTTCATAATTGACGTCTTCGGAGGTGGCACATCTGGTGTTACTTCACTTTTTGGCACGTCTTTTGGGTCAGCAGATTCATTGTCCATCGGTCTAAGTGACCTTGTACGTTTCATTAATCTACATTTGTTTCACTTTACTCATACTTTTAAACCAAGGCACCGAATATGGGAACGGAATTTATACGGTTACATTCGTCTTCCAAGTTGAAGAAAAAGAACATTTGCAGGGTCATGGCCCTTTGCAAGTCAGCACACGGGAAAAACAGAAAAATGAATTTAATATGCGAGCCGAGCAGCTAAACTGCAGCTCACGCTAACTTAAGGCCTATAAAGATTTTCAATACAGATGCATTATCATGAATGTTAATATAAGCTTAATTAATCATAACATAAACATTTCACTCATCATTATAAGTTTGCTTATACATTGGTGGCCATTTACCGTGATCACAATTCAGGTGCACGTTTAAGCAAAATCGCTATTATTATAGTTTTCTATGCAGCATCATCACACATTGATCTAAACATTTCGTTTTTATATATGTTATGTAAGCTACACTCTCTAAAGCCAATTCTCGCTATTAACATAAATCTATCTCCATGCTGTGTGGATGGATTGCAACCTAATGCAAGGCACTATTAATGTATAATAAAAAAAAATCCACTGTTGCCAAATATCCCTGTCAGTCCATGATCACTTCAAATTGTGTCACTCCTGATTTTTATAAAATTCAAATTAATACTAATCTTTCAAAACCTCTTAATCAGACTGTGTGCAGAAAATAATGAGAAATAATATACACAATGTAACACTGAAGAAAAGGGGTATGTACCTAAATTATATTATAAATAAATCATACATATTGTCAATAATCTCCATTTGTCCGTCCTATACAGTTCATTGGACAGTACCCATGATCATATAGTAACCCATAAAGTACTACTTCACTCACAACTCGATAAATAGTTTCCGTTCAATCAAGTTATCATCTAACCAATTCTCTCTCTCATTTCAGGACTATTGCTAACCAGGGCATCCCTCATAGCGAATGATCTGCGGGAAGCGACTAGTGGGAGATTAGAATCAGGTGGTCTCAATGCCGGGTCCCCCTTAATCAGGTGCCAGAGCTTTCTCAGGATTGCTCTCAGCTCTTTATCCTTGTTGCTAAATGTTGTTATAATTCTGATTGGTGATTTGCTTTTCTGCTTTTTTGGGGAAAAGAGTATAGATTTCCTACTTCTTCGTTTTACTAGTCTTGCATACTTTTCTAGTAACTCACTCGAATACCCATGTTGTAAAAATCTGTTCATAGACTGATCCCTACTAATGATCCTTTATTGCGTGGTGCTGCAATTTCTTTTACATTTCAACAATTTCCCGTAGCGGATCCTTAATTTGGTATCTGCAAAACAGCCTAGTTTGCAGTATGCCTTGGGACACAAACACTTGTAAATCTAAGAATTCTACATGTTTATCACTAACGTGATTTGTAAAGTATAATCTATATATATATATATATATATATATATATATATATATATTTATGAAAAGTAATTTTGGGGTTTAGGGTGGGGTATGTGTTTTTTGGGTGGTAAGGGAATTATTAGGGTTTATGATAGCTATGGGTATTTGTGAAGCTAGGGCATTTTTAGGGTTTAGGGTGGGTATGTGCTTCTGGGTAGCAAGGGAATTTTTAGGGTTTATGGTGGGTATGGGTTTTTGAGTGGCAAGGGTATTTTTAGTGTTTAGGGTGGGTATTGTTTTTTGGGTGGCAAGGGAATTTTTAGGGCTTAGGGTGAGTATGGATTTTGGAGTTCTAAGGTGTTTTTTAGGATGTAGAATGGGTATGGGTTTGTAGGTGGTAAGGTGTTTTTAGGGTTTAGGGTGGGTATGGGAGGTGGTTGTATTAACGTATAATAATTTCAATTGTTTTACTTAAAAAATATAGAAATTCCCTGAAAAAACAAAGGTTATAGGGACGTTATAGTTAATCAATCAATCACAATATTTATAGAGCGCACTATGTACCCGTTAGGGTTTCAAGGCGCTGAAGGGGGGGGGAGAGGCTGCTGCTACTGGTCGAAGAGCCAGGTCTTGAGGAGTGTTCTGAAGGTGAGAAGGTCCTGGGTCTGTCGCAGGGGGGTCGGGAGGGTGTTCCAGGTCTTGGCGGCGAGGTAGGAGAAGGATCTGCCGCCGGAGGTCTTGCTTTGGAAGCGGGGAACGATGGCGAGGGCGAGGTTGGCGGAGCGGAGTTGGCGGGAGGGGGCGTAGAAGTTGAGTCTGTTATTCAGGTAGGCTGGTCCGGCGTTGTAGAGTGCCTTGGGAGCGTGGGTGAGGAGCTTGAAGGTGATCCTCTTGTCCACGGGGAGCCAGTGGAGGTCTTTCAGGTGGTGGGAGATGTGGCATCGGCGGGGTACGTTTTGGATGCGTTGGAGTCGTCCGATGTCTTTCGCTGGGATGCCTGTGTATAGAGCGTTACCGTAGTCTAGTCTATTGCAGACAAGGGCCTGGGTCACCGTTTTTCTGGTTTCCGTCGGGATCCATTTGTAGTTAGAAAATAGAATTTTAAAAAACATAGAAATTCACTTAAAAACCTAAGGTTAAAGGGAAGTTATAGCTAGGCTCACATTTTAAACATACAAAGCATACTGGTATTATAGTTAGAATTATTTCAAGGAACTACAACTCGTGCCTTAAAGTAACCATATTTTGTGCCCTCGCCACGCACTACTGATTACCACCCATATTACAGCACTCATGACATATTTTAGAACACCATTGATAATGTAATTGTAACATTTGCAGTAAAATTATTGAAGAGATAACTGTCTATGGAGGGGGTGCAAGTTGTAGTTACTTGAAATAACTCTAATACTGGAATTTCTATGGCTTTGTATGTTTAGAATTGGAGCCTGAATTTCTATGGTTTTGTGTGTTTAAAATGTGAGCCAAGATATAGGGGCTGATTCTAACCCCGGCGGTCTTCGACCGCCGGGGCGAGGGTCGGCGGGAGCACCGCCGACAGGCCGGCGGTGCCCCGCAGGGCATTCTGACCGCGGCGCTTTGGCCGCGGTCAGAAAGGGTAAACCGGCGGTCTCCCGCCGGTTTACCGCTGCCCTCAGAATCCCCCATGGCGGCGCAGCTTGCTGCGCCGCCATGGGGGATTCTGACCCCCCCTACCGCCATCCTGTTCATGGCGGGAAAGCCGCCATGAACAGGATGGCGGTAGGGGGGGTCGCGGGGCCCCTGGGGGCCCCTGCCGTGCCCATGCCAATGGCATGGGCACGGCAGGGGCCCCCGTAAGAGGGCCCCGCAAGGTATTTCAGTGTCTGCCTTGCAGACACTGAAATACGCGACGGGTGCTACTGCACCCGTCGCACCTTCCCACTCCGCCGGCTCGATTACGAGCCGGCATTCTCGTGGGAAGGGAGTTTTTCCCTGGGCTGGCGGGCGGTCTTTTGGAGACCGCCCGCCAGCCCAGGGAAAAACTCATAATACCCTCCGCGGTCTTCTGACCACGGAGCGGTATTATGGGGGCGGAATTCTGGCGGGCGGCCTCCGCCGCCCGCCAGAATTAGAATCACCCCCATAATGTCCACATAAACTTTGATTTTTTTAGTGACATTTTATATATATATATATATAACCAATTTCTGCCTTTCTTCCTGACCTCACCAAACGGGATCAGTGCACAGCTACGGGTGCAGGACCCGTCAATATGTATCAAAGAATCTGGAAAGTAGAATGCTGGCACTCCAGACAACTCCAGTGTTTATTTAGTGGCTTTTAAATCCTTCAATAGTAACAACGCATCAGCTTGTGTCGGCTACGTGTTTCAACCATTGCGGTCTTCTTCTTAGCCTACAGAGGCCCCAACCCCCATAGAAAATATACTTGTTGGTTTGTTAGACATAGAAAAATAATTATATATATAGAAAAAATACTACATAAATCCATCATATTATTCAGAGCAAACCAAAATCATGTATAAAAGATATATAAACATTTTGTTGTGAATCCCAATTTCATACTACTTCATTGCCAAGCCAAAATCACCTAATAGTACTATATACAATCTTATTATTGCGGTATTCGTACTACCATTATCTAAAAGAAGTAGTGTAAAATGCCAAGCGGCTCAAAGATGATTCCATTTGAAATTGATACATCTGTTTGTTATATGCCACCCTATTCCTGCTACCATTATCCATAACAATTTAATTTCCATTATTTATATCACAGTCGTAGCATTTTAATACCAAGTGGTCAACACTAATATACCATCCTGTCATTTAAACAAAACAATTTATTTTTCAGTTGGTACATCAAATTGGGATCTCATCTCTGTATATAATCTCCGGGGTACAGGCCAACCAATGAAATGCAAGCCAACTGTGATCATAGAATTCCAGAACCCCAGAAATCAAACATCAAAAGTCAAAGTATAACCACATTTCTGTGACACTATATGCAAATTATCCAAATCAACCTACATGAACATAAAGTTCCTCATCCTGGATCAATCCCCACGGATATCTACTGTTTAGTCGAATTATATACTCAGATTCCATTTTCCTAAGAATCCGTTCCCTATCACCCCCTCTCGGGGTCTGCAGCACCCTATCAATTCCAAAAAATGACATGTGACATTTATTTCAATTTTCCCTCATGTACCAGACTATTTCTGATGGCACACCAAGGTTCCAAAATTCGTTTTTTCATAGGAAAAATTGTACTTCCACATATCGAAGCCCACATGGGCAACAGATTACATAGATAGCGAAGTCAAAGTTACAATTCAATTTTTTTTTTATTTTAACTTCTTTACCTGTAGGTAACATATATGTTTTGCACTTCACGTTATTTTTGCAAGCCTTGCACTTTGCACATTTAAAAAAACCCTGTTGATTGCCTAAGAATGTCTCCCTATTCTTGGTCTGATAACGATGTACCAACATGTCCTGCAAGGAACTACTCTCCCTGTGTATCATTCTTGGATAAAGGCTAACAATCTGACCAATCACCCTATCTATTCTCACAAGGTGCCAATATTGTTCCAAAATCTTCATCACCTGGTCCGAATAAGCACTATAAGTGGTAATACATCTCAGAGTGTTCTCATTTCCTTTCTTCCTTTTCAGAACTAAGAGACTCTCCCTTTGTACCCCTGCCACCTTTTGGCAAGCATCTTTGATAACTTTTGTTGGGTATCCCCTGGATTTGAATCCCCTAATCATATTCATTTGTTCACTCTGGAAACTCTGGGACATGCTACAATTTCTTTTAGCTCTAAGTAGCCCCATATAGGATACTCCACTTCAATGTAGGCGGGTGATGGCTATGAGCATGTAAAATGCTATTCCCTGCTGTACTTTTCCTATAAAGACTAGTCTGAAGAGTACCCCTTTCCACTGTGACCACAACATCCAAAAATTCCATAGTTTGGTCAGATTTAACTCATTGTTGGAGAACCAATTCAAAAAGTAATGTATATATATATATATATATATATATATATATATATATACATAGGTGTTTTGAAGTATATCTATCTATATATATATATATATACTGTATATGTACATATATATTGATAGATATTCTTCAAAACACCTTCCCATTCAGAAAAGCAAAATGCCACTCCCATCTTGTGTGCTTTTATCCAGGTATTTCAGCTGAAGACAACTAACACGTTTCAGTCCTCTCGGGACCTTGGCCTCGGTTGTACACACCATTTTTTCATTTACATGCAAACAGTGTCAAAGATATCAAACACAAACAACAGACCATTACTGCTTTTGCCCAAGTGATAAAATCAAGGCATCCATCTTCATCCATCTTAACATAGCTCACTTCCCCAGCTTATTCATCAACAAAACACATAAACCTTGACTCAAATACTTTGAATGCATTTCAGAATATAGTCTAATACTTACTATAATCAAAAGAACAGAGAAAACATTCATTTTCATGGACCCTGCTCGTTATTTGTGAATTATACATCATTTTACAACTCCTTTTCAATCCCCCTCAATACCTTTAAAGAGGTAAAAGATACAGGACTGCATCCCTAGCAATTTTACAATACTGAGGCCACTGTCAGAATCCGAATTCCACCGAAGTAGGCTTAAATATGACCAGTAAATCACCTTCTCTCCAAATGAAACATCTGGAAACATAAACAATTTCCTAAATATACTTGTGATACCAGGTCCATGACATTCAATATACTTAGACTACCCTTTTCTCACATAGGCCCTCATTACGACTTTGGCGGTCTTTTTACAAGACCGCCAAAGCCGCGGGCGCCAAAAGTCCGCCAGTGCTGGTGGTCTCAAGACTGCTGTCAGATTTCCACCCAAAATCGGGCAGAAATCCAACAGCAGTTGTGCTGGTGGTCGGTGGGGAAGAGTTGGTTCCACCGCCAGCACCGCCATGCCAAAAGGGCGCTGCATGACCCATAATATGGAGTGGCGATGTCCAGATGGTCGGGTGCTGCTGGCAGTGAAAGCGCCGGGACCCGTCCCCTCCCGGATTACCTTCTCGACAGATGAGGTAAGTGATCGTTCAACAGGGGAGTGAGGGGGAGGGGGGCATGTATGTATGTGATTGTGTGAGTGTGTGTGTGAGTGCGGAAGGGGGAGGGAATGGGTCTAAGTGGTGCAGAAGGGGAAGGGAGCGTGAATGGATGCATACAGGTAAGGGGGAGGGGGCATGAATGCGGGTATGCGCTGGAGGGTTGAGGGGGAACGGGGAGTGAATGCATGCATTTCAGCAGTGTTTGTGTATGTATGCCAGTGTGAATGGGTGTGTATGTTGCATTTGCGTGGGTGAGTCGGTGTCTGTTTGTGTGTAGAAGTGTGTGAGTGCATGCATGCAGGTATGTGGAAGTGTGTGCATGTGTATCCTGGTGACAGGAATTCTTATTCCTGTCGCCAGGATGCAAGACCGCCAGCTTTTTCTGGCGGTGTGACTGCAAGAAAAATGCTGGCAGTCTCCTGCGTCGTAATACCACTAGCGGTATTACGGCATCAGCCGAGCTGCAGGTGCTCACCTCCAGCATGACGGACCGTGGTAAAGCAGCCGGATGGCCGGGGTATCTGCGGTTTCGCTTCGGCCAAACCACTGAACTCATAATTTGTCAGTCTTCACCACTGAGCTGTTGGCGGTGAGACCGCCACCGTGGCCCTGGTGGTCTTCGGATCACCAGGGTCATAATGAGGGCCAGAGTAATCTTTCTTTAACAATCCTGTTCTGGTCTGCCATTACTGAAAATTACAACAACAAAAAAAGGTTAAAATCATTCAAAACAGAAAGATGTGGGAGAGACAACAGCAACATTATTTCATACAAATACATGCAATTCAGAGTTTGCATTCAGCACTCTGGGTTCTGATGACTCAAGCTTCAAAATATTTTGCGCTTCCAGCCTATGCAGTATTTTCTCGATATTTCCACCCCTTGCGCTTCTATCAACAGTTTCAATCACTGAACACTCTAGCTGCTCGACATTCTCCTAATGTTCCTTCAGAAAATGTCTAGCCACGTCGTAAGTGTTAGCCTCATTTTTAATCACCCTTCGGTACTGTAAGATTCGTTTGTAAGCCTGTACAATGGTGCTCCCTATGTCTATCAATCAATCACTCATTTGTAAAGCGAAGCTAGGGTCTCAAGGAGCTCTGAAAGCATAACTTGTCTACCATATTGCAACTGCACTTCAACATATACACTGCAAAATCTGTCTTACGCTTAAGAAGTATCATGATTCTCAACTCCTTCCCAAAAGATGTCTGCACTGCGGTGATGTTTTTCCTATACCTACAGGCTTTATTTTATTGCCCTTATTACTACCTATATAATTGAACACTAGTCTATCTAGATCTCACCTCCCTATAAGATATGAGGGGCTTACTCATAATCTTTTCTAAAACGATCGCTTCACTCCTCAACAGATGCCAATGTTTTTGGAATATCTTTTGCACTGAAAAGTGGTCCCTAAATTGGATACAGTGCGCACAAGGTGGAAGTGCCATTTTACTTTTCTGAACGGGGATGCATTTTAAGAAATGTTAAGCGTGTGGGCTGTCCCGCTGTTATTGCCACCAGCGGCAGTCAGGAGCACACGAATTACTGGTCATACATTAACCTGTACTTTTGTACTGTTAAAGCTGGGCGGTTTCACAGGGCACAATGTTTTTCACAGGGTCTGTCTTTAATCAAGTGGTGATATTTCGAAATTAAACACATAAGGTCAACATCAAATCTACTTCAACATTAACTTGTGTGTACATCATAATTTGGCTTAGTATGGGTTTTTAAAAGATGATCTTACGAGGGATAATAGTATTAAAACATTACTTGCAAATTTTGAAGTCTAATTCAATCTTAAAAAAAATACCCAGCCTATTAATCTAAGTGCATTTAATTTATGGAACTTAACTGACTTTTAATTGCCCATAGAACTGTCTGTTCTTGGTTACGCCACCTCTGAAAGGATAACCAATTCTACAGGAGTGAAGTTGGAGGACATATCACCCGCTTCTTCAGTCTTGGTGTGTTCCAGTAGAAAAAAATGAGCTACAGCAAGTGAAGAGTTCTGCTACATTTGAAGGAAGTGGTAAAATGACCTTAAAAACAAGTATGTCAATGTGACAGAAATCACGTCAACAGATGCTTACATGACGGATTCTGTCAATGACACACCACTGTAACCAATTCACAACAGTGAGAGCCAGAAAATGTAGGTACTGTCTGCATTTACTAGTCCGCGACGGGTACGCCAGGCACTCGCCGTGTTTATTCTGCCATCATAAACTAACAGTGTCAGCATAAGGTGTGCCTGACAATATAGCCGACTGGTATTGCAGTACTGAAGGAAGCATCTATCATGTGTGATGTTGTTTCCATCAATAGCTATGGCAGACATAAGAATCAGATTGTGATCTCACCTGCTGTGAGGATTATGGAAGTATTACATTTCTTTGTGACTGGCTCCTTCCGGTACACAGTTAGTGACTCCAGTGGGATGCCACAACGAACCTTTCAGCTGCCCTAAACCAGGACCGGGTTGTTCTGTTGAAACGTATAAATTACTACATGCAGTTTCCTACAAATAGTTCTACACTCTCCTAAATCAAGGCTTGTGATGCAAAACAAATGTTGTTTGTGCCATAGTTGGAACCCATGTTGCTTTACTACCATCTCATAACCAGAAGCAGCTTAGCGCAATAGGAAGTGTTGGGTCTGGCACTTTCTCCAGGGGTATCCCCAAACCTTTTGCCTTCCTCCTCCTATTCTTTCTGACCTGTTTTTTTGGCTTTAGGACTCTAAGCACTCTACCACCGCTGACCAGTGCATTAGTGCAAGTGCCCCTTGTCTAAACTGTATTGGTTTATCCATGATTGGCATATTTGATTTATTAATAAGTCTCTAGTACAGTGCACCAGGTGTGCCCAGGGACTGCTAACCAAATGCTACTAGTGTGCCACCCACATGAGTAGCTGTTAGAAATGGACCCTCTGTGCAAGCAAGAACCCTCACTCTAGTCAGGGTAAGTCACACACAATCCAAATTATCCTGTGCCCACCCTCTGGGAGCTTGGCACGAGCAGTCAGGCTTAACTTAGAAGGCAATGTGTAAAGTATTTGTGCAATAAATCATACCATGACACAATGTAGCACCACAAAAATACACCACACAGTGTTTAGAAAAATATATAATATTTATCTGGATATTTGCAGGTCAAAACGAATAAAGAGGCAATATGAAATTGTAGAGATATCACTGAAAAGTGATATAAAGGGGGTGATTCTGACCCCGGCGGTACAAGACCGCCGGGGCCAGGGTCGGCGGGAGCACCGCCGACAGGCCGGCGGTGCCCCGCAGGGCATTCTGACCGCGGCAGTTCGGCCGCGGTCAGAAGAGGCAAACCGGCGGTCTCACGCCGGTTTACCGCTGCCCTTAGAATCCCCCATGGCGGCGCAGCTTGCTGCGCCGCCATGGGGGATTCTGACACCCCCTACCGCCATCCTGTTCCTGGCGGTTCGCCCGCCAGGAACAGGATGGCGGTAGGGGGTGCCGCGGGGCCCTTGGGGGCCCCTGCCGTGCCCATGCCAATGGCATGGGCACGGCAGGGGCCCCCGTAAGAGGGCCCCGCAAAGTATTTCAGTGTCTGCTAAGCAGACACTGAAATACGCGACGGGTGCAACTGCACCCGTCGCACCCCTGCAACTCCGCCGGCTCAATTCTGAGCCGGCGTCCTCGTTGCAGGGGCATTTCCTCTGGGCCGGCGGGCGCTCTTTTGGAGAGCGCCCGCCGGCCCAGAGGAAATGTCTAAATGGCCGCCGCGGTCTTTTGACCGCGGTGCGGTCATTCAGCGGCGGTACCTTGGCGGACGGCCTCCGCCAGGGTCATAATCAGGCCCTTTGTTTGCTTTTTAAAGACTTAAGACACTTTGGACCTGATTATGACCCTGTCCGCCAAGGTACCGCCGCTGAATGACCGCCCCCAGGGGCCCCGCGGCACCCCCTACCGCCATCCTGTTCCTGGCGGGCGAACCGCCAGGAACAGGATGGCGGTAGGGGGTGTCAGAATCCCCCATGGCGGCGCAGCAAGCTGCGCCGCCATGGGGGATTCTAAGGGCAGCGGTAAACCGGCGGGAGACCGCCGGTTTGCCTCTTCTGACCGCGGCCGAACTGCCGCGGTCAGAATGCCCTGCGGGGCACCGCCGGCCTGTCGGCGGTGCTCCCGCCGACCCTGGCCCCGGCGGTCTTGTACCGCCGGGGTCAGAATCACCCCCAAAGTCTCTTTCAAGCACAAAGTACCTGGTTTAAAGTGGAAAATCTCCGCAAAGGGCCGCAGAGTAAGAGATACGTGTGAAAATGGTGTGTGCGTCGGTTTCGCCCCCTCACACACGGACTTTTTTCACGCAGGGAAGTCGTGCGTCGTTTTCTGGCGCGCAGACAGTCTCCTTCTGTGGTTCGCGGGATTACCAGATGTCCCGGGGTCTGTGCGTGGAATCCTAGGCTTGTTTTCCGGCTGCGCGTCGTTCCGGTGGGCTGTGCGTGGAATCTTCTTCACGGAAGGCGTCGCGCCGATTTCCTTTCTGGAGTCGGGCGGCGTAGTCCAGGCGAGGCCGTGCGTCAAAGTTCCGGTCGCACCACAGGTGTCGGGTCGAGCGGCGTCTTTCCGGATCGGTGTGCGGTGAATTTTTCACCGCGGAGCAAGCTGTGCATCACATTTTTCGGCGCACAAGGCGTCCAAATGAAAAAGAGAAGTCTTTTTGATCCTGAGGCTTCAGGGAACAGGAGGCAAGCTCTATCCAAGCCCTTGGAGAGCACTTCAGCAGCAAGGCAAGAGTTCAGCAAGGCAGCAGGGCAACAGCAAGGCAGCAGTCCTTTGTAGAAAGCAGTCAGGTGAGTCCTTTAGGCAGCCAGGCAGTTCTTCTTGGCAGGATGCAGGTTCTGGTTCAGGTTTCTTTTCCAGCAAGTGTCTGATGAGGTAGGGCAGAGGTCCTGTTTTATACCCAAATGTGCCTTTGAAGTGGGGGAGACTTCAAAGAATGGCTAAGAAGTGCACCAGGTCCCCTTTCAGTTCAATCCTGTCTGCCAGGGTCCCAGTAGGGGGTGTGGCAGTCCTTTGTGTGAGAGCAGGCCCTCCACCCTCCCAGCCCAGGAAGACCCATTCAAAATGCAGATGTATGCAAGTGAGGCTGAGTACCCTGTGTTTGGGGTGTGTCTGAGTGAATGCACAAGGAGCTGTCAACTAAGCCCAGCCAGACGTGGATTGTAAGGCACAGAAAGATTTAAGTGCAAAGAAATGCTCACTTTCTAAAAGTGGCATTTCTAGAATAGTAACATTAAATCCAACTTCACCAGTCAGCAGGATTTGGTATTACCATTCTGGCCATACTAAATATGACCTTCCTACTCCTTTCAGATCAGCAGCTACCACTTCAACACTGTATGAGGGCAGCCCCAATGTTAGCCTATGAAGGGAGCATGCCTCACAGTAGTGTAAAAACGAATTTAGGAGTTTTACACTACCAGGACATGTAAACTACACAGGTACATGTCCTGCCTTTCACCCACACAGCACCCTGCTCTAGGGGTTACCTCGGGCACACATTTGAGATGACTTATATGTGGAAAAAGGGGAGGTTTAGGCTTGGCAAGTAGTTTTAAATGCCAAGTCGAAGTGACAGTAAAACTGCACACACAGGCCTTGCAATGGCAGGCCTGAGACAAGGTAAAGGGGCTACTTAAGTGGGTGGCACAACCAGTGAAGCAGGCCCACTAGTAGTATTTAATCTACAGGCCCTAGGCACATATAGTGCACATTACTAGGGACTTATAAGTAAATTAAATAGTCCAATCAGGTATGATCCAAGGTTACCATGTTTAAAGGGAGAGAGCATATGCACTTTAGCACTGGTTAGCAGTGATAAAGTGCGCAGAGTCTAAAAGCCAGCAAAAACAGTGTCCAAAAAGTGGAGAGAGGCAGAAAAAAAGTTAGGGCTGACCACCCTAAGGCTGTCAGGTCTAACAGTAGCCCTGTAAACATGTCTCAGACCCGCAACAATAGTGTCTGTGTGTGCAATTTTAAACTGCCACTTTGACCTGGCAAGTGCACCCACTTCTCAAGCCCAAACCTTCCCTTTTACTACACATAAGTCACCCCTAAAGTCGGCCCCAGGAAGTCCCATGGGCAGGGTGCAGTGTACTTAAGAGGTAGGATATGGAGTTTGGGGACTCTGAACTCACAATTTATAAAAACACATCTTTTGGTGAAGCTGGTCTTTGAATTGTAAGTTTGAGAATGACACTTTTAGAAAGTGCAAAAAGAACAGTTGATGGACGGAATGCAGAACAAATCAAACATTCACCCCCGTCACAGATCTGAGTTTAATCCAGTTTTTTTTTGCTCACCATGCCATTCCAGTTTGGACCCAGCCATATGCAAATCAGTCTTGACCCTGTTTCCCATTGGAACAGTCCAGCCCGAAATGCCAGACTAGGTCCTCCCTGGATCAGAAACAAGCATCCTGGGACTGGTTTCAGGGTATCACCCTCTTCAGCCAGGCTAGCTTGATTCCAGTGGCATAGTGAGCCCAGGTCTCACGTCTGGGTATACCCGGCACACATACGCCGACACAAAAGCAAAAAGAACAGATGATGGACAGAATGCTGAACAATGCAAACATTCACCCCCAGTCGCATACCCAAAAACCGGTCACAGGATGCTTGTTTCTGGTCCAGGGAGGTCCTGGTCTGGCAGTTCGGGCTGGACTATTCCCATGGGGAACAGGGTCAAGACTGATGTGCATATGGCTGGGTCCAAACTGGAATGGCATGGTGAGCAAAAAAACTGATGGATTAAACCCAGATCTATGACTAGGGGTGAACGTTTGAATTGTTCTGCATTCCATCCATCAACTGTTCTTTTTGAATTTGTCAAGCCAAGTGGGAAGGGTATGCCCAGACGTGGGTCCAGTGCTCACTATGCCACGGTCCCAGGATGTTTGTTTACGGTGCAGGGAGGACTTGGCTTGGCAGTTTGGGCTGGACTGTTCCCATGAGGATGGGTCTTCCTGAGCTAGAGTGGTAGGAGGAGCTGACACTTGCACCTGAGGGATGGGCCTGTCCTCACACAAAGCAGTCTCCAACCCCCTGGAGTGTGTCTGGGGCCAGGGCAGTGTCCTGTGCACTACAAAGTCTTCTCTTTAAAGTTTGCCTACTTCAAAGACAGTACTGGACCTCAGTCACCAAATACTTAGAATCCTTCTGGCTTGAGAAAAGTCTGCCAGGAAGAAGAGCTGGATGCTGTAGGAGGGTCTGCCACTCTGTATGTTGCTTTGTTGTTCTTGCCTGCTGCTTGCTCCTTCTGTTCTGGGAGTGAATGGACTGCACTTGGCTTTCTATGTCCTGTTCCAAAGGTTCTCCAAGGGCTTGGACTGAGCTTGCCTCCTATTAAGAAGTCTCAGGGACATCAAAGACTTTACCTGCCAGTGCCTGGGCTCTCTTACTTAGAGTCCTGACTTGCCAAACGGTGCCAAACCCAGTTCCTGGGCCCTTGGGAGTGAGTTCTGGTGCACCAAGGAAGAAAGTAGTGCATCGACTTCCAGAATGACTTCAGAACCAGCACTACTCTCTGACCCCATGCTACTACTTCCACCAGAGCCGTGGTCCCCGCTGAGTGCAATAATCATGACCTACAATGTGGGCCTGATGCCACTGCAGTGCCTCTGAAGTCCTGCTACAGCGTGAGTCCACAGTGCTGTGTCAATGCCGTCCGTGGCACCCGACTCCACTGCAGTATCTTTGGCCCTGTGGTGTGAACGCAACACCATGAAGTTGATGCCTCGTGTCTTGAACTACTGGATTCATTGACCCAGCCTTGTCACAAGGAACCCATGCCTCACCACCAATGCCGTATCACCTCCTCTGCAACCGTAAGGAGCCACCACCTCACCTCCCCGCCTAGCAGTAAGGAACTGATGCGTTACTTGCCTGTGGCAGCAAGGAACAGACACCGCACTGGCTCTAGCAACACCTCACCTCCCTGACTCCGTGCAATGTCTTTGTTTCCTCATCGTTTTACGAGGTACAGTAATCGGGGTCTACACAACTCCGTAGCTGGCCTGTGCTCCCTTGCGGTTGGTGCTAGAATGTCGGAAGCAACTCCATCAAGCCTTTGTGATGGCTCTTGTTGGAGTTATTGTGTTTGTAAGTGCCATACTACATTTAGGGCCTGATTATGAGGTTGGTGGGTGGCAGAGGCCGTTCGCCAAACTCTTTGGGCCAGAAGACCACCACTCTGGTTTTCCGTCCGCTGGTCCTATTAGGAGTTGGCCCAGCGGGAAACTCATCACAACATTGATGCCAGCTGTTATTCAGGAAGTGAAAAGCGTGACAAAGCTGTCCATGGTGGCCCCTGCACTGCCCATGCTACGTGCATGGGCAGTGCAGGGGTCCCCATGGGGCCTGCGGCACCCCATCTCCACTAACGTTTGAATGGTGGTGAAACCGCCATGCAAAAGCTGGCTGACACAGGGGTCGTAATGTGTTGCGGATTAGGACTGCCGGCACCACCAGGCTGTCGGCCAACCTAAAAGTGCCGGTGCCGGCATTCCGACTGTGGTGTTTTTTCTAACGGTCAGAATGTGGAGGTCGGACCGCCACTTTGGTGGCAGTACGACCGCCACCACGAGTGTGGCAGTCGTAATACCGCCACACTCGTAATGAGTAATGAAAATTTGTATCTTTTCTTGTGTACGCTAGTTTTTTTCATTTAAGTCTTGTTTTACTCAGATAAATATTGGCTATGTTTTGAAACTGATGTGGAGTACCTTTGTGGTGTTTTCACTGTGTTATTCTATGTGTGTACAAATACCTTACACATTGATTCTGAGATAAGCCTAACTGATTGAGCCAAGCTACCAAGAGGGTGAGCAGGGTTTATCGTAGCTGTGTGACTCCCTTACCCTGACTAGAGTGTGGTTCCCTACTTGCAAAGGGTGCAAACCCCTGCCATCTAGAGACCACATTTCCAACTGGAAGCAATTCCAGTCCATCAATGTTCAGTCAGTGTGTATAGCAGATTCCGACACCACCACCGTGTGTGTAATATATCCAGGCTCAACCCATGACTTGCTAGCACTACACAACAGTTTCATACTACAACAGGTGGCATATCTTGCAACAAGGATGGCCTGGTATGTTGTTAAGTATTTAAATTTTGTGCTGTAGTGATAGGCTATTGGAAAGTTGCAGCCTTACAGCCACAATGTCACTTATGTTTGTTTCTGTGATTATATTTTTCAAGGAATTCATCTTATCCTAGAAAACCCAACAATATATTTTTTCTTTTTATTTGGCAGGGTAAAAAAAAAAAAAAAAAAGACAATCATAACATCAATAAAGCAACCAGCGCAGTTCATCAAAGTGCATAGATTTCACAGAAAAAAGAAAGCAAGACAGCATCGATAGCTATACATTGTTGACAATCTTGCCTTGAATAAAGTGCATATATTGTGATAAGCCCTCCCTTAGCCCCCTCAACAACAGTTGGATTTAATAAAGTGCCTAAGTACCTAACAATATTTAAAACATGTCTACCATGTCAACTCCATGATCATGATCATCGCCTAAACATTAATGTGACTAAGGGGGTCATTCTGACCTCAGCGGTAAAAGGCCCTTACCGCCGGTCAGAAGACCGCCATAACACCGCCGCGGCCGCGGTTAACTGCCACGGTCATTCTGACCCACAACGGCCAAACCTCCAAAATTCCGTCCTCCACTGCAGCCCGCCACATCAGCGGGCAGCGATAAACTGGAGATGACCAAACCTCCACCGTCACGCCAACAGAAATACGCCCATGCCATTATGACCCACGAATCCACACGGCGGTCATTCAAACGCGGTATTCCATTGGCGGTACACACCGCGGCGGTCAGAAAACACACACATCACCAAAACACAGCCACATTGGACAATTTGAAATACACACACCTGATACACATACACACACCACTCCCACACAATCAACCAACTATAAAACACACACCCACATCACCCACAAACCCCTGCGACCATAATTACTGAGAGAAGGAGAGAGAGACACAGCAGACAATCCAAAGCAAGACACACTGAGGCACACTACACCATCACACACACCACATAGTAGCACAAAGCACCACTCACCAACATACTCATCATCACATACACCACCCCACACCTCACCCACACCACCCCATGGCACCCCAAAGGCACCCACGCTTTTCGGACCAAGAACTCCGGGTCATGGTGGAGGAAATCCTAAGAGTGGAACCCCAGCTCTTCGGCTCACAGGTGCAGCACACCAGTATAGCTAGGAAGGCGGAGCTATGGCAGCGGATCGTGGACAGGGTCAACGCGGTGGGACAGCATCCCAGGAATAGGGAGGACATACGCAAAAGATGGAACGACCTACGGGGGAAGGTCCGATCGATGGTCTCCAGGCACAACATCGCGGTCCAGAAGACTGGCGGCGGACCCCCACCCACCCCTCCAGAATTCACATCGTGGGAGCAAGACGTCTTGAACATCCTGCATCCTCAGGGCCTCGCAGGAGTAGCCGGAGGAATGGACTCTGGTAAGTCCAATCTCAACTACTATATCCCCCCCACCCCACCAGCATGCCAACCCACACCCCCACCCTCACCCCCAACCCCCCAGCACACATCCTCCCTGACAATGTCTCACCAGCACAACCCACCCATCCCAACACCAACTCCTGCATGCCAACACAAATCATGGGCACCCATCACCTAAGCAGGACCACTGCACTAACCCCCCCCCCTCTAACTACCCTCACAACACCTCCCTCAAGGGAATGCCTGCACTGGGGGACAAGGGCACCCATAACACGCACGCTATTGTACACACAGAAACAATAACCAAACTCTCTTACCCCATGCAGGACCCGAACGACAACACACCAGCCAGGAGGGTCCAGAAGTGTCCATCCCACCACCGGAACAGGCCCACACTGAGCATAGCAGCTCTGTCGACAGTGAACCTGATGACCAGCCCGGACCATCGGGGACCCCTGGGCAGTCGGTTCCCCTCAGGCAGCCACAGGCCACACCAGACCCGACCCCCTCTGCCAACACCAGCACAGCTCCCACCCAGCGGGCCCATGCCTCTGTCTCTAGGACAGCTCAATCAGCGGTGTGTCTGCCACTACAGGGCACCCAGGCTAACCCAACACCCCAACAACAACAGGGACCTGGGGGCAGTGGTAGCGGGCACACCGTCCAGGGGACAGAGGCTGGGGGAAACCGGGCAGCTCGGAGGGCTGCTGTGCGACAGGGGGGGGAGGAGAGGCCCAGGGAACCCACTCTCCAAGAGGCCCTCACCACCATCATGGGGGCATACCACCACTCCCAAGAAACGATGGCGACGGTACTGGCCAGGTTCACTGAGATCCAGGCACAGCAGGAGGAACGCTACATGGGGTTCAGGGAGGAGCTGAGAATCACCGGGACCGCAATGGGGACCATCGTCCTGGCCCTCCACAGGATAGAGGACGCGTTGCGGGACCATGGTGCACCACACAGGGCCCCTGTCACTAGCCCGGACCAGGAACAGCCTACCACCTCCGCCGGCGCTAGTGGACAGGAGGTCCCAACACCTCGACAGCCCCCCAGAACCCCACCTCCTGCTGAAGAACAACCACCCCGTAAGAGGAGCCTGAGACCAAAAAAAAAGACAGAGTAGGATGTCAAGACCCCCGCCAGCAGGGCATACCCCCTCAAGTCTTCCCACTGTCCCACATTGCCACCCTGTCCAACCATGAACTGCCTATGCTCCATCCTTCCACAGGCAAAAGGACAATGCACCTGTGAGACTGAGAACTGGACTCTGCCATGGATATTCCTCCACCCCCACCCATCACCCTTAGAATCACATGTACCGATATCTAGCACTGTAAATAAATCACATTTTGCACACAAATCTGTTTTGAGTCATGCTGTATTATTGACAAATGTATTACATATTACTGTTCGATTTCTGTTCTGTCAATTAGTCATGACAACATACCAATGTCAATACGCTGTATTTCATGGGCGAACCAAGCAGAAGTCAGGTACTGAGTCAGACAGCACTGAGAAGGGAAGGGAAAGGCAAAAATTAATGAAAAACATCTGTGGGGAACTACAGAAAGTACAGATGCAGGAGGCTATAAGCAATTGTGAAATGGCGTGGGTGATTCTTACCTGTGTGTTACTGGAAATACTGTTGTATCACTCTGTCCCTATTGTCTGTGTCGTCCTCAGATTCTTCCTCCTCTTCACTCTCCACAGGCTCCACGGCTTCTACAACACCACCATCTGGACCATCCTCCTGCAGGAAAGGCACCTGGCGTCGCAAAGCCAGGTTGTGGAGCATACAGCACGCCACGATGATATGGCACACCTTCTTTGGTGAGTACATTAGGGATCCACCTGTCATATGCAGGCACCTAAACCTGGCCTTCAGGAGCCCAAAGGTTCGCTCAATCACCCTCCTAGTACGCCCATGGGCCTCATTGTACCGTTCCTCTGCCCTGGTCCTGGGATTCCTCACTGGGGTCAATAGCCACGGCAGGTTGGGGTAACCAGAGTCACCTATTAGCCACACACGCTGTCTCTGTAGCTGTTCCATCACATAGGGAATGCTGCTATTTCGCATAACATACGCATCATGCACTGACCCTGGGAACTTGGCATTTACATGGGAGATGTACTGGTCAGCCAAACAGACCACCTGGATATTCATTGAATGGTAATTCTTCCTGTTCCTGTACACCTGTTCATCGTCATTTGGGGGGACTAAAGCCACATGGGTCCCATCAATTGCACCAATGATGTTGGGGATGTGTCCAAGGGCATAGAAATCAGCTTTCACTGTAGGCAAATCACCCTCCTCTGGGAAAATGATGTAGCTCCGCATGAGTTTCATCAGGGCAGACAACACTCTGGGTAAGATCTTGGAAAACATAGGCTGAGACATCCCAGATGACATGGCCACTGTTGTCTGGAATGAGCCAGTTGCAAAGAAATGGAGGACAGACAGAACCTGCACTAGAGGGGGAATTCCTGTGGGTTGGCGGATGGGGGACATCAGGGCTGGCTCCAGCTGGGCACACAGTTCATGGATGGAGGCTCGGTCAAGTCGGTATCGTAGTATTATGTTGCGTTCTTCCATTGTGGACAGGTCCACCAGCGGCCGGTACACGCGAGGATTCCTCCTTCTCATCGCTAGTCCCAGCGGACGGTGCCTAGGAAGGAGAATATGGAGTACAGAGTCAATCCACTCACAGGTACGTACAACACAGCTTGCACAGTACAGGTAAATGTATGGTTTGATATGTTTGTATGTGTGCCATTGCAAGGCCTAGGCCTGTGTGACGCATTAGAAATTAAGCCATGTGGGCCCTTGAAATGGCCGATGCCTGACCTGTGAAGTGGGACAATGGGATGTGAGGTCACTGCGCTGGCGGGGCGCACCGTGGCGGTAGGCGGTCGAAGACCGCTGTGCGTAGACGCATTGGTTAACATTGAAGCCTATGGGTTTCAGGAGCCAATGACGATGTGCGCCGGCGGTCGCGGGACGCACCGCCGCGGTACGCACCGCCGCGGGCGTGACCGCCATTTTCTATCTGCTCAATCATTCGAGACCTGATCATCCACAGGAGAGGACCTATACTGCAAGTGCTGCTGTGAACTCGGTCTGGAAGTGACAATGGCTGCTGCTACTGGTGAAAGGGCCCCCGCCTTCAGTTCAGAAGAGTTGGAGAAGCTCGTGGACGGGGTCCTCCCCCAGTATGCACAACTCTACGGTCCTCCAGACCAACAGGTGAGTACACTCAGTGCACATTGAATGGGTTATGCCTGTGTGGAGGGGGGGGGATGTAAGTTGGTGGGGTGTGGAGGGAATGGGGAGTGCAACGCACGACAGATGAGAGAATGGGAACCATGACAAGGTTGGGGAGGGGGGGGCATGTACTCCAAACATGCAGATATGTGACGGTTTCTCTTTCCCACCCTGTACATGTCAAACAGGTGAGCGCCCACCAGAAAATCGATATTTGGCGTGCCATCGCCGAGGAAGTCCGGAACTTGGGGGTCCACAACAGACGGGGCACCCACTGCCGCAAGAGGTGGGAGGACATCCGCCGCGGAACGAGGAAGACCGCAGAAACACTGCTGGGGATGGCCTCCCGACCTAGGAGGGGTGCCAGTCGCACCATGACCCCCCTGATGTCCCGGATCCTGGCGGTGGCCTACCCTAATTTGGATGGGCGCTTGAGGACAGCACAGCAGACACAAGGGGGTGAGTATCCGCACATTCTCCTATCTGTATGCGCATTGGAGGCGTCTGGGTGGGGGAGGAGGGCTGTGGGTGACATTAGGCCCGGGCGCTCTCTGTAGTGTAGTCCGCTCCCTTAGGCATGGCCCTGTGCCCCCGCCCCCCACCTCTGTAGGGTGCCAAGTGCAGCTACCCATGCTCCAGCATCACACATGTGCGCGTGTGTTGTCCCTAGACCTGTTTGCCTAGTCAGAAGTACTGAGTAGTGTACCCCAAGTTCGCGACTTAGTGCACGAGGCACCTGTGTCTGTCCTCTCCGCAAAGGGTATTGCTAAGGCATGCACTCAACTTTGTTTAATTTCTCCCCCCACCCTAAATCTTTGTCTTCTTGTGTTTTAGCATCATCAGGCGGAGGAGATTTGGCGTCGGAGCAGGAGGGAGCTGCAGGTCATCAGGCCCCGGTGGGCACTGACACAGACACCGAGGGCACCAGTGATCCGGAGGGCGAGGGGAGCACCACAACGGGGGCCGGTGGAGACACCAGCGACACGGACACGTCCTCGTTTGGGAGCTCCCTAGCGGGGGCGGCACCATATGTGCCCCCCGCAACAACTGGTACAGCCGCCACCCAGCGCACCAGCACCACCCTCCCAGCAGCCCCTCAGTATTCGCTCCGTGGCCGCTAGGCCAGGAAGGCGCGCGTCTCCTTCGCCCCAGGCACCTCAGCCCCTGCCTCTGTTACCCCTGCTGCCCTCAGTGCGGAGCTCATTGACCTGGTGAGGACGCTCATTGTTGGGCAGACTACCCTTCTGAATGCCATCCAGGGGGTGGAAAGGGAGGTGCATCGGAGCAATGCCTACCTGGAGGGCATTCATTCGGGTCATGCTGCCCATCAACGAGCGTTCACTGCTCTGGCCTCAGCACTGACGGCAGCCATTGTCCCTGTCTCCAGTCTCCCTCTTCTATCTGCCTCCACCCTTTCTCTGTCTCCTGTACCTCAACCTATCCCATCCACACCATCAGACCAGCCTGCACACACCTCAACACCCAAGGCCAGCTCATCCAAACATAAGCACCACAGAAAACACAAGCATTTACCCAAGCAACACACAGATGCAGACATATCAACAGTCACTACCACCTCTGTGTCCCCGTCCTCCTCGTCTCCCTCCTCCCTCCCTGTGACGTCTCCACTCACACCTGCATGCACCCCAACATCAGCCAGTTCTTCCACCACCAGCAAACCCTCCACTACAGCCCGCACACCTGCAGTCACCACCCCACTGGCATTTACACGTCCCCTGTGTCCTCTCCCACTGTGTCTGTCACCCCCTCTTCCAAGACACATAAACGCAGGCAGACACCCAAACAACAGCCAACCACCTCACCACAGCCTACGTCCCAGTCACCTGCACCCAAGGACAGCACACCTGGCTCTCTTACAACCACATCCTCTTCCTCCACTTCTCTCACCACTACTCCTACCCCTTACCTTGGTCCCAAGAAAAATTACCTCTCCAGTTTTGACCTCTTTCCCTCCCCCGACCCACCCCCTCCAACTGGGAAAAGTCCCAAGGGCACCTCAGCCACCACCAGCCCAACTACTACAGTGCAAGTGGTGCATGGCATGTGGAGTCCACCCTTTGGCGGCAGTAACACTTCGGTGAGCAGCAAGGGGACAGCCAGCCCCCCCCAGGCAAGAGGACCCGGAAATTGAAGGGCCGCCGTGAGCGGACAGAGACGGCTGCCCCCAAGGAGGTGACTCCGGCCACTTCACCGGCCACAGCAGCCAGGGGAGGCAAGGGCCCGAGAGCCCCATCTAAGGAGCGGAAGGACAGCAGGGCGGAGGGGACAACCACCAGGAGCGTGGAGCAGGAGGGCCCCACAAGCCCCATCCCGGCTGCAAGGGACGACACCAAAGGGCCCAGGACTCACTCCCCGAAGGGGCCTGACACAGCACGGTCGGAGGGCGACTGAGCAGGGTGTCCAGGCCAGGTATGACTCCCTTGACATACTGCAAGAGCACCGCTGAACAGGGCCCCGCCGTGAAGACAGGTACCGCTGAACAGGGCCCCGCCGTGAAGACAGGTACCGCTGAACAGGGCCCCGCCGTGAAGACAGGTACCGCTGAACAGGGCCCCGCCGTGAAGACAGGTACCGCTGAACAGGGCCCCGCCGTGAAGACAGGTACCGCTGAACAGAGCCCCGCCGTGCAGAAGAGCACCGCTGAACAGGGCCCCGCCGTGCAGAGGAGCACCGCTGAACAGGGCCCCGCCGTGAAGACAGGTACCGCTGAACAGGGCCCCGCCGTGAAGACAGGTACCGCTGAACAGGGCCCCGCCGTGAAGACAGGTACCGCTGAACAGGGCCCCGCCGTGCAGAAGAGCACCGCTGAACAGGGCCCCGCCGTGAAGACAGGTACCGCTGAACAGGGCCCCGCCGTGAAGACAGGTACCGCTGAACAGGGCCCCGCCGTGCAGAAGAGCACCGCTGAACAGGGCCCCGCCGTGAAGACAGGTACCGCTGAACAGGGCCCCGCCGTGAAGACAGGTACCGCTGAACAGGGCCCCGCCGTCTCAAGCACCGCTCCGTTGGGCCCTTCCTGTCAAGCACCGCTCCGCTGGGCCCTTCCTGTCAAGCACCGCTCCGCTGGGCCCCGCCGTCTCAAGCACCGCTCCGCTGGGCCCTTCCTGTCAAGCACCGCTCCGCTGGGCCCCGCCGTCTCAAGCACCGCTCCGCTGGGCCCTTCCTGTCAAGCACCGCTCCGCTGGGCCCTTCCTGTCAAGCACCGCTCCGCTGGGCCCCGCCGTCTCAAGCACCGCTCCACTGGGCCCCGCCGTCTCAAGCACCACTCCGCTGGGCCCTTCCTGTCAAGCACCGCTCCGCTGGGCCCCGCCGTCTCAAGCACCGCTCCGCTGGGCCCTTCCTGTCAAGCACCGCTCCGCTTGGCCCCGCCGTCTCAAGCACCGCTCCGCTGGGCCCTTCCTGTCAAGCACCGCTCCGCTGGGCCCTTCCTGTCAAGCACCGCTCCGCTGGGCCCTTCCTGTCAAGCACCGCTCCGCTGGGCCCCGCCGTCTCAAGCACCGCTCCGCTGGGCCCCGCCGTCTCAAGCACCGCTCCGCTGGACATCGCCATGTCATGCACCGCTGCGCTGGGTCCCGCCGTCTCAGGCACTGTTTATGGTTCACTGTGCCCACCATGCCTCCTCCTTGACCAGTGGACTCTGTAATCCACCTGAGAGACTGTGGCTTTGCACTCCCCAGGATGGTCCAGTGGGCAATCCACCCACTGTAGAGACTTGAGAGACTGTGGCTTTGCACTCCCCAGGATGGTCCAGTGGGCAACCCACCCACTGCAGAGACTTGAGAGACTGTGGCTTTGCACTCCCCAGGATGGCACAGTGGGCAACCCACCCACTGCAGAGACTTGAGAGACTGTGGCTTTGCACTCCCCAGGATGGTACAGTGGGCATGGTGGGTCCTCGTGGATCTGGCGTCGTGGACTCATGTGGCTGTGGTGGCCCCCCCTTCCCTTCCCCCTGAGGTGCCTGTAGTTTTGACATCGGATGCCCCTGCAGTGTTCTCTCCAAAGGACTCAGGTCTTGTGTGTGGGCTTTGCCCTTGTTTCGCAGAACCTTGGCCCACGGACATGTTAGATTCCTAGGATGTGCAGGACTTGTTACTTCAGTGATACACTGATGTGTATATCTTTTTGGTTTTTGTAAATATTTTTCACGGTTGCTCAATTATTTCCAGGTGCTTTTTTTGTACATGAAAATTTATTCCAAATTTGGTTGTGTCATTGTATTTTTAAAGGGTGTTTGTGTGGTGTCACTGTGACTTCCTGCTCTGCATTGGTGTGTACATATTGGGGGGATGGGGGGTTCGCATATGTGTATGCCCATAACCTTTCTTCCTCCCCCCTCCCGTGTGTCGTAGGTGCAGTACTCACCGTTGACGTCTGCACCGGAGTTCGTACTCGTGGTAGATGAGCAGGTAGACGAGAGCAGGTATGATGTTCAATTCGGGTTCCATGCTGTCCGGATTCCGCGTGGAGTGTGTCGAGGTGAGCGTTTTCCATTGAAAATGTCTGTTTCCGCCGTGTTTTTATCGGCGGGGCTCCCGCCCCGGAAAAGGTGGCGGATTGGTGTGTCGTGATAGGGTGGGCGGTACATTGTCTGCCGCCTGGCTGTTGGCGGTGACCGCCGCGCTGTTTGTTCCGCCGTGGCGGTCGGAGTGTTAATGCGGCGGGCTGTGTTGGCGGTTCCCGCTAGGGTCAGAATTGCATTTTTTTGACCGCCGGCCTGTTGGCGGGTTGGCCGCCGCTTTATCACCGACCGCCAGGGTCAGAATGACCCCCTAAGTGTACATAAGACAAATTGATCGGCTAGTAAATACCTGTCCCCCACAAAGAAGGTACTGACATGCTGATTACCTATAAGCTCAGATCTAGAAACCACCATGTTATCCAAACAGGCAAACATTTCGAAATGATCAGCCCACTTGTAAGGTGCCTATATATGATTCCTTGACCCTCCCCTTAAAACCTCAAAATTGCCCCTACTCTTTTTGCATATGCCTCTTCAAATATTTTAGTTCTGTGCATCCTGTCACGCCATAATATAACGGTGGGGACATTTGGTGATTTCCATAATGGGAGCCTCAAGGAACGTGTCACTGCAATCACTATTGAAACAAACGATTGAGAAAACGTCTAAAGTCTATACACAGTGGAGAAGCCAAATAGAGCCAGTGTGACCTCTGTTAATACAGGATCATGGATTACATTTCTAATCTCCAAAAAAACCTCTTCCCAAAATACCTGCAGTTTTGGGCAGCTAAAAAACATGTCCCCAGTCTCCACGACCCATCGCCTTACAGTGAAAACATTGATTCGGATTTGAAGGGTACATCCTATTAATGCTTGAAGGAGTATAGTAAGCCAGTTATCTTGCAAGAAATGCCATCCTTTTATAATTTGCAGCTCTAAGCGATTTATAACCCATTCGCTGATGCACTGTCAGTCTCTTAATGAGATCTTACATCAAGTTTCCCTGATTATTTTTTCTAAAAACTCTGGCAATATCTTTTCTAAGAAATCTATACCAATTACCCAGCCCAAATAACCTATTCTCAGTGAACATATTAATCAACACAGACGTTTCAGTCTTCAGTTCCCCATAGCTGTTCTTTATGAAACATTTGACCTGTATACAACTTAGCTGCAGCTCTATAGTGCCACGCTCAAAGGACTGGGTCATTTGATCTGATGATATTCAAATTTAGCCTACAAAAAAAATCACCCAATAAACCCAACAATGTCAGAGGAAGCCTGCTTCAAAGAAACTCTTAGGAGGAAGGAGGCCTGAGGGGCAGGCTTCTCGGCTCTTGAAGACCCAATTCCTGTGCCTGCAAAAGACTGGGAGGGCCCTTGTCTACTCTCCTGGGAAGGTCTCCAAGATCATTGTATGCTTCATTGCCCTGCAGAGAAACATTTCCTTCATCCCTGATGATCAACATTGTGAACCTCACAGTGATGTTAGTGAGATGTGTCATGAAGATGACAGTTATGAGGGTGAAGGCAGTATCCTCAGATGTAAACTCTGAACACGTCCTTCTCTGATGGTGAAGGACATAAAAGAAAAGTATTTTTATATCATTCAAATTGGACATATCCTGTTTCAGAATGTATGCTACTGTCCCACTAATTCATTTGAGTATTTTATATCCAAATTGTGTTTGTTTCAAAAATGTTTCTAGATAATGCAATATTATTTAGTTAAAATCTGAAATATAATGAAGAGCATGCGGTTGAAGATTTTATGTGTACCAGCTCTTGATTTTTGATTCTCTGGAAAAAGTGATGTATTTTATGTATTTGAAAGAAAGATTAGAAAGTTTGTCACAACCATATTAAAGTTAGGTGTGGTCATAATTTGCGTAATTCCGTGTAGCATAATCATGCAGAATTACCTAAAAACTCTGCAAGATTAGGCAGATTTACGTGTGAAGAGTTATTCTGCACTTAACACTATTTCTTACTGCAAAAATGACCCCCTCGTGTCCAAAATCGGCGCAGAGGTGCATTTTTCACTAAGAATTGGAGCTAAATGCAACAGAACAAATAGCGAGCAGGAGCTAATGGGATCTAGCGCTAATTTCTTAGCACAAAAAGCAAGCCTTTCATCCAAATTGTACTAGAGGATCCATTCTGCACTAAGAAACAGTGCTAAAAGCAGTAAAACATAAGCGAGTATGCAGTAAAAGCAGTAAAACATAAGCGAGCACTAAATGTGCTCTAATTGTAAGAATTTTTCATCCAAATTACTTTTAAATACAGAACCATGAGTAATCTCATAGTTATCAGTAATTATGCATCAAAGAGTAAGATGGAACTACTGACATTACTCTGATTACTCATGTGTAATTGAAGTTCTGCACAGACCTAATTAAAATGCCTGCTGAATGCCTCCTGAGTCGTGTAATCCTGCCATCCGCTGGGGCACCAGCAAGTTGTCTGTGGATACTTTGGAGTCTTGTACAGATACTGGTGATGGAGAGCTCTGCAGTGAAAGTTAAATGACCATTGGTGGAATGTTTGAGAAAAGAATATTGATATCCTTCCTTTTATTCATGGAGTGATTTCAATATAAATAAATTCCATTTAAAGTACCTGACACATCTTGTGTGTCTGTCAAAGTATAGAACTTGTACTTGATGCAGTCCTCTGTAGTATATCTTTTGATATTGTCTGTAGCTTATCACTGCGTCTAAGCATAATATGGGTGCAGAGTATGAGGACATCTCAAAGTGTGGCTGAAGACTCTTATTTGTGTTACTACTGTATTTGGAGGAGCAGTTGCTGGCAAAATGTAACACTGTCTTATGTTCTCACAGCAGATGGATTAATTACATATATTGCATTGTAAAAAATCATACCTTTGCATTTGAGATTTTCATAAAATGATGCCATCAAGTTATTGATATTGAAGGCAGTGGTGAACGAACATTGACACCACCCCTACCCGGAAAAATGCATGGAGGAGGCCTCTTCGTGCTCCGGACCTAGTTAGGAGCTCTCAGGCCAGGGGACTGCAGGGGGTAATGTTATGCCACTGATTGAAGGCCCAATTCAAAAATCTTTTGAGTGAAATCCTTACTTAGATGTGCAAAGAACCATCTGTTAGCAGAAATTCTAAGATCCCGATTCACACAGTCACTCTGGTTGGTATCCTCAATTGTTGTTTCAGGGTTATGGGCGAGAAAGTTGTTTGCCTGGGATGTAGTCATACAATACGTAGGAAACACCCAAGAAGTTGTGTTTTTATGAGTAGTCACAAACATTCTTCATGCCCATTCCTACTCTGGAAACACACAAAAACTTTGGAGTAAAAGCTTTTAAATGATCGGTTGATGCAGGGAACATCCTCAAGGAAATTGTGGGGCCATACCATAAGGGTTTCTTACTCAGACAAAATATTTCCATGGCGGATAAACAAGAACAAAAGTGTTTGATGTATCAGTTTACAATGTGCTATGTTTACTAATGCAGACTGTTTCTCTACCGTATATCCCTATAGTTTGATATAGTGAAGTAGAAAAACTCAAGGGCATCTAAGATATGATTACAACAGGGCATTGTTGTAAGTCCATACAAAGGTGGGAACACATGGAAATCGTAGGAATACAGCCTTTATTTATAGATTTCAGTTTTTATACTAAAATGTTTGCGAATCAGACTAAGGATGGTTACGTACAAAATTAACACCTAAACCTTTAGGCATTCTCATAGCACAACCAAAATAGCGATACTCATTCCAAAGACCCCAAAGGATAAAGGTAAAGATGGTGTATTTTAAATATGTGCGGTGCAGGCTTCTTAGTGGTTTCAGCAAAAGACACATTAACCAACTGAGCTATCCATCATTCCAGACTTTGACAGTATTAATATCTAAAAGCTATGGGCAATCCTAAAATGAACGATGAGTTATTTTGGGGCTAGTGCCCTGAAAAATGCACACTGACCTATGGTCACTTGATAAAGTAACAGGTGCAATCTTAACGTTTGAATAATTCTTAGTTTAAATATTAGCACGATTTTTTTAAAGCTAAAGGAGGAACAGTTTTCTCAATGATCAGTTCTTGCTTGAGGTTTGAGATGCTGTCATCACTGCCCGCAAGAGAGGAAATGAAAACCTGACCGAGCGGTTCTCAGTGTGTCATCTTTCATTCAGTAGAGTGCTTTTTCAATAGGTCAGTTTTATAGCCATTAGAATGACCTAATTCTACATGAATGTCTCCATATTGATCTGTATGCATTATCTGCTGTTCAACATGCATTAATGCAATTGGGCACAGAAAGCTTTCAGAGAAAATAGATATGGGAAGGACAAAACACACTTTGTGCTGCAAGTAAGAGTGACATCCATTGCACTAGGTCTGGCGGCTCTCGGACACCCACTCACTGACATTTGAAAATGTATCACTTACAGCTTCCGTCTGCCCGCTTACTTTCATGTGTTTGCCAATTAGCAAAGGACCCTTTTGTTAACTATGTTGAGGTATGATTTATGGAAACGTTTCTGGTTGTTCAGAAACGTCGAATTGTTATAGCGGTGTCGTGGCTGTGATAGGCTGGTCCAACTGTGTTAAAAAGCATGAAACAAATCTATGGATAAAAGCTCTATAACAGGTGAATAAAATACAATATAATTAACTGAATTTAAAACTAATTTATGTGTTGTCTTTATTTTAGGAGACAAATGTTGCCTTACTAATGAGTCTCAGAAAAGAGCATAAAGAGCTGAAAATAAGTAAATGGCAGATTCCCTCTATGTACACTCCCTTTACTGATGAAAAGCTAGGGAACATGATGAGTCCTTGTAAACATTCACAAGCGTACCTTAATCTAGAAGAGTTGAATGATACCAGGCCTTTTCAGAACTCTCAAATGTTGCTGCTCCATGAGTTAGTAGCTCATCTAATCCGGGTTGAAGTTATGCATTCTGAGACTCAGCTGGCAAGTAGTGAGAGTGGGGGTGTGAGTGTAGGTGAATGGGTGGTAGGTCGGGGCATGCATGCAAGGTGAGTGGCAACTGTAAATAAAATGAAATAGCCACTTATCTTGCTTGCAGCACGATCTCCTCGCTCTGGTCCGTGTTCTGCTCTGTCTCCTCCAGGCTCTGCAGGCTCCAGCCAATTCCCCTAACCAATCCTGGTGCTGCTCTCATGGTCATTACTTTCAGTGCTTTCAAGAGCACTGGAGGCCTGTGCTTCCTCTAACCCAGCTGTCTGAGACAGCTGGGTTAGAGAGGTTTAAAAGATAGATATAAAGTGCAACTTGTACACTGGTATAACATGCTCTGCTAAAAACAATACATATATCGATGAAATGCATACTATATGCCGATGGCTAATCATAGAGATTCTTTAAGATTTGTTACACTTTTCAATTGTGGCATATAGCACAGAACTAGCTCGAACAAACACCTCCACAAGAGGCTAACCCCTGCTGCAGGGCCCGGCCCCGGGTTTGCTAAACCTGTGTCATAATCCACGGTTTTTTATTTTTAATACCGTGAGTTCCTTTCAGTCTCTCACCTCAGCTTGAGTACAGATGATGCTGTCCTGCTGCATTATGGCTCCTTCACTTTTTTTAAGATGCAGGGACTTGTGGGTGCATGTCCCCATGTCCTGTAATGGTGGCCAGGCCCTTCACTCACCCTCTATCCAGCAGGCCACTCTGCAGCATATGCCTTATGTCGTACAGCTGGTTGGGCTGTAGTTACGAGCAAAGTTTTCTATGAAAGCTAAAATGAGAAAATACTTCTTTTTTTTACCCCAATTAACTGTTTGGCTCTGCACAAATTTTCACAAAACGTGGCATATCTTGTGTTAGCTAACTATGCCAATAGACTACCACATTTTATGTAAATCCCTCACCAGGCTCAAAAGGTAAAGGCAAATCATAAAAATAGTTTTTCAACATAATATGCATCTGACCCATAACTAGAAAGTTGTGACAGCCACTGTGTCATTTATAAATAGATGAGTAGATATATAGATAGATAGATAGGCAATGAGTGTGAGAGAGTAACAGAAAGCAAGGATGGCAGACAGAAATAGGATGAGGGGGTGAGAAAGAGAAAAAGATTCACGTAGAGAGGGAGGCATATAGTAAGAGAGGGTACAAGTGAAAGGGAGAAACGTAAAGCCTCATACAGTGTGCTGCATTCAATTAAACTGGATAGCACTAAAACACAGAAATATGATCAAAAAGCAAGGAATCGACAGACAGACACAGAAGGAGAGAGGGACACATGATATGAGATAGTAATAATAGCATGAATGTAATGGTGAGCCAGAAAATAAGGCAGAACATTCTTTTTTATTTATTAGAGCTTCGTTTCATGGGAAAAGCAAATTACGAAAAGATGCAGGAAAAACGTGAAATCCTGGTAGAAATGAAAAATGCTTCCTCATCATCATGTTTCTTTTCGTCTCCAAAAATAGCTACCAATGAATACCTCTCTTGTGACCATAACTGCATTTCTGTTAAATATGCAGCACTGGGGATGGGTAAGCACAAGAAAGAATTCATTGTTAAAATAAAAAAGACAATTGTGCTACTGCATTCGTTATCGGCCACAATCCAGTTATTGTAAAACCAAAAGATGTGCCAGTTCTCAAGCTTAGTGTAGTGGAGGCGGGTATGCAAGAGATCTTTAACTCTCTGTTCAGCAGCTGCCAAGGCTCTCTCTGCCATGAAAGAATGGTGGCATGGGTCCAAAATACAGTGGAAGGAATATTGAGTATATATATATATATATATATATCTATATATATATATATATATATAGGATATATATATATATATTTAAAAAACCAAAGGTTAAAGGGACGTTAAAGTTAGGCTCACATTTTAAACACAGAAAATCATAGAAATTCACCAGTTACAGTTAGAGTTACCTCAAGTAACTATAACTCGTGCCCTAGGGTAACTCTATCTTGCGTTCCCAAAATGCAGTTTTTTCATCAAAAATTTTACTGCAAATATTACATTGATATTATCAATGATGTTATGAAAGATGGCATGAGTGCCTTAATTTGTGGGGTAATTAGCAGTGCATGGCGAGGGTGTGAGTTATAGTTACCTTAGGGCACATGTAATAGTTACTTGAGGTAACTCTAACTGGTGGCTTTCTATGGTTTTCTATGTTTAAAATGTGAGCCTAACTATAACGTCCCAGTATTCTTAGCACCGTGCACAGCCTTCACCCGTGCGCAGAAGAGGTTGCCCGCGAGACCTGGCCTGCAGCCAGACCCTGCGTCAAACACCCCCTAACCACCCAAACCGTTGCTGTGTACAGCTCTTTGGCCATACGCAGCAGGAGTTGGCTGCGGCTTCTCTGGGTGTGAGGAGAGGTGTGAGAGATTGTATCTGGGGGTGAGAGTGGTTGCCATATTGTCTCTCTGGGTGTGTATTTGCGTGCATCAGTGTTTTAGAGGGTGTGTCACTGTGTGCGTGGGTCGGTGAGTGGGTTCATATGGGTGTCAGTGGGTCTGTGAGTGGGTGTGTGAGTGTCTGAGTGGATCTGTGAGTGGGTATGTGAGTGTCTGAGTAGCACTGTGAGTGGGTCTGTGAGTGGATGTACCTCACACCCTCACCATGCCCTGATAATTACTCCAGATATTATAGCACTCATGACAACTTCTATAAGGTCATCAATAGTATAAATGAAGCATTAGAAGTCAAATTATTGAAGAAAAAACTGTCTATGGTGGGGGCGCGAGTTATAGCTACCTTAGGGCATGAGTTACAGTTACTTGAAATAACTCTAAATTTAACTGCTGAATTTCTATTCTAATTTTTTTTATTTTTTTTAAATCTAGAACATTACTATAATGTCTCTGTAACCTTAGTTTTTTTAAGTGAATCTAAAATTATATATATTGTTGGAAAATGGGTTATTGGTAAGGGCAGGTAGGTACCTACACTTGGCAATAGGTCACTAACCTCCACTTAAGTCCAGTTAGGTCTCAGTAAATGAAACCCAGCTCAACCCTTGGTAGCTTGGCAACGAGCGACAAGGCTTAACTTAGGAGACAGAGGGGGTCATTCCGACCCCCGGCGGTCCGGGGATGCGGGATCACCGCCAACAGGCTGGCGGTGCCCCGCAGGGCATTCTGACCGAGGCGGTTTGACCGCGGTCAGACCAGGAAAACCGGCGGTCTCCCGCCGGTTTTCCGCTGCCCTGGGAATCCCCCATGGCGGCGCAGCTTGCTGCGCCGCCATGGGGGATTCCGACCCCCTCACCTGGCGGTTCCGACCGCCAGGAACAGGATGGCGGTGAGGGGTGTCGTGGGGCCAATGGCATGGGCACTGCAGGGGCCCCCGTAAGAGGGCCCCACTTTGAATTCCAGTGTCTGCTTTGCAGACACTGGAATTCGCGACGGGTGCCACTGCACCCGTCGCACATCCTCCACTCCGCCGGCTCCATTCGGAGCCGGCTTCCTCGTGGGGAGGGGTTTCCCGCTGGGCTGGCGGGCGGCCTTCTGGCGGTCGCCCGCCAGCCCAGCGGGAAAGCCAGAATGGCCTCCGCGGTCTTTCGACCGCGGAGCGGCCATATGGTGGCTCCCTCCAGGCGGGCGGCTCCTGCCGCCCGCCGGGGTCAGAATGACCCCCTGAGTGTAAAGCATTCAAATATCACAAAACAGTAATTAAATAAAACACAGGAAACAGTCTAAAAATCCAAAACCAATTTATAAAAATAGATTATATTTTTATCTTTAAAATGACACAAAAACGAATAAAATCGGATAAGGCGAACCGGAGATATGAATTTTTAAAGAATTATTGTTTTTTTAGTGCCTAGAAACAAAAAGCGCCAATCGGGTCATCTGGTTGCACCTCGACTGGGGCAAAGTCAAAGTTTAAGGCCAACCGCGATGGAGCCTTGCTCGGCTACAGCTTGCGGGAGGCCTAGGTCAAAAGTTTACCTTCGCACTTAGGGCCAGATGTATCAAAGGATTTTACCCATTTTGTGTCTATGGGAAAATGCTTTAGTACATATGGCCCTTAGTCTCTTTTCTGAAGATTTTATTCAGCGGGATGAACCTGCCAGTCCAATCCGACCTCCTGGAGCCCTTCTCCGGATACGCGTCGCGGGAATCCTCGGTGGAGATTTTTACCTTCGGACTTAGTTGTTTTTTCGAGGTGAAAATCCTTCGACCGGGGTAAACCTGGATCTTGATCCGACGTCCCTGGAGCCCTCCTCGGATACGCTGGCTGGGAGGTCCCGGTCAACTTTTTACCTTTGGATCGCGGTTGAGGCAAGCCGGGTAGAGTTGCCGAGGCGGGTCAGTCCCTCTATGGAGCTATTTTTCAAAGATTCTCAAAACTTCTCCAAACTTCTGGGGCTTCTCCCAGATGTTCTTTGAAGGTTCCTTTGGGGTCCACAGCTCACCCCAAGGGTCCAGAAGCTCTGGGATGATCCTTGGGGGTGCGGACTACAACTCCCAGAATGCACCTGGTGCAAACTCCTTTTTGTCCACTGGGCAGTGGCCAGGTGGTTGATTTATTCAGGAGTTGGTGCAGGGGATTCTGGTTAGCAATTTCTCACCTGTAGCAAACAGGGAGTCCCTCCTTGAGCCAGTTGAAACCAGGCAAAGTCCTTCTTGTGGTGAAGCCCAAGTGTGCAGCTGGTGCAGTCCTTCTGAGTGCAGGTTCCGGTTGCAGGCCAGGGGTCCAGCAGGGCAGTCCTTCTTCTCCTTTGGTTCTTCCTTGTTGGAATCTGATGGGGATCTGAGGTGTGGGTGCAGGTGTGCCAGTTTTATCCTTGCTCCTGGGTGAAAAACAGGGGGGTCCTGATTCTCCAATCAGGTGCAGGGTCCTTCTCCCTGTGATGACTACTTCCTGGGAAGTGTGGCAAAAAATCAGTCCCAAGAGGCAACATTCTTCAAAAATCCATCATGGCTGAATCTGATTTTTGGAGGTTACATCTGGCTGAGCCCACCCACTGGTGTGGCTAAAAATCATAAACACACCCCTCTCCTAATCTAATCAAGGGGGCACCTAGTTGTCTGGAGTTGCAGGATGTGGGGGTGTTGCTGGGTTGTTCCAAATGTCCTTCTCTGTCTTTGAAGACCAGTTTGGCAGCCCTCCCCTTCCTGCCTCACCATCTGCTGAGGGGAAATTCCCTCCCACAGGCACATCTCTTTGTGTGAAGCCAGGCCACTTCACACCTCATCAGGGCAGCCTGGCCAGGCTGCCAGAGGCTGGCCAATCAGAGCACAGCAGCAAAAACAATGCAGGGCTGAAACTGGCAACTTTTCAGGTAAAGTTTAAAACTCTTTACCTGAACAAGTTATAATAAATCCAACAACTGGAAGTTGTGGGATTTATTATAACAATTAATTTGATACCAAACTCTTGGTATCCATCATTTAAGGGGACTTTAAAAATTAAAATAAAGGCTCCCTATTCTAGCCTGTGAAGGCCATTTACTACAATGAGGGAAAAACGTATTTGGATGTTTTTACCTCACCAGGGCTTATAAAACTACTTTTATAAGGTCCCTGCTTATAGTTGCATGACACCCAGCCCTAGGGGCACATAGGGCACACCTTAGGGGTGACTTATATGTAAAAATAAGGTAGTTTAAGACTTTGGAACTACTTTTAATTCCAAAGTCGAATTTGCATATAACTTTAATTTAAAAGCATCCAGCAAGGCAGGCCTGCCTTTAAAATGACACTGGGCACCTCAGCAGTGCACGTATGGGTGCACTACCAATGCTGTGATCCCTAAACCTACATGCCCTACCATATACTAGGGACTTATAGGGAGGTTAACTTAGCCAATTATAATCAGCCTAATTTGCATATCCACTTTACACAGAGCATGGCCCTGGGACTGGTAAGCAGTACCCAGGGCACAGCCAAGAGTCAGTAACCACCAGTACCTGTCCAAAAAGTGTGGGGGTGACCAGGGCAAAAAGGAGGACTTTCCTACATATATATATATATATATATATATATATATATATATATATATATATATATATATATATATATATATATATGTATATATATATTTATCTATCCAACAAAGAAGAAATGCACCGTTCTCCGTAAAGGCTTATACTTCAATATTATTTATTCAGTGCAACAAACCTTGGTAGGTTTATACTTCAATATTATTTATTCAGTGCAACAAAGATTGGTTTGTTGCACAAAATAAATATTATTGAAGGATAAGCCTTTACGGAGTGCAGTGCAGTTCTTCTTTGTTGGATATTTTGAATAGAGGGATCGGTCTACCCTCGTGCATCGCACCAGCCATTGAGTGCGTCATGAAACTGACAGCATTGTTTATGTGATGTGTGTCCATGTTATAGTTAGGACCATGTTTCCATTGAAAAAGCATTTTTTGTCTTGCTTATATCTTTAGCGCCGTTTGACTAATCTTCACTGAATGTAAACAAAAAAGTGTTCCAGATAATCTTGTACATGCAAAGGTTTGGAACGATCCGTCAAGCGGGGGCAGAGAAAAGAGGGAGGGTCAAAAAAATGGTGATTCCCATTGTAATTCCCATACGGATTTTGAACATGACAACAACCTGAACTGCTGGACAGAATTACATCAAATTTGGCAGAAAGGTAGCTTTTGGTCCAGCAAGAAGCCTTTTTGTTGTTTGGTATACATCCGTTTAGTAGTTTTTGAGATTTTAAAAGAAAAAGAAATATGGATAACTGGAGAAGCGAAGGGTTTGCAAATACTCCAGATTTTGTGCTGAGATCAGATTGGCTGCCAGCACATCAGTCAGGAAGTGTTGGGAGCCATCTTGGGACTCGGGTCCTACCGAGTCCCAACAAAAGTGTTAAAAAAAAAAGAAAAGTGGGCAAAGTATGGGATCCCTGACTCCTTAGCTCTGGTGAAGAGGCCCCAGAGGGATACCACCAGGGCAAAAAAACATTTTCTTTTTAAATATTTTCACCGGAAATCATGGCAGATCTGAAAATTTGGTGAAAATTAATTTTAAACAAAACAAGCGCTTGTTCCTGTGCTTGTTTTGAATAGAGCCCTGGGTGGGCCAGATCAAGAGACATTTTTTAAAACAAGGCCACCCCCCCCCTCCTGAGGCTCATTGAGTCCATGAGACCACCATCTCCACCGAGTGATTCTGCAAAAATATGCATGGGGGCCATGTGGTCCCACCGCACCCCGGGGACCACCACCTCCCTGGTGCAAAACAATAATTTATAATGAGGGAGGCCCAAACAGCCTCCCCTGCAGCCCGTGGAACCACCACTTCCCCAGGGCAAAATTGTAACTTGAAGTAGTTGAGTCCTCATGGACCTTCCCCACATCCCCAGGGACTGCCACACTCCAGGGGCTAAGTCTGAAATGTATGCGGAGGGCCAGTGTGTCCCCACAACAGCTCTGGTGACAGCCACCTTCCTGGGGCAATTTGTTGCAATTAAGGGGGTCTGCATGCCCCCCCACAACCCTAGAGACTGCCACCTCCATGGGACTGATGTAACATGAGAAAGGTGGTCCTTTGTGGGCCCCGGCCTTAAGGACCACCACCTTCCCAGGGCTAAGTTAAAGGTTGCAGGGGAGTCCACTTGCCCCCCCCATGTGGAGCCAATAATGGACCACCACCCCCCCAAGGCCAACTCCTGCTATAGCACAGGGTTCCCACCCCCGGGACATAGCTGTTTGCTCTGACTTGGCAGGAGCTTTAACATTTCCTTCCATGTCAGAGCAAACACTCTGCTTCCAGCGGGCAAGAGTTGTCAATGTGCTCTCACCCTCAGGAAGCAGAGGTTTCATTTCTTTCCCTGCCCGCATCTCTGCGGGCAGGGAAAGAGATGAAACGATTGCTTTTGCAGACAGGGAGCTGCATGTTTAGAAGCTCCCTGTGTGCAAAAGCAATGCTGGCTCCCACAGGAGGTTAGGAGCCGGCTGCGACCAGCAGGGGCCTTGAGGCTGCCCCCGCAGTCCCATTGCACACTGGATGCCCTGGTGGGCACCCAATACAGATGGCCAGGCCCTGGGGTATGGGAGACCCTGGGACTGAGCTCGGCCCAGGTAGGAGGACCAGGCAGCCCCTGCCTCCATTTAATTATGGCTGGGCAGGAGGGGTGGGGTGCCTTGGGCCAAAATCATTTCGGGGAGGGGGACTGCATAGCCCCCCTCCTCTATTAAATGAAGGTCAGGGATGGGTTCCACAGGGCCAAAATCAGCCTAAAGTCCATCAGTCCCCCTTTAAATTGCAAATCACCTGAAGCTCCGCCTGCTTGGCCCCACACTGACCACCTTAGTAGTATGCAAAGGTCTTCCTGCGTTTTGCCAGAATGATGGTCAGCTTACCAAAGGCTCCCGCCAATTTTGGTGGTGCGTTCTTGATGCCTAGGAACATGAGGACTTGTCCACAAAACAAAAAAGCACTTACGTCAAATAGATAAGAGGAAGGACCCTGGTTTGGTGTCTTACGTCTTTGTATTATCATTGGCCTCTCTATAGCAGGATTCATGTTATCACAGAATTCTGGTGTGAGAATAGGTGTGAGAGGGTGTCTCTGGGTGTGAGAGTGTGTGCCTGGGTGTGAGACTTTGTAGTCTCATTGACCTCTCTATAGCAGGATTCATGTTAACACAGAATTCTGGTTGAGAATAGGTGTGAGAGGGTGTCTCTGGGTGTGAGAGTGTATGTCTGGGTGTGAGAGTAGGTGCATGAGGGTCTGAGTGGTTCTGTCCACTGGAGGTGTGACAGTCTGAGAGTGTCTGTGAGTGGGTGTGTCAGTATCTTAGTGGGTCTGTGAGAGGGTGCATCAGTGTCTGAGTGGGTCTGTGAGTGAGTGCGTGAGGGCCTGAGTGGGTCTGTGAGTGGGTGCATGAGTGTTTGAGTCGGACTGTGAGGGGGTGAATGAGGGTCTTAGCGGTCTGTCAGTGGGTGCGTGCGGTCAGACTGCTGCCAACCCACCTAACCACCCCCCTAACCACTCAACCCCACCTTTGGCCATGCACAATGGGAGTTGGCCACAAGGCCAGTCTCTCTGGGTGTGAGAGGGTCTATGTGGGTGTGAGAGTGTCTGTCTGAGTGTGGGAGTAGGTGTGAGAGTCTCTGTGAGTGGGTGTGTGAGTGTGTGGGTCTGTGAGTGCATGTGTGAGAGTCTGGGTGGGTCTGTGAGTAGGTGCATGAGTGCCTGAGTGACTCTGTGAGTGGGTGTATCAGTGGGTCTGTGATTGGGTACATGAGAGCCTGAGTGGGTCTGTGAGTGGGTGTGTGAGCCTTTGAATGGGTCTGTGAGTGGGTATATGAGTCTCTGATCGGGTCTGTGATGGGTGTGTGAGTGTCTAAATGAGTCTGTGAGTTTCTGCCTCCTTGGATAAATTTCCAGTATGCATTCTACACTACAGCTGTGTAATGGGGCAAACTAATGTCACCAGTGACTTTGTGTGCGTTTTGGCAGCATGATTGTTCTTGTTGCCTGTTTCTCTAGAATTCCGTGATAATATGAATCCTCCTGTAGAGAGGCCAATGAGACTACTAAGATCTGAATCTCCACCAAATCATGGTCCTTCCTCTTCTCTATAAGCAGTAAGTGCTTCTTTGTTTTGTGGAGATGTACTCATATTGTTCCACATCACGAACGCGCCATCAAAACTGGTGGGAAATGCACTGGGGGCCCTATGGGAAGCTTTACATCATCCTGGCAAAAGAGGAAGACCTTTCTATACTTCTAAGGTGCACAGTGTTGAACCAAGTGGGCAAATGTTCCAGGTGATTTGCACATTGTGGTTCTAAAAATTCTGGACCCATGTAATTTACTTTGCCACAGCAGTACGATTTTAGTATCAAAAGACCGATAATGACTAGTACACTAAGCATGAGCATTTTCGCTCAATTCCAGCAGCGTTTTCACCTCGAAATCGCCATTTTCGTCCTGCACTCGTGGCTCCCATTTTATACACAGCAGCCATTTTTAAAAGTTGCCCTCACATAGGCTTATAATACAGTCAGATTTGATTCCAAGGACACGTACACCTTGATTGACTTCTCTCTGGCCTGGGCAAGCTGGAACCATTGCCTCAGGCCAAACCTGTTTGGTCAGTCCCTCTCCCAGTGGCCGAATCAGATAGCATCAAGGCACACCATGCCATAAAACCCTTATTATCGCTCACACACCCTGCCTAATCTTGCTCCCACCTGCACCTGCTCTTTTCTTCTTCTTACTTTACGAGGGGGAGGTGCCCGTTTTTATTGGGGGTCCACACTTATCTGATGTAAAATATTAGGCCTTGCCGGGTAATTTATTATGGGTTGGATGACATGAAATATAAGGTTTCATCATGACACTGTTTTTTCCTTTGTAGTAAAAACATGTGAATGACCAACCAAAATGTCAAAAATGTTTGCCTGAAGCTTAAAAAACTGTATATTAGGAAACCTGACTTTGCATTGAAACACAGTCTCCTGAGAACATACAAATTGTGCTGTTGTACTTCTAGGACACTTGTCAATTGGTTGCAGCCAATAAATTCGATCTTTGACTTCACCTAGAAGACTCTGAGTTTCTGTAGTCTGAATCAGGAAAGTACCCGAGGTCTTTGGGTGTACCCTGGCACCGCTGGGTTACCGGATCAGTACCGGTTCTGAAAAACCCAGTACCTCAGTTGGCGCCCAACGTGGGGCAATACCAGCGGTACCGGTCCAAGCCTGAGGTCCGTGGGGAGCTTCGTGTGAAATTTATGGAGGAAGGCCGCCACTTCATCGACCCCTGCATGTCGATGTGGTCCGAAAGTCTTTGTTGCGAGGTTCCCCGCTTCCCGACGGCTATGAAGGACTGCTGCCCTGGCTATCGCCCTGATTTGGACCCTTGATTTTTGGTAGAGCGAAACGATAAGACGAGTCTTCTGGTGACGTCATTGATATTTTCAGTTAAGTATAAGTGGAGCGTCTCCCAGTCCTTAGTTGGACACTTGGTTTGGTCCTTAGTTGGACACTTGGTTTGGTCCTTAGTTGGACATTTGGTTTGGTATCCCTTTGGGATCACTTTGATTTGGAACTTGCAAGTACCAAAGCCGAAGGACTTGTGTATTCACGAGACTATCGTAAACGATAATCCTTTGAAGTTTGAAGCTAGATTAGTGAGCGAAGATGCCTGGTCTTAGCAGACTTGGAAATTTGTTTTGTCTTGGTTGTAAAAGGGACTCCCGGTTGGAGGACTCATGTCCGGTTCCTCCGATTGGAACTCCAACCTATGAACTATATGTTAAGCACGGAGTGGGCCCCATCACGTTTAATAAAGTATGGGTCCGCTATTCTTGGAAATAATTGAGAAAAGTTTTCTTTTTTTTTCTTGTAAATATGACTTACAACTAGGATCTGCAAACGGTTCTGTAAGTAAATTGCGACGGTGCTATTTATGAAAAATGGCTAAAGCGCGCTGTATTATGTGTACTGAGTGTTTTCTGTTTATATCTGAAATGAGCTCAATGTGTGTTTGTGGGTCTTCTTGATGTTTACAGTTTGTTAAGTAAAATGTTGGTTAATTAATATTAAGTAGAAACTTAGAAAAAATCCAGAAATGAACCATGTGATGTGCTAACATAGCTATATGTTGCTCTTTAATTTATAGAATGAGCAATTGTGCACATATACAAAACTGCTGTTAAATGCTTAATAAATTAGAAAACACATTCAACAGATATAAATAGGGCCCCCCCCCCCAAAAAAAACGAAATTATCTATTTTCAATTCAGCCAGCACTTTCCCAGTTAAACATGGGTGGAATTTTGCATAACCTTCCTTTTAAATGAAAGTGGCGCAAAAATGTGACGCATTTCAAGTTAGGCTTATGCGCTTAGGCTTGTGAGTTAATGTATCCCAAATAATAGGCAAGGGATGCAGCTTGCTTTTATATGTGGAATTATCACAAAAAAAAGAATAATTGGGTTTTTATTTTTTTTTAAAGAAAATTATTAATTATGGAAAAATTATTTAAAAAAATAAGTGCCTTTCAAAATCGTTTTTTAATATTTATAAAGCTTAATACCTATACTATGACCTCCTAACATTAAAATTTAATTCAAGTTATGTTGCACCACTAAAATGACATTTGTATGTGCAATTTTCCCTTGGCGCAGGAGCAAACAAGCTCATTTCTATAAAGTATAAGTTAATATTTTCAATGGCTGACTCATGGATTGTGTAATAGACATTCTGGTAATGCATATTATGCAAGAAAATTGTAGGATATTGATTTTTTAATGCCTAAAATATCAAAGTCGATTTTGGGCAAAAGCACTGTTTAAACTGCATTTTCTTTCATTCAGAGTACTTTTTAAAGTGTCTCAGGCTTCAGTAAATGCATACATTTAGGTTTGATATATATTTGCAGGTTGTGCCTTCTTATGATTCAATGAGTCAATGTGCCAGTACAAAGGCTTGTTTTAATATCAAGGTTGAAGGTTCTAACTTCAGCTGGGCCTACTGAGACGTTCATTCATTCGAGGTTGATGAAATATGTACCATTGCATGGGATTGCAACAAGCATTTATTCTAACAACTGGTATGTGTGTTATTAAGGTTTGTGAATTATTCACAGTAAATGTAGTTTAATAATCTGGAAATAGAGATAGTTTTTTTTAGCGCCTAAAAAGGAAAAAATATTTTTTTTAAATAGAGTGAATTATTGCAGGTTAGAAGGAAAATAGAAAGGCCTACTGTCTTTGACAGATTCAGAGTGGCAGAAGCTAGGAGAGCTACAGAGGCTGGCTCAAGTCATGCTGCTGAGATGCTATCTCTAGTTTTCCCATAAACAATGGAGGAGGCTGTCGTGTTGACACTTGTGACCTTTTAAATTAGGGCCTTGTCTCTGTAAAATGCAGAATGACCCTACGGGCCTCTAAAAGTGGGATTTCTGGTTTCTCCAGAAGAACATCAATACAATTAAAGAACTTAATTCCAAAGGGAAAATATAAAAAAAAGGGGTTTCTTCGAAAGTCCCAACATCATGTTAAATGCTCTGCAGAACTGATACATTTGTGTCTCCGCTCTAAAAAAATAAAATGATGCCTGCTAGTTGCTTTTATTTGACAGAAAACGAAGTGTTGCATTAAGTCTTAGAAAGAAAATAAGATGCAGCCCTTTTCTCAAATTTTGAAGGCTACATGCCTTAATGAGAACGATTTGCTAATTAAGACTTATTTTTCACAGTGGAAATTGTAGGTGCCAAATTAATATGGAGTGTCAGTGTAACAATTTTTACTTTTAGAAAGGTAAAACTAAGGTGGCTTGATGTTGCGAAGTAACTGACAAGAGGGTAACAGTTAAGTAATGGAAATTTATTTTCATGTATTTGGTCCTATCATGAATTGTTCTTGCTGGTCCTGTATGTTAGAAGAGAAACAGTAAAGTTATATTTGACAGCAGATTTCCATTGCCTGGTGATCTACTGTCAAAAGGAGGGTAAGGATTTTAAACCTGACAAATTAAACAGGCCCAAATATTGGGTTTTGGGCTGCAGGTTTACAGTGCATAAAGTACATGACATGGTGTTGTGTGTCACCGCTTATTCACACATGCTATTGTTTTGTCTATGCTTTTTGTGCTTGATACACAGCAAGTATATCTGATGGCTTGACGTTTTGTGCGTTTTTATTATTTTTTATTTGTTTTTTGCATGTTTGTTGCTGCTTTTGATACTATTACAAGCTCCCCTGTGTTGTGAGGGGAAGGTCATGACGATGCCCATCGCTACGCAACAGTTGGTTGAACTTGTTCTGGTTACTAAATTACACAGATAATGATATTTCATGCTGTGAACATAAAAGACAACACTTCACCAGTGAATGTCTATTTGGCTATAATGGTATTGAAGGAAAATAAAAAGAGATATACAGGATCAAAGTGTGTCACCTGCAGTTAGTCACGTTACTGCCCCTTCCCTTAAAGGAACAGGCAGCCCTACATTTATGTATCCTTGATTGGACCTAAGGATGAAATTATAGATCTGTGACTCAAGGTGGCCTAATTTCTATATTACATTAGTTAATGATGTTGTGTTTCCTAAGTAGCATATGGCTTTCGTTCCTTAAAAGAAAACCAGGTTTTCATTTTTTCCTGAAGAAGGAACTGAAACATTAGCTAGGAGTACCGTATATGTTGTAGTCGCCAACGGTAGAGTTAAAATTTGTGTAACTTTGGCCTTTGTGTATCACCCGTACTCTCGGTGTTGTGTCACATGCCTGACTATCACCCAAATAATTTTTTTTGTTCTTCCTATAGATTTTTTCTTTTGTTACTTCCCCTGACCAATGTCGCATCATGCTTAGTTATTGAGATTTTAGCTATGTCCTAGTCCCATTTCTCTTTTTCCAATTCCTTTCACCAGTCAGCCCTTTTATTATTATTGATGTATTGTTCAGGTTCACATTTCCAGACTGCAGTGATGTACCAGGGACCCCCATGTTATGTATAATTCCCTTTGGTATGACCAGACTGGTTTTCAAGAATTTGCCTTAGGCCTGCTTCAATGTTTTCCAGCCTGACTGTCAGGGTAGCGATAGACTGGTTAACTGACTCAATATTATAGTAAGACAAGTTTTCCATCTCAATAGGAGATATCTTATGTTTACCTTTTTGAACATGACGAATTTTCAATGTCTATTTTAATTTGGTTTTCGGTTCCCTTCTGTTCCTGCTACTTTAATTTTTGGTGGGATCAGATGTGTCCTAATCATGCAAATATCAGGACCCTCTAGTTCTTGTCTTTTTGTTTGCACATTTGACTATTAGCCTGTGTATTGCATAGTGCACCTGATGCACAGTTTTTAAAGGAAGGTTTCTACATGTCCCTGATAATCGGTATCATGTGATTTCTCTATTGAGATGTTCTAAGGTAAGGAGGAACACCTAGACTTAATCATTGAGGCAAATATGTGTTTACCCCATTAGACAATGCCACTGTGTGAGGAAATCCATTCAGATAGAATTCTCATGTAGCTATAGATGGCAGAGAATAATGGAGAGAACCCAATTAAAGATGCTAGAGACCCTGTTTTGCCCTTCTGCCTTTGTCTTTGTATTTTATGCCCATGGTGTATGGCTACTCCTTTGAAGATTGCAGACCACCTGCTTACAGTCCCCTTGTTAAAAACCATGAACTGTTTTTTTTTTACTAAATTGAAGGAAACTAACAACTGTGGCACATTTCCTACGTCACTAGATTCTGCGGGTATCAAGTCATAATAACCTGCAGGACATTGATTTAAGCCTAATTCCCATCAGTGACAGCTACAGATGAAAGACGGACGTCTTGGCCCTACAGTCTCAGCACCCAGAAAGTAGCAAAGCTGGACAGCGATCGCCAGCGCATGGTATCGTACTTGCTCCATCAGACGGCGTTGGACATCACAAAACCAAAGTTTCAGTGTAAAAGAGCTAAAGAAAAGGATTCCTGTTGTTGATGGCAGAGCTGTTTTGAGGTTTCATTTCTCTACCTGTCATGTGCTGGTAACCTCTGACAGTGTGCAATCCCTTGAGCCCCTTGGCCTGAGTTTTGGCCACACACCCCCTTTTCTTTGCTCCAATGGAAGAAGGGCAGTGCACCGGAGATTTCAAGTTTGGAAAAAGGCACTATATTGTGGTGCCCATGAAAGAGCAGTTTGAGCGTCCTCTGACACTAAATAATGAGTGTTGGAGTCTGAAAGTGCTGCTGAGCTTGAGCTATTTCCCAATTAATGGTGCTTGCCTCTGCACGAGATGATTTGTGCCCTTGATCAATGAAGAGCACATTGTTTGTAGTGTCTGCCACAGAGGAGAGACACTGGTGCATTGCTTTAAGACATTGAGACTTTCGAGTGAGCTGTGGGTGTTTGCCAGGAGGGCACTCCAACTAAGCAGTATTTTCTCACGAAGAGGCCTGAATTGAGAGGCCCATGCGAAAGAAAACAACAAAAGAAAATTTGATGGACAATAGAAGCCTGCCAGAGAGGCTTTTTGAACGGACTCTGGGCATAGTTGGTTTCACAAGAGGTTTCCGTGTGATTGTATAGACTAGGTGTTAGGAGACTGATTGTTTTGCTGGCATTGTTTTAAAGTACTATTCTGTTTAGTAAAAGCAGAATAAAGTCCATTTTCTGTGGAAAGAGTACCTCCTTTTCACCTTAGAGCATTGATGAGAGTCACCACTGTTCCACCTGAACATACAAAAATTACTGAAATGCAGAGGAGCCCTAAAAATGTTACTAGATAATTTTAGGATTTGCTTTTTGGTTAGGGTTGTGAAAAATTATTATTTCATAGTGGTCACTACTTTCTCCCGTTGTCTATATGTTCTTAATAACGTGTTTTCTAGTGTCTTTTAAACATGACGTTGTCATTTATGGGTAGGATTGTTTTTCTCTACTCAATTGACTTCTGCACCCACTTCCCAACCTATGTCTTTTCCTACTATTGTTTCTTTGCACTCTTTTCACCCTTTTCCTGAACATGAGCAGGTTAGAAGATCAGAATTCGTAAGCAATTCTTTTGTACAGCTTCTGCATCAACACTAGTTAGTAGTGCACATCACTAATTGTTGGGTGTGTGATCTTATGCCACCTACTGCAGATAGAGGTATTCCTTATTTTGTCCTGCCATATGTGGCCTTTTTGTGCTACTTCATGTTCGAGGAGACCTGTCCAGAGCGAGTTACCAAGTACTAGAATTTTGCTCCAGCAACATCTCCATGGCCTTATAAACATAGACCTGGACTCAGATTAGCATGAGAATAGGTTTATTGCCTATGTAAGGGCAAAAGGAGGGTTTGTGGTTCTAAAAATTCTGGCACCATGTAATTTACTTTGCCACAGCAGTACGATTTTAGTATCAAAAGACCGATAATGACTAGTACACTAAGCATGAGCATTTTCGCTCAATTCCAGCAGCGTTTTCACCTCGAAATCGCCATTTTCGTCCTGCACTCGTGGCTCCCATTTTATACACAGCAGCCATTTTTAAAAGTTGCCCTCACATAGGCTTATAATACAGTCAGATTTGATTCCAAGGACACGTACACCTTGATTGACTTCTCTCTGGCCTGGGCAAGCTGGAACCATTGCCTCAGGCCAAACCTGTTTGGTCAGTCCCTCTCCCAGTGGCCGAATCAGATAGCATCAAGGCACACCATGCCATAAAACCCTTATTATCGCTCACACACCCTGCCTAATCTTGCTCACACCTGCACCTGCTCTTTTCTTCTTCTTACTTTACGAGGGGGAGGTGCCCGTTTTTATTGGGGGTCCACACTTATCTGATGTAAAATACTAGGCCTTGCCGGGTAATTTATTATGGGTTGGATGACATGAAATATAAGGTTTCATCATGACACTGTTTTTTCCTTTGTAGTAAAAACATGTGAATGACCAACCAAAATGTCAAGAATGTTTGCCTGAAGCTTAAAAAACTGTATATAAGGAAACCTGACTTTGCATTGAAACACAGTCTCCTGAGAACATACAAATCGTGCTGTTGTACTTCTAGGACACTTGTCAATTGGTTGCAGCCAATAAATACGATCTTTGACTTCACCTAGAAGACTCTGAGTTTCTGTAGTCTGAATCAGGAAAGTACCCGAGGTCTTTGGGTGTACCCTGGCACCGCTGGGTTACCGGATCAGTACCGGTTCTGAAAAACCCAGTACCTCAACATTTGCATACTCATAGCAATTTAAAGGGAGAACCATGTACCCTAGGGGAGGGGACATTGCAGCCCTCCCAGCTGATTTCAGCCGCAGGGACCCCATCCCCCGGGGCCTACCACTATTCAATTGAGGAGGGGGGCTGCATGTCCCCCCTTCCAAGCCAATTTTGGCCCCAGGGACCCCATCCCCTGGGGCCCCCACACTATTAAATAGGGGAGGGGGCCACACAGCCCCCCCCCTGAGCTGATTTCAGCCAGCCCCAGGGACTCCATCCAGTGAGCCCACCAATGTCACCTGGGTGCCCTGTGCACCCAGCGTGTATGATGGCGACCAGCGGGGAAGCGTCAAGGCCCCCATGGTCCCAGCCAGCTCCATGCCTCCTGCAAGAGCCAGCAATGCTCTTGCACACAGGGAGCTTCTAAACATGCAGCTCTTGTGTGCAAGAGCAATAGTTTCATCTCTTTCCCTGCCCAAATCTCTGTGGGTAGGGAAAGAGATGAAACCTTCACTTTCAGTGGGTGAGAGGACTTTGACAGCTCCCACCTGCTGTAAGTGGAGTGTTTGCTCAGACTTGGCAAGAGCTGTCGAACTTCCCACCACGTCAGAGGAAACAGCTATGTCCCGGGGGAGGCACCCCAGGGCATAGCAGGAGACAGTCCTTGGGATTGGTTGTCCTCTGGGCAATTATTGGTTCCATGAAAGGGGCCACCTGTCCCCCTTCAACCTTTAGTTTACCCAGGGGAGGTGGTAGTCCCTAGGGAGGGGGGTCCACAACAAACCCCTTCATTATTTTTTTAGCCAGGGGAAGCAGGCGGTCCCTGGGGCTACAGGGTGGCACTTGGGCCCCACTGCGCACATTCTATATTCAGCCTGGGGAGGTGGAGGTCCCCAGGCTGCTTGTAAGGCTGTCAAGCCCCCCATTTGAAATAAAGATTTTGCTCCGGGGAGGTGGTGGTGGTAACTGAGGCTAATATAAGCCCTAGGAAGGGGGACTGTGTGCCCCCCTCCTGTTTCAATCACACAATGCCCCCTGGACCTGGCCTACCCAGGGGCCAAGTGCGGGAGCCCACCCTTTCTTTTTAAATCTCAGCAAAATCTGTGCTGCAGTTTCAGATCCACAGATTTGTCTGACAGTTAAAAAAAATGCTTTTTAGACCTGGCGGGACACAACTACAGCCCTAACCGCTGGACACAATTGCACCAAATTTGGCAGAAAGGTAGCTCTTGGTCTAGAAAGCAATTTTTTGTTATTTGGTGTAAATCCATTAAGTAGTTTATGAGATATTAGAGGAAACACAAATGTGTTTATCTAGGTACATTAATTATTTGTGAATTCTCCTGATCTCGTGCAGCGGTCTGATTGGCTGCTAACACTTCAATCAGGAAGTGTTACTAGACATTTTGGCACATGTTCGGCCCAGTTCCAAACAAAAAGATAAAAAATAAGAAAAGGGGGCAGGGTATAAATACCATAACCCCCTATCCTTGGTGCTGGGGGTCCCTCGTGGCTCCCTTCCAAGACAAAACATTTTTTTTTTTTTTAAGTTCTGGGAATTTGCAGTCAATTCACAAATTCACTGCAAAATTAGAAAAACAAAACATACGTAGTCTCCCACGCTTGTTTTCAACAAAGCTTCCTGGGTGGGCTAGGTTCCCAGGGCAAGCCCATATCTACAACAAAATAAATAAGGGGTACATGTGGCCCACATCCTGGGGCTCTGATGATCCCCAGGGATCAACACCTCCCTGGGGCCTTTTTGATGTTAAGTAGGTGGGGCACCGCAGAACTCTGTTCAATGGACTCCTGGAGCCCTGAGGACCACTATCTCTCCTGGGGCGTAAACTAAAAAAAAGATAGGGGATTTCTCAGACTCCCTTCCTAGGCATGAAGTATGCTCTGGGGACCACCACCTCCTTGGGCAAACAAATATTTATGCCCCTCTGGGGCCCGGGGACCACCAACTCCCAGGGCCAAATAGCATTTTTAAAATGGCAGGGGGACCATGCGCCCCCTAGCAGGTCATATATGTCCCTGGGGACAACCACCCCCCCGGGGCTGGCCTCTGTCAACAAAAGGAGGGGGCTGCACAGCCCCGCTCCTGGAGCCATTAATGACCCTGGGGACGCCACCCCTCAAGGCCACCTCCTGCTATCTCCCAAGGTGCCCAACCTTGGGAGATAGCTGTTTGCTTTTGCTTGGCGGGAGCAGACAGCTCCTGCTAAACAAGAGCGAACACTAACTCTGCTTTTAGGAAGCGGGAGCTGTCAAACAGCTCCTACTTGCTGGAAGCAGAGAATCAATGCTCCCTCATGCAGGGAGCTGCACGTGTAGCAGCTCCTTGGGTGTGGGAGCAATGCTGGCTTCTGCAGAAGGCAGGGAGCCGGCTGGGACCATGGGGGCCTTGAGGCTTCTGCCACGACACTCAATGGTGCACACTGAGTGCCCTTGATGGGTCGAGGGCACTCAGGTACTAGTGGGTTGGCCCAGAGGATGGAGTCCCAGGGCCGTTTGAGGCCAGGTAGGGGGCCATGTGACTCCCCCCTTTCACTTTAACCCCTTCACTGCCAGACCTTTTCCCCTCCTGTGCCGAGCCTTTTTTTGGCTATTTGGGGCCGTTCACGCTTAGGCCCTCATAACCTTTTCTCCTTATAAGCTACCCATGCCAAATTTGCGTCCTTTTTTTTCTCAACATCCTAGGGATTCTAGAGGTACCCAGACTTTGTGGGTTCCCCAGAAGGAGACCAAGAAATTAGCCAAAATACAGCAAAAAAATCATTTTTTTCCCAGAAAATGGCATCAACAAAGGGTTTGCAGTGGTAAAATCACCATCTTCCCAGCTTTTAGGAACAGGCAGACTTGAATTAGAAAACCTAATTTTTCAACACAATTGTGACATTTTACTGGGGCATACCCCATTTTTACTATTTTTTGTGCTTTCAGCCTCCTTCCAGTTAGTGACAGAAATGGGTGAGAAACCAATGCTGGATCCCAGAAAGCTAAACATTTTTGCAAAGTAGACAACATTCTGAATTCAGCAAGGGGTGATTTGTGTAGATCCTACAAGTGTTAACTACAGAAAATAACAGCTGAAAAAAAAGAATATTGAAATTGAGGTAAAAAAACAGCCATTTTTCTCCCCGTTTTACTCTGTAACTTTTTCCTGCGATGTCAGATTTTTGAAAGCAATAAACCGTTATATCTGCAGGACTCTTCTGGTTGTGGAGATATATAGGGCTTGTAGGTTCATCAAGAACCCTAGGTACCCAGAACCAATAAATGAGCAATGGGTTTCCATTCTATACCGGGTATACAGCAATTAATTTGCTGAAATATAAAAAGTGAAAAATAGTTATCAAGAAAACCTTTGTATTTCCAAAATGGCCACAAGCTAAGGTGTTGAGAAGCAGTGGTTATTTGCACATCTCTGAATTCTGGGGTGCCCATACTAGCATGTGAATTACAGGGCATTTCTCAAATAGACGTCCTTTTCACACACTGTCTTACATTTGGAAGGAAAAAATGCAGAGAAAGACTGGGGGCAATAACACTTGTTTTGCTATTTTGTGTTTCCCCAAGTCTGCCGATAAAAATGGTACCTTACTTGCATGGGTAGACCTAATGCTCGTGACGGGAAACACAAAATGGACACATCACATTTTTACATTGAAATCTGACATGTTCTTTGCAAAGTGCCTAGCTGTAGATTTTGGCCTCTAGCTCAGCCGGCACCTAGGGAAACCTTGCAAACCTGCGCATTTAGGGAATCCAAGATGGGGTGACTTGTGGGGCTCTGACCAGGTTCTGTTAAACAGAATCCTTTGCAAACCTCAAAATTTGGCCAAAAAAACACTTTTTCCTCTCATTTCGGTGACAGAATGTTCTGGAATCAGAGAGGAGCCACAAATTACCTTTCACCTAGCATTCCCCCAAATCTCCTGATAAAAATGGTACCTCACTTGTGTGGGTAGGCCTACTGCCCGCGAAAGGAAATGCCCCAAAACACTATCTGGACAGATCAAAATTATCAAATACAAAACTACCTGTTTTTGCGGGGGGAGCATCTGCGTTTTTGGTCCTGGGCTCAGCAGCCATCTAGGGAAACCTACAAAACCCAGACATTTGTGAAAAATAGACACCCGAGAGAATCCAGAGAAGTGTGACTTGCGTGCATCCCTCAATGTTTTCTTACCCAGAATCCTCAGCAAACCTCAAATTGATCTAAAAAATCAAATTTTTCCCACATTTCTGTGTGGGATCACCGCACCGGGACAAAGTCCATACCACCCAATGTTCCCCTCAGTCTCCCGGTAAAAATGATATCTCATTTGTGTAGGTGGGCCAAGTGCTTGTGACAGGGAAGAGCCAAAAACATGTCGGACTAGAGGGGAAACCAAAGCAGGTCCAAAAGGGGAGTTTGAAAAAAAAAACTTTTAGGCTGACAAGTGCAGCAGAATTTTTATCGGTATAGAGGAGACAATGCTGGGTAGTAGGAATTTTGTGGATTCCTGCAGATTCCGGAAGGTTCCATCACAAAAATGTGGGGAAAATGTGTGATTTCCAGCAGAGTTGGAGGTTTGCAGGGCATTGTGGGTAAGAAAATGGTGAGGGGTGCATGTGAAACACACCACGCTGGAATCAACCAGATGTTTAGTTTTCAGATGTGTCTAGGTCTTGTGTATTTTTTTACATGCCAGCATCCGAAAGTCCATAAAGTGCAGCCCTCACCATTCCAAGTGGGTCAATTTTGAGAGTTAGCCAAGCTCTCATGGCCCAAATGTAAAACCAAACCCAAAATAATCAAATATCCTTTTGCTTGCCGTGGGATAAGATGTTTTAGTGTGCGGGGGAGAGCTGAAAGACTGTTACCCCCTTCAGTTGGGATGGGGGCATAACCAGGTCCATACTGGTTGGTAGCCACCACCCCACTTTTTTGTTTTTAATTCCCTGGCATCTAGTAGATTTTCTGCCCCCCGTGGTGTGGATCAGGGGTAACTGTCCCATCTGCCCACTGGTGGGCAGAACAACTTTGGCCACATTTATTTGGGGTGGGGGATGGCAATACCCCCACCCTCTTATTTTGGAGAAAAAAACTTCCCTGGTCTCTGGGGGGCTTTCTGTCCCCCCCCCCCTTGGGGGCAGGTGGGCCTTCCAAAGATAGGCCAATCTGCCGCCAAGGGGCCAGATATGGACAACAGTAATGTGCCCCCGTGGGGAGCGACCCTACCCAAGGGGCTGCCCACCTTAAGAAAACACACACATACACACAGAGCCATCCCTGGTGCCTAAGTGGTTTCTGCCCCCCATGGGGGCAGATCGGCCTAATAGAAATATGCCAATCTGCCCCCAAGGGGAGCAAAAATGGCCTAAAATAAATTCCCCCCGGGGAGCGACCTTTGCCTAAGGGGTCTCTCTCCTTGCGTGAAATAGGCTAAAAAAAAATCCCCGGTGCCTAGTGGTTTTAGATTTGCCTAACAAAAATCGCCCGATCTGCAGAAATGGTCTAAATGCAATTTTCCCCCAGGGGAGCCACTCTTGCCTAAGGGGTCGCTCCCCACCTCTAAAAAAAAAAAAAATATGATCCTTGGCACCTAGAGGTTTCTAGCCCCCCCCGGGGGAAGATCGGCCTAATAACAATAGGCCGATCTGCCCCCAGGGGGGCACAAAGGGCCTTGAAAAAAATCCCCCCCGGTGTGAGACCCTTGCCCAAGGGGTCGCTCCCCTTATGCCAGTTTCTGTTCCTAAAATAAATCCCTGGTGTCTAGTGGGCATTTCAGAAGCTGGATCACTTCACGATCCGGCTTCTGAAATGCTCTCAGAGACTTCAAAGGGAAGGAAATTCCTTTCCTTCCCTTTGAAGCCTCTCAGGCCCCCATCACATGATCGGAAGAGAAATGCTCTGCATTTCTCTTCCGCTAAGCACGATGGTGAGGTGGCCTCTGATGAGGTCAGCGTGCAAATGCGCACTGATGTCATCAGACATCTCTGGGGGGGTCGGTGTCCCCTTCCATCCCTGCCTTGGGGGGGTGGGAGAGAAGCCCATGGAGCTAGTGCTCCCTCCGAGCTCCAGGACGAGGAAGTAATGGTTACATCCTCGGCACAGGAGCACTGTGCCGGTGGACGTAACCATGACGTCCCCAGCATAGAAGGGGTTCAATAATTTATTTGACCCCAGAGAGGTGGTGGTCCCAAGGAACATGGGGGTTCACGTGGCCCCCACATGATTTTTATTTAGCTCTGGAGAGGTGGTGATCCCCAGGGCATATTTAAGCCCCAGGAGGCGGGTCTGTTCGGCCTCCTCCTTTTGTATATTTAACACCCCGGGTAGGTGGTGGCCCACTGATGACATCTCAAATGACATCACTGATGACATCATCAAGTGAGTGTAAGTGTTTCGTGAAAGTTCCCGAGACTTTATGATATATACTAAGCTACTGCATAAGTTAAATTTGCATTTTATCTGTGGTAGTAATAAGTTTCAGTATTTCTAACATAAATCATCTGAAAGTACAGTTTCCTTTTCAAAGCAGAATTACTATAGTAGTAGATTGCAATAAATTGATATGCGTAGTAAGATGTTTGTCTAGGATAAAGGGTCATTGTAGTAGGCATTTACAATGCACTGACATTTCTGTTCACACCGTGCACAATGAATAATAATTCAACCATTGGTTTGTGCACAGTAATTGGTTTGTGCACAGTACCCTGTTTGCTAAGACCTCTGCACTGGGTGTGTGTTGTAATGGTATAGGAGGCTGGCCTGGCTTGTAGTGGGTACCAGAGGTACTTCACCTTGTGCCAGGTCCAGTTATCCCTTATTAGTGTAGAAGAGGTGTTTCTAGCAGCTTAGGCTGATAGAAGGTAGCTATGGCAAAGCAGCTTAGGCTGAACTAGGAGACATGTAAAGCTCCTACTATACCACTGGTGTCATATGCACAATATCATAAGAAAACACAATACACAGATATACTAACAATAAAGGTACTTTATTATTATGACAATCTGCCAAAAGTATCTCAGTGAGTACCCTCAGTATGAGGATGAGAAAGATACACAAGATATATGTACACAAACCAAAATTATGCAGGTAATAGCAAAAGGAAGTAATGCAAGCAATGTAAAGTTACAGTAGATTGCAATAGTGGCACATAGGTATAGGGGCAACACAAACCATATACTCCAAAAGTGGAATGTGAACTACGAATGGACCCCAAACCTATGTGAGATTGTAGCGGGTCGCTGGGACTGTAAGAAAACAGTGAGGGTTAGAAAAATAGCCCATCCCAAGACCCTGAAAGGTAGGTGTAAAGTGCACCTACAACCCCCAGAGAGCACAGAAGTCGTGATAGGGGGATTCTGCAAGGAAAACAAACACCAGCAATGCAACAACAGTGGATTTCTGGACCTGAGTACCTGTAAGACAAGGGGACCAAGTCCAAGAGTTGCGACAGTGTCGAGAGTGGGCAGGAGCCCAGGAAACGCCAGCTGAGGGTGCAAGGAAGCTGCCACCGGGTGGAAGAAGCTTGGTGTTCTGCAAGAACGAAGAGGACTAGGAACTTCCCCTTTGGAGGATGGATGTCCGACGTCGTGAAGAAGCTTGCAGAGGTGTTCCCATGCAGAAAGACCGCAAACAAGCCTTGCTAGCTGCAAGGGTCGCAGTTAGGGTTTTTGGATGCTGCTGTGGCCCAGGAGGGACCAGGATGTCGCCACTTGGATGAGGAGACAGAGAGGGCGCCCAGCAAGTCAGGGAGCCCTCACAGAAGCAGGCAGCACCCACAGAAGTACCTGAACAGGCACTTAGAAGAAAAGGGAACCAGAGTCTATCTGAAGTCACAAAAGGGAGTCCCACGACGCCCTAAAAACCCTAACTGCGACCCTTGCAGCTAGCAAGGCTTGTTTGCAGTCTTTCTGTGTGGGAACACCTCTGCAAGAATGGCATTGGGGTGACAATTCCATGATCTTAGACATGTTACATGGCCATGTTCGGAGTTACCATTGTGACGCTGTACATAGGTAGTGACCTATGTACAGTGCACGGGTGTAATGGTGTCCCCGCACTCACAAAGTCTGGGGAATTTGCCCTGAACAATGTGTGGGCACCTTGGCTAGTGCCAGGGTGCCCACACACTAAGTAACTTTGCACCCAACCTTCACCAGGTGAAGGTTAGACATATAGGTGACTTATAAGTTACTTAAGTGCAGTGGTAAATGGCTGTGAAATAACGTGGACGGTATTTCACTCAGGCTGCACTGGCAGGCCTGCGTAAGAATTGTCAGAGCTCCCTATGGGTGGCAAAAGAAATGCTGCAGCCCATAGGGATCCCATGGAACCCATATACCCTGGGTACCTCAGTACCATATACTAGGGAATTATATGGGTGTACCAGTATGCCAATGTGAATTGGTAAATTTAGTCACTAGCCTGTTAGTGACAAATTTGGAAAGCAGAGAGAGCATAACTACTGAGGTTCTGGTTAGCAGAGCCTCAGTGATACAGTTAGGCATCACCCAGGGAACACATACATATAGGCCACAAACTTATGAGCACTGGGGTCCTAGCTAGCAGGGTCCCAGTGACACATAACAAACATACTGACAACATAGGGTTTTCACTATGAGCACTGGTCCCTGGCTTGCAGGATCCCAGTGAGACAGTGAAAACACCCTGACATATACTCACAAACAGGCCAAAAGTGGGGGTAACAAGACTAGAAAGAGGCTACTTTCTCACACATGGTATGTGTAAAATTGTCAGCACTGACATCTATTTCCATGTTGACATATGGTGTTGTTCTGGTTTGTGATTGAGTAACCTGTATGGTTACATTTCTTACTTAGGTGATTAGTGTTTGGAGCAGTAATTTGCAAGAGATAGGACTATCCGCTGAGAATCCGTCCTTGGGAATAAGCGAGTGTTGTAATTGATAAGGTTACAGCGACTACTTTGCTGTACGTCTCTGACCTCTCTCCATTTCTTTTCTTAAATTTTTTTTTTTTTTTTTCAGTATTTCGAAGTTTACTTTTCTGGATAATGCCATCAGTGATGTCATCAGTCATGTCAGTTGAGATGTCATCAGTAATGTCTCTGACTATGTCATGAGTCATGTAAAATGTGAGGTCATAAGCACTCCATTGCGGGGAATAAGTTATAGTTAGCTGAGGCAACTATAACTGCTACATTTCTATGTTTTTTTGTGTGTAAAATCTGAGCCTAACTATAACGTTCTTGTAACATATGTTTTTTTAGTGGATTTCTAACGTTTTTTTTAGTTCTATTTCCTAACTTTAGCATCCCTGTAACCTTTGTTTTTTTCAGTGAATTTTTCTAGTTAAAATTCTAATTCCTATTTATAATGTCACTGTAATCTTTGGTTGTTTCAGTGAATTTCTAGGTTTTGTTCTATCAAAAATTGTACTACAATTTCATCTACAAGTTTAAATTACTAATACTATTTTTGTTTACAACTGTAGACATTTATTTAATTTTTGTAGTTATAGCTAATGTACATTTTAAAAGTAAAATAATCACAATACAAGGTAATGTTAATTGTTTACTTGTTTTTAAATTCAATAAGACAGGCCCTCCACGGTTCCTAAAAAAAGACTCTATGGTCTCTTTTTCTGGTCACATTATTGTAACAAATCCGCAAATTCAGATTTGCATATTTGTCAAAACGTGTAAAAAGAAATGAACATCTGTACCTGCCCTAGATGTTAATAATGATATCAGTAGAAACATATTAATGTGGAACCCTATGTGTGTTTATAAAGAAAATGACTTGTATTATGAGTTCTGTGAATCTGCAAGTCTATGGATTGGAGGACTCACTTGACAATACACCCAAACCTTGCCTTCTAACTGGGTACACCCCAACCATGTACATGGAAAAGCACACCCTAAATCAGTTATTTCCCTTTCTACTTTGTACAGAGAGGATTGAGAAGCAGTGATGCTCTGTTTTTTTCCCTTTTGTGGAGAACAATATAGGATAGCAGCAGCTATGTCTTCTGACTAGGAGGGAGATCATCCTGAAGCTCTTCTGGATGAGGAGTAGGAGCAGAAAAAGCAAGTGATGTGTGGAAACACTTCAGTATACCATCTGGGGAGAAAAAGGTGAGTGTGAAATATATGCAGTGCAATATTTGCGGGAAAACAATTATATAGAGACACTGCAAAAAAATATTCCAATGGGTTCCATGTGGAAACACCTGAAGACCATCCATGAATGCACATAAAACCAGATGATGCAGGAGAAGGCAAGTGGAGCAGGAATGTCATCATCTTCAGCAGCATTGGGAGAACCATCAGCAGTTGCAATAATCACTGTTCCAGATGTGTGTGAAAAATTAAGTAACATGATTACTCGCTGTGGAAAATGCTACAGGCCTGTGGGTTTAAAGATGTCATCCATGGGTGCATACATGTATGCTGTGAGGAATCACTGTTCTCAATTTAGGTCTGATCCCAGTTGAACGTTCATGTTTTTGAGAGACTGAAGCCAGTTTCTTCTTTCCAGTTCCCTTCCTTTACCCTTTTTACTACCCTGTTTATTTTTGTTGCTAAAAGAAAATATAACACTGATAGAAAAATCCTTCTACAAAAAGTGGTTTGCTTTAGAACCATTCCATCTGGCCAAAGAAAGAGCTGACTACCTGTTTTTATGTTTTTGTACATTTGTATGTTTACACATTTGTGAGTTTTTGTATGTATATATGTGATAAGTGAAATTAAAATAGTACATGTAACTACTTTAATAATCACCAAGGGTAATGAACCTTTAAAGTATTAAATATGACAGTAGCACATATTTTGCAATGCCATCTATAATACTAAAATGGAAATGAATGTGCATGTGACTGTATGTATGTGTCAGTGAGTATATAAGCGGCTATATGGATGTATCTGTGCTTGTGTAAGTGCCTTTTCAGATATGTGGCTGGGTGTGTGAGTGGTTGTGTCAGTTTGTAGCTTGTTATCTCAGTGGCTGTATCAGTGTGTGAGTAGGTGTGTGGGTTGCTGTATTGGTGTGTGGTTGGGTGTGTGAGTAGATGTATCAGCGAGTGCCTGGGTGTGTGAATGGTTGTATCAATGTGTGGTAGGTTATGTTAGTGTTTGTATCAGTGTGTGGCTGGGTGTGTGAGTGTCTGTATCGATGTGTAGCTGGGTGTGTGCGTGGCTGTATCAGTGTGTATCGCTGTGAGTGGCTGTGAGTGGCTTTATTGGTATGTGGCTGGGTGTGCCAGTGGCTGTATCATTGTCTGCCTGGGTGTGTGAGTGGCTGTATCACTGTGTGAGGGGTGTGTGTCTGTTTCGGTGTGTGAATGGGTGTTTGAGTGGCTATATCAGTGTGTGAATGGCTGTGAAGGTATGTGACTTGGAGTGTCAGTGACTGTATCAGTGTGTACCTGGGTGTTTGAGTGCCTGTATCAGTGTATGGCTGGGTGTGTGAGTGGCTATATCGGTGCATGCATGGGTCTCACATTGACTGTATTAGTGTGTGGCTGGGTGTGGGAAACTTGCACTTTGTTGCAGTACCCCCAACTTTTTGCCTGGCTTCTAGATGCAACTTGGACTGGAGTGACCTGGGATCCTGCTAACCAGAACCCCAGTGCCAGTGCTCTTTCCTTAAAACATCATAAAGGTTATTGGATACATCCTTGGCTACCACTATCAGACCCCATTAAAAAGTAATTAGGTATCCTGGGCATGGTGATTGTGCCACCCTCTAGGACCATCCATCCAGATGCACCCAGCACTGCCATTGCAGGCTGAGTGTCCTTGTACAAACCCAAAACATAATCTCGACATGGAACACTGCCTGTGTGCCCTGTCCACCATATACAGCATACACTGTAGATAAGACACCCCTATTGCAGGCCTTCTAGCCCTAAGACTGGCTGCACCATATTATGTGTGAGGGCATAGCTGCATGTGCCCCCACTGTGTCCTTGCCAAACCTGGGACAGAGTGAACGTGGCAGCCATTTTAATACATGTGCTGGACAATGGTCAACATGAGTTTCCCAGCTACATATTGGCCACTCTGAACCCTGAGTTGTTCTTAGAGGTGCCCCTGCAAAAGCTAACTACCCTGGCATGGTTGCTGACTGGTCCCAACCAGCCTGCCACCTCCAGACACAAGTCTGTACCCCTGGAGTGAGAGCTCCTGCTCTCTGGGATTCAGAACAATGCCCTTCCTGGGTGGAGGTGCTAACAGCCCCTCCCTCAGGAATGTGCACTGCCCTGCTGGTGAGCTTCAAAGTGCCTACTGCCTTTGAAACTCGACACCCAGGGCTGCTGCTAGCAGCAGATGGCCACCCCTTCACAAACCCCCACTTTTGGCGGGAGCAAAGGTGAGAAACTACGCAAAGGGTAGGAGGAGTGGCCCCACCTGGCAGACACCACCCCTAGGTTGTTGCCTGTGAGGTGAACACTCCATTTAATTTTCCTCCATCTTAAATAGAAGGAAAATGGCAAGTCAGGGATAGGGAAGTGCCCATTCTCACAGGACATGGTCGCTCTGGTAGGTGTAGCCACTCAAAGGTAAGTGTCCTATTGGACACTACCAGGTTTCCCCTAAAATGCCCACTAAATACAGTATTTAGTGGGCACCCCTAGACCAGATAATCAGATTCGAAGGGCGCAAAGAAGGCCAGCACCAAGAAGATCTGAGGCACAAAAACTGTGGACCTACTGCACTAGGGTCTAAGAAAAGACACACCTTCCTGCACATAAACAATCATTCCCTGCAATGCAGACACCCTTGCACTGTGGTGTAAGGGTGCCTGTGTTGGTGGTAGGCAGCTAATTTTAGCGTCAGCACAGAGGGATGGGACATTAATGCACTGTATTGTGTAGATAAGGCACATTTCTGCCCTTTCCAGGTCGTGCAGGTTGACACAGCAAGACAATTGCTGCACCGCCTTGGGCAACAGGGGTTTGTAAATAAGCCCCTCAATTTTTTTAGCACTCTAGAGACTTCATGGTAAGCTTCACCAGACAACTTTTGGTATTCCATTTTGCTGTCAAGCTCCACAGGCAGCATGAAAAGTCGATGTAAAGTGTGAGTGTGTTTTGTTTAGGCTCTGGACTGTGTCCCGATATATAAAATGGTGGTGGCATCTTTCCAGACAGCCAGTCACAGCACTGCTGTGGGTACATGGATCCACGTCACTAGAAATGTATATTTATTTTTCCTTCAGTAAGTCTAAAACTACTGAATAGATTTACACCAAATTACAAAAAGAGCTCTTTCTGGACCAAGAACTATCTTTCTGAGAAATTTGGTGTAACTCCATCCAGCGGTTCAGGCTATAGTCATGTCTAAAATCCCTATGGGAAATTGCTTGAGAAAAACATGTTTTGGGACCCCCTTTTTCCTAGACCCCTGCTTGACGAATCACCCCAAAATTTTCCAGACAGCAGCTAAAGCAACCAGTACACTACTGTGAAGATTCATCAAATGGCTCCAAAGTTATTCGCAAAACAAAAACCGCTTTATCTATGGGAATTAGGTTCTAGCTTTTTTTTTAAGGTATGTAGCTGTGAGTTAAGAATAGTAAAGTTAACCCCTTCCCCGCCACGGACGTAATGGTTACGTCCATGGCAGCGCCCGTGTGGCGCCATGGACGTAACCATTACGTCCTGAATGCTTCCCTCGGGAGAAGCGCTAGCGCTCCTCCCGAGGGCCGCCCCCCCACCCCCCTAGGTCAGGGCTGACCGGGGAATCCCTTCCCCTTCCACCCCCGACCCCCCCCGCCCCCCTCCCTGTGACGTCAGCGCGCGAGCGCGCGCTGATTTGTCACAGGGGCCTCCCTAGTCGCGCTGGAAGCTCTGCTTCCAGCGCGATTGAAAAAGAAATGCAAAAGCATTTCTTTTTCAATCACTTGGGAGGCCCGGAGGGGCTTCAAAGGGAAGGAAAAGTATTTCCTTCCCTTTGAAGTCCCTCCGAGGGTTTCAAAAGCCGGATTGCTTGCAATCCGGCTTTTGAAACCCCACTAGACACCAGGGATTTTTGTTTTTTTCATTAAAATTGACCAAAGGGAGCGACCCCTTGGGCAAGGGTCGCTCCCAGGGGGGGCATTTTTTTGAAAAGGCCTTTTCTGCCCCCCCTGGGGGCAGATCGGCCTTACTAGGCCGATCTGCCCCCAGGGGGGGCAGAAACCTCTAGGCACCAGGGATCATTTTTTTTTTTTTTTTCTTTTTTATTGAGGTGGGGAGCGACCCCTTAGGCAAGGGTCGCTCCCCTTGGGGGAAAATTATATTTTGGCCATTTCTGCCCCCCTTGGGGGCAGATTGGCCTATTTTGATGAGGCCAATCTGCCCCCAAGGGGGGTAGAAACCACTAGACACCAGGGTTTTTTTTATTTTTATTATTGTTATTGACAAAAGGGAGCGACCCCTTGGGCAAGGGTCGCTCCCAGGGGGGGCATATTTTTGGGAAGGCCTTTTCTGCCCCCCCTGGGGGCAGATCGGCCTACTATTAGGCCGATCTGCCCCCAGGGGGGGCAGAAACCTCTAGGCACCAGGGACCATTTTTTTTTTTTGTTTCATTTTTTTTTTTTGTTTCGTGGGGAGCGACCCCTTAGGCAAGGGTCGCTCCCCTTGGGGGAAAATTATATTTTGGCCATTTCTGCCTCCCTTGGGGGCAGATTGGCCTATTTTGATGAGGCCAATCTGCCCCCAAGGGGGGTAGAAACCACTAGACACCAGGGAGTTTTTTCTTTGCGTGAATTTCACGCAAAGGGAGCGACCCCTTAGGCAAGGGTCGCTCCCTGGGGGGGAGGGCAATTTATTTTATGCCATTTCTGCCCCCCCTGGGGGCAGATCGGCCTATTATTAGGCCGATCTGCCGCCAGGGGGGGAAGAAACCTCTAGGCGCCAGGGCAAATTTTTTTTGTGTGTTTTTTTTTTTTGTTCTTTCTTTTTTTTAGAGATGGGGAGCGACCCATCAGGCAAGGGTCGCTCCCCTGGGGGGCAAATTGTATTTAGACCATTTCTGCCCCCCTGGGGGCAGATTGGCCGATTTTAGGTCAATCTGCCCCCAAGGGGGCAGAAACCACTAGGCACCGGGGATTTGTTTTTTGGCGCCAATGTCACGCAGGGGGAGCGACCCTGTAGGCAAGGGTCGCTCCCGGGGGGCGGGGGGTGGGGGTTGGGGGGGCAAATTTATTTCAGGCCATTTCTGCCCCCCCGGGGGACAGATCGGCCTATTATTAGGCCGAACTGCCCCCGGGGGGGGGCAGAACACTCTAGGCGCCAGGGCAATTTTTTTTTTGTGTGTTTTTTTTTTGTTGTTTCTTTTTTTAGAGATGGGGAGCGACCCATCAGGCAAGGGTCGCTCCCCTGGGGGGGGCAAATTGTATTTAGACCATTTCTGCCCCCCTGGGGGCAGATTGGCCAATTTTAGGTCAATCTGCCCCCAAGGGGGCAGAAACCACTAGGCACCGGGGATTTGTTTTTTGGCGCCAATGTCACGCAGGGGGAGCGACCCCGTAGGCAAGGGTCGCTCCCGGGGGGGGGGGGTCGGGGTTGGGGGGGCAATTTTTTTTTAGGCCATTTCTGCCCCCCCGGGGGACAGATCGGCCTATTATTAGTCCGAACTGCCCCCCGGGGGGGGGGCAGAACACTCTAGGCGCCAGGGCAATTATTTTTTTTGTGTTTTTTTTTTTTGTTGTTTCTTTTTTTAGAGATGGGGAGTGACCCATCAGGCAAGGGTCGCTCCCCTGGGGGGGCAAATTGTATTTAGACCATTTCTGCCCCCCTGGGGGCAGATTGGCCAATTTTAGGTCAATCTGCCCCCAAGGGGGCAGAAACCACTAGGCACCGGGGATTTGTTTTTTGGCGCCAATGTCACGCAGGGGGAGCGACCCCGTAGGCAAGGGTCGCTCCCAGGGGGGTGGGTGGTGGTTGGGGGGGCAAATTTATTTTAGGCCATTTCTGCCCCCCCGGGGGACAGATCGGCCTATTATTAGGCCGACAACACTCTAGGCGCCAGGGCAATTTTTTTTTTCTGTTTTTTTTTTTTTGTTGTTTCTTTTTTTAGAGATGGGGAGCGACCCATCAGGCAAGGGTCGCTCCCCTGGGGGGGGCAAATTGTATTTAGACCATTTCTGCCCCCCTGGGGGCAGATTGGCCAATTTTAGGTCAATCTGCCCCCAAGGGGGCAGAAACCACTAGGCACCGGGGATTTGTTTTTTGGCGCCAATGTCACGCAGGGGGAGCGACCCCGTAGGCAAGGGTCGCTCCCGGGGGGGGGTTGGGGGTTGGGGGGGCAAATTTATTTTAGGCCATTTCTGCCCCCCCGGGGGACAGATCGGCCTATTATTAGGCCGAACTGCCCCCCGGGGGGGGGGGGGGCAGAACACTCTAGGCGCCAGGGCAATTTTTTTTTTGTGTTTTTTTTTTTTGTTGTTTCTTTTTTTAGAGATGGGGAGCGACCCATCAGGCAAGGGTCGCTCCCCTGGGGGGGGCAAATTGTATTTAGACCATTTCTGCCCCCCTGGGGGCAGATTGGCCAATTTTAGGTCAATCTGCCCCCAAGGGGGCAGAAACCACTAGGCACCGGGGATTTGTTTTTTGGCGCCAATGTCACGCAGGGGGAGCGACCCCGTAGGCAAGGGTCGCTCCCGTGGGGGGTGGGTGTTGGGGGGGCAAATTTATTTTAGGCCATTTCTGCCCCCCCGGGGGGCAGATCGGCCTATTATTAGGCCGATCTGCCCCCGGGGGGGGGGGGCAGAAACCTCTAGGCGCCAGGGGAATTTTTCTTTTTTTTCTTTTTTTTTTTTTTTAGAGATGGGGAGCGACCCATCAGGCAAAAGTCGCTCCCCTGGGGGACAAATTGTATTTAGGCCATTTCTGCCCCCCTTGGGGGCAGATTGGCTGAGTTTAGGTCAACCTGCCCCCAAGGGGGCAGAAACCACTAGGCACCGGGGATTTGTTTTTTGGTGCCAATGTCACGCAGGGGGAGCGACCCCGTAGGCAAGGGTCGCTCCCGGCGGGGGAGGATGGGGGTTGGGGGGGGCAAATTTATTTTAGGGCATTTCTGCCCCCCCCCCTGGGGCCGGCTGAGCTACAGGCCAAACACCACAGGTAGGCACCTTGCAAAAAACACCTCTGTTTTCTGTGAAAAAATATGTTGTGTCCACGTTGTGTTTTGGGCCATTTCCTTTTGTGGGCGCTAGGCCTACCCACAGAAGTGATGTACCATTTTTATCGAGAGACTTAGGGGAACGCTGGGTGGAAGGAAATTTGTGGCTCCTCTCAGATTCCAGAACTTTCTGTCACCGAAATGAGAGGAAAAAGTGTTTTTTGGGCCAAATTTTGATGTTTGCAAAGGATTCTGGGTAACATAACCTGGTCAGAGCCCCGCAAGTCACCCCATCTTGGATTCCCCTGGGTTTCTAGTTTTCAAAAATGCACTGGTTTGCTAGGTTTCCTCAGGTGTCGGCTGAGCTACAGGCCAAAATCCACAGGTAGGCACTGCTTTTTATAAAAAAATGTGATGTGCCCACGTTGTGTTTTGGGCCCTTTCCTTTCGTGGGCGCTAGTCCTACCCACACAAGTGATGTATCATTTTTATCGGGAGACTTGGGGGAACGCTGGATAGAAGGAAATTTGTGGCTCCTCTCAGATTCCAGAACTTTCTGCCACAGAAATGTGAGGAACATGTGTTTTTTTAGCCAAATTTTGAGGTTTGCAAAGGATTCTGGGTAACAGAACCTGGTCCGAGCCCCGCAAGTCACCCCTCCTTGGATTCCCCTAGGTCTCTAGTTTTCAGAAATGCACAGGTTTGGTAGGTTTCCCTAGGTGCAGGCTGAGCTAGAGGCCAAAATCTACAGGTAGGCACTTCGCAAAAAACACCTCTGTTTTTTTCCAAAATTTAGGATGTGTCCACGTTGCGCTTTGGGGTGTTTCCTGTCGCCGGCGCTAGGCCTACCCACGCAAGTGAGGTATCATTTTTATCGGGAGACTTGGGGGAACGCTGGGTGGAAGGAAATTTGTAGCTCCTCTCAGATTCCAGAACTTTCTGCCACAGAAATGTGAGGGACATGTGTTTTTTTAGCCAAATTTTGAGGTTTGCAAAGGATTCTGGGTAACAGAACCTGGTCCGAGCCACACAAGTCACCCCTCCTTGGATTCCCCTAGGTCTCTAGTTTTCAGAAATGCATAGGTTTGGTAGGTTTCCCTAGGTGGCGGCTGAGCTAGAGGCCAAAATCTACAGGTAGTCACTTTGCTAAAAACAGCTCTGTTTTCTGTGATATGTCCACGTTGTGTTTTGGGGCATATCCTGTCGCGGGCGCTAGGCCTACCCACACAAGTGAGGTATCATTTTTATCGGGAGACGTGGGGGAACGCTGGGTGGAAGGAAATTTGTGGCTCCTCTCAGATTCCAGAACTTTCTGCCACAGAAATGTGAGGAACATGTGTTTTTTTAGCCAAATTTTGAGGTTTGCAAAGGATTCTGGGTAATAGAACCTGGTCCGAGCCCCGCAAGTCACCCCTCCTTGGATCCCCCTAGGTCTCTAGTTTTCAGAAATGTACAGGTTTGGTAGGTTTCCCTAGGTGGCGGCTGAGCTAGAGGCCAAAATCTACAGGTAGTCACTTTGCTAAAAACAGCTCTGTTTTCTGTGATATGTCCACGTTGTGTTTTGGGGCATATCCTGTCGCGGGCGCTAGGCCTACCCACACAAGTGAGGTATCATTTTTATCGGGAGACGTGGGGGAACGCTAGGTGGAAGGAAATTTGTGGCTCCTCTCAGATTCCAGAACTTTCTGCCACAGAAATGTGAGGAACATGTGTTTTTTTAGCCAAATTTTGAGGTTTGCAAAGGATTCTGGGTAACCGAACCTGGTCCGAGCCACACAAGTCACCCCTCCTTGGATTCCCCTAGGTCTCTAGTTTTCAGAAATGCACAGGTTTGGTAGGTTTCCCTAGGTGGCGGCTGAGCTACAGGCCAAAATCTACAGGTAGTCACTTTGCTAAAAACAGTTCTGTTTTCTGTGATGTGTCCAGGTTGTGTTTTGGGGCATATCCTGTCGCGGGCGCTAGGCCTACCCACACAAGTGAGGTGTCATTTTTATCGGGAGACGTGGGGGAATGCTGGGTGGAAGGAAATTTGTCGCTCCTCTCAGATTCCAGAACTTTCTGCCACAGAAATGTGAGGAACATGTGTTTTTTTAGCCAAATTTTGAGGTTTGCAAAGGATTCTGGGTAACAGAACCTGGTCCGAGCCACACAAGTCACCCCTCCTTGGATTCCCCTAGGTCTCTAGTTTTCAGAAATGCATAGGTTTGGTAGGTTTCCCTAGGTGGCGGCTGAGCTAGAGGCCAAAATCTACAGGTAGTCACTTTGCTAAAAACAGCTCTGTTTTCTGTGATATGTCCACGTTGTGTTTTGGGGCATATCCTGTCGCGGGCGCTAGGCCTACCCACACAAGTGAGGTATCATTTTTATCGGGAGACGTGGGGGAACGCTGGGTGGAAGGAAATTTGTGGCTCCTCTCAGATTCCAGAACTTTCTGCCACAGAAATGTGAGGAACATGTGTTTTTTTAGCCAAATTTTGAGGTTTGCAAAGGATTCTGGGTAACAGAACCTGGTCCGAGCCCCGCAAGTCACCCCTCCTTGGATCCCCCTAGGTCTCTAGTTTTCAGAAATGCACAGGTTTGGTAGGTTTCCCTAGGTGGCGGCTGAGCTAGAGGCCAAAATCTACAGGTAGTCACTTTGCTAAAAACAGCTCTGTTTTCTGTGATATGTCCACGTTGTGTTTTGGGGCATATCCTGTCGCGGGCGCTAGGCCTACCCACACAAGTGAGGTATCATTTTTATCGGGAGACGTGGGGGAACGCTAGGTGGAAGGAAATTTGTGGCTCCTCTCAGATTCCAGAACTTTCTGCCACAGAAATGTGAGGAACATGTGTTTTTTTAGCCAAATTTTGAGGTTTGCAAAGGATTCTGGGTAACCGAACCTGGTCCGAGCCACACAAGTCACCCCTCCATGGATTCCCCTAGGTCTCTAGTTTTCAGAAATGCACAGGTTTGGTAGGTTTCCCTAGGTGGCGGCTGAGCTACAGGCCAAAATCTACAGGTAGTCACTTTGCTAAAAACAGCTCTGTTTTCTGTGATGTGTCCAGGTTGTGTTTTGGGGCATATCCTGTCGCGGGCGCTAGGCCTACCCACACAAGTGAGGTATCATTTTTATCGGGAGACGTGGGGGAATGCTGGGTGGAAGGAAATTTGTCGCTCCTCTCAGATTCCAGAACTTTCTGCCACAGAAATGTGAGGGACATGTCTTTTTTTAGCCAAATTTTGAGGTTTGCAAAGGATTCTGGGTAACAGAACCTGGTCCGAGCCACACAAGTCACCCCTCCTTGGATTCCCCTCGGTCTCTAGTTTTCAGAAATGCACAGGTTTGGTAGGTTTCCCTAGGTGGCGGCTGAGCTAGAGGCCAAAATCTACCGGTAGTCACTTTGCTAAAAACAGCTCTGTTTTCTGTGATGTGTCCACGTTGTGTTTTGGGGCATATCCTGTCGCGGGCGCTAGGCCTACCCAAACAAGTGAGGTATCATTTTTATCGGGAGACTTGGGGGAACATAGAATAGCAAAACAAGTGTTATTGCCCCTTGTCTTTCTCTATATTTATTCCTTCCAAATATAGGGGTGTGTGTAAAAAAGACATCTATTTGAGAAATTCCATGTAATTCACGTGCTACTATGGTCACCCCGGAATTCAGAGATGTGCAAATAACCACTGCTCCTCAACACCTTATCTTGTGCCCTTTTTGGAAATGCAAAGGTTTTCTTGATAGCTATTTTTTACTCCTTATATTTCAGCAAATGAATTAGTGTATACCCGGTATAGAATGAAAACGCACTGCAGGGTGCAGCTCATTTATTGGCTCTGGGTTCCTCGGGTTCTTGATGAACCTACAAACCCTATATATCCCCGCAACCAGAGGAGTCCAGCAGACGTAACGGTATATTGCTTTCGATAATCTGACATTGCAGGGAAAAGTTACAGAGTAAAAAGTAGAGAAAAATTGATGTTTTTTTTCACCTCAATTTCAATATTTTTCTTTTTCAGCTGTTATTTTCTGTAGGAAACCCTTGTAGGATCTACACAAATGACCCCTTGCTGAATTCAGAGTTTTGTCTACTTTTCAGAAATGTTTAGGTTTCTGGGATCCAGCATTGGTTTCATGACCATTCCTGTCACTGACTGGAAGGAGGCTGAAAGCACAAAAAATTGCACAAATGGGGTATGCCCCAGTAAAATGCCAAAATTGTGTTGAAAAATTGGGTTTTCTGATTCAAGTCTGCCTGTTCCTGAAAGCTGGGAAGCTGCTGAGTTTAGCACCGCAAACCCTTTGTTGATGCCATTTTCAGGGGAAAAACCACAAGCCTTCTTCTGCAGCCACTTTTTCCAATTTTTTTGAAAAAAACAAAATTTGCCCTGTATTTTGGCCAATTTCTTGGCCTCTTTCAGGGGAACCCACAAAGTCTGGGTACCTCCAGAATCCCTAGGATGTTGGAAAAAAAGGACGCAAATTTGGCTTGGTTAGCTTATGTGGACAAAAAGTTATGCGGGCCTAAGCGCGAACTGCCCCAAATAGGCAAAAAAAGGCCTGGCACAGGAGGGGGAAAAGGCCTGGCAGCGAAGTGGGTAAAGCTATGCCTTCCTCTGAGCACTTGCCTCCTCGATATTTTGGTTTTCAAAGTGTTAGTTACAATATTGAGGCCACTCAGTACTTAGAACTTTGTTCCAGTTTAGCAGATTTGGGAGGTGTACGGGAGTGTCATAAACACTGCAACAGCACAAGCGCAAACTTTTTAAGCAGTTTATTTAAGATGAATTGCCAGTGACCAAAAAGGCCATGAAAGAATTTAGAGGAAAAGATGAGCCACTTGGAGAACAGAAACTCACATGAAAGTCACCTTACTACATTAGCAGAGGTCAAACTCTGAACCACTGACAGAAAGAGAAGACATGAGCAATGTAAACAATGCAACATACTGTGCTCGATTCACAAAGGTATAGTTAGACCCAAAGTCTAAAAGGTCCAAAAGTTAAAAAGTCTAAAAGATCAAAGGTAAGTTACTACTAATAAGTTTACTGCTAACTAAAGTTAAAACTAGAAAAGTTACTAGTAATAAAGTTACTAGTAGTAGTAATTTACCTTTGTGAATACTGAAAAGTAGTAAAGTTAGACTTTTGGGCTAAGGTAGACTTTTGGTCTGAGCTTAGACTTCAGGCCTAAACTTAGACTTCAGGTGTAAAGTTAGCCTCTAGGTCTAAACTTAGACTTCAGGTCTAAAATTAAACATTTGGTCTAACTTTACCTTTGTAAATCCAGCCCTCTGTCTTTCTTATTTCCTTTATGGTTTATACCTCTTGGGATCTAGGAATACTATGGCCCTCATTCCAATCCTGGCAGTAAATCCCGCTTTCCGCCGTGCTGAAGACCGCCAACATACAGTTGCGGCAGCTGAATTCCGCTACAGGTATCACGACCCGCAGCTCAGGATCTGCCACAATACAGACACCCACACAAGTCCGCCACACCAAAGGTCAGTGATAAACTGGCGATACCAAAGCCTATACCGTCACGCCAACAAGAATACGCCCACACTATCACGACTCCTGAATCTACGTGGCGGTCTTTCAACCGCGGAAATCCATTGGCGGTACACACCGCCGCGCTCAAAATACACACACATTTACAAAACACAACTACATTGGACAATTCGAAATACACACACCTGATACACATACACACACCACACCCACACACCCAATCCAATATAAAGCACACACCCACATTACCCACAAACCCTTACAACCAAAAATCTGAAAGAAGGCCGGAGAGAGAGATTAGCTAACACAACACCAGCATCCACAGACACACAACACCATCGCCTATACAACATCCACACACCTCAAACAACACACACAAACACATCCCCTCACACATCACAACAGACAGCACCTCACACATCATCCACACCACATCACAGCACCTCAAAGATACCCCAGGTTTTCAGAGGAGGAGCTCAGGGTCATGGTGGAGGAAATCATCCGGGTAGAGCCACAGCTATTCGGATCACAGGTGCAGCAGACACCCATTGCAAGGAAGATGGAGCTATGGTGGAGAATTGTCGACAGGGTCAACGTAGTGGGACAGCATCCAAGAACATGGGATGACATCAGGATGAGGTGGAACGACCTACGGGGGAAGGTACGTTCCGTGGTATCCAGACACCAGAATGCTGTACAGAGGACTGGCGGTGGACCCCCACCTCCTTCCCAACAACTAACAACATGGGAGGAGCAAGTCTTGGAGATCATGCATCCTGCGGGCCTCGCAGGAGTAGCAGGAGGACTGGACTCTGGTAAGTCAAATCTTTACTACCATATCCCCCCACCCCACCTGCATGCCATCACATACTCCCACTCTGACCCTCACCCCCATCACTCCATCAACTCCATATGTCCCACAATCACAACCCACACATCTCAATACCAAGGCCCTGCATGCAACACCTATGCATGGGCCACCGTCACAAAAGCATGGCCAGTACAGAAACGCACACAGACCCCAAACCAACTATCACAAAAGGGCTAACACAATGATGCAAGCACAGGAGTAGAGGGTACCGCATGCAATGCACAAGATGGCACACACAGATACTAAAATTATGCATTTACACCCCAACAGGACCCATACCCAACGTCACCGGACAGGAGGTGCCAGACATATCCAGTCCCCCCACAGAAGAGGCCCCCTTGATGACAGCAGCTCTGCACGCCTGGATCAAGATGACCATCCCGGCCCACCAGGGACCTCGGGACCGTCAGTTCCCCTGACACAGTCACAAACCACCACAGAGCCTCCCCCTCAGGAAACACCACCACAGCACCCACCCAGCGGGCCCATCCTTCTGTCCCCAGGACACGTCATTCAGCAGTGTGTCCACCACTAAAGGGACCCCAGGCAAACCCACCAACCCAAGACAATAAGGGACCTGGATTCAGTGGCAGTGGGCACATGTTCAGGTGACAGAGGCACAGGATAACAGGGAAGCTGGGAGGACTGCTGTGCGACAGGGGGAGGACAGGCCCAGGAAACCCACTCTCCATGAGGCACTCTCCAACATCATGGGAGCATACCACCATTCCCAGGAGACCATGAGCACAGTACTGGCGAAGTTTCAGGAGACCCAGCGGCTGCAGGAGGAACACTACCTTGGGATCAGGGAGGACCTGAAGTCCATTAACACCACCCTGGTCACCATTGCAGGGGTGCTGGGAGACCTTGTCAACACCATGCGGGACACATTGGCAAACAAACGGGCCCCTGACACTAGCCTGGATGATGAACAGCCCTCCGCCTCTGAAGGCGTTAGTGGACAGGAGGCACTGCCACAGGAACAACAGGCCACCAGCATCCCACCCCCTGCAGAAGGAGAACCAGCTCGCAAACGGTCCCTGAGATCCAGGCACAAGACAGAGAACATTGCCAAGACCCCCACCAGGAAATAAGACCCGCCTGAATGTCACCCCTATGTCCCACTTTGTCATCCTGTCCACCCTAAACTGCCATTGCTCCACTTCCCATGCCCCATTGGACAATGCACCTGTGATACAAAAAGACTGGACTCTGCCATGGACATTCCTCGACCATCACCCCACCCCTCCACTTATTTGCACAGAAATAAACACCCTTGAATCACAAAACAATCTGGAGTCAGTCTGTGCTTTCACAAATGTGTACTTGCAAAATCTCTGGAAAATAGCAATGTCAATGTACTTGTTCACATACCAAGGTTACACAGCTGTAGGCCAGGAGTAAACATAGCAGAGGGCACAAATTGGGACCCAGATCTGTGAAATGGAAAGCCAAAGTGACAAGTCAGGGTCCATACACAGAGTGAAAAAGGCAGATTTATGCTAGCTCCTACAATAGTATGAGATGTGGGAAGCAGTTCCATCTTCTTACCTGTGTCTCACTGGAAGGATTGCATGATGATGTTGTTTCGGTTGTCTACATCTTCCTCTTCTGCCTCCTCTTCTTCACTATCCACAGGCTCCACAGCTGCCCCAAGACCAACATCAGGCCCATCCTCCTGCAGAAAAGGCACCTTGCGTTGCAAAGCCAGGCTGTGCAACATACAGCAGGCCACGATGATCTGGCACACTTTCTTCAGTGAGTAGTATAGGGATCCACCTGTAAGATGGAGGCACCGGAATCTGGCCTTCAGGAGGCCGAGGGTGCGCTCTATAATTCTCCTAGTTCGCCCATGTGCCTCATTGTAGTGTTCCTCTGCCCTTGTCCTGGTATTACTCACTGGGGTCAGAAGCCATGACAGGTTGGGGTAACCAGAGTCACCTGCAAATATAGAAGGACAACAGTTAGACATCCTCCAAACATTAGGGAATCTCCCATACCCAGACACGAAATGGAACTGTGTGGGGACTTTAGGCTCACCTATTAGCCACACACGGTGCCTCTGGAGTTGCCCCATCACATAGGGGCTGCTGCTATTTCTCACTATGTAAGCGTCATGCACTGAGCCTGGATACTTGGCATTCACATGGGAGATGTACTGGTCTGCCAAACACACCATCTGCATATTCATAGAATGGTAACTTTTGCGGTTTCTGTACACCTGTTCATTCCTGCGGGGGGTGGGGGAAATGCCACATGTGTATCATCAATGGCACCAATGATGTTGGGGATATGTCCCAAGGCATAAAAGTCACCTTTCACTGTGGGCAAATCCTCCACTTGAGGGAAAACGATGTAGCTGCGCATGTGTTTCAGCAGGGCAGACAACACTCTGGACTACACGTTAGAGAACACTGGCTGGGACATCCCTGATGCCATGGCCACTGTTGTTTGAAAAGACCCACTGGCCAGGAAATGGAGTACAGACAGAACCTACACTAGAGGGGGGATTCCTGTGGGATGGTGGATAGCTGAAATCAGGTCTGGCTCCAACTGGGCACACAGTTCCTGGATTGTTGCACGATCAAGTCTGTAAGTGATAATGATGTGACTCTCTTCCATTGTCGACAGGTCCACCAGGGGTCTGTACACCGGAGGATGCCGCCATCTCATCACCTGCCCCAGTGGACATGCCCTATGGAGGAGAACAGTGAGCAGAGGGTGACACAACACTTAGGTTCACAATGCGTTTTTTGCAAAAACTTTACAAAATCGCCATGTGCCTTTGTCTGTCCGTATTCCTGGCCTAAATAGGTGTGACACTGTTTTTTTGCATGCCATGTGGCCCCCTGAAATGGCGGATGCCTGGCCTGTAAGGTGGGACAAGAGGAAATGTGGTAACTGCTCTGGCGTTGTACACCATTGTGGTAAGCGGTCGAAGACCGCAGCGCAATTCAACATTGGTTAACATTTGGCCCTGTGGGTTCCAGGAGCCAATGACGATGTACGCCAGCGGTGACGGTACGCACCGTCGCAGACATGGCCGCCATTTTCTAACTGTTCCCTCACTTGATACCTGACCTTCAACTGGAGAGGACCTACACTGCAAGTGCTGCTGTGACCTGTGTCTGGAAGCGACGATGACTACAGTGTCTGGGGAAAGGGCCCCTGCCTTCACTTCGGAGGAGTTGGAGAAACTGGTGGATGGGGTCCTCCTCCAGTACACGCAACTGTACGGTCCTCCGGACAAACAGGTGAGTACACTGTGAGCATGGTGGATGGCACATGATTGTATGGAGTGTCGTGGATGGAAGAGGGTGGGGAGGGGGACAGGCCAGCATGTGAGGGTAGTGTGTGTGTATGTATGTCTGGCCCAGGGTGGGAGGTGTTTAGGCAATGCATGAGAAGAACTGTATGGGATTGCAACATCCATTCTAACTTCACTTTTCCTCTAGGTCAGCGCCCACCAGAAGAAGGGTATTTGGCGTGCCGTCGCCAAGGACGTCCGGACCCTGGGGGTCTACTATCGATGGAGCACCCACTGCCGGTAAAGATGGGAGGACCTGCGCCGCTGGAGCAAGAAGACGGCGGAGGCCCAGCTGGGGATGGCTTCCCAACTTGGAAGGGGTGCCCGTCGCACCATGACCCCTCTGATGTACTGAATCCTGGCGGTGGCCTATCCAGAGTTGGATGGACGCTTGAGGGCATCACAAGGGGGTGAGTACAGTCTAATTCAGCTGACTCTGTGCGCTTTACGAGGTGTCTGCCTGGGGAAGTGGGCTGTGGGTTCCCCTAGGCCAGGGCGATCTTGGTAGGGTAGGTCCTGTCGCGTGTGCTCTCATTATTCTAAATGAGACTACTGGATTTCTAGGTAGCAGGATCGATAACGGTGTGGGGGACTGAGTCTGACCCACGTGTAAAGAACTCTGTCACCCTAAATCCGGTTTTTGCTCCGGCTAACTAGCAGTGCCTCATTTCTCCCATGTGGAAGGAATGATGTGGCAGCCGAGCGCATGACATCTTTGGAACTTCTCAGGGAAGTCGTGGTTACTCAGATCCAAACCAACTCTCTTATTTCCAATATGATCTCATATACAAATGACAAAGACAGTATAAGTTTTAGATAATGTTTTAATAAAACGACTGTATTTTAGATATTAAGGCGTGAGCCGCAATAACCAGAACGATACAACACAGTAGGATTGTAATAGTTATCAGGAGAGTAAAACATAAAAACAAAGCTATCATATTGTCAAACAGTTTCTACTCTCCCTCTGTTTGTTCTATCTAGAGCACAGCATGTTAAGCTTCTAGCTTGCCTATTAGAATCACTATGGGGATATCAGCCCTCATACCTGAGCAAAGACCTGTGATCTTGGTTCAGCATCTGCAACGAGGCAGTCAGCGTCAAGTTGTGGTTCCCTGGTCGGAATCTCCCTCTTGCGTGTACTGGGACAAGGAAGTAATTTTATAACTAACATGTCAGCGTGATCACAAAATGTCCCTACGCAGGAATGCCCAGTCTAAACTCTTACCACGTCTATCGGCAATGTACCAGACTGTATCCTTGACTGAAGCACAGAGTAAATATGTTATGGAGAACTCCAGTGCTGAAGTAGGCAAAACAGTGTGATATGAATAAAAAACAACACCGTAGAACTGGCTATTTGAAAAATAACAGTACGAAGCCTAATAAAAAGCATGTAGAGCAAAGTGCACAGAGGCTCTAAGCTATTAGCAAATGAATAAAATATATTCAGGGCAAAATGCACAAAGGCCTAAAGCCTGAAGCTAAAGCGCAATGAATACGTAAAACTAACCACACTACACCCTCCCCTTGTCGGTAGCAAGTGGTTCCAATAACATAAAAGGATGCCCTAAATATAAACAATATCTAAAACAAGTATTTCGACAAGGTGAGAAGACAACAAAGTCATAAATTTAGGTAACATGTGAGCATAACCAAATTCAATATAGTGTCAATTTTGTAAAATCCAATTATCAGACAGAAGCAATAGAACGTAGGAGTTCCTCCACTTCGATATATGTCAATATCGGAAGATCCACGCCACAAAGTACCATGGAGCAGGTGTGATCCAAAGCCCCAAAACCATTCAGGGCGGCACCCCGTGCAGGGCCTATGAAAGAGACATTACCATCTTCCTCCAGGAAGGGAATCTCATAAACTGCCTCACAAAGCAAGCGCATCCGTAGTGCACAAGTCTGGGAATGAGCCCTAATCGGGAACATCAACAGATCAGCATCGACCAGTGGAGGGCGCTGCAATGAGAGACAGAGAGCCAGTGCATGTTCAAACGAGCACCAAAGGCACCGAAACACGGGTTGCACACAATCCAAAACCGGTCTGAATGACAGAGACCAGTCGCACTCCAAATGTCCCAGGAGTGTTGCTCCAAAATGCTGCATCATGCGTTCACGTCACAGCTGCGCTGATGGGAGCAGCAGTACATGATCTCGTCGTGACGGGACAGCCATTGCGCAAAAATAGCAATAACAGCAAGACTCCAGCCAATAAAGCCAAAGTAATCGGGAAACCCCCAAAAATGCTTCCGAAAATAGAATGTATAGCCGAAGGTATCAAACCGAATATGGAAGAGAAGGTATGAGCAAAACCAACACCAACGACTTTGAAAAAATGTGCAATACCAGCAGTGCTGGATGCATTAAATATACGTCCCACAAGTTCACCGAAGTGAGTCGGAAAGTTAGTATTCAAAAGGGACTGTATCTCCGCCGATGACCTTGCCACTTGAAGTGCGTAGGTCTCGCTAGCAGATGTAAGGGCCACATGTTTTTGAAACAATAAAGCTTTTAGCCGACTCAACTTGTCGAAATCAACCTTGGAAGTAGCAATATGAGGCCAGATGTCCGCTACCTCCCTAATTTGAGTGGGGGGAAACAACACATTCCCGCAGCACGTAACAGCCTTGTTGACAACGACGATGTAAACTATTCCGGCACGCATGCCACAGCAGCGTTCGCTGTTAAGAACAATGTAACTGCCGTTAGAAAGCACCTGGAAAGTGTTTTTAAAAACCGGGACTGGAACTCCCTTCAGATAACAAGCTAAGTTAGCAATCGAAGCGTTACACGCCCCGTGCAAGGACAGCTGTTTACAAACCATTGAATGGCTGACAGAAGCTTCGCATTCGCTGCCGCTAAGAAAAACCTCCTTCAAACCATTAACACATCTGTACTGAAAGGGAAGGTCCCACACCTCGTGTATGTAACTGTCTCCCAATAGTTCATATCTACCCACCGGAATGTGCTTCAAACACGAAGTAAATTGCAAAGTAGAGATAGGTAAATTAATAACCCCATGGATCAACCATTCAGCTGACGGAATCTCAGCCACCGTGAAAGGCAGTTTCTCTAATTTTTCAATATTTAACATAACATATGTCGCTTCTTTTTTAGCCATCAGTTGTTGTTGACGAGTCAAATTAAAAGAGATAAAGATCTCTCTGGCACGAACGTGCTGCCATGGAACGCGATCCGCCTTCAAGGTCTGAAGAGTCCAACCCAGCTGCATGATGGACCGCGTCTGACTCTGCCCATGATATAAAGAAGACATGTCCGATTTAATAATGTCAATGGCAGAGGAAACAATGCTGTCAATCGTGTAAACACGTTCAGAAAGGGTATGCATGCCATTATCAACAACAGACAAGGTCTGCATCAGATTTTCCTGATCAATCTGCCTCAACCGGGCTGCAGCCTCTTGTTGTGAAAGCTTCCAAATCTCATTATAAACCTCGTATAAGAACCTTTTCTTCCGTGGTACTCTGGAACCTGACAAAAAATCTTGTAAATCAGTATTATTAGACAGTAACATGAGATGTGACTTAACTGCATCCAGCGTGGATGACTTCAACCATTCCTGACAAAGCTTCCCCACACTGTATGTAGTTATAATATCAGCATGTTCTGGTGAAACGTAACGAGGGTCTGCCCTACTAGTCCTGAACCCCCCTGAAGAGGTGACAAAACGTTGACGACACATATTAGTGTCTACAGGCCATAATAACCACCCGCCTGGATGTAACGATGAAGTGTTAAGTGTACCATTTTGGACCCAATGGGTAAATTCACTAAAAGTAGCATTCACATAGTGCTGCCAATTTTTTCATTTAGAAGGGATAGGTATACTAGGCAAAGTTAACTCCTTAATCGTCGCTAAGCCCAAACAGCTAGTCTGTTGTACTGTGTCATTGAGGAAAATCATCTGCACAGGGATAATACATGTTCTAAATAACGTGTCCCTGCCTCGCATTTGCCAATTTTTCGTACCCCAAACACTTTTCAAGTCAACAGTTTTGAACCAGTATTCATATCCCTCGACCGACAGTTTAGATACAAACAAATTAGAATACAGTAATTTAGTATCGGTCAATAACATTTGCTTATTAGAATACGGTGTAACTTTAAAATAGTAGGACCTAGCATTACGTGGATCATGCCCAGTAAAATATGCAAATTTGTCATAATACGTTTTTGAACTCCCTTGTGGAGGAGTCGAGCAATGTTCCCATTGCACATAATTAAACATGGACTTAGGGCTACTAGCTTTATGAATAAAGTGGTGTCCATAATAGTTGTAACAAAACATGTCACCATGATTATCTCTAAACTGGTAAGCATCTTCATCGTCATAGACAGTATAATATTGCAAATCCGTTAGCATAGAATCTACTGTCTTCACATCCCAATCATCAGAAACAATGCCAGGTATAACAATATCATTCATTGATAATTTGAGGACATATGGTATTTGAATCAATTCAGTGGGACCATTTATATCAAACATTACTTTATCCCACACAATGCCATCCGGAACTGGTATAGCAGAAATGTTCACTGTGGACAAGTCTCTTCGAACCATATGAGATGAAAAATGTGGTTTTAACACAGTCTCCACGTGCTCAATGTCAGATCGATCAGGAAGAAAATGACCATGTATTATCAGAAAAAAAGTAACCACAAATCCCAACCATAATAAAATAGTCATCACGGCCAAAAACAGCCAAAAATAGTTCCAAGGAAAAGCAAAATATGTTCGTTTAAGCCATCCCAGCAGCCGTCGTGCACCGTGGACAGAAGACATCGAAGACGAGGAGCCGGACCCATCATTATCAGCGTCGTTGAAGCAGCCAGAAGCAGTTCTAGCAAAAGGTGCAACTGTGAACGAAGAAGCAGACGGAGGCTCTCGCCGTGGCACGCTATAAACCACATGTTCAGAAACGTCAGTAGAACGTACAGCAATTTGATCACAAGATTCCATATTAATCGCCGTCGGTGGAACAATCGCAAGATCATTATCCACCCTCCCCAAGCTCGGAGAGGAAACAGTGTCGGTGAAAATCACCTGCAGCGGGACTTCTTCCCCAGTAGTGAGAGGGATTCCGGAACTACTGGGTGTCCCTCTTGGTCTGCTGTGCAGAATCGGCCACATGTTGTAACTTGACATTATCAATGGAAACAAAGCGATTTCCTTTGGCCCCTCGCAGCGGCGGTAAAATCACAGTTCTTGTGCCGCTTACCCCCAACACAGGGACAGGTTCTCGATAAGAAGGACCAAATTATTTTTTAACTGCAACCTTTTCACGCACTAGATCCCCAATCCTGGGTATCCAACCAGAAGGTGTTACTGGCTCATCCTTAATTCCTGAGGAGGCAGCATTGGCAGAAGAGTTATCTTCACGGAATTGTTGTAAATCCTGCAAAACAGTGACACGATCATTTATGTCAAAGGGCGTATCTGCCGCCTCCACACCAGGACCATCTAGATCAGGAACATACATTTGTGTTCCAAACAGGCACTCATATGAAGTACGACCCCCCAGTGACCTTCTAGGCAAGTTATTAAGTGCTCTCTGTACTCCATATAGGTGGGCTAGCCAACCACGACCTGTACCTATAACTCTGGCCGTTAAGGACTGCTTTAAATCACGATTTAAACGCTCCACGACAGAATTTCCCTCGGGATGAAATGGAGACGAGAATTGGAGTTGGACCCCCAACGAAGCCATGGTGTCCCTGAATGCCTTAGAGGCAAAAGCAGGGCCCTGGTCCGAATGAAAAGCCGCAACTGCAAATATATCGACAAAGATGCGCAAATCTTTAATAACAGTGCGAGCGTCAGCCGAGCGTTGTGGCCATACCCATACAAATCTGGAGCACGAATCTACAGCAACCAATATATATTTGTATGCACTATCTGGTGTCAGCGGACCACAATGATCCAAGTACACACACTGTAATGGTTTGTTTGAAATCAGAAGGGGCGTCTGCTGCGGGCGTCTAGCTGACGATGCCTTAATTTGTTGACAAATGTCACAACAAAGGACATACTGTCTCGTTTCTTTATAGAGACCAGGCCACCAGTAACGAGCCTGTAAAAGTGAAATTGTGGCAGCCACCCCAGCATGTGCAGAAGCCACCCCCTCATGTGCTGCAGAAATCAATCGAGGTATCTCAATTTTATTGGGAATTTCACGTACACCAATGCCTGGAATTGTAACAGTAGCATTTAGCGCACCATTCAAGCAGTAACTATATTTTGAAGGAAATCCTTTAGGAAAGGGTGTGCCATCAGCTGTAGCCTTTATGGCAGCCGAAATTTCTGTGTCTGGTTTGGAACTCGAACGAGTCACTGCGGCCACAGTGGCGACAGCCACTGCCGCTTTCGCGGCTTCATCAGCCAAAGTATTACCAGCAACGTGTATTCCAACGCGCTGGTGTCCAAGTGTATGCACAACATGGACTTTAGGAAGCGTTTCCTTCAGATCCGCAACCTTACCCCACAACATTTTATGCTTAATGGTGTTGCCTTTAGAATCTCTGAACCCATTCATCCACCAATAGTGCAAATATTCGTTGAAAGACTGCACACAGTAGTAGGAGTCACAGACCAGCAAGGTTAAAAGTGCCGGGTCCGCATGCTCCAACGCTAACAATAGAGCTTTGAGCTCAGCCAGCTGTGCCGTGCAATCTCCCAAGGTTTTATTATAAGTATGTCGGGGGCAGAACACTTCCCCCTCCATAGTGCCGCTCACCACCGCACATGCAGCAGAATACTGTTGTCTAGTCCCAACCGCTGGTTGCGCAGAGCCATCAGTATACATGACCACTTCATATTGGTCAATAGGCAATGTACCAGCAGGAACAGGGTATTCTATTTCATATTGAAGAAATTCTTGAGTCTGCAGTTTAGGGTCAAATACATAATCTACATCAGAGGCTGTCAAAGACGTAGCCCATTGTATCCATCGCGGGTGTAGAGCCTTCGAATTAGGAACACTCGCTTTGGTAACAGCCTCTAAGGCCGGAACCGGGGAAACGACAACAATGCGTTGACCCTGGGCCAGCGGTCTTTCTTTAATAACAGCCATCTGTACTGCAGTGAGAATCTTCTCAGTTTGTGCAAAACGTTGCTCTGCAGCTGAATACAAGTGAGACTTGTATGCAATCGGGACAGTCTCCCCTTCATTAAAGGTGACATAAGTAAACCCAACAGCCCCAGGTATTACCCTGATCACTAAATGTGTCTTATTGTCCCGAGTGTGTAAGTGTTTAACTGCTAAAAGATCACTCTGTAATTCTCGCAGTATGTGTGTATGTTCAATCGTCCAAATTTTACTCGAAAAATTCGGGCGAATCAACTCGTATAAGGGTTTTATACACGTTGCATATTCAGGAATGTAAGTTCTGCCAAAATTCAGAAACTCCAACAATGACTGGAGCTTCCGAACCGTATTAGGAGGCTGCAATAAAGCACATTTCTCCAAAAAATGTGGCGCTAAGCTCTTGCCCTCACTCGACAACTCATATCCCAGGAAAATGACGCTGAGGAAAGCAATCTTTGATTTCTTAAAATTGAACTTATAGCCAATATCAGCAAATCCCACAACAATGCGCGATACACGCCTTAGATGTTGCAGAATCTCATCATCTGTCAGATATATGTCATCAACATATGATAATGCTTCAGGGTCGAACTCATGCAGCATTTCAGTTACACGAGGCGAAAACAGTCCTGGGCTATTCTTATACCCCTGAGGCAAACGACAAAAAATTTTCTGAGAGCCAAACGCACTGAAACAGGTATAGTCCCGACTCTCGGGCGCTATATTCTGGCAGAAAAATCCATTCGAGATATCCAATGTTGTTTTGTATTTTTTTACGCACTATATTATTCATAAGCGCTGCGCTATGTGAATTCTGTATTGCATATGTGCGTGTATGACTATTCAAATGTCGGTAATCCACCACTATCCTATATGAATGGTCCGGTTTAGCAACCGGAAACAAGGGATTATTCATCGGCGAGACACAGGGCTCAATTACACCCTGATACTCCAATTGTGTAAGAATTTCTCTAACCGATGCCCTAGCTTCAAATTTGATAGGATATTGCGGTTGTGGCTGAGGTTCGCCCTTTATCGGTATTACATGATAAGGTGATTGTCTGTCCCACCCCACGTTATTTCTATACAAGGCGGGAGCCTGTGCTAGAGCCCATGATTTACTATAGGACTCCGCAAGTTCACTCGGAACAAGTGGTGAGAAGGAAGGTGTAATAACCTCCTCCCCAACTGGACAGTCGCGAACAAAGTCAGGTGGCCAATCTTGTTCGGCCAACAGAACATCATATGATTTTACCACATGGTCCCAAAAAATGGCGTTTATAATACGGTCAATGTCCCCTTCCAATCGCAGAGTTACTTCATATACTCTATCAGGATCAGAGACTCGCATATCCGCCGTCTCAACTTGTATGAAGTCATCAGTTGCTTTCACCTCCAGATGCTCTAGAAGACTCCGGCGAACTATTGTGACCTCTGCCGCGCTGTCTAACAGTGCTAACGCCCATGTCTTGTTCGTCAAGAGAACTCTCTTCTTGAGCGGCATGTCTAACTGAGACAGCTGCCACTTTCTTCTTTTTGAATTGCTGTTTCTGTTGCAGCGGTTTCTCTTCTTGTTTAATAGAAACCTCCGCTGAGCGTTGTGAATCCTGTCTCGGTTTCACGTACTCCGTTCTCCGCTCTGACCGCCCACCTCTCTCACTTCTCTTTTCCGAGGAGTCCTGAAAGGAACAAGATTGGCGTGTATCAGTATATTGATATCTATCAGGCGTCTTCAAAGTATCCCTATTCCTGAGATTATACTTATTCTGTGGGGTCTCCGGTTGCGGAGACTGCCCCTCATCCTTCTTAGGTGTTTGCTGTTTCTTTTCCCAGCGCTTTTTCGAACCCTCAGGTTGTTGCTGTTTAGCATTATCTTTATTATTTTTACCCTGTAACTGGGGTTTTTGTGGTCTAGCCCCTAGGCTATCACGACCAATACTAGAATATGTTTCCGCTATTATTCTCGGAAGCTCCTGCTCCTGTTGAAGCAGCGGAACATCCCGAAGACGCATACGCACTGCTAGTGCTACTGCCTCTCCTTTGAGATTACTCAAAATAATAGAAGAAACTGTGGCAAAATTGCCCAGCAACTGCATGCCCAAATCCAAGGCAGGGGCAGCCCCATATTCATCCTGAATCTGTTTAAGTACGTCCGGTAAATTAGCTAATTTCGGTGTACCATGTGCCATAGTGTAGAGCGCGGCAAACACCGTGCCCCAGGTATTACAAAGGTCCACCGGAGGAACCATCCCGTACCGCAAACACATCGTCAAAATTCTATGTTTATCCTGAGGTCCCGTATGGGGAAATACTGCTTCCAGCGTATTAATTTTTTGCGCCAGCCAAAACAGAGTCTCCTCTCGTTTAGCCGGTGTTTTACCCATAACTGAGTGTACAGTGGCCGGATTAAGACCCGGAACCACCGCCTGTGGGTGCGCTGGAGCAGCACGCGCTGCATTCGTATTTAATGTCTGCATCACAAACTGAACTAATCGTCTATATGTAGCCGTTAATTCTGTATATAAACGACGAACTTCCACCACTGCCAATTGAGCAACCGCAGGATGTGGTGTATATGTAGCCAATAAAGGCCAGGTAGGACCATCATTACTCAGTGGACCTAACCTTACTTGTGCTATTGTGTGTGGGAAGGCGCCGTCAAGCCAATTATGGTGTTCTTGATAAGATAGAGGTATTTCTAAATAAGCGTAAGCCCTGTATTGTCCAGGATCATTCGCAACTGTGTATTCGTGAAAAGTATTTGTTCCCCCATCCACTGCTGGAAATGCGACCCAAGAATAAAAAAGTTCCGTTCTATAGGCTGCATGGGCGTCCACCACAAAAGTGACTGGACCCCCCTGGACTGTCAGTCCATGTGTCAATAGATGTCCCGTGAGCGGATGTTGCATATTAATTGCTATGTTCACTACATTAGGATTCGCCATTTTATTAAAAAACAGCTGCAGGTCGGAGAAGGCACACCAATATCGGGGTTTTTCCCTTTTAAAGTTCAAGCTTGAACAACCGACCACTAAGCAAGAGGAAGCACCTATGCCGTGGCGGCGGAAACCCTCAGCCCCACGGACGTCTCCGTATACGGAACCGAGGAGTCAAAATATATATGAGACCAAGAGAGTCAGTCGGACCTAATCATTAGAGCCAGACCAAACGTTGGCGGCGCCATGTCGCGTGGGCTCTCATTATTCTAAATGAGACTACTGGATTTCTAGGTAGCAGGATCGATAACGGTGTGGGGGACTGAGTCTGACCCACGTGTAAAGAGCTCTGTCACCCTAAACCCGGTTTTTGCTCCGGCTAACTAGCAGTGCCTCATTTCTCCCATGTGGAAGGAATGATTTGGCAGCCGAGCGCATGACATCTTTGGAACTTCTCAGGGAAGTCGTGGTTACTCAGATCCAAACCAACTCTCTTATTTCCAATATGATCTCATATACAAATGACAAAGACAGTATAAGTTTTATATAATGTTTTAATAAAACGACTGTATTTTAGATATTAAGGCGTGAGCCGCAATAACCAGAACGATACAACACAGTAGGATTGTAATAGTTATCAGGAGAGTAAAACATAAAAACAAAGCTATCATATTGTCAAACAGTTTCTACTCTCCCTCTGCTTGTTCTATCTAGAGCACAGCATGTTAAGCTTCTAGCTTGCCTATTAGAATCACTATGGGGATATCAGCCCTCATACCTGAGCAAAGACCTGTGATCTTGGTTCAGCATCTGCAACGAGGCAGTCAGCGTCAAGTTGTGGTTCCCTGGTCGGAATCTCCCTCTTGCGTGTACTGGGATAAGGAAGTAATTTTATAACTAACATGTCAGCGTGATCACAAAATGTCCCTACGCAGGAATGCCCAGTCTAAACTCTTACCACGTCTATCGGCAATGTACCAGACTGTATCCTTGACTGAGGCACAGAGTAAATATGTTATGGAGAACTCCAGTGCTGAAGTAGGCAAAACAGTGTGATATGAATAAAAAACAACACCGTAGAACTGGCTATTTGAAAAATAACAGTACGAAGCCTAATAAAAAGCATGTAGAGCAAAGTGCACAGAGGCTCTAAGCTATTAGCAAATGAATAAAATATATTCAGGGCAAAATGCACAAAGGCCTAAAGCCTGAAGCTAAAGCGCAATGAATACGTAAAACTAACCACACTACAGTCCCTTGTTAGGCAGGCTCTGTGGCACTCCAACCCCAATAGAGGTAATATCCATCTACACCTAGTCAGGCTCCTGTGTGTTCCAGGTGTGCAGCAAATGGGCTTAGGCATCGTCCCCCATGGGCATGTGAATTTCCTAAGAACTGTTAGTGCATGGCTTAGTGCATAGGGCTGCTCCCTGTGGTGTTGCATGCACTGACCATGTGTCTCTTCTGTCTTTCACTCCCCTTTTTGTTTTCTCACCCTTTTCTTGCGTGCAATAGCATCATCTGGCAGAGGAGCAGTGGCATCGGAGCAGGAGGGAGCTGCATCCCACATGGCCCTGGAGGGTGAAGTAATGGAGTCTGAAGGCACCAGTGGGATGGAGGGCGAGGGGAGCTCCACGACGGGGACAGGAGCATACACCAGCGACAGCGACTCCTCCTCTGATGGGAGCTCCCCTGCGGTGGCGGGCACCTCTGTGCCCACCGCATCAACAGGTACAGCCGCCACCCCCCCTACCAGCACCGCCCTCCCAGCAGCCCCTCAGCGTGTGTCCCGTGCCCACTCACCCAGGAGGGTGGGCATCTCCTTTGCCCCAGGCACCTCAGCCCCTGCCCCAGTCAGCCCTGCTGCCCTCAGTGAGGAGGCTATTGACCTCCTGAGATCCCTCACTGTTGGGCAATCTACCATTTTGAATGTCATCCAGGGCTATCATCCATCCATGACATTGCTATCATCCCCAGTGGGCAGCCGTCCGAGGCTGCTGGAGATGTCCTGGACCCTGCCCAGCTTCCATGAGGCATGACTCTCTGCACTGTTTGCACCTTCAGCTGGCAGGCGAAGCCGCAGCAGGGTGGGGTATATCTCTGCCTCCATGGTTTATCATGCTACCTGTTTCCAGGCAATCTCATGGCACACACATCCATGTGAGGGAATGGGACCTGCCACACTGCATGTGAAGCACTCTGGGCACCAAGCCCCCTCCAGAACCAGTGGAGAATCACATCCACTTCCTCAGTCCTTGGCAGGATGAAGCACTCTGGGCACCAAGCCCCCTCCAGAACCAATGGAAAATTACATCCACTTCCTCAGTCCTTGGCAGGATGAAACACACTGGGCACCAAGCCGCCTCAAGAACCAGTGGAAAATCATATCCACTTCCTCAGTCCTTGGCAGGATAAAGCTCTCTGGGCACCAATCCCCCTCCAGAACCAGTGGAGACTGTTATCCACTTGTGAGACTGTGGCTTTGCACTCCCCAGGATAGAGCAGTGGGCAAACCACCGATTGGAGAGACTTGTGAGACTGTGGCTTTGCACTCCCCAAGATAGAGCAGTGGGCAAATCACCCACTGGAAAGACTTGTGAGACTGCGGCTTTGCACTCCCCAGGATACAGCAGTGGGCAAACCACCCACTAGAAAGACTTGTGAGACTGTGCCTTTCCACTCCCCGGATACAGCAGTGTGTCTGGAGCCCCCTCGTGGAGCAGTGGCACTGTGCGTTCATCCGGCTGAGGTGCCCCCCTCCCCCTGAGGTGCCTGTTTCATTTCGATCTGATGCCCCTACAGTGTTCTCTCCGTTTCGAGTCAGGTATCTTGTGTGGGCTTTGCCCATGCATTGTGGGACACTGATCCATGGACGATGTTTGATTAATATCCAGACTTGTGTAGTTGGTGTACATATTTGTATATAGTGATTTTTTAACTTGCACTATCTGATTTTTATTGATTACAATTGTTACAATCATGTAATTTTGTCCTTGCGTTCTTCCAGGTGGTGAGGGGGTGTATATGTAATGTTACTGCATGTGTTTGTGTGTATGGTGTTGTGGGTGAGAGTGGGGGTGGGGGTATTGCGTGTTGCGTGTATGTGTCACTCTCTTTTCCCTCTACCTCCCCTGTTTTGTAGGTGCTGTACTCATCGTGGTCGTCGACGGCGTCTTTCATGCTCCTGAAACAGAAGGAGGAAGACCAGCATGGGCAGGACGTGTAGTTCGGGCTCCATGGCGTCCTGGTTCCTCTTTGGGTGTCGAGAGGTGAGTAGTTTCCCTTCTGTGTACTGTTTCTGCCGTGCTTTTGATCGCGTTGGTACCGTCCCCCAAAAAGGTGGCGGATAGGCCTCCTGTAATAGTGTGGGCGGTACATTGTCTTCTGCCTGTCTGTTGGCGGTTACCGCCGCGGTGTTTGTTTCTACCGCCGTGGCGGTCGGAGTGTTAAAGTGGCTGTCTATGTTGGCGGTTTCCTCCATGGTCGTGATTTTATTTTTTTTCGCCGGCCTGTTGGCGGAATTACCACTGCTTTAACACCGACCGCCAAGGTTGTAATGAGGGCCTATATGTTTTAAATCTGATTTTTGACTTGATTCAAAATAAGAGCTTAAGACTTCCTTATCGATTTCCTAGAACGGAAACGTCATATCTAGCGAAAACACAATTGAGTTACATTCCTCGAAAAGATGCTTTTGTGGTCGGCTTTTCATGAGCTTGTTCATGTAGTGTCAGAAGGGCTTGAGGTTGACAAGTAGCTGGAAGAAGTAAGGAGGGAGAAAAGATTGTTGTGGTTACAGATAATATAAAACTAAATAATTAAATGTCTGTGAAATGCATGTCTGCTGGCAGTTCACCTCGATTATCAGGGTATCTACAATAAGGAACTGCAGAAAAGTACGCCTGGGAGGGGCATAGAGAGAGATCATAGGGAAGAAATACTCGAGTAAATATGCAAAACCAATCCGTGTATAAACATTGCACATCACAATATGTTGGAGTACAACGCATTAACATTTCATGTTCTACTCCTACATTGTGTATTAATAGTGTCCCAAAACAGGTACATTTATAAACTGATGAACTGCAAACTTAGCTCAGAGGGAGCACCCTGATGACGTCAAATAAATCGAAAACCTCCAATGCATTAGCTGCTGCCCCCATGCATTGTGGAGAAATCTCTGAGAGCACGGGCCCTTCCAATACCTCTTAATTCTATTTGTAAAGATTATTGAGATAGTTACAATGAAATTCCCAACTTAAGCACACACATCCACCACCATCCAGGCACTGTTCTGCAAAAGGTCAAAACATGAGAACCCATAGACTCCAAAAAATTAGAGCTTGTCAAACAAGAGAAATTGAGAAAACAAATCATAGAGGAGGAACAGCATTTGCTGAAAGAAGATGCTTAACAGGAGGAGAAAATTGTTTTATGCGGCCTCACACTGTGTGACTGCCCGTTCTAAACGCATCACCTTGGTAGGCATAGGGAAATTGCAGACCCGCATAAAGGCATCATATGAAAGACAAACCGAAAAGAAAGTTGCAGAATTACAGAGTAAGCATTTGCCACGCGAGAAGGTTGCTCACACGACCCACAACTGAAATTCCAGGAAGAAGGGGAAAATAAACGTCTCGTGGGTGTTGTTGCTGGGATTGGCACAGTTGATGTGAACAGAACCACAGAAGATCAGCTAAGTGACACCGCCTAAAGCCCAGGCTAGGCAAAACTCACAGTATGCATCAAACACCTCAGGCTCATGTCTGTTAGAGCCATTGTGTATGCAGGGTGGTTTTATGTACACAGAAAACACTCATGTACGTTGTCCATCCACAGATGGCTAGGTAGAAACACCCACCATTGAGGGTAATGTGCATGATTAGCTTACATCTGACCAAAGCCAGTACCCACTGTACAGACTCAGAACCAAGGATTCTACCAGAGGCATCTCAGGACCTTCAGGATGAGATGTTTCATACACCACGGGCATATTTCAGTTGCTGGTATGCATGTGAATACTTTTTAGAATCAAAAATATCTTGTTTGTCTCTGTCACTTGTTGAGAAATAGACATCTGGTGTCCATCTTGAAGGCAAAGAGTAGCAGTGTATAGGCAATGTGTGCTAAAACAAATCTGAGATGAGGGACACAACTAGGTTTCACATGTTATGACCAGGTTACCTGCAAGATTATGTTATAATAGGAGCATGAGGTCTTGGAACTCCTAGGGCACTTTATCAGCCTCAGACTCTAAAGAAATGCCTCCTGTCAACAGATCCTACAGCCCTAGAAAAAAATGAGCCTAAAACTCCAACCCCTAACACCTGAGGCACCAATCGTTAGATGCACATAAACACTATGGGCCTCATTTACAATATTTTAAAGCAGGACTGCGCCACAAGGCTTTCTGCTGTGCTGACTTGCATCAAAAGAAAAGGGCAGGAATGACCCACATCTGTGAAATACAATGCATTCCTGCCCTCTTCCACTGCGCTGGCGCGCAATGGACTGCCATGCGCCAATGCATGCACCCTTGCACCATGGTGCAAGGATGTCTGCGTTTTACGAATAAAAAAGATATTTCTCCTTGTAGATATGGGTCTGCAGTCTGTACCGCAGGTACATCAATAAAAAGTGACACACCCGCGGCGCAAGCCACTTGTAAATAAGCCCCAGTCTTTTCTCACCCACTGTAACATTAAAGCTCATACTCCTGTCCAACTACTTACCAACTCTCTCATCCTGGGTCTCAGCTCCAACAGTGGCCCAATCAATGCTGCACTGAGTGCTCCCGTCTTCTTACTACACTGTGGCTGGTGGAATATTCCATCCAAATGGATATGTTGAGCTTAACTGGGCACAACATGCATGTGGAAAGCTTGCAGGGATAGAGTTGGAGACAGGTAGAGGAGGAATGAACAGAGTTTACAGGCTTCTCTCTGCCTCCATGCTGCTGGGACATAGCAGGCCTCATTTGACTGTCTTTGTTAACAGTGTGCATCCCTGCTAGCAGAGCTAGATAGAATATATTTTGGATATAAGTAATTCTAACTTCACATTTGCATCATCGTGCTTATGCAAAGAGTGCTGCACATAAGATCCTAAGCTGACACACCAAAGTCTTTCAGAACGTTTGTATTCCTGTGGAAATGGACTAGTTAGCACTGATTGCTCATAGCTTTACACCCTCAGTATTCCCCTACCACATAGCTTTCTGGCAGACATTCAGTCTCTATCCTCCTGACACCATTGAAGTAAATAATGCTAGGGGTGAAATCACATTCTCCCTTCTGCAATTGTTCCTCGTGTGCGCTATGCTACCAGGGAGTTAGAAGTGGTTTGTAACTATTGGGCACAGGAATAGACTCCATCACTTGTGTCATGGAATTTGGGTCATACTACCTGGAAACTGGCTCCTGGTTCCTGAGACCTGAAGCCTTGGCCCCATGTCCTGCTCTCTGGGTCATGCTCCAAATGTACTCCAACCTTTGTTCTGGGTCCCGCTACCGTTGTCCTGTTTTGTCCTACCTGGGCCCTGCTACCTGTATCCTAAATCCTACTACATGGATTCTATGTTAGGTGGTTTTTGTCTGGGTCTCGGGTCCTGCTACATATGTACTGCAAGCTGGATCCTTCTAATTGTGTCTTGGGCCCTACTACGTTGATCCTGTTTTATTTGTCTTGCTATCAGGGACCTGGGTTTTGCCACCTAGGTCTTGGGTCCTGGGCGCCTCTAGCTGGGTCTTGGGCCCTGCTTACTAGGTTTTCTACCTATGTTCTCAGTCCTGCTATTTTTGTTTTTCTACCTGTATCCTATATTCTGCTACTTGAGTCTGTGGGTGTAGGCCTTACTGCCTTGATCCTGTTCCCTGATTTCGTTTGGCTTTCCTACCTTTTGATGAGAAGAAACCTCCCATTGGGCTCTGCTCTTCACCTGTGTTCCCGGGTCTCTCAGCTGAAACAATCTTCTAGCCGGACTGAGAGTTCACCCTCTCAGACATTTTCTTCTTGTGGTGGATCTTGAAACTTCTTCTGCAGCCACACTTCAAGTGGTTCACTGTCTTCAAAGGCCTCAGGTTAGTGATTAGCTTGGGAGACTTAGATTTATTGGTTTGGATTGTGAAACTACTGTTGAATTCTTGAACTACCTTTGCACCTACATACTGGAACTCTGCCTCACTTCTAAGTTGTGTTTATGGACTGTCTCTTGGGCCTTAGAAGAGGTATCTACAAATTATGAATGAACCTTTTTTACTCTTTGGTGACTCAAGTTCTGGAGCTTTAATAACTTTCTATAGGACATGGGAACAGGACCATTCTCACAATGAGTCTCTTGACTCTGTCAAGATAAATGTACTGTGCCACTGATACATTGTGTCTTTACTCTGGGCGACCTCTTACTAGAGTGGTTCTTGGGTATTTTGTGAGCCTGACACCTGCTACCTGGGTCCTGGGTAGTGTTTTGTGAGCCCTGAGCCCTGCTCTCAGGTTACTGTTATCCTGCTTCTGGGTCCTGATTCCTGCTACTGAGTCTTTCTAGTGACCAGTGTGCTGAGTACTGCTGCCTCGGCCTTGGATGCTGCCACCTCATATTTTGGTCTTGGATCATGCTTCATTGTGCCCTGGGTCTAGTATTTGCAGTCCTTCTCCCTGTGTCCTGAGTTCTGGATCCTAGGGTCCTGTTACCTTTGTCTGGCTATCTTTGACCTGGGTCCTACTTTTCTACTTTTTTTTGTCTTGCTATCCTAGTCCTAGATTCTGTAACCTGCACTTAGTTCTGCTATCTGCTTCCTAGGTGTCACTAGCTAGATGCTAGGTCCTGCAACCTGGGCCCTGCTACCTGAATAATTCTATTTGGCTTGTGTTTCCTGCTACCTGCACCTTGGATCTTGCATCCTGAGTGCTGCTATCTGTGTGCTGGGTCCTGCTATCTGTGTCCTGTGTTCCAACAACTGAGTCGTAGGTACTGCTCATGGGGTCCTGCCACCTAGCTCTTGGGTCCTTCAGCCCGCATCTTGGTACCTGTGTGCTGGGTTATCATGCTTCACTTGTCTTGCTATCAGGGTCCTGGATCCTACCACCTGAGTCTTGGGCCTGGAGTCCTGCCATCTGGGGAATAGGTCCTGATAACTGGGTCCTGCAACCCATGTCCTTGGTCCTGTTAACTGTGAATCTGCTATCTTTGTCCTGTGTCCTGCTGCATGAGACCTGGGACTTTGATCCTACTATCTGGATTGTGGGTCCTGTTGCCTGGGCCCTGCTCATTGTCCTGCTCCTGAGTGCTATTCTTGAAGTCCTGCTCCCTGTGATCTGGATCCTGGGTCTGCTACACAGATCCTGATACCCTGGTCCTGCTGCCTTGGCCTTTGTCCTGTTGTCTGGTCCCAGAATCTTGTTTCTTGCTACATGGAGCCAGAATTTTGTATTCTGGTAGCTGGGTCTTTGGTCCTGCTGCCTAGGTCATGCTATCTAAGTGCTGGATCCTCCTACCCGAATCCTGCTACCTGGGTCTCATTGATGTATGTCCTATGACCTGTGTGCTGCTAACTGATCATGGGTCCTCTGCCATGCTACTTAGACCTTTCCACCTCAATCCTCCATCCCTGGTCCTTCTACCTACTTCCTGGCTCCTGCTACTTGGGTCTTAGGCCCTGCTACCTGGATCCTGCTACCTGTGTCATATCTCCTGTTTCATGTGTCTATTACTGGCCCCGGATCCTGGTTCCTGGGTCCTCTTAACTGGCTCCTCTCTCCTGCTATCTACATCCTGCTACCTGTGTGCTAGGTCCTGCTACCTGTTTCATGTGTCCTATGAGCTGCTACGTAGGTCATGGGTCTTGCTGCCTTGGTTCTCGTCCCTGCTACCCGGGCTTACTATCTGCATCCCAGGTTCTACTATTGGGGTCCTGAGTCTAAAGTTCAGCTACCTGGCTCCTGCTCCTTTGCACTTGCTTCCTTGACCCTACGTCCTGTTAGGAGGGTTCTAACTCAGTGTTGGTTGTTTAGTAATTTAACAAGGGACCCATACATTTCTTCGCCTCTCAGACACAAATTCACATCTGATAAATAGAGATTATGTGGGGTTCAGTATTTACTGTGTGATAAAACTGCAGCAAGTTCTTCTTTTCCCACCTCCAAAGGGGGGAGTATTAGCGCATGTTAGCCACCATTTACAGGAGCACAAACAGTTCATTTGCCTTATTTGCCCACCTAATTTGAGACACCTTTATGAGAAACCTGCCTGAGAATTAGGCAAAAACATTTTGCCACATTATTAGGGGCAACATCATAAAATGAACACTAACCATGAAAAGTGTAACGTGGATGTGCGCATTAAAGACAGGAACATGGCTCCATGCGTTCAAACAGAGTTGTACTAATCAGTTTTTTTGTTAAAGCTCAGGTTGTTAATGATACAGAGCAGGTATTTTTCCATATGAACATGCATAGATGAAAAGTACTGTATTGTTTTCTAACAATAATAAAGAACAACTGCTTTAAATAGGGAGTAGTTTGTATGAACAAATTACCTAAGAATGGATGTAATTTTTGTGGTCAGGCCACTACTTGTGAAGGCCACTACAAAGAATATGGTCACGCTACAGGCTGGAGCTCATAATAGTTTTACTTAGCAGTGCAGACAGGGCAGGCTGATGCACAAGAGGCCTCAAACTCAGGCCAGGGCTGTACGCAGCGAAAGCTGCAGTTTCAGTCCTTGTTTGTGAACCAGTGTGCACAAAAAATGACAAAACAAAGAAAGAAACAAGGACTTACCTGGGTCTTCCCGGGGATCCTCCTCTCCTCCTCGTGTGACGGCGATGACGAGTCCTCTTCAGCGGCTGCCTCCCTCCTCTGCTTCGGTGCACTCTGCAGCCCAGTTATGGACTGCAGAGCGCAAGCGCAGAGTACGCTTGCACTCTGCAGCCCAGACTGGGCTGCAGCGTGCACCGGGTGAGCTCCAATCGGCTAGCAGGGCTAGCAGAGTTTTTTGGATAACTTTGAACTCCAAGGGGAGCGCAGAGTTCCAAAAACTCAGTTAGCTCTGCCAGTGGAGAGGAGCTCCCCACACACCCCTAAAAATGACCTGCTCATACTTAGTGAGCTGGCTGCTTGTAAGGTGTTGAGTCCTAGTCAACACCAATTCAACCAGAGTGTGGAAGGTACATAGTTAATGGGTAATCCATAACATTATTTTCACATCTCTCAATACTAGTGCTGACCGCTGCCGCCAGTTTAAGGCAACCAGGTAGCACTGAAGATACAGGATCTAAAGAAGCTGAAAAATAAGCCACAGGTCTCTTGGCATTTCCATGTTATTGTGTTAGCACTGTTAAGGCACAGCTCTCCCTCTCACTGCAGAAAAGTGCGAAAGATTTCATGCATCCCTAGAGCTGGGGCATGACAGAGACATTCTTTCAGCTCTAGGAATGTTACAAGGCAATTGTTATCCCATGGTACTGGATCGGACACGTCTTTATGTGTCAGCCTTTGCAAAAGCTTGGCCACCATGGACACGTTGGGTACCAGTGTCCCTGTGTGGCTGGCAGACTCATTCTCAGTATAGCTGAAATTCTCTCTTGTGACACCTTTTTCACTCCCTGCTAAATGTGATGATCAAGGTATTGGACCGCTTTTTGACAATATTGTAACTTTCCTGAGGATACCTCATGTCCATTCTCAGCTATGTGGTTCATTAACGCAATAGTGTTCTGTCGGCAAGCTTCCTCAGTATTCAACACCACCATCCGGGCATCAATTTCCTCACTGAGGACTGAGTTACAAGGCATAACCAAAGATTCCAGAACCAAAATGAGAAAAAGAACTGACTATCCTTGGCAAGGGTATCCAAAAGAAGGCCTGACACAAGTCAATGACAGTGAACCACTCAGGCTCACATGGAATCTAAAACAATATCACAGCTGGATTCAGTACCACAAGCCAACAAGGAACAAGAATGTTGTTTATTTTTTGAAGATGTTGTGCAATCCTGTATTTACCACTCAAGACCCATAATGGGAGAATTATAAGGACTGCCCATTATTTCCCTCAAAATTCATTGCTGTATCATTGACTCGATTACAAGAGTTATCACAGCATTTGTTTCAGGAGTTAGATTGTATTGTGGTGTTCAGACAGGTTCATTACCTTTATCAGTTGGATTTCCTTTCCTGAACAATCCCACAATTCATGTTTGACTGTCTTTCTCAAATCTGGAGGTAAATCATCAGCTGTGAGCAAAGTCAGAAAAGCACAATGTGATCTATTTCTGGATAACTTAAATACAGCATCCTTATCTTGGGTTTTTGTCTAAATTCCCGCTGGCATACAAAGGATAACACAGTTCAACTTGGACAGCAAATCTTTGCCACAAGAGATTCAGTGGACTGCAGTCACACATTATGAACTTGTATTTATCCTCAAAGGACCCTTTTTTCACTGTGCCTGGGCAGTTTTGTGAGTTATCATCTGTTTATTCTCTACACCAACAACTGAGAGGACATAGGTTTGGGACCTTTACTGTTCTCAGAGTAGAATGAGTAGCACCAGTATCAAGAATGACAGGGGACAGCCATCTGCTTTGTTGTCTATGAATGGTCTGCTCTAGTCTACCTCCAAGGCTGTGCCAAGCATGCTGTCTTCCTTCCCTCTCATGCACTGCTAGGCTGACTGATCGGAGCCATTTCTCTTGCTCTATTCAAACAAAGGAATCTGTTGGATGGGTTATTATCTTGTGTCAAATTCACATTCATCCTCAAACCCTGGTTCCGATTCTGACGTGACCCAACAGCATTCTGCTGTGGCATCGGAGGTTGTGGGATTTCCATCATTAAAGCGTGGGGCACATTGAAATTTGGACTTTTAGGTCTTTGTACACCCTGCATCTGATTAGGTTTATTATTATGAGAAGGCAAACATTCTGCATTTTGGATCTGATTAGCTGGATTTAAACAATGTCCCTGCTTCCAATGTCCCAGCTTCTTGCAGGTGTGACTGAGAGTTGACTTTTTAGACTAGTTATATCCATTCCTATGCCAGGATCAATAAGGACTCCTTGACCTCTACCCTGCATTGGATTTGGTGTTTGCTGATATACACCCTGCATTGTACCCACAATATTTACAGCTGGGGGCATCTGGCAAATTGTTTGAGCGGCTTTCATCTGAGAGACCATCAGCTTTTCCTTTAATTTTTTCTGCTTCATCTCAATTTCATCACGGCAGTACTTAGTGTACCTCAAAATCTCGTCAAATGATTTATTCTGCCAACAAATCAAATGTTGCTGGATCATCATACTGATTTCTGGTCTCAATCTTGTCACATCGAAAAGAAATGTCCCATAACCTTAGCCTCCAATCCGAACGTCATGACCTGCTGATACTTTTTCATAACTACTGGAGAAGGACCCTTTGTTATTGGATTTCTTTTTGGTTCCATCTCAGGCCACTGGGCAGATATCTTACACTGCATCTCCAAATCATTCAGAACAACGATGTCAAACAACATATTCAAATCAACCCTCAACACCTGTGAATTTTTTATAAATCTTTTGACCTGTCTGTACCATTCCACTGGCTTCTCTCTTAACTTTGGGAAATTGTTGGTAAATTATGCAAAATCACTTCTGCTCCATGGTACATGTACATAACCTCCACAAGGCACTTCTCTCAAGGGAAGGGTTGTAACACCCCCCTCTGCTGCCTCTGGAGGCAGTTCACCCGAAAGTTTATTCACTGCTTTCTCTTACGCCCATTTAGTCTCCCACTTTTCTAATTTATTTAATTTTCTGATATTATGAATGAGTTCATTAATCTTGGTTTTTCATTTTTGGTATTATCATGTCATTAGTATTCCTTTCACTGAAACACAGTCAATAGCTCCTCTGTAAAGCTTTAGTTTTTTAAATCTACTTCATATTTTTGAGCCAATTCTGCCAATTTACTATAAACTAGCCCTTCTCGTTTGGAGATATCCCTACACATAATTTTGAGTTAATCTTCATGCTAGGTATCTAATTGTTCCAGTCCAAGATTTCAAAACAATAATTTCATCTAAATCTATTTTAAGCTTCATCACATCCAGAGCTCTTTATTTTGGAGATGATTGAATTGTTCCTCGACTCACCTCTGTACTCTCACTTCCTCTAGATGGGGTACTGTCATTTAAAGCTTTCACCAAATCATCCCTTTCCTTTGTACTAAGTGGTCGATTCATGACAGGATCTTTAGGTATAATATCATTTCCTTGGGCACTATTCCCATAATTTAATAGTGGTTCCCATACAGGAGTTGCATGGGTAGGAACTTTCTGATAAGTACCTATTGATGTGCTTCCGGACACATTCAAAGATGTATTTGCACTTGCTCTACATAGGGTACTAGCATGTGTTGGAATCAAAGGGGTCAACTCCCTAATATCTGGACTATTTGAAACTCCAGTCTGTCCTCTAACAGTATTTGGTACAGTTAGATTATAAGTATTTTTCCCGGAACCTTCTAGTTTATACATAGGAACTACTGGGCCAACAGTAACTGGGACCCTAAGAGCATCAACAGTGCTCATGGTAAGGTCAACTAGGACACACTCTCTCAAACCCTTACTTCTTGATTCATAAGTTACACTAGCTCGGATGGCTCTCAAGAGCCATCTTGCCTGGGGCAGTGGCAGAGTTAATCGGGCCATTGCCACCAGTGCCATTGTTTCCACTTTCATTTCTGGCTTTATTATATAGGGGTGGATGTTGTGATAACAATCCATCCAGGATACTATCCCCGACTCACTACCACTAGCCTTTGCCATATCATACATTTATTTTGATTTGTTTGATTTGCTAGTCTTCCTCTGGCCCTTTTCTCCCTCAGCATTTTCAGTGGTTATGGTTGGATGCAGCTTAAATCCCTCTATCACATCCGTTTTCCATCTTTCTGTTCAGCTCCCCACCTAGCATCTACCTAGGTTTGTATAGCTTTCCTTCCCCAACAGTGATAGTTCTCTTTGGCACGGACAGCATGTTCCCAAGCACTAAGTGCTTCATATTGCGCAAGTCTAGCAGGTGGCTTCATTTCGTACAACACCCTCTTCAACTTTTCAATAATCTGCATATTAAATGTGCCATATTGTGGAAATCGCAATGGTCCTTCCTTTTCTGTTATCTTGTGCCATTGACCAAGCCAAACATGCATCTAGTGCTACATTAGTCACCACATAATGACCTGGAGGATCTTTGGGAGGCGCTTCTCTGCCATTCCCACTTGAATATGAACATCACCTCCCAAAAAATCTCACACAACTTTAAAACATTTAATTTTTCTTAATCAATGTCAACAACTATCATGAAGCTTAGTTTCAGTCCAAAACAATGCCGTATCCACAATCCTTTGCTCAGAAACAACCACCAGTCGCAGGGCAACTCCTTATGACGTCATCCAATATCACACGACACCACACCAACCAACCTACATCAGCGCGGACACTGTGAGGTATAACTGACTTCTCACAGCAGCTCCCCCTCCATTACAATCTGCAGGCACAATCTCTCTGCAATATGTATAAAAATACAATCCAATAACTTTTTTGTGCTACACTAAAGAATGAATAGTTCAAACTCACAAGAAAGTTTCCGAACACTTCAAACTCAACCTGGTGTCATCCATATCACTAAAGCTTCACTCTGTTCATTAAGATCCACTACACCAATCACCTCACACTCACACAAAGTTAGTCCATATCTTAACTGTGTCGTTGAGTACGTCTCACAACAAACACATTCGATTAGAAGACAATTTAATATGGTGCCTTCTGGTGTTTACAATACCAACCCCGGGATCTTCGGTCACGTCAGACCCGATAACCACTTCAACTTCTTTATTATTCACAACACTCCCACAACATACAAAACATCTCGGCAAGACACCACTTAATCTCACATTCACAAAAAATTAATTATGAACTACTGCAATACACAATCCTATTAATACTCACACTTTTGCTGCCAACACAACTCTCTTCCAGGCCACTGCAATTTTGCCGATCCCCCAAATCTGGGCATTAAGAATTGGACTCGGGGATAAACTACTCTAAAATATGGTTTCAGTTTTCCTCACTTTGGAAAGAGTGCCATCCTTGTTGCTACCATTGGATCCAGCAGTTGACATTATTTCTAAATTCTTGGGCCCAATGGATAGTTTCATAGTTCTGAGAGGTGAGGAGGAATGCATCAAATGATTCAACTTTAATTACAGTGTAACCCAATTGGCCACATGTTCAATCCTGGAGACCAACTTGAAGTTGAAAGGGCTTTATTACAGACTCAAAATCAAACTTACATAAATGAGTCTCAAAAACATGCCATAAATGTAAAGAATCACCAAAGGAGAATTAAAGCGACATTCAACATTAAACGTTATCAACATATAAAAGACTAATATTTCAATAGTGACAATACAAATAATAAGGAAAAGCATATGATGCTTTGAATTGAGGCTTAGGCCCTCCTGCCTAATCTTTTAATCTAATTTCCTGACTATTCCCTATAAGAATGTCAGAGAAAAACGTCAGCACTACAGAAACCTCTGTAGAAGTTTCTATCAAGAGAGAGATGTGAACAGCATAAAGCTGCTTAGTCTAGTAGGGGAAGAGAGTTTCCAAGGGCAATAGTCCGTAGACTGATATAAGTTCAAAGCAAAAACCCCTGTGTTGCATTTTATTTTTACTTTAGATACATTCCAAATCAGAGATTCATCCAGAACTCCAAGTACCTGTTTCACTCAGTGATGCTTCTCAGCTTGCTCACCCATTTCATTTTGCTCGATACCCTATTGATTGAATACTTCCACCACTGATTCATCCAAGTGCCAGTCAACCTGCTTGCACCTGTTGTTGGGAGCCAAACATTATATTTTTTCTGTGGGTTCTGGACCCATTTGGATATCCTATACAGCCAGAGAGCTAGGAAAAAAGACAGCACTCTCACAGACTAAATGGGCTAAGTCACAGGGATCAGATCAGTACTGAGACTGCTCCACTGCTGCAGAAACTCTACAGGGTTATTTATGTATACTGTATGGTCCCTTGTAAGAATGACCAGCAGGGTTCGACACTTGTGGAGGTTAAATAGAAAGCAAGTTTATTCTGAAAATAAGTTGTATGACAGGTCCTACACCATCCACGTCCTTATCTCTTCATGCCGTCTCTCCCTCTCCTTCTCAACGGCCTCTTCACTCACGCCTCCCACATTCCATTTACCAACATTCCACATTCTCCTTATTCTTACGCTCGTTCTTACTCTGACATTCTTACGCTCGTGCCAGAGCAACCCACATAGAGGATACCACACCACCTTCCTCATATCAACTCGAAAAGGAATAAATAAGTAAATAAGTAAACAGCATATTAACGGAACTACACATTAACAACACTTAAAAATTAATAACGCTGAGTAACAAGTAGATTATGTTACATGCAAACCAACACAAGCCGCCTAAAGTTAGTATCACAACATCCACGAAGAAAGTGCAAAGCTCAATGTTCACATTACATAGTCTTTGAACCATAACGATGTTGATGCATTTCTCTTCGGCCGAGTTTCAGTTGGATCTCGTATGCTAGGAACACTTAAAGCATTTCGAGCCTCTCGAGCAGTAACATCTGAGAACATGCTTTGACCTACAACAGGCCCCAAACATTTGGCCACTCTGTTCAAGTTCCAAATCCTGTGATCATCCGTTTTCACAGCATTTTTTAACAATTTTCTGACTTTAAAAGGACCTTTGAATTTAGATGATTTCCCTTCCTTTCTAGGAGACTTTATTTTAACATAATCACCTTCACACAACACTGTTCTCTTTACAGCTTTACGCTGATCATACCACGACTTTCTTTTCGCTTTCACCTCTCTCTCTCTCTCTCTCCAACCTTCAATGTTACCCACTTGATCATTGACTTCCTTTCTTTTCTCCGTTACCCAACTAGGTTCCATCTCACTGTAAGGTGCCCTACCCTTAAACAATTGAAAAGGAGTGACCCCTGTGGTGGAGTGTGGCGTTAATCGATATTCTCGAACTTTTCTTTTTACATCACCCTCCCACTCAACACCATTAACTAGCGCTAATTGCATGCATTGCTTCAACACCTTAATAAAGCGCTCAACAACTCCATTGGACTCTGGGTGATAAAGAGCTGTTCTCTTATGTACTACATTTCTTTCTTTCAAGAAGGACTCCGTTGCTTCAGAAACAAATTGCACTCCATTGTCAGTTAACAAAGTACAAGGGAAACCCTCCCTTTCAAATAGATCATCTAAAAAATTAATAATGTCCTTTGATTCAACAGAATTCACGAATCTGACTTCTGGCCAACGAGAAAACATATCAATGCAGACTAATATATAACGGTCAATTGAATTCAGTCTTATTGGACCTAAAATGTCCAAAGCTATATCAACCCAGGGACCGGAGGACTCCTCATGCATGACCATAGGTTGAATCCTACACTTCAATACTTTATCAGAACACCCGCACTCTTGACAATTCCTCACTGCCCTTTCTACCATCATGTCCATGGCAGGCCACCAGTAGGCATTCCTTAATCTCTCCTTTGTTTTGGATATGCCCATGTGACTAGAGTGAGCACAATTTACAAGATCCATTCTCAAGTTAGTTGGGGGAACCAACTTGCTGCCTCTCATTAAAAGCCCTTTTACCACAGATAATTCATTTTTAACCTGCCAGTAACCTGACAATTCTCCATCTATTTTTCCTTTGACACCCCAACCATTAATGACCTTATCCAGCACTAGCTGCAACGTGGTATCTTTAGACAATTCATCCATCCATGTTGGTTCTGAAATCACTCCCTCTGTAACTAAACAAACTTTTATCTCCTCATCAGCCACTATGTCTGCAAAACACCCTCCTTCAAAAATCTCATCTTCTTTTCCTGTGTTTATACAAAGTCTCGAAAGACAATCCGCCTGAATATTTAATGTGCCAGGCATGTAGGAGATCACAAAAATAAATTCTTGCAGTGCCACTACCCACTTTCTGATCCTATGAGAAATCATCTCTATTCCTTTTTTAGAAAACACCTCTATGAGAGGCTTATGGTCCGTCACAATCTGAAATTTATGTCCCCACAAAAATTTTCTCAGTTTCCTCACTGCCCAAAAGACGCTAAGCGCCTCTTTTTCAACCACAGAATAGTTGAATTCTGCTTCCTTCAAACATCTGGACACAAAAAGAATCGTTCTCACTTGACCTTGTTTTCTTTGCAATAAAACCGCACCAAGCCCTTTTGAGCTAGCGTCAGTCATCAGAATGATATCATCACGTGCATCAAAACTTCCTAAATCTGCTGCTTTATCTAGGCTAGCTTTGATATCTTGATACTCTCTTTCACATGCCTGATCCCACTTAAATTCCGCTCTTTTCCTTAATAACTGTCTCATGTTATACGTTCTTTCTGCAAAGCATGGGACAAATTTATTATAAAACTCCGCCATCCCTAAAAACTTCATAAGTTCTTCCTTATTTTGTGGACTTGGTAAATTTTTGATAGTATTGACTAAACTCGTCTTAGGACGAATTCCCCTTGCCGAAATTTCATGACCCAAGTATTCAATGTTGGGAATGTTTATCTTGCACTTCTCAGCCTTGAGTGTCAGACCATTGTTGCGTAGCTTCTCTAAGACCATTCTCATTCTCGTATTGTGTTCAACTAGATTGGTCCCTGTGACAAGTAAGTCATCCTGATATACTTTCACCCCTTCCATGCCTCCCAAAATTCTTTCCATGACCCTCTGAAAGACTGATGCCGCTGAAATTAACCCAAACGGCATTCTTAGGAACTTAAAGGTACCAAATGGTGTGATAAAAGTGGTCAGTTCCTGAGAAGACCTATGCAAATTAATCTGATGGTAAGCAGAGGTTAAATCTAGGGTAGAGAAGTGCTTTGCCCCACAAAGTGAACACAACAACTCAGTAATATTTGGGAGTGGATAGTGATCTATTATGACATTCTTGTTAAGATCTCTAAGGTCAACACAGAGCCTAGCGTCACCATTGGCTTTCCTTGCCATCACCACTGGTGCCACCCATTCTGAAGCTTCCACATCCTGAATAATTCCACTCGCAATGAGTTTGTCTATCTCAGCTTTCATTTTTTCCCTTACCAACAAGGGAACATTCCTTACTTTCGCTGCACTCGGCTGTGCTCCTGGTTTCAGTCTGATTCTATGTATATAGTTCTTTAGACAACCTAAACTCTTGCTAAATACATCTGGAAACTCCTCCACCCAACCACATAGGTCTTCTGACACAGATTGAACCGTGTGATATTCCTTAAGTCTTACTGGGGGATCTTCATTTGGATCAAGCAAAATTCGAAGATCACGTTGATGAAACCAACTAATTAAAGAGTCTCCTATTTCAGAAATATATATCTTTGCAGGAATTAAGCGTTCTTTAAATTCTATACTTCCCCAAAAGTAACCCAACAGTTTTATTGGCTCACCACCATATCCCTTGGGTATCACGTCTGGTTTGAATAACTTAACCGACCCTTTTAAATTCTGATCATAAAATGTTTTTGGTACTAATGTGATTTTTGCCCCAGAGTCAAAGAGAATTTTCAGGGATTTACCGTTAACCAAGATTGACTCTACGGGACCACCACAAGACCCAACACCCATCTGCAAAACCTGGACAACATTCACCGCTTCCGTACCATCTGTGTTACTATCACACCACACTTCTCTTATTTTTTTTACATTATTCTTCATCCTGCAACACTTTGCCAAATGTCCAACTCTACCGCAACTTCTGCAGAGCATTTTTAGGGCAGGACAATCTTTGTTATTGGCCATATGGCCAATATTCCCACACCTAAAACACTTCCCAGTAAAAGTTTTCTTTGTCAATGTCATTGCTGATTCTCCAGCACCTTTATTGTCATTATTGTTGCATCGTATCACTTTCACAGAGGCTCCTTCTTCTCTTGTTGTGTCCGATACAATGGAGTCTTTGCGAAGAACCTCAACACATTTCTTGGAGTGTTCACAGGTACTGGCCAATGTTAGGACTTCATCTAGGGATGGATTATCTTTCTGCCACATGCTCTCCTTTACTTTTTCCAAGGAGCACCCTAGCATGAATTGATCCCTTAAACGTTCTTCAGAAGTACCTCCAAACGCACAAGTGGAAGCAAGTCTTCTGAGTTCTGTTATATACTGTTCCATTGTCTCCCCTTGACGTTGCATCCTCTTCCCAAACTGGTACCTTTCTAGAACAGTACTCACTTTTGGTAAAAAATGTAAATCCAGTTTTTTTAACGAAATTTCAAACTCATTGAGACCATTTGAATCTCCATCAGTGAGCTCCGGAAGATGTTCAAAGACTTCTTGGCCCTCAGTCCCTAAACAGTGCATTAACAGTGATGTCTTCCTTTCTGCACTCAGAGAAGTACCACACACCCTAGCATAATTGTTAAAAACTTTTTTCCACTTCTGCCATGGAATAGGTGGATCCCCTGGAGAGGTTAAAAAAAACGGTGCAGCGGGTACGTTCTGCATGACTTTTGGAATAGAAAACAAGTGGGTAGATGCAGTTACTCTAGCCTCAAGACAAATAAGTTAATCATGGAAGACTTGTCTTTTCGTTCCGAACTGAATCTCCATTTGTGAGCTCCGAGATGTTCAAAGACACAGCATTCGCAAAGATAAAATTCAGAATCCCAGTGAAAAACGCGTTGATTCAAAAAAAAATGTTACAACATTTTCCTGGAAAAAAAAAAAACACAGTTGCTTGAACTGAATCCATTTAATTTTGTGCTTCTGATAAGACGCAACAGCTTAGCGCGTCCTAGTTACTGTTGCCAAGTGCGAGGTTCGTGCTTGCGGCACGAAGGCCCAACGCGTGATGGTTACCGTTGCTATGCGCGAGACGTGTGCTTCCTGAAAGACGCGTTGCTAAGCGTCGTCAGGGCCACGCATAAAAACACTTGCGCTGTAACAATTTACGGCCGAAGAGCGAAAATAATAATAATGTCTCACGGATCGTGTTGTCAGGACCGCCGATACCTGTTCTTCACCGTAGGAATTTGCCTGCATCCGATCTCACTTCATTTTCTCGGTGGATCCTCGCCGCCAAATGTAAGAATGACCAGCAGGGTTCGACACTTGTGGAGGTTAAATAGAAAGCAAGTTTATTCTGAAAATAAGTTGTATGACAGGTCCTACACCATCCACGTCCTTATCTCTTCATGCCGTCTCTCCCTCTCCTTCTCAACGGCCTCTTCACTCACGCCTCCCACATTCCATTTACCAACATTCCACATTCTCCTTATTCTTACGCTCGTTCTTACTCTGACATTCTTACGCTCGTGCCAGAGCAACCCACATAGAGGATACCACATCCCTCATCCCATCTTTGGTACTAAGAAGTGAAAGAACACCACAGTGATTTTGGTGCGCATCTTGTATAGTATAAAGTATGATAAGCACCTATGGTCATTTTAATAAAACATTAGAGTAGCTAATCATTAGAAATGTGAACAGGAAGAACATCTCCAACATTTTAACAAGCATCAACAGGAGAACTCATTACATTTTCTGGTCATCAATAGAAATGTACCCGAACTCCATATACGATACGTCATTGCTGACAAGCCGAAATTAGCACATTATCATTGAAATGATAGTCCAAGTTCATGGTAGGACCGTTCAGTCTACTATCACATCACTAGGAATGGAACGATCTCTCTACAACAACTAAAAGCCTGAATTTTACAAACTTTTAGAGTACAGAAAGCATCTATCCACTTTCATAGCTGATCACTGAATAGGAAAATAGTTTTTTCAAAGCGAGAATACACACCTATGTGCACCTATGTGCAATGTTAACATGAACACTATTAAAATGCATGTCATTTGTGCAAGCATTTCAAAAACTTCATGAAAATGTTAAAGACTATCACAACATTGGAATTAGTTTATAACAGGACAAGTTGGTCAATATAATCTATATCTTGCTATGCTATCATAAGTCAGGTATACAGAGTCATATGTAATGTCTCAATATGAATAGAACTACATGACATTGTTTCCCCAACTTCTCTCCCAACCCATCACCTCCAATTGCAAGTACAACTCTAAGGGCCTGATTTACATTTTGAAGACAGGGTACTCCATTGCTAACGCAACACAATACACTACCCATCAAACCGAAGGTCCACCCACCTCATTCAGAGATGGCAGACCTTAAGTATTCCATTGGCAGTGCCCCCACTGGCTCTATTGAAAGAATGCTTCCTTCAGTGGCCCAATAGAGTAGAAGACGATGGAAGAAGGCCATTACGTCCTCAGCCCTAGTTGGGCTTGATGGTGTAATGCCTTTTTTCCTGTGGCACTAAAGCATACAAAAAAGTGATGGATGAAACATTTGCATTAATCTCAGCCACTGGTAATTGCGTGGAGCTGCATCCCATTTGAACACCATACCACCTCAGTTTGGACCCAGCCATTTGCAAATAGTCTTGACTCTACTCCAGTATGAACAGTCCAACCCAAACTGCAAAGCCAGGTCCTCCCAGAATCATAATACAGGCAACCCAAGACTGATGTTGCCCTTGTTAGGTTCACCAGTCAAGTATAACTTGGTTCCATTGGCACAATGTGCACGGGACACGTCTGCAGATATCCATCCCACTCAGGTTGACACACTGAAGTATACAAAAAGGTGAGGGATGGAATGCTTGAATTAATCTCCACCACTGGTGATTACTTTGGGCACATTTCATTTTATTGTTATCTTGCTCATCATACCAACTCAGTTTGGAAAATCACGGTGGTGAGGAAAAGGAAAAAAACAATAGTGATCCCTGCACTGGGACGTAACTCCAAGGTTGTGTGGGTCATTATTGTTTATTTGATTTTCAGAAGCAAACTACTACTTTGAAGTTTGTTTCTGAAAAACAAAAAATGTCAGGGTGTGGGAGTCATTATTGTTTATTGTTTTTCGGAAACAAACGCCTGCTTTGGGGGTTTGTTTCTGAAAAACAAAATAATGTGACAAGTTTGGTGAATAGCCGTCAAAACCAATTGCGGCCACCAGCCACTACTTCTGTACATTGAAAGGAACTGCCATTGTGGCAGTTAGCTTAAGTGTACAGTGATGACCTCTAGGCCGGGGGTAATTTCGAAATAGAGCAGGTGGAGTACGAAGGTAATATCCTTCACCATCCTTCTGAACACTAATCTGTTCACCGCACTCTAAATCAGGCCCTACGTGTCTCTCTCACAAAATAGAAATGGACTTCACCTCACTTTCTATGATCCAACACTCACCCCTTTATGAATCACCCTAATTGTTCCAGATTAGGTGTGGCGTTGTAGTCAACAGACTTGGTGGTGCGTCATTCTTCCAAGGGCTATAGGTCATAATGAAGACATGCGCCTCGGATGTATAAATATTAATGTATAGCCTGAGATGAAATAGATAAAGGGAAGGCAATGCCTACATTGCTTAATGCAATTCTTTAAAACTGAGGTTTTACCATACTCATCCTAGTACATCTGTCCCTTCATTCTGACTCAGAAGACCTTACTCTTCGCCCTCCTGTTTAACTCGCCCATATGAAACAAGATGAGGGATTGCTAAAATAACTTTTCAGGGTTCTCCCCGCCCCAAAGGTGGGCTAGATGGGGGCTCAATTTTAGTAAAGCTTAAATGGCAGCATTTTGGAGAGTTGTAATGAGGTGTGTCTCTTTGAAAGGTTAACACTTTCTCGTTGTCGTCAGCACACGGAGTGCGTGACGACATTGCTTTAAAAGCACTGAAGAAGCATGAGATGAAGGAAAGCCAATAATACACCAAACTATGTTTTATAGAAGACGAGAAGATGTGTAGTGTCAAGTGCATTAAATAGTTAAGTGGTTCACTGCTCTTCTGTTATCAGTTCAGTGCTAAATGGATTACATGATAGTTGAACACATCATGTAAACTATTTAGCACTTCGTGAACATTGATGGTCAATCTGGTAAACACACATCTATTGAACAATTAAAGTGAAGAGGGGGTGGGTGCATAATCATTTCAGGAAGAGTGAAAGAGACCTGCGGTGTTAGTGTGGTATATTGTGTTATTTATTAAGCTGAGGGAGAGAAGCTTTTGGAGAGCTTAGAGTACATGAGTAGTGAGAAATGAGTTCATTGGAGAGGTCTTATGTCACTTGTAGTAGTAACGAAATATACTCAATGTTACTGAAGTGAATAATGTAATGTTCGGGTGTTTCCATAGTGAGTGTGTTTTCAGGCTTTTTTGGGGAATGCAAAATTCAGAGCCAGTCTGATTTTAGATGGAATGTTATTGCTGATTCTTGGGTCATGGTAGTGAAAGATAACATTAATGTTTACTCTGACCGTTAGATATGTTTAGTTTTATAAATACTTGAGCGGGATTCAGAGGTTATACAAGCTGTTTGGAATGTTCAATGTGTATATACCGCAGGGGGAACCCTGTCGAGCCTCTTTGGGCAAGGGTGTATATGATATCGAAGTAACAAGGACCGTATAGGTGTCATTATGAAAAACAAATAAAGGTAATACAATACCCACTAATGTATTGTTATACACAATCAATGTATAGCAAAAGGATATGGCCAAATTGTTTGGTAAAGAAGTAGTTTAGCTTAGTACTGACGTTTATGCAGCATACGAAGCAATTAAAATATTTACAAATGAGTGCTCGGTGTGATTACGAACACACAGTGTTAATAAGTGAAAAGGAATTGCAAAAGTAACCATATATAAAGAAACTGACAAAAATACCAAAATCAGTATTTAAGAAGTGACTGAAGTTTAAAGTCTATTAATAAGAACTTTTAAGCCCAGTAATTGTCTATTGCATTTCGACCCTTATTAATTTATGGGGTCGTCGTCAGGACACAGCGAAGTTAACTGAGCACAAAAAGTTGTGAAAAGCTGTGCATAATAAACCAGAACAATTGGTCATGCAAATCTATTGTAACCAGCTAAAATCATGTCTGCCTGCAGGGTCATATCAAGAAAATACCTGTGCCTTCTATTGTTGTGAATGATCTATTTGAAGCTGATGTTGAGTCATAAAAGGCTATATCACCGGATCATTTTGTAATATGAAGTGAGTGCCACAAAACTGAATAAAGGGCACATGTTTCTGAGAAATCCGAACGGCAAAAAATGGCTGTGTAGCAAAGGCACCATACAAGTCAGTCACCGTGCCAATAAAATGCTCCCTGGTGGGAAAAAGGCAACCGTAGGTGTTAGCGCGTCAGACCTTATTAAGTAAACTTACAAGGGAGACGCAAATAGGCCAATGGACCTATTGACTGCGCTTCCAGTTTTTCCCACCATATATCCCATACCAATACCAATCAATAGCAAATAACATTCAATGACATTAATAATCAATAGGAGTCCGTAATTTCCACACACCATGACCTCTCAGCCATGAATAACCACACCTTTATGCAAAAGTTAGAAGGTTTATTTCCCTATATTAACAATGCTAATGTCACATAACTTAGTCTCAGTATCAAATGATAAACATACAGAAACAATCCTGGCTGCCCAAATCTGCGAAAGAATCGCAATCTAATCAAAGCTTGGGCCACTACACATTCTAATGTTAAAGTGCAAATTAATAGCAAGAATAACTGTGCAAACGATATAACATACATTTAGATTCAGCAAAGAAAAGGCATCAGCTGTTATTACATGTAGTGAACTTCATAATTGAGAACCCTAACTAACATCAGATTAAAATGACATGTTTGGGCTTCATGCAAAATAATTTAGTCACACAAATTTGGAAAAACATCTACCTATGGCTCTATCAATGTAGCAGTTGGTACCTAGAAACAAAGGCAAATAGACATAGCAATCAGTAACATTGTCAGTATGCCTGTCCTCAATATGGTTCAGCAAGCTGTAACAGTCTTTGTCAACAGGTCATCAGTTCGGTCAGCATGACATCAGGATTCAGCATCAAAGTTCTGAATAAGTAAAGTCTCTCTAAGCAGTAAAGTTAAGCACGTCTCTTCTCTGGACGGTCAAGAAAATAATAGCAAAGTGGCCCTCTCCTCTCTTTGCAGTCTGGCTAAGTTAGATTTTCTACAGCTACTTCCCACATCCTAATTGGTCAAGGAATCGCATGTTCATATTTAGTCCAATGAAACTAAAACTTCAAATCTACAATTTTACTAGTACATGGATCACATGTTGATGATTGGCTCCTCTTTTCCCACTCCCGTCATTGAGCTCATCAGGTATCAATATTGTTGCAGCTTATACTCCAGTCAGTGCATCCATTGTCTTCTCCTGGAAGGTCAGTCCTACACATACTACAATATACTTTGTTTCACTAGCAAGTACAGCATCTTCTAGCAAGCAGTTCCTCATGAGAACTAACTTCAGCTATGTGCACATGGTCAGTACAGTGAAAAATCACAATTTAATTCTCTAAATATCCATTTTATGAGTCAACTAAGAAATGCAGCTTGACATGAGGCTGTGCAACTAGGCCAAGACCTCGCTAAGTAAAGGCCTACAATTAATAACGCTAATACATAATGCTTAACCTTTAATATGACATATTACTACATTAATCAAACATAAGCTTAACATTTCATATTCATTTGCCATTAATAAGTACACTTCGTGAACATTGACGGCCACTCTGGTAGTCACACCTTCAAATGTGTGCATTATTTTTCTCTACGTTAACACATTTTCTACACAAATCTAACACTCAAAATACATGAATGTGCATTAGTAAACTCAGCATTAACACTTCCCAGTGGGATGTTGAGGATTTTAAGTGTCGAGCTGGGTCGTACTATCTGATTTCCTTTCCTAAGTAAATGAGTTTACGACAATGTAGAGTTTTGTGAACCAAACACAGTGCTTTAAAAGCCACCCACTTTTTTATTGGGAAGCAGTGGAAGTTTATAAGAGCATTTGCCAATGACAAAGACTTAGGCACCTTCTTAAGAAGATGTACAGCAGCATTTTGCAGAATCTGAAGTTTTTTTAATACTGTTTGTTTTCCTCCTAAATATAGAGCATTACAGTAATCAATCTTTTTTTTTTTAATCTGTTTTTATTTTTCAATGAAAACATTACAAACCAACATAAAGATTCAACACAGTGCAGGTTACAGCAGAGCAGTATGTCACCAACATATAATAAAGCCCGAAGGGAAGATAAAACCACACCACTGATCCCGTCCTCAGTCCCAAAAAACCTGTCCCACATCCTGATAAGTCCAGACATTATATAACATAATCAAGAAAGATAACTAAACTCCACATTTGGTCGTCACGAGTGCGAAGAGGGAGAGTATGTTTCCCCATCCCCTGCTGCCCCATTGCTACTCACAGAACCTACGTCCTCCTCATCAGTGAACCTTTCCAGCAGTGCATCTCAAGCAGCCACATCAGTGAGTGCCCTCTCATCGCTGCATGTTATGCACATTTGTTGCTCCTCCGCCGCCCTCCACTCCAGCAAATCCCGCAGCCAGGCAGAAGTCACAGGGGTCCGCACGCTCATCCAACCAATCGCTACTCTACGCTTGGTCAATACTAACGCTAACTGTACCATCCTATAGTCCACCCCTCTACCCCGTGGCCTACGCACCACCCCCAGGAGACAAGACAACGGAGTGGTCTCCAATTCAAGCTCCATAGCCTCGGAGATCGCCGCCATCATCTCCTGCCAGAATGCAAGAACAACACTACAGGACCAAGCCATATGCAGAAATGAAACATCAAGCTCACCACATCGAGGACAACAAGCCCCTCGACCTTGGTCTAGCTTATTTAGCTTACTGGGAGTGATATACGTTCTGTGGACAAAGTTGAAATACAAAAGTTTAAACCTGTGATTAGAGGAGACCGTTCAGACCAAAGTTAAGGCTGCATCCCAATCAGCGTCCTCAATGGGCAGCCCCAAGTCAACTTCCCACACATTACGTCCCGTGCTAATCACACCCGGTTGATCCTCCCGTAATGTCTTATAGAACCGAGCGATTAAGAGCGTATCCTCGCCCCAAGTAAGAAGACCATTCAAAACCGAAGAATCCCTATGGGCCATCGGGAAACCATCCCAGATTTCGCGGGTTACACTTTCAAGTTTGGCATATTGCAGAAACTGGCTAGAGCCCAACTCAAACAGCTCCTGAGCATCAGGGAATGAAAGAAATTCACCATTAGGGTACAGATCACCAACCACCTCACAACTGCCCGACTGCCAGGCCTCCATCGACATTGCCCTTACTATATCCCGAAACTGAGTCAGATCCCATATACTTAATTCCCTCTCAAAGGGGGCCCGTCGGAGCACCTGTTTAACCACCTGCTCCCAGATCCGAGCAGTAGTCCTCACCAGATAAGGTGTGGCGGGACCAGATCTGCCCCCAGACATGAGAATATGCGTCAAAGACCGCCCATCACACATGCCAGCATACAACCTCTTTTCCCAATTATCAGCCTCTGACATCCATTTTGCGGCACACTGTAGCTGCGCTGCATAATAATAATATCTTATGTTGGGGATTGCCAGTCCCCCCCAGATCATTCTGCAGGATGGATAGGGCCATCCTACTTCGCCTGCCTGCCCATACTAGGTCCAAGCGTCGAAAAAGCCAAGCAGGCAGCAGATACAATGAGTTCTGTACCAAATAAAGGCCCCGGGGAAAAAACACCATCTTTGCGACTACGGCCCCACCCATAACGGAAAGTTACCGAGCGCTCCAGACCCGCTACCACCCGCTCAACATTGTTTTCATTGTACACATCCACAGAATTATTGACCCAGTTACCCAGGTACCTAAAGCACTCAACCTCCCAGTACAACCCCAGCCCAGGGAGCCCGACCAGAGGAACCCCAACCAGAGACCCCAGAGGGAACAGAAGTGATTTTTTCATATTGATCTTAAGACCAGATACAGCCCCGAATACCTTCATTCTCTGCAGCAACTCCGACACTGACACATGAGGATCCCTCACATATACCAAAGCATCATCTGCATACATGGAAATTACATGCACGGCCCGACCTGACCCTCTGGGAACCCCCACTGCACCAACTCCTCACGAAGCCAAATCGCCAGGGGCTCCACAGCCAGGGCAAACAAGAGAGGCGAGTGCGGGCACCCCTGTCGTGTACCCCTACCGATCTCCCAATCAAAAGATGTCTCTCCCCCAACATGCACACGAGCTGTCGGGGCAGTATACAGTGGTCGAACCCAAGCGCAAAAGCCAGAGCCAAAGCCCATTCCCCGCAGCACATCCAATAAATATTCCCACTCAATGGTGTCAGACGCTTTCTCCAAATCAAGAGACATCAACGCCATTTCCAACTCCATTCCCTTAGTTTCATGCAGAACATGCGCCAATCGACGTAGATTAAGGGACGTACTACGACCCGGTATGAATTCACACTGGTCTTTGTGCACCAGGCCCCGAATCACTCCCCTGAGCCGAGTGGCCAAAATCTTACAGAGTACTTTGATATCACTGTTCAACGTGGTTAGCAGTCGATACAAAGATGGATCCACAGTGTCCCCCCCCCCCCGGCTTAAGCAACAAACACACCATACCTTGGCACATGGTGTCTGGTAACTTACCACACCCTGCACTTCCTCAAACACCTCCAACAGTCTCTCCCCGAGTGTGGAGGAAAAAGCCTGGTACAACTCCACAGGAAAACCGTCACTACCAGGAGATTTAGATTTTGCCATTGCCGTCACTGCCTCTCCCACCTCTTCTACTGTGATCAGGAGTTCAAGCGTGTCCCTACTCTCCGGGTCCAACCTCGGCAAACTCAACTGCAGCTGCTGCTGAGACTGCTCCACACCCCCTCTCGATGATACCGTGCCAGCCCCAGACACCCTTTAAAAGTGGGACGTCAAATCCCTTAGAATGTCCCTATGCCACGTGAGGAGCACGCCTTCAGTGTTCTTTATGCCCAGTATCGGCAGGACCTCCACCTCCCGTTTCAGAATACATGCTAGGAGTTTGCCTGACTTATCACCTTCGCGGTGCAACCACTGCCTATACCCTCTCAAAGTTGTTCTACTTAGTGTGTTCCAACGTGCATTCACCTCCTTGTACAACCTAAGCTCCTCCCACTTTGCTGCTCTCAATTCGGGCGGCCGCCTCTGTACCTCCCCAATGTCACCTCTAGGGCCGTAAAGTCCTGCTCCAACTGTCTGCGCACCCCTCCCACCATGCTTATACATTCCCCATGAAGTACAGCCTTCCTAGCCTCCCATTCAAAGCTGCGAGACGGAGTCGTGTTCCAATTTAAGTCCAAGTACTGTTTTATGGCAGCGCATACTCGTTCTCGACATCCCTGATCAGACAACAAGTCCGTGGGCATATGCCAACCTCGAGCCGCACGAGGGAATATCTCTCTCCTCACTGCAACTGGAGCCGAACCAGCGCGTGATCTGACAAAAACCGACCCAGATGAGTGACATCCAGGACCTGCGAACCGTCAAGGCCACCCAACAGAAACCTGTCCAGTCGAGAATAAGTATCATGTGTTCTAGAATGACAAGTGTATTCCTTACCATCCGGGTGTCATCCCCTCCAACCATCCCAGAGACCCAAATGCACCATCACATCTCTAAGAGATAGTACCATTAGGGGTTTGGTTCCCAACTTCGGCAGGTGGCGATCCAACCCCCCATTTATCACACAATTACAGTCCCCTGCCCAAACCAAGGGCTTATCCAAGCTGTCCCCTAAGATCTCAGGTATTCTAGAGTAGAACACGGAAGCCTCCGTGTTGGGAGCATATATATTAAGGATCACAATGGGTAGACCATCCAACATGCCCTCCACCAGAACATAGCGACCTTCCACATCCTCTTCACTGTACACATGGGTAAAGGGAACCCTGAGGGCCACCCACACAGATACCCCCATGCATAGGGAGAAAAGGAGGACACAAACATCTGTCCCCGCCACTTCTTAGCCAATTTATGCACTTCCTCATCCGTCATATAAGTCTCCTAAAGACAAGCAATATGAACCTTGTGCCTACGAAGGAACGAGTGCACCCTATAGCGTTTTGTATAACTTTTCAAGCCCCGGACATTCCATATCAGCATATTAATAAGACGACCCATGTCAGTAGAAAAGGATGCCCCCACCCACAGGACACAACCCACCTGAACCTGAGGATTAAAGCACCAATAGCGCCTCGGAGGGCCAGTCCCATCCCAGGCCCACATCATCTCTCCAGGACCGACAACAAACAGCACACAGCAAGACAAACATTCAGATCATCTCGGCATCCCCACCCGCCTCCAAGTTCCGCTCCGAAGCTGTGCCCCCATCCGAGTCAGCAGGCACCACCGCCATTGTTCCATCTCGCTGTATCTCAACCCTGTGGCAAGACTACGCCAGCCGCCAGAACCATGTGAACTCTAGTCCGGGGTTTCCAAGCCTGATGCCCGTCGAGTGGCACCTCCAGATCCCTCAGGTCTGCCAGGGGCCACCTTGTTCCATATCTCCAGCCAATGCCACACCTCCTCAGGTGGCTCAAAAAAGTATGATTTGCCACCCAACAAAACCTTCAAACGGGCCGGATGCAGGAACATGTATCTGATGTTCATGGCTTGGAGCTTCGCCTTGACCTCCATGAATCCTTTACGAGAGTTCTGCACCTTATTAGTGTAATCAGGAAAAATTGAGATCTTGTAGTTCTCGTATATCGTCTTATCCGACTCCCGTGCTGTGCGCAGGATACAGTCCCAGTCCTTATAGTTAAGCAAGCGTGCAATAATGGTCCTAGGAGGAGCACCAGGCCGCAGAGGCGCCACAAGTGCCTGATGAGCATGCTCCACCACAAACACTCTGGATAGCCCTGCCGGCAGCAACACGTCCTTGATCCAGTTCTCCACAAAGGATTCCACAGCAGACCCCTCCGCACGCTCCGGAAAGCCCAGCAACCTGACATTGTTCCGCCAGGACCTCCCATCTGCGTCCTCCAGCCTCGCCTCAAGCCGTCCCACAGTAGTGGCTTCCGCCATTTGCGTCCGCAGTGTCCCCACCTCGGACCGCAGCTCCGCAATGGAACCCTCTGCCACCTTCACCTTATCCGACACCTTCCGAATGTCCGCTCTCAGCAGATTGACCTCCACCGCGACTGTCTAAATTTCGCCCTCCAGTGCCACCCGGGAGCTCTGAGTGGCTGCAAGTGGCTCAGTTCGTGAAGACTCACCAGCACTCAGAGGCACACCGGCTGCATCTCCACTCACCTCCAATCCCGCCGACCACTGCGGGAGAGCCACAGGGGTAGTATACTGTTTATAGTATTGCCCTGTGGAGCATCCATCCGTTTGTGGCACCCCATGTTACTCCACACAGGGCCTAAATGCAACTGGCTGCCTTCCTCATAGTCCACACAACAAAGCACCCCAAAAACAGTTGTCGCAATACTCCACTCCTTAAGAATTCAGTGTCCAGCCAGGCAGGAAGATCAGATGGCTGCCAGTCTCGCCAGCAGATGCAAAGCTAACAGGCAACACGCACCAGCAAGGTCAGCGCAGGGACCACAGCACGGTGGAGGCCATGAAGAGTGAGGAAACAGCTAGGTCATCAAAGGATACCTCAAGGCGCTCTCTCCACAAAACTCGTCACCCATCAATGCAGTTCCATAAGCCCAGAAGCCCAGGATGACAGCCCCTCACTCCAGGGCCTCAGGTGGACACAGCAACACACCTCCCAGCTCGGAACACCATCCCGAGCCCGCAGCCACACGAGTCCAGCAGGCTCAATGGCACGACAAGCTGCTCTGCCCACAGGCCAGCCCAGAAGCGAGCCCAGCAAGCAGGCCTCTCGTCCCGGCCCCAATCCTGAAGGCGCCTCCACCACCAATAGGCCGCCCCTCCAGCCGCAGGGCCTCTGATCCTGCCTCACCGGCCGTGGGGGCAGCCTTTCGTATACTCGAGGGGGAGTCGACACCTCTCCAGCCCCCCCACGACCACTCAGGAAACTCCCGGAACAGGTAAGGGGCCACGCAGCCCAACTGCTCCGTCACGGCCTGGCAGGATCACACGGGTGCCGTCTCTGCCTCCGCGTCGCCGGTCTGTGGAAACGGGTTCCCGAGATGCAGTAACCCACCAACCGTCCTCCCGATCCAAGAGATCAGCTCTCCCAGCCTGGGGGAGCCACAGGGTCACAGAAGGATTTCACTGAGGATGGAAGTGCACTAGAAGCACGTCCCAACGTCCATGTTCCTTGACAGTAATCAATCTTAGACATAACCCCAGCCAACATTACAGATTTTTGGAACTGAAAGGGAATATAAGGGAGTACTTTCTTTATAGTCGTGAGTCAAAACAAACAGGAGAATGAAAGCTTATTAACCTGCTCCTTGTAAGATAACTCAGTGTTGAAAAGGATCCCAAGGTTCCTTACTTTGGGCGCTAGGGTTGGAGGTGATCGCAAATCAGGGGGCCTCTAAGAAAGAAGCAATGAACTTGAGTGCAAGGCCTGAAATGCCATTCTTGGTTAGTCTGCCTAATAAAACAGAGTGATTAACCGTACTGAATGCAGTGGAGAGATCAAGAAGGATCACTGCTGCTGCCCCCCATTATCCTTTATGGATCGAATGCCTTCTGAGAGGGCAATTAAAGCTGTCTCAGTGCTAAGACCAGGTTTAAAGCCATGTTGTGTTATTTCCGGTAGGGTGTTATCTTCTAGATAATCTGAAATGAATGTTTTTCCATCAACTTAGCCGGAAAAGAGTGCCTGGAAATGGGGTCATCATTTTTCTCCAAACTATTATCTAGTGAGGATTTTTTCAACAAAATCAAAATTGATGCCCTTTTCCAGCTGGCCAGAAAAATACCTGTTGAACTACCATATTAAATAGGGTGGTGAGAACTGGTGCAATGCAGTCAGCAGCATCCTGCATAACTTTGGGTGGACACAGATCCAATGGTGCTCCAGATTTTACTTGATTAATGATGTTCTCATCGAATTCATTATAGACTGCTTCTACCTGATTTCTAAAAAAGTTGTCTAATTTGTTACAGAAATCCTGGCTTGGGGGTCCACATGGAGAGGACCTTGGCATGGAAAGATATTGTACCACTTTAAAAAGCTCTTAAGGAGTGTTTGAGGCCTTTTCTATGTTGGATAACATTTTTATATTCCCTATATTTTTATATACCTTGATATGTTTTCTTGCTGTTCTCACTGTAATCTCATCGCCACTTTCTTTCCATTCTGCGACATTTTTGTTTAAGCATTTTTAAAGCTGGTGAGAACAAGGGAGATGAATGTTGTCTCCTATTAAATGTAATTATTTTTTCTGGGCCCATATTTATACTTTTACACGCCAAACTACCTTAGTGCAGTTTTGCGTGTAAAAGTATAGCGTCGGCTAGCGCCATTCCTAGACGCCGGCCGGGCGCCATATTTATGGAATGGCGCTAGCGGGCGCTAATGCCCTGTTAGCGTCCTTGTAAAGGACGCTAACCTGGTGGGGGAGGCGTAGGGAAAACCGGAGCTTGTGCGCCAAATAATGGTACTACATTGTTTAAAGGCAAAAAAATAAATGCCTCTAAGCAGTGTAGCACCATTTCCTGGTGCAGAACCCCCATGGACATGGCTCCTGTCTTAATAAAGACAGGAGCCATGCCCACCACCCCAATGGCCATTCCCAGAGGACGAATGTCCCCTGGGCATGGCCATTGTGGCCAGCGCCATGCATGGGGCCCCAAGTCAGTGCCCCCGAGTGGGTGAAAAAATGGGTGAGGGTGTCCCTGGGGCCAGGAAAAGGGCACCTGTGGGCTCTTTTCATGGTCTCTGACCATGGAAAAAGACCCACAGGTCCCCTAACGCCTACCCTGACCGAGGTGTTAAATAATGGCAGGAAGCAAGCTTAACACCATTATTTAAGGCCCCCCTACCCTGTGCTAGATTTTAGCATGGGGGGATAAATATGGCGCTAAGGCCATATTGTAATTTTCTTGACAGGAACACCTACCTTGCATCTCATTGACCCAAGGTAGGTTTTCACATCCAGAAAATGATGTAAACTCCATAACTTTGGCGCTAGACGTGTCTAGCCCCAGAGTATAAAATATGGATTTAGGTTTGGGCTGAATTAGCATTAAAAAAATTACGCTAATTCGATACAAACTGAATATAAATATGGGCATAAGTTTGATACTTTCTTACTTAACCAGTCATGATAACTTACCGCAGCTAAATTTGGCTCAACGCCAAGATATGGTGTTGTCTGGCTGGGCTGCCCTGTTAATATTTTATCCAATTTATTCCATTGTCTAACAGATTTAAAATGAGCAGACTTGGTGCCATCTTTCGATGATATTCTTGGGATATTCAGTATAAATTGTACTACCATGTGGTCAGACCAAAACACTGGTAATGCATTTTCGAAAATAAGGTTGGAGTCACTTGAAAAAATGCCATCCAATGAGTTGCCATAGTTGCCATAGTTACGAGTTATGAGTTGCCATAGTCACCCACTGAGTAAAGTCAAAGCAACGTAAAGTTTCAATTAAGGCTCCCACATCCTTATCACTTAAATTTTCCAGGTGAAAATTGAAATCACCAAGAATAGTGAAGTTTGGTTGCTGAATGGTGAGTTCCAATAGATTACACATTTCTTTTAAAAAGGACGTCTTGGGCCCAGGTGGTCTGTAAATTAATATTCCATGAAAAGTGTACTTTTCACTAGCACATTTAAATTTAAGTGCCTCACATGTCAATAAAGGTAGCAGTTCAGACAATAAGGTTTGCTCTGTGTAAATGCACCCTCACCTCTGACAGTTGACTTTTTGACAAAGTTGGGTGACTAGATTAGCCAGTTGCCATAGGCCCCATGGATTCTGGAGAGGACATAAATGGGGTGGATGACACCAGTCTAGATAACTCCACCCCCCTAGTGTTTCTGGTCATGGCTGAATGTCCCTTTACACATTCATTCAAAACCTGAATATGGTTGATGGGTGGAGAGCACATCATCCAGGGGGAGGGGATACATTTTCTACTCTGGGGCTCATAGATCCTTCTCTAGACTTGATTACCTCCTCCTGCACAGGAGTGAGGTTCACAGTGTCATAGGGATCAGGCTGCTGGCTCAAGGTCTTTCAAACCACTTGTCTCTGGTGATGGACCTGGTCTGGGGCCTGAAGTGGGCGATGGCGAGCAGGCGTTTGAACATGTGGCATCTCCAGAAACAGGACTTTAGGGAAATGTGCCAAAAGAAGTGCAAAAGAGTCCTCGAAGAAAATACTGGTTCAGTGCAATCCCACAGTAATTTGTGGGAAGTCCAGAATGCTACTATAAGGGAGGAAATAACTCTAAGGGTCAGAGAGACAGGGCCTGACAAAAAGTCATAGACCTGGAGAAACGTATACTGGATCTGGAACAATGCTGCTTGTCTTCAGTGCAGGATTCCCTGTTGACAGACTCACTTAATGCACAGATGTTACTTTGCCAGGAACTTACGCAGGAGGCAAGAGTAGCTTGGATGGCCACGTCTAGCAGAATCTATCAATGGGGGGACAAAGCCAGCAAGACTATCAACATCAGGGCAGTGCGCGCTCTACGGGCGACAAGAATGCAAAAAACCAACAGTTTCAAGTTAACATAATTTATGCATTGTGATGATATGATGTTGTTTAACCTTTTGCATTGCAGAGTTTAATCTTAAAGACTTATGTTCAGCATGCATATAAATACTGTTCACATGCTATGTACTGCTGCAGGTTTCCAGACTGTGTCAGGGTGTGGTCCCCTTCCAGGGCCTTCTAGAAGCTTTCCCTGCAGCATGCCTGGGTGTGGTTGGGGCTGGGCCAAGACTCTGTATATTGGAGCAAGCCCAGCTCCACGTGCTCACTATTCAGAGGTCCCGGTGCAGAGCAGAAGCAACTTCCTGAGCTCCTGTTTCCGGTGGCCTACTTTGATCTTCCAAGCCTCTGCCCTTCATTTTACACTGGTGATCCTTGATCAGGGAGGTAAGATGGAGGTTGGGCTGGGCCCCCGACCCCGTTATCGAGGACGCTCGAGTTCTTGGGCCTAATTCTTGCATGATAAACAATTTTACTCTTGCGCGTGTGAATGTGCGCTTGGGCGTTGCATGGCATTGCATGCTGATACTAGAATCGGCAAGACGCGCTATTCTTTTTCCGTGCTTAATTCATGTTATTCATTGTGCGCTACCATTCCTTGACAGTTACATGGTGGTATTCGAATCGGCAAGACTCACGATTCACTTTCTTGTGATTTAACCCTTGATATTCATTGTGCGCTACCATTCCTTGACAGTTACATGGTGGTATTCGAATCGGCAAGACGCACAATTCACTTTCTTGTGATTTAACCCTTGATATTCATTGTGCGCTACCATTCCTTGACAGTTACATGGTGGCATTCGAATCGGCAAGACGCGCGATTCACTTTCTTGTGATTTAACCCTTGATATTCATTGTGCGCTACCATTCCTTGACAGTTACATGGTGGCATTCGAATCGGCAAAATGCGTGATTCTTTTCCGTGCTTAATTCATGTCATTCATTGAGCGCTACCATTCCTTGGTAGTTACATGGTGACATTCGAATCGGCAAGACGCGCAATTATTTTTCCGTGCTTAATTCATGTTATTCATTGTGCGCTACCATTCCTTGGCAGTTACATGGTGCCATCCGAATCGGCAAGACGCGCAATTCATTTTCTTGTGATTTAACCCTTGATATTCATTGTGCGCTACCATTCCTAAGCAGTGACATGGTGGCATTTGAATCGGCAACACGCGTGATTCTTTTTCCGTGCTTAATTCATGTTATTCATTGTGTGCTACCATTCCTTGGCAGTTACATGGTGGTACTCGAATCGGCAAGACGCGCGATTCATTTTTCTGTGTTTTGAAATCACGGTGTTCATTATGCGCTACCATTCTAAGGCATTTACCGGGTAGTTTTCGAGTTGACAAGTCGCATGATTTATTCCTCGAATCTACGTTGTGTTATTCGTGGTGCACAATTCCTTCTATGGTGTTTACTACCTATGTGAAAATCTGCAATGTGCGCAATTCATGTTCCGACAATTTGAGAGAACAAAAAGGCCACAGGTCTAGATGTAATGTTGTGGTTCTTGCTTGGACAGAGGGTAACCCGACTGCCAACCAAAAACCCCAGTTCTAACATTGGTGATCAGCGGTGAGGATAAGACTTGTATTTGTGCAGTGACATACAGTAGCTACGTATTTCACTACCTACCCACAGTTGAAAGTCAACTTGATTTTTATCTCTTTTTGCAAATTCGTTTTTTTCCTGACAATTTTCAAAAACTAAATCCTCACTCAACATGTCTCTGACTGGGTCTCAAATAGGAGACTTTGACCTAGTCCTGTTGGATACATATACGGTCAAACAGCTAAGAGGGTTCTGCAGGGCAATGAGGGTACCCACCCAAGGGGCCTCCAAAAAGGATGACTTTCAAGTGGCGCTGAGGGCCTGGGCAGAAGCCCATTTAGAAGAGGATGATGAGGAAGAGGAGCCAGAAAATGGCCCCTCAGAGGATTTGTTGCTATCTGTGGATGATGTTACCACTGCAATTGTGCCCCCTTCCAGACCAGGGAGCAGTGTCTCTGTGCAAAGCTTGACCGCAGAGGAAAGGAGAGAGGAAAGGGAGTTCCAATTGCAAATGGCAAAACTGAAAATTGAGGCTCAACAGGAGGAAAGAAGGGCAGAGAGAGAAGCCAAGCAAGCTGAGGCTGAAAGAGCAGCCAAACAGATTGAAGCTGAAAGAGTAGCCAAACAGATTGAAGCTGAAAGAGAAGCCAAACAAGCTGAAGCTGAAAGGGCAGCCAAACAGGCTGAAGCTGAAAGAGCAGCCAAACAGGTGGAAGCTGAAAGAGCTTTGGCTGAAAAGAAACTATTGTTGGCTCATGAACTGAGTCTCAAGGAGCTGGAGATCAAGGCGAGACAGTCTGAATCCAGCAATAATGGTGGCAGCATACTGACAGGACCTGCTGGAGAAAAGAAGGTTTGTATACCCAAAAATGTGGTGCCCAGTTTTGTGGTGGGAGATGGCATAGATAAATGGTTAGCTGCTTATGAAGTTGCACTAAGGGCTCATGAGGTTCCTGAAGGGCAATGGGGGTAGCTATGTGGGGTTATGTGCCGCCATTGGGGAGGGACACACTTCTCACATTGGATCAACCTGATCAAAACACATACCCACTTCAGAAAGCCACTTTACTTGCCAAGTTTGGGCTGACCCCTGAGGGATACCGTCAGAGGTTCAGGGACAGCACCAAACAAACTACACAAACCTGGGTAGATTTCTTTGACTTTTCCAGTAAGGCACTGAATGGATGGGTGCGGGGCAACAAAGTAGATAATTATAAAGGGTTATATGACCTGATTCTGAGAGAGCATATGCTCAATACTACTTTTACAGAGTTGCGCCAGCACTTGGTAGACAGTAAGCTGACTGATCCCAGGAAGCTTGCTGAGGAGGCGAACCTGTGGGCAAGCAACAGAGTGTTCAAAAAGGTATCTGGGAGTGACCCCGAGAAGGGTAGTTCCGGTTCCCCCCGACAGAGTGAGGGGGAGGTTAGAGATGACCCAGACGAGTCCCAGAGTAAGGGGGGAGGAAAGGGTTCCCATACCCCATCTGAGAAACAGGGTGGGGGGTTCTGGTGGGCAGCGCCCCAAAGCATCCCATTCCCAACCCCGCTGCTTTGAGTGTTCCCAGCTAGGACACAGGAAGGGGGACTCTGTCTGTCCAAAGAACTCAACCAATATTGGGACCTCTACAGGGGTGGCCCATGTGGCCTTAGGGAAATGTAGTCCCCAGGGGCAGGTCGTAGACCATGCCTTCATCTCCTTTAGTTGGGAGGTGGACTCAGAGGGTAAACTGGTGATCCTTGAGGGTGGGAGTCGTCACTTCCACCAGGTGGGAGTGAATGGGGTCCCAGTCACCGCTCTGAGAGACACAGGGGCTAGTCTTACCATGATTGTGGAGAGACTAGTGTCACCAGAGCAGTACACCGGACAGGTGTCTAGAGTGACTCTAGCCATTGGGGAAGTTTTTTCCGCCCCATGGCCCGGGTGTCCCTAGAGTGGGGTGGGGAGGTGACCCAGAGGCGGGTCATAGTTAGTCCCCAGCTGCCCATTGACTGCATTCTGGGGAATGAGTTTCCCTTAGTGTCAGGAGAGCTGAGAGGGTTGACCCCCAAGGGTGCCCTGTCAGTTAAGATGTCTGGCAGTACCACTCCCCAGAGGAGGGTATGTAAGCCCAGATGGGGAGGCACAGTGAGGAAGGACTCACCCCTGTCCTCTGTTCAGCCTCAGGGTACAGACCCTGGGCTGAGGGACCAGTATCAGGGACCCACCCCTGACCTGGTGAGAGTGGAGAAGGGGTGCAAGACCCCTGGGGTTTCTGCCCCCCATTCTGGGATGCTACAGGAATCCCTTGGGAGCTCCCTACCAGCCCCCCAGTTGGAGGAGAAGCTCATCCAACGGCCCCCCTCAGGGTCTCCACCTAGTAGTGGATGGTTGGGGGCCTGGCTCATAACACTGCCAGCTGTCAGTGGCATCTGTTGGTTTCTGTCCTTGTGGGCAGAGTTTTCCCTTGGTTGGGGACAGAAGTCAGACCCAAGGAATGGAATGGGCCACATCACTTTGTTGGCCATGGTGGTACTGTCTGCATACTGGGATGCATCTGTAAGCAAATTAAAGTTAGGAGCTTTACAGATGGGGTCCTCAGGTGATGAGAAGGGTTCCCCATGGGCCAGATCAGTGGCCCCAGAGAGTATAGACAAAGAAGCCTCACTGAGTTCAGAAAGGTGTAGAACTGGTGAGTGCCCCTGCAGTAGTGGGCCATTGTCCATGTTCTATCGCCTTAAGCAGGGAAGTCCATCAGAGTGTTGATTAGTCTACCCTGGCTTTAGGCTGGTAGGGGGTCATGTTTCACCTGGCTTTTTGACAGGGTCATCCCCAAACTTTTTGCCTTCCTCCTACTCTTTTTCTGACCTCATCTTTGCTAGCTTTTAGACTCTGCGCACTTTACCACTGCTAACCAGTGCTAAAGTGCATATGCTCTCTCCCTTTAAACATGGTAACCTTGGATCCTACCTGATTAGACTATTTAATTTACCTATAAGACCCTAGTAATGTGCACTATAGGTGCCTAGGGCATGTAGATTAAATGCTACTAGTGGGCCTGCAGCACTGGTTGTGCCACCCACTTAAGTGGCCCCTTTACCTTATCTCAGGCCGGCCATTGCAAGGCCTGTGTGTGCAGTTTCACTGTCACCTCGACTTGGCATTTAAAAGTACTTGCCAAGCCTAGAACTCCCCTTTTTCTACATATAAGTCACCCCTAATGTGTGCCCTATGTAACCCCTAGAGCAGGGTGCTGTGTGGGTAAAAGGCAGGACATGTACCTGTGTAGTTATATGTCCTGGTAGTGTAAAACTCCTAAATTCGTTTTTGCACTACTGTGAGGCCTGCTCCCTTCATAGGCTAACATTGGGGCTGCCCTCATACATTGTTGAAGTGGCAGCTGCTGATCTGAAAGGAGCAGGAAGGTCATATTTAGTATGGCCAGAATGGTAATACAAAATCCTGCTGACTGGTGAAGTCGGATTCAATATTACTATTCTAGAAATGCCACTTTTTGAAAGTGAGCATTTCTTTGCACTTAAATCTTTCTGTGCCTTACAATCCACGTCTGGCTGGGCTTGGTTGACAGCTCCTTGTGCATTCACTCAGACACACCCCAAACACAGGGTACTCAGCCTCACTTGCATACATCTGCATTTTGAATGGGTCTTCCTGGGCTGGGAGGGTGGAGGGCCTGCTCTCACACAAAGGACTGCCACACCCCCTACTGGGACCCTGGCAGACAGGATTGAACTGAAAGGGGACCTGGTGCACTTCTTAGCCACTCTTTGAAGTCTCCCCCACTTCAAAGGCACATTTGGGTATAAAACAGGGCCTCTGCCCTACCTCATCAGACACTTGCTGGAGAAGAAACCTGAATCAGAAACTACATCCTGCCAAGAAGAACTGCCTGGCTGCTCAAAGGACTCACCTGTCTGCTTTCTACAAAGGACTGCTGCCTTGCTGTTGGCCTGCTTCCTTGCTGATCTCTTGTCTGGCTGTGAAAGTGCTCTCCAAGGGCTTGGATAGAGCTTGCCTCCTGTTCCCTGAAGTCTCAGGACCAAAAAGACTTCTCCTTTTCACTTGGACGCTTTGTGCGCCGAAATGTTCGACGCACAGCTTGTTCCGCGGCCAGAAAAACGCTGCACACCGACGCTGATCGACGCGACGCCTTCGGGACGACCGGAACTTCGACGCACGGCGTCGCAAAGACAACGCCGCCCGACCTCCAGAGGAGAAATCAATGCGACGCATGCCGTGAGAGCGAAACTTCGACGCACAGCCCCGCAGAATGACACGCAGCCGGAAAACAAGCAGGAGAATCCACGCACAGACCCGGGACATCTGGTAATCCCCGCGATCCACAGAAAGAGACTGTCCGCGCACCGGAAAACGACGCACGACTTCCCTGCATGAAAAATAACGACGCAAGTCCGTGTGAGCTGGGGAGAAATCGACGCACACACCATTTTTCCACGTATCTCTTCTTCTGCGGCCCTCTGCAGAGATTTTCCATTCCAAACGAGGTACTTTGTGCTTGAAAGAGACTTTGTTTGCTTTTTAAAGACTTAAGACACTTGCTGGAGAAGAAACCTGAACCAGAAACTACATCCTGCCAAGAAGAACTGCCTGGCTGCTCAAAGGACTCACCTGTCTGCTTTCTACAAAGGACTGCTGCCTTGCTGTTGGCCTGCTGCCTTGCGGAACTCTTGTCTGGCTGTGAAAGTGCTCTCCAAGGGCTTGGATAGAGCTTGCCTCCTGTTCCCTGAAGTCTCAGGACCAAAAAGACTTCTCTTTTTCACTTGGACGCTTCTCGCGCCGAAATTTTCGACGCACAGCTTGTTCCACGGCGAGAAAAACATTGCACACTGACACTGATCGACGCGACGCCTTCGGGACGACCGGAACTTCGACGCACGGTCTCGCAAGGACAACGCCGCCCGACCTCCAGAGGAGAAATCGACGTGACGCATGCCGTGAGAGCGAAACTTCGACACACAGCCCCACAGAACGACGCGCAGCCGGAAAATAATAGGAGAATCCACGCACAGACCCGGGACATTTGGTAATCCCCGCGACCCAGAGAAAGAGAATGTCCGCGCGCCGGAAAACGACGCACAACTTCCCCGCGTGAAAAATAACGACGCAAGTCCGTGTGTGCTGGTGAGGAATCGACGCACACACCATTTTTCCACGTATCTCTTCTTCTGCGGCCCTCTGCGGAGATTTTCCACTCCAAACCAGGTACTTTGTGCTTGAAAGAGACTTTGTTTGCTTTTTATAGACTTAAGACACTTTATATCACTTTTCAGTGATATCTTTACAAATTCACATTGCACCTTTATTCGTTTTGACCTACAAGTATCCTGATAAATATTATATATTTTTCTAAACACTGTGTGGTGTATTTTTGTGGTGCTATATGGTGGTGTTGTATGATTTATTGCACAAATACTTTACACATTGCCTTCTAAGTTAAGCCTGACTGCTTGTGCCAAGCTACCAGAGGGTGGGCACAGGCTAATTTTGGATTGTGTGTGACTTACCCCGACTAGAGTGAGGGTTCTTGCTTGGACAGAGGGTAACCTGACTGCCAACCAAAAACCCCATTTCTAACACTGTCTATGGGAAAATCTGCAATGTGCGCAATTCATGTTCCGACAATTTGAGAGAACAAAAAGGCCAGAGGTCTAGATGTAATGTTGTGTGTTCCTAACATGTTTTCTCAAAAAAGATTCATATGATGGTTTAGAAATTATTCAGATTGTTTCCTGATCCTCATGCAAAGGAATGTACTTGAATTTGAAAGTTTCATTTAACCTTTCTTGATTCCCTCACAGGTATCCAGTTATATTGAAGCCTAGTCATTTTAAGTTTATGCTTAGGTTGTTCATGTTTTCAGAATGACGATGCTTGAAGTCATAGCCTAGTACTGATTTCATGAGATGTAATTTTGATGTTGTGTGTTTTTACTTTTTTGCTTCCTACAGGTCTCCTTCCCAGCTTTTCCCTTCCTAATCCCCTTTTCCCCACTTGGACTCTCTTAGACTCTGTGACAAATCTAGTCAGAGTATTGGAGCTGTCTTGTGGTGGAAGTGTTGGGAACGTGCACAGACCCCGAGGATCTGGTGACTCTGACAAAGACCCTACATTGGTTATGAACGCTGAGGGAGGCCGGGGCCCCGGAGGCCTACCTGGTGACTCGAGGTGACACCAAGATAACAGGAACTATAACCATTGCACAAGCTTTTGCTAATTATTACCAAGAACTGTATGAGTCCTTGGTAAGACTTGCACACATTCATACAGGACTTACCGATGCCCTGATTATCTCCGGAGGATCGAGACTCCGTGAAGGCGCAGATCACCTGTGAGGAGCTGTGTGATGCACTGGTGCAGTTACAGGTGGGCAGGGCGTCCTCTCCCAACGGATCCCGGTTGCCTCAATTAGGCCCCCTGCTGCTGGAGGTCTTCAAGGAGGCACTGGAGAAAGGGTGAGATTCTGGCTGACTTTAGGATCACATAAATGGTAGTGCCTCCCAAACCTGACAAGGAGGGCACACATTGCGGAGACTTTCAACCGATTTCTCTGCTGAATGTTGAAGTGAAAATATAGGCTAAGCTGCTGGCCACTAGGTTGCCTAGTGATATCAGTAGCCTAGTGCCTCCGGATCAATCCGGGTTTATGCCTCGATGAACCACTTGTCATAATTTGAAAAGGGTGCACAATGCAATTGCAATGAGTAGCAATTTTCAGGGCAATAGGGCTCTTCTTTCTGTAGATTTCAAGATGGCTTTCGATCCAGTGGACTGGGATTATCTCTCTGTTCTCCTGACTCAAGTGGGTTTCAGGCCGAAACTCATTAGCAAAGTGTGACTACACTACACCAATCTTACATCCAGGGTGTGCATCGGCGGGGTAGCTTCAGTCTGGTTCCCAGTGCGACAGGGCACACTTCATGGCTGCCCCTTGTCACCGCTGCTCTTTTCCCTTATGATAGAACCCTTGGTGGTGTGGTTGCGAGTGGATGCCTTGTTGAAGGGGTTCCAATGGACTGTAGATGTGAGTGACAGGGTTTCTCTTTATGTGGATGATGTTCTGCTCTTGCTGGGTGATCTGGATTCTGCGGGGCACAGAGCTCTCCAAATTCTTCAAGTCTTTGAGAGATATTCAGGCCTCCACATGAATACTAATACATTATCCTTCTGTCCTATAGCACCTTACCCTGTGGTCATGCCATGAGCGATGGGGATACCAGTAGTGCCTGCAGGATTTAAATATTGGGGGGTTTACATTACAGGGGAATTTAGTGCCTCAACTAGGACGCTCAGCCATTTTTAAAATGTTCTTTCTGCAATACCTTCTCTACCAACTACAAAACCACTAATTTCTGGTGGATGAGGCCTTCTTTAGGAAGGTGAATGCGCAACTAACAACATTGTTGATTTTCATGTAGTACAAGTTTGGATATTTTGAAGTGTGCACCATTAAACAGAAGTAATGAAGTTTACAGTTAGGTAACGTGGGCAGTATAATCCATGTCTCCTGCGTAAATTATTATCTATTTGTGTATTTTAAGTGGCTAGTAGTACTTTGATCAAGGTACACAGAACATATCAGATTGAGTGGAGTTACAAAAACACTGAGGTTATATATGGAGAAGGGTACATAAATTGTTGGCTGAAAAACAACAAAAGAGGACACACTGACATCTTAATACTTACAATAAAAGTGCCTATACTACTTCAGTGAATAGGGGACAGCCTTTTAGTTTGAGGTATCGACATAAAATTGACATTTTCACATTATTAGGCCTCTCCGTGGTAATATTTAACCTGGATGGCCTTCATGTTCCGAGAGATGGATTTGTAGTTTTTGTTTTAAAATCCCGTAGTGCTGGGCTGGCCTTGATGTATAATAGAAAAGGATTCCAGTGAGTGGGTTCAATAAAATGGGAGGACTGAGCCGGGACGGTGCAGTCCTTAGATTTGTGCCTCAAGGATGCACGAGCTCATTCAACAGGCTCTTGTAAACCTCGTTTATCTTAATGAATAGCCAAACAATTTGATGATTCCGAACAGTACTTAAAGAATATGTCCCGTCTGCAGATACATATTATTTCTTAGCGTTATCTGTTATTGAAAAACTCCTGACATGCATCAGTTTATGTAACGCACTGAGCCTAGCCATAGAAGCCAGTAAGGCTGAAAAGTAGACTTCAGAGTGAAGACGCATCCTAGACTTCCTTTTCCTATGTGCTTTTGCGCTTTGGAATACATTACCAGATGTGTACTGAGGTCATTTTGTTTTATTTCAGGGCTGCGGCTAGCTCTAGAGAATTTCAGAGTTACGTCCATATGGTATAATCTTACATTGCTGAACGTATCCTGTGCAGATTGCCAAGATTTATATTGCAAGCTTGAAACTGTCATTTTTATTGAATCTAATCTTTATATTTTCTTGTTTAAATAAATGTTGTCTAGGGCAATCTATTTATCCATTCCACCCACTCCTTTCTACTTTGCATAGAATCTGAAAGAATGCGCCTGTTTTGTGTAGCCGATAAATGTCAACCTTGAAACATGGAAAGAAAAACATGGTTATCATTTTATCAGAATGAAAATAAGGGTGATCCGAGTGCCTGAAGGGACGAGGGAGGCAGAATCGGTGGGGGGCAGGAGGGGAGGGCGGGAAATGAATTATATTAACCGTTCCAGGACTGGAGACTTTTAGAAATGCCACATTCCGCTGTTTTTGTTTTCGAATAACTCCGGCCTCCTTACTACAAACACTTTTTACACAAGTTTAATCGTCAGGTTTTTAAAAAATATTTTAGCAGTCCTGCTTCAAAAGACGACCGGATGCAGTAAACATGATAAATGTATGGTCGACAAATGAAGAATTTTGCTTGGGAAGATATTGTCTCGCAGACTTTCGCAGCTCTCAGTTGTTTTGTTTTGTATTTTCAGCTCTTTTTGAGAGCAGCAGCTGTGAATAGAGAGGTGACTTTTTCATGCTTTCCATAACCATTATGATCAAAATATATATCATGGCTCAAGTCTAGAAAAAGCTGTAACATTCCCGAGCCTCTTGAAGCTTAACTATTTGGCTGACGTTAGTTTTTTCACCCTAAGTATATCAGGCAGTACTGGCTACTGGTAGATACACGTGTTAAATCTAAGTGGATATTTTTTATTTATGCAGGGAGATGGATTTCAGAATTTAAAGTAAAAGGCCAGATTGTGCAGTTTCCTGGTGGCTGTTTTTTGGGGAGTATAAGGAAGAATTTCTATGTTTCTGTCACTGACTCTTTCTATGGCGGAGATGTGCGGTACTCAGTGAGGGTATCTGGGTGTGCAGATTATATTATATCCAAGCTCTCATTACAATAGGCCTGTAACCCTGCTTCAGCCCCATTTGTGAATTTGCGCCCAAATGGGATTAAAATTGATACATCAGTATTCCACTTTTCCCAGCACAAATTTCACGAGTAAACTCTAGTAGAGTTTGAGCACTGAAGACACTGCAGGTTCTGTGTTTTGCCGATCAGAAACGGTGAAATATGCGGTAGTCGTTAATTTTCCTCATTCTGAGGTACAAGCAAGCAGCCGGCTGTTTAGGTGAATGTCTCTTGTGGTACCTCACAAAATACTGGGGTGCACAGAACATCTCTGGGTGTGATCAGTCTCTGCGTAGATCTCTGGTGCAGAAGCTTTCGACATGCAGAGTCTGGAGTGCTCAATCACCAATTAAGTAGAGACTTCCAAGATTCATTTTTAATCTCATGTCGAATCATGCCAGTGCTCGCAACACGTGCTGCGCCTGGACAAGATCTTTCATGAAGAATTTTCAGTGCTCCAGGCAAACGAGCATTTTGCTTGCTATAGTGTTCCCTATGCACTGTACAGTGGTAATTTCCTATCCGTTTGTTGTGATTTTTCATTACATCTGATAGACAATCAGCGTGAACATCCAGTTTTGGTGATATCTCTACAGGAAGCATTGTCTAGTCCGAGGCACACATATTGTAGATAGTCCTCAAATTTTATGACAAGACCGGAGGCTCCTACTATGCGTTTCTTTTCTTGCTTTATTTAATGAGCAGCAGTCAAGAAACCACAAATCCCATAAGGCTTAACATCTGAAGCCAATGGGATTAAAAACATAGTTCAAAACACACCAGAACCAATAGTCATAACGATATGCCATTATTACGTCACTTGACTGCAAGCAGCCCTCTTTTCTTGCTGCTGCAGTCGAGATAAGTCGCATTTTCTTTTATCCACATTACTTTAATTGTATACTGTTTGAATATCGTTGTTTTATAAACATACCGTATTGTTGATTTTATTATGTACGACGGCAAGTTGCCGCATGTTTATTTACTGATCCGGTCACTCGTGCACAGCGCTCATGTTATTTCAAGCTGAGCGCTTCAGTTCTCACTTCAGCTTTTGTTTATTTTAACACGCGTCGCGCGTTCGGATTCCCAGGCATTCCTTTATGGCCGGCGGCAAGTTACCGCATGTTTATTGTTGCTCCGGCCACTCGTGCACAGCGCTCCTGTTATTTCGAGCTGAGCGTTTCAGCTCTGACATCGGCTTTTGTTTATTTTAACGCGCGTCGCGCGCGCTCGGAATTCCAGGCATTCTTTTGCCTCAGGCAGCAACCGTCTTTCGGATTGCTCCTGAGGCAAAGACGTCGAGTGAAGAGCGCTTCCGGGAGACTTCTCATTCTTTATCCAGAGCAACTTTAGTTGCTCTAATTCGATGTTTACCCTATTATTAACCCCTTCTCTTCCCTGTTTTACACAAAAGGACCCCGTTTTTTCCTTGTTTAGTCCTGTTAATTTTCCAAATAGAATATACAAATTTATTTAAATTATATAAATATTTTATTGGCATTAGACACAATGGAACCTGGCGCTTCCTCTATGGAACAGGGTGTTTCCACTGAACTGGAAGATATGAGACATGAACTCTGTGATTTCATTAGAAGTTCTGTCCATCAGGCAGTATCTTCCTCATTACAAAAATTATCAAAAAATCTGGAGAACAACCTTTCTAATTTAATATCCAAATCGACCCAGACTGCGGGGGAAAGCAGTAAGCGTCCACCAACAAAGCCAGGTATGGGGACGCAAATGGAAGGTGAGACCATCTCACGCACGCCAGAGGACGCGGTTCCTCACAAGGCTCCTGCCAAGGAGTATAACAATATGGCCTCAAAAACTTCTTTAAAACGAAAATTTAAAGAACGTAATGTTCTCCCTGTTATTTCTCCAGTTATTCAAGATACAGACGAAGATATGCCTGATGTAGATTCAGATTCATACATATCTGACAAAGACGATGATGATTCCTTTTCTATTCCTCCTCCAAAAAAAATCAAAAATAGCCTCTGCTACCCCTTCTCTTTTCGATTCAGAAGGGTTTCCTATGTTTGATCACTCTCAAATTCATCATCCCAATTCTACTGAGTGGTTTCCAGCTGACCATGTGGGCCGTTATGTGGCACAAAAATTATTTTCACCCCTAGACAAACAAACTAGATCTAAATTAAAGTCCGAATGCCCTCGTCCCGTACTTTCTAACAAAGCCACTATTACCCTTACTATTGATGAACAAATGTTGACTTTTTTCACCAAACAAGGTAAAGACCCTCGCAAGGGCGTGGACAAAGCATGGTCCTCTTGTCAGGACAAACTCTTAGACATTACGGGGCCACTTACTAGGATTTTTGATCTTGTCGAATCAGCCAGACTAGACGGTTCCTTCCTGGACCCAGAGGAGTTATCTTTATGGGTACAACGTTGTTTCTGCCTTCTGGGAAATGCAAATTCTTCCTTTATACACGAGAGGCGTAAAGGCCTACTTATCAAACTTGATCCCAAACTCGTAAATTTGGCAACCGTTCAACCTCAGCTTCAATCAGATGGACAACTTTTTGGAGATTCCTTTATAAAAGACCTCAGCAAATATGTTGCTACTTTCACCTCACTAAACAAAGCCCAACAGTCGATGAGGAAAATGTTTCACCATGGGGTTTTTGCCAGGGCCGGTAGAGGAAGGGGTCGCTTTACCGGCCGCGGATTCACCTATCAAGGCTCCAGAGGTTATTACAGTTCCTACCAACAGGACTTCAGACCTCAATTTTACTCCCAACGTGGCAGAGGATACCGTGCCAGGTCTGCCAGACATTCCAGAGCCGCCAACCCAACAGGTAAGCCTCCTAGTCGATTCTTTCCCGACAGGGGGTCGTATTTCCCATTTTCTGTCAAATTGGCAAGCAATAACAACAGATGCTTGGGTGTTAAACACGGTTCTAGGTTACAAAATAGAACTTTATTCTACTCCGGTACAAACTTTTTTCCAAGCTCCTCCCCATTTTTCCACAGAAATGGTTCATCTAATTTCTCTAGAGGTAGACACACTGTTAGAGAAACTAGCGATTGCACCCACTCTTCCCCTTTCTTCGGGATTTATCAGCCCAATTTTTCTTGTTCAAAAGAAAAACAAAAAGATGCATCCAGTCATCAACCTAAAACATTTCAACCGGTTTGTAGTATACCGGCATTTCAAAATGGAAACAATTCTCCATCTCAGAGACATTCTCCTCCAGAACGACTGGATGGTCAGGTTGGATCTACAGGACGCTTAATTAGTGGTTCCGGTTCATCCAGAATGCAGAAAATTCCTTCAATTCCAGTGGTTGGACAAAATGTATCACTTTGCCTCTCTGCCCTTCGGTCTATCGTCAGCTCCATGGTGTTTTACCAAACTCATGAAGCCCGTAGTAGCTTTTCTAAGAGCTCAGGGGATAAGATTATTCATTTATCTAGACGATATCCTCATCCTAAGTCAGTCGTCACAGACTCTCCTAGTCCACTTACAAACAACTTGCTCTCTGTTGGAGGAATTGGGTTTTATAATAAACAAAGAAAAATCCCTTCTTATACCCTCCCATATCGTAGAATTCCTGGGATTTCAAATCAATTCTCTCTCAGCTACCCTTCTTCTACCCTCGTCAAAAATAAAATCCATAAAATCAGAAATTTTGCAAATTCTCCGCAATTCCCTCATTTCCCTCAGAAATCTAGCCCGAGTTGTAGGTCTTCTCTCCTCGTCTATCCAAGCAATTTTTCCGGGTCCCCTTCACTACCGTTCTCTTCAAAGATTAAAGATTCAACACCTAAGAAAGGGGCTTTCGTATTCCGATCTCGTTCCTTTAGACATAGAGGGGGTCATTCTGACCTTGGCGGTAAATGGCGCTTATCGCCGGCCAGAAGGCCGCCATAACACCGCCGCGGCCGCGGTAAACCGCCACGGACATTCTGACCCGCAACTGCCAAACCGCCGAAAACCCGACATCCTCAATAATCCGCCACACCAAAGGTCAGCGAAAAAATGGCGCTGACCAAACCTCCACCGTCACGCCAACAGAAATACGCCCATACCATTCCGACCCACAAATCCATGCGGCGGTCTTCCCAACGCGGTATTCCATTGGCGGTACACACCGCCGCGGTCAAAATACACACACCCATAGAAAACTCAGCCACATTGGTCAGTTCGAAATACACACACCTGATACACATACTAACACCACTCCCACACACCCAACACAATATAAAACACACACCCACATCACCCACAAGCCCCTACGACCCGAAATCATTGACGAAGGCTAGAGACAGAGCACAGAATCGATAATCCCACAACACAGAGGCACACAACACCATCACCCACACAGAATCCACGCACCAAACACCACACACCACCACACGCACCACACTCATCACCACAAACGCCACCCCACACCTCAACCACACCACCCCATGGCACCCCAAAGACACCCCAGGTTCAGTGACGCCGAACTCAGGACATGCAAGATTGTGAAGCATACAGCAGGCCATGATGATCTGGCACACCTTCTTTGGTGAGTACATGAGGGATCCCCCTGTCATATGCAGGCACCTAAACCAGGCCTTCAGGACCCCGAAGGTCCTTTCTATGATCCTCCTAGATCGCCCATGGGCCTCATTGTACCGTTCCTCTGCCCTGGTCCGGGGATTCCTCACTGGGGTCAGTAGCCATGACAGGTTGGGGTAACCAGAGTCACCAATTAGCCACACACGGTGTCTCTGTAGCTGTTCCATCACATAAGGGATGCTGCTATTTCGCATGACATACGCGTCATGCACTGACCCAGGGAACTTGGCATTTACATGGGAGATGTACTGGTCAGCCAAACAGACCACCTGGACATTCATCGAATGATAACTTTCTCTGTTTCGGTACACCTGCTCACTGTCTTTGGGGGGAACCAAAGCCACATGGGTCCCATCAATGGCCCCAATGATGTTGGGGATATGTCCAAGGGCATAGAAATCACCCTTCACTGTAGCCAATTCGCCCACCTCAGGGAAAATAATGTAGCTCCGCATGTATTTCATCAGGGCAGACAACACTCTGGATAAAACCTTAGAAAACATAGGCTGAGACATCCCAGATGATATGGCCACTGTTGTCTGAAACGACCCACTTGCCAAAAAATTGAGTACTGACAGAACCTGCACCAGAGGGGGAATCCCTGTGGGTTGGCTGATGGGGGACATCAGGTCTGGCTCCAGCTGGGCACATAGTTCATGTATAGTTGCTCTGTCAAGCCGGTATGTAAGTATGATATGTCGTTCTTCCATTGTCGACAGGTCCACCAGCGGTCGGTACACGGAGGATTCATCCTTCTCCTCACAAGTCCCAGCGGACGGTGCCTAGGAAGGACAACATGGAGCACAGAGTCAAGCAACCCACAGGTTCGTTCACACAGCTTGCACAGTACACGAATCGCAATGCATGGAACGGCTTGTATGAGTGGCAATGCAAGGCCTAGGCCTGTGTGACGCAGTAGAAATAATGCCATGTGGGCCCTTGAAATGGCGGCTGCCTGACCTGTGAAGTGTGACAGTGGGATGTGAGGTCACTGCGCTGGCGTGGCACACCGTGGCGGTAGGCGGTCGAAGACCGCGGCGCAAAGCAACATTGGTTAACATTGAACCCTATGGGTCTCAGGATCCAATGACGATGTGCGCCGGCGGTCGCGGTACGCACCGCCGTGGTACGCACCGCCGCGGGCGTGACCGCCATTTTCTATCTGATTAATCACTCGAGACCTGATCATCCACAGGAGAGGACCTATACTGCAAGTGCTGCTGTGACCTCGGTCTGGGAGATACAATGGCTGCTGCGACTGGGGAAAGGGCCCCTGCCTTCACTTCCAAAGAATTGGAGAAACTTGTTGATGGGGTCCTCCCCCAGTATGCGCTACTCTTCGGTCCTCCAGACCAACAGGTTAGTACACAGGGTGCACGCTGAATGGGCTATGCCTGTGTTGAGTGGGGTGTATGTAAGATGGTGGGGAGGGGAGCGAATGAGGAGTGCAACGCACGACAGATGGGAACATGTGCCACATGGCAAGGTTGGGGAGGGCGGGCCACTCACATCTACCATGCAGAAAAGTGATGATATTTCCTTTCCCACCCTGTACATGTCTAATAGGTCAGCGCCCATCAGAAGATCGACATTTGGCGTGCCATCGCCAAGGACGTCCGGGCCCTGGGGGTCCACAACAGACGGGGCACCCACTGCCGAAAGAGGTGGGAGGACATCCGCCACGGGACCAGAAAGACCGCCGAGTCTCTGCTGGGGATGGCCTCCCAACGTAGGAGGGGTGCCAGCCGCCAATTGACCCCCCTGATGTCCCGGATCCTGGCGGTGGCCTACCCCGATTTGGATGGGCGCGTGAGGACACCACAGCAGACACAAGGGGGTGAGTATCAGCACATTCTGCTATCTTTGCGCGCAGTGGAGGTGTCTGGGTTGGGGAGGAGGGCTGTGGGTAACTCAAGGCCAGGGCGCTTTCTGTAGGCTAGTCCCCTCCGTTAGGCATGGCCCTGTGCCCCCGCCCCCCACCTCTGTAGGGTGCCAAGTACAGCTATCCATGGTCCTGCATCACCCATGTGTGCACTTGTCGTCCATAGACCTGTAGGCCTAGTCACAAGAACTGAGTAGTGTACCCCGATTGCTCAGCGTAGTGCAGGGGGCTTCTGTGTCTGTCCTCTCCGCCAACGGTGTTGCCAATGCATGCACTCAACCTGTCTTCATTTCTCCCCCCCACCCATTTTTTTTTTCTTCCTGTGCATGTGTGCATTAGCATCATCAGGCGGAGGAGAAGTGGCATCGGCGCACGAGGGAGCTGCATCTCACATGGCCCCGGAGGGCCATGCAACCGACTCCGAGTTCACCAGTGAGACGGAGGGCGAGGGGAGCTCCACAACGGGGACCCGTGGAGACGTCAGCGACACCGACACGTCCTCGGAAGGGAGCTCCCTTGCGGTGGCGGCAACATCCGTGCCCACCGCCACAACAGGTACAGCCGCCACCCAGCGCACCAGCCCCGCCCTCCCAGCAGCCCCTCAGCCTTCGCTCCGTGCCCGCTCACCCAGGAAGGTGGGCATCTCCTTCGCCCCAAGCACCTCAGGCCCTGCCCCAGTTACCCCTGCTGCCCTCAGTGAGGAGGTCATTGACCTCCTCCAGACCATCATTGTTGGGCAGTCTACCCTTTTGAATGCCATCCAGGGTGTAGAAAGGGAGGTGCATCGGAGCAATGCATACCTGGAGGGCATTCATTCGGGTCAGGCTGCCCATCAGCGATCGTTCAACGCTCTGGCCTCAGCACTGACGGCAGCCATTGTCCCTGTCTCCAGCCTCCCGCTTCTAACTCCCTCCACCCAGTCCCAGTCTCCTGTTCCTCATCCTATCCCATCCACACCATCAGACCAGCCTGCACACACCTCAACACCCAAGGGCAGCTCATCCAGACATAAGCACCACAGATCCCACAAGCATTCATACAAACAACATCCAGATGCAGACATGACAAAAGTCACCACCACCTCTGTGTCCCCCTCCTCCTCGTCTCCCTCCTCCCTCCCTGTGACGTCTCCACTCACACCTGCATGCACACCACCATCAGCCAGTACTTCCATCACCAGCACACCCTCCATTACAGTCAGCACACGTGCAGTCACCACCCCCACTGCCATTTACACGTCCCATGTGTCCTCTCCCACTGTGTCTGTCACTCCCTCTTCCAAACCACACAAACGCAGGCAGCCACCCACCCAACAGCCATCCACCTCACGACAGCCTCCAGCCCAAGCACCTGCACCCAAAGACAGCACACTTGACTCTCCTACAACCACATCCTCTTCCTCCACTCCCATACCCACTGCACCTACCGTTCCCATTGCTCCTAAAAAACTTTTCCTCTCCAAAATTAACCTCTTTGCATCACCTGACCCACCCCCTCCATCTGGTAAGAGTCCAAAGAGCACCTCAGCCACCACCAGCCCTGCATCTAGTATCACCATAGTGCAGGGCTATTGGAGTCCACCAGCTCCTAGGGAAGGAACATCGGCCAGCAGCAAGGGGACAGCCAGCCCACCCCCTGGGAAGAGGACAAGAAAAATTAAGGGCTGGCGCGAAAAGCCTGAGACGGCTGCCACCAAGGAGAATGGCCTTGCCACGTCACCTGCCACATCATCTAAGGGAGGCAAGGGCCAGAGAGCTGCAGCGAAGGAGGGCAAGGGCAGCAGGGCGGAGAAGACAGGCAGCAGCCGAGCGCACCAGGAGGGCCCCACCAGCCCCATACCGGGTGTGACGGACGACACCCACGGGCCCAAGACTCCATCACAGGAGGGCCTGCTACCGCAAGGTCGGAGGGCGACTAAGCGGGGAGTCTTGCCCAGGTCTGGCTCCCTTGAAAGACAGGACAAGCACCGCTGAACAGGGCCCCGCCGTGAAGAGCACCGCTGAACAGGGCCCCGCCAAGACAGGCACCGCTGAACAGGGCCCCGCCGTGAAGAGCACCGCTGAACAGGGCCCCGCCAAGACAGGCACCGCTGAACAGGGCCCCGCCGTGAAGAGCACCGCTGAACAGGGCCCCGCCAAGACAGGCACCGCTGAACAGGGCCTCGCCGTGAAGAGCACCGCTGAACAGGGCCCTTCATCTCAAGCACCGCTCCGCCGGGCCCTTCATCTCAAGCACCGCTCCGCTGGGCCCTTCATCTCAAGCACCGCTCCGCTGGGCCCTTCATCTCAAGCACCGCTCCGCTGGGCCCTTCATCTCAAGCACCGCTCCGCTGGGCCCTTCCTGTCAAGCACTGCTCCGCTGGGCCCTTCATCTCAAGCACCGCTTTGCTGGGCCCTTCCTGTCAAGCACCGCTCCGCTGGGGCCTTCATCTCAAGCACCGCTCCGCTGGGGCCTTCCTCTCAAGCCCCGCTCCGCTGGGCCCTTCATCTCAAGCACCGCTCCGCTGGGCCCTTCCTGTCAAGCACCGCTCCACTGGGCCCTTCCTGTCAAGCTCCGCTGGGCCCTTCCTGTCAAGCACCGCTCCGCTGGGCACCGCCGTCTCAAGCACCGCTCCGCTGGGCCCTTCCTGTCAAGCACCGCTCCGCTGGGCCCTTCCTGGCTTTGCACTCCCCAGGATGGTACAGTGGGCATGGAGGCCACTCGTGGATCTGGCGTCGTGGACTCATGTGGCTGAGGTGCCCCCCTTTCCCTTCCCCCTGAGGTGCCTGTTGTTTTATCATCTGATGCCCCTGCAGTGTTCTCTCCAATGGTATCCGGTCTCCTGTGTACACATTGGCCCACGGACTATGGATATTTAACAGACTGTGCAGGACTTATTGACTATGTTTATACTTTGCACTATGTTCATTATTTCTTTTGTATATTTCATATGGCATATTTACCATGACTTCAATGAACCTATTTTATACATAAATTTTAAACTTCATTTTAATTATGTCTTTGCATTCTTCCGGGGGGCTTGGGGGGTGTCACTCTGACTTGTTGCTCTGCATTGGTGTGTAGGTATTGGGGGGGTGGGTTGGGGGGGTGGGTGTATCGCGTATGTGTGTGCACGGAACCTTTCCTCCTCCCCCCTCCCCTGTGTCGTAGGTGCAGTACTCACCGTTGTCGTCTGCGCCGGCGTTCGTACTCCTGGTAGATGAGCAGGTAGACAATAGCCGGTAGGATGTGTAATTCGGGCTCCATGCTGTCCTCCTTCCTTGTGGAGTGTGTATAGGTGAGAGTTTTCCCGTTCGTAGTCTGTTTCCGCCGGGTTTTTATCGGCGGGGCTCCCGCCCCGGAAAAGGTGGCGGATTGTTGAGTTGTGATAGGGTGGGCGGTACATTGTCTGCCGCCTGCCTGTTGGCGGTGACCGCCGCGCTGTTTGTCGGTCCCGCCGTGGCGGTCGGAGTGTTAAAGTGGCGGGCTGTGTTGGCGGTTCCCGCCAGGGTCAGAATTGCATTTTTTGGACCGCCTGCCTGTTGGCGGGTTGGCCGGCGCTTTATCACCGACCGCCAGGGTTAGAATGACCCCCAGAGTCTCGCACAGAGCTTCAATGGTGGATAGACCATTTGGACGCTTGGACCGGGAAAAGTATCTTTCCATCAGCCCCAGATCTTGTGTTAGAATCCGATGCAAGTCTTCAAGGCTGGGGAGCCCGTTGTGGACCCATCTCGACTGGGGGTACATGGTCAAGCGAGGAGTCCAAATTACACATCAATTGTTTAGAGATGCTTGCAGGCTCCTTTGCAATCAGAAGTCTGGCAAAGCACAAAGTACTTTGTGCAATCCTGCTCAGGATGGACAATATATCTGCGGTCAGATATATAAACCATCTTGGGGGTACAAGATCCAAACCTTTGGCAGACCTAGCCAAGAGCTTTTGGGAGTTCTGTCTCTCAAACCATCTTTCGGTACATGCAGAGTATCTCCCTGGAGCTCTCAACACGGTGGCGGATTGGCATTCTCATCACCTTCGAGACTCCAGCGATTGGAGACTTCATCCTTCCGTGTTTCACAACATTCAATCCTTATGGGGCCCGTTCTCCATAGACCTTTTTGCATCCCGTCTCAACACACAACTCCCTCAATTTTACAGCTGGCGCCCAGATCCCTTAGCCTTAGCATCAGATGCTTTCTCACAAGACTGGTCTCATTCCCTCAACTATGCTTTTCCCCCTTTCATAATGATCAACAGGGTTCTGGCTCAGGCCAGACGTCAACACGCCTCTCTCTCTTTCATAGTCCCGTTTTGGCAATCCCAAATTTGGTTTCCCACTCTTTTAGAACTGGCAATAGATTTTCCCTTGTTAATTCCATCTTTTCCGGATCTGCTACTAGACCCTCTTCAACGTTCTCATCCCCTTATTCTGAACAATATCCTAACCCTATCCGCTTGGAAAATCTCAGGGGTCCCCAATCTCCCCCTGTCATTTCGGCAGAAGCTTCCCATTATATCTCAAACTCCTGGGCCCCAGGCACCAAAAAAGCCTACAAGGCAGCCTGGTCTTTATGGGACTGCTGGTGTGTGGGAAGACAAATTAATCCCTTTTCAGCAGATGTAATTTTTGTCGTAATTTTTTTTGCCTCAGAAGCCAGCAAAGGTAAAGCATTTCGCACTATCAATCTTTACAGATCTGCTATCTCTTCCAACCATATTCATGTTCATGGGAAACCGGTAGGCGAACACCCGTTGGTATGTAGATTATTAAAGGGAGTAAAATTTTCCAAACCTCCGCTACCAAAATACAATCAATTGTGGGATGTTAATATTGTTTTGAAATATTTGATTGCATTACCAGATAATTCAAGTTTATCATTAAAGCTTTTATCTGCTAAATTAACAATGTTATTATGCTTAGTTTCTATTAAACGTTTATCAGATGTTAAGGCTTTGGACGTCTCCAACCGTCAATTCACCCCGTCGGGAGTGCTGTTTTCGGTTGTACGACGTACCAAGACCAATTTGTCGTCAGTCTTTTATCCCTATTTTCCACTTCAACCAAAATTGTGTGTGGGACAGTGTCTCAAAGTTTACGAACGTAGGACCGCAAACATCCTCCTCCCAACTTCTCATATCTTTCAGGAAACCCCATAACCCAGTTTCTTCTGCTACTTTAGCCCGTTGGGTAAGACTGATTATGTCCTTGGCTGGTATAGATGTTTCCAAGTTCGGGGCTCACTCCTCTAGGGGGGCTATGGCTTCCAAAGCTTTCTGGGCTGGATCTCGTTTGGAGGATATTCTGAAATCTGCGGATTGGTCCAATGATAATACTTTTAGAGTATTCTATTGCAAACCGATTGATAATGCTTCATTGAATGTGATTAATATGCTTTAAACTTGCATAATAGGAGCCTCCGGTCTTGTCATAAAATGTAGATTTTCCTAGTCTATGACGGAAAGTCTTAATTTTATTAAAGACACGGAGGCGAGTATTATCCCACCTCTTGTATAACTTTCTTTATCCCTCCCTTTCTCTAGTTCCGGCTTCGACCACTCAGACAACGTTCTAATCGGATCTCGTCAGACCATCCAATCATTTCGCTTCCTTCAGGATTCGGATCATCTCTGTCGGTTTGGCCGGACCATCCTTGCCACTGCAAGCTCCTGGACTTTTTCTCTGATGTCTTCGCTTTCCTCATGGCACTGTTTATTCTCTGTTTATTACTCCCTTTATTCACCGTTAACTGACTTCATTTGCAAGAAAAGAGGGCTGCTTGCAGTCAAGTGACGTCATAATGGCATATCGTGATGACTATTGGTTCTGGTGTGTTTTGAACTACGTTTTTAATCCCATTGCCTACAGATGTTAAGCCTTATGGGATTTGTGGTTTCTTGACTGCTGCTCATTAAATAAAGCAAGAAAAGAAACGCATAATACTCGCCTCCGTGTCTTTAATAAAATTAAGACTTTCCGTCATAGACTAGGAAAATCTACATTCTTTATTAAAAAGACATCCATTGCCATTGGCTCCAAATAGACTTGAAGCATGATCTGAAACCTTCACTTGGCTGATACATGCTGTTATGATCTGCCTCATTAGCCTCACTGTTGCAGCTAAGAACCTTTCACTAAGATGAAGAGTGGGGAGGTTTGATGATAGGTGGACATGCATTTTTCAGTTACCCTGTTTTAGCAACTTGCTTACACTGGTGTTCTTTGGCACCCCGCTATTGCAACAGCCTTTTCTCACTTCTTCATCCCTTCTCATTTTGTCACCTGACTTTCCAATAACATTCAGGAATGCTCTCATTGAATTGTCATTGTTTTATCTCTATGTTTTTTTATTGCAGTGCCTTTATGAGCCATTGAATATGGGTGGCTATGTTTGTTCAATTTGTAATGTAACACAGTCGTTTCTGAAACAGTCTGTGGCTCTGTATGGCAAAGTAGATCTCACTTAGAAGCTTGCATGGCCCTCGTGTCACCTTGCACAGCAGAGTGCAAAGCCCTGAGGTTATTTACTTGCTCAAAGTAACCTTAGGATTCCTGCTTCTTTGGTTCTAAAGACCCCCTTCGCCCAGCTCAACTGGATGTGTTCTTTCATTGCCCTTGCGTCCAGAAATATCCACACCATGCCCTTTAATTTCCTCTCCTATGACAGTGCAGGTTTCTAGAATCACTAGGTTTTGGTTTATTTGTGAACCAAGCTAGTGGGGATAAACTTGTGTCACCTGCAGACAATTACAATTATTTGTATCTATCTATTTATTTATATATTTATTTATTGGTTTTTATCAAGGCCACAACAAATACAAAATACCTCAAAGAGTTGAGGTAAACATCACAAAGAAAACAAGCAGAGCAAAAGCACAATATCAACGCAGAAAGTTAAAGAAATCATGAGTGACAGTACAACAGATCCATCACCAATCAATAATTGAAACCCATTGGATCCACAGTATATCGTTTTACAGATGCACGAGTGGTGAGGGCCATGGGCATCTGACACTATGATCTGTGGGGCTCACTCTAGTCGAGCGTTTGGCTCAGTCAGAGGTGGTGGAGTATCCGCCATATAGAGGTGTCAACACTTTTGTTGGCATGTCTCTCATGTATCATGGGATTAAGTGGTACTGTGAATGCCCACAGGGCTTGCATGGGATGCAAGATATGTGATGAAAGGGGGCCAGATCCCTGCAGGAGCTCTGAAGCAATAATTCCCCGTATGCAGTTAGTTGCTCTTGGCAGTAAGTTAAATCACACAACCAGCTATTCACTTGGGGTGCAGGAAAGTGTCACCAGTGTATAGACAGCCGGCTGGAAGTGTTTCACGACGGGTCATCAGCCGAGAGCCCCATGCGGTGTGACTGGGCAGGATGCGATACATTTGATGAAGGAAGCTAATGTGGATTAAGCATAGTTTGTAGTTGGGGAATAGTGCCTTAGCTCACAGCAATGTCGCCATTTGCAGCAGTGAGAGGGGAGGGTAAAGCACAGCTGCCCAACCGGAGAACGCTCAGGGCCTGCATGTAGGTGTCTTATCTTGCATGACACCATACAGGTGCGTGATCAATTTCTGCACTGAGGGGGTGGTCAGGATCACAGCCAGCATGTGAAATATCAGAGGAAGAGCAGGGCAATGTATCATGCAGGGCTCGAAGCGTGGCTCTAAATCTAAAGTATGTGAAAATAACAAGTGAAATGTGCTGCCACAGTGTAGTTATTTTATGGGCCACGAGAGATCATCCTCTCAAGTATAAATCAACCAGCGTGAGGAGACATAGGTGGTCATTACAACCCTGGCGGACGGGGTTAAAGGGCGGTAAGACCGCCAAGAGGCCGGCGGAATTTTTTTGCAATTACGACCGTGGCGGAAACCGCCATCTCAGACAGCCACTTTAACACTCCGACCGCCACAGCGGTACAAACTAACACCACAGCGGTCACCGCCAACAGATAGGCGGAGGACAATTTACCGCCCACACTATTATGACAGGCCAATCCGCCACCTTTTCCGGGGCGGATTCACCGCGGATAAAAACACGGCGGAAACAGGAATTTCAAAGGGAAAACGCTCACCTCTACACACTCCACGAGGAAGGAGGACACCATGGAGCCGGAACTCCAAATTCTCCCTGCGATAGTCTTCCTGCTCCTGTACCAGGAGCACCAACGCCGGCGGCGAAGACCAAGGTGAGTACTGCACCTACGACACAGGGGAGGGGGGAGTCAAAAAACAGGGACACACACACGCAACACCCCCACCCCCACCCTCACCCACTACAACACACACACTAATGCATATTTATAGTTACACCCCCTAAACCCCCCGGAAGAATGCAAAGACAAAAGGAAATGAGTGTAACCATTGTTATATATCAAAATTCAGTAAGCAAAAATATACATATATACACTATTAACAAAATATACACCAAGATTATTAGTCCAGGTATTGCACCATTCATAGTCCGTGGACCACTGGGCCCAAAATGCATTGGCGAGGCTCACACACGATACCAGATAAAAACAGAGAGAACACTGCAGGGGCATCAGATAGTAATACAACAGGCACCTCAGAGGGAAGGGAAGGGGGGGACACCTCAGCCGGATGAGTGCACAACACCAGATCCACGAGGGGCCTCCATGCCCATTGATGTATCCTGGGGGGTGCAAAGCCACAGTCTCTCAAGTCTCTACAGTGGGTGGGTTGCCCCCTGTTCAATCCTGGGGAGTGCAAAGCCACAGTCTCTCAAGTCTCTACAGTGGGTGGGTTGCCCACTGTTCAATCCTGGGGAGTGCAAAGCCACAGTCTCTCAAGTCTCTACAGTGGGTGGTTTGCCCACTGTTCAATCCTGGGGAGTGCAAAGCCACAGTCTCTCAAGTCGCTACAGTGGGTGGTTTGCCCACTGTTCAATCCTGGGGAGTGCAAAGCCACAGTCTCTCAAGTCTCTACAGTGGGTGGGTTGCCCACTGTTCAATCCGGGGGAGTGCAAAGCCACAGTCTCTCAAGTGGATAACATTCTCCACTGGTTTCTGGAGGGGGCTTTGTGCCCAGAGTGCTTCATCCTGCCAAGGACTGAGGTGGTGGATGTATCTCTCCACTGGTTCTGGAGGGGTCTTTGTGCCCAGAGTGCTTCATCCTGCCAAGGACTGAAGTAGTGGATGTATCTCTCCACTGGTTCTGGAGGGGGACTGGTGCCCAGAGTGATTCATCCTGCCAAGGACTGAGGTAGTGGATGTATCTCTCCACTGGTTCTGGAGGGGGACTGGTGCCCAGAGTGCTTCATCCTGCCAAGGACTGAGGTAGTGGATGTATCCCTCCACTGGTTCTGGAGGGGGCTTTGTGCCCAGAGTGCCTCATCCTGCCAAGGACTGAGGTAGTGGATGTATCTCTCCACTGGTTCTGGAGGGGGACTGGTGCCCAGAGTGCATCACTCACCCCGTGACGGTCCCTGTTGCTTCAGTGCCCCTGCCGCTCATGGGCTAGCGGTGCTTGAGTTGGCGGTCCTTGCCCTGTTCAGCGGTGCTTGCCCTGTTCAGCGGTGCTTGAGTTGGCAGTCCTTGCCCTGTTCAGCGGTGCTTGAGTTGGCAGGCCTTGCCCTGTTCAGCGGTGCTTGCCCTGTTCAGTGGTGCTTGAGTTGGCGGGCCTTGCCCTGTTCAGCGGTGCTTCCCCTGTGCAGCGGTGCTTGCCTTGGCGGTCCTTGCCCTGTTCAGCGGTGCTTGCCCTGTTCAGCGGTGCTTGAGTTGGAGGTCCTTGCCCTGTTCAGCGGTGCTTGCCCTGTGCAGCGGTGCTTGCCTTGGCGGTCCTTGCCCTGTTCAGCGGCGCTTGCCCTGTTCAGCGGTACTTGAGTTGGTGGTCCTTGCCCTGTTCAGCGGTGCTTGCCCTGTTCAGCGGTGCTTGAGTTGGTGGTCCTTGCCCTGTTCAGCGGTGCTTGCCCTGTTCAGCGGTGCTTGAGTTGGCGGGCCTTGCCCTGTTCAGCGGTGCTTGCCCTGTGCAGCGGTGCTTGCCTTGGCGGTCCTTGCCCTGTTCAGCAGTGCTTGCCCTGTGCAGCGGTGCTTGAGTTGGCGGTCCTTCATTCCCCAGCTGGGCTGGGGCTGGCGGTCCTTCATTGGTCAGCTGGGCTGTGGCTGGCAGGGCCCTCTTGGGCATCTGGGCTGTGGCTGGCGGGGCCCTCCTGGGCATCTGGGCTGTGGCTGGCGGTGGCCTCCTGGGCAGCTGGGCTGTGGCTGGTGGGGCCCTCCTGGGCAGCTGGGCTGTGGCTGGCGGTGGCCTCCTGGGCATCTGGGCTGTGGCTGGCGGGGCCCTCCTGGGCAGCGGGGATGATGGCGGGCTTCTCCGCCGTGCTGCTCCTCCCAGACTTGCCGGGTTTCTTGTGGCCCTTCCCCACCTTGGAAGGAGTCACAGATGAGTCCACACTCCAACCGGGACTCCTGGGAGCGGCTTGGGTGGCTGGAGTCTTCCCCCTCTCCCGCCAGGCACTGGCCAACTTCTGGTGCTTCACAGGGGGGGGGGGACTGGCTGTGCTGTGGCTCCGTGACACACTGGCTGTCCTGGTGGCCGGTGCACTCCACATACCTGTGACAACAGGCACCACTGGTCCCGGAGATTTTGTGGCTGAGGTGCTAGTTTGGGACCAATGAGTTGGACGGGGGGTGGGGGTGGGAAATAGGTTAAGGGTGGACAGGAAATGTTGTTTGGACACACTGGGACGGGTAGCTGAAGGGGGTTTGGGAGTGGAGGAAGAGGTGGTGGTTGTAGGAGGTGTGCGTTTTGTGGCTTTGTGTGCAGGTGCATGCGCTGGAGGCTGTGGTGAAGTGGATGTCTGTTGGGTGGGTGTGTGCCTGCGTTTGTGTATCTTCGGAGGGGGCGTCACAGACACACTGGGGGAGGACACAGGGGACGTGTGAATGGTAGTGGGGGTGGTAACTGCACATGAGCGGGGTGTGGTGGTGGGTGTGCTGGTGCGGGACGTAGTGGCTGGCTGTAGAGGTAGTGCATGCAGGTGTGAGTGTAGACGAGACTGGGAGGGTGGAGGGAGACGTCGAGGAGGGGGACACAGTGGAGGCAGTGGATGTTGGTGTGTCTGTATGTGTGTGATGCTTGCGTGAGTGCCTGTGGGATGTGTGGTGCTTATGTTTGCCTGAGCTTCCCTTGTGTTGTGAGGTGTGTGCAGGCTGGTCTGATGGTGTGCTTGGGATAGGCAGAGGTACAGGGGATTGGGTCTGGGTGGAGGAAATTGGAGGGGGGAGGCTAGAGACAGGGACAATGGCTGCCATCAGTGCTGAGGCCAGAGTTTGAAAGGATCGGTGAAGGGCCGCCTGACCAGAATGAATGCCCTCCAGGAATGCATTAGTTTGTTGTAACTGCCTTTCTACACCCTGGATGGCATTCAAAATGGTAGACTGCCCAACAGTGAGTGACATGAGGAGGTCAATGGCCTCCTCACTGAGGGCAGAAGGGGTGATTGGGGCAGGGGCTGAGGTGTCTGGAGCGAAGGTGGTGCCCACTCTCCTGGGTGAGCGGGCACGGGGCGAAAGCTGAGGGGCTGCTGGGAGGGCGGTGCTGGTAGGGGGGTGGCGACTGTACCTGTAGAAGTGGGGGGCACAGATGTTGCCGCCATCACAAGGGAGCTCCCATCGGAGGACGAGTCCGTGTCGCTGGTTTCAGCTCCTGTCCCCGCTGTGGTGCTCCCCTCGCCCTCCGTCCCACTGGTGTATTCAGAGTCCGTAGTGTGGCCCTCCATGGCCATGTGGGATGCAGCTCCCTCGTGCTCCGGTGCCACTGCTCCTCCGCCTGATGATGCTAATGCACACAAGAACAGGGAGACCACAAAAAAGGGGGGGGTGAAACAGAAGAAAGACCTGTTGAGTGCATGGATTACCGCTACCGTTGGCGGACAAGACAGACAGAGAAGCCCCCTGCACTACTTCGCACTGTTGAGCTCTACAGTGCAATTCCTGGGAAATGGCCTACAAGGATATGGACAACATCTGCACACATAGATGACACAGGCGCATGACTAGGTGTACTTGGCATTCTACAGAGGTGGGGTGGGGGGCCACAGGGCCATGCCTTACGGAGGGGCCTAGCCTACGGATCTCGCCCTGGCCTTGGGAAACCCACAGCCCTCCTCCCCCACCCAGACACCTCCACTGCGCGCACAGTCGGCTGAATTAGAGTGTACTCACCCCCTTGTGTCTGCTGTGATGCCCTCAAGCGCCCATCCAACTCCGGGTAGGCCACCACCAGGATCCGGAACATCAGGGGGGTCATGGTTCGACGGGCACCCCTCCCACGTTGGGAGGCCATCCCCAGCTGAGCCTCCACCGTCTTCTTGCTCCAGCGGCGAATGTCCTCCCATCTCTTCCGGCAGTGGGTGCTCCGTCTGTGGTGGACCCCCAGGGTCCGGACGTCCTTGGCGATGGCACGCCAAATATCCTTCTTCTGGTGGGCACTGACCTACATGAAATGTACAGGGTATGAAGAGAAGTAATTACCAACTGCGCCGTCAAAGTGAGTGGCCCCCATCCATACCCTTGCCATGTGGCACATGCACCCACCGTCTTTCATGCACGCAGAACTCTGCCCCCTTCCTTCTTACATCCAGCCCTCCCCACACAGGCATAGCCCATACAACATGCTCCCTGTAAACTTACCTGTTGGTCTGGAGGACCGTAGAGTAGCGTGTACTGGGGAGGACCCCATCGACGAGCTCCTCCAACTCCTCCGATGTGAAGGCAGGGGCCCTTTCCCCAGACGCACGAGCCATTGTCTCTTCCAGACCGAGGTCACAGCAGCACTTGCAGTGTAGGTCCTCTCCTGTCGAAGATCAGGTATCGAGTGATTGAAGTGATAGGAAATGGCGGTCACGTCCGCGGCGGTCACATCCGCGGCGGTGCGTACCATCACTGCCGGCGTACATCATCATTGGCTCCTGGGACCCATAGGGTCCAATGTTAACCAATGCAGCATTGCGCCACGGTCTTTGACCGCCTACCGCGACGGTGTACAACGCCAGCGCAGTTACCTCACATCCCATTGTCCCACTTTACAGGTCAGGCAGCCGCCATTTCAGGGGCCCACATGGCCTAATTACCAACTGCGTCACACATACCTAGGCCTAGTCTCAACACACATACAGGCCAGATTTTGTGTATGAATGGTGTTCTGTGTAGACTGTGGGTACATACCTCTGAGTTGTTTGACTCTTTGCTCGCTGTTGTCCTTCATAGGCACCGTCCCCCTGGGACATGTGAGGAGATGGCAGAATCCTCCGGTGTACCGACCGCTGGTGGACCTGTCGACAATGGAGGAAAGAAATTTGATTATCGCCTACAGGTTTGACCGTGCCACAATCCAGGAACTGTGTACCCAGTTGGACCTGATCTGAGCAATCCGCCATCCCACAGGAATCCCCCCTCAAGTGCAGGTGCTATCAGTGCTCCATTTCCTTGCTAGTGGGTCATTTCAAACAACTGTGGCCATGGCATCAGGGATGTCCCAGCCTATGTTTTCCAACGTATTGTCCAGAGTGTTGTCTGCCCTGCTGAAACACATGCGGAGCTACATCGTTTTCCCTCAGGTGGAGGATTTGCCTACAGTGAAAGGTGACTTCTATGCCCTTGGACATATCCCCAACATCATCGGTGCCATTGATGGGACCCATATGGCTTTGGTCCCCCCCCACAGGAGTGAACAGGTGTACAGGAACCGGAAGAGTTATCATTCCATGAATGTACAGATGGTATGTTTGGCAGACCAGTACATGTCCCATGTGAATGCCATGTTCCCTAGCTCAGTGCATGACGCCTACATCCTGCGGAATAGCAGCACCCCTTATGTGATGGGTCAACTCCAGAGGCACCGTGTGTGGCTACTAGGTGACTCTGGTTACCCCAACCTATCATGGCTACTGACCCCAGTGAGGAAGCCCAGGACCAGGGCAGAGGAACGCTACAATGAGGCCCATGGGCGAACTAGGAGGGTGATCGAGCGGACCTTCGGCCTCCTGAAGGCCAGGTTCAGGTGTCTGGATATGACAGGTGGATCCCTATTCTACTCACCAAAGAAGGTGTGCCAGATCATCGTGGCCTGCTGTACGCTTCACAACTTGGCTTTGCGACGACAGGTGCCTTTCCTGCAGGAGAATGGTCCAGATGGCGGTGTTGTGGCAGCTGTGGAGCCTGTGGACAGTGATGAGGAGGAAGCTGAGGAAGAAGACATGCAGAACAGGGACTCAGTCATCCAGCAATATTTCCAGTGAAACACAGGTGAGAATACATTCCTGCCTACTACATGTACTTTTACACTTCTACCTCTATCCTGTCTGTCGATTTAACCCAGTGTATGGTCACTGAGTTTTCACTTTCCCTTACGATTTCACAGATGTGGGTCCCACTGTGTGACATCTGCTTTGTTTCCTCATGGACTAGAGCTGTGTGACATAGGCATGTTGACATTACATTTGAAAGAGCATTTTGTCACTGTAATTGCTAATACACTATTTCGAAATCACAGACGGACTCCAGATTGTTTTGTGCTTCAAGGGTGTTTATTTAAGTGCTCAATATTGGAGGGGGTAGTAAAATGGTCAGGGGTGATGGTGGAGGAATGTCCATGGCAGAGTCCTGTCTATTAGTCTCACAGGTGCATTTCCCATATGGGCATAGGAAGTGGAGCTGGGGCAGTTTCAATATGGACAGGGTGACAAAGTGAGACAGTGGGATGACAATCAGGGTGGTCTCATTTCTTGGCGGGGGTCTTGGCATCGTGCTCTGTCTTGTTCCTGGATCTCAGGGACCATTTTCGGGGTGGTTCTCCGTCTGCAGGGGGTGGGGTGCTGGTGTGGTGGTCCTGTGGCAGGGCGTCCTGTCCACTAGCGCCGGCGGAGGTGGTGGGTAGTTCATCGTCCATGCTAGTGTCAGGGGCCCCTTGGAGTGCCACAGTGTCCCTCCTCGTGTTGAGTACTTCCTTCAGCACCCCTACGATGGTGCCCAGGGCGGAGCTGATGGTTCTGAGTTCCTCCCTGAAGCCCAAATACTGTTCCTCCTGCATGCGCTGGGTCTCCTGAAACTTGGCCAGTACCGTTGCCATCGTCTCCTGGGAGTGGTGGTAGGCACCCATGATGGAGGAGAGGGCCTCGTGGAGAGTGGGTTCCCTTGGCCTGTCCGCCCCCTGTTGCACAGCAGCCCTCCCAGGTTCCCCTGTGTTCCTGGGCCTCCGTCCCCTGGACCGTGTGCCCACTGCCACTGCCCCCAGGTCCCAGTTGTTGTTGGGGTGGTGGGTTATCCTGGGTTCCCTGTAGTGGTGGACACACAGCTGACTGATGTGTCCTGGGGACGGAGGTATGGGCCCGCTGGGTGGGTGCTGTGCTGGTGTTTCCAGAGGGGGGAAGGTCTGTGGTGGCCTGTGCCTGTGTGAGGGGAACCGACTGTCCAGAGGCCCACGATGGTCCGGGCTGGTCATCTAGATCCAGGTGGACAGAGGTGCTGTCATCACTGTGGGCCTCTTCTGTGGGTGGAGTGGACATGTCTGGACCCTCCTGTCTGGTGACGTTGTGTAGTGGTCCTGCAGGGGTGTAAAGGCATGATTATTGCATCTGTGTGTGTCATGGTGTGCAATGGGTGGGTGACCGTGTACCCCAGTGCTGGCATTCCTGTGTGGGAGCTTGTGTGATGATGGTTTAGGGGGGTGTATGGGCCTGTGCAGTGGGCATGCTTTGGTGATGGGTGTCCATGCGTTGTTGTTGCATGCAGGGCTTGGTGTTGGGATGTGTGGTTTGTGATATTGGTACATTTGTGAGGAGTTGGAGTGATAGGGGTGGGGGCAGGGGTGGGGGTATGTGATAGCATGCAGGTAGGGTGGGGGATATAATAGTTAAGATTTGACTTACCAGAGTCCATTCCTCCACCGACTCCTGCGAGGCCCTCAGGATGCATAATCGCCAATACCTGCTCCTCCCATGTTGTTAGTTGTGGGGGAGGAGGTGGGGGTCCGCCGCCAGTCTGCTGAACAGCCAGGTGGTGTCTTGAGACCACGGAACGCACCTTCCCCCGTAGGTCGTTCCACCTCTTCCTGATGTCCTCCCGATTTCTTGGGTGTTGTCCCACTGCGTTGACCCTGACGACTATTCTTCGCCATAGCTCCATCTTCCTTGCAATTGAGGTGTGCTGCACCTGTGATCCAAATAGCTGTGGCTCTACCCGGACTATTTCCTCCACCATGACCCTGAGCTTCTCCTCCGAGAACCTGGGGTGTCTTTTCCGTGCCATGGGGTGGTGTAGGTGATGTGTGGGGTGGTGTGTGTGGTGATAAGTGTGGTGATATGTAGTGGTGTGTAGTGTGAGGTGTGTGGAAGTTGTGTGGGTGATGGTGTTGTGTGCCTGTGGATGCTAGTTTGTTGATGGTGGTGTCTCTCTCTGGCCTTCTCTCTGGAATTGTTGTCGTAGGGGTTTGTGGGTGTTTGTTTTATATTGTATTGGGTGTGTGGGAGTGGTGTGTGTATGTGTATCAGGTGTGTGTATTTTTAATTGTCCAATGTGGCTGTGTGTATTTTGAGCGCAGCTGTGTGTACCATCAATGGAATACCGCGGTTGAAAGACCGCAGCGTGGATTCGTGTGTCGTGATAGTGTGGGCGTATTCCTGTTGGCGTGACAGTGGAGGTTTTGTTTTCGCCAGTTTATCACTGACCTTTGGTGTGGCGGACTTGTGTGGGTGTCTGAATTTTGTCGGATTCCGAGATATGGGTCATAATAGCTGTGGCAGAATTCCGTGGCCGTGGCCGTGTGTTGGCGGTCTTCTGCACGACGGTAAGCGGCTGTTACCGCCAATGTTGTAATGACCGCCATAGTCTGGTCAGCTGGCAGGACACCCCTCATCATCTGCCGCCAAGAGTTGCGGTCGCCACTGAGCAGAGCATCAGGCAAGTAGGAAATGCATGAGTGGACTTGGAGTCGCATTCTATGCCTTGCCCAGATGGTGCATGAGACTGTCTATTTCGACCGGGCTGTGGAGGGCAGGCAGATATAGTGCGGTGGTGGGCACCCTGGGAGCCACTCAATGGCCAAATGTGGTTGCAAAGGCGGGGGCTGTATCCTGAAGTGCGTATATTGCACCCGTGCCCAGTAATAGTATAGCTCCATGTCCAGGGCACACAGTCCGCCTTGTTCGAAGGGAAGGGAAGAGTTAGCATTTCCCAGGAGACCTTTGGCTGCTTGCCAGCCCAAGTCAGAGTTACAAGCTGTATGCAGAGTTGTTAAAAGAAATGTGCAGTGAGCGGCATGGGAATATCAATGAACGGATACTGGAATTTTGGAAGAATTGGGAAGGAGGCTGTGATCTCACCATTAATGCACAGCCTGGCACACTGAAGCATGTAGAGTAGTTTGATCCAGCCAATGAAACCGGGGCTGAAGCCCAGGTGTCCCAGCAGCTGAAACAGAAAGTGCTACTCCAAAGAATCAAAAGCCTTGGTGGTATCAAGCAAGTGGGCTGCTGCTTTTAGGTGAGGATTTATGGAGTGCATGAGTGCAAATAATGTGGGGAAGTTATGAGACGTGTTTCGCCCAGACGCCAAGCCTGATGACGTCAGGCACCAGTAGTGCCAGGCGAGTCATGAGTAATTGACTGAGAATTTTATTATCTACGTTAATTATTGAGAGAGGGTGATAGGAGTCACAATGGTTGGGAGGTTTCCTGGGTTTTAGAATGGTGACTATCACTGCCTCCCACAATGTGGGAGGCATGCACCTAAACCTTGGAGCCTCATCATATTCTGCCAAGAGATGAGGGGCAAGAATCTGGGCATACTCTTTATAATAAGCAGCGATCTTGCCATTTAGTCACTGTGCTTTATCCCCAGGCATGCTCTGATCCATCTGTACTATGTCTTCAGCGGAGAACTGGACATTGGGATACAGCTGATGTGCATGTTTGAGCCAAAGGAGCTGAATACAATCTAAGAACTCATATATTTAGCATATATGAGCAATCTTGGAGGTGTAGAGGTCAGTGTCAAAGATCACCATAGTGTACTCAACTCTCCAGGTCCTGTCGGTCATCAAGTAGCCCTGTGATATGGTCACTGTCTCAGGGCCAATGCAGCAGTTGGCCAGCATCCATCCCGCCCTGTCTCCATTCCTGCAGTGCTGGGGCACAGTCTCTTTGCCAAAACAGTGCACCTCCTCCTTAAACTTGCCAAGCTTCTGCTTGATGCAGGTGAGGATGACCACATCCCCAGAGAAGAAGAAGGCAAGCTTGAGGGCTTGAATATTAGATTCAAACTTAGCAAGGTACGTTCAAATCACTCTCAGCACCTCAGCCTTCTTAGATATGCATACACCCTGAACATAGGCCTTGAAAATCTCCCAGAGTGTGGAAGCAGAATACACAAATTGTGAGTTGAGGGAAAGATATTCTACAATAATTGAACTTCGTCTCATAATATCGGGTCACAGAGAGCATTGGTTGAGAATCGCCATGTGAAGGAGCAGTTCTATATGTTGAGGATTGTGAGTTCAAGGATGATAGGGGCATGATCTGAAAGTGACCTTAGGGGTCAGTCCTCAGCCAGGAAAAACATCCTGAGTCGTCAACCAGTAGTCAATTCTAGGCCACGTGTTATATGAGGCACCTATGCAAGTGTACTCTCTTTCCTAGGGGTGGGCGTGCCACCACAGGTCAGTAAGCATGTAATATTTTGTTGAAAGACTCAGTTGAGCAGCAGCTCCTGGGTGCAGCCAGTTTGTGTCGCTGGATCGATCCAGGTGAAGGTCAAGCACCATGTTAAATTTGCTTCCCCACAAGACCGTAGCAGGCCCCTCACTACTAATGTTGTGCTAGAGGTCTGCACAAAAAGCAGGCAATCAATGTTCAGTCTATAGTCAGCCACCACCGTGAGAGGTCTGCCCATGAGTGTGGCATGCAGGGTGACATATCTACTTTGTGTGTCACACTTGGATGTGCTTGTTTACCACTGTATCCTCTTGTGGATAACAATGGCAACTCCACAAGAATAGTTAGAGCATATGTCTCTGAGAGCCAGCCAACTTATAGTCGGGGACGGGAGGACCTAATGAGGTGGAGTTCCTACAAATAAAAAATATTGATGTGGTGTCTGTGTAGGTAACCATTCTCTAGCCGAGCCTTATGCTGATCATTCAATACACCTATGTTCCAGGTCAAATATCTAAGGGTAGTCATCACACCCTACAGGGTTGAGTGCTCACTGCAAAGCTAGTGTGAGGGGAGCCAGAAGCTGCACGGGGTCACAGGCAAGTCATAGCATACCAGTGTGATTAAGCTTTACAACAATAAAAACTAACAAAATATGTAAGAAACACCCCTAGCACCCACTCCAGCCACCCAATGTAGTTGAACTATTCACAACCTCTCCCTCCTCCCCCAATAAAAACATGGTAAGAAAGAGTGTAGAAATAAATACCTCAGGGGGCCAGGAGACTTAGTGAACAACCCAGCAAGTCCAAACTGGGTGGCCAAAACTTTGAGCAAACATGGTCATTATGTTTTTAGTGGTTCCCTGACCACCATGTTGGTGGTGGCAGTCGGTCCACTGCCAGGCCGGCAGTGAAGACCACCATAGTACCACTTCAGTGGTTTGGCTTCGGTCAGACCACTGGGCCGGAGTTGAGCATCTCCAGCCAGGCGGTAGCCGCAATACCGCCATCAGTATTACGGCTCTGTAGACCGCCAGCATTTTCGAGTGGAAATCTGACCCCGTCCACCTGGCCAGCAGAGGAAGAGAAGCCCACCTCCAGCACTGCCACGCCAACAGGACTCCACCTGCCGTATTACGATACTTGATAAGGTGTGGCGGGGTCCTGCCTGCAGTGTGGTGCTGGTGGTGGTAAATGCCAGGACCCATCCCCTCTCAGACGACCACCTCGCCGGAAGACATAAGTTGATTGTCCGAAAGGGGGTAGGGGAGGTGAGGGGGTGTTGTGTGAATGCGATTGGTGTCTGTGTGTGTGTATGAATGCGAGGGGGGAAGTGGGTGTCTGTGTGTGAGTGTGTTTATGTTTATGTGATTGCGGGGGAAGGGGGTGTCTGTGTGTGTGTGAGTGCATGTATGTTTGTGTGAATGCAGGGGGAAGGGAGTTTATATCTGAGTGCGTGCATTTGAGTGAATGTGTATGTCTGAGTGAGTGCATACGAGTGAATGAGTACATCTGAGTAAGTGTGTGGGAGTGTATGTAAATCAATGCACAGGTGAGTGGGGGTGCATGTATGTAGGTGTGTGGTCATGTGGGGGGGGTGTGTCTGCTGGTGACAGGAATGGCATGGGCAACACACGGAAGGGGGCCTGCTGCTGAAACACACCAGGAAAGGGGGGCACAGGACACAGTCCAACCACAACAGATGTTACATCTCAGGCAGTGAGCTGGCAGGCACTAGACTCCGCATCAGAATTCCTCCAGGCTCCTCTGTCCAAGTGAGGCTGTGCCATCTCAGGAGCTGAGCCTCCCCAAGGCAGCCATGCCTCATCCCAGCCGGTCAAGGGCCTCCTGCCCCGAGTACAGCTGGTGAGTGTTTGAGGGCCTTTATCCCTCCAAAGGGAGGATTTTAATTTACTGTCTCCTCGGTCAGCAGAGCTGCATTAAGCAGCGGCCATCTTGCTGAGCAGTCTCTGGGGCCCCAGACAGTTACTATCACTCCAGATTATTAAATGTGTCTCTGTCTGCCTCTCAAGTGAGGAAACAATAATTAATCTAGGGTGCCCTCATCCCACAACACAAATGCAAGAGTTCCTTTCACCTTCACTTACAGATAAAGCTATTTAATTTATTATAAACATTAAAATAAGTAAATGAATATTTAGTTTTCAGGTTTCCTCTAATCTGATCACGGTATTATGTCTCTGAGCACCCGATAAAAGTAAGCAAATACACTTTGAGCTTCATATAGGATTTGGCAGGAGGGTCTGTGCAAGACATGGCCCAGGTGGATTCAGCACCCAATGTGTGCCAGTGGTTGCAGGTGAGGCCCACACTTATTTTTGGGAACCAACACTTATTTTTACTCATCAGACATTTAGCGAGAGCAAGAGAGAAAAAGCCGCACAAAGGTGAAAGAAGGAAGAAGAAAAAAATGAAAGAAAACGTCACAAAGGGAGAAATCAGGGACCTGCAAGAGGGAGATGAAGGAGCGGAGAGTGTCTGGTAGTGGATCAAAGAGTCATGAGGTGGAACCAAGACTTGCAGCCTTAGTATTTGGTATGCTGGCGGTTAATAGCAAAGACTCAAGACTTCAGAGTGCAGCTTTAAGCACCAGCACTGATTCTTTAACAAATGAAGCATTGGATGGGCCACTGCCAAGGGCCGTGAGCCAAGCACAGTCATAGAACCTTTGATCTACAGATCTGTGGGACAGAAGGCATGCAAACATAGTTGGAATTTTTCATAGATAAGGCGAGCACATGGTCAGCGAGAATGGGACTGAACTGGAGAAGAGGCAGTGCGCCATTTAGCGACTGTAATTACAGGTAACTGCTTTGGAAGTGTTACCTTCTTAATGTGGCATGTTCTTTAGCATGCTTTGTTTCATTTCTGGTGCTGCTTAGGTAAGTCAATCAGATAGGGAATAGAGAGGACTGCCAGATGAAACTTGCCCAGTGCATTGCACAGGTCAATGCAGCAGATGAGGTATTGTTGGCGAAGTGTGACTTTTTCATGGACATTGGTGGGTGCTGCAGGTGAAGTGACACGAGGTTCGGGGGTTTGAGTGGCCTTTTCACCTCAATAATGGCTGCCTTTCACTATGGAAGTAGGGAGCAAGTTGGCCTTTGCTTGCTTTGCTTTAGAGCCCATTCCATTCTGGCTGCAGCACGCAAAATTTATATTAAAAATCAATGAAAATCATAAACAACCCTCAATCCACACTGCTAATAACACACTCTAAAACCATCTATAAATAAATTAATTGGTAATCTTTAAAAATTCCATTAAATAGATGTTCCTAGTCTTCCTTAATATAACCCAATACATAGTTATTATGAAAAAAAACACAGATTAATATTCTATTTAAAATGCCACCAGTCAATTCATTAGTACTACTTTAAAGTTCAATGAGATACATTTTTCGTAGTAAATCTTTAAATCTTTAGGCTGTGGCTACAGTCACCACACTCCCTATAAATATAACACCTGTAGATTTTTGTATGTAAAAATATATCCCCTCATTTCTGATCCCAAACGTTTTTTGTTTTGTAGCTAGTTCTTTATAATTCTTGAATTTATGAACGACCACCTGTATTCAAATATTCCCCTAAACTCGAAAGAAAATTAGTATGATCAGTGACATAACACAAAATGATGCCCCCCTGCAGAGCGTGATAAGGGGCACAATTGTCACATATCTCACAAATAAGCAAGCCTAATCTTTGGGCTGAATGGAGGCCATGTAAAGGGTTGAGGGAGTCCTTTCACCGCCGTGGCAGCAACCCTTGGGGGGTTTCCCTTCTACTGAAAGGAAACCCTCTGCTTACTGGTGTCGGCTAACACAAACATTATAATGCTGACTGAAGAGACCTGGAAGGAAAAGAAACATGCACTGGCAAAGCCAATAACTTGCGTTGGCTGCCAAGCTTTTGGCTTTATCAATGCCATAGTTTTTGGCAGTGTTTAATTTGTAATTAAAAACATGATGGTGCCCAAAGCCCCCCTCTTAAACACGCGGCTCCTGCAATGAAAAGTTCGAACACAGAATACTGAGGCAGCATAATCGTGAAGCCATCTCGGGCCTCTTCAGTCCATTTACAGCCACTCCCTGTCACTTCAGCTCACTCTTACAGCTTTCTGCTTTCTCCTATTGAGACGCTTTTTAGTTTTTCTCCTCCTCCGTCTTTCCCATATTTCTCTTTTGCTCGCAGTAAATGCTTGAGGCAGAAAAATAAGTGCTGGCCCTCATAAATAAGTGCTGGTGTTCCCCACCTGAAGCAACAAGCACAAATTGAGCACTGATTTTTTTATAACTTTGCTGGTAGAAGAGCTGGTATGATTTCAACAATATAAAAACATATTGACTGATGTTTTTGGCGTCAAAAACCACACAGTATCATAGAGATCCAGGCACTGGGGAGGTAGTTTATGTGACTCTTGTGAAACAGCAGAATGGCGTCACTCACCCTGATGTGAGCCAGTATATCAAATGGGTTGGTGCATTGCCTCATATTGCATTCTTCAAATGGAAGAAGACAATCTGAATGGCACTCAACTATCCATTGGATGCAAATGGCTGCATTAAGGATGAAAGCTGACACACAGACACACACACACACATAAATATATATATATTCTTTTTTTTATGGCAATGATGGAGTGCAGATTTGCCTGCTGTCAAATATTCAATTTGCTTTTACAGTTTATGATGCTCAGGGTAGAAGTTGGTTGACCAAGAGGAAAAGCTAAAGGTACGCTGAAAAAACTGCCTCGTGGAGCTGGACATCACAATCAAAAGAGAGGACCACTGGAACCACACATGACCCTGTCTGCATCTTCCAGGCTCTAACTCTCTGTCAGTGACCACTACAAAAGGAATCATGGTGAAGGGCACTTTAAATTTGTGGAGAAATTGACATGGTGTGTCATGTGATCAAGGCCTTTTTGAGGCCGAAACGTGTTATGACAGACTAAGAAATAAATTGGAAATATACAATTTTAGAGATGGGTCCGAGCCCAATCTTTTGATCTGCTCTTGAAAAGGGTGCTGTTTGCTTCAGTGATAGATCACAAGGAAGCGGCCAGGACAAATTTCAGGAAGGATATGGGTCTGAGAAGTGAATCATAAAGAGTGTGGCTGGGAGCCCAGGATTAACCTTTTGATGCACATATCACTTAGGTTGACATGCAGGTGTCAACTCTAGTCAATCCCATGATCTGTGTTGTGAGACTATTACTGTGACAGACAGCCTTTCAATAAGAAAGAAGAGAAAGAAAAGTGTACACTTCAAAAGAAGCAGACCTCCAAAACAAAACTTTAAAGACTCAGACCCTAAATCACATTTGGTGTCTGGAAATGGATTATAAGAAGAGGAGGTTGAGAGTGAGACACTTAAATTTGTCATCTGTCAAGCATCCAGACGGGCTGTATGAGAAGGGGAAGTTCTTCAAGACTTCTGCCTCTGACCAGGACTGTGGTCCAATGTTGCTAGTATTCTTGCTGGGTGAGGAGATATCACCGAGGGAAACCAAGACCAGCTGCCCTGGAGACTGGAACATGAATGCCTGCCTGATTGCCAAGACCAGTGTGTCCTGTGAGGAGAGGATAACATTGGAGGGATCAAGGTCCAGTGGGGAGCCCTACCAATAGAACTCACTGCACAAGGTGTGAGGATACAGCTGAGCACCGATCAGGTCATTACCGATGTGAAGGATTGTTATGATGACCCCTGTATGCCAGGAGAGGCCCCTACCACCCCCATTTCAGTGACCCTATATGCCACAAGAGGTCAGTGTTGAAGTGATTGTGATATGGTGCACTATTTTGACAAGTGCGCCGAAGACTCATGGATGCCTTAGCGGTGATTACACATGCCAGGAGGAGATATTATGGTGCGGGTGAATGCACACGGAGAAGTCGGCACTGTGTCCTTAAGTGTCATGGCAACCCGGTGCTAGGAGGAGCTGTCAGTACTACCTTTGCCAAGAGTTTGAGCTGTTGCCTAGGAAAATATAGAGGTTGCAACTAACGTGTTGAGCCCAAGCATCAATATCTGCCCTGACTGACTCTAAAGGCCTATGAAGGATGCCAAGGAAGATGTTGCAGCATCGCTGGGCTCCGTTCAGAAGCTAGAAGAATGAGTTACCCCCTCTGTGTGGGAAAGACAGGCTCACTGTGTCTTTGCAGGCTGGGAGCATCTCCGATCACTGGGAAAGCCAGCACAACCCCCAGGAAAGAGCTTGCGCCTGCCAGGTGCTGTCACATCTGTTGGGCAAGCAGCCCAACTTCTCCAAGCAGGATGAGAGTTTGCAAATGCTCGTGGTCAGGGCATTTGTTCAATGCTTTCATACTGCAAGAGCAGGTAAGACTGTTAGGCCTCTGGGAAGTTGCTGCTGAAGGTGCTGTGAACCATAAACACTTTTGACTAATTCCTAAAGAGTCAAAAGGGAACTCTTGAGTATGACATGTTAGTGAGTATTTAATGGTAGTGAATGGGGAATAATCCTGACCACACTGCAAGAAAGAGGGAGGGGCGGGGGATTGCAAGATGAGCACTAGAACCCTGACCTCAAATACCAATATTTCTTTAAATGCATACAGTTAGAAATGAAATATGTCCCTTTTTATATAAAAACAAGTATTTGACTTAATACTGATCTATTGCCATTGCTGAGTGGACTTTGAGTTATGAGTCGTGTTCACTAACCTGTACCTACATCCCTCCTTAAGGGATCATTCACCGGGTCATCTAGCGCTACCACTGAGAGTGAAGTGCAGAAGTTGCTCAGGATCCATAGTAGGTGTGGCCCCTGGGAATGAGGAGTAAAAGACCTAAACCACCATGGTTCGGCCCCTGGGGTTCTGACAAATGACTATGGGGGTCATTCTGACCCTGGCGGCCGGTGACCGCCAGGGTCACCGACCACGGGAGCACCGCCAACAGGCTGGCAGTGCTCCCAAGGGCATTCTGACCGTGGCGGTTCAGCCGCGGCCAGAAAGGGTAAACCGGCGGTCTCCTGCCGGTTTACAACTGCCCTACAGAATCCTCCATGGCGGCGGAGCGCGCTCCGCCGCCATGGGGATTCTGACACCCCCTACCGCCATCCTGTTCCTGGCGGGTCTCCCGCCAGGAACAGGATGGCGGTAGGGGGTGCCGCGGGGCCCCTACAGTGCCCATGCCAATGGCATGGGCACTGCAGGGGCCCCCGTAAGAGGGCCCCACAAAGTATTTCAGTGTCTGCAAAGCAGACACTGAAATACGCGACGGGTGCAACTGCACCCATCGCACCTTCCCACTACGCCGGCTCCATTCGGAGCCGGCGTCCTCGTGGGAAGGTAGATTTGCCCTGGGCTGGCTGGCGGCCTTTTGGCGGCCGCCCGCCAGCCCAGGGCAAATCTCAAAATACCCTCAGCGGTCTTGTGACCGCGGAGCGGTATTTTGACGGGGGAACACTGGCGGGCGGCCTCCGCCGCCCACCAATGTTAGAATCACCCCCAAAGTGTTGAGGCAGCAGGCATAGATAGAAGGGATGTAATATCTAAGAAGTTGCAAATATCACCCTGACTCTCACAAATAGCTCCTTCACTGAGGCAAAAACTTGAAAAATACTTATGTGGAAATAAAACATGGCAATGATCATGTGGGTAGTATGAAGCAGCAAGTATGTTTCTCCGCTTTTGATACATACAACAATATTGAGTATAGAATGGAGGGGAGTGCAGGTATCAGCTAAATGAGAATGGAGGAAATACCCATGCTTATTTCTCTATTGGATGTGCTCGTCCAGCCACTGAAATGGTAGCCTACTTCATTGAGGAAAAAATATGAACTTGGTTAAAAGTGTGGCATTTGTTTGTATGACTTTCCTGTAAGGATATCACGAGTATGTTTTTCAATTGAACATAATTGGTTTAGAAGTAACACAGGTTCAGTTTTATGCTTCCATGATTTGTAAATTGGTGAGAAATGAAGACCTGAGCCTTAGGAATAAAATAATATTTAGGCTGGCTCTGCTTACGGTCACTGTTAAAAGCCAAAATAAATGCAGGTGTCTTCTTTCAAGCCAGATTTCAAGTGTGATAACTTGAAGGTAAAACCTAATGAATGAAAAATAGGTATTAAGGAAAACAATGCTTTTTAAAAAATATGCAGAAGAATATTTGTTTACAAATAGTGCTTATTTGCACGATTCTGAGCCTGATTCACAAATGTCAACTTAAACTTTTGTGTAAGTTTACGATTGCTTGCTATTCACAAAGTATTTTAAAAGTAATATTTTTACGACTACGGAGTCTTTCTCAGCACATAAAACGATAGAGCAGTCCTATCTTTTTGTGCGCAGAGAATCCGCAGTCGTAAAGATACTACTTCTAATGATACTACTTCCCTTATTCCCAAGTGCCTCTACATTTCAGAAAAGCCCAGTGTTGGTAGAATTTCCTGGATCGCAGGCAAAGCCAGGATTAAGTGTTGCAACCATCCTTCATTAAGGAGAGAAGACAGTGGGTGTTTTAGGCATATTTGGTAGGATTGGGAAGTTTTAGAGGAGGGCGGTAACAATAAATCTTGTAAAAAGGCAGAGCATGAACTCATTCCACCACTACAGGAACAAATGTTGATTTACTTCCCCAGCCAGTAAATTTTTCCTTTGATACATCCACCATGAATGCCACCTAAAAGACTACGTAAATCTGGCAAAAAAGTCAAAGGCAAATCTACATTTGTCTGGTCAAGAAATCAATCACTAATGACATAAACTGCTGTAGTAGGTCAGTATCAGTATCACATGTTCAACAAACTGGCATCACGTTCGTCCCTTCAATTTCGCACTGTCAAAACATGAATGAAATCTCTGGCATCTCTAAATGGAACTATTGTAATAGCATGCTAATGAGCCTTTCACAAGATTGTACAAGCACCCACCCCCCACCCTGAATATCATGGTACAAGAAGTATCGAGGACAGAATACTGGGGGGCAAATATCGAACGGTAAGTGAAGTATAGACTTATTCCTAACTTCACATACATGTACCTTGAAGATATATGTTGTGTGCCTGTGCACACACACACACACACACTTAGGTATATAAAATCTAGATTTACTTACCTGACAATATTTTTTTCAATATTTTGTATATTTTGTCCTCAGTGTTATGCACCATAGATATTCTGAGGTCAATATTCAGGGGTAAAATCTCTTATAATACTCATTTTCCCCATTGTATATGGTTATTGATCTTGCACTAGAATATTATGCATCCTTCCTAACTATATACCCACCCCATCCGTCTGGCACAAAGCCGAATGGATGTCAGATTAAACAAGCATTTGCAATGCAACGGGTCTCGCATTTCTCCGAGTTAGAGCTATTAGCAGTTGTAAACTCCCAACCGCACTTTTCTTGTCACATTAAATGGAAAAAAGAGCGCGATCGCGCTGCTACAGTTCACTCGTAGTGAAACCTATCGGCAAAAGTGCAATTATCTATGTAACTGGCAAAAGTGCAATTAATTATGTAACAGGGTCGATGTCATCCAAAGCGCTCGACTTCTACCAAGCGAGATCGCACTGAGAAAAAAGATAAAGTAGTCCACAAACCGGACAGAAAACCGCGAGCCTCGTATGTTTTCAGTACTTGTACAGTACAGTACAGTACTCAGCTGAAACGTGGCTACAGGGAAAGATGACCTTGCATGTTCCATTTGGTAGGAAGGAGGGAAAAGGTAAGCAGTAAGCTTCCAGGTACTTCCTATATTTTGAGAAAGAAGAGTTGTTTACTCTCCTGTGCAACAAAACATGATCGGAGCATGAGCTGATCTTTCAGAGCACCATGATTAAGAAAGAAGTATGGGGCATGGCTAAGAAGGCAATCATGGCAGTTGCATGATCTGAGAGCTCCGGGCCTAGAGTTTCCTCTCATCTGGTTGGCATCCATTCCACCCATTCCCTTGTTATCCTATATATACCCAGGTGGAGTGGCGTTCACCTCCCTTTAGGCAATCTCCTAAATCCTTCAATCCTGGCTATCCTGATGCAAGCTGCAGAGCCCTGCTGTGAGACTGCACTCAGGGATGGCCAGGGACAGCCATGGAGTGGTAGAACTAACAAGAGGAAGCGGATCCGCCTGCACAGCCTGAGTCTGCCTGCCACTCCATATTGTGACATCCTAGCGGGCAACCCTAAAGGAGTTAGTGATCCTATGATGGCCTACTGTGTAATGAGACATCTTCCTAGAAGTGAGATGCCAGGACTGCAGGGCTAGTCCCACTTGATTACTCGTGAGGTCAGCTGCAGGCTGCAAGGTGCCGATCATCTTGCTGATGGCCTTGGACAGTGCTGGGCGATGCGGCACACACTCGACAGACCCCTCGGCCTTCTGTTCCTCGATCACCCATGTATCCACTACTGTGCCTTGCTGGGTGATGCCCCTGGAGTGCCCTCGAGACACAGGCTGGGTCAGGCACAGACGAGTGAATTTGACCATGTGACCTTGGCATGCATTTGACTTTGAAATCCAGGTCCCCAGAGATGGTCCCTGAAGTGACTGGAGACCCGCTTGTGACCCACTACACATTAGGGCCTCTAACACTGCAAGAGACACCTCTGAAGGAGTCCTCAGGGGTGACTGACCAAAATATCAAAAATAAAATATTGTGTAGCCAAAGTGTTTTGCCAGGAATATTGATGACAAGAACATTTTGAAACCCTTTTGCTATGGGTAAGCACAGCTTTACTGTGCTTAATGCCACATATGTGTACCTTGATGACACATATATGTATATTCACTGAAAAGGTTCTGAATTTACTCATACAAAACCTTCAGCAGCTATAATAAGAGTTATTTCAAGTAACTAAAACTCATGTCCTAAGGTAACTATAACACGCGCCTCCGGCAGGAACAGTTTTTTCTTCATTAATTTGCCTGCTAATGCTACATTTATATTTTTAATAAAATTATAGAAGATGTCATGAGTGCTGTAATATCTGGGGTAATTAGCAGTTCATAGCAAGGGAGCGAGTTATAGTTACCTTAGGGCAAGAGTTTTATGTTACTTGAAATACCTCTAACTATACTTGCTGAATTTCTATGGTCTTGTAAATTCAGAACCTAACTATAATATCTCTGTGACCTTTGTTTTTTCAGTGAATTTCTATGAGTGGGCCAATGAGTGGGTGCATGAGTCTCGAGTGGGTCTGCAAGTGGGTGTGTGAATGTCTAAGTGAATCTGTGAGTGGGTGTATGAGTGTCTAAATGGGTCTGTGATTGCGTGTGTGAGTGTCTGAGTGAGTCTGTGGGTGGGTGCATTCATGTCTGAGTGAGTGTGTTAGTGTGTCTGTGAGTGTCTTTGTGGGCGCGTTAGTAGCTATGTGAGTGACAAGGCTACAAAGGAACCTCACCTGCCCTATTATCCAACAAGAGTCCACAGCTTTGCACAAAAATAGCTACCCAAGTGCAGTTCTTTCTGCCTTCTCGGGTAAATGTCCAATACGTATTCAACTCTACAACTGTATAATGTAGCACAACGAAATGTCACCAGTGACCTTGTGTGCATCTTGGCAATATGATTGTTCCTGTTGCCTTTTTCTATAGAATTCTGTGATAACAGGAATCCTCCTATAAATAGGCCAACATGACTACAAAGACGTAAACGAAGGTCCTCTTTATCTATTTGACAGAAGTGCTTCTTTGTTTTGAGGAGAAGTCCTAATATTTCTCGGTATCACTAACACACCCCCCAAAATCGTCGGGAAACATACTGGGGGAACCTCTTGGTAAACTGAACATAATCCTAGCAAAATGCAAGAAGACCTTTGCATGCTACTAGGGTGAACAGTGCAGGGACATGCGAGCTGAGCTTCTAGGGGATTTACACATTTGTTAACTTTTAACAATTTAAAGTGAAAGCCATGGACTCTAGGAGAGCGGTGCCATGCGCCCCCACTCCCTGCATTGATTTGAGCCCCAGGGACCCTATCTCCTGGGGCCTGCCATAAACAAATTGAGGAGTGGGGCCACATACCCCCCCCCCCTCCCCAGGCTGATTGTGGCTCTGGAACCCCATTGTCCGGGGCCTGGCCATGTCTGTTATGTGCCCCTCAGGGCACCCAGTGTACAATGGGATGAGGGGGAGCCTCAAGACCCCTACAGTCCCAGCCAGCTCTCTGCCTCCTGCGGGAGCCAGCATTGCTCTTGCACACACTGAGCTGCTAAACATGATGCTCTGTGTGTGCAAGAAGCAATTGGTATCAGAACTGGGACAGTTGGATCCTCAGAGGATCCGTGTCTCTAGATATCTATAATTTTTAAACTTTAATACCTCAAAAACTACTAAATAGATTTGCACCAAATCGCTAAAAGCACTCTTTTTGGACGAAGAGCTAGCTTTCTGCCATATTTGGTGTAATTCTTACAAGCGTTTCGGACTGTAGTCATGTTCAAAAGACAGCAATTGAACCCACGGAAATTGAAGTTTTGAAAATTTTGTGAAGGTTCATCAAGCGGCACCAAAGTTATTGGCAAAGCAAAGAATGGTCTATGGAATCAAGGTCCTAATTATAACTACCTACTGGCGACCACCAGTAAGTTTTAGTAATATATAAATATATATAAAATACGAAAACCAATGTTGTTCACCACTTTAGTGTGTGTGGGGGCCATTGAGATTGTAGAAGGACTACAATATGTCTTATAATGGTGTCTGCCATGAGAAGAGTGTAGGCCCAGTGGAAGGCGTTTAGCTGAAACATGTTGGCCATTCACAGTTTTATATTTTTGTTTGCACTCTCTTGCTAAATATATGGATGCTCACTATAAATAAATACAAATTATTGGGGCAGATTCAAGAGCCCCTAGCACCTTCTTGCAACACATTAGCGTCACTTTTTAAATGTTTTTTATGTTAATGTGGCCCAACGAAGTCAAAATCCCTGCCCCAAATTTACAAAGTGGTGCAATGCATGCATTGGGCCACTTTGTAACCTTTTGTGCTACATTATGCCTGTGCCAGGCAATATGTATGGAAAGGGGGTGTTCACCAGTAAAGAGGGGGATGAAAAATGGTGCAAAGAAATCTAAGAGCAGGCATTAAAAGGGAGCACACCATTGTTTACAATGGGCCTCAATGGGCTTTGCAGGATTAGCACCAAACTTTTTTGTCTGTAATCCTGCAAAGCTCCAAACTAGTGTGAAAAGATATCTTAAATATGGCGTTCACATGGTGACATTAGAAGTCGCTAAGTGGTGCAAGACAAGTGGAGCTGCACAGGGTGCAGCGCCGCCTTTCTTAAATCTGGCCCATTGTTTCTTATCATCACTGGATTGGGACTGACTTCATCTGTGCCGCCATGTCATGGGTCTGAGAAGTGACCGTGTGAAGGTTTTTTATTTTTTTTCAAAGTGCGTAGATGGGGTGTTATGATTAATACATCTACACTTACCTATTTGCACTTACCTTCTTTGTCCTTGATATTTTGTCAGATAATTGGCTTGGGGACCATGCGTTCAACAGGGTCAAGGGCAAAGTGAGTGCCTGTAAATTACAGCCACCAGGGGTGCTCCCAGAGAAGAAAAACACAGGACACCATCACCTCCCATCTGTGTCTACCTCATGGCCCAACAAGTCAAAAGTTCCTATTTTGCCTCTAGCCTATCACCAGGATCCAGGCCCTCCCTGCCACTTCCTGTTACACTGACTGTTGCAACAGCCCTAGGGGATCTAACTTGGCAAACCTCCACCACTTACGTGAGGGAATTCTCCCACCATATCTTCCCAGCATGTGGGGATATCTCTGTAGTCCTATGTTGTTTGTGAACTGAGTTACCTTTTCTGACTGTCCCCTCAACACTCCCCACTGAACCTGGAGTAGGCTACGACTGCCCCCTCAATCACACTTCCCACCACTCTTGTTCTCCAGGGACAGTGTACTCTAGCTGAGAGGAAAAACCCTTTCAAGATGTCTTTCCACTTGTAAATGCTACCTTGTGGCTGGGGATCTGATCTTTGCATTTTCCGGGCACTACACATGCAGTAATAAGTGGGTAAATCACCTTCCCTTTCTTCTCTTTACCTTCTTCAGCGCTGAGCCCGGAGACAATCATTCACATTCTCAGTGAGGAATCTAGTAGTTGCTGTCTTGCTTTGTCCACTTCCCAGGGTCATTCCAGAATTGTGGGCTGCTCATACTCCCACCACCTTCTTGAGAAGCCAAAGAAGTCTTCAAACGGTTACTGTTGGGTTGCCAATTTTGTGATCAATCGTCCCAAAGTTCCAACATCCTTTCAAGTTAAAAATTATTGAGGATAAATGGGACAAACAAAGTCACTTAAGCCTAGCCCACAATCATTGTCTAACATCAAAGAGTCAATGCTAATTCATCCCAACTGAGTTGACATTATCCAATGATCCCTAAAACTATTGAAACAGCCACAGTCTCTGGAGGCGAAGGTTGATGCATTGGCTGTTGATATTAATTTGCTGCAAGATGATCACAGGAAGCTGAATGATCAAGTCGTCCATTCTGAAAAGACCCTGCTGGACCTTCAACCACAATTGCAGACCTTCTACAATAAGTCAGAGACATCACTGAAAGAATCCGCTCCTTGGAGGGTAGAGCAGAAGATGCTTAGGGCCGTTCTCGGCACAGCAATCACCAAATATGTGGCCTTCCCAAAGGCTCAGAGGATCACACCATGGCTGACTATTTGGAAACCAGGTTCAAAAACTTCATGGTTCTGCAGGACCTTAGCTCTTTCTTCTAAATAGAGAGGACTGGCTGGCTGCCCAGCTCCAGGAGTCCCACCGTGACCCATTGTTGCCAAACTTCTCCATTATAAAGAGTTTAACACAATCCTAAAATTGACCACCTCGAAGTGGAGAACGATCAGATTTCAATCTTTCCAGACTACGGCTTAGCAGTGCAACATCAACGCACAAGGGCAAGAGTAATTGTATCCATCTTTTTGCTTTGCTCTTTATAGTCTCAATAGCAGGACCATGGTTATCTTACAAAGACACCATCCCTGTCTCAGTTTACTTAAATCTCCAAGTATTTCACAGAGGTATTGCTCCAGCATATCAGAAATTCCTTCTCCGATGGCTGACTGGCCTGGACGATTGGGAAGTGCTCAGTTTTTTTCTTAATTGTAAGCCCAGGAACCAACTACATTTTATAATATTACTTATAAGTGGTGTTAAATCCAATGCTGGGATCTTTACAATTAGCAGAATATTGTCTGCATACAATGTCTAGGGGTGTGCAAATTTGCATATATTTGTTTCTGCATAAATATGCGAAATTTTGACAAAATCATGCAAAATGCAAGTCTGTTATCTAGCGTTATATTTTAGCATGAAATGCGTACTCACATTATTTTTGCTGCACAGGCAAATTTTACGCTAAAAAGGTGCAAAATAAACAATCGCACCATTAACAACAGCTGTTTGTGTTCTGCTGTTTCTGTGCATTCTAAGGAAATTATGGATTTGCAGAGTTTTCTTTCCATGAATGCACTTCATTATATCACGTGGTGCAATGGCTTAAGTTTGAGAACTGTTATGTGAAATTGCCGAAATTATGCTAATTATGTAATTGTAAATTAGCTTTCGGCCAGGTCTCATAAAGACTCCAATAGCCTTGTACTCAGGAATGATATTCCCCTATGTGAATGACAACCCCTGAATCGGCAGGCCGGTGGTTATCTCTTTAGCAAAGAAGCAATAACCAAACTAGCAGAGTGAATCATCTAAACCAAGAGTAAAAAGAGCAGGCCTTTTTGTAAAGCATATAACTATAAGTTATGTGTAAAAACAGCATGGATCATATCAACGACTTCAATCAATGCCACTTATATTCTCATGCATATCCTTTTCATCTGGGATAGATGAATGGGGAGAAATGAGCAAATGTTTACTTTTGACTCAAGTTTCCTTCAAAGGTCTGCACATAGCTTCTCCCATTCATATCGATCTAAATAGTGCAGCCAGCACAAACGTTCACCAGCCAACAGCGTCCCAGTTTGGGAAAGTGGCCTATGTCTGATGCGCAATGCTTCAGGGAAACAGGTTAGTACACTATGCAGTATCCATGCTCTGTATGAGTGGGAGCCATTGATAGGTACATCAGCACTTCAGCACAAGCCACTGTCCATCACATAGAGATGGCTGCCAGCCACTCAAAGCCTGGCAGCATCTAAGATGCCTGCCACCTGTTCCCTACTGCGCCTCACCTTGGAACTGCACCATTTACCTTAGCTCAGAGCAGCTTGATAGATGGGCCTACTTGTGCAGCCACCATTGCGGCAACAGATCAGGCGAATGGACAACTGCTTTTCACCCTGGGCAAAGGAAAGTGCTTTCATGGAAACACCATCTTCACCAGACTCTGCTAGCCACGCCCTAGCAGGAGTGCTCAGCTGTCTTAGGAGTCCACATTTCAGGAGCTGCAATGCTTTATTTGTAAGTCTTGAGAGCTGATTCTGTGTACAGATCTGATTTTTATTTTAGGTGTAGGAGCAGAGCTGCCATCTTGGCCAGCCGCGGGCCATGCAAACTGCCTAGAAAGAACTTTAACTGTTTAGGCAATCTCATGTCATCAAATCTTCAATGAATCCCTTTAAAAAGAACAGAGAGAGTGTGGGTATGAGCAGCCTCGTGCAGCCATTGTTTTTCATCTGTTTTTCATGTTTTGCCATTACTTAGATGGGCTCTTCATCAGACCTTGGCTTTCCATGTACGGTTACATCGCGCTATTTGTGTTCCTATTGGGTTTTCATGATAGGACTCAAGTAGCTTTTTGTAACTCTATAACGCGTCAGTTATTTGTGATTTTGTTAATTTTGGTACAACATTTTAATCGTGGCTTTTATTTTGGAAATGCTTACTGTTTGTATGGTTTAGCCTGTTAGAAAAACAGTGTTGTTTGCTAATTGTCCTTGCAATACTTTGCTGTAATGATAACATATAGTTTTATAACTTTTTTTGAATGCACAGCAAAGATGAGTGTGCATATAATCTTTCTTTAAGATGTAGCAAAAGTTCTGCCACTGCCAAAAATATCTACATGCAATACTTTTCTATGTATGCCATTTATGTTGACCTCTTAGATTGAAAACCGGGACTTCTGACTCATTTTCATGAAACTGTTCTTTGAAGTGAGGTTAAGGAAAGGGAACATATCCACAGCTTTCACATTGTTGTAGCCCAAGCTACAGGTTCGTTATGGTATTTGTTGTGAAGATCTCATCTTCTTCACACTAACTTGTGATTTATAAGCATTTATTCAGCGCCACAATAAGAGCGTAGTCACACTCTGCTGGCCAGGATCAACTGACCAACCTAGAATGAGCTCACTCAAAAGAATCAGACAACTGTAAACATTCAAATTCTGAAAGTGAAGCACAATGTAACATATCCTCTTCCCTCAACACATTTCCACTTATTCAAAATGCCAGGTGTATAAGGACAATGAACAGTACAAAACAAGGAATAAAAAACTACATAAAACTACATCTTATGCTGAAATAATGTCTAATGCTGAAACATAATCTAACTCATGAAGTCGCGTAAAAACATCAGCAGCCTGTAATTTCTATGACACTTTGCCTCCACATATTGATTTGTGTTGGATAGATAGACCGGATGCCTACTACTGTAAGAAACTGGGTAATAGGCTGAGGTTGTGAACACTCTACTCAAGCAACAATCACAATCTTTGTCAGGGTGAACCACAAACATCACTAAATTAACCTGTGCTTAACCCTCTGATAGTTTGTACAAAAGCAGTCAGGCCTAAGTTACAGGCATTGTATGAAGTATTTATGCAGCACACAAACAGTAATAATGTACATTTTATCATATGCAGCTTTAAGGTTTTAAGTAGGTACAGTGCATAAAATCACAAAGCACCAGCCATCTGGCTGTGCTAGACTACGGAAAAGTCACAAGTTCAGGTGGACTACAATGGAGATTGGGATGGATACAGGGACTAGGTTAGCCATGCCAATCCATTAGTCTGTTTAACAATTCCATTGGCCTGTGGGTTGTAAGGTAATGTTGTGTTGTGGTTAACACTAAAGGACAAAAGAAAAGTTTGCATTTCATTAGAAGGAAGCATGTTCCAATATCTGTGCTAACTATAGAGAGAAGCCTTCCTTAGAAAAAATCAACTTTGCACTGTAGATGGTCACTCTTGTAGTAATTTCCCTATGTATTATACAATTAACCATTTTGAGTGGACATCCATCAAAACCATTGACCGTATGTAACTTCTAAGCTCATTCGTTGTCCCAGTGTAATCCATGTACACAGTAAGCCAAGGTTTACCAGGATCATCAACATGACCCATCTCAGAATATGCTCCTCCTCTTAGCACACTCTGTAGCTCTCTACCCGAGAGGTAACCTGGTCATCCATTATTGATCCCCATAACTCTAATTTAAGTTGTTTCTTTGTAAGCGTCTGTCCCAACTGCCCTTCATGAGCAAGATTAATTACTTTTGGGGTTAATCCAATTGGTGGTACAACATTTCAACCCTCATTAACAATATCTTGCCCTACATTGCCATTTCACCCTGCATTGCCATTACATTGATATCTTGACATAAGGTCTCACTGAAGGTGATACAGCACTTTTTATCCAGTCACTCACAAAGAGAAGCCATTTACCTTCCTTAAGAGTGGCATCCAAATCCATTTCACTTTACTGCACTTTTCAATATTACCATGGGTTTTTGATAGAACTGCTCCTAAGCCAGTATCGCTGGCATCCACCCTAATTATCGATTTGAGCTTAGTACCAACTGGAGATATAATACCAGCATTACAGATTTAATTTGTAATTGAATCAAGACACTTCTGTTGCTCAACACCCTACAAGTAGTTGCAAATCTTTCTCAACAACCTTCTAAGCCACTCTGCAGTAGCAGCAAATCTCTCAATAAATTTAGAATAATATTCTATGGGACCCAATTGGTCTCTAACAGTGGGTGATGGCACCAGCTTGACGACATGTGATAAAGTTCTCTTTGGGCTAATCCCCTTTAAGTATATGATATACCATAAATGCTCAGCTTGTTAATCAAAAATCATACACTTATCCTGTCTAGAGAAAGACCACGTTCCCACAATTTGTCTGAAGCTTGTTTAAGTATCAAATTGTGTTGCTTAACGGTCTCTCCAAAATCTAAAATGTAATCTTGAAAGTACAAGATGTTATGTATACCTTTAAAAACTTTAGCCATCATCTTCTGGAATACACTAGCCACAATGCAGGCCACACATCATACGTGTAAACTGACAAGTGCCTGCCATAGTGATATATGTAATAGGTTTTGAAGCTTCATGTAACTTGATCTGCCAATAAACATTTTTCAAATCAAGTCTAGAAAAATACTAACCACCTCTCAACCACAACATTAGCTCATTGATTTTTAGGTAGGGACAAAGGGGGTCATTCTGACCGCGGCGGACGGCGGTCGCCGCCCGCCACGCTGTTCCCGCCGAAAGACCGCAGCGGTCATTCTGGCTTTCCCACTGGGCTGGCGGGCGACCGCCGAAAGTCTGCCCGCCAGCCCAGCGGGAAACACCCTTCCCACGAGGACGCCGGCTCAGAATTGAGCCGGCGGTGTGGGAAGGTGCGACGGGTGCAGTTGCACCCGTCGCGAATTTCAGTGTCTGCTAGGCAGACAGTGAAATTCTTTTTGGGGCCCTCTTACGGGGGCCCCTGCAGTGCCCATGCCATTGGCCCCGCGGCACCCCCTACCGCCATCCTGTTGCACTCCGCCGCCATGGAGGATTCTCAAGGGCAGCGGAAAGTCGGCGGGACACCGCCGACTTTCCGTTTCTGGCCGCGGCTGAACCGCCGCGGTCAGAATGCCCAGCGGTGCACCGCCAGCCTGTTGGCGGTGCTACCGCCGACCTCCGCCATGGCGGTAATTACCGCCAGGGTCAGAATGACCCCCAAAGTATCCCCAACTGTGTTCACATTCAAAGATCTGAGATCTATGCAAAACGTTAAATGAGTGGTGGTAATGCAAACAAAATGGAAAATGTGCAGCTACACACCCTAAAATGGTGACTGCCTTACTTTGCTGTCAGGACATTGCCTAACCAATGGGCGTCAGTGGAAGTTGATGTCCAAGTAGGTGGTAACATCCACAACGGGCCCTGCCATTGGCTGACGTATGTAATTGCTGCATATAAAAACTATAAAAGCCAATGGCTGTGCCAGTCTCCATCATGGAGGGCATCTGCTGTGTACTTGTATGCCACATAGTGTAAATTAAAATGTATTGCCTCCTAACACTGCAGCCATCAAGACCTCCTTGATTTTTGCTGCTGTTTCCATCCTCTGGGCGCCAGAATGCCAGGATGCCAGGCAACACAGGTGACAGGGCCCCTGCCTTCATCCCTGAGGAGCTGGCGCTCCTTGCCAGGGAGGTTCTGGTCTTGTACAGACAACTCTATGGGACCCCAGAGGAACAGGTATATATCTGATTGGGGAATGTCTGACCGAGTAACATCTTCCTTCATGGTTCCCAGAATATTTGTTTCCTTTTGGGTAATGTGGGTGTTTTGTGCTTTGAGTTGACAGAATGATGTATCTGGGACAGATGTTTTTGACCAATGTCTGAATTTTCTGTGCATGGCAATGCTAAGCCACCTGACAGTAGAAGCTGTAATGTGTGTCTATGTCACACACAAATTCTATTTCCTTACACAAACTGCAGATCACTGACTGACACTGGCCAGTAGACAGTGTACCAGTTGTATGACAAACAACATACAGACAATGTTGAAATGCCAGGGATGTTGTTTGGAAAATGTAGAGGGTCTGCAGTTGTCTGATGCTATATTGTCATGTGGGAGTCCAGCACATATTGTGCATTATTTAACTCTGTATAATTTCCGCCTCTCATGGAGGGATATATAAGTAGATATATTTAAGGTGCAGCAAGTCCAGATGACAGTGGCTCACCATTAGAATTCACACTTGTATAAACAACCCACAAATCCCTGCTCTCATTGACACATAGCAACCCTCCTCTTTTGCCCTCAGTTACTATGTGATGCAGACTATGGGTTCTGACTCTTGCGAGTTTTTAGGCAGGAAGCCAATGTAGGTGTGAGTATGATTATGTGCAAGGATTGTACAGATGGTTTGGCCATCAGTACCTCACAATGATTGTGAGTGATCTGGGTGGCTTTTACAACAGAATTGGTTGCATTGTTCAGATCAAGATGATGTTGTTGACCTGAGTAGGTAACATGAGAATCTAGCAAGTGTTGATGGTACACATGAGATCACTGCAAATCAGTATTTCCACTCGACCTATGACTGTTTTAAAAAATCAGAATTTGTAACTGTTTTGTAAATGTATGTGTGTAGTAGTAAAATATAATTTCACAGCAGTACTACCCAACAGTGATACTGAATTGCCTTTTCCTGCTCTTCAATGTCATCTATACAGGTCAATGCCCACCAAAAGCGGGAGATGTGGAAGACCATTGCAGAGAAGGTGTGGACCTTGGGGGTCCACAATGGCATACCCTGCACTGTCGAAGAGGTAGGAGGACATGTGTCATGCTACCAGAAAATTGTTAGAAAGCCAAGTTGGATAGTCCTCCCAGGGATCCAGAGGGGTGTGCCTCACCCAGACCCCCCTAATGGCCTGCATCCTTGCTGTGGCTTATCCAGATGTGATGGGCAGTTGAGGGCCTAACAGCAGCAACAAGGGGGTAATTCATTTTTTAAAGATGTTGTTGTAGTTTCACTTCTTTACTTTCCAGCTATGTTGTATGCCAACAACTACAAGGAAGATTCCCATCCAAAGCCCATCATGATTTATGGAGATTCAAGTTGGTCAGACTGTGTCTGATGCTGTTTGTGGTGGTTTGCTTTGTGCTGTGTCATGCCTCTTGATTCATCCTCCCAAGGCAATTAATGTTGTGGGCAGACACATGGCTGAATGCGAAGAAAGAGACTGCCAGCATTTTCACAATGACATGAGGGAAAGACCCAGGTCATGATTGGGTTAGATGTGATGGTACATCACTAATGTGTGTAGTGAATGTAGGCTCCTTTACTGGCGACTGCGGCAAACTGCAGAATTGTGAAGCAGCTGTTATATCAGAGTTGACATTGCTAACTTGGTGTGATGAAAATGTAGTAAAGTGCATCTGCAGTGAAAGTTTGGATATTCTGTGTACAGTGACATCATTCCCTATTTGAGACAAGTTTGAAAGCAGTGCACAATTATGACACTTTATGTTGACAGTAACTGATGGACATGAGTCCTTAGCCTGTCACAAATGATCAGGTATGCCAGTGTTTGATTGGGAACATGAATTTCTTTGCCAAACTGTGTTGTAAGTAACAGACAGGAATGTGTCCACATTGGTGAGAGTTTTACGCATCCCACACACTACAATTTGGTGTCATCAGTTCTGCCCAGAAAGGATGTTGATGATGGAGAGAAATGTGATCTTGAAAGGGACTTTTACATGTGGAAGTTAACATCACATAGATGTTGTCGTGTCCCAATTTGGCCAGAAAATTTCCATCCAAAAATCTTACCCTTTGGGAGAAGGGAACACATTTTAGCTCTGTACTGCAGTGGTTCAGAGATGTAGTCAGGCCTGTGTGTTTACTCATGCTGTTGGAACACTTTGTTAAGAAGTAAACTACAAGTCTATGAGTGACAAATGCATACATGATATGGGAGCAGAAATGGGGGATAGCTGAATGTGTTTCTAATGTTGTGTGATGTAAATTGATGTCCAATTGTATTCTCACATATACACTATAACTGTTGTATCATTTTGTCAGCATCAACTGGGAAAGGCGAAGGAGACAGTGGACACATTGGTGGGTATGAAGCTGGCCACTGGAGATCGGGTGCTGAGACCCCTGACACCAAGGGACCCAGTGGAACGGAGGATGAGGGGACTGGCCAGGAGGCCACGAGTGACTTGAGAGCTTCCTCAGAGGTTTCCAATGAAGACCAGTCCCTAGTGGGGGTGGGCCCTGGAGAGACTGTGATACCTGAATCTTTGTCTGCCCCTGCATTCTTAACCCCATCCTTCTTCTTGCCCCCTCCAGTTGGCTGTAGCCACCCCCCTAACAGAGGCAGTGTCACCTATGCTGCAGGCACCTCTGTCCCTGCCCTGGTGTCCCAGGCTGCACTCACTGAAGAGACTGTGGATCTATTAAGAACGATTACTGTAGGCCAGACTGCACTATTGAATGCCACCAAGGGTCTGGCTGGTCAGAACACCCAGGTGCTGGCTTACCTGGATGGCATTCATGGTGCCCTGTCTGACCTACAGTGGTCACTCCAGGGTCTAACCTCCTCATTGGCCACAGGCTCCCACCCACCCCAACCACATACCCAGACTCACACCCCTTCCCCATCCCAACTCCCTAAACCCAGACCTGTCCAAAGCACATGCAAACATATGCACACACCCTCAACAACAGCCTCAAGAAGCACATTCCAACACAGACAGAGCAAGATAAATAAGCACACACACACAAGCAGACACCCCACACACCTCACCACAGTCACACCCCCAGTGAGTACACCTGCCACTACACAACCACACACACACACACACAGACACAAAACCCATCACTACAGACACACTCACAGACACCACCAGCTCACCCCTATTCATTGCACCCACCAAAATCCCAACACACACCACAGAAACACCACCAGTCATCACTCATGCATGAACTAGCACAACCACAGCAACAAACACCACAACCACAGCAGTCTGTTGGTTTGTGTGTGAGAATGTTTGTAGGTATGTCACTTTCCGTGCATATATGCACACATGCATGAATGTTTACTTGAAGTTGTGTTTTTCTAGGCTTGCACTGCACAAAACTAAATCTATTTACTTTTTCAGTGCTTGTTGAAATTTTGTTTGAGATTCTATTCTATGCTTACAGTTAAAACTTTATCCAGTGACGTTTAATCGTTATCATGCGGAAGGTGAAGCACTTCTTCGAACACCTTAACGTACATGATACTGAGTGACAAGTTACCTAAATTTACTGTTATCATGATGTAACTTTTTTTATGCAAATCTGCTTGGATTAATATTTTACAAAAACTAGGTAAATAAGAAAATAGGACATTTAAAGTGGGTTTGTTATCCCTGCAGTTACTCTTCTTGAATAATTGAGCCAATGTATAAATATAGACGTATGGTTTAAGTAAAAACGTCAGTGTGCAAGTTATTTGCTGAACCATAAGACTGTCTGTGTGATCCGTGTGAAGATATTTTTGTTCTTTTTTGCCTGTTTCTTGTCAAGTGTGTTGACTGTTTTGATGTCTGGTAAAGGAAATTATTGCTACCCCCAATCTAAATATATGCTGCTTGTTTATAACTGGAGATTAAGCGTGCTAAAGAGTAATGGGGCGTCATTTTGGCAGATTTAGGTACTTGCCTTTGCGGAGCACTCCGGAGAAGTCGGACACAGGTAAAGCCATTGCGATGAACCTGCCATTTATGATGTAGAACAGTTCAGTCCTTGTTATTCTGTGATGACATATTTGGGAACACATCGTTTGTACTTCTTCGGTAAGGCTATAATTTTGGACTGGTCAACTCTAGATTCTTCGGTCTGCTTCCGTGAATAGGTGAGTCAGCAGAGGAAGACAAAAGTTTATCCAAACAGTTTGTTCGTACAAGACTGGATTTACTCTTGTGGTTTGACATTTCCATTTGTTATGATTTCTTTTTTGTATTCACATTGCATATTGCTGATTCCGTCTGAAACCTTTCGCGAGCAGCATGAGTAACATCAACCCCGAGAGAGCAGCCAAGCTTCCAATAGATCACTGTAGAAGAGCATCTTTGGTACATGATGTGTACCCAGTTTTCAAATGTGGCATGTTCGAGTGCCTTTTGTAGGTGTCCTGGGCTTGATGGCAACCTAGCAACAACAACATTCCCTGAAAGAATTGGACGTTCAGCAGAATGCTAAGCACGGTCACTGTTGTTAGTCCCTTAAATGGTTGTGAATCCTAATACAATGGGGGACAACACTATATTGTATGGACACAGGTGTTAAATTCCAATTTTTATCTGGGAATTAGTGAAAGCTGCTGAAAATATATCGGTTACTGTCATACACTTCACACTCCTGTCATGCTGACCTTCAGCTGTTTTCAAAAAAATTGGTACAAATGTCACTTGCTTCAAAATAGCAAGCGTCCCCTTTTTAAACTATTCAGAGTGGGTTTGTTGATAAAAAATCCATCTCAGACAATTTCAAAGCTGGGAATGGGCTGTGAAAACTTTTGTGAATATGCACTTACCAGGAGTCACAGCCTGTTCTTTAAAACCTCCCAAAACCTAATCTCCTGTAGATCATGTTGATCATCTGCTAATACATATAGCCATTTGCATGAATTCACATAACCTCTCCCATCAACGATCACACATAGCTCGTATTGATTTCATCTACCACATAGAAACTTGAGTATGTGTATAGAATAGTTTACTTGGGAGTACAATGCTAATACCAATAAGCACAAATGGCCACTAAAACCCCCCACCAACCTTGGCTTCCAGAGTGGAAGGCTGCCTGCCATTAAGAGACATAGCAGGGGTAGTAATCATTCTATACATGCATATGCATGCATGTCTCCTGGCCCTCATTAATAGTAATACTATAATACCCATCAGTTGTACAGTTGATTATAGTTTATGGAGGCTACATAATAATTCTCTTACACTGCTTGACACTTTTTCACTTACATACGATACAACTGATATGGGTCATGTTCATCACGGAGTAGTATACCAGTCCATGGCTATTGAAGGAGCATGGAATAGTTGAAAAGATATGCCACATGGTGCTGGCCAATGGAGGATTTTAATTCAATCTTGCACTGCGGGTCCCAACAAGCTATATATGATGACTGCTTTTTACCACTTCACAATGATAATCATATATGGGATGACATGAAGTACGTTCATCCCAGCACACCTCTTTGCTATTTCTCCCTGTAACTATGCCTACTTCCCATCATAAACTTTAAACAAAATATTTAAGAACCAACAATCCAGGGCAGCAACCAGCTAAGTGGGCTTTGATCATAACAAATGCCATAAACAGAGCTGTTTAAAGCCGCCAGCTTATTGAGAACCACAAACTGTGTGCCTCTCTCTTATAATTCCTCATCCATCACACTGTTAAGCACTTATAACACAAAAGCCACACTTCAGTAGTCACCACACATGAAATGGAGACACTCCCCACATAGGATCACAATAAAGACAGACTTCCAACTACACACCACACCCTACATAATTTGGCAGTCTACACATGTAGGTAAGTGCTTCAGCACCCCACACAGGGGTAGTAAATGCTATATTGATTATATAATAAAATATAGTTACATTTACATGTTTGAGTATGGGTATGGCTACTTTTGCAAACTGTCAAACAAATGCTTGTTTCCTAAACTTTTCTTGTGCATCATATACAGCACATTGAATAGGATGACAGGTGAATTGAACATAATATTACATATAAGTCATCCCTAAGGTAGGCCTTAGGTATCTTATAGGGCAGTGTGCTGTGTAATTAAAAGGTAGGATGTGTACTCTTACATTTTACATGTCCTAGTAGTGAAAAACTCCCAAATTAATTTTCCACTACTGTGAGGCCTATCTCTCAGATGGCCCTAGCCCCCATCCCTTACATCCGCCAAACCACCGCCGGAGGACGATCCTTAACCTACACTGCAGCAAAGAGCCGGAACAACCTCCCCCTGCACCTCAGGCAAAGGCCGTCACTCATCATCTTCAGGAAGAACCTCAAGACGTGGCTCTTCGGATGAGGCCCATCCTCTCCCCCCAGCGCCTTGAGACCCTCACGGGTGACTAGCCGCGCTTTACAAAAACTGATTGATTGATTGACTGATCCTTTCCGTAGGATAACATCCGGGATTCCTTATTACATTTAATAGGCTGTAATTATTAAAGAGGAGGAGGTAGATATGGCATGTATGGTATCTATGAACTTGTAATGATAAACCCTCTTTGATGGTAAAGTCTCATTTATCATTACAAGTTTGAATCTGCCACTTTTTGAAAGTTAGCTTTTTCCTGCCCTTAGTGCTCTCTGCGCTCTCTGCCTGCGGCCTGTCTTAGATCACATGACTGTGTAACTAACAGTTGAAACTTTGACAGTCACAAAAAAGTGGGATTAGCAAAGCCTGAATGGCCTTTCCACTGGCAGGATGGGGGGTGGAGCTGAGCACAGCCCCACTTGCAACTGAATAGGCTGTGCTCTGCCACCACACATTAAGCTTAATTACCCTATATTGTCAGTGCAACCGACTAGGAATCAGGGTAGGGGAGGCAGGAAACTACTGGAACTTCAAAGCACCCTTCTGGAAATTTCTCCCAACTTCTAAGAGCAGGGCACCACAGTATAAAAATAGGGCACTCAGACCCACTCTTCAGTTCACAACTGAACCTGCAGAAGGCCTGTTGCTGCTGTGCACTCTGCCAGACTGCTGCTGTAGCTGGAAGAACTGCTTTGCTGCCTGGAGCCTATCTTGAACCCTCAGAGGCCAGCCCTGCTGTTGAGCCCTGCATATTCACCTGCACCCAGAACTTCCAGAAGTGACTCCAAGGGACAATTTTCTGGCCTCCTGTTCAGAAGCATAGGGACCTGAACCTGCACTTGGACCCAGCCTGAGTGAGTCCTGTACCCCCAAGAGGTCTCAATGTACTCCTGGACCCTTGCTTATGGGGCTAAGGGTGCCTCGATGGCCAATTTAAAAATCAGATAACTGGGCCAAAATTGGCCAAAAAGTGCTTTGGAAACCAGGAGACCGGGACCAGTCTGCTCACCTATCCACCTGAGGTGCATTGCTGTTTGGAGTGACTTTGCGGCTTCTCCTGCTACAGTCTCTGCATCAGCATATCCATTTTATGCAAGGGGTATTAGATCTCATGGAACTGTCTTCGGCTACAGACACCTCCTTCGTCCGGCTGGAGATTTTTTAATTCCATTTCGATGACTAAGTCAGAAGGTAAAAACCTTTACAGCGTCTCTGCTCCATGGCTATCCAACAACAATGCTCCCTCCCTGACACTCCTGCAGCCTTTCCCCACCGAACTTCTACTTTCTCAGAGACTTTGGGGGTGATTACGAGTTTGGTGAACTGCTGGCAGAAAACGAGGTCATAATCCCCAACATTCTGCTTCTCATTGAATTTATAATAAATTTGCTAAATGTTACATTATTAATTGATATTAATCTTTTTTAAACTATTATGAAGCCTTTAGTTTAATTAAGTGCATTATTAAAGCTATTAATACAATTAAACTAATCAAAAATTATAAATAATCTATCTCAATACATATTTCATTTTTAATTGTGTGTAGTTGATTCAGAGCCTAGTTACCACAGGAAGAGAGTATTTTGGTTTGCTAATAACTTTGGCGGTGTTTGATGAATCTTCATAAAACTTTCCAAAGTTCAGCCACCTCTGCTGAAAGTTTTGGGGTTATGCATCAGGTAGAGGCATAAGAAAAAAGAGGGGGTCCAAAATGCAATTCCCCCATGCAATTTCCATGGGGATTTGTGAACAGTGCTACAGCCCTAACCTCTGAATGGTTTTATGTCAAATTTGGCAGAAAGCTAAATCCTTATGCAGAGACGCTTTTTTGTGATTTAGTGTAAATCCATTCAGTAGTTTTTGAGAAATGGAGGTCTAACATGTATAGAGATCTGTACTGTTGGTGTTCAGATATGCTCTGCCTTGGAAATGTAAATGAGACTAGACAATTTTGATTGGCTGGTTACAACCTGCACACTATGCTGTGGCAGCCATTACAGGACTTAAGGACATGGTCCCTGTATCCTGAAGATATATACAAAAAATTGGAAGGGTGCAGGGTGAGCACCCTCTGACCCCATGTGCATGTGGTGGGGTTTATTGGCTTGCCACAATATTGCCAACTTGTTGCGCAGCCATTATGGGATTCTGGGACATGGTCCCCTTTGAATTGCATTGTATTGGATGCCAGGTTTTAAGGGTCACAAAAAGGAAGAAGAAAGAATAAAGGGTGATAACAGATTTTAATCATATTCTAAATCATTTGTTGGTGGCACAGTGCTAATTTTAAGAATTGTGGTGTATTCTAAGATGATTTTACAGTGTGTAAAATGCTGATGATCCTCTGCGGGGATTTGATGAAACATTTGTGAAAAAACTGTTTTCTCTCATTTTCTCATAGATGTTATTGAAGGTGCTACGGAATCTAAAATGAGAACATAATTTCTGCATATTCCCACAATCTTCTTCAGCTATGTTAGAATAAAGTCTGAGATAGTGAGTAAAACGTGTACTTCCAAATGAAGCAGTGGACCCTGTTAGTTGCTTTCATATCAAGACCAAAGGCTAAGATTATGCATCAATGTTGTATTTGCTACTCCATACAGCCATTTAAAGCAACTAAAAAAAACCACCCAAAATTCCAGGATTAAAAAATGCTGGTATATAAAACTCCACGAAGGCATTCACCTTATTTTCTGTGATGCTTTGAATCAGTTAAGTATCTAATTAACTTCTCTATTATATTTATGTTTCTTAGATATTTTGAATCTGATTGGTGTTTTTCTAATACAGTTTCAGCTTACATGTTTATACACTGTTATTGTTCTTTGATATGTCTCAGTTTATAGGAATATTTGTATTTTTAGGTAGTTCTCTTTATGTGTTGTTATAAATTTTAAGGAATAGTTGCAGGCTGTGTTTTCTTTCAGGGCTTTCCTTTAGTCTGAGTTAGAAAAAAAACTTCACGATTTGATGATTTATTACAACAAGGCACAGTTTTATGATTAAGGACCCGATTTAGAGTTTGGCAGAAGGGATACTCCCTCGCAAAAGTGACGGATATTTCGTCTGCCGTATTACCATTCCATAATAGCCTTTGGAGATCGTAACTCAGCCGATGGGATATCTGTCATGTTTGTGGATGAGTAAGCTGCCTGCCAAACTCTATATACCCTTTGAATGAAACAGAAGTATCTTGCAGCATCAGGAAGCTGCAGACCGTTCTGTTTTTTTTCTCAGCATACCTGCATTGTAAGGCCGACAGGCAGGTCAGCTTCAAGGTGCAGGTCTGATGCATTACATTGTTTACACGAAGATCGCAATATAATGATGTCTTTGCTCAGAGTGGAGTGGTCCACCATCTTTGTTTTGAACAATATTGCCGTTTATAGAGAAGTATTTTGTAGGCAATTTGTCGTTTTTTTAATCCTTCATGTCATTTCTTCAGAGAGACAGTTTAAAAGATAGGTGACTAGTCCTTTCTAGATTTGCAGTGGAGTTTTTTTCAAAGTTCAAAGTTTAGATTAATATATGATGATGAATGACAGAGAAGAAGCTTCTGACTCAGGAGGCGGAGGATGTTTGAGAAATACGTAAAAGCTTCAAAGTCTCTGCTCAGACCTGGAACTCTCTACCGCTACATCTCAGGCAATCACCCTCACTGTCTCAATTCATGAAGCACCTCAAGACTTGGCTTTTAGACTGAACTGCACAACCCACCTCGCCCCCAGCACCTTGAGACCCTAACGGCTGATTAGCTGTGCTCTACAAGGACCATTGATTGATTGATTGATATGTTAAGCCATGGATTATGTTCTGAATAAGAAAAGGAAAGGGATGGATTGTTCAAATATAGATGGGGAATTTTGGTCATTATGTGAGGGAACTAATATATAGGAAAGAAGATGATAATAGAAAGTTTAAAAAGCACCACAGAGGCTGAGGGTGTCCCTTACAGCATGCTGGATAGTGTCCTTTGTGGCACGAAAGAGATTCAAGTTAGACCTGGTGGTTTTTGTTCATGAAGAAAAAAACTTGGATACATCTTGTTGGGATAAAAATGTCTTTGATGCTTATGTGATATTAGTGAATTGGCAAAAGTGTGGCAGACCTGAAACATCTTGATTGCATCAAAGCTGTAAAACATAACACATTTCTTTTAGAAATGAACAAAAAGAGGGAGTTTTTTTGTCATAGAAATTATGGCTTGTGCTGTAGAAAGCAAAATTAGACCAACTTTCAATGAGTTTTCACACATCCTCCACACCAATTTCAGTAAACCATTCTGAAATGCAGACTGAAATATGAATTTTCAACACCAGCAACATCCTGCCGGTTAACTCCCTGATGATCAACTGCAGCTTCACCACAGTCGCCTAACGAGCGCTAGTGCTAACATTCTGAAATGTGGCATACTTGAATGCCATTTTGATGGAATATAAGCTTTAAAACAGGAAGCATTACCTACAGATGATTCTGCAGTAAATAAGGAAATGATGGAGATTGATAATAAGAAGTCCCCTAGATGGACGCCACAGAACAAAAGAGCCTAAATGTAGCCCAGATAGCACCCATGTTCACCCAAATAGAGCCCAATGAAAAAAGTGTTTGAAACTCTTAACTAACTTGTGCAACAAATAATCAAGTGTTCAATTGGATAAAAAACATGAACACGCAACTAGTCTAATAGTTATTTGTTACTATTTGAGAACTCAGAAAATGTGTCCTCATTTAAGCTTTTTATAGCACTAATTTCTATCAGAAAAAAAACCCTCTCATTTTGATAATTAATAAAGGAAATGATTAGGTTTTACAGTTTTGATTCCCTCAAAATGACTTCAAGTGTGTCACGCCTTTGTAATAAATACAGAATGTTAGCATTCTAATTGTAGAACAATGTGGGAAGGGAACGGGCAAGACTCAGACAATTGAAGGCAGGGTGAGACAGCAGGGTCAAAGGCAACAAGATGACCCCACAGGCAGGTATGAGGGGGAGTTGCAGAATAATGGACCATGGAGGGCAGGAGTAAGGGGCAGTAAGCCAAATATGCAGGACAGATGAGAGAAACCGTAGCTACACAATGGCCTATGAAGGGCAGGAGGAAGGAGCAGTGGTAGCACTATGGACCATGGAGAGCATTAGGAATGAGGTAGGAGCATGGACTTGGAGGCAAAAGGCCTGTTTGGGCGAGGGCAGCACAACAGACCATGGCTAGAGGGAGGGATGGGGCAAGCAAATGGGGAACAAAGGGCTGTCAGGAGGGGCAGGATCAGAGGCAGCAAGATGACCACATACACCAGGCCAGCAGGGACACTAAGCTGTCCACTGAGGGCTGGCCGGATGGGATAGGAGCAAAAAGATGGGGAATGGAGCGTAGACAATTTTTGGGACATGAGGCAGGTTGTCCTAGGCTGGTATAGGCAAGTCGCCACAATGGACCATAGAGACGAGGGGTGAAACAAAGACATGCACATGGAAAATGGCAAGAAGGTTGGGGGAAAGGGCAGCAAACTGAACACAGAGGACAGGTGGGAGAGGCCACAGAGGAATGCAGCTGGAGAACAGAGGTTAGTCAAGAGTGATGTAGGGGTAGCAAGCTGACCACAGAGGGTACTTAGGAGGGGCCAGAGGCACACAGATGGATAACAGAGGGCAACAAGTGGAGCCAAAAGAACACAGATGAAGAATGCCTGTTCTCAGTAGAGGTGTTGGCTGAATATGTTAAAGAAATTTACTGAAAAAATCATAGATTAAATAGAGAATATAGCCATCTATAGTAATACTAACTTCTCTAACATAAAAAATCTCAGAAATATTTGAAAAAAGTAATACGTTAAAGTGACATTAGAATTACGTATGATTATAAGATCTTAGCATACATAAGAAAACCACATAGAAATTCACTGAAAAAACAAAGATTAAAGGACTTTTATGGTTAGGTGCTGAAATGAGTGAAAAACTAGCACTTAACCTTGAACCCCTCCCATGCACAGATTATGACGTCACATACTAATTTGCTCATGACATGTTCATTGACATGATTAATAACCTTACTGATGACATCTAAAATGACATCATTGATGTCATCAGTGATGACATTATCCATGCTACTGCTCCTCAAATTATCCTCTAAACCACTTAATGATTTGAGAAAGAAAAGTAAGTAGTAATGGGGCCCACATAAATATACAGCATATATTGGCTGTACCTACATCTATGCATCTATGAACTGCAAATATGTAGTCCTGAGTGCAAGTCTGATTCAGCAGGGTAAGATGTATATTGTCCACAGCTTAATTTAGAGCAAAATTTTAAGTGCAACAGTACTTCATTTAAATAAGGTCGAGACTGAGTGCAAATAGTGCCACCACTGTGTAGTTCTAGTTAGGTCACAGCTTTTATAGCAAGAGTGTTTTTTTTTTTATTAACTGAGGTGTTGTTTTATGAACCTTCATGAGACTTTCCAAAAAAAGTTTGTCCACCTCAACTCCTTCGTGTAAAGGTTCAGGGTGATCCATCAAGTGGGGGCTGAGAAAAAACGGAGTGGGAGCCCAAATGCAATTTCTCTATGCAGTGTCCCTAGGGAATTTTAGACTGTAGCACAGACAAAATGGCTAAATGGAATTACGTCAAATTTGAAAGAAAGCCAGTGCCTTACACAAGGGTTCTTTTTGTGATTTGGTGTAAATCTGCTGAGTATTTTTGGAGAAACTACAGTTCAAAATGTATAGGTATATTGACAGATGGGCTGAAATTACAATATTCATGCCTTCTGACTGGCTTGGTGTTTTTTTTGGATCAAGTGGTTTGATTGGCTGGCCAAGCATGAACATAACTTTTACAGGGCTGATTACAAGACTCTAGGAAATAAGGGGGTAGAGTAGAGATAAATGGACCGCCTAGCCACCTTAGAGGGGTCCCAGAGGAGTCCCATCGGACCTGCTACAAAATGCAGGATGCTGCATTTTTTTAAAAACCCTTGGGGTGGGCCAAGGCCCAGGAGTAAGCGCATCTGTAATTTTAAATAATAATGGGGTGGGGGGGCAGGCGTAGGGCCCTCCTCCCCAAGGTAACTTTTGATGCCAAGGTCCCCATTCCTGTGGCCCAACGCAATGTTTTTCCAGGGACCCTGTTCCCAGGACAGAGTGAATTATTTGGCATTTCCTGCTTTTCAGGCGGGCAGGGTAAACAGTGTTTTACTCCCACCAATGGGATCCAAGAAGAATGGCTGCACCCACCAAGCAGGAGCACAAATGAAATGTTGCAGACTCCGGCATGAACACAGAGAACGGGAGCTGCATGCAGAGAACCAGCGCGGACACAGGAGCCTTGGGCCCATCCCCACAGTCCCCAACAACATACATGCTGTGAATGTACGGAGGGAATTGTGGTCCACAAACATAAAATTAAAGACTGTGGCACATGACTGGAAAAAACTAATAATAAACAAGAGACCAGAGCAGCTTCTAGCAAGTAGTTCCCCTTACTGGGCTGATTTGCATATTTTTTTCCTGCTTTGTGGTGTTTCAGTCTGAGCACCGAAATGTTACAAAAGTGTTGTGGGGTTTTGGAATCTTGCACTGGAATACACCCCTAGCCCTTTTGGGAGATTTGTGCACTGAGGATGTACTGACTCCCAGAGAAACAGCCTGGATTTCGCTTCCTTGGTTTGGTCCTCTTCCTGCCCAGGAGAGCAATCACGAGTAAGTGGAAGGCACCAACAGTCCCCTCAGTGAAATCATGGCATACAGGAGTCTTGAGTCGGGCCCATCCTGAGAGTAAGGCGCTTCACAGAGAAGAAAGAAAGGGACTACATCGGTACCCCCTAGCAGAGGACTGGCATGAGCATTGGGTGATATTAGGATCCAAGTGTCACGATCTGAATGCTTCTTACCGCAATTGTTTGTCAATCTCTAGGCACCACCTGGTCTCTTGCTGGTTCTGGACTGACCAAGGTAAGGGCGACCCTTTCCAGTAGCCACAGTGCAGCTGATAGAGTAACACCAAGCATACAGTGACCTCCAGAAGGAGTCCCAGAGGGAAAAAAACAGTCGTGGGAAAAACCTCAGAAGCAAGGAACTCCTGGAAAAAAGGTAAGAAAAAAGAGAAGCGTAATATATACTGGAAACAGCAATAACTGCAGCCAAGAAAAAACAGGAGAAGTCCAAAAATTCACTGGAAACAGGAGCGAGAAGCACCACCACAACGGAAGTGTTTGCAATACAAGGAACAGAAGACCAACTATGCTTATATACTGGAAAACAGGAAGTGACACACAGGAAGTTCCAAAGACACCATCTTAAATTGGGAAAAGCCACATTTGAGTGAATGGAAACATAGCCATGGTGTAAAAGAGGTAGCAAAGCATGCAGGGAAGGAAACACAGACTCCTGCGACGAAGAAAAGATGGCTAAGAGGAAAACCATAAAGAAAGAGACAACAAGAAAAAAGAAAAAAGTCAGAAAAAATAGGTAACAGAGATTATAAGGGCGAAAAGCGGGTGCAGCACGAAGCAGCACCCAAAGAAAGATTGACTGGTCAAGCTGTGGACCGAAAAATAGGCAGCAGCCCAAAACTCGGCTCAAAACGCAGCCTGCGGCAGAAACGGCTGTCCAGGACTCGGACCGCCGATCTGACTGCGGTCCGCAAGGGGGGCGCCGCAGGTCCTCGCGGCGTCACACCAAGAGATGATACATTATCTCTTTAAGGGGGTTTTGATTTCCCTTGTCCCTAGGCTTCTCTATGCAGCTTTGCACAATAGGATTCAGATTTGTATCAAAAGGTAACCAATAATTGCTGCTGACTATCCCCTCATCAGCGCATCTGATTGACATCTTGTTAGGGACTCTACACACTGGGGATTTTTTTCCTCCTGGCAGGTGGGAAACTTATCAAACTTATATTGACTTAAATGTTCCATGAGGCTGATTCCTATGCCCTTGATGCACCTTCTAGATGACTGCAAACTGTGTGAGCATTACGCTTTTGTTCCCTCTCAGTAGTCACCAGTTTCATCACCCACTTGTAGATGAGGCTGTCAGGTTTTCTTTCACTGCATTGAAGTTACACACTTTTGGATAACAACTATCTCCAAGACCTCAAGACCAACCTTAATGACAGAAACTAACTTTGTTTTGATCCAAACTGAATTGTGAAACTGCTGCCATGTGTGGATTTTCACATGCGATATGATGCTGTTATGTTGTTCCTTGCATTGTACACTGGCGTTCTTCTACTTTATTTTTGTTACTATGGCATTTTCTTTAACTTGTGTTTACTTAACATTTTGTTTAAATAAAACATTTTTAAAAAGAGTGTTTTGGGGATGGAGTGGATTGAGTGCAGCAGCCCCCCAGAAAGCATTTATTAAAAGTAACCCTATGATTGCTGGGGCATGTACACCATGACCTGAGGGCAAGTGCGCTTCAAAGCATTGTCTGAGCTGGAGCTTTTGCTCTTAAGCTGAGGATTTCAAGAACTCTTTGTGGGTGGCTTAAGGCTGTACTTTGTGGTCTGAGGAGGGCAAAAAAGACTCTGAGACAGTGTAATGATGTTTTGAATACATATGCTTTATCTAAATAGAAATAGTACACCGTTCCAATACATATGCATGCAGAGTGAGGACGTGCCAGTATTTTCAGGAGAGCCCTCAAACATCCACTAGGATGCTGAGCGTCATCATTGGGCAATCTCCTCGTCAGACCGGCACTGCAATGTCTGGCGGACCACCCCAATCAAGGTGGTGGTACTCAACCGAAGATAATATAGCAGATGTAGTTAGGTCTGCAGAAAATACTCCAGCTGTTCCTGAATTGTAAAAATGGGCAACTCATTCTCGAGACCAGTCAGCGTTCACTAAGCGGTCCCTAAAGGTTTGATCCTCTCCCCAACCTTCTTTAACCTCTACCTAGAACCACTATGTGTGCTTCTCAGAAACTCTGGGATTCTTTTCCACCTCTTCGCTGACAACACCCAAATATACTTGAAAATCGAGGCTTGGCAGTGCGACCACCAACATCTAAATCAGACTTTAACTCTTTCCAGGACAACAGCAAATCTGTCCATTAGAGAGGCCATTTGTCATTGATTTGGTCTAGACATCTTGCATGAAGGGCCACAAAGCTCTAATTTCCTCCAGTATAATCTCCATAGAAGGCCCAGAGTTTGTCTTAAAAAGAGAAGAAGTACCTTTATCACCCTTTTAACAGTGAAACTTGACAATAAGTCATTTTAGGGGCAGTGGTTGAGACTAGGCAGTGCAGCAATTGAAGGTTTAGATATGGCTGGTACCTGGCCATCCTTTTGAAGACTCTTTGGTGAAAGTGAATCCATACCTTTAAATTTACTCTTTGCAGTCGCAACTGATTTATTATCAAAGGAAAGATAGTTATTTTTAATCTGTTCCATAAAGTATTACAATACCTTGCTCAGATGAGGCTCACACTCAAGTAGGTGAACATTATATTTAATTCGAGTGGGATAAAAAAATGTCAGTGACAGCGGCCAAAAGGAGCCGAGAATGCATGCTTACAAGCATAACTGATACTGCAACACCGAAGAAAAAATATTTATTTGGTATAGTTCCAGAGATCTCATATAGCTCGTGTCAGCCTGTAAAACAAAATAACCACTACAATACAAAAGACATAAATTAATGCTTCAAGTGCATGTTACATATCATGAAAAAAATTATTGCCGGTGGTCATTGTTTATGGCTGCAACATTCTCTTCAAAATGAAAGGAGAGAATGGGCAGTAACATCATCCCTATGAGAAGTGAATCTGTTTAGTTATAGGCGGGTCAGTCATCACAATAGGGCTGTTGTGACCAGAATTACCTTCTGCACAGCAACTGAAACAAATTATTTTTTCTATCATTTTCACCATTTCAAATAGTGGAGAAAAGCCAATTGCAGTCGTGCTTGCTCACCATTCTGCAGCATCGAACCCCTGAATCCAAATTTGAGAGCTGAACCAAAGTCTATGCTGCGTTTGAAAGAACTGAAAACATAACTCTTCAAACTGGCTAACCACTCAAAGTGTACAGTTTAGGATCACCAGCAGAACACCAGTAAAGTCCTGCTGACTGATCAGACCATACAACTCTATAAAGTCAACTTTCTCTCATTCTTTATGTTTTGAATCAAGGGAAAGGCGACATACAGTATTCTATAAAACGTCCAAATAAATGAATAAATAAATCATGTTGCAACAGTGATATAAAGAGAGCTACAATCATAAATACTACAATTACGAGTCTCAGACTTGCTTTAGGACGCTTGAGATAAAAACAGCCTGCAGTACAAATTGTAATCACTGTATAAAAAAACTGACTAATTGTGGGAGACTCTCAGGCGTAGAGAGTTTCTTTAAGTAAGTTAATGCTTCAATTTCAGTTTGATTACGCAGTTAATGACAAGCACTAAATGATTTCTATAGTCTGTTCCTTTCCTGTACTCCTGTGAACTGTCTGTGGTTACCTAGCAACCGGCTGCCAAGGCACCAAGCAATATTTCCATACACCTCTCCATGTAGCTGGCGCTATCCTTACCCTAAAGCTTGTTTTCGAATTTAGTGCACGTTTAAATGCTCTTTAATCACACGAAGTTTACATTGAATTTCTCTGTATGGAACCCTATCCGAAGGTGTTGTTTCAAAATTATTAAGGAAAGTAAGGTATATATGAAATGTGTGTTTGTGTAGTCACAGAATTTGTCCAAAATGTTCATATGTGCTCATACTGTATTGCAGATGGGTTCACACTGCATTGAGAATGTAGGTCCTTCCTTAATAAATTAGAATATGACGTTTGTAATGAAAAACTGCTAACCCCAAAGCGTAACTTGGCACTGAAGCCTTACAGAAACATCAAGCAGAGTTGCAATACCTTTCTTTGATTTGCATATTAAAGAGCCATATTTTTAGCATCTGGAATAAGTGGAAATACATTGTATTTCAGTAGTTGATATCGATGTTGGAAAATGCTCTGCCACCCATTCTGTTGCCGTCCATTTTAAACACTGCAACAAGGTGATGGGTGGAATGCTTGAGTTAATCTCAGCCACTGGCAATTGCTCAGGCCGCATCCCATTCCATAGTTTTTGCCCACCATGCCAAATTGGTTTGTACAAAGCAAATTAGTTTTGGCCCTGCCCCGATGGGAACAGTTAAATCCAAATTGGCAAGCCAGGTCCTCCCTGAACCAGAATACACACAACCTAGGACTGGTTTAACCCTCATAAGGACTTATCAGCAGGATGTAGCTTGATTCCAGTGACACAGTAAGCACAGGACCCATGTCTGGGCATGGCCATTGCACTTGGAACAGTTACTTTCTGTCCACTGCAATGAGTGCCTTTTTAGTTTCTTGTGAGGTCTGGATATATTCCTCACATTAGTTTTAAGAGTTATCTGTGACAATGACATTAACATAATTACATATTTATTCAGTTAGAAATAGTTTACTAAACATATGGAGGGTTTAAGCTGCGAGAATTAATTTCAACTAGGTGATGTGTAGTTCCAATGTTAAACCATGCCCATGGCCCCAGCTACTTTTAGGCTTGTCCTATCCTATTTTGACCGGGTATTATTCTCAACACAGTCCCTTATGAGTGCCACCCTACTGAGGTTAAGTGTTGTTCTCCTATTGGACATCAAACAACATTGGTTGTTATGACAGTAACTCTGATAATGTTGAGGAAGTGGAGCCAATTCCTCCTCCTCCCCCTGTGAGTCTCACACCCTTGGGTCAGTGAAGAGGACTGATATGTAAGGGAAAAAGGCAGTAAGGAGAGGGTAAAAGAAATATAGGCTTCTGCAGGTTGGTTGATGGAAACCCCAGGCTGGCTGATTATGGTACATTGTCTTGGACTGATATTCAGGGGGTTGACAATTTTCCACCTTGGAGAGATCCCAAAGGGGATATAATTATAGATATTTGACGGGACTTACCTGGTGCATAGTGCAGGGGGGCTACAACTACCAACCAAGTATACCAGGTGTCCCTCTCAAGAGTCAGAGAATGAGGGTTAGACAACTCAGCACTGGTAAAGAGGAAGCCTGGGAGAAGGGAGACAGGACGAACAAACACAGGATACCAATAAGTCATAGGAATAATCAGGGGGTGAGAAATCAAGAATGGGCAAAACAACAAAGGTGGAGGGATGGGTAGGCCAAGAACAAACTAAACCATAAGAGAAGTAGTCATAAACACATGCTTTTACCAGACAGCTTATTTCTGCACACAGTTGGTCTTTATACTATCTCTGCCACTACTGATGCAGAAGTGCTACTTCTAGGGCTCGCTTCAGAGTGATGGTCGAAGTGCATCTGATTTGCTTGCCTCTGGAAGTAGCTACCTTTTCTATCTATCAGTTTTTCATTGACCTGCTCTCCACCTTCTCTGAGTCTGAGGTCTCAATGGTCTTTTCTGAGCTTCTTTGTGCGGTGATTGGACACTCGTCTGATTGTATTAGTCTGCTCCAAATCTTTGCAATATGTTTTCTAATAATTTCCAAAATACTTTTGTATCAACAGTCAGCTCTGATACATGTGGGTATGCCCTTAAGTCTGTTGGGTCTTTGGCAGCTTGGTGTCAATGACTATTTTGGCCAATCACATGGATGGCATTAATATGCCCACAGTCCTCCAGCACCAATAGAAGTTAGATGTGTTTGTTTACCATACATAGATACTTAAAACCATTACATCATTAAAACAAGCATTTGCAATGCACTAGGGTCTCGCATTTCTCAGAGTTACAGCTATTAGCAGTTGTAAACTCCCAACCGGATTTTTCGTTCCACATTGAAAGAAAAAAACAGCGCAGTCGCGCTGCTACAGTTCACTCGTAATGAAACCTATCGGCAAAAGTGAAATTATCTACGTAACCATCAAAAGTGCAATTAACTATGTAACAGGGTCAATGTTATGCAAAGCGCTCGACTTCTGCCAAGTGAGATCGTGCTGCGAACTAAAGATAAAAAGTAGTCCCCACACCTGATGGGAAACAGTGAGCCTCGCATATTTCAGTACTTGGTCGCTGCGCTCGAGGAGGGCTAACCACCGGAAAAGACATGACGTATGCATGCCTGCCACTAATGAAAGCAAGAAGATATTAACAGGCAAGCCCACGAACCAATGAAAGACACTGATGTGACGTGAACAGGGCTCCGAGTCCTTTTCTAACTCCTAAAGCGTCTCGCAAGCGAAACGCATTTGCAAGCACATGCGACGCAGGCTCAACCCAAACACAGCACTAAACGTATCCCCTATTACAATCAACCAATAGTAGTTTGTCTGCCAGTAGATCATTATATGCAGCATAGAATCAGTAGGCAGACCATCCACACTAGATGGATAGCCCAGAATTAGTTCCCATAGATAGGCGCTGGAACTAGGGCTGCGGCAGGTGCTGGAGCACCCCCAGGTCACCAGGAGAGAGTTTAGCAGGCCAAGGGCAAATAATGAGGCCTTTTGTATTGTTGTTTTTTTGCACTATTTAGTGTGCTTACAGACAATCACAAGTCAGCTGAGTTTAAGGAACAGTTTCATCCTACACTTTAATGCATTTTCTTTCATCCGCAAATCTAGGTTTACTTTTGTCTGCAAAAAGATGCCTTATGTTACTTGAAGTTAATGAATATTACTGTGGCCAAGAAGAGGGTGAAAGAAATATGTGTGTCAACAGCTAACACAAAAACCATATGCACATACGCAAACACATACATAAAAATGATTTGCTAGCTTTTCAACATTTGGAAGTATTTTCAAATATTTCCAAAACGGAACTGGGAGTTCTAATTGTCTCTCAGAGTCAACGTGTGATGGAAAGAACAATTTGTAATAATGCTGATTTTTTTAATAGCTTTCAAGACCATCCTTCTGCCACATTTAAGAGCTCTGAATAACAGCTGTGACTATTGCCAAACTTAATGGTTTTCAATTTATCAGTCTTCAGAAGGATGAAAGACTGAGTTAGCCTTGCAGGGGTTTGAATTCGCAGCAAGTTTCATGCGTGGACGTTTAAATCATAGAGCCACCCAGAAAAAGAAAACAAATCAGCTCTACTTTTTGTATGCACACGAAGCTCAAACTTATTACTACATAATATTTAAATATGTAGTTTTTCAATTAAAATTGAAACAATCAGATGATTCTTTTATAGGCAGGATCCATGTATGATGGGGAACCATTGTCAATTATCTGCACTCCGTATATTTCTTTACCTGTTGCTATTAGAAAACTTTTCAATGAATGTTATAATATACTTTAGTATTCATTTTCACTTCAATTACTTTCATCTTGGATATTTATATTCTTTTTGGGGTATTGTGAGGGTTTGCAAAGCAGGCACAGAAACTCACCTAACTACTGTACCATTAATGGGTAATTATTATTATTACTATTTAGTAGCCTACTCTTGGCCCCATTCTTACTGCCCAACTAACAGCGTTAATAGGGTGTACAACAGCAGTCTCTCTGAATAGTTGAAAAGAGAGCGATTGAGTGTTAGGAATTGTATCAGATCAAAAGTCAGCGATGTTTAGTATAGTGATAATTGAGTTATGACAAAGGTCACAATAATTACTTACCTCAACTATGCTTAATTTCATCAATCAAAGTGAGAGCCTGCACATGGGATGCTGCTTAACCAAATGAATGAGAGTGTCCCCTAGAGATGGATGCACAAAAATGGTTCGAAGCGGGCACCTACATGCAACAGAAGCCGAGTTAGCCAGAAACAGCCTTATAGTGGTTTATGTTACACATATACAATGACCTGCACTATAAGGCTGACTGTTCAGAAGCTTGATGGAGTCTGGTCGGTTATGTGCACCAATCACTGCACATGTTAAATGACCACATAGAGGCCTACAGTCTTCAGGGTCACACATGCACCAAAGGGTAATCTTTCACCCTTGAGGTAGTTGCACATTGTTCTATTAGAAGATAGACCTGGATCATGGAGGTGGCTGGGCAAAGAGGCCAGTGGGGAAATATTTATATGTGAGCATCAAATGTTATCCAGTGTTGGAGTGTGAACTTTAGAATTAATATTAACATGAAAAGCTTGCAATATAATGTGTAATGAAGCTGCATAGAAAATGTGTTGACATAGAGAATAATGTACGTGTTTGAAATGTGCCCACGGGGAGTGGCCATCAATGTATACGAAGACTAATGAAACTTATAAATGATGAACTAATTATGTACTAATGTTTGAATTTGTGTTAGCGTATCTTAATTAGAGTCATGTATTAGGGTTTTGCTAAGTTAATTACTAGGCCTTAGTTAGCGAGGGTCTGGGCCTAGCTGCCTGGTCTCATATTAACTGTGTTTTTCTAACGTGCAATGTGCTGCTTTCCTGAAGGACATGAAGCTGTACTTTTCCAGAAGCTAGAGATATGTGTGTGGAGCTGTAGTAAATTCTTTCTCATGGGACCCGACTTGCTCAAGGAGACATTCTTGCAGAATGCAACAGTGTAATTCGCAACAGGTGCAAGGTCGCCTGGACTAGGAGAAGACAATGGAACTACTGACTGAAGTGTAAAGTGTAACTTTTCCTACCTGACATTCCACCCGATGAAGAATTCAATCACAGGAGCCAATAAACTGCATGAGAACTGTGTTAGGTGAAAATTCTAGTAAGGTGTGTGGAGAATTATTGGACAGAGATAACGATGCACCAAATACTGCCCAATGGGAAATTAGAGACTTGTTCGACAGTTTTGATATAACGGCGTGACCCAAGGAGAAATCAGCCATTACCTTGCCACTCTTGAAGCCATTCTTCGCCATTCTTCATCATCCCTTTGTGTTATGAGAGACTATGCCTTTAGCCGTCTGATTCTTTAAACCATCCCCATCTTGCCCTTTGTCTGATATACACCTCTCCTCCTTATGAGGGAAGAGCCTTGTTTTCTATCTATGGCCTACTGAGACTTGCCTATTCTATCCTGGCTATATCGACTGATGTCCTGAGGACGAGGACTGACGCTGTTTGCTGACTCATTCGGATGGGTAACTATCTGATGAAATTGTAATTGTCTGTTTGCCTTTTCTTTCTAGGAACTAACTGCTCTTTTGATAGAGACCATAGTTAGATGTTTTCCAAATTCATGTTGCCAAATTGTTTTGCATGAAGCCCAACATGCTGATGCTAATTAGAGGTTAGTTAAGGAATTCACTAATATCGGATGCAAATAGACAAATGACTGAACTCTTGCTTTGTTGAATAATGTACTAATGATGCTCTGCTAAAGTTGACTCATGCTAACGTCGTGCTTTAGTCTAATGTTTATGATCTATGCATTGATAAAGTTTTGCTTGGGCTGCCAAGTTATAGTGGTTTTGATGTGCTTGATATTGTTGAAACTAATATACATGATATTAGAATTGTAACTAATAGGGAATAAATATCCTAACTCTTACTAGATTTGTTGTGGTTTTTCATGGCTGAATGGTCATGGGGCGTTCACTGTATTGATCTATATTAAATGTTATTGATTAGCTCGATTGATTAGTTATTTTGCATATTGATAGAGCTATTGACCTACTGATTGTGATGCTAAAAGATATCTCATTCTGCGAAGTCTCCAAACGTAGTCAAAAGGTTAATTGGCCTAGACGTGTCTCCTTGCAAGTTTACTTATCAAGGTTCTGACGCGTTATCACCAGCATCCTACAGGTGTCTATAAACAAATGTTAGTGTAGAATCCAGCAATAAATGTGTACCTTCATCCTAAAGGAATGTGCACACCTACTTAGACAGCAGGACAACAATAATTGGCCAAATCTTTAAAAAAAAAACTCCTTAACATCTTTTATCAGTCTTCGTATTATTATTCAAAATGCTTTCTAAGAGCAAGCTCAAAGGAATGTTGCAGGCACCTTCATGAAAATGTCAGAACAGATCCTTGATGAATACTATGTTGTACCACACAATATTAGAAATATTTGAGGTTCCTATTCTGGAGCTCATTAATTTTTGGTTCTATTCTGCTGAGAACAATATGTTTAGGTTGTTCCTAAACATATTGGTCCCATGCAGAATACAATCACTTCATGGCACACTATTTTTGTAGGATTGTCATTGTCAAAGAGCATTGTTTCCTACAGTTGCATTTAAATACAGGGATAGTAATTTTCATAGCAGTCTGCCTTATGCTAATTTATATTACCTGAAACATTATTTTTGATGGGTGCTAAATTATGTTTTACCAAAATAATCCCTCCTACTACACCATATGTTCAAATGAATCCCTTGTGCAGACCAACGTTTTAAACGCTCTGTTTCGGGCGTTCTGTGCCCCATTAGCATTTTAGGTAAATCCAGGAGCTGTCAAAGCCCTATGATTGTAGTGAGCTGACAACACTGACCAGCACCCCCATTCTGAACATTGAATTAGAACTAGGGTTCCCATATAGCCCCCATTACTTATATGAGTGCAGCTCTCAAAGGTTATCATTAAAGAATGTCACCCTAAGAGGGTAGACCATAGCCCTGATGTGGGCTGAGTATGTGGAGGAGATTCCCACTTGAGTAGACAAGCTCGCAATTTACAAGACTTATTGCCCTCCCTGTAAAGTAGTTTTGCGTTCTGAAATTAAACTCTTCCAGGGTCCTCATCACAATCACATAAAGGTCAACTTTCTCTCACGTGGGTCTGTTTAGCCGCGAGATGAATGTTTTTGTCAGACGTCGGGTCTTAAGGAGCAACACAAATTCTAAATCGAATTTTTCATCAGCACTGATTCTAGAAAGTACCACAAAGAGTAGCAGAGTGACCAAATAAAAGGAATAAGTTATGGGGAAGGAAAGAGAGCTATAACATGAGGATGATGATATTGAATGTAGGCGTCTTTGGCAAAAGCCAAGTGATTTGCAGAATAACTTTTAAATCAGTGCAGGCTCTATCTTATCTTACACAAAGTTAGTTGTAGCAGGTTGATGGGGGCAATGGTCTTCTGAGCAGCCCATATAACAAACGCCCTAACAAAACCATTGGAAGCTGGTATGATGGCTATTATTATTTTATTTTTTCAGGCAAACATTTGCCACAACAATAAAAAGACAAAAAGAAAAAATGCCAGTGCCCAAATGTCAAGGTCAAATACGTGTAATAATGTTTTTATATAAAAATCAACCATTGCATGTAATTTCAAGAGAATATTATGAGTGCCCTAATGTGCAGTTAGAACAGCTATAGAAACATTTTTTTGGCTTTAATGCACATTAAAGAAAACAATGCTTCTTATTGGCACAAACAAGGTATGATTGTGTTAGAATTGCTGCAACTACAATGTATAGATTAAACAGAGAAGGAGGACTGAAACAAATGGAAACGATAATGTAAAGTAACAAACGTTCGCAATGCAATGATTCTCGGGTTTGCTCGAGATAGAGCTATTAGCATTGTAAATTCCTAACTGGATTTTTCTTGCCACATAAATTGGAAATGAAAAGTAAAACAGTTGACATAAGCGAGCCGATTCAAAGCACCATGGCTGCCATGAGCATGAGCACGCAGGAGACACACAAAATGGAAAAAGAAGTTCGCTCGCAGTCAAACATATTGCCAAACGTGCAATTATCCATGTAACAGGGTTGATGGCCAAGGCGGTAACAAAACTGCCCCAAGGAGGGACAAACGTGAATCATTACCAAGGATAACAAAGGATTTTTGAAAGGCAAGCCCATGACCGAGTGATAGTGATGTGCGTGTGGTGGGAGTGGTTAAAAGCCCACAGATAGATTACAACAGGCCAGAGTGCTTGCGTGCTCGACCAAAAAAGCATTGGCACTGACATGCCTTCTTTTGAGGCAGATCTGCACATGTGATAAGACAAAATGTGTTCTCTCATATTGCAAGTGAATAAATAGATAAAATGGGCTGACGTTTTGCCCCCTGATGTATACTGTGGTGGACAGAAGCAAAATGTGTACAAATGTATGCGTTTTTTATATATGGATGGGTTTGATTACATGAGGCTGAGCCAACAGTGAAAGCTGTCTCCTTGCCAGACCTAATTAGTCTGAAATACTCCCTGACATTTTGCTTACAGGTTACATATTTTGTGTGCAGTGGCTTTGTGTTATATATTTTGCACACCAATCATGCATTGGCAAGGTTAATGACACATTTGGAAATCTGCCAAACTGGCACACTGGGATATTTCATACCTGAGGTTAGTTGTACAGACCACAAATATCTAGCTCCTATGACGAGCCAGATCCAATCTCCTGCATGAGAAGCATATGCCTGAGTATGACTATGTCTCTTTCCACACGTGGCTAAGTGCAGCTGCACAGCTACAGTGGCATGAAAAGAGCAAGCTGCTCCTCTCTGCTTACAGCACTGAAATCCTTCTCAGGTAGGCCTCACTCACAATCTAACCCTTACAACCAGATGCAGAACCTTAAGAATTATATCTCTCATTCTTCAGAGCTCCTCTTAACAATGAAGCTAAATATATTGCCCTGGCCATCTCACATGACACCAAAATGTTTTCCAGATAGGCAAATTCTTCAAATCCACATCTGTACTCAACACATGCAGCCAGAGGCGGTCTCGACAGTGTACTGCACAGGAGAAAGCAAGGGAGTCTTAGACTCTGGCCCTCATTTTGAGTTTGGCGGGCAGCCTCTTTAGGACAGAATACCGCCATTCCAGTTTTTCACCCGCTGACCCTATTAAGACTTTCCTACTGGGCCAGCGGGTGGAAACAGAGTACAGCTTTGATGTCAGATCATAATCGAGCCGGCGGCAATGTTGCAGTGCATCAGGTGAGACAGCACCTGTTGCGCTTTTCAGTGACTGTAATTCAGGCAGTGAAAAGCACGACAGGGCTGTCCATGGGGGCCCCTGCACTGCCCATGCCAAATGCATGGGCAGTACAGGTGTCCCCATGGGGCCCCCGGCACCCCATCTCCGCCAGCCTTTTCATGGTAGTAGAACTCCCATGCAAAGGCCGGCAGAGAGGGGACTCATAATCGCTGCTTGACTTTCATCATTTGCTTGTATTGCCTGGTTTCCTTGCTGGATTAAGACTTCTCCTTCATGGGGTATTATTAAATATTTATAAAAACTTCCTAAACTTGCTGAAAATCTCATGTTTATTTGAAAACCCTAATTTGTGATGTTTAACAGCATTTCAGCTTCTGTATTTAACATTCTCCATGTGTTTTCATTTTTATTCCATTTATTCTGAATATTGCAACATCCCACCCTGCATGTAGCTCAACTGTCACCATTTCTGCAATACCCAGGAAAACCCCAGATCAAATGGCAAAGTGGTTACAAGTTTTGAATAATTACTCTGTTGCCATAGATGCTGCAAAATTTGATTTGACACACAAAGTTGCAATCTTTTTTAGTTGTACTGAATTTAATACACAGCAAAATGTTGATAATTTACTCATTGTCACTCCTCCATATGGACATTACAGAGATAAGTGTGAGTGATTTCAATATAAAGAGGCTATTGAGCAAATACAGCCTTCTGAGGAGCAAAGTATAATGCTCAAAAGACGGAACATTTTCAAGAGATAGCAACTCCTATATGAGGGTTTGAGGAATATGTTTTGGCATTAGGATTGTTAGCAACAACTTTGAATTTGAAGTTAACATTGACATATACATAAGGGATCAATTTGTGTTCAATTGACACTTCAAGAAGATGCAGGTAAGGTTACTCAGTTGCAGAAGTCCTTCTCTGATTGAGACTATTGATCTGGAAAAGCAAATCAAAAGATTCATGGCTTCTTCAAAAGCAATTCACAAACAACACTCTGTTAACAGCGAATGAGGATACCTGAAATGACACTATAAATGTTGTAAATGCAGTAGTAGGTTTTCGAAACAACTTACGAGAAAGGCCAGTTTCACATGTTTTAGATGCAGTTCACAAACGCACAATGGGAACAATTCTAATTGTCCTACTATAGGGAGGCATTCTTTGAGGTGGAAAAAAAGGTCATTTTCAGTCTGTTTGTAAGAGTGGCAAGAACCCTGTGAAAATCAGTACTATAGAAGTTTCTGAAAATTTGGATGTGCACAGAGAGACTCAGCAATGTGATTTTACCTGTTAATGCAATGCTATTTTCAACTTTAACACAGAGAAAGGTTTGTTATGTGATGCTGTGATTGGAGACGTGAATTTGCAAGTTATGGTGGACTCAGGTCCTCCAATCACAATTTTATCTCACACAATGTTTTCTGAAAATTGTAAATGAAAGGTTAACCTTACAGAGACAGATGTTAGCCCCAAGGCCTTCAATCAAAGGGATATATTGCGTATTTCACATCCAGATTGGTATATTTGTGGAGACATACTACAACCAAAATATTCTTGGCTATTATGGGGAGGAACCTAACAGGGTAACAGGATTTTTTCCAAAATGGGTCTGTACCTCAAGCCAGGAGCTGAAATTCCAATGCTGCTGGGTAACATGGCCATTGCATATGTGGAAGAAAATTCACACATTACAGAAATTGAAAGGACATTAGGTCAATTCATTGAAGTGGTTTGGGAACATGTGGGTACAGTCAAGGGGTTTGGGCACCACACCTATCTTAAACCTGATGCTCAATTTGTAGTTCATAAGGTTCACCCCATGCCACTAAGTGTTATAGACAAACTGAAACAAGTTTTAAAGAATTTGTGTTCTGAAGGGATTATCAAACCTTGTGACTCACCTCAATCGGTTTCACCTATTGTTGTCCCAAGAAAAAAATCTGGTGAGGATAGGATTTTTGCTGATTAACATCCCTTAAATGCAAACATCCTTATAGATTGTCATCCCCTCCATAACAAACAGGATTTGTTAGCCAACATGGGGAGCAAAATATTTTTCCATTACAGAATACCTTCCATGAAGGTAAGACATGATGATGCTCCACCAAAAGACAGGTACACACTTCGCTCCTTTTTAGGATTAGCTAAATATTACACTTGCTTTGTGCAGGATTATGCACATAGGGTTGAACATCTAGAGCATTGCTTAGGAAAGGTACAAAATTCACAAGTTCAGATGCAGGGTCAGATTGGGAAGGCTAGCAGTCGGACATTGGCCGAAGGTCCGGTGCCTCAGAGTCACCTGTGGGCCGGTTTTTTAGGGCTTCTGTAAAGCAGCCCACAGAGCCTTAATGTCTTCCCCACTCCCCACCAGACCACTTTAATGTGTTGTCAGCATCATGGGCACACTCCTGCCATGCTTTCAAACTGAGGCTGGGGGACAGGTGCTGTTCTGTCCCTTAGGGCATTCTCGCCTCAGTCCCCAGCCTCCTGCGGCCGGCCTGAGCCAGAAACAGTTCCCCCACTGGACCATCACTTTCAGGCCATGTTGGGTGTGAGGAGAGTGGGAATATGAAGGGAGTTCGCGGGGGGCCTGCATACCTTAATCCCCCTGGAGTAGCAGCAGCAGCCCTTTGTTTTTCTTGACCTCCTCCCCTGCCAGGTCATTCTATGAGGCTATAGCGGGCTACAGAGGGAGGGAGTAACAGAAGTGGTCATGTCAGGGGCCAGGTGTTGTTACCTTTGCCCAGTGTCTTTTAAGCCTTGGTGGAGAGGTGGGGGAGTGTTTGCATAGGACTCGCTGTGAGGTCACCTTTCTCAGTGAGAAATAACTTGGGATGTAGCATTATGGTCTTAGAGCTGCTGATGTTGGAACTGGGGAAGTATGTTTCTGTTCTGGCGTCAGTTGAACATCTAGTGATTCTGTGTAAATCACTCAATCTCCCTATATAAAATAAAAATGAATTTGATCTTGTGCAATGTAGCTGAGGCTCATGGTAATTGCTCCATTACCTTTGGAACAAGTTCTGGATACATAAAACTACAAAACAAAACGTAAAATAATAATCATTTCGGAATGCGGGCCACTTTTTGTGGAGTGCTTGCGCCAGATTGTGATCCCAATCCAACCCTGGTCAAATGAGATAGATAAGGTTTTCATTAGAGCCAAAAGAAATATTGAGGAGACTCCTGCATTGTACGTCTTTCAGGATAATTGCAAATGCTTATTTACCATTGATGATAAATTATCAGGTAATGGAGCTATCCTCAGTTAGTGGGTCTCAGGTAAAAAGTAAAAGTTGCCTTTGCTTCGAGAATGTTGTTAAAACAGCAGAGACTCACTACATTAGACCTGATCATGGAGCTCTTGCCTGAATATGGACTGTGCTTAAATTTGGAACTTCTATATAGGGAACGCAAGTGTGATGTTTACACTGTTCAAAGACCTTAGATACACATCCTCAGTGGTGGTGATTCTGATAAGGCATCTGCTGGATTAGTATGCCTGCTTTCAAAGCTGCAAGAATGCCATTAAAATATTGAACATTTGCCTGGAGGAAAGATTTTTCATGCAGATTTCTTGTCACATATGGCATTAGAGTATGAGTCGCAGGATGAAGAAGTGGATGACACTGAGGGCCTCATTATGAATTTGGCAGTCTACTGGCAAGACCGCTACGGGGGCGGGTGCCAAAAGACCGTGTTGGTGGCAATCTGACTGCTGTATTGAGAGTCACATTGTGAAGTCTGCCAAAAAACTGCCAATTTTCAGAAGCTGCCAGGACACTGAAGGACGGAAAAGAGGCGGTTCCACCACCGTCACCGCCAGCCCAACAAAATTCCACCCATCAAATTATGGTCCACAAATCATGACAGCGGTTCTTCCATGGCGGAAAACCATTGGTGGTCCGAAACATGACAGTGTCAACTCACTTCTGTCAGAACACACCACCACATTGGATAGTTTGAATACCGCACACCTGACACACATCCACATACCTGACACACCAGATCACTGCACTATATAACACACCCTTACACAACCTACAATCCTTTGCATCCTGAACAGCCTACACGTATCCTAAGAAGACAAAAATATTAGATTTAGCTCTTGTACACTATAAGCACACATGCACATTTCACCCAGCACACATCCCACATCAGCACAGCAATCACAATACACACATCAATAGCACACACAATCTACTACAACCGTCTCCCACTCACATTGCTGCACCTACACCTCACCATTTACCAAACACTGCACCCTTTCACTCACACCCCCACACACCATCTACACAACTACTACCATGTCCCCAAAAAAACACCCACATTTCACAGATGACGAGTTGAGGGTCATGGTGGATGAAATAGTAAGCGTAGAGCCACACCTGTTTGGAGCACAAGTTCAACAAAGTCTATTTCCTGGAAAATAGAGTTGTGGCAAAGAATATTCAACAGGTTCAGTTCTGTAGGAAGTCATCCACGCACAAGGGAGGACATCAGGAAGAGGTGAAGCGACCTATGGGGGAAGGTGAGTTCTATGGCATCCAGGCACCAGCTAGCCATATAGAAGACTGGCGGTGGGTCCCTACCTCCTCCCCCTACTTTCACATCATGGAGGAGAAGGTTTTAAACAGCCTGCATCCTGAGGGCCTGACAAGAATACCTGGGGGATTGGAGTCTGGTAAGTACCCACAACATTCATGTCACACAATTGTCTTGCCCTGCATGCTCCCTCACCACCTAAACCCACCCTAATTAACTTTTTATCCACTACACCTCTCTCCAAATCACCTAATGCTCTTTTCTGACATGCCACTTCTCCACTGAACTCAACTTGCCTCACAGCCCTTGGAAATGGCACGTGACATACTAGCTAATCTTATCACTACAACCCACAGAATGCAATAACCCATCATTCTGAAAACCTGGAATGTGCACAATTTATCACGCCAAGCATGTACAACACCATCTAGATAGTTTTAGTGTGGAACAGCACATGGCAATAACAGCAATGCAATAGCTCACTCACAATGACAATCAAACCAAAACACAGCTATAGCTGAGTGGCCATTCATAATGGCCACACATCAAAGATCCCAAGCCAGAAACAGACTCACCTGGGTTGGTAAGTCAGTTGGCTGAGTCGATGCACATGCAGTACACCCAGATACAGGTCAATGTCCCTTGCATACTCACATACTGTGTTCCTACAAAGACACCATTGTGCATTGTGCAGCTCTAATTGTGCAATCTAGCAAGCCTGACTGTTCACTTGGTAACAAAGGTGAACAGTCATGTCAATAATCGGACAATATCAGATTTCATGTGCATTGCAATCAGTACCAACCTAGTGTAACAACTCTTAACATGGAGCATGGAAATCAAGTCACAGAGGTGTATGTACAACTAAGGTATGCTGTTCAGCAGCTGTCAATGTCATTGCAGAGAATCATGTTAAGGCACGGTGTGCATTTCACATTAATGCAACAAAACACCCATTTTAACCTTTACTCTGTGTCTCACTCCCTCCACAGGTAACCTTGCCATTGCCACCATGGAGAAGATACCAGAGACTGTCACTCCCCCTCTGGATGAAGGCCTCAGTAAGGACAACACCTTTGGATGTCAGGACACTGATGAACAACTTGGCCCATTTGTGACACCTGGTCAGTCTATGACTCTCAGCCTCACCCTGCCCACATCAACTCCTCCCAATCCTGTTGCATCGACATCACAGGCAACCAGTCACTCCCAAACCTGTGTCCCAAGGACAGTATCATCTATTGTGTGCCCCACAGCACAGGTACCTGAATCTAACCTTGCCACCCCTGACAATGATGGACCTGCAACCACTGGGAATGGGCACACTGTGCCAGGGGCACAGGCACATGGGGGTACAGTGCAAGGGAGGGATGCTGTGGGCCAGAGGATGGGCTCTCAAAGGGTCACAACTGACGAGGAAACCATCTTCCAAGTCTTGGAAGCCTACCAAAGTTCTTAAGACAGGATGGGCAAAGTCATCACTATGTTGGGGGAAGATCAAACCCTGCAGAGGGACGACCACAAGGAAGTCATGCAGCAGCGGCAGGCACAAAATGCCCACCTAGCTTCCATTGTGGGGGTGGTCAGGGGCATCAATGCCAGCCTGATAAGATTTTCTATACAACATCTGGCCACTTCCACTAGCAATGAAACATCAGACCCTTTGACATCTGCGGCTGCTAGTGGAATGGAGGCCCTACCAGGGGAAGGGCATGCCTCAGACACTCCTCCCTCTGTAGCTGAAGAACACCCCCTCCCACAAACATGGATGTCCACCCACACATCTAGCAGGAGTAGATGCCAAGACCAAACCCACTGCCAAGAAGTGTACCTTTCCTGATTAGTCCCCCTTGTGTGCCACAGATACACCCTGTTGACTGTTCTAAAAGCTAACTCCATTTTCTAATGGTACAAGGACACTGGACTTGTGTTACCAACTGGTGTAGCAGCTACCCTGATGAATTCATCCACTATGACTTCACCCATCACTTTAATGTTCATTTATTTCCTTCATTCTGTTACGTAATTTATTTTGATTTGCAAAGTAAATAACACTTAAACACAGCTCCTGTGTATGTGTCTTTTATCATCCATGTACAAAAAGTTATGCATGCCAACTCTTGTCTGGTCATTTCCCTCTGTATTGTACAGCCAGTGTAATGGACATTAAATGGGGACTCCATTAGCAGGAGACTAATTACAACAGAAGTGTTACAGGACTGAGGTTAAAGAGGTTGAAATGTACCTCTATCCACTTTTATAGCTAGAATTGCAAACAGCACATAGAGCATGACTGAGAGTAGCTTCAGGATGTATGCTATGGTATCATACAATGCAAAACACAGGATACAGAAGTCAGGGTCATGGTAATCTACCTACAAGGCTGGAGCACACTAATAGGTCCTCTGTATCACCTGGTATAGCCTCATCACATACCCATACCATAGTTTCAAAATCACAAATCCCATGGAACCTACATAGACGATAATTGAGATACCCAGTACTGAAACCTTATATTTACATTGGTCCCATACCTGTTGGATTGTCACTCACCTATGTCAGTCTACAGTGACGTGCACCTTGGTCTGCAAAGTAAGAACACAATGACAGCTAGGTCCAATGTAGATCACAAACTACTCCACCCATTGTGAAGCAAGAGGCTATGATCCAACCTTTACACATGTGCCAAACACTTCTCCAGACACATAATACATCACTTGACAGCCTCCTGTACCCAACAAGTAAAAGATACAGTAAAAGCCTTTTCCAGCCCAGTGTTATGTCAGTATAACAATCTCGGTTACACCCCACTTAAACACCACTAATATTACCAGGTTTCAGTCATGGACACTTCTCATGTCTGTCAGCAATCCCATCTGCTTCTGACACAGTATTTCTTAAGCCAAGGTTGCTGAGACAAACAGGATCTAGACAAATCTGTGAGTGAAAGGGAAAAAGGATAGGACATAGCAGAAAACATTCCTCATATCAGAGAAGTCATTTCCAGAAATGTAAGTTTGCATCTTCTGTTACAATACATGCAACTGTAGACCAATCTGTCCTGTACACAATGCAAGCTTTCAGTCTGCATTTAAAACTCACTCATAGGTATTGGAGCTCATCACACCTCCACAGATAATGCATGAAAGGAGGTGACATTCTAGCCATCTACATCTGGTTGTCCAATTACATCACAACAATAGGTCTACTTCAGATACCTGCCAGTCAGTTAAAGTACTGATTGGTGAGATCTGCCCTAGAGTCTCCTGCTTCATCTTCCTCTGGCTCTTCATCACTTGGCATATCAGCATTTCACCAACAGGTTCAGCTGCCTCATCTGGTATCACTGGTAGCTAATGTCTCAGAGCTAGACTGTGGAGCATGCAGCAGGCAACTATTATTTGACATATTCTGTGGGGCAAGTAGAGGAGGGATCCTGCAGATAAGTCCAAGCACCTAAATCTTCCCTAAGGAGCCGAAAAGTCCGCTCAACTGCACACCTTGTTCTCCCGTGGGCCTCATTGTAGTGGACTTCCCCTGGCATGGTTGGGTGCCTCACTGGTGTGAACAGCCAAGGATGGTTTGGATTGTCAGAGTCACCTGTGAACACAATGGTAGAACAACACAAATATGTATGTGGGACATGCAGTATTGTGATAGCAGAAGAAGTAAAGCGCCAACACACATTTCGATGTTGACTTACCAAACAGCCAGGCCCTCTCTGTGTAGGATTGTGTTATTAGCAGTGCTGTTTTGCATGATGAAGGAATCACGGACTGAACCTGGATTCTTGGCTGTGACTTGTGAGATGTACTGGTCTGCCAGACACACCACCTGAACCTTGATTGAGTGGAAGGTTTTACTGTTCCTATTCACCTGTTCATTGCACTGGGAGAGACCAAGGTTAAATGGGTGCCATCAATGGCCCCAACCACACGTGGAATGTGTCCCATATCATAAAAGTCTGCCTTCACATAGGCCAAATCCACTTGGTGGGGAAACCTGATGTAGCTGTCCAGGTGTTTCAACAATGCACACAGTACATCCTTCAAAACCAGACTGAACATGGGCTGAGACATGCCTGCTGTTAGAGTCACTGTATTCTGAAAGGAGCTTGTGCCAGGAAGTGTAGCACTGACAAGACTTGAACAATGGGAGATATGCAATAGGGATTGCGAATGGCAGGCATAAAATCTGGCTCCAACTGATTACAAAGATCCATGGAGGTATGATGATTCAGTCCGTGTACAAATGTCTTTCCTCCATGGTGTGCAGGTCTACTAGTGGACGGTACACTGGTGGTTGTCTCACTCTCCTCATGGCAGGGTAACTATGTGAAAACATGTAAACATAGTATGTGAAATGCAGAATGCACACATCATGTACAGATAATTACATTCCTCACACTTAACAGCTGTAGAGAATGGCTCCTACATCTGACATTTACAGTAAAGCACATAGCTATGCATCCGATTACACCCTGCTTGGTGTACATTGCCTAAATCACAAAGGGATTGAACTTGTGAAATCCACTGTCACTGTCAATGTAAGACTAATCTGTTATACATGATTCACACATATTGTTGGACTTCATTGACTTTTTCCTTACAAATAGGAACCTCAGAGTAGCTGTATATAGCTAACATCACGTGTCCTCCAACAACACAGCAATTGCAGCACAGATGCACAAAAAGTTACCTAAACATGTGTGCCAGCTTGCTGTGACTGATGTGTTCTATCCTCTACCATTGGTATGGTGCATATGGACACGCCGTTCTCCTTTTGTCTGTGTCATCCATGCAGGTCAACGCCCATCAGAAGAAGGGGATTTGGCGTGCCATCGCCATGCAAGTGCGGATGCTGAGGGTCCACAGCCAGGGAAGCACTCACTGTAGGAACCGGTGGGAGGACCTGAGATGCTGGGCCCGAAAGACTGTTGAGGCCCAGCTGAGGATTTCCTCCCAACATGGAAGGGGTGCCCGTAAGATCTTGACCTCCCCTAATTTCCCATATTTTGGCAGTCGCCTACCCTGAGGTGGATGGACATTTGAGGGCAGCCCAACAGCTACACTAGGGGGTAAGTACAGTCAGAACCCATGTACTTTCCTCTGATAGTTTAGTGTATGCTGTCTCAGTATTGCAGCTGTAATGATGTTGTAGGTGTTACAGGTATGTTGACTACTTGGAATACATGGTACTCCAGTTGGCAATATAAAGACAGAGATGTGGCCTTTGTATTGTGCATGGAAACAAGTTGATCACCTGTGTCCAGCAAAATGTATGACTACATATGGAGATGCATATGTGACTGAGCCATATGGGTCACTCAACTCAGCCATATATGTTTAGTAGCTGCTGTGTCATCCTTCCCACTTAGTGTCACCAGGTCCATTCATCCAAATGGTGTGTTATGTAGCTCTCAGGTGTCAGGCCACTCCTATGTCAATGGATCTGCTCTATGTGCAACATTGGGTCTGACAGATTAGTTAAAGGACATAGGTATCCTGTGTCCTGAAACAGTTGGAGTCGTCATGTGAAGCTAACATCCAAATCAGGCTTTTGGTATAGCCAATTTAGTACTGTACCTATGTGATTTGAGGAGGTGTCCCCATTGTCATGTCATATTTATACAAAGGGGTATGTGAAGTTTGAAAAGGATGGACATGCCACAATAGGATACTCATGTTCTCTATTAGCCCTTAACATTTCTTGGTATTACATTGAGGTGTGTACAAATAACTTGTATCCCAATGCATTTGTTGTGGAGAAGGCAAGTGGCTAGGCTGCTTAACCCTGGGCCCCTGAGTATCGTCCATGCTAGATAGGCCAATGCCATACCTATAAGAGTGCTACATATGCTATTTACATATATACATCATGCCTCAGTTGATACTTCATGCCTGATCATATATTGTAGGCTATGTTTTCCCAGACTTACCTTATCTGTTCTGAGGATGTTTGGACAGGTATGGTTTTGGCTCTGCTCATTACAGCCTGCTTTAATGGTGTAGCAGATGTTCCATATCACATACACCTGTTGGTTGTGGCATATGCTGTCAGTAGAATAGCTTTTGTCTAGGTGCATGTGTCATTCATAGGTACATTGGTTTTCAGTTGTGTAACTGTTTAGTCTGGACTTAGGTAGTGAGAATCCCATCAGGACAGCTGTAACTGATGTATGTGTACTCAAGTTGTCATGTAGAGGCTCTGAACCAGCATGTCAGGTGGGATGTTATGAGCCCTTCTAGCACATTGTACAGTATGCTGTTCATAGTTTTGTTGCTGTAACTATGCTCCCTGAGATTGTGGATATATCATGTGTGCTAGACACCCCCCAATTGCAGTACATTAAGTTGTTGTGTATGTGACAATGTATCTGAATAGAGAGTGCAGAAATTCCTGAAAAATAGTTTACTAGTATTTAGATAGATGTTTCCTAGACATGCTACGTGTATTGTATTCATCAGAGATTGTTGCCATTGTGTGAGTTATGTACTGAATGATCAGCTAGGCATGTGATTGGAGGCAAGGTGCTGTGTCATATGTGAAGTGAGATGACTTTCCTTTCATGGAACATGACTTTTGTTGATGCACTGGGCAGGTGTGGAGTCGGAGTAGGCATGAGATTGTGTTATCTGTCACCTGCATTTCCCTAGACTGATATGGTGATGAACAGTGATGGGCTGTATGGGGATGGAAGTTTTGCTTTAGCCAGGCCATAATGGGCATGATGCCTTATAGTTACAGGTGATTTGATGGGATGGTTAAGTAGTGCTCAAATAGTTGGCTTATGTTGTTGGTGAGACAGAAGAAAAATGAGGAAGTTAGAAATATCAACTTTTTACATGATGTTGGCTCTGAAGGGTTTTCATCCTCGGAATCCTCCTCCAGTGGACACTCCCTGGTTGTAGTTGCAACCACAGCACTACATCCTGTGTCAAAGTGCCTGAAGTAAAATCTTATTCCCTCATGAAGGAACTGACAGCAATCAAAATACTCATTGACTTGGTGGAAGACGCAACTTTCTAAGCCTCTAAGGCATTACAATCAATTTGTTCTGATATTAGCATTCCAGGCATGACTCGATTCCACAGAAAAAAAGGTTGGATAGTGTTCAGGAACAATTAAATGACACTCTTGACTTGGTCAGATGTTTTGTGGAGCTGATAGACAGAAGTTGATGCTACATTTTCCAATTCTATGGAATACCATAACCAGGTTGCATTACACAAACAACCCATTGTTGTCTATATCATGTGCCACCAGCAATATAACAGGAGGACCTTTTCAACTGCAATGGCCAGGTGATCTACAAATAAGTTGATTTCTCCAATGTACTAGCCTTAGGCAAAAGAAGTTCCTGATATCGATTATGCTTTACCTAAGCTGGCCACGAGGATCAGCGCTATGAATAGCAAAACCAAAGACCGCAATGAACTGGGTGAACTTGAACAGTTTCTGTAATCTAATGGTCTGTCAGAAATACCCGTAATACATTCTGATACACTAGTTTATCTTCCTATAGGCTTCTTCCCTTTTTATCAGTTTACTTGAATGGTTTCTGGAATCTCTTAAACTGTCAGAAAAGGGCACAACTAATAGCCCAGAGCAGTCATCGATAATTATAGTGAATGCTTCTCCACCACATTTCTGAAGGGCAAATCTACTAATCATTGGCCATATAAGAAGGATCAATAGGTTGAATCATATGAATCTCACCCTGGATCCTGGAATAGATTCTGCTTCTTATTGCGGGAAAAATATGGTCCACCTCCCGACACAGCTCAGATGTCAGACTAAGGAACTACATCATAAAAGGAAATATTTCTCCCCAAAGACATTCTAGTCTAAACCCATGGAGACTAGACCCAAGTCATCTGTTTTGTACCTAAGGATCACTTCCCCCTCGTATTCCTGTTGGTAAGGACAATCCTGTAATCACAACTCTACTGTATATTGTCTGCTGTTATAGGCGGTTGGTGATTTATCATGGGAAACACTCTGAACCACAACTCCGGAACAGCAAAGTCGTGAACAATGCAAGTGGAACAATGCTTGCATGAACGACTTTGTTTTTCTGTGCCTTAACCACGCATGTGCTGAACAACGCACATATGTGGTTAAGGCAGCGAAAAAGGGAGTCAGCATTGGGAGAGGACGTGGCCAGGTAAGTGGGGCTGGGGCAGTGCTGGGGGGTAGTTTTTAGGGGTGGGGTAGTTTGTTTTTTAGGTGGGAGGTGAGGGGGTCGGGTAGTTCTGTTTTTTAAGGGTTTGGGTTGGGGGATGGGGTAGTTCTGGTTTTTAGGGGTCGGGTGGGGGGATGGGCTAGGTTTGTTTTTAGAGGGGGTCAGGGTAGTTTTAGGGGTGGGATGGGGTCGGAGTAGTTTTAGTATTAGGGCAGGGGTGGGTGGGTTGGGGTAGTTTTAGTATTGGGGAGGGGGAGAAGGGTCTGGGTAGTTTTGTTTTTGGGGGCTGAGTGGGGTGTCAGGGTAGTTTTGTTTTTAGGGATAGGGGGTTGGGGTTGTTTTAGTAATGGGGTGGGGTCAGGGTTGTTTTAGTTTTTAGGAGGAGGGGTAGTTTTAGTTTTTAGGGGCAAGGTGGGGGGTCGGAGTAGTTTTAGTATTTAGGGGCAGGGGTGGGGGGTTGGGGTAGTTGTAGTTTTTAGGGGAAGAGGTGGGGGTTGGGGTAGTTTTAGGGGTGGGGGTCAGGGCAGTTTTAGTTTTAGGGGTGGGGTGGGGGTCAGGGTAGTTTTCTTTTTTAGTGGTGGGGGGTCAGGGGAGTTTTAGTTTTAAGTGTCGGGTTGGGGAGGTCAGGGTAGTTTTCGTTTTTAGGTGCAGGAGTGGGGGGGTCGGGTAGCTTTAGTATTAGGGGTGGGGGTTCAGGTAGTTTTGTTTTTAGGGGCAGGGTGGGGGACGTTTTGGGGGAGTGGGGGGTCAGGGGAGTTCTAGTTTTAGAGGCGGTGGTCGGGATTGTTTTAGGGGCAGGGTGGGGGGGTCAGGGTAGTTTTATTTTTAGGGGCAGGGTGGGGTGGTCAGGTAGTTTTGTAGTTTTGTTTTTAGGGGTGGGGGTCAGGGTTGTTTTAGGGGTGGGGTGGGGGTTGGGGTTGTTTTAGTTTTTAGGGGCAGGAGTGGGGGGTCGGGTTGTTTTAGTGTTTAGGGGCAGTGGTGGTGGGGTCTGTTGGTTTTAGTTTTTAGGGGAGGGTGGTTTGGGTCGTTTTAGTATTAGGGGCGGGGTGGGGGTCAGGGTAGTTTTAGTTTTAAGGGAAGGGTGGGGGTTCAGGTAGTTTTAGTATTAGGGGTGGGGTACTTCTGGGTGTTAGGGCAGGTGGGGGTTGCATGCTGGAACCACACATGCCGTCAAACACATGCCTTTACTAGACATGCATTTACAACGAAAAAACTTTGTTAAGGCATGCATGGTAAAGGTATTCGTGGAAACAACGCAGTTGTTGTTCTGATCACGTTGTTCAGGCATGCGTGATTCCAGGATTCGTTGTTCCATCATACATCCATTATTTACACTACCTCATGGTCTATGAACTTATTATCTTGGGTTGGCAGATCCCCGTGGGGTCTCTAATTGGGCACTGTTAACTACTTACTATCATCTTCTCACCTTCTTCAACTCCCCTCTCCACTCCCACTCTCCTGCCTCCTCGCAAGCATGAGAAGGTTGTCCAGAACATTCTTAATTTCTTAATTGGCCTTCTCTATTGGGCCAAAACCTTTGTGCTTTGCTATAATTTTTTGAGATGTTCTGGATATCATTCCACATTACTGGTTCACCTGAATACTTCATTTATAATTCTTATCACACATGATTGTGACAAAGGCGATTCCTAAACCATTTCCTATAATGCCTTTGATTGTTAATGGCCTCTCAAACTACATTTAGGGGTGTGCGGGGAGCTCCGCTCTGCTGGCGGAGCTAACAGAGTTTTTGGAACTCTTGGAGTTCTCCAAAAATCCACTAGCCCCGCCAGCGGACAGGCCGGTGCACAAGAGGCCTAAAACGGCAGGCAGCTTTCACTGCCTATGGCCCTCTTGAATGCGCCTATCTTGGAAGCGCTAAGCAGTGTAGGGCCTGGCTGACCAAAATGAGCACATTCAGGAGGACTACATGTGCATAGAAATCCAGCTTTGCAGAATTCCACTGAGTTTTTTTTTTAACTCCATGGAGTTACATGAAACCGGACTCTGTTGACTCCATCCAGGCCTAACTACATAAAGTGAGAGAAAGTTCATAACTATTTGGCTTTGAAGTTTCTCTTCATAGACCTCTTACATATGACACACCTTTTAACCATGGAATCCCATAAGTTGAGGAAAGGTACATGGACAATGTAGCCAGTATTTAGCCGATCCTCCTCACACTTACTTTCAATGTCTGGTGTGGCATAACAGAGAAATATGATGTGGCATTGGTTAAAACCTGGCCTAATACTGCTAGAAGATATGTGTATTCTAAAATTGACATTTGTGCCTAAAAACTACTAGTAGGCTCAAACTATGCTCCAAATGACCACCAAGTCACTTCACTTTCTGCATTGTCCAGACTATTTGTGGTTTACAGCAGGATAATGGTTATCATGGGGGACAGGGATTGGAACATTGTTTCGTGTCCCTTTCTAATGTGGTCGGATTGCTAGAAGTGCCTTTGTGAAAGATCTAATTGGAAAACATAAGCTACTAGATTCTTGAAGAAAGTCCATCTGGAAAGTGGGATTTGGAATACATCTGTGTTCTGTGTACATAGAATATGCTTTAGGATTTGCTTTATCTAGTTCTCAATAATGTTGTTACCAGATACCTCCTACTGCACAATATTTGTAGATGCCATTATATTGCTAAGGCTAAACTTGAGGCATGTTGCTCTTGGTGCTTAATTTGTAAAATGATTTTGGCTGGTGCCCTAAGTTCAACCCAGAAGCCCATGATTGGTGCTATTACATGCCAGCACGCCAGATACCAAAGCTGCACAATTTTTAATTCATCTTGTAGTGGACCTATTTAGTTTCAATGGGAATCAGGAGTTTAGCTTAGCCTTCTGGCTTGCAGGCCTGTGCCCCCATCACCTAGTGACTTTTAACCTACTTAGCTTGCTCTGTTTTAGCACATTTATTTATTTCTTCCAAGATGGCTGCTATGTTTATAGTTAGGAACATGTTACAGTTTCATGTTATCAGTGTCACTCCGAAAAGGCATCACTATCAACGTCAGAGATAAATGAGATACGTAGGTATTCACATCATGTACTTTCCCACTTTCGGGTGACAGTGACATAATGTACCTCATCAGGGAAATGTATATATAGTTGCCACCCCAAGGACTTCTTCTTATCTATTGTTTGGGAACATACCTGTGCCAGTGGTCCTACAAGATCTGTATAAATACATCTCACACAAACAAGATTAATAGAGGGATTCCTACCAGATCCCATCAACACTATCTATGTTACACATCGTCTTGATGCAGACCCAGCCTTCGTGTCACCACGGAGTCTGATCTACAGGCCTCATTCCAACGTAATAAGGTTTTGAGGGCTCTTTCCCTGGCCATGGAACAGGCAGATTAAGTTTAACACACCTAGCTCTCTTTATGTTAGAGATTGAGGGCCAGATGTAGGAACAGAACATTTTGCAAGTTGCAAATTGCGAGTCATACCGACTCGCAATTTGCAACTCGCAAAATTGTATGCAGAAAGGTGTCTCAGACACCTTCTGCGACTCGTAATGGGGTCGCAAATACCCACCTCATGAATATTAATGAGGTGGGTCCCAAATTGTGACCCCCATAGCGAGTCCTTGCACTCACAGGGATGGTGGCCTGCTGGAGACAGCAGACCTCCATGTCTGTGACTGCTTTTATAATAAAGCAGTTTTTTTTTTTATTGCAGCCCATTTTCCTTAAAGGAAAACGAGTTGCAATTCAAAAAAATAATGAAACCATTTTGTTTTATTTTTTCAGAGTAGGCAGTGGTACATTGGACCACTGCCTGCTCTGAAAAAATATTTTCAGCAACATTCACAAAGGGGAAGGGGTCCCAAGGGGACCCCTTCCCGTTTGCGAATGAGTTACCACCCACTTCAAGTGGGTGTTAACTGCGAATTGCTTTGCGACCACTTTCGTGGTCCCAAAGCAATTCTACATCGCGGTGCAAGTCGCAAATAGGAAGGGAACACCCCTTACTATTTGCGAGTCGGATTCACATTTTGCGAGTCGGTACCGACTCGCAAAATGTGAATCAGCATCGCAATGGCCGTTTTGCATGTCGCAAACTGCGTTTTTCGCAGTTTGCGACATGCAAACCCGTTCCTACATCTGGCCCTAAGTTCCTCATGGTAGGGTATTAGGGCCTATTTCACATCTATTTCACATCATATATTATTGCAAGATGGTGGGGGTATTTGTATTCAGGACTCTCATTTTTACAATTCTGTTTCTTGCATTGTTCATTGCAGCCCATGCATTTTACAGTAGATTGTAGTCTTGTTAATAAAACCTGTTGAAAACTTCACTGCATCTCCATCATTGCCTGTGTATGATTGTAACTTGTTGTTCATGTGAGAAAAGGGTAATCTCCGTTTAACCACGACTCCCCTGAGATGTCGCACTCTTGAGTCCATGCGTAAAGGCTGCCACAATTCACCTTTTACTGTTTGGGTTTTGGTGGGGGTACTGCTTGTGAGCCGGGAGGATTGGGATGACAGGTGTGACTTGTTGTAGGATTAACCTAGTCACCTACACACAAAAGTGCTGTCATCCCTAAACCAGCAGTCTTGCCTAGAGCAATAGTTTAACTATGACAACCTCATGCTTCTTTAATCCACTGCCTGAAACCCACCCCTCACTTTATCTCACTCTTTCAGGTTCCTGTGATCTTTTTTGACAGTTTTTCTGTCTTTCTCTTCCTCCTTCTTTCTCTTTTGTACCTTTTTCTCTCTCTTACTCTCGGAAAATGAGGAAAAATAAGAACCAGTCCCAAAAAATGAGTGCTGGTAGCCCTACCGGCAACCATCAGCTAAAATTAAGCACTGGTTACTCCACCACTGAAACTCTGGAGGATGTATGCCTCATAATATAAGCTACCTGGTGAGAAACATTTCCTGCAGGAGTGTATTCAGATACTTCTGAATGAAAAGAACAACTGTGTCTCCTCTCCGTAGACTCTTTTGGCAGTGGAGAAAGCATCCTTGAAAGATGAAATGATGACAGTCTCAGCCTTAGCCCATAGGCGGACCAAAGAAAGCCAATCCCTAATGAATCATTCTATGGGAGACTGAACTGTTGCGTGACTAATCAATGAAGAATGTTTACATGAAGTCCCTGGGCACATACTAAGCCAGTGTGCCTGCTCTGTACTGAGGTGCACTTGTTATGAGAAAGGGGACATCTTCTAGGTGTACAGTTAAGACGCAGACACACTATGTCCATAGTACCAGCTGCATCTGATGCCTCAGATACCATAACTACCCGGTATGTATATCTGTTACAAACTCCTTCACTGCCTTTTACTGATATCCATGTGACTTTGACCTTGTTACAACCTTTGAGTTGAAGGGACAATTTTGGAACATATCTCCCTCCCAGAATTGACCAACTCAGCAAGTCCAGATTGAGGGTGTGATCAGGGTCACAAAAATGACTAGAAATGCCCCCTAGGAAATATGGCCAACTTGAATAGGGCCATGGATGACGTTTCATTATTAAAGGCAATAAATGTGATCAATACTTATGTCCAATAGTTGAAGAGAGTGCACCAAATATTGTGAGTTGACCTTTATATACATCTGAAAGCACCACTGAGGCAGAACCAAAAACAGTTAATCAGTGGGAAGATAATTAGATGGGAGAGCTAAATGGATAATAGATGTTAAAATGATGAGAGAAGTGAAAAATTAAGAAATGTATTATTTTATTTAATTTAACAGACAAATACTAATTGTCACACTTCGAAGGGTTAAACATACACTGAACTGCACCACAGCTGAAGTTTCTAATGCAATTCGTAAATGTACACATGAATGCAAAGCTCACAATTTTGTCCTGCATGACTTGATTAGGCCAATACTAAAGTTTATTTTCCTTACTTTTCATGATCTCCAAAGAACAGGTGTACTCCATGGCCATCTCACAGGTGATGAAAGCCAAATGGCAAACCCTATTGTAAAACATGTTTTTCAGATACGGAATACGGAAGAATATTAGAATGGCATGATAAAGGGATCGGTTAAGTCAGACTAGGGTTCATGCAATTAAAATGAATAAACATTGGTTACCACTTAAACTACATTTTTCTGGTCTAGTTGTAGATGCAAACTGTAACTATTTCTACATATCTACGGGTCTTGTCCAAATATAGCTAAAGTTTCAGTCTACCACTTAGAAAACCATCTGGAACCCCATGCAGTTCCCTTGTTTATGTCTTATTTCAATTGTATGCAAGCATTCTAAATGTTTAGTGACTCCCTGATGGCGGTAAAGCAATGTATACTTTGCCTTTGGAAGCTAGCCTCTGCCGGAAACTAAAATAACGGTTGATGGAAGTAGCCCTCTTTCAAGAGGACCCTTTACTGATTGCATGACCAGGAGGCGCATTTTGAAAGCGTGTGTGGCCCATTGCTTGAATCGTTGCAATTTTTTGATACATGTGATGAATAAGTAGTAGGATGCTCTGGTTCTCTCTAACTCGATGTACCACCCATCTTCCACCATGAATGTGGCAAATGTGCAGTTTTATGCTTCCAGTTTCTGAATTTATTGTGGCTTTTGATTGACTCACAATGCCTTAAGAACTCAATCAATACATAAGGAATTGTTGTTATGTTACACTCCTCCAGAAAGCAATTCCATACTCTTTCACATCTTCTACTGCAGGTGGGAGATGGCCCAGAGGAAGTGGTGTCACTCTTGCTAGATGTGGAGCAGGCATTTGACTGCACAGCATGGCACTATGGGCCAGATGTAGCAAAATCTGATTTTGCGTCTTGCAAATTGTGAGTCTGAGCGACTCGCAATTTGCAAGTCGCAAAATCGAATGCAGAATGGTGTCTCAGACACCTTCTGCGACTCGCTATGGCGTCACAAAGACCCACCTCATCAATATTCATGAGGTGGGTCGCATTTTGCGACCCCATAGCGAGTCCCTGCACTCACAGGGATGGTGGCCTGCTGTAGTCAGCAGACCTCCATGTCTGTGACTGCTTTTTAAATAAAGCTGGTTTTTTTTTCATTTTGCAGCCCGTTTTCCTTAAAGGAAAACGAGTTGCAAAATGAATAAAATACCGAAACCATTTGGTTCCGTTTTTTTCAGAGTAGGCAGTGGCTGCAAAAATATTTTTTTCGACATTCACAAAGGGGATGGGGCCCCATGGGGACCCCTTCCCTTTTGCGAATGAGTTACCACCAGTGTGACACCGGTGGTAACTGCGAGTTGCGATGCGAGTCGCAAATAGGAAGGGAACACCCCTTCCTATTTGTGAGTCGCATTCCCAAATTGTGAGTCGGTACCAACTCGTAATTTGGGAATGAGCATCGCGTGAGGCCGTTTGCATGGCGCAAACTGCGTTTTTCGCAGTTTGCGCCATGCAAACGGCTTGCTACATCTGGCCCTATATCTTCAAAAGACTTAAGGGTGCTCGTCCAGGTAAATGGCTCTAGACCGAACCCACTGTGCAGATCAACTCTGGGTACTTATTGTCCGGCATATTCAATGTTAAACGGGGCATCAGGCAGTCCCACTGCCATTTTCCATCTGATTAATAAAAGAGAAAAACACCTTTGCTGCCGGGCGGGAAGCAACTCTGTTGGTAGGTGGGCGAAGATCCTGAACATCAAATACAGAATATCATTGCACACTAATATTCAGGACAAAATATCGAAGGAAAAAATACTGAAAGCTAAGTATGTATATTCTATACCTAACTCCACATATATGTACTTGATGTTAAAAACACTCTCAAGGTACATAGAAGTGGAATTAAAAATAGTAAAACTAAATTCCCTATATGTACTCACCTTTCAGTTTTTTTGTCCCTCGATGTTTTGGCTATGATTTTAGTGTGCTCGATATTCCAGAGTAAAGTCACGAGGGTCACATTTTACTCATCATCACAGACTGTTCTTCTTCAAAAACCCTTTGGATGACTAAAATATAATCCATACCTGATCAGACTTTTGTGCGTATAAAGTGAATTTAGGAAAAACGGTGTCCCTACAGATGCCCAAACACAGGACAGATGCTGCTATTGCTCACCAAAGATTTAAATGGATGTCCTGAAACTCCAGATACCTAGACTTTCTCTCCAGCAGGGACCTGGATAACATTTTGGCTGGTAATATAAATGTATACTCAAGAAAAAGACTGCATAGTTTAATAAATAAACTCAGCTATACATTTCTTTATTGGGAAAGGGTTCACATAGCTAAGATGGGGGTCACCTTGCTACAACTATGTTTGTGGCGTTCTGCCATCCATAATACCCAGAAAATTGCTCCGTGATATTGACAAACTCATGCAAATGAAGAATGCGTGGGATCAAAATGTGCAGCAGAGCAACACACATTACTAAATAAGCTGCACAAGTGTCTGTAGCCTCTTCTGAAATACCAAAGTATCCAGGCGCCACCAGAATGTGTGCAAACACCTTTTGTACCACTGCTTAACATTGTGTAACACGACCCTGATTCAGAATACCCACTGCTCCCCTAACGCACTGCACCCAGTGCTTAACTGAGGCAAATCATTCAGTGTTCCCCTCAGTCACTTCATCCAGTGCTACGTCATCTGGTACTCCTTCGAGGCGGATGACCAAGTGGTCATCTGAGCTGAACACTTTGTACTCCCCTAATACACAACATTCTGGATATACCGCCTGCTGTATATCACACTGTCTTTCCATACTGCACATCACCCTGTGCCATCTGTTGCGCGGGCTTATGCATAGCTACATATCTGTGGGCAGGGGTATGTATGGTGGCTTGGATACACGTCTAATGCTGGTCTGTCTGCATATATGCCTCTATATTTGTCATATATGTTCACAAGTGCCTTTATGCTAATTGTTTGCGTGTCTGGCTGCATGTATATTTGCTTGCCTCTCCAAATGCGTGCCTTTATGCATGCTGTTGCTGGTTTGTATGAACAGGTGTCTGCAAGTGTTTTGGTCGTTTTGCATGCAAGCCTTGGGTGCCCCTCATGTAATGCGACTCTAGGTGCATGTACTATACAAAAGCCAAACCTGTTGACTTTGTTAATACTTATTTAACTATCTCATCTTCAGAATGCTTCATGTAAAGTGGGCCCGCAAGAAGCTATCACCATTTGAATATTTCATGAGCTCACGTTTGCCAGTTCTGTACAGGCCAGGTCTGACTCACTATCTAAGGGAAATCTTTTGCCAGCTTCGTCTTATCTCACAGCGACGGAATGACGTCGGCCAGATTTGCTATTTTACAAAGAACATGTTTTATCACCTACCATACTGATTACTTAGTGTAGACTGATAACATTCTATGAAAAAATATTTGATGATCACTGGAAGTAATGTTTTTTTCCAAGAAATGATCCGTTCTTCCAAGCAGAGCAATTATTTGAAAGTCAACATTTAGCTACCACCTGTTTGCTTCTACTGTTGTGGAAAGACTGCAGCAGATATCTTCTCTTTGCAAACTATGTTTTTTACTTTTATTAACTTTTCTCGTTTTACATGTTGCACTTGATGCAAGTTTAGCACCCTTGCTGGCATCCTATACTCTCACACTAACTGGCTTAAATGAAGCTCGTAATTGTATCATGGGCAGTCACAGTACTTTTAAAAGCCACAGGGGACAATTCCTTTAAGGCACGGGTGACTATTTGAAGTTGTACTTGGAGTGGCATAACATAGGCTCCACTATATATATATGTTAAAATTATGCAATTAAATATTGATATACAACATTATATTCACTATGTGACTTGATTTCCTTAATGCATTTAGCTGTACTCCAATGGAATGTAATCATCACAGAGACTTGGGATTTACATGCAAGTGTACAAATGTTTAATTGAACCATGTAATCATGTTTGTTTGTTCATTTTGGCAGTTACCCTTAAAAATATACGTGTGCGTATGTGTAATCGTGTATTCAAAGTTCCTATTGACTACTGAGTTAACTTAGCCTGACTACAGGGCTCAATTGAAATGTGTTTAGCCAATTTCGTTTCTCTTGCAGGTGGTTATCATACTCTTCCTTACCTCAAGAAAGGTTTATTGTTTGTATTAGACTTCCAGTAGTGTAGCCTGCCAAGAGAAACGAGGCAGCGAACTTGGCAAAATAATAGTCAAAGGAGTCCTTCTGTTTATCTCATACAAGGACGGTGAGATGCTCTAGGCTGCTATCTACATTCTCAGTTTCGATGAGATGGAAAATTTAGGTGAGGGTGCGGATGCTCCTCTCGGTTAACAGTTTGGTTGGTTCCTGGTGGTATAAGAGGAGATAAGGATGCCTTTCAAGCTCTTGCTATTTTAATTGGTGTTTCCATATTAAGTTAGGCAGATTCCTTCTAGACTCTAGGAGGGAACAGTCCTCTTGCTTCCTGAGCTTTATGCAAAACACTCATTTCCCTATTTTCACAAATCTTCTACAGTCACTTCATCCAGTGTTACTTCATCTGGTACTCCCTCAAGACTGATAACAAAGTGGTCATAATATGCTGGCACCTTCTAGGCTCCCTAAACAGAAACCCTGGTTAGATGATCCTGTAGTATCTCTATGTTGAGAAGAGAGAAGGGAAGTTTCTTTATGGAACACCTATTTACAACAATTTGTTTCATTACTGTTGTGCCTTTCACCATTCTGTATCGCATTTTATTATGGTTTACCCTATTAAGATACTTCAGCTTAGCAGCTGCACTGCTGTATCTTGTGACCCTATTCTTATTTTGTTTATGTAGTGGATTGATTAATACCCTAAAATAAATTCCTTAAATCATAACTGGTGATTCCTGGCTGTAATTCACAGCGGGTTCGCAAGTTGAAAATGTATTGTTGATGTCTTCTCCTTTACAGCGCTTGAAGTCAACCAACAAAGGTCCATATGAGCAATGAGAAAAAATCTTTGATGACTTTACTAAGAGATTAAGGAGTAGGTACCAACGCAACATCGTTCTTCTGTAGTACTACTCAATATATTCATAAATGGCTTTATGACTTGGCCCAACAGATCAGACTACAGACAAGTATGAAACATGATTTTTATGTGTGATAAGAGAGGGCCAGATGTAGGAAGCATTTAGCATGGTGCAAACTGCGAAAATCGCAGTTTGCGCCATGCAAAATGTTCATTGCGATGCTCATTCACATTTTGCGAGTCGGTACCGACTCGCAAAATGTGAATGCGACTCGCAAATAGGAAGGGGTGTCCCCTTCCTATTTGCGACTCACTTCGCAATGCTAAATTGCTTTGTGACCGCGAACGCGGTCGCAAAGCAATTCGCAGTTACCACCAGTGTCACACTGGTGGTAACCCCTTCCCCTTTCTGAATGTTGCCAATAATGTTTTTTCAGAGCAGGCAGTAGTCCTTTAAGAAAAACAGGCTGCAATACAAAAAAAAAACAGCTTTATTTAAAAAGCAGTCACAGACATGGAGGTCTGCTGTCTTCAGCAGTCCACCATCCCTGTGAGTGCTGGGACTCGCTATGGGGTCGCAAAATGCGACCCACCTCATTAATATTAATAAGGTGGGTCTTTGCAACCCCATAGCGATTTGCAAACGGTGTCTGAGACACCGTTCTGCATCCGAATTTGCGATTTGGAAATTCCGAATCGCAAATTCGGATATTGCTACATCTGGCCCAGAGTGACTATTAACAAAAGGAAGCCAACAAAACTGAAACATTAGTGTAGGGTTAGCTTCAAGATTATTGGATCAAAATCGACATCAGTACCTCTTCACATACCTACAAATGCCTTTCTGAATTGCCACATTATCTTTATGGTATGGTTCCATGCCTTGACAACAAATATACAACTGTACGTATATGCATTTTTTCCATTCATAGTTAATACTCAAACAGCATTACAGCATACCATTTAAAGTGCATGTAAAATGTAAAACACCATGCTCAAAGTTTTCATTTAACGTTTAAGATAAAACAATCTGGTGAGCAGCCATTTTAGACAGTGTTTCAAAACTCTACTTTCAAGGTGTTTGAAAAAATTCTTATTATTGAATGTAACATTAGTTTAATCAAAAGCTAAATTTACCATTTTGATATGGTAGCATTTGTCATTAATCAATTATAGTGTTGAATTTAAGAAGATCATTTTATATTCCAAAATATTACTTTAAATAAAATATGTTTAACAACATTACTAAAAATATTACAAAGAACGGTTAGAATGGGCAGCAAGTGTTAACATATCAGCCTTCAAAGACACTGTGGGATTTGGGATTTACGTTTTATAGGTTTAGTTAAATTAGGTGAACATGACATAGATTCATGATCTTAATTTTAGAATCTTAGATAATGTAATTTCTTGGAGTACTCACTCACACACACACACACACACACACACACAGTAGAAATTTGCTTCAGCATTCACTTTGTGTTCACCTTTGGAAACATGCAGGGATTCTAACCATGATACAAGCTAATAAGAGGTGCTTAGTTCAACTTAATTAAGACGGCTTCTGCTTAGTTGCAATATTAAATTTGTGTCATAAAGTATTAGGAATAATAGTCTTTTAAGTTAGATATCTCTAGGCTGTTTTAGTAACATCAAATTATTTTTAAATAATTACACATTTTCAATTGAAAGTCATGTAAGTGCTTGGTTCAACCCCACCTTTGAAAACATGCTGAAATGTTGACTGTGACACAGATTAACACACTGTAACTCTTGATATAATATAAGCTTTTTCCACAGAACTAGATTATTATATTGACAAAGTAAACTATTGTAAACAATATTCTTTTGTAATCAAATATCTATGGGGTGCTTCAAGAATATTAGATTACTTGGAATTAGGTAAATGTAACTGTGTTTGAAGCTTAAAAGTGATGAAATAAGAGACAGAACGCATTAGTCCTATACGGAGGTTTAAAATGAGTATGAGGGAGCCAGATTATGAACATGATGTTTGATATGAGCAAACGGAATTCAATATTTCACATTTTGATTGAGGACAATAGAAGTAGGAAATATGATTGGAATTGATAAAGACTTATTCATACAGTTGTGTTAGTCTTCAAAATGTATGTTAATCTGTAGGATGCATGTTTATTTAAACTGAAGTATAATAGACCTCATGCATGTATATAATATTTAGAGAATATGTGTCTATCACAAGTATGTTACCTTGCCTTTTGGAATCCACAAAGAGTAATGATTTCTATGTTATTATATATATATATATATATATATATATATATATATATATATATATATATATATATATATATATATATATATATATATATTTATAGGATTTAAAGAATATGTGTTCATCACAAGAATGGTATTTTGCCTATTAGAATCTATAAAGAGTAATGAATTCTATGTTATTTTATGTGTATATCTGGGATCTTTGGTTGGCAGTCAGTGTGCGCTCTGTCCAAGCAGGGACCCTCAGTCTAGTCAGGGCAAAGGAGATACACACTTGGATAACCCCTGTAACCTCCTTGGTAGCTTGGCACAAGCAGTCAGGCTTGTCCTAAAGGCAATGTGTAAAGTATTTGTACCAAAACACACAGTAATACAATGAAAACACCACAAAAGGACTCAACATCAGGTTAGAAAAATAACCACTATTTATCTTGGTATAACAAGACCAGAACAACAAAAATGCAACACACACAAGAAAAGTTATGAATTTTTAAAGATTAAACTTCGTTGTAGTGCTTAGAAACACAAGTGCTTTGATTTGGTGATATCTCAGCCTTGTTCCCAACAATCCGGCACTAATGGCACTGGTCACGGAGTCACACAGACCCCCAGGTACAGTACCTTGTATAAATGGGGAAACAAGCTGCTGCACGGAGTTGGGCATCGAGGCATTACTGGATCCAGTGCGACGTCAGTTCCGGTGCTGCGGAGGGAAGGAGTGGAGGCATTGGGTCCTTGCTGTGAAGGTGAGGCAGTGTTGGTGCAAATTGCTGGATCAGTGCACTTCTACCAGTGATATTCGGTGGTCACGGCATGGTGCAGAGAAATCCAGTGTCACGGATATTGGTGACACGGCATTCAGGACTCAGGAGTCATGGAATGCAGCATCGGTCCTGCAGGGTCATCGCACTCCAGCGAGGACCACAGTTTCAGTTGCAGGCGATGTCACGGAATCTGGCAGAGGCATCAGTCCGGTCTCGTCCGAAGTTAGTACACTTGGTTCTTCTGGGTTTTCACCAGCTTCTCCTTTCAAGGACCCAGGGACTGGATAGGGCACGACTTGGCAGGGCAGGAGTCTCAGCAGATAGTCCAAGTGCTGGCAGAGGAAGTCTTTGATGGCCCTGAGACTTCAGAACAGAGGGCAAGCTCAGTCCAAACCCTTGGAGATACCTCTCAAGCAAGAATATACCACAAAGTCCAATCTTATGTCCCCTTTCTCAGGCAGAAGCAGCAACTGCAGGATAGCCCAACAAAGCACAGTCACAGGCATGGGCAGCACTTCTCCTTCAGCTCGTCAGCTTTGCTTCTGGCAGAGGTGCCTCTTGAATCCTTTAAGTGATGTGAAATTCTGGAGGTTTGGGTCCACTACTTATACCTCTTTCTGGCTTTGAAGTAGGCAAACTTCAAAGTAAGGTCTATGTTGTTCACAAGATCCTGCCTTGCCCAGACCTGGCTCCAGACTCACACCAGATGGCCCATAAAGATATGCAGGCTACAACCCAACACCCCTTGGGTAACTGTTTAGTGGAGATTCACAAACAGCCCAACTTCCGGTCTGACCCAGACAGGGAATACATAAGCAGGCAGAGTCTCAGAATGGTTTAACCAAGAAAATTCCCACTTTCTAAAAGTGGCATTTTCAAACTGACAATTTAAAAACCAACTTTATCAAACGCTGTATTTTTAAATTGTGAGTTCAGAGATGCCAAATCCATTTCTCAATCTGCTCCCAAAGGGAAACTGCACTTAAAAGTTATTTAAAGGCAGACCCCATGTTAGCCTATGAAAGAGATAGGCCTAGCACATGTGAAAACCAGATTTAGCACTATTTCACTGTTAGGACATGTAAAACACATCAGTATATGTCTCACCTTTAACATACACTGCACCATGCTCATGGGGCTACCTAGGGCCTACCTCAGGGATGCCTTATATGTACGAAAAGGGAAGGTCTGGCCCTGGCAAGTGGGTACACTTGCCAGTTAGAATGGGCAGTTTAAGATGTCTGCACAGACACTGCAGCGGCAGGTCTGAGACATATTTATAGGGCTACTGATGAAGCAGAAAACAAAGGTTTTACATTTATTAACGCATAAACGTAGTGTGAAATAATCATGTGTGACTTTAACCGAACTAATAAAGATTGTACGGGGACAAAATGTGCCCTCAGAGTAGTTTGCCAACATTTATAAGCGTGCTTTATATAACGTGATGTATTAGAAGTGCACTAATCCGACATAATCGTAAACGTGTGCTATGATTTGCTTGTTTGAAATGTTTTAGCTTAGCATAACTTTAGCGGAGGCTTCGGCCTAGTTGCCTGGTCTCACGGTTTAGATGCTCGTATTTTTCCAATGCGCTATTAAACGTGTATTTCTGCTTGAAGCTGTACTTTTCCACTGAGATCGTTCACATGCTTATCTTAAGGTTTCGTGCCAGCCTGGCATATTTTCTCTTTACTCCAAGGTCAATCTGCAGGTGCGGACAATGGAAGCTCTGAAAGTGAGTTAATTGGTATAAAATGTTGCAACTTGCGTACTCGTCTCCAAGGATAATGTATGCTTAAGTAAAAGCTTGAGAACTGTCGTTTTTGATTGGACAATTTGAAGCTAACCTATGAACCCTCCAATGGAAGACCCTACTGGATTTGAACTGTTGTCTATTTAAACCAGGTGCACGAGAAGAAGGTAGCCATTACCCGGACATTACACCCATTGCGCCATTTTGTAGCTATTATGGCCCACCTTGCTGCGACGCCATTTTGAGAGACTTTGATGCTTTCTCTAATCGAGAGAAAGAGACTTAAATGATTCTTACCCTAGAGACTTTAACTTTGATTTGTACCTTTGCATGAAGTAGTAGTTTTACCTTGCCGCCGTGAGGCAATTGCCCCGTCCACCTTGCCCTTTTGCCCCGTCCCAATACTGATCGAGAAACGGTACCTGTGAGACGAAGACTTCCTTGAATGCTGATCGTAATTGGTAAATATGAAAGGAAATTGTAAAGTTGCATTGTGTTTCTTTTAGGTAACCAACTGCTGATTTTGATAAGAGCCCTAGTTAGGAGTTTTCTAAATTAATGTTGCTAAATTGTTTTTGCATGAAGTCCCACATGCCGATGCTAATTTGAGGTTAGACGAGGAGTCCTTTTGTCGCACGATGCAATTTGAGATCTTGTTATGCTGACTAAATGTATGCAATTAGCTCATTACAGATTATCGTATTAGTGATTTGCATAGCTATTATCGAATGCCTTGTTATTCAAATGCTGCATAGATTGCACTTGTTTCGCCGTTACGGACAGCTATTAATGTTCATATATGTTTATCATTTGGTGTTGAGACACATCTATATTGTGCTAGCTTTGTTAATATAGGGAAATAAATTCACTAACTTTGAATAAACTGGTGTGGTTATTCCTGACTGAAAGGTCAGGGTTCGCCGAAAATGTATTCTGGATTAATTGTTAAATGTTATGTTGATCAGGGCATTGCTTATGTTCGTTATTGATTATTGGTTCGAGTAAATTTGACTGATTAAGGGTGGAGAGGGTCCCACTTAGCCAAAAGATTCATCGGCCTAAAGAGCTTCCAAAGTACCGGTAAATTACTAGTACGGAACGCTCTATCAGTAGATGGTAGCAGAGGACGGTTACGTCTTTTGGGACCTCGTACTCTTAAAGTACATGGTGTTGAATTAACGGTTACGCCTTTTGGGACCTCGTACTCTTAAAGTACATGGTGTTGAATTAACGGTTACGCCTTTTGGGACCCCACTCGAGAAGTCGAATTAGATTTTTTCTTGGGAAAAACAGATTGACAGAATGATGATGGGCTAGGTCCACCGCGACTTTCCCGGGATCTCGGAGCTTGCGAATGGAGAGAACGGAGGTGTGAGATCAGCGTTGGTGGTACTAGTGATGGTATGAGTGAAGTTAGGATTTTGCGCTTGCACAGCTTATTGCCGCAGATTGTGTGAAAAGGTTGGGAGGATTTTAGAGGATAGCGGAGGTGCAACTCCGAGTGTAGAAGTAGGGAAGTCGTCGAACTTCATAGAAATAGCGGAGGTGCGACTCCGAGCGTGAGAGTAGGGAAGTTGTCGAACTTCATGTGCGTGTGGCGCTTCGTGCATAAAAAGGTCCACGTGGTTGTTGTTGTTGAGACGGGCCCTGCGAGGTCAAGAGACTCCGGAGTATGTTGTTTTATGTTGTGGTCTGGGCGGTTTAGTAGGTTGATCGGGCGTGGTCAACAAGTCGGTACGTGTGTAAGGGAGTGAAAGAAACTTCGACTTCGGGCTTTGACAAGGTTCTAAGTGCACTAGAATAGATCATTGACAAGTTGAGAGTAGGTCTGCGGGTCAGATTTGCTTGCGAACGTGGGGACCGAGAAAGATGGAATAACTGCAGAGGCTAGTGAAAAATCCCTAAGGTCCTGAAGCGACTGTGTTACCCTTCCTGTAGTAAACCGACAGATCTGTTTTATATTTTTGGTAGCTCGCGATACATGCCAGAAGTTGTTACGAGAGGAGCTGAGTGAAGGAGGACTAGCCGCGAGGCTTTGTCAGCCGCAGTGGGTGTGAGTGTAACGTCACTAGGAGCCGCGCTGGGATAGGTTGGTTGCAGAGAAAGGGTCGCGCACGGATTGGACGCAGTCCGTGGGGCTCGATTGGAAGGGGAAAGGCAAGCGAAGAGTATTCCGGGAATTAAAGTCACCTACTGATTACAAACTTTGTGAAATAAAAGACGAGAAAATGAAATTTTTTAAAGCATTCAAGAGTGCGATGAAGGGGGAGTCTTACATTAAAGCGAGCGTAGGAGAAGAGACGCCGCCCGAGGGCACACCAGCTTACATTGTAATGGAGGAAAAGGGGGTAGCTCCGTGTCTGTGGCTAAAGCAATGGCACAAGTTGACAGAGAAACATGGGAGCGTAGCATTCCCGATCCATGGGACATTCAATATAAGGATCCTAGAGAATTTGAGATTTGCGATGTACGACATGAAGGTACCTCCAAGGCCAGCACAGTTTGAGGCGCTAGCGATTTGGGAACTAATGGCTAGACAACAACAGCAAAATAAGTTCGAGACCAGGATAAGGAAGGTAGAAAAGACACTAGCGGACGCTAGGTGGGATAATGCACAGAAGGTGTGGAGGTCAGATGTATTGCAGGGGATAAAATTGTTTCCCGCAATTACTAAGGAAGAAGAGGAGACAGGTAAGAAAGCTACCTGTAAGACGAATAGGGGGTGTTCCAAGGATAAAGAGGACGAGGAAAAGTTGAGAAGAGAAGAGGAGTTAGAGGATGAGGAGTTAATAATGCAATTGCTGAACGACCGTCCACCACCTTATGCGGAGAGTGGACAAGGTCCAAGTACCAGTTCTGCCCCTCCGGCACCGGTACAGAACAGTGAAACTCAGAGCTCAGGAGCATCATCGGGATCTAAAGACCCGAGTTTACTGTTCACCCCGCAGATACCGCAGGTTAGGAGAATATATCCAGATGTGCCCATGTTGAAACCAGCAGAAAATTATCAGCCGCAGATCCCAAGGTACTACAGCAGTGATAACAGTACGGGAATGGTTCTATATCCGACTGCAATGGGAGGACAGAATGGTCACAACCCAACAATGGCACAAGCTGAATCAACTCAGTTTTTGATGCCTCAAAAGCAGATGCAGGGGGGGACAGCACATGCTCAGATGACGGGGAGTCAGATGGGCATGCCGGCAATGATGACCCATAGTGTGGGAATGAACATGTCTCAGCACATGGGAAATGGACAGAACCCAGACGCGATATCACTACCCATTACTGTAGGTCCACCGGTACCTTTGTACAGTCAGCCTAACTTAGGAATGAGCGGTCAGGGATCAATGCTGCAGAGTGGGACAGAAAGGAGGTGCATAGAAAACACTCCAGGGATAACTCCGATAGCGGCTCAGCCAACCGGATCTGGGTCCTTGATGGAGTTTAGCCCCATATGTGCTCAGTCAACACTGGTGAGGTCGAGTCCCCCACTGATAATACCTCTAACATCGAACACTGAAAAGTTGCCGCAACCATCAATGGCAGTCGATGTGAATGCTACACTGATGGGGTTGAATGCGCAACAACTGACACAGTGGTTCAACAGTCTGAATTCCACACAAAGCTCAGCCAGTGGGAAGGGAGAAGATTATATGAATAGGATGAGGTTGAACATGGAAGCACAAGAATTGGTGGTAGGGACTATGGGTGTGAATAGCTTAGAGTCCTGCTCGGAAGAAGAGCTGAGGTATCTATGTCCCAGGATTATGAAGGAAGTGAACAAGGTACATAAAAGCTTGCAGGAAATAGCTGACAAAAACGGGGTTGACATAGACAAAACAAAACACTTGAGCAGAAGCTACAGGTTGGATTTTGGGACCACAGATTTTGAACACATGAGGTCAGCAGGCATGAAGGCGCACCTTAGAGAATTGCTGCAGAGTGCACAAGTGTGGAGGTGTTTAGACAAGTGGGAAAGCAGGTGGGTAAAGAGAAAGGAAAAGAGGAGGGACAGTGCTACAGAGCACAATGAGAAAAGACCACAGAGAAGCGAGGCAGTAGCCATGTTACCAATGAGGGAGACAGCAGGGGGAAAATTAATACATGTACCATGGCATAGAAGTGACATTCAGTCTTTTACGGATGATTTTCCCAAACTGAGAGAGAAACCGATTGAATGGTATCAACAGACTGACAGGTTTGTGAAGATTGCAAAGTGTCTCTGGGAAGACCTGAACACTCTCTTTGAGATTGTGGTTCCGGCAGATTTGTGGGAGGATTGCAAAAGAGCTGTAGGTTGGCCGACAAGTGAACCGGAGAGAGACAGGGATACGGGTGCACCATCACCTATGGTGATGAGCTTGTACTATAAGGTGATTGAGCATTTGAAGACGAAGGTCGCCGCGAAGAATGTGGATTGGCAGAAGATTGATCGAACTGCCCAAGAAGCTAAAGAGTCGATTCATAGTTACTATGAGAGGTTGCTGAAGGCGTTCAAGAACTACAGTGGCACGGAAACAATAGAGGTGAAGGACATGCTTCATTTTGTGTTCAGATTTGTGGAAGGGCTGAGACCAGAGATAAGTCAGATGATAAAGTCGCATTTGATTTGTTGGCAGTCGAAACCTATTGATGAAGTATTGAATTATGCGAAATACTGTAGCGACGAAATTGAAGTGAAGCAGAAAAGGTTGAAAGAGAAGGTGATGATGATGCAGCTTAAGGCAGCTCAGACAGGTCTGCAAGGTCTGCAAGGGTTGCAAGGGTTTCAACAACAGGTACCGCAACCGCAGCCACAGTTGCAGGGAAACATGGCGTTTCAGCCACAGGTGAGAGGCAGAGGCAGAGGAGGTTTTGTGAATAATGGTCCGGATTTGAACACTGTTGTGAATGGTGTACAGGCAATGAAGAAGGTGATGCCGTGTCACGTGTGCGGAATAGTCGGTCATTGGAAACGCGAGTGCCCGATGGTGGTGCAGGAAGGTGCAGGTGCAGGTGTTGGTCAGCAAAACAATGATGTCAATGCATTTCAGACAATGAGGGGACCGAAAATGAGAGGTCCAAATCCAAATTTTCAGGCCGTAAATCAGCTGCAGGGGTTACAGCCCATGCAGCCGCAGCAGATGCAGATGCCTCGTATGCAGATGACGCAAATGCAGCCAATGCAACAGCAGTTACCCATGGTACCTAATCAGCAAATGCAAATACCCTTGGCACCAATGAGTCAGCAGCAAGTGATGGTTCCTCCACAGGTCTCGGGTCAGGTAATGAGTACAAATGGCACCGTACAACAGTTCCCACTAGGGAGAGACCTATTGTGCAAATTGGGTTGTTCGATTATGTGTTCGAACGAAGGAATAAAAATACAGACGAGCAGTGATGGGGAAGAAGAGGACAGGGTAGAGGGGGATGAGATGGAAACTGTCGATGAAGATTATCCTCTGATTTGTCTGTTCCCGATGATGACTGAAGAAGATATTCCAGCTGAATTACGGGAAACAGTCGGAAAGGAAGTGTGGGATATGACAGGGAAAGAGGTGGGATTGATGAAAGGAGTGGAACCAGTGAAAGTGACTGTGAAACCCAATGCAATCTTTCCCCAGACCCCACAATACCACATGGCACAAGACACCCTAATGAAAGTTGCTCAACTCATAGATGAATTTGTAAAACAGGGAGTACTGAAAGAAGTGTTAAGCAGCCCATGTAATTCACCAATCATGGGACTAATAAAGCCGAGTGGAAAGGTCCGACTCGTGCAGGACTTGAGGAAAATAAACGACATCATAGTCAAATGCTGCCCTGTTGTACCGAATCCAGCCGTGATAATGTTCCAGGTCCCTTGCGATGCTGAGTGGTTCTCAGTCATCGATTTGTCGCAAGCATTCTTCTCGGTGCCTCTTCATGAGGACAGCCAATTTCTCTTTTGTTTCAAATTCTTAGACAGAGTGTACAGTTGGTGTCGAATTCCTCAAGGGTTTTCTGAGTCACCGTCAATATTCAATCAGATTCTAAAGAAAGACTTGGAAGCATTAGAATTGCCATTCGAGTCAACTCTAGTGCAGTACATCGATGACTTACTGATTGCATCAAAGACAGAAAGTGGCTGTACAGCCGATACCATTGCTCTGTTGAACCATTTGGGAAGGAATGGACATAAGGTGTCTCCTTTCAAATTGCAGTTTTGTCAGAAGAAAGTGAAATACTTGGGTCACCAGATAGAGAAAGGGTCAAGGAGAATTATGAAGGAAAGAATAACGAGTGTACTTCAGATGAGTCCACCAAAGACAAGGAGGGAGGTGAGGAAGTTTTTGGGAATGGTGGGCTATTGTCGCCAGTGGATTCCCAACTTCTCGACTCTAGCAAAGCCTTTACTAAAGTTGACCCAGAAGGATGCCTTGGATCAAATTGAGCTGAAAGGAGACGAGATGGATGCTTTTGTTGAATTGAAGGAATGCATGTGCAGGGCTCCAGCTTTAGGTATGCCTGACTACACAAAGCCTTTCACATTGTTTTGTCATGAACGTGATCCATGTTCTTTGTCTGTCTTGACTCAAGCCCATGGTGGCATAAACAGACCAGTAGCGTATTTTTCAGCTACTTTGGATCCGGTCGCAGCAGCACTTCCAGGGTGTTTGCGCGCCGTAGCAGCAGTTGGTATCAGCCTCACTCAGAGTGAAGGAATAGTGATGGGACACCCAGTAACAGTCATGGTCCCTCACTCAGTTGAGATACTTTTGACCCGTTCCCGAACGCAACACATGACTGGAGCAAGACTCACAAGGTATGAAACGATAATTCTGGGCTCACCGAATGTGCAGCTGAAAAGGTGCACTACGTTGAATCCAGCAACCTTGCTTCCTGGAGAAAATGCTGAAATTGAGAACGCTGAAGACGTCGAGCATGACTGCCTTCAGGTGACTGAATTTTGCACAAAACCTCGACCTGACATTAAGGATACTAAGCTTGATGAAAATGACCAAATTGTTTTTGTTGATGGTTCATGTTTAAGAGATGGGATGGGAATTTTGAAAGCCGGATATGCTGTATGTACTGTAACAGGTGTCTTGGAAGCGGGGTGGCTTCAAGGAGTCTATTCTGCACAAGTAGCAGAACTTGTAGCCCTTACAAGAGCATGTCAACTGTCTGCATTGATGAAAGTCACCATTTACACTGATAGTCAGTACGGGTTTGGGATTGTGCACGACTTTGGACAACTATGGTCACAGAGAGGTTTCCTGACTTCGTCAGGATCCCCCGTGAAAAACGGGGAGAGAATAAGGGAATTGTTACACGCCATTCAAATGCCAGCCGAAGTTGCAGTGGTAAAGTGTAGCGCTCATACAAAAGGACAGGACTATGTTTCCCTGGGTAATGCATATGCGGATCAAGTCGCAAGATTTTGTGCCTTGAACTGTATATTACTCAGAGATGAATGGAATTCGATAAGTGAACCAGAACTCGAACCAGCTGAAGCATTTGCCTTGAAGGTTGTAGATACAATAGATGAATTAAAAGCATTACAGAATAACGTAAGGGAGGATGAAAGGGAGTCCTGGATTAAATCACAATGTATAAAAAGACCAGACGAGTTATGGGTTTCAAATGAGGGAAAATTTGTTTTGCCAAATAGTCTCTTATCACAGCTTGCGCGGTTCTATCATGGGCAAGCTCACCTAGGGAGAGATGCCATGATAAGATTGTTCAAAACTGACTGGTTTAACCCCAGATTTCGTCAAGCTGCAGAAGCAGTTTGCCATCGATGTGTCATTTGCCAGCAGATGAACCCAGGAAAGGGAACAGTTGTGAACGCGAGCCACATTGGCAGAGCCAGTGGCCCGTTTAGCCGAATGCAGATGGACTTCATTGAGATGCCTGTGCATGGAGGTCTGAAGTATGTGTTGGTGATTGTGTGCATTTTTAGTCACTGGATTGAGGCATACCCCACACGTAGAAATGACAGCCTTACAGTTGCAAAGCTATTGTTGAGAGAATTAATACCACGTTTCGGATTCCCGATCTCTTTAGACTCAGATAGGGGAAGTCACTTCAATAACGAGGTGATAAAGTTACTTTGCGAAGCGCTGAACATTGAGCAAAAACTGCATTGTAGCTATCACCCTGAAGCATCAGGACTGGTGGAGCAAATGAATGGTACACTGAAATCAAGAATGGCGAAAATATGTGCATCGACGAATTTGAAATGGCCTGACGCATTGCCCTTAGTGCTAATGTCAATGAGAAACACCCCTGATAGAAAGACTGGACTGTCTCTGCACGAAATGCTCATGGGCAGGGCTATGAGACTTCCTGCAGTTCCCGCAAACGCGCTTTTGAATATTACAGATGATATGGTGTTAGACTACTGCAAGGGTCTGGCTGACGTGGTTCGCTCTTTCTCTCACCAGGTGGAAGCAACCACCTTGCCACCGATCCAAGGTCCAGGACACGCACTGAAAGCAGGTGACTGGGTCGTAGTAAAGAAGCACGTGAGGAAGTCGTGTCTGGAACCCCGTTGGAAAGGCCCTTTCCAAGTGATCCTGACGACAACTACCGCTGTGAAGTGTGCGGGGGTTCCCAACTGGATTCACGCCAGTCACACAAAGAAAGTGTTGTGTCCCACAGATGAGGAAGTTGAAGCGCTAAAACTGCCAGTGCCTGATAAAACAGTGCTGAGTGCTGAGACAGAGCAAAACCGAACTGAAAGTGAACAGGCAGGAACGGAAGAGAGAGAGATATTCTCTGAGGACGAAGAGACCAACTCACTTGGGGAAGACCAAGGAGAAAGTTCAGACAGAGACGAAGCAGCTGAAGGTGACAAAGAGCCTGAAGCAGCTGAGGGTAGCAAAGAGCCTGAAGCAGCTGAAGGTGACAAGGAACCTGAAGCAGCTGAAAGTGATAAAGAGCCTGAAGAAAGTAACGGTGACGAAGGGCTCGAAAAAGGTGAAAAAGCAGGAGAGCCTGATCAGAGGAGGGCTTTCCCAGAAGCAGACGATAGAGAAAAAGAAAAGGAGAACGTGATTGATTCCCCAGAGGGAGGGGACAAGGCAGAACAGAACGAAACAGTTCAAGCTTCCACAGAAAAGATTGCAGGTCCATCAAATGGACACGGTGCAAAGAGAAGACTAAGTGTATCACCCATAAAAGAAAGGACTAAAGAAAGTTTGAACGACGGAGAAAGGCCAAAAGTGAAGGAGAAAAGAAAGGAAGTGACTGTCGTGGTACCATCCTCAACTGAAGGAAAAGACTTGGCCAAAGAGGAAAGTACCAGCGAAGCAGAGTCGAAAAGAGAAGCAAAATTGAAAAGGAAAAGGATACCGAACAGAAGATATTCCGGTCCTGAATGGGCATATGTAGTTCATGACGATTGGACTGACGAATTTGTATCTCTTAGCCTCGAGAACGAAGAAGAAGAGATACCAATAGAAAAGAAAAGTTTTATGGACTCTGTTGATTGAAAGGGTGATAAAAGACATTGCTCGCTACAATCCAACCTGATACAAACAACCAGCTGAGACATTGCTAAACCGGATGAGACTTTTGCTGAACTGATAAAGACTGAGTTATTGCCGAATTGAGACAAATGCTGCTAACCGATAAGTGACTGGCCTCTTGAAGAAGACGGTGTGAACATTGCGCTCGTTCAGCTTTGTAACTGAATTGCTAAATAGTTTCTTTTACAGGTGCTTCCAGCTTTCTGATTCTATATAGATCATGACTGGGTACGCTACACAAAACAGTAGAAAGAAATATTGTAAATATGTGTGTATAGGCTTAGTGATTGCATGTGTACTAATAATAATGGCAATAGTGCTTGGAATGCATGGAAAGGGTGAGAATGAGAAAATTGATGCTTCTACTTTTGCTCCTGTTACTGTCACTGAACTAACTGCACTGAAAAGACTAGAATTAGATGAGAGACACTTGCATGATAAGAAAGAGCTTTCATATAATGTTTTCTATCGCTTGCTAACAGAATATGTTGAGACTATGGACGCGAAAGATTGTTATGTGTGTACACAGATACCGACATCGGTAAAGGAAGGGGTGACTTATCACCACATGCCTCTTACATACGGGATTACATGTAGTATAGTAATGTCTAGGTTTTATGGTCAAACTAACATACAGTATTTTTACTCAAATTATGATGTTACCTTTGCATATGTTCCTATAATAGCGCAGCTAAGCCAGATTGCTAAAGATTGGGATGCTAAAATAATGAGGGAATTTTTTTAGCCAATGCAACCTTTTGAAACGGCTCACGCTCATAGGGAAAACCTTACCTGCTCGCTCTCTGCAATAGAAATAAGCTTTTTAGATCGCACAGATGATAGAAGAGCACAAATGAAAGCGAAATTAGAAAAGGAGCTACATAAGAGGACTTCAGTAGATAACTATGATTTTGCCGCAATAAAGACACAAGGGAGAATAGCTTTAGATGCTTGGCATGTAGGGAAATTTTGTATATATCGAGGTGAATCTTATTATGACAACATTTTTGTAGGAGCGAGTGAGTGTAAACATACGTTTATCTTTAAGGCCAAATGGACATTCATGATGAACGGACTTGACCCTGTCATTCCAGGTGTATATTACATTTGTGGGTATAATGCCTATTATCGTCTTCCAAAGGGATGGTGGGGGAGATGTTATTTGGGTATAGTGTTCCCAAAAGTTTATCAACTGGATGACCTATCGATGATTCAAAAGACATCTGGATCCCATCGTATCCAGAAAAGAGAGACCGCAGCTGCTGTGGTAGGAGATATATTTGGAGCCATGATTCCTTCATTGGGAGTTGTGTTGAATTCCATCAAAATAAGAAAGTTGTCTACTATAGTGGATAACATGTTGACAAAGTTTTCAGGTGCTATAATCCTGATAGATGCTGAACTTGCAGCGGAAAGAGCTATGACTCTTCAAAATAGGCTTGCCTTAGACATTCTTTTAGCAAAGGATGGAGGCGTTTGCAAAATGCTTGGTGCATGACACTGTTGTACGTATATTCCAGACAATAGTGTGAAGATTAAAACTATGCTTGCTAATCTAACAAAAGAAAGTGCGGATTTGAAGGAATTGAAAGAACCAGGAGTGTGGGAGAAGGTTGGAAAAGGACTTGCTTCAGTGGGACATTGGATTGGGGGAATTTGGAATGGAATATTGCTAAAAATAATACAGGGAATATTAATAGTTATAATTTGCATTTTTGGAATTTGGGGAATAAAAAGGGGAATAATAATGATAATGGAAAGAATTAGAAGAAGGAAGGAAGAGAAAATGATGAAAAGAATGGCAGAAGAATACAAAGCGAAAACTAGGGGAATTAAAAGGAAAAGAGAACTGACAGAATTTTAATGGAATAAAATTTGTGGCCATGATTTGGTGTGATGACTAGTAGTCATCAGAGGAGGGATTGATGAAGCAGAAAACGAAGGTTTTACATTTATTAACGCATAAACGTAGTGTGAAATAATCATGTGTGACTTTAACCGAACTAATAAAGATTGTACGGGGACAAAATGTGCCCTCAGAGTAGTTTGCCAACATTTATAAGCGTGCTTTATATAACGTGATGTATTAGAAGTGCACTAATCCGACATAATCGTAAACGTGTGCTATGATTTGCTTGTTTGAAATGTTTTAGCTTAGCATAACTTTAGCGGAGGCTTCGGCCTAGTTGCCTGGTCTCACGGTTTAGATGCTCGTATTTTTCCAATGCGCTATTAAACGTGTATTTCTGCTTGAAGCTGTACTTTTCCACTGAGATCGTTCACATGCTTATCTTAGGGTTTCGTGCCAGCCTGGCATATTTTCTCTTTACTCCAAGGTCAATCTGCAGGTGCGGACAATGGAAGCTCTGAAAGTGAGTTAATTGGTATAAAATGTTGCAACTTGCGTACTCGTCTCCAAGGATAATGTATGCTTAAGTAAAAGCCTGAGAACTGTCGTTTTTGATTGGACAATTTGAAGCTAACCTATGAACCCTCCAATGGAAGACCCTACTGGATTTGAACTGTTGTCTATTTAAACCAGGTGCACGAGAAGAAGGTAGCCATTACCCGGACATTACACCCATTGCGCCATTTTGTAGCTATTATGGCCCACCTTGCTGCGACGCCATTTTGAGAGACTTTGATGCTTTCTCTAATCGAGAGAAAGAGACTTAAATGATTCTTACCCTAGAGACTTTAACTTTGATTTGTCCCTTTGCATGAAGTAGTAGTTTTACCTTGCCGCCGTGAGGCAATTGCCCCGTCCACCTAGCCCTTTTGCCCCGTCCCAATGCTGATCGAGAAACGGTACCTGTGAGACGAAGACTTCCTTGAATGCTGATCGTAATTGGTAAATATGAAAGGAAATTGTAAAGTTGCATTGTGTTTCTTTTAGGTAACCAACTGCTGATTTTGATAAGAGCCCTAGTTAGGAGTTTTCTAAATTAATGTTGCTAAATTGTTTTTGCATGAAGTCCCACATGCCGATGCTAATTTGAGGTTAGACGAGGAGTCCTTTTGTCGCACGATGCAATTTGAGATCTTGTTATGCTGACTAAATGTATGCAATTAGCTCATTACAGATTATCGTATTAGTGATTTGCATAGCTATTATCGAATGCCTTGTTATTCAAATGCTGCATAGATTGCACTTGTTTCGCCATTACGGACAGCTATTAATGTTCATATATGTTTATCATTTGGTGTTGAGACACATCTATATTGTGCTAGCTTTGTTAATATAGGGAAATAAATTCACTAACTTTGAATAAACTGGTGTGATTATTCCTGACTGAAAGGTCAGGGTTCGCCGAAAATGTATTCTGGATTAATTGTTAAATGTTATGTTGATCAGGGCATTGCTTATGTTCGTTATTGATTATTGGTTCGAGTAAATTTGACTGATTAAGGGTGGAGAGGGTCCCACTTAGCCAAAAGATTCATCGGCCTAAAGAGCTTCCAAAGTACTGGTAAATTACTAGTACGGAACGCTCTATCACTACTCATGTGGGTGGCACAACCAGTGCTGCAGGCCTACTAGTAGCACTTGAGATACAGGCCCTGTGGACTTAGTAGTAAAACAAATATGCCACTCGTGGAGAAGCAATTACACATACAATTAACACAGGGATCACTTGCACTTTATCACTGGTCAGCAGTGGTAAAGTGCCCAGAGTATCAAAAACAGCAAAAACAGAGTCCAGCACACAGTCAAAACATGGGAAGCAGAGGCAAAAAAGACATGGGAGAACACGCCAATGATGCCAGGTCTAGCAATCTCCTAGTGATTAACTGTCAGTTTATATTTAGAATATGGATCTGTTGTCTAAATGTCATACTCTTGAGTGACTATTTGGCTGTACAGAATTAAGAATATGGATTTGTCCATGTTATCAAACAATTTCTATATTGCACATTGTGTTTTCTCCCTGTATTTTTTTCTGTTTTTCTGTCATGTTTTTGAATATCATAGTTGACATATTAGTGGTATAAATACTTTTAGATGATCCAGTTTGGCTATAGATCAAAGTATGATAACAAATGTTAAAATGTGATGCCCTGAAGAAACAACAATGTATATATCGTTGTGAACCCCGGTAGGCAGTTGAATGACCCTTGTGCAGGAAATCTGATGATCATGAAAGTCATGCTGTTGACCAAATCCTAATGTTGATAAACAGTTGCACAATCTTTTTGACTATTCAATTAAATATTTACATTTTTGTGGCCTATAAATGACTAATATTTTTAAAAATGTGAAGATCTCAAAAATTTGGAATCCTCAATTAGTCCTTTTTCACTTTTATTATTTTTTGTCGTGCTGAAGTTGGGGTACCAATAAGTGATGCCTTTTTAATGCCATTCATAAATGCTATGAACAAATGAAGGAAATTGGTTGCATTGCCTATCAGTGACCTTTAGTATTTATACGTCACTAATGATTTTGCTTGTGCACTCATGTGAGCATGTAATGACTTGTAGGCTTATCTTTTTTCTCCTGTCTGTTCTGTTTTGTTTAACTAGCCACCAGAAGTTAGGCATCCTGCACTTATATAAATCAGCTATTTAAGCAGTTGCTTCATGCTATTCTAGGGATCAGGTAAATCAAAATTTGAAAGGCATTTCCAACACAACTCAGCTAGTGCTGGAGCAATAAAGGACTCATTGGGCCGTTTACGACCGGGAAAAGGCTTTTCCTCTTGTACAATCCTATTCTGTGAATCAGTAACCTGTTATAGGCTCGCAAAATAGGTTTGCAAGTCGCAATTAGGAAGGGAAGTGCTAACGGCGTCCCTTCCTCATAGCGAGTCGCAGTAGGATGTAAGATTGTTTTGCAACCATGAATGCGGTCACAAAACAATTACAGTTACCACCAACTTCAAGTTGGTGGAAACCCAATCGCAAACGGGAAGGGGTCTCCACGGGACCCTTTCCCCTTTGTGAATGGAAACAAAAGTATTTTTTCAGAGTAGGTAGTGGTCCCACGGACCACTGACTACTCTGAAAAAGTGAAACGTTTTCTTTTCATTTTTTTGTTTGAAATTCATCCTGTTTTCCTTTCAGGAAAATGGGCTGCTTTAAAAAAAACTGCTTTATTTAAAAAGCAGTCACGGACATGGTGGTCTGCTGCCCCCAGCAGGCAACCATCCCTGTGAGTGTGGCCATTCTCAATGGGGTCGCAAATTGCTTAGGTCAATTAAGACCCTATTGGGAATTGCAAACTGTTTTAAACACACTGTTATACATCCCAGTTTGCAGTTTCCTAACAGCGAATTGCTAAGATTTGTTATTAGGAAATCGCAAACCCAAACCTACATACGTCTGGCAAACCTAATGCAATGAAGTTGATTTGATGGAACCAAAATAGGTAATGAAATTTAATAAGTTGAGGATTTAATTTGGAAGACACTTCTGTCTACATGAAGGGGTGTTTCTATAGCTGCAATCAGAATATATCTCAGACTGCTATTTGTTTATTTGAAGGCCCTGGCCATTTATATCAGGCAATGGAATGTAATTTATCTGATTGCCACAGACTTAAAAAAAGTCTTGGGGTGAATTTCGATTAGGCAGAGTAATCAAAATAATTTAGAAATTGTCCATTATTCTTTGATGCTAAATAACCATTGAATATGCAATTAATCCTGCTCATGTAATTAAGAGGAATTTTAGAGGAAAAAATCTTACCACGAGAGCACATGTAATATTCACGAGCGGCCACCCATGTACACTGTTCGCGTTCTGCTGCATTTAGCGCTGTTTCTTAGTGCAAAATGCATCCTTGCATTCATCTTGGATGCTCTAAGAAAACAGCACTAAGGGCCCATTACGAGTTTGGTTGAGGAGACGAACCATCTGCTGAACTTCTGACAGGGAGGTTGCTGCCTTATTGCCGACTTCCCCTACGGCCCTATAATGACTTTACCGCTAGGCTGACAGGCGGAGACTAAGGTTTTCACCCATCAGCCCAGTGGGAAAGTGGCAGCAGCATTGTCACCTGCTCATAATCGAGCGGGAAGCAATGCTGCAGCCCCCAGGGGGCACCAGCACCCTCGTAATGCGCATTGTCTGCACTGCAGACAGTGCACATTACGTGGGTGCTGTGCAGGTGGGCCCCTGCCCTGCATGAGCAGAGCAGGGGCCCCCCTCTGGTCCCCTGCACCTGGTCTCCGCAAGCCCTTTCAGAGGCAAAGCCATGAAAAGGCTGGCAGAGAACCAGGTCCTAATCAACAGGGCGACGCTGACTTCAGCGCCTCCCTGGCTGATTACGACCTGCACCACCGTCAGCCTGTCAGGAACATTGTTCAGCAGTCGTTTGGTGGTCCGACCGCCAAACTCTTAATTTGGTGGTCAGGCAGCCAAACCGACAGCAGACATGACCATAATGAGGCCCTAAATGCCTATAGTAAAGTGGGGGGAAATGCTACCCCAGGAGCACATTAAGTAAGTGTGAGCTGCCACGTTTAGAACTACTTCTTGGTGCAAAACACATCCTTGTGTCAATTTTGGATGTTAAGGGGCCATGCTTGAACTAAAAACTAGCACTAAAAGCAGAATTACTCTTCTTGCAAATCACATTTAAATCTGGTTTCTTCTAAGGAACTGATCTTTTTTGTGGCTCCCATGTCCATACTGAAAGATGTTAATCAGATCTACTAATTGATTCACTGCATTGTTAAATACAAATTGTAAACTTTATACCAGGCATTTTAAACATGAAGATTTGCTCAATTTCCGTTCATATAGTCTGGGGAGTATTGGGATTTTAGCTATGCTATTAATGATCAGGAAAATGTATCTCTCTCTCCATATGCATACACATGAATATATGTAGTGTATATATATATATATATATATATATATATATATATATATATATATATATATACATATTGGTACATATACATATATATTTAAAACCCTAAAACCCCTCATACCTTTGCTAACTCTTTCTCTTAGCCACCCTTGAATTATTTACCACTCTGTATGCTCACCAAGCACTAAGTGCTAATAACCTCTTTAAAATCTTTACAGTCTGCTACCATTACTCACTCCTGAACCCTAAGATCCTCATACTATCCTGAACCCTAGCTCATCCTTAACCTTTAAAAACCCTTAATACCCTTTCTACCTATAAAAGTACCCACCCCTGAACTCTAAAAACTTTACTCCCTGTACCCTTATCCATCACTTATCCCTAAAAATGTCTTTAAAACCATTACTACGCTGTATCGTTATCTCCCCATAACCCTAAAAACACTTTTCAGACCCTTATTGCCTTTAACCCATACCCATTCCATAAACCTAAAATTCCGCCCTTTTTTAAAATGCCATAAATATTACGACATTTACAAACAAGAACAAACAAATACTTACCTACAGGCACCAAAAGAGGCTTGTGTGGTACTTACTTATATGGTACTTACCTTTTTTGGTAACGTCCTATGGGGTAAAGACTGCTGCATAAAGACTGCATATCATTTCTAAGATTTGGGGAGATTTAATGTTCATTTTTCTCACTCCAAGTGCTTCTGCTTGGGGGCCAAAGGAAATCAGCCATATGTTACAAAGATTAGGCTGTCAATCCAACATGGGGCCCTGATAAACTGAGTACACTGAGGGGCAACACATTATGTGGAATGCCAATATGGAGTCATTCAATTAATATCAATATGATTTTTTTCCCTGAGATTATTCGGTTCTGCTGAAGGGTTTGTTAATATTAACAATTACAAGGAAATCCAGTTATCCATTGGAGCTTTGAATCATAATCTGAAGATGCAATAATTAGTGGATGAAACTGCAGTGATAATAGCTGATATGGGTTGTTAGGTTTTGTAACAAAGAACCCTTTAGCCATCAAATGTCCCTCCAGTGTGTGATTCCCTCAGTGAACTGCAAACGGCCCATTAAGACATTTGAATAATATAAGGATTTTTGCACACTTAATGCACAGAGACATCAGGCAGAAGAAAGACCATGCAAACTTCGCTCAGGAAAGAGGTTCATGGCAGCTGGGGCTTGGTGTTATGGAAGGCTGATGTTGGAAACTGCGTTACTGGTTGAGGAGGGGATAACATTACTTAACAGCAGCCACAATTTCTGTCACATCCAAACCCCAAATTAACATGTGCTTAACCCTCTAGTAGCTTGGCACACAGTCAGTCAGGCTTAACTTAGAGGCAATGTTTAAAGTATTCATGCAGCACTTCATATGTAATAAAGTGAAATATAACACAAAAATATTTAAGAAAAATCAGGAAAAATAGAGTTAAATGTAATACATTGTTTGACACCAAGATGACAAAAATCAGTCAGTAGAAAAGTTTAAAGATTTAAGTAAAAACTATGCCTAGAAGCACAAATCATCAACTGGGGTTATCTAGTCACGCCAGACCTGGACAAAGTCAAACTTTCAGGTCGACCATGATGGAGCACTGGCCAGGTAAAGGGAAAAATTTAGGCCTTCTGAACAAAGTACCTTAAATCCAAGTGCACAGTCTGTGGGACGTTGCGTTGAGAGGATTTGCATGATCTGGTGACGGTCCCTTCAGGCCTGCTTCCAAGAGTCATGGACGGGGGTGTCATCAGTTGTGGGCAGGACTCACAACAAGCAGAGTTCAGGTGTAAGGTTCAAGGTGGTTGGAGCCTAATTTGTCGCTGAGACTCTAATCAAGATGCTGACCAACTAGGCTTTGGAGTCACTCTGGTGGTCCTGGGATCAGGATACAGGACTAGTCCTTCTGACTTAGGCAACAGGGCAGCAGAGTAGTAGGGCAGCTGAATAGCGGTATTTTGTGAAGCAGAGCAGCACAGCAGTTCTTCTGAGACTTTCACAGGTCCAGAGGTGTACTGATGAGTTGGGTCTGAGGGTCCAATATTTTACACTTTGTGTCAGCTCTGAAATAGGAGAAGTGTCCAGAGTGTTTCACCCACAGAGGTACTTGGAATTTTCTGTCTTCCAGCCCTGGCCCCAGCTTTTCTGGGGAAAAAAATGGACTGGTGGGAAAGCCTTTGTGAGTGTGCTGAGGCAGAGTCTTTGTGAAGTGCAAGTGTAGTAGGTCACAGTTCTCTCCCTCAGTCACCTCACAGATGGCTCATCCTGCAGCATCCATTCCTACTGAGTCTCACTATCTTGGAGTAATACACAAAGACCAACTGCCAGCTAAACCTAGTCATGTGACCCAGGATACAGAGGTAAGGACAAAAAAATGCCAGCTTTCTAAAAGTGCCATTTTCAGTATTGTGACTTCAAATCCAACTTCACCATTAAAGAGGGTTTTAAATGTCAATTCCTTAGACACCTAACTCGATATTTCTATTTGCTCCTAATTTAAAGTTATCACTCATTAAATGTATTAAGGGAACCCAATGTAATCCTACGGAAGAGGAAGGACTTCCAACAGTGAAAGCCAAGTTTTAAGGGCTTTTCACTACCAGGACTAAAAGTAAATTTCCAACTTTATAAAAACATTGCTTCCTGCTCTCTGAGCTATGTAGGGCCTAAAGTAGGGTGACCTATATGTATTAAAAAGGAAGGTGTGGGCCTTGCAAAAGGTTTATTTTGCCAGGTCAAAAAAAATAGTTAAGAATTGTATTCACAGGCTGTTGTGGCAGGTCTGAGACATGTTTGACAGATTACCTAAGTGGGTGACACAAAAAGTGCTGCAGGCCCACTAGTAGCATTTAAATTACAGGCCCTGGGTGCAGGTACTACCACTTTATTTGGGGCTTACAAATAAATTAATGGTGCCAACTAGGTAAACGCCAATGTTACCATGTTTTAGGGAGAGAGCACAAGCTCTTTAGCACTTGTTAGCAGTGGTAAAGTGCACAGAGTCCTAAGGCCAGCCTAAACAGGGAGATTGAGGGAAAAGGTCAGGGGAAAACCTGCCAAGGATGTCAGGTCCAACAACCATATACACTTTTATTTCACACTTTGCCATATCAGGATGCAAATCTGTATCTTCCAGCGTGGCTTGACAACTACAAATTAAGAGGCGAAGCTGCTAAGGAAACTGTAATTTAAAGACAGACAGATCACTGGTAGGACAGGCAGTCTCTGACCTCTGATGGAGGCGTTGAAGCCACGGCGTTTCATTTCGCCACAAAGGCTGCACTCTAAAGACAAAAAGATCACAGTATCAGACCGCTGAAAATGACTAAAAGTGTTGGCAACTACTATCAAGAAACAATTCTGAAGAATAATGTAGATAATCTTTGAACAAATAGGTGCTACCAATACAGAGACATTTCCAGTCCTGATGATGACCGGTTATTGATTTATGTCTTTATAAAGGGTTGAAACGTCGACAATTTTTTTTTATGTGGATTGATGTAAAAATAATATAGTGACTTCAAGACTCCTGGATTGAAAATTGAAGGAGTACTATGGAAATTCACTACTTGTTTTTAACCACATTATTGTATATATTGTATATAACACTGGCACTTTATGCATCACAATATTAACTTTCACTGCGCCTCTATTTTAGGAGCACCTAGTACCTAGTATCTAAAAATTATTTGTTTTTGACCAAAGAAGTCATATCAAATGTTTTTTACAAAGAAAAAAAATATGAATTAACTCAAGGACACCATATTGAGTGAAACAGTTCCTTTTGCTTGATAATTTAACTGTGCCTTGGAAGTCAAGGCATATACTTCCCCCTTCTTGACCAACATTGTGTTTATTATTTATCTACCCAGGTCCAAGGGTTATTGGGTTTTGCCTAATTTTGTAAAACAAATATGAGGAAGGTGATCATCATCAGAGCCCATTCAGGAGCAGTCAGAATATGTTGGCGAAGAAAGTGCATCATGCAATTGATGAAATTGCATGAACCCATTCACAACATCTATCTTCTACACTGAAGTAACTTTCCTAACAATCCTTGTTTCCTCAATGTGGCCCCTGGCCTAATTAGCACAACTTCATGAACAAATGCGTTAGGACATTCCTTGTTGTGTGTCTTGATCACTATACATGGTACTTTTGACCCTGCCAATCCTGTCTTGGCTTGCCAACTATTACCTGCTCTCACTTCTTTCATTCCACAGTTCTGTGCACTCCTAGAAAAAAACTAAAGCAATATATTCAGAACAGATTGTTAATGTTGTAGGTTGTGTCAAAGCTATGTTTCTCCTCTTACTGTTGATATGACTGTTTACCATTAATATGACCTTCCATCAAGGATTCAGAAATTCACTTCTGGTAGAATGTCACTCTTACCTTATTGCACCCTGTTAAAGTGATCACACTAACATTGTTTCTATTGCGTCAAAAGTGAATTTAAGTTCCTCAGCTCAGTTTTTTTTACTTCAAACAGTACAGTTTGAGGCTTGGAAAGCATATCCACTATGCATTTAGGGCCTCATTACAAGTCTGGTGGTGTGAAACCCGGACCGCCATACCCGTGGGGAGGAGACCGTCATGAGGCTAGCTGGTTCCCCCCAGGCCGTATTACGAAGTTTCCACTGGGCTGACTGGCGGAAACCTCAGAAATCTGTAGCCGAGGCCAATGCCATTGCACAGAGGGTGGCCCCAGCACCCTTGGAATGTGCATTGTCTGCTGTAGCAGACAGTGTGCATTCTGAGGGTGCTGGGCTGGGGGTGCCCTTCACTGCCCACGTCATGGTTGTGGGCAATACAGGGGCCTCCCTATGGCCCCCAGCACTTCCTCTCCACCAGCATTTTCATGGCGGAGACCTCACCATGAAAAGGCTGGTGGAAAGGGGACTTGTGATCAGCACGGCTGCACTGAACTCAAAGCTGTTGTGTCTGACTGCGACTCTGATTGCCACCACCCCATTGGGAACCATATTCCTGGTGGTGTCGGTGTTCCTCTGGCAGTCCAATCACCAGGGTGATAATGTGGCAGTCAGACCACCAGGAGTGTGGTGGTCCGATCACCACCGCGAGTCTGGTGGTCTTAAGACCGCCAGACTTGTAATGAGGCCCCTAGTATTCAACTCACTTTGCTGATCTTCTTATTGATGTGGTTAGTGCCTTGAACACTACAGATGGTGCCATCTCCTTTAAGAACATAGGTATTGCCCTGCTTACTTCCTATACATTTTTAACGCTATTAAAGACTTGACAAGATCTCTAATTCGAAGTTTATTCGCATGAGTGTTTCCTATCCTAATTTTTGGAGGCAAGGTATTACCTAGAAAATTAAAACACCCTTGCTTTGAATCAAAGATCTGATTGCACTAAGCAAGTGAAGCAAGTGAGCACAAATCTCTCTAAAAGAGCTTCCTTGTTTCTTCCATTCAAGCTTCTATCCATTCATCCTTTGACCCTTAAATCAATCTGCCTATATCCACTGTTACACCTTTACAGTTTGTCATCCATTTATTTGCTAATCCATCAATCATTCTTTCACTATTCCATCCATTCATTAGTCATTCCTTCCATTGATTCTTTTACACAACATCTATTCATCCATCAATTCATCCATCCATCCATCCTCTCAGATTTACATTTGCTTTGTCATCCTTTTACCACCCATCTACCCATCCTCTCACCCACTCATCCACCTATCCTTTTACTCACTCGTACATACATCTTTTCACTAAGTTAACATTTTACCACCCACCCTTCCATCCACTCATCCATCTCTCCTCTCACCCACTCATGCATTAACTCACCCATTCTTCTTTCCCTTTTCTAAGGCCCCACCTTTCCTTCTTCCTTTTAGCTTTATTTATGTGCTTTTATCTGCCAAATTGCATATAAAAGATGCTCATAAAGCCCCCCATCTCCGCTATAGCTGTCTAAGTGGGGGATTCAATGCCTCATATGCCTTCTACCCCTACTTGCTACACAGCTTGCCGCTCCAATATCATCTTACACTGTGACTTCGCCTTGTTACATTTTTGAACCAATGGACCATTCACCTGCACTGACAATGTTGCCCTTCTCATCTACAAGCCCATTGTAAATGGTCTTCAGTCAGCAGTTGTCTCATCAACGCCTGATTTTCCCTCCAGCACCATCCATTGGCTCCCTGGTGAATTTCGCACCTTCACCACCCGCTATAGAGCCAGCCTTTGAGTCTACAGACTCGGATCTTTCATGCCCCTCTAATGCATCAATAACACTTTAAAAGTGCTTTTTAGGGTCGGGCCTGCGAGTGCATGCACTTACGAATGCATCTCGTATGCAAGATGCTGTTGTGACCAGTAAAGGGCTCGGAGCCCGTCTGTCCTTCATCATTTGTGGTTTTACAGCCTCATAATTTGTCAAGGCATGTCTGCCATCATTTCTTTTTCTCGGTGTGGAGAAGGGATCAAACTTTAATTGATTTCAACTTCATTAGTGCCTGTCCGCTGTTCCCGACGTGATTGAGGTACTATTTTGTTCTAACTACCAGTGCCCCACAAACAGAAGGCTTGTGACTGGCAAAATAATGTCCAGCAGGGCAAACAAAATTGCAAAGTTTTTATTTTTTAAAGCTAACATTATTTATTTTTTCCGTCTTTTATCAGTTTACACTCATTTTTTTGTTTTTGCTTGTGGGTGCTGTTGTCAAAAGATGACAATTAACTTGTTTTACCTATGTTATGCAGATGTATAGAGTGTACAGTCACCAAAGAGGGTATCCTGGCACTGGGCAGGTGTAAGGACCAGTAACGAGCAGTGCATTTTTTTACCTTTAATTTATAGTTACCTACAGTATCCTTTAGTGTTTCTGGCAAGAGTGCAGGTTGGAAAAGCAACTTGCTCTCGTGGAACCCACACTGGCACTTTATAGGCAGGAGCGATCCGCAACCTGGGACCCTCTCCCAGGCCAACCTTCATGAGCTGGCGCGTGTGACTGTCTGGGAGCCCAGGTTCTATGATAAAGTGAACACAGAAAGCACTGTGGGGCGTGTAAGCACTCCGACACCAAGTTAGAGCTCCTTTGATCATACCATCTCTCCTCATACAGGAATTCTTTAAGGCAATATTGTACGGAGCTCACCCAGCACAGAGTTCCGTCATCTTATAAGGACTGGTATGACTGAACAACCCCGTTATATGTTTCTAGTTGTGTATTTTTCATTGCCTAGGAGTGGCCTTTGCCTGCTTAATGTTGCCTTGCAATACTTGAGGTGCTGAAGCATTTCATTGCACACTGCTTACGATGAATGTAAGTTGGGCCACTGGAATTATGCTGCTGGAAGGGACAAATTATGCAGCACCAGTGAGTAAATTATGCCACAAGAAAATGCAATGTATGCGGAGTAATGCAGCACGTTTTTGATAGATTTACTTCAAAATTTTGTACTTTTCACAGTTGTGAACACTGTCTGGGCATTGGTTGCTCCTCATTAGTAAATGTTTGACACCCACATATATCAATAAGCAACAGAAAGTGAACCCTTAATCTTTACAAAGGACCTTAAACTGTGCAGCAACATTTTAGTAACTTTTGAACTGTTTAAAGTAGACACACTTTTTTTGTTAAAATCTGCAGTTTATGTAGCAAATGATGAATTGTGTGGCAAATGCGGCAAATATTATGAAGAAAATGCTGCGGACGCGTAATTACATAATTCCAGTGGCCGTGAATATAAGGGAATTTTCCTTCCCAATCAGCCAGGCAGGAGCTGATGGGGAGAGTTAGTAACATGGCTGTTATCCATAGTGGGGGAAGGGTGGCGGCAGGGAATCCAACTTGCAGAGAAAGACGAGGGCTTGCTTGGTGCAGACACCAGCAGCGTACAGAGAAGGGTGTGCCTCTGCTATTCTGTTGTCTTACATGCTGCTTCCAGCTCAATGCCCTTTTCTTTAGGTCGAGTGTGAAAGCGCTCTGACATGTTTTAATCTATGTGGGCTTTTAACCACGCCCACTGCACGCCCATCACTATATCTCGCTCATGGGATTGCCTTTCAAAAATCCTTTGTTATCATTGGTAAGTGCTTTACATTTGTACCTCCATGGAGCAGTTTTGTGACAGCCTTGGCCATCAACCCTGTTACACGGATAATTGCATGTTTGCTGATATGCTTAACTGCAAGCAAACTTCTTTTTCTTTTTGTGTCTCTCCTTCACGCTCATGCTCGTGGCAGCTGTAGCACTTTGAATCGGCTCGCTTTTGTCAACTGTTTTACTTTTCATTTTCAATTTATGTGACTAGAAAAGTCCAGTTACGAATTTACAATTCTAATAGCTTTACCTCAAGCAAACCCAAGACCCATTGCATTGCAAGTGCTTGTTTCACTATGATGCCGTGCTTTGTGTCAGGCGTCTGTTACTGATTTTGCATCCTGCTTCTGTGTCAAATTAGGTTTATGGCTTTTGCCTTGCTTGATTATTAAGTTAATGTACTTCATTTTTCAATGTGCAATCATATATATCATTGTTCATATATCTTTATATATTGACTAATACTGCTCACTGTCATTCCAATGTGTCATGTGTTTTCACATATTTTTTACTGTTTCCCACCATTTACTTGCCCACTATATGCATTCTGTCCAAGAAGGGACCCTCGCTCTAGTCAGGGTATGGGAGTTACACTCCTAAGACAACCCCTGCTCAACCTCTTGGTAGCTTGGCACAAGCAATCAGGCTTATCTCAAGGCAATGTGTAAAGTATTTGTACCAAAACACACATTAATACAGTGAAAACAGAACAAAATTGAGACCACACCAGTTTAGAAAATAGCCAATATTTATCTAAATCAAAAAAGACCAAAACAACAAAAGTTCAACATATATAAGTCAAGTTATTCTTCTCAAAAAACCCAAAGCAGACCCTGAAGACCTCACAAACTACCGACCCATCTCTCTTCTCCCCTTCCCCTCAAAGGTCGTGGAGAAGATAGTAAACATACAACTGTCTCGTTTCCTAGAAGGAAACAGCATACTTGATGTCTCCCAACAAGGCAGCACGGAACGACTGTTGGTGGCCCAACACCCTCGGACCACCCCCAAAACCGACCACTCATGCACACAGCCTTGGCATCATATTGGACTCGTCTCTCTCCATGACCCAGCAAATCAACACCATATCACCCTCCTGCTTCAACACCCTTTGCATGCTGTGCAAGACTTTCAAATGGATCCCTTCAGAAAAAAGAAGAACAGTCACCCACGCCCTCATAAGCAGCAGACTGGACTACGGCAAAGCCTTGTATGCAGGGACCACAGCCAAGCTTCAAAGAAAACTCCAGCGGATCCAGAACGCAGCCGCACGTCTCATCCCCAACCTCCCTCGCCACAAACACATATCCACCCACCTCAGATCCCTACACTGGCTGCCCATTAACAAAAGGATCATTTTCAAGATCCTTGTCCCCGCTCACAAAGCCCTCCTTGACACTGGACCGGCCTACCTCAACGAACGAGTCAACTTCCACATACCAACTCAACAGCTCCGCTCCACAGACCTCGCCCTCGCTACAGTCCCCCGCATCAAACGCACCACCTCCAGCAGCAGATCCTTCTCCCACCTCGCAGCTAAGACCTGGAACTCCCTCCCCACCAACCTACGCAAGACCCAGCACCTCCTAACCTTCAGAAAGCACTTAAAAACATGGCTTTTCGAGCAGTAACCACCCACCCCCTCCCAGCACCTTGAGACCCTACCGGGTAAGTAGTGCGCTTAAGAAATTATTTGATTGATTGATTGACTGAAGTTATGATTTTTTAAAGTATAAAGAGTCTTACTTCATAGAAAACAATGGAAACATTGTTGTTACATAAAGTACCCAGATTGCATCAAAAATAAAGCCGCACAGGCGAGCATGTGTTGGAAAAGTCAGCGATGAGTTGATTCCTTACTCACAAGTGAGGCTGTGCTTTGTTTCTTCTCCAGTCAGATAGGCGGTGCGTCAGTTTTTTCTCCCGCAAGAGAGCAATGTATCGATTTCCAGACGGGGCACCTCAGATTCGCGCAGGTTAACATTGATTTTGACGCCCAGCAATTATGCATGTGAAATCCGTCCCCACAGTGATGGAAAACTGCGCTGCGTGGGGTTTGTGTCGATTTTAGCAGCCGGAAGCGGGTGTTGCGTTATGTCTCCAGCTGCGAGGCAGGTGATGTGTCGATTTGCCAGCCACGATGCAGGTGGTGCATTGATTTCATCTGCGAGGCGGGTGGCGTGTCATTTTTACAGTCACGTTGCAGGTGGTGCATCAAAACTTTCCCCGCACGGCTCCTGTGCGTGGATTTCCACCTTGGTTCCACCAGCTTCACCTTTTAAGTGTCCAGGGACTGGATAGGACACCACTTGACAGGGTAGGAGTCTCAACAGAGAGTCCAGGTGCTGGCAGAGGAAGTCTTTGATGGCCCTGAAACCTCAAGCAGAAGGCAAGCTCAGTCCAAGCCCTTGGAGAACCTTTCATAAGCAGGAATATACCACAAAGTCCATTCTTTGTCCTCTTTCAGGCAGAAGCAGCAACTGCAAGCCAATGCAACAAAGCACAGTCACAGGCAAAGGGGCAGTACTCCTCCTAAAGCTCTTCAGCTCTTCTCCTTGGCAGAGGTTTCTCCTGGTTCCAGAAGTAATCTGACCATCTGGGGTTTGGGGTCCACTATTTATACCCCTTTCTGCCTTTGAAGTAGGTAAACTTCAAAGGAAAGTCTCTGTTGTTCACAGGATCCTGCCTTGCCCAGGCATGGCTCCAGACTCAGACCGGGGGGTTGGAGACTGCATTGTGTGAGGGCAGACACAGCCTATTCATGTGTAAGTGTCAGTTCTTCCCTCAACTCTAGCCGAGATGACCCATCAGGATATGTGGGCTTCACCCCACCTCCCTTTGGGTCACTGTCTAGTGGAGATTCACAAACAACCCAACTGTCCCTGTCTGGGTCAGTTTGACCCAGACAGGGAATACACAAGCAAACAGAGTCACAGAATGGTTTAGCAAGAAAATGCCCACTTTCTAAAAGTGGCATTTTCAAACTGACAATCTAAAGAACAACTTTACCAAAAGTTGTATTTTTAAATTGTGAGTTCAGAGATCCCAAACTCCATATCTCTATCTGTGCCCAAAGGGAAACTTCACTTAAAATATATTTAAAGGCATCCCCCATGTTAACCTATGAGAAAGATGGGTCTTGTATCAGTTAAAAACTAATTTGGCAGTATTTCACTGTCATGACATGTACATGTCCTACCTCTTAAATACACTGCACCATGCCGATGGGGCTACCTACGGCATACCTTAGGAGTGACTTACATGTATAAAAATGGAAGATTTGGGCCTGGAATGTGGGTATACTTGCCAGGTTGAATTGGCAGTTTAAAACTGCACACGGACACTGCAGTGGCAGGTCTGAGCCATGTTTACAGGGCTTCTCATGTGGGTGGCACAATCAGTGCTGCAGGCCCACTAGTAGCATTTGATTCACAGTCCCTGGGCACCTTTAGTGCAGTTTACTAGGGACTTACTAGTAAATCAAATGTTCCAATCATGGAAAAGCCTATTAGTACTGGTCAGCACTGGTAAAGTGCCCAGAGTATCAAAACCAGCAAAAACAAAGTCCAGCACACAGTCAAAACATAGGGAGCAGAGGCAAAAAAGACAAGGGAGATTACGCCAAGGATGCCAGGTCTAAAATCATTCCCACTAGATTATGCAGCTAATTATATATGTAATGTATTGCTCATGTTTTGCACATGATAATAGTGAGCTTTCTGACTAAATATAGTATATATATGACTTAGGCCTTCATCATGACATTGGTGGTAAATCCAGTTTACCACTGCGGTGACGGCCACTGATATACCATCGCGGAAGCGAACATCCGTTTGTCATATTATGACACACACACACTAAATCGAAAGAATACTGCCACAAACGCATATCCGCCAGACCAAAGGTAAGTGATAAATTGTCGGTACGAACACCCATACCGTCATGCCAATAAAACAACACCCTTCACATTATGACCCAGGAATCACCACGGTGGACATTCAACGGTGGTAAACCATTGGCGGTACACACCGGCGCGGTCAGAATCACCACTCAAATACAAAACAACACAACATTGGGCAACACCAAAAATATACACCTGACACTGATACACACACCACACCCACCCACCCACAGCACTATAAAACACACACCCACATTACCCACAACCCTTTATGAACACTAAAAATAGCCGAGAGACAGCCACACAAATCACAGCAACAACTACACACACCACAAACACCAACGCTCCGTCACGCACCCCACGCCCCACCACATTATACAACACCCACTGCACAACACACATCACACAACACTCATGTCCCCACAAAGGCACCCCCGTTTCACAGATGAGGAGTTGCGGGTCATGATGGAGCAAATAGTGAGGGTAGAGCCACAGCTGTTTGGAGCACAGGTACAGCAAATATCCATTGCCAGGAAGATGGAGCTATGGCAGAGAATCACGGACAGGGTGAACACCGTTGGACAGCATCCAAGAACAAGGGACGGCATCAGGAAAAAGTGCAACGACCTACGGGGGAAGGTACGTTCCATGGCAGCAAGGCACCAGCTCACCATCCAGAGGACTGGTGGTGGACCCCCACCTTCTCCCCCACAGCTGACAGCATGGGAGGAGCAAGTCTTGACAATACTGCATCCTGAGGGACTCTCTGGAGTTGCCGGAGGACTGGACACTGGTGTATCAATATTTACTACTTAACCCCCACATTCCTACATGCCAACACCACTCCTCACCCTGACACCCATCACTCCACTCCATCCCACACAGTGCACCACCACAACTGACTAACCTCAATGCCAAGCCCTGCATGCCATACCCACTCCATGAACATCCCTCCCAGCACTGCATGTACACCCACCACCAATGCATGCCCAGCATGGAGAACCAACAATCCCACAATACATCACCATACACAAACAAAGGTGGCAGGGCAACAGCAACGATGTAGGAGAAGCTAGGGATGTAGAAAATGTCACAGACATGTAGCATAATACACCACTTACATCCCCACAGTTGCCCCAGCCAATCCCAGTGGCAAGGAGGTGCCACGGCTACCAAGTCCCCCAACAGAAGATGCCCCCAGTGATTACAGTAACTCTGGACTTCTGGATCTGGATGAACTTCCGGGCCCATCAGGGACCACTGGTCAGTCAGCAACCACAGCCCACACCCAGTCCACCACAGAGCATTTCCCCTCAGTATCCAACACCACAGCAGCCACCCAACACCCCCTGACCTTTGTCCAGGACACGTCAATCAGCAGTGTGCCCACCTGTGCAGGGACCCCAGTATATACCTCACAGACAAGACAATCATTGTCCTGGGGTCAGTGGCAGAGGGCACACCATTCAGGGGACACAGGCACAAGCGGCCAGGGACACACAGAGGACAGCTTTGTGCCATGGAGAGGACAGGCCCAGGGAACCGACTGACCGGGATGCACTCACCAATGTCCTGGGGCTTACCAACAGTCCCAGGACACGATGGGTCAGATTCCAAACATTTGACCGATCTGGAAAACCAGTGGTTGTAGGAGGTACACCATCCGGAGATCAGGACAGATTTGCAGGCCCACAACACCACCATGGTCTCCATAGCAGGGGTGCTGGCTGATATGGCCAACATCATGATGGACTACACAGCACACCAGTGGACCCCTTCCACTAGCCAGTCAACTGAACAGCCCTCCACATCTGCTGCAGCCTCTGGACAGGACGCTGTAATGAAGTAAGTTGCTCCGATCATCAGTTGATATATATATTTTTATTAAGTAAAGTTGCCGTAACACAGAAACGATCCCTCGCCCACCTCCGTCTTTTCATCTCCTCCAACAGTCCTCTCCTGGAATGTAGAATTCTCGACATGCGCGTGCTTGTCGAGAATTCTACAACACAACATATCCACCCCCTTTACAAACAATAAATGACACAATAATGGATTGAAACCAATAATAGACCATCAAATAACACGATACAAATTGCACATTAGAACAATCAGCAATAACAATCATGGAGTTAAAACAAATTGGAATTGCACAACCCCATATATCTTGAAACTATATACAAAGTTTTACTAGATACACTATATATGTAGAATAAATGAGAATCAACTTCACTCAACATAATCTCGTAAATATCCTGGAGGTTTACGAGGTCTTGACCCTATTCTTTTAGTTTGAACACTCCCTTTATTCATATCTGTAAGTGCTTTCATCTCTGTTTCATGTTGATTCCCATTTTGCACATATTCCCTCTCCTGTACACCCACTCTTCCTTTATCCAATAAATCTTCATCACTCATAAACAAAAAACCATTATTCTCGTCTGGAACCCATCTCTGAGAGCATACCCTCCTCTTTCCATTACCATTACCTCTGCAATACAAGGCTACTCTCCTCTTATTCCATCGTTCACCATTTTCCAATACAACTTGAAATTCACATACATCTTTAACTAAGTAGGGCCCTCTAAATTTCATAAAACTATTTCCAGTATTCACCACTCTAATTTTCACCAAATCTCCCTTATTAATATCCTTTTCCGAAACTGATTGTGATGTCCCTGCATTCTTTTGGATCGAATCTCCTTCCTCTAACACTGACACCAACCATGATGGGTAAACTCTTGTACATGCTTTCCTGCCCATCATCACCTCAAAAGGAATTCTACCCGTAACACTGTGCACAGTGGTGCGATACGCCCACACAAGATCATCAACCATGGTACGTACATTTTTGCCATTCCTTATAGCCATGTTGATAACCCCTTTTACCATCCGATTGCACCTCTCTACCATGCCATTAGCCTGAGGATTGTACAATGCAGTACGGGAATGATGTATCCCTGCATGTTTAAGGAATTGGTCCATCTCATGGGAAACTAACTGTGTCCCATTATCTGTAATGAGTTTCGTTGGATAACCTTCTTCATAAAAAATCTTCTGCATTGTCCTAATAGTTGCTCTGGTAGTGATCTCCTTCATAAATTTCACTGTCAACCATTTTGAATGCACATCAATCATTACTAACGCATACTTTAGATCCCATGGAACACCATTCAAAGGTCCAATGAAATCCATACACACTGTATGCCACATTATGCCAGAATCTGATATAGATCCCAATAAACCTTGTTTTCCCACTTTCAATCTCTTCTCACTCTCCACACAATCAACACACCTTTTGACCCAATTACTAACATCAGTATCAATCCCTGGCCACCAAAAATGTTCCTTTAGTCTTTTTTTCGTTAAAGTCTGCCCTAAATGACCTTCGTGAGCCAACCAAAACAGTTTATACCTCACGCCCACCGGAGGAACGAACTTGTCACCCCTCACAACGATATTCCTAGTAACTATAGACAATTCCTCCAGAATTGTTGCATAGGGTTGAACTTGAGGGGTCAATCTACCCTCTCTCCTTTCTCCACCAACAATTAAATTCATTACGTCCTTTATCACCTCATCTTTTCTCATTTCCTCACACCACTCCTCATGCGATACCACACCTTGAGTGCATTCCAGCACGTCTTCAACACTTGCCACAGCACCTTCGTTCTCATAGTCCTGCACACATTGTTTATCTACCTCCTGCCAATTCAATGGCAAGCGAGATAGGCAATCTGCCTGAACATTACGCCATCCAGGAATGTATTCTATAGTAAACTGATACTCTTGTAACCTTGCAGCTAATCTAGCCAGGCGTGGAGACACTTTGTTGGCACCCCCAGGTAACAGTACTCTCAACAATGGTTTATGATCAGTGCGCAATGTAATCTTACGTCCCCAAACATAAGTTCTGAAATACTCAATGCCCCACGATGCAGCCAATGTCTCTTTTTCAATGACTGAATAATTCCGTTCCGACTTGGTCAATGACCGTGATGCAAAAGCTACAGTCTCTTCTCCTTTGTCAGAGTTCTGCGAAAGTACAGCTCCTAGACCAATTGCACTCGCATCCACTGTTATAATAGTTTTAGCTTCAACATTGAAGGGTACCAAAACTTTTGCTGCACACATTTTTTTTTTTTATATTTTGAAAAGCCATCTCTTGATCACCCTCCCATTGGAACTTTTGCCCCTTGCGTAAGAGTTTTCTTATACTCTCCGTTTTGTCAGCAAAATTCTTTATGAATTTGGAGTAGTACTCAATGAGTCCCATGAATGACCTCAGCTGTTCTTTATCCTGGGGGGGTGGAACCTTTTCAATGGCATCCAAAAGTTTCCTCATTGGTTTTACTCCTTGTTCAGAAAGGGTATAACCCAAATACTCAATTTCCTCAACTAAGAATTTAAATTTTTCTCTTTTTAGGGTTAGACCTGCACTCATAACTCTCTCTAATGCACACTTCAATACTTGGTTATGTTTTTCCAAGGTTTCCCCAAAAATTAGGATGTCATCTTGAAAATACAGCACGTTATCAACCCCTTCAAATATATCACTCATTATTCTATGAAATACACCTGCCGCAGAAGCCAACCCAAATGGCATCCTATTAAACTGATAAACCCCTTCCATAGTAATAAACGCAGTTAACTCTTTGGATTCATCATGCAATTTGACCTGGTGATATGCAATCCTAAGATCTAGCTTTGAAAAGTATTTCCCCCCTCTCAGGAGTAGAACTAACTCATTAATATTGGGCAATGGATAATTATCCACCACAATATTCTGGTTAAGTGTCCTGAGGTCGACACAGAATCTCAAAGACCCATCAGGCTTACTTGTGATGACCACTGGGGAGATCCAACATGATGTTTCAATGCATTCTATAATACCCTCTTGTACCATGTCACAAATCATCTTTTTTACTTCACCCCTTGCCTTAATAGGAACCCTCCTCAATTTGTGCTGCACAGGAACAGCATCCTTCCTTAACATGATCTTGTGTGTATACCCTTTAATTTCTCCAACCTTATCAGTGAAAACTTCTTTGTATTCCTCCAATATATTACCTAAGTCATCATCTTGCAACACATGACCCTATTATCTGTCCTGGGATCCAATTTTATGTGTAAATCATACTGGTGATGCCAACCAAGAATTGGTGGACCATTAGTAGCCACATAAACCTTACCCTCAATTTGTCTCTCTGCAAAACTTATATTGGCTAACATGTAGCCCATTATATCTATTTTCTCACCTTGATACCCACCAGGATTGATATCTTTTGGGTGAAGACGCACATTTGGCCATTCTTTAACTAATAAGCTCTTGGGCACAATTGTGTATAATGAACCAGAATCAATCATCAGTCGCACCTTTTCTCCCACGTACCATAAAATTTGCAGTCGGTCTGGGAGGTCTATGTATACAGGGAGTGCAGAATTATTAGGCAAGTTGTATTTTTGAGGAATAATTTTATTATTGAACAACAACCATGTTCTCAATGAACCCAAAAAACTCATTAATATCAAAACTGAATATTTTTGGAAGTAGTTTTTAGTTTGTTTTTAGTTTTAGCTATGTTAGGGGGATATCTGTGTGTGCAGGTGACTATCACTGTGCATAATTATTAGGCAACTTAACAAAAAAAAATATATACCCCTTTCAATTATTTATCAGTACCAGTGAAACCAATATAACATCTCAACATTCACAAATATACATTTCTGACATTCAAAAACAAAACAAAAACAAATCAGTGACCAATATAGCCACCTTTCTTTGCAAGGACACTCAAATGCCTGCCATCCATGGATTCTGTCAGTGTTTTGATCTGTTCACCATCAACATTGCGTGCAGCAGCAACCACAGCCTCCCAGACACTGTTCAGAGATGTGTACTGTTTTCCCTCCTTGTAAATCTCACATTTGATGATGGACCACAGGTTCTCAATGGGGTTCAGATCAGGTGAACAAGGAGGCCATGTCATTAGATTTCCTTCTTTTATACCCTTTCTTGCCAGCCACGCTGTGGAGTACTTGGACGCGTGTGATGGAGCATTGTCCTGCATGAAAATCATGTTTTTCTTGAAGGATGCAGACTTCTTCCTGTACCACTGCTTGAAGAAGGTGTCTTCCAGGAACTGGCAGTAGGACTGGGAGTTGAGCTTGACTCCATCCTCAACCCGAAAAGGCCCCACAAGCTCATCTTTGATGATACCAGCCCAAACCAGTACTCCACCTCCACCTTGCTGGCGTCTGAGTCGGACTGGAGCTCTCTGCCCTTTACCAATCCAGCCACGGGCCCATCCATCTGGCCCATCAAGACTCACTCTCATTTCATCAGTCCATAAAACCTTCGAAAAATCAGTCGTGAGATATTTCTTGGCCCAGTCTTGACGTTTCAGCTTGTGTGTCTTGTTCAGTGGTGGTCGTCTTTCAGCCTTTCTTACCTTGGCCATGTCTCTGAGTATTGCACACCTTGTGCTTTTGGGCACTCCAGTGATGTTGCAGCTCTGAAATATGGCCAAACTGGTGGCAAGTGGCATCGTGGCAGCTGCACGCTTGACTTTTCTCAGTTCATGGGTAGTTATTTTGCGCCTTGGTTTTTCCACACGCTTCTTGCGACCCTGTTGACTATTTTGAATGAAACGCTTGATTGTTCGATGATCACGCTTCAGAAGCTTTGCAATTTTAAGAGTGCTGCATCCCTCTGCAAGATATCTCACTATTTTTGACTTTTCTGAGCCTGTCAAGTCCTTCTTTTGACCCATTTTGCCAAAGGAAAGGAAGTTGCCTAATAATTATGCACACCTGATATAGGGTGTTGATGTCATTAGACCACACCCCTTCTCATTACAGAGATGCACATCACCTAATATGCTTAATTGGTAGTAGGCTTTCGAGCCTATACAGCTTGGAGTAAGACAACATGCATAAAGAGGATGGTGTGGTCAAAATACTCATTTGCCTAATAATTCTGCACTCCCTGTACTTCTTATTTCCTGTCCCGTGTTCTCTATGGATAAAACCCTATCTATTTCCTCGGCCTCCTCCATATGATCTTGATGAATGACCCCTACTCTAGATTTTCCAGTACTTTTACACATACGTGCAAAATGCCCCTTTTTACCACATTTCATGCAGTCTTTACCCAAGGCAAAACAAGATTTTGAGTCTGCATTGTGAAACTTATTCCCTCATCTTGTACACACCTTACTGTAACACTTGTTGACATTGTTATTCTTATTAACACCCTTGAGCATACGCCCCCCTTTTGTATTTGTCAACACATCATTTCCTTCTGTCATAGCACAAGTTGTATTTGTTTCAGAACTGCCATCGGATACCCTCTCCTTTTTTTCCATTTCCCTCATACAATATTCAGATTGTTCAACAACTTTTGCTATATCGATAGCATCTTTCAACGACGGATTCTTGGCTGCCCATAACCTCTCCTGCATTTTTTTGCTATGACACTGAACGATTAATTGATCTCGTATTAATTCTTCAGTCATCGCACCAAATTGACATTTGGTGGATAACTCTCTTAACCTTGTGACAAATTCGTCAATACTCTCCTCAGATCTTTGTGGTTGAGTATAAAATGTATGTCTTGCCATGACAATGTTGATTTCTTTCGAAAATCTTTTTTCCAATCTTTTCCACGCCTCCTTATATACATCCATTTCCGGTTGACCTTCTTCTATTAATGGTTGAGGTAAGTACTTAAATACACGTTGGCCTTCCTGTCCTATAGTACTTAAAAAAATAGCTTTTTTCCTTTCAGGTCTCAAATCCTGTCCATCAAGTGCTACCAAATAATTCTCAAAAATGTCAATCCATTCACCCCAAGGAATGGGTGGATTACCTGGTTGTGCAAGGAATGGGGGAGGTGGCACTATACCTTGCATATTGGTAGCCATGGTAATACATAATGTTAATATTGCACAAACTATTGTTAGATATATTTTGTTCTAATAAAAGTCCTGCCCACTAAGTCTTAAGAGATAAATCTATGCAATATCTAACATTGGTGATAGACAGTTTCAGTCTTGTGTATTACTTTGATGATTTTCCACATTAAATTGTCCAATTTCAAATTAAAAATCGATTTTATACTCTCAAGATGGCAGCCACGTTATTTGAAGACCGTTCCAGCCTGTATTTCTACCCCCAAGATGGCCGTCGCGTCATTCGGGTTTTTTTTATAGGCGGTAGGGGTTGTTTTTTTGAAGAAAAAAAAACAATTATTTCCTGCTTACTACGCGCTTCCTCCTCGAAATTCATGCGCGTCGACGCTCTCCTTCGTGCCATCCGAGTTTCAGGAGGCAAGTCGCCATCGCAGTCAGGATCGCGGGACCACTCTTGACGTTTCCGTGCCACGGTGACGCAGAGATGGAGGTAGGCGCTCATCGCCAATGTAATGAAGTAAGTTGTTCCGATCAGGAGTTGATATATATATTTTTATTAAGTAAAGTTGCCGCAACACAGAAACGATCCCTCGCCCACCTCCGTCTTTTCATCTCCTCCAACCGTCCTGTCCTGGAATGTAGAATTCTCGACATGTGCGTGCTTGTCGAGAATTCTACAACACAACAGACGCCCTGCCACAGGACCCACAGTCCACCAGCACCCCTCCCCCTGCAGAAGGCGAACCACCACACAAACGTTCCCTGCGACCCAGACAGATGCCAAAGACACTTGCAAAGACCAAGACCACCACCAGGAAATGAGATTCTCCTGAATGTCCACCTTGTGTTCCACTCTGTCACCTTGTCCACTTTGAACTACGAATGCTCCCCTTCCTATGGCCCCTTGGACACTGGACCAATTCCCTGGACTTACCTCTACCATCACACCAATCCATTGCACTATTCCCTCAAAATATTTCACTACAATATACACCCTTGAACACAACTTGAGTGATAGTGCTTTATTTGATGAAAATGTGCAATTATATTAACAGTAACATCTTGTGCAATTGTCCAGAACTTTGTGATTCCTTACAAATAATGGCCTGTAGCTCTCTGTAGTCAACACATCAGTACACAGTTGTAATAACACCAACATCTGCAAAATGAGAAGGCATAGGTGACAGTCAGTTGAGATGCAAAGGAAGTGACTGCCATCATGCTACAGCCACACTGAAAAGATAAATATTCAGAGGAATGTTCAGTTCCACTGTCTTACCTGTGTGTCATTGGAAGTACTGCCATATGACTGATGTCCTGCTTTCCACATCCTCATCCTCGGCCTCCTCATCCTCACTGTCCTCAGGGTCCACTGCTGCCACAGGACCATTTTCACCCTCCTCTTCCTGCACATAGGGCACATGTCGTCTAAGAACCAAGTTGTGAAACATGCAGTATACAACAACTATCTGACCTTCTCAAGGGAGCAGCACAGGGATCCACTTATCAGATGGAGGCATCTGAACCTGGCCTTCAGGAGGCTGGAGGTTTGCTGAATTATCTGCCTGGTTCGCCCATGAGCATCATTATACAGATTCTCAACCCTTTCCTCACAGGGGTCAAGAGCCAGGACAGGTTTGGGTAACCAGAGTCACCTGCACAAATTGAGGTACAAACATTAGCATTCCACAGTGGAATGGGGGATGTCTCCTGAATCCATACACTGACAAGCATTGGGTGGGGACTCAGGCCCACCTATTAGCCACACCCTGTGCCTCTGTAGTTGTGCCATCACATTTAGGATGCTGCTATTCCTCAATACGAAGGCATCATGCACCGACCCAGAATAGTTGGCAGTGACGTGGGAGATATACTGGTCAGCAGGCACACCATTTGCACATTTCTGTACACCTGTTCATTGTGCCGGGGTGGGGAGGGGGGAATGCAATATGTGTTTCATCAATGACCCCAATAATATTTGGAATATGTCCCATTGTATAGAATACAGCCTTAACAGTGGCCAAATCTTCAACTTGGGGGAAAGAGATGTAGCTGCACATGTGTTTGATCAAGGTAGACAAAATCCTTGACAGCACTATTGAAACATTGGCTGTGACATTCCTGCTGCCAAGCCCACCTTTACTTGGAAAGAACCATTTGCCAGGAAATGGAGCACAGATAGAACTTGCACAAGAGGGGGGGTCCCAGTGGGATGACGGATAGCTGAAATCAGATCAGGCTCCAATTGGGTCCACAGCTCCGTGATTGTGGCCCTGTCCAGTCTATAGATGAGTATAATGTGCCTGTCCTTCAGTGTAGCCAAGTCAACAAGGGGTTTGTACACAGGGCCTTACCTCCACCTCCTCCTATTCCTCCGCAGTGATAGGTATCTAAGGGACACAAGAGTGAGAAGGGAGTGACAAACTGAACAATGGAACCACCACCTCAGTGTAACTGAACATGTATGTAATTGGACAGTGTAAATGGCAATGTATGTACTATTGACAGCAATAACGCAGTTTCTAATTTCAGAATGTTGACCACCACCATAAAATGGAGCGCGCCTGTCCTGCATGTAGGGACAGGTGGAAGTGATGTAACTCTGCCAGCGTTGGGGGTCATGGCAGAAGGCAGTCTTCTACCGCTGTGTTATTCCTCATTGGCTTACATGGGGCTCTATGGAGTACAGTGTCCAATGAGGATCACTGGCGGTGGTGACGGTGTACACTGCCGCAGACGTAAACGCCATTTTATTTCTATAACCTCAATTGATTCCTGACTTTTCACAGGACAACACCTCCACTGCGTGTGGTGCTGTGACCTGTGTCTTGAACCTGCCATGGCCTGTGTGACAGGGGAAAGGGCCCCTGCCTTCACTTCAGAGGAGTTGGAGCGCCTGGTGCATGAGGTCCTACCCCTGTATGAACAGCTGTATGGGCCTCCTGACCAACAGGTGAGTACACCATGGGGACGATATATGCGACAAGGTTGCATGGAGATGTGTGTGCTGGCAGTGTGTCATTTGGGTGGGGGTATGTCTGGTGGTAGTTTACATGCAGGGCTCCGGGTGATGTGTGTGCCAATTGAGGGGAAATGGTATTTGTGGGCCATATGTGTGACAGGGTGGATTGTATGATTAATGGTGTCCTCCTGTCTGTATTTTCTCTGCAGGTCAGCGCCCATCAGAAGAAGGGATTGTGGCGTGCCATCGCCAAGGACGTGCGACCCTGGGGGTCTATAGCAGGCAGAGTACCCACTGCAGAAAAAGGTGGGAGAACCTGAGATGCTGGGCCCAGATGACCGCAGAGGCCCATTTGGGGATGGCCTTCCAATGAGGGCGGGGTGCCTGTCGGAACCTGACCCCCTTGATGGCCCGCATACTGGTGGTGGCCTACCCAGAGCTGGATGGGCACTTGAGGGCGGCACAGCAGCCACAAGGGGGTGAGTGCAGTGTGTGAAACAACCACCTTTGCTGCCTGGCATGGGATCATGGTGGTGGTGTTCAGTTAGTGGGTGCCCCTTAATGCCAGCTCAGACATTGCTGCGTGGTCCAGCTCAAGGTAAATGGCTGTTTTGCAAAATCTTGTTAACTAGGTAGGTGGCATTCCATGTCAGACAGGGCTTAGTGGGTCCTAGGAGGGGTGCAGATGGCGGTGGCTGACTCTAATCCTGCTGTGGTACCTAGCCAATGGAATACCAGTGCTGTGCATAGTGCTCAATCTTGTTCCTGTGTGTGATGGTAATATATGTGACATCTGTAGTGTTGGTACTGTAACTGACCCAGTGCTCCCTTTCTCTCTCCCGCTATTTTCTTCTGTTATCCTGTCCATGTGTGCATTAGCATCATCTGGCGGAGGAGCAGGAGCACCAGTGACTGAGGGGGCTGCACCCCACAGGACCCAGGAGGCAGAGTCCACCGAGGCCGAGGGGACAAGTGGGACGGAGGGCGAGGGAAGCACCACGATGGAGACAGAAGGTGACAACACTGACTCTGATTCCTCCCCCGATGGAAGCCCCCAGGTGGTGGCAGACACCTCTGGAACCAACCGAGCTACAGGTACTGCTGCCACCCCCATACCAGCATCGCCCTCCCAGTAGCCCTCCACTGAGTTGCCCGTGCCTGCTCAGCCAGGAGGATGGGAATCTCCTTTGCCCCAGACACCTCAGTCCCTGCCCCAGGCAGCCCTGCTGCCCTCAGTGAGGAGGCTATTGACCTCCTGAGATCCATCTCTGTAGGGCAGTCAACAATTGTGAATGCCATCCAGGGGCTGGCGTCCCAGATGCAACAATGCAATGCATACCTGGAGGGCATCCACGGTGGGTTGGTGGCCCTACAGAGATCGTTTCAGGCCTCCTCTCTGATGGCAGCCAGTGTCCCTGTTCCTATTGTCCCCTCTCAAGTACCACTTCCCAGTCCCAGTCTCCTGAACCCCAACCCATCCCATGCACACATACAGACAAGCATGCACACAAAACATCACACAAGTGTGGCACAGACAAACACAGACAGCACACTTCAAGCCACAAGCACTCACACAAACAACAGAGAGTTGCTCAAACAACAACATCCACTACCTCCACTGTCTCCCTCTTCTACCCCTCCTCCCCCACAGTCACATCCGCACTCACACTTGCATGCACTTCATCAACAGTCACCACCACCATCACCACATCATGCAGCACACACACCTCACTTGCAGACACTTGCACAACATCCATCCACCCATCTTCTTTGTCCTCTCCCACCCTGTCTGCCCCCTCCTCCTAGGAGACACAGACGCTCACACTCAGACACCCAACAGCCATCCACCTCACACACGCACACTGTCCATGCACCCGCACCCAAGTCCAGCAGACGTACACCTCCTACAACCACTCCCTCTACCTCCACTCCCATCCCTCTTCCCACATCCCACCCCAATGTCCCTAAGAAGCTTTTCCTTGCCCAACTTGACCTCTGCCGTCCCCCTCCAACCCTCCATCCTGCCCGTTAGTGCATGATCCCAACGACCCAGCCCAGCACCTCAGCCAAACAGTCTGCCACTCCTCCCACCAAAAAATCAGCTGCTGGCACAAAGGAGCCCCTGAGTGTGACGGCAGCCACTCCTAGTGAGAACACACCTCGGGCTCAGAAAGGGAGGACTAGGGTGGCGAAAACCAAAGGACAGAGGACGGGGACAGTGGAGGTACCTCCTAGTCCTGGGGGCAAGGACACAAGTGACATGTCATAGGGCAAGGGGGCACGTCACACGAGGGGACGCATTGATCCCCCTCCATCACTAAAGAGAGCAAAGGATGCCCCTACACCACCAAAGAAAGGCAAGGTTAACTCTCCATCACCAAACAAAGTCAAGGAGACACCTCCACCAGCAGAGGCGAAGCAGCACTTACCTCCAGCAGAGGCTGCCAAGGAGACACCTCCACCAGCAGAGGCAAAGCAGCCCTCATCTCCAGCAGAGGCTGCTGAGGAGACTCCTCCACAAGCAGAGGCACAGCAGGCCTCACCTTGAGCAGGGAGCATGAGGCCACCCTCCAGGGACAATTGGGCATGGAGCCCCCTCCAGAACCAGTGGGCCTGTTACCCACTCCAGAGACTGTGGCCTTTCACGCCCCTCCAGTGACAATTGGGCAAGGAGCCTCCTCTAGAACCAGTGGGCCTGTTACCCACTTCAGAGACTGTGGCCTTTCACTCCCCTCCAGTGACAACTGGGCAAGAAGCCCCCTCCTGAAGCAGTGGGCCTGTTACCCACTTCAGAGACTGTGGCCTTTCACTCCTCTCCAGAGACAATTGGGCAAAGAGCCCCCTACAGAACAAGTGGGCCTGCCACCCACTTCAGAGACTGTGGCCTTTCACTCTCCTCCAGTGACAACTGGGTAAGGAGCCCCTTCCAGAACCAGTGGGCATGTTACCCACTTTAGCTGAGATGCCCCCTCACTCCCCCTTCCCCCTGGGATGCCTGCCCATTTCCAACATGTTGCCCCTGAACAGTGGAGTCCGGATTATGTCAGGAGTCAAGGTGGGCCTTGGACTGTGCCCTGTGTCCATGTAGCCCTTTTGTACTTTGGACTGACCATTGGCCCAATCTGGACATTGACACCTGCATTTGCATTTAACTTAACATTATGTTGACTTTGGCAGCAAATTACAGTGTTCGTTCACTCTAATTGTTATCCTTGTTTTAATTTAACGTGGGTACTGTGACATTTGTTTTACTCTGCAGCTGGTTCTGTGTATGGTGTGTGCGTGAATGGTGTGTGTTGTGCGTGGGTGTGTGTGTGTCGCTCTCCTTTTCCTCCCTCCCTCCTTTGTGTGCTAGGCAGCTGTACTCACCATCATCGTCTTCATCAGCGTTGGTGTTCCAGGATGACATGCTGTGGTAGAGCATCAGGAAGACTTGAAGTTCCGGTTCCATGGCGGTGGCGTAGGAATCCTCTGTGTCCCTGTTGGTGAGTCTTTTGTTGTCTGTGCATTGTTTCCGCCAGGCTTTTATGCCGCTGGGTCCGCCCCGGAAATCCTGGTGGTTAGCTATGTCATCATATGGTGGGCGGTACCTCGGCTTCTGCCTGGCTGTTGGTAGCTACCGCCATGGTCAGTGGTGTTAACGCTCTGGCAGTTGGTGTGGTACATTGACTGTCTATGGGAGGTATCACCGCCATGGTCATAATTTGGCGGTAATTACCATCAGCCTGTTGGCGGCATTACCGACACTTTAGCAGTCACCGCCAATGTCATGATGACCACCTTAATGTTTAGTTTAGGCCTTTTTATTCATCAGAAATTACGGGCATACTTCCTATGGTCCTCATGGAAAACAATACAAATACCCGACTTCAGCTCCCTGGACAAATTAGTCACCCGAACTCAAAAATTGTAAGATTTGAATGGGGTGTCTTTGCATGAGGCATAAGCATGCCGCATTACACAATATGGCTGTAATGTGGATATCACTTAGATTGAAGAGTCTCCATAACCAGGCTCCTGGGAAATGCCTCGCCATATTGGTGTCATGTGTTGTGTTTAAGCTTCTGCCTGACAATTGAGTGTGATGCACCCAGAAACAGGTACCTCAGCATAGAGACGGGCACTGGGAATTGGAAAAATAACTTTTAGAGAGCATGCATACAGGGGTGTAACTTCAGGGGGGAAGTTGTGATGTCATGCATTTTAATAAATGCAATTTAAAGTTACTAGTTGGGTCTGGTACTTGGGTGAAGCAATGTCTATGTTGGCCTTCCTCTATGATCAGCATCACTTATGTCCATCTGAGCTGCCTAAATAGACATACCCCTACGCCTACCACACACACACAGTGTAGCAGGTAAAACAAATATACAGGATAAAGTGCACCCTGATATACATTATAAGGATGTTGCAAGTCACCAGAGTTACATAACAATAGAGAGAAATGACATCAAAGGCTGAGTTGTTTTACAAGGCCATGAAACTCCAAGATGATTTGCAATATCCTTATAATGTATGGCAAGGGTACTTTATTCCTTGTAATAAATTGACACATCACCGTCCTTCCCACAAACTACTTAAATGTTTGGCATGGTGCTCTTTCATATGAGAGAGATAACATCTCAGTGAACTTGAAGTATAAATGTAGACTCTCTAGTGCAAAATTAAACACATCGAAAAGCAGTTTGATTTTGTTTTGCAAATGTATATGAGATTTCGTTTAATACAAGTCATATTTAAAAATAACAGTATCTCAAAGGGTGTAGACACATGCAGAGAGATTCTATCTTTCCTATAAATATCTAAAGAACAAAAAAGAAACATGGTGTCAAAAAATATTTGGTTTCTGCTACTAATTGCTCATCTCGAAGAAGGAAGCTCCACATTTCATTTTCATTTTTTTAAAGTGCAGATTTAATAATGCTCTATGTCCTGCCTTTCCCCTTGGCTGATGGCTTTACCAGCAGGCATTTCGACATCAGGACTCAGACGTACTAAGTTGTTACAGTCAAGCGGTTACAGATGACCAGGGACGTCATATTTCAAATTAATAGACGCCCATGCAGGTCTGGTGGCTCGCTAACCAGCGGGTGACTGAAACCCTTTCATATTTTAAAAGTTTGTATCTTGCCCCTTAAGTATGTAGAGAATTTATTTTCACTTATTTCCCTCTTATTTAACTACTTGGAGGGAGGTTCACAAACACACAACACTAAATAATGGTTTCTGTGTTGGGAAAGGTGAAAACGTGAAGCTTTTTTAGGCTTTTATAGGAGATTTAGGGTATGTCTTAAAAGTCTCCATATATCTGTTCTTCCTTCCTGGCTGCTCAATCCTGACTGATAGCAAATTGTCACAGTGAGCTAATTTTTATATATTCTATTTATTTTGCTTGCTTCTGGTTTATCGGGGCCAATATATTTCTGTAATCATGATCTCACCATGTGTGAAATAAACAGTGTTGTTTCACAGGTTATTTGCCAGTTACGATTCTGCAACTTTTGTTGTGTTGGCCTAATTATTCCCTCTTTCAATTTACAGAGAAAAGAATACTTTTTATTTAAAATAGCTAAAACTACAGACAATGATTAGAGGTCCCACGGAATTTTATAGTAGTTTTTAAACAACAAGTAAGAAAGTAATAACTGTGATCATTCAAGTTAAATATCTGTAAGGAACCAACAAATCCAAAGCCCACGAAGCCCACGCAAAGCCATGACAGTAGTCCAAGACTTTGGGAGCTCATGAAGCTTTACTTCATCAGTCCATACAAAGTGCATTCGAAACACATGAGAAGATAAAACATAACAAAATCCAAGCGGAAATAGCTTCATGACACACTCTCAAATACGCTATCAGAATACATTACCGAATAACATTCACACACTTCATAATATACGTGGGCTTTGGTGTACAGACATGGCCACTTCTGCACTGCAATGCACCGCACTGCACCTAATAATAAACTAGAAATGACAAAAGCCAATGTGCAGACTCAAACAAAGAAACGCAATGGCCTCCAGTTTTTTAGTAAAGGAGCATTTCCACGATGCTATTCCAAGACAGAAAAATAAAGCAATACGTTTTACACTGCCAAGCCAGTACATACATGCATAAGACAAACACACATTGGAAAATCCAATGTCTGGTTTTAACGAGCCAACACATACATACACTGACGTTCATAAATGTTGCTCATATGTGCTTTATGTACAAAAGCTGTTTATTCCTATTGAATTTGCCAGTGCTTGCAAGCAAACATGATTGCTTTCTGTAGGAATGCCTATGATAGATTGCAATTGTAATTTATATTTATACAGCGGCTACTGCTCTGACGAGGCTTTGAAGTGCTTTGGGGCAAGTAGCATGCTATGCAAGAACCCAAGACAAGAGTTCAACAATGGATTAGTAATTAGTGTTTTTTGTTTTATTTTCCATGCGCATTAGATGTGTCAAGTATCGCTCCCTTGATTTATTTTATGCTTATTAAGATTTAGAGGGGGGATAGAAAGAAATGGATTTGAAAGGGGAAACAAAGTTGTTTTTGCATGTAGTGGTTTTGTTTGCCTGTTAGATGGGTGACATGGATAAACAAGCATTTGCAATGTAATGGGTCTCGCATTTGTTCGAATTAGAGCTATTAGTGTTGTAAATTCCTAACTGGACTTTTTTTGCAGCATAAATTGAAAATGAAAAGTAAAACAGTTGACATAAGCGAGCCAATTCACAGTGCCATTGCCGCCATGAGCACGAGCGCGAAGGAGAGACACAAAAGGAAAAAGAAGTCCACTCACAGCCAAGCATATTCGCAAAAGAGCAATTATATATGTAACAGGGTTGATGTCCACAGCAATAACAAAACTGTCCCAAGAAGGGACAAACGTGAAGCATTTACCATTGATAACATAGGGTTTTTGAAAAGCAAGCCCATGAATGAGTGATAGTGATGGGTGTGCGATGGGTGCGGTTAAAATCCCACAGGTAGATTACAACCGGCCAGAGCGCTTGTGCCCGTGACCTAAAAACCAACAAAAACCAACCAATGGAAACTCGAGGCAGGGACACATCCTCCCCAAAGTCACACAGGGGTCCTTTTCCATCTCAACAATGTCTGAAAACGTCTGCATTACTTGTGATACACACACATATCACAAAGAGTATATGTTCTACCAGTGTCCAACAAAGCACCACCTTTTAACAAGTAAGACAATGAGCTGCAGAGCAGCAGCTACTCTGGAGGACAGGTATCTCAGTGACCACCGCCCAGCAGGTTAGTCCTACACATTGTGTTCCCCTGATCCAAGTATACGTTTTTGGGGGTGATACCAATGCCAGTACATTTGCTTAATACTTGCTAATGTACTGAAACTACTCATGTGGTGAACTTTCATCTGTGTGCCTCCAATCATGCTGAGCAGGTCTGCATTAATTATTTGTGCGTAATGCAACGTCATTTCAAAATCGTGCTCTTTTCATACTAATGGATTTATTTCTTCTAAACAGTTAGTGTTAATTCTAAAACTGCACCTCTGCCTGACACACTGATATTGCTTCTGTCAAAGAGGACTCAGTAATCAACTTCGCCACAACCAACTGACCCTCATTCGGAACTCCACAAGTTATAACTCCCACAAAACAGTGCAAAGCTCATGCGACCAGTGAATAAACAAATAGCAATCCTCATACAATCCATCAAAGTACCTCACTGGAGGGCCACTAGAGGAATAAGAATGGTGGCTGGGGCCTTGAATTAACAACAAAAGATGGGAGAAGAAGAACCCAGGATTATTTATAGTACCCTAATTCAAGCTGGGAAACCCACCAAACAGCACTTCTATAGAAGAGACCATCCACTTTACTATTATGTTATTCCTCGGCTCAGACAAAGAACAACTACCCATAGACTTCTGGCAACTTTCTCAGTTCCTCCATAACAGCATAGTCACCAAAAACACATAGAAAAGACAGTACCACAAGTGACCAGCTATACTTCCACAGCTGGCTTGGGTTAGGCAGCAGTTCAGAAGATCTGCACCCCACTCAGATACAACTTACAAAGGCAACCCAATCATACCAACTCCACAAAGGTATAGACGACATTGCACGAGAACTATTCCTCCCACCTCAGAACAGACCCCATGTGTAAGGAGAGTCCAAAACTCTTTCCGGTTTACACTCACTCATTAGACAAGCACATGTCCATGAGCATCCCTACCACTTTACCTATACTTTATGGGCAACTCAGCACCATAGATAATCTAGGCACCAAAGAGCTGTATGGGCAAGTAATGGCTTGACATCTACTAAACAAAATATGCATTACAGTACACATTAGACAGCTAACTGCAAACTAATTAAATACATATTTAATTACATTAGCCTGCCTGGGACTCCCAAGAGACTGCAGTAATGTCATGCTATGTGTAGAAGGGTGGGGGTGAGAGGGTGTACAGAGATAAGGGATTCAGAAGATATAATTGCAGTGAGACTAGCTACCACAATAAGGTCGAAATGGCATTTCTGAGGAGTACTAGCGGCAGTCAAATGAACCTCGTGGCTGTCATCTGCCTTCAATTTCTGCCTGGAAAGGACTCTCTAAGGGGGGAGGATGAAAACAAAAGCTCTGCCGAGCTCAAAACCGTGCTTACAGCAAACACAGCTTCAAAGATGGTTTCCAAAGACAGCCATAATTCTTCAGGGAGGAAACAATAACGCTTCAAAGGTAATGTTTACACAGCCATACTGTCAGTCTACACCCCCCACCCTCCACGGAAAGTCTTCCTAAGTGTTCAGCTAGTTTTGTAAAAGCTGCTTCTGAGACAGTGAGCTGCCTCGAGCAATCAGAACAGGCACAGATACGGAAGTGAAAGGATGATGCACAAACAGGCACACAACCTCGCCAATGATAGGTAGTAATAATTTTACCTGTTTTCGGACGCTCTTCTAGGCCGATGAATCTTTTGACTAAGTGGGAACTCTCTGTACTCTTAATCGATCAATTTCATCAAATCAATAATCAATAACGAACATAAGCAATACCTTGATCAACATAACACTTGACAATTAATCCAGAATACATTTCGGCGGACCCTAACCTTTCAGTCAGGAATAATCACACCAGTTTATTCAAAGTTAGTGAATTTTATTTCCCTATATTAACAAAGCTAAAACAATATAAGTGTGTCTCAACACCAAATGATAAACATATATGAACATTAATAGCTGTCCATAGCGGCGAAACAAGTGTAATCTATGTAGCATTTGAATCACAAGGCATTCGATAATAGCTATGCAAATCACTAATACGATAATCTGTAATGAACTAATGGCATACATTTAGTCAGCATAACAAGATCTCAAATTGCATCGTGTGACATATGGGATCGTCATCTAACCTCAAATTAGCATCAGCATGTGGGACTTCATGCAAAAACGATTTAGCAACATTAATTTAGAAAAACTCCTAACTAGGGATCTTATCAAAATCAGCAGTTAGTTACCTAAAAGAAACACAATGCAATTTTACAATTTCCTTTCATATTTACCAATTACGATCAGCAATCAAGGAAGTCTTCGTCTCACAGGTACCGTTTCTCGATCAGCATGGGTACCGTTTCGATCAGCATAGGACGGGGCAAAGGGTCAGGGGTGGACGGGGCAACTGCCTCACGGCGGCAAGGTAGAACTACTACTTCATGCAAAGGGACAAATCAAAGTTAAAGTCTCTAGGGCAAGAATCATTTAAAGTCTCTTTCTCTCGATTAGAGAAAGCATCAAAGTCTCTCAAAATGGCGTCGCAGCAAAGTGGGCCATAATAGCTACGAAGTCTGCAAAATGGCGGGTATCGAGCTGGTAATGGCTACTTTCTTCTCGTGCACCTGGTTTTTATAGACAACAGTTCAAATCCAGTAGGGTCTTCCATTGGAGGGTTCATAGGTTAGCTTCAAATTGTCCAATCAAAAACTACAGTTCTCAAGCTTTTACTTAAGCATACATTATCCTTGGAGATGGGTACGCAAGTTGTAACATTTTATGCCAATTAACTCACTTTCAGAGCTTCCATTGTCCGCACCTGCAAATCGACCTTGGAATAAAGAGAAATATGCCAGGCTGGCACGAAACCTTAAGATAAGCATGTGAACGATCTCAGTGGAAAAGTACAGCTTCAAGCAAAAATACACGTTTATTAGCACAGTGGAAAAATACGAGCATCTAAACCGTGAGACCAGGCAACTAGGCCAAAGCCTCCGCTAAAGTCATGCTAAGCTAAAACATTTCAAACAAGCAAATCGTAGCACACGTTTATGATTATGTCGGATTAGTGCAATTCTAGTACACCACGTTATATAAAGCACGCGTATAAATGTTGGCAAACTACTCTGAGGGCACATTTTGTCCCCGTACAATCTTTATTAGTTCGGTTAAAGTCACACATGATTATTTCACACTACGTTTACGCTCTAATAAATGTAAAACCTTCATTTTCTGCTTCATCACCAACTACACATCTTTTGAAAGATGAAGAGCTAAGGAATTGAAGAATGAAAACATGAGGAGACCAAGAATGTCTGCAATTATTTTACCTGAGTGAGAGATTAGCTTTTGTGAAAGGAAAGAGAGCGAGTGAAACTATCCACGTAAAATCGACACTGCCAAGAAATCACGAAAATCCAACTGACAACGTGCTGTGACAAAAGCAACAGGCATACTTTTGTGCGTGGAGCCGGAAGATGTGCTTGACTTTCCCTTACATAAGGTTATGGTTGGATAAGGTGTCTGTAACTGTACCAAGGGGACATGGTGCACTTTACAACATTACCACCTAAGACTGCTTTCATAAAGACAGAAGAAGAAAATGTGTAGTTTGTACCCCATTACCAAAATCTAATTTCTTGCAAATCTGCCATGTGTTTGAGGACGTTTTTCAAAGCTGTCACAAAGCAGGCATAGCTGTCCCTGTAGCTGCGCTCTGTACTGCACTACGTTTTCATATTTTCTCTTTCAATGCCTTCTGCTGAATGCGCATTATTTTTAATCAGTTTGAATATTTTATTACAGGAAATCTTGTTAATGACGCCCTTGTCCTAAAATATGCATTTTTCTGGTGAAGGCACATTGCACGATCAAGAAATCCAAGGGACAGAAAAACGGGGGTTAATGAGAGCTGCTGCTTCACTGTTCCCACATGATATCAATTCTCTTTTCAAGCAAGGGTTTTCATTCTTACCTAAACGTTTATTAATGTAAAAAACAAACATGGAATACTGGCGCAACCATTGAGGGACATCTCGCCCACTTTAGTCCTCACCCTCGCCTTAGGCCTATTTAATAATAATCTGCTTATATCGCTATAGGGGGGAACTAAACTTGACTTTCATGGCCTTTAAAGAGAGGAAGTTGATCAAGTATTTTTGCCTCCGTTTCAACTAAACTCTAATGAAGTTAGCAGAGCAGCCTGAGAAGATTTACGGCCCCATAAACAAGATAAGCAATGTTGTGAGTTCTGGCAGGAAGGAGCCCTGGAGAGAGAGAGATTATCTGTGTGTGAGGGCATATGGTGTTTGTTAAATAAAATAAGCTTATTTTAGGAGTTATTTGTTAAGTAAAAAAAGCTTATTTTAGGAGCCTACAAGGACAGCACTGGAATAAAGCCAAAACCAATGTCAGCAACATGGGAGGAGATGGGAGGAACAGAATGCTGCAATAGAACTGCTGCAATAAAACGCAGGCAGCTACCAGCCTAAAACAAGAACACAGTGAAAGGAGAACACCAAAGAAATGGAAAAAAGTCTGTCACAGCAACAAATAGAGAAAACAAAGTGGAAATATACAGTAGTAGGACACTGTTCTGAAACAGAAAAAGGATGGAGAAAAAGGCAGAACTGACCACTAGTGAGCAAGAATTTTTAAAGGACACGGCAACCGAGTAACGAAATTGCTTTAACTCACAGTATAAGTATACTTAAGTATACATCAGGTCTAATGCTAATGCTCAACCTAAAAAAGGAGACGAAAGTTTGAGAAGCATGTTCGGAAGTTCATTGTAGTCAGAAAGGTTAGGAGTGAGGCAGAAAGAGAAGGGATGGGACAAAGGATTGTTGGAAATTGGTTTAGTGGTCGAGGGGTGTGAAACCCGGATTACTGTCACAAGCAAACACCAAATTAACCTGTGCTTAACCCTCTGTTATCTTGGCACAGAAGCAGTGAGGCTTGTGTAAAGTATTTATGTAGCACTTCAAACAGTAATAATGTGAAAACACCACACAAGATAAATACTACACCAACTAAGGAAAATAGTTTGACACCAAAATGGCAAAACTCCAATTAGTAGAAATGGAGATATGCAATTTATAACTCTTAAGTAAAACTTGTGCCTTGAAACACAAAGTGGAAACTGTGGTTGTTTGGTCACGCCGGACCAGGGCAAAGTCACAAGTTCAGGCTGACCCCAATGAAGTCCCATGCCACTGGATTCAAGCTAGCCTGGCTGATGAGGGGTGAAACCCCGAAACCGGTCCCAGGATGCTTGTTTCCAGTCCAGTGAGGACCTGGCCTAGCAGTTCGGGCTGGACTGTTCCCATGGGGAACAGGGTCAAGACTGATTTGCATATGGCTGGGTCCAAACTGGAATGGCATGGGCAGCAAAAAAACGATGGATTAAACCCAGATCTGTGACTGGGGGTGAGTGTTTGACAATGTTCAGCATTCCGTCCATCACTTGTTGTTTTTGCTTTGTCGCCCTAAGTGGGAAGGGTATGCCCAGACGTGGGTCCCGTGCTTCCCATGCCACTGGATTCAAGCTAGCCTGGCTGATGAGGGGTGAAACCCCGAAACCGGTCCCAGGATGCTTGTTTCCAGTCCAGTGAGGACCTGGCCTAGCAGTTCGGGCTGGACTGTTCCCATGGGGAACAGGGTCAAGACTGATTTGCATATGGCTGGGTCCAAACTGGAATGGCATGGGCAGCAAAAAAACGATGGATTAAACCCAGATCTGGGACTGGGGGTGAGTGTTTGACAATGTTCAGCATTCCGTCCATCACTTGTTGTTTTTGCTTTGTCGCCCTAAGTGGGAAGGGTATGCCCACACGTGGGTCCCGTGCTTCCCATGCCACTGGATTCAAGCTAGCCTGGCTGATGAGGGGTGAAACCCCGAAACCGGTCCCAGGATGCTTGTTTCCAGTCCAGTGAGGACCTGGCCTAGCAGTTCGGGCTGGACTGTTCCCATGGGGAACAGGGTCAAGACTGATTTGCATATGGCTGGGTCCAAACTGGAATGGCATGGGCAGCAAAAAAACGATGGATTAAACCCATATCTGTGACTGTGGGTGAGTGTTTGACAATGTTCAGCATTCCGTCCATCACTTGTTGTTTTTGCTTTGTGACCCCAATGAAGTGCAGGCCGCATAAAAGGATCAGATTATGCCCACTGAATACAGTACCTTAAATGCTGGTCATTGCTGGAACCCGCATAAAGGATGTGTTGTGCAGCAGTAGTTCGTATGAGCTGTGAGGCTGAGATGCTGAGTCTGGCGGTGTGGTCGAGGATGCTGTTGATGAGGGGCTTGAGATGCAAAGTCTTGTGTCAAATATGTGTCATCCATCGGTGGTTCCAGAGATGCTGCAGTGCTGCAATGCAGAGTCCTGCATCATTGTCAATGATAACTTCAACTAACGGCTTTTGATGTTAAGGCAGGCATTGAGGATGCGTTACACAGCAGTGGTTCCGAGGGGGCTGCAGGCTGAAATGCAAAGTCTGTTTTAGGTTTATAAGTGTTATAGAGCACTTAGCTGCCACAGAAATAGCACTTCCCAGAGCTAATCTAAAAAAAAAAAAAACTGCTACTGTAGTGGCCAGGGAACAGAGTGCTCAAAATGAGAGTTCAAGAAGAGAAAAGCCAGGTCTTCAGAATTTTCCTAAAAGACACTTGATTCTGGACATTCATGATTGCAAGGGAAAGTGTATTCCACAGAGTTGGAGCTTTTGCATGAAATGGTCAACCACCCGCTCTTACTCTCCTAACACGTGGGACAATGGACAGCTTAAGATTGGCTGAGCCAGGGACCAAGAGGGTTGGTACAGAAACATCATGCTAGACAGATTGGGCCCTGGGAAAATAAAATTTTATTGGTGGTGCAGAAGGTCTTAAACTCCACATGCGTCTCCACAGGGAGCCAGTGCAGTTTGCGGAGGAGGCCGGAAGCCGGGCAGAATCTAGGTGGAGAAAACAGCAGCCTGGATGCAGCAATTTGAAACTGCCGGAGTCTACAGATTACTGACTGCTTAGCTCCTTGATATAAGATGTTACAGTAGTCTAGGCAGGATAAGATTGTTGCCTGAATAATGACCTGACAAGTGCCAGGATTGAAAAATCTTAGAATAGGTTTAAGTCTCCACAGGAGCCTGAAGCACATGCCTGCCACTGCTTTCACCTGCACTTCAAAAGTTAGGGTGCTGTCCACCCATATTCCAAGATTTTTGACAGCAGTCTTGGGTTGAAGGGGAGGCCCATGCGAGGAGGGCCACCAAAGGTCATCCCAGAAATGGGGGTCTTTTCGTAATACGATAATTTCTGTCTTACTCTTGTTCAATCGTAGGCGATTGGCATCTGTCTCCTCTGCGACAGCAAGCATAGCCCTATGAAAATTGGCCAGGTCTGACCTGGAATTGACATAAAAAGAGAGCATGAGCTGGGTCTCATCTGCATAGGACACAAGCGGCAGGCCCAAGGATTTCACAACCTGGGCCAGAAGTTGAATGTAGATATTAAACAAGTTCAGGCTTAAAGAGGAGCCCTGAGGAATGCTGTGGTGCAGAGTATGTGATTGGGAACTGTAAGGGGGCGGAATAACCTGAAAGGATCACTCTGAGAGAAAAGAGGCAAAGCAGGACAGCGCAGATCCACCTATGCCAATTTCCTGTAAGCGCTGGGGCAAATTTGTATGGGACACCGTATCAAATGAGGCACTTGGGTTGAGCAGGCCTGTCTTAGGTCGACCAAGTCCTAGTTTGATGATGTGTTGTGCAGCTGAGATTCCAAATCGGCTGCGATGAGATGTGTCATCTTGTATCGGTTTTGCTCACAGGACCACAGCAGGGCAAGCAGAGAACCTTGTTAGCATGCCAGACCTCAAGAAGTAAACTTACAATGGGATGTGAACAGGTCGATTAACCTTTTGGCTTGCATTTAAGATGTTCCTACCATAGATCCAGTTCATGCAAATCATTAGTCAATAATTAATCAATAACATCAATAATCAATAGGAGTCAATAATTATCACACACCGTGACCTTTCAGTCATGAATAACCACACCTTTTAGTAAAAGTTAGAATATTTATTTCCCTATATTAACAATGATAATGTCAAGTAAGATAATCTCAAAATCAAATGATAAACATACAGCCCTCTACGCAGGACCCATTGGCAAGCTCCAGAAAAGACTGCAACACATACAAAACACCTCCGCAAGCCTCATCCTGGACATCCCCTGCCACAGCCACATCACAACCCACCTGAGAGACCTGCACTTGCTCCCCGTCAACAAGAGAATCAAGTACAAAGTCTTCACCCACGCTCACAAGGCACTGAAACTGAAACATACAGAAACATCACTCGCTGTCCAAAGCGGCAAAAGAAACATAATCTAATCAAAGCTTGAATAATTACACATTCTGAGGTTACAGTGCAAAGTAATAACAAGAACAATTGTGCAACAATTTCACATACATTTAGATTCAGCAAAGGAAAGACATTGACTGTTACAGGATTCCCAATCAAAGTTCAGAAAATGAAAGGTCTTTAAGCATTAAAGCTAAGCATGTCTCTAGACACTCAGTAAAGTAATGGCCTTTTGGCAAGAAGGAAAATGGGCAAATGCGTAGCCAAAGGCAAATGCACAATGGCAGCTTCTTCTCAGTGTAGTCCGGCTATTTTAGATTTCCTAAAACTACTTCCCAAGTCCCTATTGTTCAAGGGATCGCATGTTCACACCTTGTCCAATAAAACTAAAACTTCAAATCTACAGTTTCTACTAGTTCACAGTTCACATGTCACTGATTGGCTTCTCTTGTAATGTCCTCATCATCCAGCTCGTCAGGTAACGATATTGTTGCAGCTTATACTCCAGTCAGTGCGGTTATTTTTCTCTCCTGGGAAAGTCAGTCCTACACACATTACACTTATAATGTTACATTTTAGCAAGAACAGCATCTTCTAGCAAGCGGTTCTCATGAGAAAGACTTTTAGCTACGAGCACATTTGGTCAGAACAGTGAGAAATCACAATTTAATTCTCTAAGCAAACATTTTATTTATCGGTTTAGAAATACAGCTTGGCGTGAAGCCGTGCAACTAGGCCAAGACCTCCGCTAAGTTAAGACCTACAATTAATGAAGCTAACACATAATGCATAACTCTGAATATGATGTACTACTACATTAATCAAACATAAGCTCCGTATTTCATGATAAGTATACTTCGTGGACATTGGCGGCCACTCACGTGGACACTTTTACAAATGTGTGCATTATTTTTCTTAAGTTATTATATTTTCTACGCAAGTCCATTACTAATACATGAATATTCATTAATATTTTTATTAAAGCACCGGCTCTAACTGTCCCTACCCTGATGACTAAATGTGTCTTCACATAAAACTATGACCCACAACTTTTAGCTTCAGCTAAAATTCTGTCATTTCAATCCCTTCACATCTGTGTTCCCTTTTTGAATTTTCCCTAAACAAAATTTTCCCTTTTCTTTTCTTCCCTCCTCTGATTATTGTTTGACTTCTTGAATTTTATTCTTTTACACAGTTTACATATCCCCCATATTCCAATTAGGCAAACTATGATAATTAATATCCCCTGTATAATTTTTAATAAGATCCCTTTCCCAATGTTGCTGAGCCAATTTCCCACTGAAGCAAAACCTTTACCAACTTTCTCCCAAACACCTGGTTCCTTCAATTCTTTCAAATCAGCACTTTCATTAGTCAGACTAGTAAGTAAGCTCCTAATTATTTGACTATTATCAGGAATGAATGAGCAACAATGCATAGAATTAAGCATTTTACAAACTCCGCCGTCCTTTGCTAAAAGAATGTTTAAAGCAATTTGATTTTGAAGAGTCACAGCTCTCACAGCAGCTAATTCAGTATCTATCAGGAGTATGGCTCCTGAGAAATGTGTCAGCATGTTATCCACAATAGTAGATAACTTTTAAATCTTTATCGAATTCAGAACAACTCCCACTGAAGGAATTATTGCTCCAAATATATCGCCCACTATACCAGAAGGAGACTCTCTTCTCTGTCTCATATGATGTAGTTCAGTCAATTTTGGAAACTGCTTTAAGTCATCCATTTGAAAAATCTTTGGGAAAACTATCTCCAAATAACATGTCCCATACCATTCTCTTGGAAGACAGTAATAAGCATTGGGACCACAGATGTAATATATTCCAGGAATTGCTGGATCCTGTCCATTCAACATAAATGTCCATGTACTGTGAAACAAAAACACATGTTTACATTCACTTGTTCCTACAAATAAAATGTCAGTGCATGATTTTGGCCTATATATACAAATCTTCCCTACATGTTGTGCATCTAAAGCTAACTCTTGTTAGTCCTTCTTTCTAAGTCTTTTTCTAACTTCTCCCTCAACACCTTTCTCTTGTATCTGTGTGATCTGGGAAGCTTTTTTCTAAAGGTATAAGTCAGCATGTCAAATTGTTGCGGTGTGCATAGGCCGTGCAAAATGCCAATGTAGGTTCAAAGAAAGCTCTAACTAATACTTTGTCATTATCCTTAGCTACTGCACTCAAATACCTGATGATAGGGACAAACGGAAACAACATATCATGGTTGGAGTAAAAGTATTGGATGTACTCTTTGTTATAGGAGGTTGTTAGTAACAGACTACAATTTATCGCGTAAGTAAGAGGCAAACTTTGATAAGTAACTCCTGCTTCAACTGATGAAGGAATCTGCGTACTCATAACAATTCTTCGTACCTGTTGTCTCAACATACTCACTCAGGAAGTGATAGAAGACATTAGAAGAAAGTTCCCCTTGGGCATTAGTACCTTTGTGCAGATACTTCTCATCTAACCTAAACTTCTCTAATGCTGTTAATGCAGTAGTTGTCTCGAAAGCAGAAGTATGGTTGGCTTTGCTTTTATCAAGAACAGTCATTCCCACAATCAATACCATAACCAATATCCCACATACAATCCCCAAACCAATACTCATGTATTTACAGCATCTATTCTTCAGACCCTGCTGGCTAATGTTACTCATGATCCCTAAAGAATCAGAAAGCAGAAGAGAAATTTAGAAAAATTGCAGCAACAGTTCAAAAACAAAACAAAAATCCTCTTTCAGCAGTTATTTACAGCTTTCAGTCTTACTTCCAGGATCCTTTGTCAAAAATCGGTAAGCAGCTTTTCAAAATCAGGTTCCAAAAAGGTCAAATCAGGATATAAAAGTATTTTCCAGTTCCTTTCAACAGGCTTTTTCTCATAAATTTACTCAGATTGTCTTCAACAGTTGAGTTCATCAGTTTCCTTCAAATGCTAAAATATTGACCTGGAATGTCTCTATCAAAACAAAAAGACAAAAATTATTTCTGCCATTCACTTGTAGTTGCATACCCCCCTTTCAGAACCTGCGTATCTTCGACTGGCTATTCACTTTCTTTTCAACTTTCGATCACCATTCAATTTTCTTTCACTTAGATCTTCTCTCCCTGTTGTATCTACTTCTTCTTCTATCGTTGTTTCGACAACTACTTCTTTTCTGTTTGCTTGTGACTCCAGCCACTTACCTCCTTTCAATGGACCCTTGGTCACTGTTCTTTTCAGTGCTGAACTTGAAACTTCTCCTTGCTCTATGGTGTTTTCTCTTGACGGAACTGCAACTGGTTCAGGAGGAGTCAGATCACAGTGACTTTGATCCGCCTCAGCTCCTTCCACCTCGGAGTCTGCCAATTGTTCTGTTTGTCTCTTAAAATCGTCTGCTTCTGGGAAAGCCCTCCTTTGACTAGACTCTCCTTCTGCCTCAATTGAGATAGGCTCACCATCACCCTCCTGGAGGTCTCCTCCTTCGTCTCTCACAGGAGTGACTGAACTGTCCTCAACGGGCTCAGATCCAGTCTCAGTTCCCCTTTGTTCTCCTTTTGGCCCTGAGACTAGTCCTTTCATTGTTGGTACTCTCAACAACTCTGTTTCACCAACAGTCGGGCATAACTCTTTCTTCGTGTGACTGGCATGGATCCAGTTCGGAACTCCAGCGAACTTCACAGCTGTGGTAGTTGTCAGAACTACCTGGAAAGGACCCTTCCAACCAGGCTCCAAACAAATTTTCCTGACGTATTTCCGGACCACAACGCAGTCACCGGCCCTCAGATTGTGCCCTGGGTCATGTATCGGTGGCAGTGTGGTGGCTTCCACCTGCTGAGAGAAAGAGCGAACCACATCAGCACCATTGCAGTAGTCCAACACCATATCACCTGTAATGTTGACAAGCGCATTTTGAAGGCACCGCTGGCAACCTCATGGCTTGGCCCATAAGGATCTCATGCGGCGACAATCCTGTCTTCCTGTCAGGTGTGTTTCTCATTGTCATCAGAACTAAAGGCAGTGTGTCGGGCCATTTTGGATTTGTGGATGCACACATCTTTGCAATTCTTGACTTCAAGGTACCATTCATCTGCTCCACTAGTCATGATGCTTCAGGGTTGTAACTATGATGCAACTTCTGCTCAATGTTCGATGCTGCACACAGTAATTTAATTACTTCATTGCTGAAGTGATTTCCCCTCTCTGATTCGAAAGAGATCGGAAACCCAAAACGTGGTATCAGTTCCCTAAGCATCATTTTTGCTACTGTGAGACTGTCATTTCTTTGTGTAGGGTAAGGTTCAATCCAGTGACTGAAGATGCACGCAATCACTAACACATATCTCAAACCTCCACACACAGGCATTTCAATAAAATCCATCTGCATTCTGCTGAATGGACCTCCTGCGCTTCCAATGTGGCTCTAATCAACCACTGTCCCTTTGCTGGCAAATGACGCAACAATGGCAAGCTGCTTCAGCAACCTATCTAAGCCTTGGATTGAATCAATCGTGTTTGAACAAATGAATTATGGCATCCCTCCCAACACGTGCTTGACCATGATGATACCTGGCCATTTGAGACAACAGATTATTAGGCAAAAACAATTGACCTTCTTCTGAAACCCACAGTTCATCTTGTTGCTGGACACATTTAATTTTGCGCCTTTAACGTTTTTCCTTCCTGTCAACATTGTTCTGCAAAATTTTTAATTCTTCCGATGTGTCAATTACTTCCAATGCAAAACTCTGACATGTTTCATCTTCAGGTAATGATTCCCACTTATCTTTGAATGATATACAGTTCAATGCGCAAAACCTTGCGACTTGATTCACATATACATTTCCCATTGACACAAAATCTTGTGACTTCAGATGTGCCCTGTATTTCACCACAGCAATCTTTTCGGCATTTGGATAGCATGCAACAGATCATTAATTCTCTCACCATTTCTCACTGGTGAACCAGAAGAGTTCATGAACCCTCTCTGTGACCACAACTGGCCAAAATCATGGACTATTCTAAATCTATACTGGCTATCCGTATAGATAGTAACTTTTAGCTGAGCAGAAACATGGCACACTCTAGTAAGGGCCACCAGTTCCGCTTCTTGGGCAGAATATACTCCTCGAATCCAAGAAGCTTCCAGGATACCAGTAATTGTGCACACGGCATATCCTGCTCTTAGTGCCCCTGTATTGTCTCTTAGACAGGAACCATCAACAAAGATAATTTGGTCATTCTCTTCAAATCGAGTGTCTCTAATGTCAAAACTGGTGGTTATGTGCACAAGTCAGTTATTTCAAGACAATCATGCTCAATACCTTCCAATTTCTCAATTGCAACATTCTCATTTTGAAGTAAGGTTGCCGGGTTCAGCATTGTACAACTTTTCAATGACACATTTGGTGACTCGTTTCATATCTGGTTAATCTTGCATCAGTCAAATATTGAGTTTTCATCTTTGTAAGTAGGATCTCAATGGAGTGAGGGACCATTATATTCAAGGGATATTCCATCACAATGCCTTCACACTGTGTAGGGCTCTGTCCAACCACTGCAACTGCACGCAAACAACCTAGTAAGGCTGCTGGGAATGGGTCCAAAGTAGCCAGAAAATATGCTACTGGGCGGTTTACACCTCCATGGACCGGCGTCAAGACAGACAAAGAATATGCATCATGCTCATAACAAAACACTGTGAAAGGTTTTGTTTAGTTAGGCATTCCTAAAGCCGGAGCTTTACACAGACTCTCTCTCAATTCAGTGAACGCTTTCATTCCAGCCTGGTCTAACACTATAGGATCAGTGACTTCTTTGTGAGTCAGCTTCTGTAATGGCCTCGAAATGACTGAAAAATTGGGAATCCATTGGAGGCAGTAGCCTACCATCCCTAGAAACATCCTGACATCTCTCTGTGTGGTTGAGGATTCATCTGCAATATGGTTGTGACCCTTACTCTGGATATCTTTCTCGACCCCTTCTAAATCTGGTGACCCAAATATTTAACTTATTTCTCACAGTATTGCAATTTAGGTGGAGACACTTTATGACCATTCTTTCCTAAATGGTTCAGTAAGGCAATTATATCATACTTGCACTCGTCCCTTATTTTGGACCCAATCAGCAAGTCATCAATGTACTGTACCAAGGTAGATTGGGAAGGCAATTCCAACGACTCCAAATTATTTTTCAAGATTTGATTTAATATGGAAAGTGACTCTGAAAGCCCTTCAGGAATTCGACACCAACACGAAACTTGGTCCAGAAGTTTTAAACAACAGAGAAATTGGCTGTCCTCATGAAGAGACACAGAAAAGAAGGCTTGCGTCAAATCAATGACAGTGACCCACTCAGCATCACATGGAATCTGAAACATTATCCCAGCTGGATTTGGCACCACAGGACAACATTTGACCACAATATCAGTTTATCAAATCCAGGACAATTCGAACTTTCCCACAGGGCTTTTTCAAAACGATTATCTGTGAATTACATGGGCTGCTCAATAGTTCCTTCAGAACCCCTTGTTTCACAAATTACCCAATTATTTGGGCTACCTTCATAAGGACATCTTGTGGCATGTATTACTGGGGAATTTGAGGAAAAATAGCATTCAGCTTTACAGTAACTTTAACTGGCTCAACTTTATCATACCTATCTTGTTCCTGTCAGATCCCACACTTTTTCCTTTAACGTTCCCTATAAATCAGGATGAAGCTCCTTCACTGTGAACACTGGAAAAAATGCAATCGAAGGGTATTCCTCATTTATTGTCTCACACTCTCTCTCTGGGGCTTGGTCATCTTCATCATCGCTATTCATTTGAATCTTGATTCCATCATTTGAACAAGTACTCAAGCACCTTGTTTTACACAGCTAGTCTCTTCCCAATAGGGATACTGGACTCGAGTCACAAACTATAAATTTGTGCAATCCCTGGAAGTTGCCAATTTTAACCTGAACTGGTTCTGAAATTGGGTTGGTCAAATACTGATTCACTACTCCTACAATCTGAACTGTTTTACCTGAAAGGGGAAAACTCAGAACTTCAACTGATCTAACTGTATAGCGTGTAGCTCCTGTGTCAACCAAGAATTAAACTCTGTGACCCGTGACTTTCCGTTTCACATAGGGACCTCTCTGATCTACTTCTGAGGAAGTTGCAAGCACACATGGCTCCTCATCTGAACTCTTGCTCACCCTATCATCGTTTATTCCATTCTCACTGTGTAACTGGAACTGGTGTACTGTGTTATGACTTTGGTTAAGCCTCTGACCTGTGAGCTGTTGAGAAAGCATCACTTGCTGCTATTCCATTGGGGCTTGAGGTATTTGTATTTGCTGTCTTGGTACCACGGAAACCTGCTGCTGCATTGGCTGCAACTGTGTTATTTGCACATGTGACATATGCACCTGCTGCATGGGATGAAAATGCTGCATTTGATTCACATTATTTTGAAATTTTGGATTAGGACCTCTCATTCTTGGTCCTCTCATGTTCTGGAACAAGTTAATGTCACTAGTTTGCTTAACAACACCTTCCTGGATCAACATCGGACACTCCCGCTTCCAATGTCCGGCTGCTCCGCAAGCGTGACAGGGCAATAAGTTCATCATTCCTTGTACATTCTGAAGCACAATAGTACCCAAGTCTGGACCACGATTCATATTACCTCTGCGACCTTTACCTCTCATCTGGGGCTGAAATACCATGTTTCCCTGCTGCTGCTGTGGTAACTGTTGTGGAAAGTTTCCCTGCAAGCCTGTCTGTGCAGCTTTAATCTGCATTACCATCGCCTTCTCTTTCAGCTTTCTCTGCTTCAACTCAATTTTATCGCTACAGTATTTTGCATACTGTAACACCTCATCAATCAGCTTTGCTTGCCAACAAATCAAATGACTCTTAATCATCTGGCTAATTTCAGGTCTCAATCCTTCCACAAATCTAAACACAAAATGAATCATGTCCTTCGTCTCAATTGTCTCTGTACCACTGTAATTCTTGAACGTCTGCAACAATCTCTCACAATACTCATGTATTGACTATTTTGCTTCCTGAGCTGTCCTGTCTTGTCTGTTCCCTACTAGTCAATGTTTTCTGGCGAAATTCTCATTTTCAAAAATTCAATCACCTTATAGTAATATTTCATTACCTCAGGAGATGGTGCACCTGTAATTTTATCTCTCTCTGGTTCTCTTGTTGGCCAATATATAATCCTCTTATACTCTATCCACAGATCAGCTGGGACTACTATCTCTAATAAAGTGTTCAAGTTCTCCCACAGGCACTTTGCAAGTTTTACAAACCTGTCTGTCTGCTGATACCACTCTACTGGTTTCTCTCTCAATTTTGGATAATCATTTGTAAATGATAGAATGTCACTTCTGCTCCAAGGGACATGAACAAAATTCTCTCAGGGAATCTCTCTCATTTGCAGTCAGCTCCACAGAATCCCTTTTCCTTTTGTCTCTTCTCTTTACCCATCTGCCTTCCCATCTGTCTAATGCTCCCCAAGTCTGAGCACTTTGAAGCAATTCCCTAAGGTGTTCCTTCATTCCAGCACATCTCATGTGTTCAAAATCTTTAGTCTCAAAATCTAATGTGTAACTCCTTTTCAGATGTTTGGTTTTCTCCATTTCTATGACATACTTGTCTGCCAGGTCTGCTAGCTTGTGATGCACATTGCTGACTTTCCTCATAATCTTCAGGCACAGATATCTCAACTCTGCTTCTGTGTAGGATTCTAACCTGCTCACACCCATAGTTCCCTCAATGAGCTCACCCACTTCCATGCTTAGTCTAGCGTAATTCAAGTACCCCTCTCCCTTCTGAGCGCTCTACGGGGTGTTCAGTTTGTCTAACCATTCAGTCAACTGGTAATTTCAAGCTTTGACTAATGTTTGATCCTACCATAGTATCCGGAAGTACTCCAAATGGACTAAGGTCCGGCAGTGATCTTGATCCATCAAAAGTCTGTCCCACTGGAGAGACTACTCGAGTGTTCTTGTTATGTCCTCCCCCCATTGCATTCTGTGTCATGACACTCTGTTCACATATACTAGGTTTCTTTTCTGTAAATAAGGGTATGGCTGGACCAACAGTAATAGGTAGCGATATTGCATCTGGGGTTGGTCTGGTACCTAAGTTATGTGGGAGAGTAATTCCCATGTTCAGATTCATCATTAAAGACATATCTGACTGTGTCCCTGTTACTTGTGTGAATCTCGGCAGGGCTTGTGGCTGCACTTGGGGAAGTAAAATTGGAGTTGGTTCTGTCTGAACCAACATCGGTCTCGGGAAAACCTGTTCTGTAGGCACCATTACTTTCGTGGCAGTTTTCATAATGGGTACATCAGGGTAAATTCTCTGGACCGGTGGCAGTTGCATATGATTTTGTACCACTGGAGTAGTAGGAGTGTTAAGACTACTCTCCATCAGACTCTGTGTCAGGCTAGTATTAACCTGCACCGGACTCGCTGTGCCATTAACCTGTGTCGGGGTTAAAGGATCAGCACTGGTGCTCGGACCACTAGGGCAGCAGGGCAACAGAGTAGAAGTCCTTCTTGCAGAGCTGCACAGCAGTCCTTCTTAGTCTTCCACAGCTCAGGGTGTTCTGAAGAGTTGGGTCTGAGGGTCTACCTGGTGCCAACTGGTTCTGAAGGTTCCATCCCCAGACGTGTTTGGAATTTCCTGCCTCCCTGCCCTGTGCGCAGCTTGTCTGATGTAGGAGTGTGGTAGGTGACAGCTCTTCACCCTCATCAAGTCAGAGATGGCCCATCCTGCCAACACCTATGCTCCTTAACCTCGAAGTCAGAAGCAATACATGAAGACTAACTGCTAGCTACACCTAGTCATGTGACCCAGGAAACAGGCTGCAGACACCAAATGGTTGGGACAAGAAAATGCCAACTTTCTAAAAGTGGCATTTTCACAATTGTGACTCAAAATTAACTTTACCATTAAAGAGGGTTTTAAATTACAAATCTTTAGAAATCACTTCAACATTCCCCTCCTGCTCCCAGTTAGATTTTCACTTATTAAACTTAATAAGGCAACCCAAAGTTATTCTATGGTAAAGGTAGGCCTTGAAGTACTGAAAAACTAATTTAAGTGTTTTTCACAGTGTTATTCCATCTTCACCACGCAATGGGAACTGTTGCACTGTGTTATTTTGACTCATCATTTGGCCTGTGACCTGTTGAGGAAGCATCACCTGTTGCTGTTCCATTGGAGCTAATGGCATTTGCATTTGCTGTCTAGGTACCATGGGAACCTTCTGTTGTACCTGCTGCATTTGTGCTGGTTGAACACTCGGCATTTGCATCTGCTGAATGGGCTGTAACCCCTGCATCTGAACCATGTTATTCTGGAAGTTCTGATTTTGGCCCTTCATCTTTGGACTCCTCACATTTTGAAATGTACTGACATCATTGCTTTGTTAAACAACACCATCCTGCACCACCATTGGGCATTCCCGCTTCCAATGCCCCATGCCCCGCACGCCTGACATGGTCATACCTTTTTCATCCCCTGCACATCATTTTGAACCGAAACAGTATTCAGGTCTGGACCGCGATTCACAAAACCTCGGCCTCTCGGCTGTGCCTGAAACATGCCATTCCCTTGCGGTTGCTGCTGTATCATCTGTTGTATTCCATTTCCCTGCATTCCTGCCTGCTCTGCCTTAATCTGCATCACCATCACCTTCTCCTTGAACTTTCTCTGCTTCAATTCAATCTTGTCACTGCAGTATTTCGCATACTGCAACACCTCATCAATCGGCTTTGCTTGCCAACAAATCAAATGGTTTTTAATCATCTGGCTAATCTCTGGTCTCGGCCCTTCACCAAACCTGAACACAAGATGATTCATGTCTCTTGGCTCTATGGTCTCAGTGCCACTGTAATGTTTGAACGCCTTCAACAACCTCTCATAGTAAGCATGAATCGACTCTTTGGCCTCCTGTGAGGATCGATTTTCTGCCAATCAGTCACTTTCGGTGACACTTTCTGCTTCAAAAACTCAATCACTTTATGATAATATTTCATCATCTCCTCAGATGGTGCTCCAGTCACCTTATCCCTTGCTGGTTCCTGTGTCGGCCAATCCACACCTCTCTTGCACTCAAGCCATAAGTCTGGTGGCACAATAACCTCAAACAGGGTATTCAAGTCCTCCCAAAGACATTTTGCAAGCTTTACAAACCTATCCGTCTGCTGGTACCACTCTATCGGCTTCTCCCTCAACCTGGGATAGTCATTTGTAAAGGACAAAATATCACCCCTTGACCATGGTACATGGACTAGCACCCCTCCGGCTGTTTCTCTCATTGGTAACATCTTTACTGTCCCCGTGTCCGGTGCGGCTTTAGCCTGTTTTGGTCCTGGATCATCCCCTTTTTCTTTATCTCTCTTCTTTGCCCATCTGCCTTCCCATTTCTCTAAGGCACCCCAGATCTGCACACTTTGCAGTATTTCCTTAAGATGCGCTTTCATTCCAGCCAACCTCATGTGATCAAAATCTTTAGAATCGAAGTCTAACCTGTAGCTTCTTTTCAAATGTTTAGTATTCTCAATATCGATGTTGTATTTATCTGCCAGGTTTGCCAACCTCTGATGCACCTTGCTCACTTCTTTAGTGATTTTGGGGCACAGATATCTCAATTCTGCTTCTGTGTACGACTCTAATCTGTTCACCCCCATTGTTCCTTCCACTAGTTCAGCAGCTTCCACACCCAGTCTTATAAAGTTTAAGTATTCATCTCTTTCTGACCTCTCTGAGGTCACTGTAGTAGTTTGTGAAATGTTGGTATTTCCTAACCACTCGTTTAATTGTTGCACAGAAAAACCTTGCAACAAGATGTTTCCTGACTGCATCAATGGTAACTGCGACGTATCTGCACTCATTGTCTGTGGGGCTAACACACTTAATCCTTCTTGCCTCATTGCCCCCAAAGGAGCCCCAATCGGACTAAGGTCTAACAAAGATCTGAGATTTTCTGCTGCTTGTGCTCTTGGTGACATTGGTCGGGGAGTTCCTGTGAATCCTCCTCTTATCGTATCTTGAGTCCTCATTGCCCCCAAAGGAGCCCCAATCGGACTAAGGTCTAACAAAGATCTGAGATTTTCTGCTGCTTGTGCTCTTGGTGACATTGGTCGGGGAGTTCCTGTGAATCCTCCTCTTATCGTATCTTGAGTCCTCACTCCCTGATCACACGCACCAGGCTTATCTTGCGCATACAGCGGTACAGGTGGACCAACAGTAATTGGTAATGATATGGCAGCTGGTGTCTGACCTGGTCCCAAACTCCGAGGAGCAGTAACTCCCAAAGCTTGACTCACCATGGCTGGTGCAGGTACTGACTGCGGTCCTGCTATTGGATTGTAACCCGTAATCAACTGTTGCTGCGGCTGGGGCAGCAATTGCGGAGTTGGCTCAATCTGCACTAGCTTTGATCTCGTATATATCGGTTCAGGCGGCACCATCAGGCTAGTATTTGTCTCTAGTACTGGGACGTCTGGATAGAGCCTGTGTATCGGAGGAGGTTGCAAATATATCTGCGTGTCTGGTGCAGTGGGTACACTGGCACCATTTTGTATCAAAACTGAATCACTTGTCTGCACTGTACTCGGGACACCCATGCTCTGTATTGGATCCCAAGGACCCGCACTAGTACTTGGAACAGTGTCATTTATAGCATATGGTGGCGGGCGATCATGTAACAACTGATTAAGAAACTCTTCATCATCTGAATCATCTTCATCTACCCAAGATCTCTGAGTCTCTTTTGGCTTGCTAGAGCCCTTGTCTGTCTTACAGGTGGCTTTCTTTCCCTGTGTCTCATCTTCCTGCACTATTGCCGGAAACAGTTTTAGTCCGTCGACTATTCCCCTTCTCCACATCCTGCTCTCATTGTCCCATCTAGCCTCTGCTAGAGTCTTTTCTGCTCTTTTCATTTTCTTTTCAAATTTTTGCTGTCTTTGTCGTATGGCCATTAAATCCCAGACTGCTAATGCGTCATACTGGGCTGATCTCGGAGGTGGCTTTTGAACACTTAACATCCACCTCAAATTCTTTAAGATTCTCGTATTGAACGTTCCATGCTCTGGAAACGCGAAACATCCCTCTTTCTCTGTTAATTTGCACCACTGCTTCATCCAAAGCCCCGGCGCTACTCCCTTTTCCTCCATGACAATATAAGCTGGACTACCCTCAGGCGGTGTAGGCTCCCCTTCACTCGCCATAATATATGTATCTCCCTTCAAAGCACTCCTCAAAGCCTTGAAAAACTCAATTTCTGCGTCTTTTATTTTGCTTAGAATCTAATCAGGAAGTGACTTTAATTCCCGGAACACTCTTCACCCACCTTTCTCAACCTATTGCCTCTCGTGGACGGCTGCCAATCCGTGCACAACCCCTCTCGGCAACTGACCTATCCCATCGCGGCACCACTGACATCACACTCACACACACTACGGCTGACAAAGTCTTGCAGCTTGTCCTCCTCACACTGGATTCACACCAAACTAATACAAAATATTGCGAGCACCTTTAACCACAAAAACTCAAATTTGCCAGTTTACTACGGGAAGGGTAACACATTGGCTTCAGAACTTTACAGAGATCTCACTTGAAGCCTCGGCCGCTACTCTCTCCTTCTCAGCTCCCGCATACGCAAGCAGAATTCGACCCACAAATCCTACTCTCGACTTGTCAATGGTTTGTTCTAGTGAACTTTAGAAATTGCCAAATCTCCATCGAAGGTTTCACTCACACAATTTGACTCAAACTCGACTTGTCAACCACACCCGATTGACCTAGTAAACCACACAAATTACAACATAAACCCAACTCCTACACTTGTCAATATACTCCGGAGTCTTAGACCACGATGGGTCCATACATCACCACCCAACCATTTGGATAATTTTTTAGCACAAAATGCCAGACTCACATGAGGTTCGCCGACTTCCCTACTCTCATACTGCGGAGTACGCCCACTCCTACTAAAACAACATTACCTGACCTAAACACACATGACCTTCACAAATCACCTGCAATATGCATAAGCTGAGCAAGCGCAAATTCTACACCACACATGCTAAAACGCCAAGAACATTCCCAACTCACTAAGGCAGGTTCTGAGATTCCGGGAAAGACATGGGGAATTTAGAAACATATCATACCTCCAATATGCATTATCTCGAGAAAAAAAAAACAATTTAAACAATAATTCTCCGTCCTAGGGCCCCAAAGGGCCAAACTGTCGCTCTGCTACCAGAACTGCTAACCCGTCCCTCTCTGACTAATTTATACACATTGGGATTCGTTTTAGGCCAATGAATCTTTTGACCCTGATTGAAGACATCTTAGGACGAGATAGCTAATCAACATGTCAATCAATATGTCAATAATATCATCAATATTTATTACAACAATGCATTTCAGCTTAGTCAATGACATTAATAAAACGCGGAAACCACCATGACCTTTCAGTCATGAATAACCACACCAGTTTAGTAAGATTTTAGTACAATTTATTCCCTGTTGATTACAATTCTAATAGCAGGTGTATTAATCTCAATAGCAAAAAGCTCATCAACATTGTCATAATTTGGCAACTCGAATAAGACTTCATCAAAGCAAGAATCACTATTACTAGAACATAACACAGCGTCAACATAGGTTATCCCTCAGCAGAGTATCATTAAAGCGTCAGTTCAACAAAGCATAGATTCAGTCATTTGTCTATTTGCATCAGCCTAGTGAACACCTTTCCTAACCTCAAATTAGCATTGGCATGTTGGGCTTCATGCAAAACAATTTAGTAACACCAATTTGGAAAACATCTAGCTATGGTCTCTGTCAAAAGATAGCAGGGGATACCTAGAAAGGAAAAGCAAACAGACAATTAAAATTTCATTTTCATAGTTACCCTCCACTTGGGGTCATCACTCAGGTTCTGTCTTCGTCTTCAGGACATAAGTCGATTCGCCATCCGTCAGGAACTCAGCTCAGCAGGAAGGGCAAAGGGTACTTCCCTCACAAGGAGGTAAAGTGTAAATGGGCAATCTAAGGGCAAGGATGGTTTAAGTAAAACCAGCAAGTCACCAAGCAGAGTGACAAAGTTTCTGGATCAAATCAATAGCATTTCCCTAACCAATCTCCTATCCCTCCAGTTCTGATTTACTTCCTGGTGTCAAGGGTTTTTATCCCCACTATCTCTACCCAATTAACTTCAAATTAGGTCACTGAATTTGTCACCCCATAACAGTTCTCAGACATTTCATTGGTCCATATGATTGACGTCTTTAGAGGTAGAATGTCCGGTATGATTTCATCCTTTTGTAATTCTTTGCACATCTTCAGTCAGTAGCTCCATTGTCCGTACCGGTTTAAGCGACCTTGCATTTAACATTAATCTACACTGTTGAGTTTGGCTAAAAATGTTTCTACAGGCAGGATGAATTTCATGAGAACGGATCTACTACAGTTACATTCAGCTTCTAGTTTGAAGAAAACAAGAGTTCATGTCCTTTAGCAAGTCAGCACACTGCACGTTAGAAAACATACATTTAATATGAGAGTCAGGCAGCTAGGCCTCGACTCATGCTAACTAAGGCCTAAAAGATTTATTAGCACAACTTTAATAACATAACCATTAATAATTAGTCTAAAATGATCTTCAAATATAAGAATTTATCAACATTAGTCATTTTTATTAGTCCCCGTATACATTGGTGGCCACTCCCCGTGGGCACATTTCAAACGCACGTTTTAACAAAACATATTAATACAGTTTCTATGCAGCATTATTATACATTAGTTCATAAACATTTCATCTTACTATTAATTATATAAGCTTTCTCAGTAGCATTATGTCCAGAATACTGTACTGTCAAGCCAGACCTTAAAGGGAACCTATGCCAAAGTAGGTGTAAGCCACAGGCCACACATGTCTAACGAGTGCAGATGTTGATAATACTATGCCATAAGCAAACATTAGTGATCATCGAGACACTATTAGTAATAACTGGTTTAAGAAAAAATAAAACTGGTTCAAATAACATATGTGCTGGTGCAATTTTCAGTCTGCTTTTATTTCCGATATAAAAATGGGAAATAACAATGCAAACAATATTTGTGCCCATTTCATGCACATTGTTATCCCTAGTGCAGTTTTACGTAGGATATTTCCACTAAGCTGAATGTAGAGGCCTGGGGCACAGGACATGAAGGTGAAGGGGACTGGGGCACTTCTGGTGTTGGGAGAAGACAAGTGAAAATCTATCCCCAAGTGTTTCTCCAGCCAAGGTCACAGAAAAGTAATTAAAGATTCAGACATTGTGGGGAAAGACCATTCAAAGCTCACAGAGACTAACAAAACTTGAGGGGGGGGGCCTGCAAGGAACATGCCCCCCCTCCAGAATCAGTCAGGAGCTGTCAGGCCGGGGTACTCTGCTGAGCCCCCCCGCCTTGTACCGGGAGGGGCTGTAGGGGCCTCTGTTATGCCGCTGTACGTTCACTTTGCTGCTGCAATGTTTTCCATAGTTTGGATGCAGGCCCTGTGTAAGCAAGCGTGCTCTCCTCTGTCACTGTGTGTACAAACATCTGTTGGCACTGCATTCACTTTACACAAGAGAGCACGTTAACATGAGAGCATCTGCCTCTTCCAGTTGCCAGCTTCACTGAAAAACAATGAGCCATTAATTAGACCCTATTACGTTCTTGCAAGAACTGGCTCATGAAACTGCTGCATATTGGTTTCCTCAAACTAATTTGTAAAATTAAATGTGGTGTTTTTACAGCATTTGTTCTCTAGCTTGTCAGTGAAAAAGTAACGCTAGAGATAAATATTATGGGTGCCTACCAACAAAGCGCAGTTAATAAAAAAAGCACTGACCTGCGACAGGAAGTGGCTTTCTCTTTGACACCAGCCTTACATATCACCAACACTGCACCAGCAGGCACCGAACAGCTGTGTCTTCTGAAAAGAATCAAATGGACAGCTTCTTCCCTAGCTCTCCTGGCAGAGGAAGCTGACAAGCTGTCAAGCAGAGACAAACGGGAGGCTTTCATTGACTCATACACCCAGCAATTCGCCAGAAACATTGCAGCCACCAGGCGCCACACCCAAAGGGCCACAAAGGAGCTCCACGCCTCGCTTAGGCTGAAACAGCTAAAGAGGAAAGTTAATCAAGCACTCAGACGGTGGGTCAGGATTAAACTGGGCAAACCTATCCAGGAAGATCCCAATGACAAAAGGCCTAACACCGGGCTGTGGCTTGGCCCCCATGCTCTTCAAACTTGTCATAGCTGATTTCTCAAAGGCTCTATCTTCAGTCAATGCCCATACACCAAGGCTGGGAAAAAAGCAACTGTCAAACCTGCTATATGCAGATGATGTTGTGCTGCTCAGCAGAACAAGGGTAGGCATGCTACGTCTCCTGAAAGCAACAGAAGACTACCCCCTCAAGAACAAGCTACAAATGAATCACTAAAAAAACAAAATGATGATACTTGGCAAGAGATCCCTAAAAGGGGCGACAACTTGTGGGTTGAGTGGAAGCACGTTGGAAGAAACAACAACTTATAAATATCTAGGCCTTCTGTTTGACCACCGCAGCTCCTTTTTCAGACACAAGGAAGAAATAAGACAGAAGGGGGGGCACTCTCCATGGGTCTATGGACTCTGTAGACAAAACTGAACAAATACTCACTGCTAGAAGTGGCAAGAGCCAAGGGGATTCCAACATTGACCTACGGCAGTATCACACTCCGTGGCAGGGACACAAAGGTCATGGATGCCACAGTAGTAAGCATCGACAGGCAACTGTTCAAGCTCCCAAAGCATGCATCACCAGCACAGATAAGATTGGAGTTCTGCCTACTCAAACAGTCTCTAGCAAGGAGGGCAGCTTTTATCAACATCCTTCACAAAACAAGGGCTGTGACCACAAACACCATAAACCATGACATCTGGGAAGACATTATGATTAAACCCCGATCAAAGGCAAGAATATACCTTGACTCCTCAATAAAACAGTTCGACATTGAAAGCCCATGGACATCGGCTTGAGAGCATAGTGCGCATCTTGGCAAAGCACTCAGGGCCAACAACAAACCTGTGGAATAAACCTTCAGTCAGGAAGCTAACACTATAACACCCCAGCACCTACGCCACATGTTTTGAACAGGGTTTAACTCCACGGTTGTATATGTTATCGTTCTATTTTCTTTTTAGAGTGATGATCTAATTTTACTGTTTTACTGTTTTACTTTGTATAAGTGCAATGGTTTTCATTAACTAGATGTACTGATAATGAAACATTAATTGAACTTGAAGAACACTGGGGAATAGCTTAAGGTAAAAGAATGCTTATTTGTCTGATATAAGCAAGACCTGTGGTTTCTCCCAAATGTATTTTCGACAGGAGGAAGAGTTCCTATGTCAAATGCAGTGAATTGTTGAAAATCAGCATGAATGTAGTGCCCAATTTATTTAATGTGAACCGTATTATAAAAAAAACTTTTCAGAATGCATTCCCATGTCTATGACCTGTTCATTACTGTGTTATCTATTTTTTCAAATCTTTTAAGTATCTTAATTTATCAACAATCACAACTTATTTTTTATTGATCACTTAGGCCCTCATTATGAAGACCACCAACATACTGCCGCAGTGACGAATTTCCGTTCGCCATATTATGACATGCACACCAATCTGACAGAATACAGCAGAATACACAAATCAGGCAGCCCAATGGTCAGTGATAAAGTGGCGGTCCCAACACCCATACCGTTATGCCAACAAAACAACGCCCATCACATTATGGCAGTCATTATGAACACAGCGGTAAACACCGCCGACCGTCGTGACGCGGTGAACAGAAGACCGCTGTTGGCGGTGAATACAAACCCTCCATATAATAAACCAAAATCCCTACCCCGGCAAATATCACCAGATCACCAGTCGCCGCCAGGACCCTGTCAGTGGAAATGCTGGACCTTCCACCCCACCACCGCCGAGCACATCCACATCCCGCCCTCCAAATAATGATGCACAAATCACCTTGGCAGTCAGTGGAAGCTGATCGATCATTGGCGGTGCCGACCGCCACAGGTGGCGAGTGGACCCAACAGCAAGAACTGCACACATTGGATAAGCTTGAAACCCACACACCTTACATACATCCATAACAACATAAAACACTCACAGACACACCCCACCATCCTTTGTAACAAAACTAGGCCAACAAAGACAGAGAGCACCAGAAGCAGACACCAAATGCCACTATACACGAGATGCACACCGACCCACAGAAGAGCACCCTCACAGCATTTCCAGCCCCGACACCATTCACCCCACTCACCATGTCACCCTCCAAACATCCACGCTTCACAGAAAGGGAGCTAAGGACCATGGTGGACGAGATCCTGAAGGTGGAGCCACAAATATTCGGGGCTCAGGTGCAGCACACACTCATCGCAAGGAAGATGGAGCTATGGCAGACCATTGTCAACAGGGTCAATGCAGTGGGACACCATCCACGCACCAGGGACGACATCCGCAAGAGATGGAACGACCTGCGGGGAAGGTCAGGGGCATGGCATCAAGGCACCACATTGCAGTCTAGAAGACTGGGGGAGGACCACCACCAACACCACCGACTACACCGACTGGGAGGAAAAGGTACTGGCCATCCTGCACCCTGAGGGACTCACTGGAGGAATGGATTTGGGTAAGTCGTCTACATATACCCCATATACATCATACCTGTAATGCATGCACCACCCCACTGCTCCCACACCCACCAGGACCAATATCCCACCCAGCCCACAGCCACTGAATCCACCTCCCCTCCATGACCACAAACCCACTAACAGGCCCACATCCATACCCCTGTGCACAGCCACCTATCCCTGCAAAGATTCACAATTGCACTACACCACCCAGAATACAACTCCACACCCTAAGCAAAATGCAGTGAAAACCTCACAAAGGCACCCTGCATGGTCCCAAAAAGTTACACCTGCACAAAACAGCCCAGCCCTGTGCATCCCATCCGATCATGCATTTGTAACAGACATGTCTATGTCCCCCAACAGGCACCACCACCCATGCCACCCTCACAGACAGGACAAGGAGTGCCACTGACCCCCATGGAGACAGAGGCATCTCACAGGACACTGGGGAAGGATCTCTGGACACTGAGGAGCAGGGATGGCCCCTCACACAGTCCTGCACTGTCACCATGCAGCAGCCCCACCCAGGATACCACTGACACCCGTACCACCCAGGCAAGAACAGCAGCCCAGGGCAAGCATACCCACACCAGTGTATCCAGGCCACAGACTGGTGGAACACAGGTACAGAGGCCACAGTCACCCCCTACCAACAGGTAAGAAGACAATGGCCCCAGTATAAGTGGTACCGCCAGACCTGTGCAGGGAACACAGGCACAGGGGGCTAGGGCAAGTGGTAGGGCCTCAGTGGCCCAGGGGGGAGGCCACACGATGGATGCAGCAGCCCAGGACATGATGTCTGAGGTCTTGGGGGCCTACCAGCATACCCATGACAGGTTGGCACAGATAGTATCCACCCTGGAGCACAGTCAGAGGATACAGCAGGAACACCACCAAGAGGCCATGCAGCAGTGGAAACAGCACAACGCCACAATGGCCAGCATAGCAGGAGCACTGCTGCAGCTGGTACAAACCCAGTCTGAGACCCACACAGGACAGGAGGAACCCCACTACAGCTGACACCATCAGCAGCAACATCCCAGGAACTACCCTCAGAGGAAACACAAGGGCCAACCATGTCATCCTCTCAAGGTCAACAGCAGGCACCCAAACGGACCCTCAGGCAAAGATATGGGACTGGAACCCATGCCAAACACAAGGCTCCCTTCAAGAAGTAACTCTGCACCAATCTGCTTAGCAACCATCCCACACAATCAACCCCCAAACAGTGCTAAGAAGCAATAAGAACTAATGTAAGCATTGATGGACCCATCAATACTACCAAGAAGGCTGCCACCATGTTGGCATTGAGGACAACCACCCATGACCAACTGCCATCACTGTAATTTCACTATTCAATCCCTGCCACCAATAAAACACATATCACATCTGTAACATTGTCCCCTGTCATAATACTGTATGTGAACAAAGTGAAGTATGGATGCAACTGGCTGATAACCACTTCATTGTAATGCGTTGCATGAAAGGACTCCTGTGTGCCTAAATGTGGCCCCAAAGTAAATGCACTAAATTGTATTCGGTACCATGCAGACCTGGACCCCCTGGGTGTCAAACCACACTGACAGTATGTGTCACAAACCCCAAAATCAGCCCTTAGTCCCACATAGTTACTGGAAGTAGAGTTGTATTAGTTGGGTCCTGGAATTGACATCTTCCCCTTCCTCATCATCAGCATCACTGTCCTCCCCTCTCTGAGGAAGCTGATCAGGACATACAGCACCCTCCTCCTCCAAGAGGGGAATAGAATTTCTCACTGCCACATTGTGCAGCATGCAGCAGGCCACCACTATTCTACATACCTTTTTAGGCCCATAGGCCAGGGAACCCCCAGAGATATGTAGACAATGAAATCTAGCCTTCAGGGGACCTATTCTATGCTCTACCACCCTCCTAGTACGTCCATGGGCCTCATTGTAATTCCTCTCTGCATGCGTCCCAGGATTCCTCACTGGTGTCAGGCGCCAACGCAAGTTGGGATAGCCAGAATCACCTAGAAAAAGGTGCAATACAGACTAGTCATTGTCAAGACTCTGAGTCAGACAGCCTGGCTGTCTGCTGGGTGGCAGTTAGTGACACTTACCTATGATCCACCCTCTGTCCTCTTGTAGTTGTTCCATCTTCTGTGGCACACTACTGTTCCTCAGCACAAAGTAATCATGGACTGAACTGGGGAACATGGCATTCACATGTGAGATGTACTAGTCTGCAGTATATACCAATTGAATGTTCATGGAATGAAAGTTCTTTCTGTTTCTGTACACTTGTTCACTGACTCTTGGGGGTATGATAGGTATGTGGGTGCCATCGATGTCACCAATCACATGGGGTATGTTTGCAAATGCATAGAAGTCTGACTTGATGGCAGGGAGATCAGTACTTTGGGGAAACCTCACATAGGACTGCAGGTGTCGTACAAATGCATTTAGAAATCTTGTCAGTACCATGCTGAACATTGGCTGTGAAAATCCAGCAACCTTGCCCACTGCCACTTGAAATGAGCCCATGGCCAGGAAATGGAGTGCAGAGAGCACCTGCACTTCAGTAGGGATGGCATGCTGATTCCGATTTCTCGGAGTTAGTGCAGGATCCAGTAATGCATAAAGTTCAAGAATAGTTGTACGGATGACTCTGTAATTGATTATGATGTGACGCTCCACCATGGTCCGCATATCCACAAGTGGTCTGTACACCGATGGGGCCCTTCCTCGCCACAAGGGTCAGTACCTAGGAGGGATTTAAACACGTGTGAGGAACACACATACATAGGCACACATTGTCATTCATTGTGCACTGCATACTTGATTGTAGGGACTCATAAGTTACATGTTCTTGACAGATCTTCATCTACACCTTAATGAGTGAACAGTGTTTGTCATGTGTGGTATTGTTAATGGTCACATGCAAAGGTGCTTTATGTGAAAAGTAGGGCTTGCATTGTGCACATTTCTTTTTTTATAGATGCGTAAGCCAAAATGTCTGCCCCCTGCAATCCAGAACTGTCGTTGTGGAAGTGACCTCATACCGCTAGCGGTTGATGTAACAGCTTAAGGCGTTGTTTTCTGCCATTCGCACCGTCATTGGTTAACATGGACGCCATTGGGGAATCCTGGCGTATCATGATCGCCGCCGGCAGTGACGGTGCACACCGCCGCGGTACACAATGCAAATTCGTCATCCCAACTTCACTTGACTCCCTGCTCTCGTGCAAACAGGTACTCCACTGTCTGTACTGCTGTGTCCTGCCTCTGGTCATGGAAGTGGCTTGTGTTGCAGGGAAAAGGGCCCCGGCCTTCACCAAGGAGGAATTGGAGAGGCTAGTGGATGGGGTCCTGCCTCTGTACGGCAAGCTCTACGGACGGCCAGAGGTACAGGTGAGTCATGGGCTTGGGGGGCGCTGTTTGGGTGTAATGGATGGTGTTGTAAGTACATATGTGTACACCTCTGAGCCTGCATAGGCAATGGTTCATGCCATGCTGCGTGCGTATGTCCTGTAAGTCTGTCAGTACTGTCCGTCCCATAGTGGACGTATTGCCAGCTGTACATATATAGAAAGTGCCTGACCTTTGTGTTACATTTCTGTGTCTCCCTTTTAGGTCAGCGTCCACCATAAGAGGGCACTTTTGCATGCCATCGCCAAGGAAATGCCGACCCTGGGGGTCTACAACTGGCAGAGCACCCACTGCAGGAAGAGTGGGAGGACCTGCAGCACTGGGCGTAAAAAATCTGTGAGGCCCAGCTGGGGAAGTCCTCCCATCGGGGAAGTGGTGTCTGTCGGGCACTGACCCCCCTCATGCTACGCACCCTGATGGTGGCGTACCCAGACCTGGATGGGCGCTTGAAGGCTGCACAGCAGTCACAAGGGGGTGATTACTCATGTCACAATCTTAACCCTTGATGGATGTCTGTGAGTGCATTGGGGTTAGTGCTTAGTTGCAGGGACTCTGACTGTTGTCCCATGATGGCCCCCGTAGGGTGTAGGGGTGTCTTGTTCTGGTCTCTTATACGTCGGGTCCTTAGGTAGTTCAGGGGATGGGTGTAGAGTAGGGTTCTGGTCACTGGTCTGGTGCATGGCCATGGGCATAGTGAACGAGGCTGCCTGTTGGGGGTATCTTCAGGGGGGTATGTCTGACCACTATGTTCACTCCTTTCAGCTATTTACAAGTGTCTCTCCTGTTTTGTCTCCCCATCCCTGTTCTCTTGTGTTGTTTTTGTACATCATCAACATCTGGTGAGGGAGCTGAGGCACCGGCAAGTGGGGATGCAGCGACCCACGGATCCTCGGAGAAAGAGTCATCCGACGCCAAGGGGACCAGTGGGTTGGAGGGCGAGGGGAGTACCACGTGGGAGGCAACTACCACTGGAGGTAGTGACTCCGATACGTCCTCCGATGGGGGCTCACTGGCAGTGGCAGACCCTAGTGGGCACACCACTACAATAACATCTTCTGCCACCCCGCATGCCATCACCGCCCTCCCTTTTGCTCTCCATCGAGTTGCCCGTGCCCCTTCACCCAGAAACGTGGGCGTCTCCTTCGTCCCAGGCACCTCCTCCCCTGCCCCAGTCAGACCTGCTGCCCTCACAGTGGAGGCTATTGACCTCCTGGGAACCATCTCTATAGGGCAGACAACCATCGTCAATGCCATCCAGGGGCTAGCATCAGAGATGCAGCAGACAAATGCCTATCTGGATGGCATTCACGGTGCCAGGTCTGGCCTACAGAGATCTTTTCAGGCTCTGGCCTCCTCTTTGATGGCAGCCAGTTTCCCTGGTCATTCCGTCCCCCCTCCAACCTCCTCTACCCCTTCCAGCACCCCGCCTCCTTCACCCATCCAAAGCACACAATCCGACACACAGTCAAGCACCTCAACACACAAGAAGCAAACATTTAAACACAAGCACCACACCTCCCACCAGAAGCATTCACACAGCCAACATACACATGCACACACAACATCATCCACTTTCCCTAGTGTGCCTACTTCTCCGCCTCCCTGTCTGTCCCCTCTACAAGCACACCCTCATGCACTGCACCTTCAGTCACTGTTGCTGATCCTCTTACTGCAGTCACCACAATAGCAGACATCCATACATGCACCCCAGACACCACACCTGCACTCACCACAAATACTGTAGTTGACACATGCAGCACACTCACCAGACTTGCAGACACCCACACAACAATCCACAGTGGTAGCCTGTCTTCTCCCACTGTGTCCACCCCCCCCTTCCAAAAACACACAAACGCACCAAGACACCCACCCATTACACATCCGCCACACCTCAGCATCCGGTCCAGTCACCTGCACCCACAACATGCACCCCATACCACTTACATCCACACCCTCGGCCTCCACTCCCACACCCTCCACCAGGCCCAACCCAATTGCTCCGAAAAAACTTTTTCTCTCCCGTGCTGACCTCTTCCAACCAACTGGCCCATCCCGTCTTGTCCCCAAACGTGTGCACCTCCTTGCCCTTTCCACTCCTTCCACTTCACAGCCTGCCCCTGTCCGCCCTTCACATTCCCGTGCCCCTTTCCCAGAGAAGAAGAAGCCATGTGCAGAGCCAAGTCCATCTGGCTCCACCCGCTCGAAGCACACACCCCCACCTTCAAAAGCCAAACCGAAACCCCCTCCACCTTCTGAGTGCAAGTCCAAGCCCCACCCACGTCACAAATCCCCACCCTTGCCCCCCAACCCCCATTCCGTGAGGTGCCTGGATGCCCCATTGTTGCCCCATTAGGTAGAGTACTGTGCACTTTTGGGAGTCAGGTTGAGGCCATTGTGGCCCATGGGACTTCTTGCACTATGGGCTGTCCATTGGCCTTGTTGTAAATAGTTGGCTCTGTGAGTTCAAATAAATATTTATGTGTGGCCTGTGTTTTGGCAGCACACTCTTGAAACCTGGTCTTTCGTTTCATTGTTTGTGGGTGTGGGGCATTTGTATGTACTATGGTCAGGTTGGATTTGCCTTGTGTCGGGTAAGTACCTCTTGCTGTGGGGTGTATGGCTTGTGCTGCTGTGAAGGGGTGGGGGACATTGCTGGGTGGGTGGAGTGGGTGGGTATGTAACTGTGCCCTTTCCTCCCTTGTTTCGTGGGTTGGGGTACTTACTGTTGTCGTCTTCGTCAGCGGTCTTGGTTGTGAAGGTATATCGCAAGGAGCAGGGCTAGCATGATCTGCAGTTCTCTCCCCATGTCTGCTTTGGCGTGTTGTGTGGGCCTCCGATGAGTGTTTCCTTATATTAGGTTCATTTCCACCTGGCTATGGGTGGCGGTTGTTCCCGCCTCGGAACTGACGGAAGTCTAGTGGTTCATTATTTGATGGGCGGGTTGGGCTTTCTGTCGGCCTGTGGGCGGACTCTGCCATCGTCGTCGGCATTCCTCTACTTGCGGTGGGTGGTTTTCTGGATGCCTGTGTTTCAGTAAGTTCATTATTTGGCGATCCGGGCCGCTCCTCTGTTGGCGGCTTTTACCGCCACTGCCGGGGGCACAGCTTGGACTGCTGTGTTCATAATGAGGTCCTATGACCCACGAATCACCACAGTGGACATTCAACGGCAGTAAACCATTGGCGGTACATACCGCCCCACTCAGAATTGACACTCACATACAAAACATCACTACATTGGCCAATACGAAAAAGACACACCTGACACTCATACACACACCACACCCACACATCCACACCAATATAAAACAGCGACTCCCATTACCCACAACCCTTTACGAATACAAATCATTGCCACCAGACTGACACCAAGACAACTGCGACAACTAGGCACACACCACTTAAACCCATAAATCCCTCACTCACCCCACATCACACACCCTACCACATTACTCAGCACACTCTCACTAACATACATCACACAACACCCATGTCCCCACAATGACACCCCCCGTTTCACTGATGAGGAGTTAAGGGTCATGGTGGAGGAAATTGTGGGGGTAGAGCCACAGCTGTTTGGAGCACAGGCACAGCAGATATCCATTGCAAGGAAGATGGAGTTATGGCAGAGAATCGTGGACAGGGTGAACGGCGTGGGACAGCATCCCAGAACAAGAGACGACATCAGGAAGAGGTGGAGCGACCTATGGGGGAAGCTACGTTCCATAGCAGCAAGGCACCAGCTGCCCATACAGCGGACTGGAGGTGGACCCCTACCTCCTCCCCCACAGCTCACAGCATGGGAGGAGCAAGTCTTGACAATACTGCATCCTGAGGGACTCACTTGAGTTGCCGGAGGACTGGATACTGGTAAGTCAATATTTACTACCTATCACCCCCCCCTTACCTTCATGCCATCTCACACCCTCACCCTCACTCCCATCACTCCGCCCCATCTCACATACTGCACCTACACATATGACTAACCCTAATGCCAAGCCCTGCATGCTATACCAATGCATGGACAGCCCTCCTAGTCCTGCATGAACACCCATCACAAAAGCATGCACAGCATAGGGAAACTAACAATCCCACAATACATCACCATACACAAGCAAAAGGTGGCAGGGCAACACCAATGACAGAGGGGAAGCCAGGGATGTACAATATGTCACACACATGAAGCATAATACACCACGTTCATCCCCACAGGTACCCCAGCCAATGTCAGCGGAGAGGAAGTGCCACGACTATCCAGTCCATCAACAGAAGATGCCCCCAGTGATGACAGTAACTCTGGACTTCTGGATCTGGATGACCTACCTGTCCCAAGCCCACTCACAGACCACCACAGAGCCTCCCCCTTCAGTATCCAACACATCAGCACCCACCCAGCATACCCACACCTCTGTCACCAGGACATGTCAATCAGCAGTGTGCCCACCTGTACAGGGACCCCAGGCCACACCTCACCCCCAAGACAATCAGGGACCTGGGGTCAGTGGCAGTGTGCACACCGTTCAGGGGACAGGGCCACAGGCCAACAGGGACCCTGGGAGGACTGCTGTGCACCAGGGGGAGGACAGGACTAGGGAAACGACTCTCCAGGAGGCACCAACATTCCCAGGACACGATGGGCCAGATCCTGGACAATGTGCAGGAGAACAGGCGGCTGCAGGAGGGACAGTATCAGGAGATCAGGGAGAACTTGCAGGCCATTAACACCACCCTGATCTCCATAGCAGGGGTGCTGGCAGACATGGCCAACATCATGAGGGAGGCAACAGCACAGCAGCGGGACCCTACCACTAACCAGTCCATTGACCAGCCCTCGACTTCTGCTGCCGCTAGTGGACCCACTGGCCACCAGCATCCCTCCCCCTGCAGAAGGTGAAACACACTTCAAACGTTCCCTGCGACCCAGATATAAGCTAGAGACACTTGCCAAGACCCCCGCCAGGAAATGACACTCTCCTGATTGTCCCCCTTGTGTCGCACTCAGTCACCTTGTCCACTTTGAACTGCCGTTGCTCCCCTTCCAATGGTCCCTTGGACACTGTACCTGTGCTACAAACAGACTGGAACAATACTCTGGACTTTCTTTCATCATCACCCCATTCCATTGCACATTCCCCTCAATTTATTGGCACTAGAATAAACACCCTTGAACACAACTTGACTTTTAGTATTTTATGTGTTGAAAATGTGTATTTATGGAAACAGTCACTTCCACTGCAAATTAACTGTAAACTGTGAGAGCATAGAAATAATGACCTGTAGCTGGCTGTAGTCAGAACACCAGTACACAGTTGTTATATCACCAACATCTGTAAAATGGCAAACCATCGGTGACAGTAAGTTGAGATAAAACGAAGTTAATGCCATCATGCTACAGCCACACAGACTACACCATTAGTCATAGAAATATGCAGTTGCACTGCTTCACCTGTGCATCATTGGAAGTACTGATGGATAACTGATGTTCTGTTGTCCTCATCCTCATCCTCAGCCTCTTCATCCTCACTGTCCTCAGGGTCTACTGCTGTCACAGGGGCATTTCCAGTCTCCTCCTCCTGCAGAAAAGGTACACCGCATCTGAGGGCCAGGTTGTGCAAGATGCATTATGCCACTAATATCTGGCAGACCTTCTCGGTGAGTAGCACAGGGATCCACCTGTCAGATGGAGGCACCTGAACCTGGCCTTTAGGAGGCTGAAGGTGCTTTCGATGATCTGTCTGGTTCGCCCATGTGCCTCATTATAATGTTCCTCAGCCCCTGTCCTGGCATTCCTCACAAGGGTTAGCAGCCACGATAGGTTTGGGCAGCCAGAGTCAGCTGCAAATATTGAGGGAGCACATTTAGCCTCACAATCCTATGGGGTTAACACCAGAAGGCATACACTAACATACAGTGGGTGGGGACCAAGGCTCACCTATTAGCCACACCCTGTGCCTCTGTAGTTGGACCACCACATTTGGGATGCTATATTGCTCAGAACAAAGGCATCATGCACCGACCCAGGATACTTAGCATAGACGTGGGAGATGTACTGGTCCGCCAGGCACACCATCTGTACATTTAGTGAGTGGAAACTCTAACGATTCCTGAACACCTGTTCATTCTGCCAGGGAGGGAAAAACACAATATGTGTACTGTCAATCGCCCCAATAATACTGGGGATATGTCACATTGCATAGAATCCAGCCTTTACAGTGGCCAAATCTTCCACCTGGGGGAAAGCAATGTAGCTGCACCTGTGTTTTACCAGGGCAGACAACACTCGTGCCAGCACGATTGAGAACATTGGCTGTGGCATTCCTGGTGCCAAGCCCACTGTCACTTGGAAGGAACCAGTTGCCAAGAAATGGAGCACCGATAGCACTTGCACAAGAGGCGGGAATCCCAGTTGGATGACGGATAGATGAGATTAGGTCTGGCTCCTATTGGACACACATCTCTGTGATTGTGGCCCTGTCCAGTCTATAGGTGAGGATAATGTGCCTGTCCTCCAATGTAACTAAGTCCACAAGGGGTCCGTACACCGGGGCATGTCTCCACCTCATATTCATCCGCAGCAGTAGGTGTCTAAGAGACACAAGAGTGAGTATGCTGTCACAATTGGAACAATTAAACCACAACTGCAATCTGCATGGTGCACATATGTAATAGGACAGTGTTAATGGCAAGGCATGTGCCAATCTAATCTGTGACGCAGGTATTGTCGATATTACTGTTTACCCCCCTGAAATGGCGACCATCTGTCCTGTATGTAGGGACAGATGGAAGTGAAGTAATTCTGCCGACGCTGGACATCGTGGCGGAAGACGGACTTGCACCCCTGTGCAATTCCTCATTGGATAATATGGGGCTCTATGGAGTACAGTGGCCAATGGGAATCTGTGCTGCGGAGATGGTGTACACCGCCGCGGACGTGACCACCATTTTCTATCTGATTCCTCACTTGTTTTCTGACCTTCAACAGGAGAACACCTACACTGTGTGTGCTGCTGTGACCTGTGTCTGGAACCTACCATGGCCTGTGTGACCGGGGAAAGGGCCCCTGCCTTCACTTCAGAGAAGTTGGACCAACTGGTGGATGGGGTCCTACCCCAGTCCGGACACCTGTATGGGCCTCCAGACCAACAGGTGAGTGCACTTTGGGAACAATGCATGTGGGAAGGAAGCATGGGGATGTGTGTGCAAGGATTGTGTAAGGGGGTGGGTAGGTGGGAGGAATGTTTTGTGGCAGTGTACATGGTATGCGCTGGGCAATGTGTGTGCAAATGGTGATGGAAACGGGTATAGTGGGCCATTTATGTGACAGGCTGTACTGTTTGTTTCATCGTGTTCTCCTGTCTGTATTGCCTCTGCAGGTCAGCGCCCAACAAAAGAAGGGAATATGGCGTGCCATTGCTAAAGACGTGTGGACCCCGGGGGTCTATAGCAGGCGGAGCACCCACTGTCGGAAACGGTGGGAGGACCTGAGACGCTGGGCACGGAAGACTGCAGAGGCCCAGCTGCTGATGGCCTCCCAAAGAGGAAGGGGTGCCCGTCAGATCCTGACCTCCCTAATGGCCAGGTAACTGGTGGTGGCCTGAGCGGGATGGGCACTTGAGGGAATCACAGCAGCCACAAGGGAGTGAGTACAGTGGATATCATTACATATTTTGGCAGCTGGGGTGGTAGCCGGGTGGTGGATGTGTGTTAGTGGGTGCCCCTAAGGCCAGGTCAGACATTGCAGCATGGGTCATCTCAAGGGTAATGGGTGTATGGCAAATACAGGTAACCTAGCTTGTTAGCATTCTATTTCAGGCAGGGCATCGTGGGTCCCAGGAGTGCGGCAGTTGGTGGTGTGTGGTCCTCATCTTGCCTTAGTAATTAGCCATATCACTTGAAGTGCAATGCATAGTGCTTAAGCCTGTTCCCTGTGTGTGATGGTGATGTGTATGCCAATAGTGGTTTTGGTGCAGTAATTGACCCAGTGTATCCTTTGTCTCTCTCCCCCCTTTCTTGTTTTGTCATCCTGTCCTTGTGTGCATTAGCATCATATGGTGGAGGAGCAGGGGCACTAGCGACAGCGAGAGCTGCATCCCACGGGACCCAGGAGGCAGAGTCCACCAACGCTGAGGGAACCAGTGGGATGGAGGGCGAGGGGAGCACCACGGCAGAGAATGGAGGTGACAACACAGACTCAGATACCTCCTCCAATTGGAGCTCCCTGGTGGTGGCGGACACCTCTGTGACCACCCCAGATGCAGGTACAGTTGCCAGCCCCTGTACCCACACCGACCTCCCAGTAGCCCCTCAGCGAGTTGCCAAGTGCCCGCTCACCCACAAGGGAGTGCATCTCCTTTGCCCCAGGCACCTCAAGACCTGCCCCAGTGAGCCCTGCTGCCCTGAGTGAGGAGGCTAATGACCTCCTGAGATCCATCTCTGTAGGGCAATCATCCATTGTGAATGCCATCCAGGGGCTGGCATCCCAGATGCAGCAATGCAATGCATTCCAGGAGGGCATTCACAGTGGATTGGCGGCCCAACAGAGATTGATTCAGGCTCTGGCCTCCTCTCTGATGGCAGCCATTGTCCCTGTTTCTACCATCCCTCCCCCAACTACCACTTCCCAGTTTCATTCTCCTCAACCCCAACCCATCCAAGGCACACATACAGACGAGCATGCACAAAAGACAACACACAAGAGTGGCACAGGCAAACACAAACACCACACTTCATCCCACAAGTACTCATGCAAACACCATAGAGTTGCAGACACAACATCCACTGCCTCCACTGTCTCCCCCTCCTCCTCCTCCACCTCCCTCCCAGTCATGTCTACACTCACAGGCTTGTTCCCACTTCCGTCTGAGGTGCCTCCCCCCCACTGAGGTGCCTGCCCACTTGCAAACTGATGCCCCTACAGGGTTCTATCCGGATGTAGTCAGGATTCGTGTTGGGCCTTAGACTGTGCCCTCTGGCCATGTGGGCCTTTTGAACATTGGACTCGGCAGTGTCCCTTTGTGTACATGTGTACATATCTGTTTCATTGACAAATCGATAATTTTTTAGCTGTTTATTTGAATACAATCACTTTTGTGCATTTCTGTCGTCGTTGCATTATTCTGCTGTGTATCAGGTGCAAATTGTTTTTCGTGTGCAGCTGGTTGTGTGCATGGTGTGTGTGTGTCGGGTATGTGTTGTGCGTGTGTGTGTCACTCTTGTTTTCCTTCCTCCCTCCCTTGTGTGCTAGGCGGCTGTACTCACCGTCGTTCTCTTCGTCTGCATTGGTGTTCCAGGTGTAGCATAACTAGAAGATCTTCGGGAAAACTTGCAGTTCGGGTTCCATGGCGGTGTTCTTCTTCCTTGTGTCTCCGATGGTGAGTCTTTTCTCTTCAGTGATGTGTTTCCGCCAGGCTTTTGATGGCGTTGGTATCACCCCAGAAAAGGTGGCGCTTTGCAGTGTCTTAATATGGTGTGTGGTACTTTGTCTCCCGCCTGGCTTTTGGCGGCTACTACAGTGGTGAGTGTTGTTTCCGCCCTGGCGGTTTGTGTGGTACATTGGCTGTCTATGGGAGTTATTACCGCCATGGTCATAATTTGGCAGTAATTACCACCAGCCTGTTGGCAGTATTACCGCCACTTTATCACTCACCGGCAGGTTCATAATGAGGGCCTCAATGATGCAGTTCTGCATCTTTCAAGTGCTGTGTATAACAGGTTTTATAACACTATTATCCACTTTAATAGCAATTGATTTTCCCACCTCAGAAAAATGCAAAACTGGTACAGCCTTTCCAGGATTCTCACAACCTCCAGATCACGATGGATGGGGACTGTCTGCCTATATGCCACGCTGTTGTACAGAAGGGAGAACATTACTTTGTTTCTGAGCTCTCTGCACTGCAAGATCTGCTGCTGCCGTATTCGTCTCACTGGTCTATTTTTGAGCAGTAGATCAATAATTCTACACAGCTATGGAGGTATTATTTTTTTCTCTCCATCTGGCAGTGCAGTGACTGACTATGTAGCTCAGAAATCAGGACTGCATCCTGTGGAATGTATTTCTCTCACACACAGCTTGCAGTCAGGAGGAAGGAAGCAAACTCTCACAAGAAGCGACAATGGCAAGTAAACATTTCCTCGTAGCAGTGAATATTAGTCCCAAGCAGCCCTCCGCACCCATTAGGTTTGTGAGTAGCCTGTACAAAATGGGCCTTAAAAACAAGACCACACAACACAATTATAGGAAACAATGATAAAAAACATTGGCATATATATGGACAGTGCTCTTAGCTACCAGTACTGACCTTGATAGGAGGCAACCCTACCACCTCCACCCTGGCGCCCTCACGTGTGCTATGCTGGATTTCATGGAAAACAATGGGTCCCATGATAGACCAGTTTCCAATACCAGGCCCTGGTTCTGGGTTTGAGATGACCTCCGTGACCTCAGCAGCAGGTGGGGCCTTGCTCTCGTACATATCTGTGGGAACAAACATAGTCTAGAGGTGGTAAATAACTAATTCAATGAGAGCAAACAGGAAGCTGGCATCAGTCTTCGGTGCACTCTCCATCTGATAACTCTGCTACCATACTCTACACAAGCAAATTTAAAGGAAACTTGCTCTGTTAATAACTGCCATAACCAACCCGCCCCGTGTATGCATAAAGAGGCAAGCCTTCACAGTACAATTGACTACTTCTCACTTCACAACAAAATTATCAATTGTAGGAAAGTCCTCCTTTTTGCCCTGGTCACCCCCACACTTTTTGGACAGGTACTGGTGGTTACTGACGCTTGGCTGTGCCCTGGGTACTGCTTACCAGTCCCAGGGCCAGTGCTCTGTGTAAAATGGATATGCAAATTAGGCTAATTATAATTGGCTAAGTTAACCTACCAATAAGTCCCTAGTATATGGTAGGGCATGTAGGTTTAGGGACCACAGCATAGGTAGTGCACCCATAGGTGCACTGCTGAGGTGCCCATTGTCATTTTAAAGGCAGGCCTGCCTTGCTGGCTGATTTTAAATTAAAGTTATATGCAAATTCGACTTTGGAATTAAAAGTAGTTCCAAAGTCTTAAACTACCTTATTTTTACATATAAGTCACCCCTAAGGTGTGCCATAGGTGCCCCTAGGGCTGGGTGCCATGTAACTATAAGCAGGGGTTTATAAAAATAGTTTTATAAGCCCTGGTGAGGTAAAAACAGCCAAATTCGGTTTTCCCTCATTGTAGTAAATGGCCTTCATAGGCTAGAATGGGGAGACTTTATTTTAATTTTTAAAGTCTCCTTAAATGATGCATACCAAGAATTTGGTATCAAATTAATTGTTGTAATAAATCCCACAACTTCCAGTTGTGGGATTTAATATAACTTGTTCAGGTAAAGAGTTTTAAACTTTACCTGAAAAGTTGCCAATTTCAGCCCTGCATTGTTTTTGCTGCTGTGCTCTGATTGTCCAACCTCTAGCAGCTTGGCCAAGCTGCCTTGATGAGGTGTGAAGTGGCCTGGCTTCACACAAAGGAATGTGCCTGTGGGAAGGAATCTCCCCTCAGCAGATGGTGAGGCAGGAAGGGGGAGGGCTGCCAAACTGGTCTTCAAAGGCCGAGAAGGACATTTGGAGCAACCAGCAACACCCCCATATCCTGCAACGCCAGCCAACTAGGTGCCCCCTTGATTAGATTAGGAGAGGGCAGGAGAGGGGTGTGTTTATGATTTTTAGCCACACCAGTGGGTGGGCTCAGTCAGATGTAACCTCCAAAAATCAGATTCAGCCATGATGGATTTTTGGAGAATGTTGCCTCCTGGGATTGATTTTTGCCACACTTCCCAGGAAGTGGTCATCACAGGGGGAAGGAGCCTGCACCTGATTGGAGAACCAGGACCCCCCTGCTTTTCACCCAGGAGCAAGGATAAAACGGGCAGACTGCACCCACACCTCAGATCCCCATCAGATTCCAACAAGGAAGAACCAAAGGAGAAGAAGGACTGCCTTGCTGGACCCCTGGCCTGCACCTGGAACCTGCGCTCAGAAGGACTGCACCAGCTTCACACTTGGGCTTCACCACAAGAAGGACTTTGCCTGGCTTCAGCTGGTTCAAGGAGGGACTCCCTGTTTGCTACAGGTGAAAAATTGCTATCCAGAGTCCCCTGCACCAACTCCTGAAGAAAGCGACCAGCTGACCACTGTCCAGTGGCCAAAAAGGAGTTTGCGCCAGGTGCATTCTGGGAGTTGTAGTCCGCACCCCCCAAGGACCATCTCAGAACTTCTGGACCCTGTGGACCCCAATAGAACCTTAAAAGGACATCTGGGAGAAGCCCCAGAAGTTTGGAGAAGTTTGGACAACTTTTGTAAAAAAAACTCCATAGAGGGACCGACCCGCCGCGGCAACTCTAGCCGGCTTGCCTCAACCGCGACCCGGCCTGATTTGCTGGTTCGTCCCGGTAAAGAAAATCTCCGAAAAAGAGACTAAGTCCGAAGGTAAAAAGTTGACCAAGACCTCCCAGCCAGCATATCCGAGGAGGGCTCCACGGACGTCGGATCAAGATCCAGGTTTACCCCAGTCGAAGGATTTTCACCTCGAAAAAACAACTAAGTCCGAAGGTAAAAATCTCCACCGAGGATTCCAGCATCGCGTATACGGAGAAGGGCTCCAGGAGGTCGGATTGGACTGGCAGGTTCGTCCCGCTGAAGAAAATCTTCGAAAAAAAGACTAAGGGGGTCATTACAACCCTGGCGGATGGTGTTAAAGCGGCGGCGGTAAGACCGCCAACAGGCTGGCGGTCTTTTTTTCAGTATTATGACCATGGCGGTTACCGCCATGGTCATTCGCCGCTTCACCGTTCCGCCCACCAGGGCAGAGACAACGGCTGGGCTGGAGACCTGGGTCTCCAGCCCGGCGGCCGTCACAATACCGCTGCCGATATTTCGACACGGCTTACCGCCGTGGATTTCCAGCGGTAGGAACCGCCGTGAAATCCATGGCGGTAAGCCCTATCAGTGCCGGTGAATTCCTTCCCTGGCACTGATAGGGGTCTCCCCCACCCCCCACCCCGACTCCCTCCCCTACACCCCCCTGCCAACCCCCAAAGGTGGCAGGGCCCCCCTCCCCACTCCAACCCCCAACATCACATAACTCACACACACACGACACGCATGCAGGCACCACCAACACACATACACGCACACACACCAACATACATGTCTACATCCACACACTCAGTCAGACAAGCACACCTATATACAGACATACATACAGACATACACGCACTAATTCCCAACACACGAAACACACCCGCAAGTATCCACGCACTCACACCCCCCTCTACATACACAGACGCACACCCCCATGCACCCACACAACACCCCCCGTCCCCCTCCCCTAACGGACGATCAACTTACCTGTTCCGTCGATCCGCCGGGAGGGGACGGGAGCCATGGGGCAGCTCCGCCGACACCACACCGCCAACAGAACACCGCCGCGCAGAATCACAGGACGTGATTAGCTGGGTGGTGTTCTGTTGGCGTGGCGGTGGAGGTGGAGCAACCTCCACTTCCCCGCCGCCCGCAAGTATGGCTGTTGGCGGCTCTCTGTTGGAAAAACGACGGAGGGCAGCCAACGGTCATAATACGCCGAGCGGCAAACTGCCACTACTGGCTGTCTTCCACACGGCGGTCCCTCTGCGGTCTTAACAAAAGAGCGCCGAGGTTGTAATGACTCCCTAAGTGTGAAGGTAAACTTTTAACCGAGGCCTCCCGCGGCCTGTAGCCGAGCAGGGCTCCATCGCGGTCGGCCTTAAACTTTGACTTTGCCCCGGTCGAGGTGCAACCAGATGACCCGATTGGCGCTTTTTGTTTCTAGGCGCTAAAAAAATAATAATTCTTTAAAAAATCATATCTCCGGTTCCCCTTATCCGATTTTATTCGTTTTGGTGTCATTTTAAGGATAAAAGTATAATCTATTTTTATAAATTGGTTTTGGATTTTTAAACTGTTTCCTGTGTTTTATTTAATTACTGTTTTGTGATATTTCAATGCTTTACACTCTGGGGGTCATTCTGACTCCCGCCGGCCGCGGTATCCGCAGGGCCGGCGGGAGCCGCCAGAATACCGCTGCGTGGTTACAAGACCGCCGCGGGTATTCAGGGTTTCCCGCTGGGCTGGCGGGCGACCGCCAGAAGGCCGCCCGCCAGCCCAGCGGGAAATACCCTTCCACAAGGATGCCGGCTCCGAATGGAGCCGGCGGAGTGGAAGGGGTGCGACGGGTGCAGTTGCACCCGTCGCGATTTCAGTGTCTGCATGGCAGACACTGAAAATCATGGTGGGGCCCTGTTACGGGGGCCCCTGCAGTGCCCATGCCAGGGGCCCCACGACACCCCATACCGCCATCCTGTTCCTGGCGGCCAAAACCGCCAGGAACAGGATGGCGGTATGGGGGTCGGAATCCCCATGGCGGCGCAGCAAGCTGCGCCGCCATGGAGGATTCCCCAGGGCAGCGGAAAACCAGCGGTACACCGCCGGTTTTCCGTTTCTGACCGCGGCTGTACCGCCGCGGTCAGAATGCCCTTGGGAGCACCGCCAGCCTGTTGGCGGTGCTCCCGCGGTCCGGACCGCCAGGGTCAGAATGACCGCCTCTGTCTCCTAAGTTAAGCCTTGACGCTCGTTGCCAAGCTACCAAGGGTTGAGCTGGGTTTAATTTACTGAGAACTTACTGGACCTTAGTGGAGGTTAGTGGCCTTTTGCTAAGCGTAGGTACCTACCTGCCCTTACCAATAACCCATTTTCCGACATCAGTTTTTTTAGGTAAAGCTACCAATCTTCCTAAAGGGCTGGATAACTCTGAAATTACCCGTAATTGAACCACACTCTCATTCGCTGTACACAAACCAAGACTACTGCCATTGCTTCCAATGCCAACTGTTTTATTGTGATTGATGGTTTCCCTGATGTTTTCTACATCGTCCCTGAGTCTCTCAGGGAACTGTTCAGCCTCATACCACTACCACCCATTAGCCTAGCATCTTCATGCAACCCCTCAATACCTTTCCAAGTCAACACCTTATTACATCTTGCCATTCTCCCAAGGTGCCAGATGTTCCCATCACTCAACAAAGCTGATCTTGAAAAAATCTTTCTCACATGGAGCGGTCCTAAGTAATTTCTTCAACCCTTCTCGGTCTTCACCCCCAGCTTGATCCTCACACAATCTCCAGGAAACAACTTCACCCTCTCAAACTGTGCTTGTTGTTGTAGTGTTCCTTATACACTTCTTGTGCTTTCAGCACTTTCCCTTTGACTACTAAAGGTGACCACTTATTTGGCATTTTCATATTCAGCCATGCAGTGTTGGCCCCTGGTAAATGGTTCTCTTCCTCTGAGTATTCTGCAGCAACTGTACCCAGTCAGGGTAGGAGTGAGTTTGTGCACCCAAATCACGCTTGCTAATTCCTTCTCCCAGTCCAAACCTGTGTTAATGGAGACTTGCATACAAATCATGACAACTCGTTTAAACTGTTCATTCCCAGACGGGTGATAAACCAGGGTGTACCTTTCCTTAATGCCATTCCTTGATAAAAGCTCTTTCTACTTGTCAGAAATGAATTGAGAACCATTATCACTCAATAATGATCTAGGAATACCTTCCCTCAAAACCCCCCCCAAAAAACTATAACATACTTAGGAACTTCCCAAGTGTCCGTAATGGGTCCCAACACACCCACACCCTAATGCTTCCAGGCATTCTCCAAGTCTCCCCAGTGAAGGCTGGAAAACAGTTAGGAACTTATCAGCATTGACACACAAAAAACATGCTCTCACATACCTCTCAAAGTCAGCATCAACTCCAGGTCACCAATTCAAGGACTTCACGTTCCTTTTAGACTTTAGTATTCCTAAGTGGCCCTTGTGTGATTTTCAGGATTCTTTCCCTAATACTTGCAAAAGGTATAACCCTATCACCTCTAAGGAGGAATCCATCACCATTTATGACAACTCATCCTCGAGCTTCCGAAATTCCCTCCACTTTCCAGTTAGTTTGTATATAATAGGCCAGCCCACAGTGATGTATCCGTTCACTGAATTCAAGGTGTCATCTTTATTGTAAGCTGCCTTCCAGTCCTCACATTTTTTCACATCCTCCCTATCCTCAATCAGGGCTACAATGTTTTCATCCCATTAATTTCTGCGTTATTCATCCAGAGGTAAGGGGAAGTGGCTCAAATAATCTGCCACCTTCTTCCTGTAACCTGGCAAATACTCTACATCATACACAAAGTCTAGCAGTCTCAATTTCATCTATTTCATCTTGGCAATACGAGGTGTTGCCTTAACCACCCCCTAGAAGTCAAGACTTTCACAAGAGGTTTATGATCAGTACAAAAGGTAAATTGCGATCCCCATAAATACAGTCTGAACTGTTCCATGGCCCAAACGGTAGCCAACATTTCCTTCTCTAATGCAGAGGATTTCTCCTCTGCTGGTGTTACGGAGCAACCATCACTTGAGTTTTGTGTCAAAACAGCCTCCAGGCTATTGCCACTAGCATCAGTAGTCAGGATGCTATGCAAAAATATCAAACCCATGCAAGGGAACTGCTGTACAAATACTCTGTTTTAAGATTTCAAAGTCATAATTCAACTCACTATTCCATACAAACTCCTGCCTTTCCTTCAGTAACTGCAGTAACCCGTGTCCTCATCTTAAAATTCTCAACAAATGTGGAATAAAATTCCGCTATCCATAGGAAGGCTCTTCCTTTGAAGCTGGGATGGGTGCCATGCTGATTGAATTCACGTCTCCTTTAGGTGAAATGCTTTCCCTTCCAACTGCATGCCCTAAATAAGTCACAAATCTCATAGAAAATTTACATTTCCTTAACTTATGTGTCAAACCCTTAGCTGCTAGTCCCTCCAAGACTAGCTTCAATTAGCGGTACTGTTCAGGCTTGTCTCTGCACATAATAAGTACATCACCTTGGAAGCAGGTTGCTCCATCAAGATCCTTGAACATTCTGTGCATTAAATGCTGAAACACAGCAAGTGCCTACGTCAGTCCAAACAGATCCAAATTGTGTAATGAATTATATTAAATTTCTGCTGAAATGGTGCAGCGGAATCTGATGGTAAGCAGAAGTTAGGTTTATATTGGAGAACCACTCAACACCCTTGGTTTGTTCTAAAAGCTCATTGATCCTGGGCAGTGAAATTTATCAACCACAATGTTTTTATTTAACTTCCTGAGTTCCACAAATAACCTTGTTTGTCTATTATGTTTTCACGCAACTACCAAGTGCACCAACCACTCAGCACTTTTGACAGGCTTGATAATACCATTTCTTTCTAATTTACCCAACTCCAGCATTACAGCATCTCTGACCTTCAACGGAATATTCCTCATGTTGAAAAACACACAGGTGCAGCTCCTTCTTTCACCGCAATCCTTTGCATAAATCCTGTCAATTTGCCCACCTTTCTCAAAAACACTTATGGGAATTTCCTTTGTAACTCTTCCACCAAAGACACTACAGGGTTTCCCAGCAGCAACACCTGGTCCTCACTATTGGGAGCTAGTGTGATGCCTAAAGTCCTTGGTCCGTCCTGTAATGCATCTTGCAAATCTTTTCATCCACAGAAGTAATGGCATTGACAAAATGATCACCCAAAACTCCTGCAAAGTTACTCCATACTTCACATTGTTCAGTGGTGTACAGTGAACCTGAGTCTGTCACAATTTGTAATTCCATGCCTCCAGTTTTAATTCTAAAAGATGGTTTCTTCTTCAGTACACCATCAATTCCCAAAATTGTATCCTCAATACTCAAAATGTTGTGTCCACAGTTGCCATTTTTCTGCAGACTTTGGCAAAATGCCCTATGATTCCACAAGAAGAACATTTAGATTTTGATGCTGGACAATCTTTATCCCTTACTATATGGCCCTTATTACCACACCTGGAGGAAACTGGTTGCTTGTCTACACAGGTATTGTCAGGTACAGGTTACATGACTGTATTTCTTCCAGCCTGTTTCCCCACTTTCCTTTCACTGCCAGATGCACTAGTTACTTTGCACACTGATTCAACCTCCTCACCATTTTTTAAAGCAGCTCTTGCACACCTTTTGGACATGTCAGCCTCCTTAACTATGGCAATAGTTTTGTACGGTGAGGCATCACCACACACCCACAATTTCTCTTGCACAGTTGCATTATTAGAATTCAAAACCCTATCCTATCCCGACCCTATTAGGAGTTCACCGCAGGGCTGGCGGGCGGAAACTGCATTTCTGCCCGCCAGCCCTGCAGTGAACATGGCCTTAACATTGACACCGGCTCGTAATCGAGCCAACGCCAATGTGGCAGTGTGCAGATGCAGCAGCACCCATCGCTTTTCACTGCCCGTAATTCAGGCAGTGGAAAGTGCGACGGGGCTGTCCATGGGGTCCCCTGCACTGCCCATGCCAAGTGCATAGGCAGTGCAGGGTCCCCCATGGGGCCCCAGGCACCCTCTTTCCACCAGCCTTTGCATGGTGGGACTACTGCCATGCAAAGGCTGGTGGAAAGGGGACTCGTAATCCCCAGGGCAGCGTTGCAAAAGCGCTGCCCTCGTGGATTACAACTGCCGAGACCCGCCAGGCTGTCGACTGGCGGCAACCTGGTGGTGCCAGCGGTCTGAATGAAGTGCTTTTGCCACAGTCATAATGTCGCAGTCGGACTACCACTTTGGAGGTGGTCCGACCACGACCGTGGCCCTGGCGGTCGAGTGACCGTCAGGGTCATAATGAGCCCCATATTCTTCCATTGTTTCATTTTTACTCTGTTTCCATTGGAATATGTTGTACCTGTCTATAGCTGATCATACTGGAGGTTGATAATGACAATCTAAATCCTTAAATGCATCTGTATCTGCCCATGCTCTGGTCTTCTTGTCCATCTGAGAGTAGCGTTCAGGACCCAAGCTATGCAACAAGATCTTTTTTCCTGGCATTAGAAAACTCTTCCCCAACTTCATCCGCAATGGTGGAAAGATAGTTAAGGAAACAGCCTTTCCAGTCTGACCACTTCATTTGTGGTTCAGCCGCCATAGGGAGAAATGGCACTGACAGTGTAAGCAATAATTTTTGTTTGTACGTTGCCTTTTTAAGTTTGAAGTTCTGGATAGTATTACATTTAAGGAAGAAGAACCACCCTCAGTACATTCAATGTGCCCAATGGTGTGTGTATCACTGTGAATTCTCAAGTATCTAGTAACAAAGTGGTAGATATGCCAGATTAAGGTAAGACACTCCAGTGCACAGCAATGTGCACCCTGAATTGTGGTAGAACACAATTGGTGTGCCTATCACAGTATTAGAACAACCAGTACCTTGCAGATAAGGTGTACCACCAATTTGCATGTCACCATAACATTTAGTTCCTACCAGTTGCAATTACAAAGGTATGTGCTCCGATGGTGTGCGTGTCACCATAACACGTAGTTCACAATTGCTGCAATTAAGCATTTATAGCAGGTGTGTGCATCACCAAGAGTCGCGCACATTGATAGTAATGCAGCAATAAGGAAGTCACCGCTGTGATGCATTCATGACAAATACGGGCTTCCCAGCGTGTGGGGAGGCTTGTTCTGGTGTGTCTCACAGCACTTGAGAGGCCTCGAGTGGCATCTCCAGAAATTGACAACATGCATAAGCGTATACTGGGGTACACTGTCCTTCCTAAGAATACTGTCAAGTTTCCCTGCAGCATAGTTGGGGCAGACTTAGAGCAGATGTGTCTTCCTTGAAATGGCTGTTATTCCTGTACAGGTGGTGTAAGTTCACGCTTGCTTTCAATGCCACAGCACACAGCTGTTTCCGCCTGTCTCACCTTTGGTGAGTTCCTTCGTCACCAAATTGTGGGAACCAACATAGTCCAGAGGTGGTAGATAACTACTTTAATGAGAGCAAGTAGGAAGCTGGCATCAGTCTCATGTACAACCTCCAAATGATAACTCCACTACCACAGTCCAGTACACATTCTCTTGGTTACCCGCTAACCTGGATACTACAATGCCTAATACCTCATTGCCCTAAAACAGTTCATTGATGCTCAGAACTGTGAGGACCAGGCTTGTCTCTCTTTCATTGTGGACAGGATACCGCAAATTAGGAACTCAACATAGTACATGGTCATCAGAAGAACAATCTTGTGTCCAGTCTTCATAGTTGGTGATCATCAACATGGTTTAGTACAGTTATATTTTGCTTATTACATCTTTGCGTCTCTTTACATATTGATGTTTCTTTAAGTGTTCCTTATTCGCTTTCTAGTGCCATTCTCATAATGTTTGTAAGTGCGCTATTCCATGACCAACAGTGCACTGGTGTAAATCTGGTGGATCAGTTGCCTCTTTGGTCATAGGTCCCTGGAACTGGATGAAAGCCTGTTTTCCCTTCTTCCTTACTTCGTGTCGTACTTCTTTTGAATACCATACCCCCATACTACCTCTGTCCTGGATGTGTGCTGGCTTTTTGACCCGTAGACAGTTTGGTAACTTTATTGTCGGATGTTTTTAATTGGACAACTTTTTCCATTGGAAGGACGATCTAGATCAAGTAACAAACTTTCAGGTTTGTCTGTTTTTATTGCTCACCTGCTTCTAGCGGCATTGTCTCAATTTAAATATAGTCACTACTCAACGACTTAACACATGTATTGGTAACATTCGAACCTGGGCTCTTTTTCCTGTTTGTCTGGTAGACTGAGCGGTGATTGCAAGGAACTGCTGCACATCAGAGTGTCAGGAACTGCTGTGCTCTCTTGTGCTACTACTCTGCCCGGTAGTGCTACAGTGATGCCATGGTCACGATGTGATGCACTCTTCTCACACTCTAGGGTCACTATTGTGTCAGTAGCCGTATTGGATTGGGACAGTCTGCTGGCTTATCCTGTTTTTTTAATACTACACTATTGTGCAAGTAATATTTTTACTGCAACAATTATAGAGGAGAAGAAATATTATTTTATAGCTTTAGTGGGCTACTTGGATGCAACTATTTCTGGAGAATTTAATTAAGGGAATACTATTACATAGGTGAGCCAAGATTTCATCTTCTCTGCTTCTATTGTTAGCAACAGGCCATTCATCATGGCCTCAGCAATGCCAGGCTTAGTGCAGCCACCTCCCTTCGTACAATGGGCAGGAAAGCCCAAAATAAAATGGAAACATTGCCTTAGAATTTCTAAAAATTATCTCACTTCCATTAATGTTATTGGTTATTAATCACCTATGAAATAGGTGGTAGTATTTAATCACATAGCAATGGCTGGATGAAGAGTCTTTAAAGAAACTACCAAAGGTTTCTGCACCAGCTGATGGTGACATTGTATGAAAAGTTCATGTAGAAGGGACTAAATGGATGATTAGACTGTTTACAGGCGAGTCCAGTGTCCTATTGGAAAGACATCATTTTTTTAAGAGAAGGCACACCAATGAGTACATGGTAGAGCACTTTATTACAGTGTTGTGAGGTCTTGCCTCAAATTGTGAATTTGAGAACAGTGTTGAAACTGACATTAGAGATCAGTTCATCTTTAATTATTACTCTAATAAGACACAAGATAAATTGTTCACATTTAGGAACCCATCCTTAGGGGAGGTAATATTTATTGCACAAGCCAACCATGATGGTTTGTCACCTGCGGTGTGTAGATCAGATGATTCAAGAATTTGTGCGTTGAATACTAAAGTTTCCAAAAAGAAGAGGTGGCAATTTTGTTGTGTGGATTGATCAAAAACTCAATTAATAACATAGCTGGCCATCTATGAGCAAAAAATGCTATGCATGTAAATAAGTAGACCACTTTCAATGTGTCTGCAAAGTGCAAAGTAATGTAAACTTTAACAGTGTGGATGTGAAAGAATGACTAAATGAATGAACTAGTCATTTGTAAAGCGCAACAACCACTTCAAGAAACACATCAGCACTAACAACACTGAAACAAAAGAGAGAAAACCATACCTCCAGAAAATAAACACTTACGATTGAGTGAACAATCAGTTTTTCAGAAGCTTTCTGAAAGCAGCAAGATTGGCAGTTTGCTTTAGTGGAAGATTATTCATGCCTTTGCCCCGAGAACAGATATAGATCTCAACCCACCCCCAGTTTGTAACCTGAACTTCTGGATAGGTAAAAGATTGTTACAGGCAGATCTCAAAGTTCGCATTGGCCAGTAGTGAAGCAAACAATCAGAGAGAAATTTGAGACCAGTTGGATAAAAAGTGATGTAAACAATAGTTAAAACTTCAAAAATATCATTTGCAAACTGGTAACCAAAGGAGCTCTCTAACCCTTTGTGATGGAGCTTTGACGAGGAAGTTGAAGTACCAGCATTTTGTACCACCTATACCTTCTGGATCAGATAATTAGACAGACTCAAGAGAAGACTATTGCAATAGTTGATCATTGAGGCTATAAAGGCAAAAATAACCAAATTCCTTGTTGAAAATGTAGAAACCCAACAAACTTTTAGAGACTTAATCACAGAAGGACATACCCCTGACACAGTATTTTCATGTGGGTATACTATTGAATGTGACTCCCGAGTTCTTCACCTCCTTAGTAGGCAGGGGAGGCTATCTTGATTGCCTGGCCACTAATCTGACTGGTTGTTCTTCCCAAAAGGAAAACTTTCTGTTTTATTGACATGGCACTTTAGAACATTTTTATTCACTCACATAGGGCCGTATGTACAAACACATTTTCCCATTGACACAGAATGGGTAAAACCCTTTGATACATCAAGACCATAATAGCTTCCAAAATGAAGCTTTTAAAATTTAATTTAGAGCTGGTGGAATTCTTGTCAAGTTTAAGAACTAGTTGTTTATCATCTGCGTAAGACACGGTAGAGATACAAATCAATTGATGAGATTAATGCAGAGGAACATACACAAATTGAATAAGGCTGGACTAAGTTACACACGCTGGGAGACACTGTATTTAAGAAATTTCTCTTTTGATCTAAAAGGCCCCAACGTTATAACTTGTTTTTGGCTTTCTAAAAGATTGCAGCCAGGCCAAAGCACGGCACAAATCCTTTTGTCTGCCAGATGTTGGAAGAATATATCATGACGAATGGTGTCAAAGGCTACCAACATATCTAAAAGAATCAGTACAGCATTACTTCCACTATCTACCATCAGCTTAAGGGTTTCAGTTACTTCGAGGAGTAGAGGCTCAGTGCAGTGTCTAGGTCTGAAACCAGCTTGAAAAAAGTGAAGAAGGTTATGTAATTCTAAGAAATTGATCAGATGGGCATTATCCTGTTATTCTAAGATGTGTGCTTGTGCCAGAATTAAAGAAATGGGCCAGTGTTTGCCAGGACATTTGGGTCAGCATTGGGTTTCTGAAACAAAAGCTTAAGTAAGACTATTTTCCAATTATCCAGCACAAAAGCCGAGAGGAGTGATTGATTAAGTGAGGCATTCAGAATCGGACTGATAATCTCTAAACCTTTCATTAGCACTTGCGAGGGGCAAGGGTCTAAAGGCACTCCAGATTTTCATTGCATAATAAACTGTTTAGACTGCTCTAAGGTGATAGTACTAAATTCTATGACAGAGGCTGCTATAGGGCAGTTCAATGGAATCCAGCCTGGCACTGCCATTGGTTTACCAGAAGGAGTGAACCCAGAATAGATTGCTGTGATCTTATGCTCAAAAGAACAACAGCAAGCTCAAAGTATCTGCGATGAATCAGGAGAACAGCCTTTAGGCTGCAGAAAGTGTTTTGAGATTTAAAAGAGAACACAGGAGTCATTATTTGCTGATTCAACCTCTGTAAAGGAAAGAACAGCCTCAGTGCTTCTATGATAGCTTTATGGTATTTTGTAAGGCTAATTTATAAAGCTCTCTATCTGCTTGAGCATACGTGGCCCTCCGGCCCCTCCCTAGTTTCCTACAAGCTAAGACTTTTGTGCCAATGAGGTAGAAAACCAAGGGGAAGATCATGCTTGGTTCTTCTGATTGATAATCTGAGTCAATAGCTGATTAAAGCTAAGTCATTGTTTACATCTCCTAATATCACAGGGAGAGAACTAGAAAGTCGCTGAACAAATGCAGAGTCCTGGAATTTTCCCAATCGCCGACATATAGTACCAGTCCTACCCAGGAAGCTACTGATGGTTCTAAAAGTTTCTGACATAAGTGTTAGAGGGATAACAGTATGATCAGAACATACCTGGGTTTCTGGGGGCAAACCATAAGAGACTTTCAGTTTGTAAAGACTATTGGACTCATTACGAGGCTAACGGTCCTAGGACTGCCAGCCTCGCGGTGGCAGTCGGACCACCTGGAGTGCGCACTCAAGGTCATCTGACCACTAAATTACAACCTTGGTGGACAGACCCACCTAAAGACTGCCATCGCTGCCAGGAACATCATTTCTGATGTGGTGGTGGCAGTCTGGTTGAACTCATTGCAGCATGGCTGATTATATTCCCACCTTCTGCCAGGCTTTTCATGGCGAGGTCCCCGCAATGAAAAGTCGGGTGGAAAGCCAGTGCTAGAGGCCACAGAGGGGAGACATGCATTGAAGGGGCCCACCTGCCCAGCACTGTCGGAACGCACAGTGCGCATTCCGGGGTGCTGGTCAACCCCCTCTGTGCTACGATATAGGACAGAGAGCTGAGTCCTATATCGTAGCACTGTTCCCACGTGACTGATCGGCTGGAACGAGTATCACAATGTTCTCACTGGTCAGCACGGTAGGAACATTGTAATACACTTGGGGGGGAGTCACCACCATGGCGGTGGCATACTCCCTTGTATGAGGTGGGACTGCCAAACACATAATGAGGCCCTATGTCCATTATATGGCCAACTTGATACATAGCACTAGTAACCAACTGAGTAACATTGAGAGCAGTTAGGTGGTCAACATGAGTCCTAGCAGCACCATTCTTACCATCATATATATGACAGTAAAGTAACCCACAATGGCAAAGTTTGAATTCCTGGAGCCAATGAGGAATTACGACCTTGACTACTGAGTAAAGAAATTGAGAGCTGGGTCCCTGGGGAATGGTAGGTTAATTTTAAGATGCTCAGTAGACTGTAAATTTCTAAAACTTGTTTTGGGACAAATTAAAGGTTTATCATCCCCCTCACAATTTGATATTATTGCTGTCATTTCTATGAGTGTCCATATTAAAACCTGGGCTCTTCTTTCTTGTGACAAATTCATGATCCTGGGTAATAGTGATATCCTGTCAACAGATGATGCAGGATCTTGATCCCAACACTTTGCAAGAATTCAAATGTATATTGCAACATGGCTTCTTACTGAAAGATGGAAACACACTGTCCTGGGGCAAAGCTGTCAGTGTGACTGATGCTGGATGTGGAACAGATGCGGACCGGTGCAGTCAGGCTTGCCTTTGGTGTGATGGCCATCAGCGATATTTCCGACCTGCAAAATGACTAGACTGCTAGCTGCCAAAATGGCAGCAAAAGCACTTGCAATTCAAAAGCCCAAAAGGGAATGGTGATTCAGGCAACAACAAAAGGCCACTAATCATTGAAAAATAACAATACTCAAATTGCTAAAAACCCAGAAAACTGTTAGCATTACCCCCCCAAGTCTACAGTACAAACTAAAACAATACAAACCAAAATCTAATGAGTACAGAGGAAGGAGTATAGAGGAATGGAACTCATTCCCCTAAAAGTGCATGTGCAAAAGTCATGTAAAATGAAGACACACAGCTAACTGATGCTCCAGAGTGAGTGTGTTGAAAGGTTTTCAAAATTGTTACTTTATCTGGAACCTGATATTGAGGAGGATCTTGTCAAAAAGAGTAAGGTTAAGTTGTGGCAAGCTAGTATTGATGGCCATGAATTAGTTGTGATGGCCCATTCAGGGGCATCCATCACCTTACTAGCTGATAGTATTTTTTACAATATTTAGCCAAGGCTTTTCTCTTGGAAAAAGCTGACCTCAACCCCAGAGCTTTTTGGGGAAAAAGAGATTGATGTGATTGGCTACTTTGTGGGTCTTTTTGAATGTTTGAGTAGGAAAATCCACATTAAAGATTATGGGGGTCATTACAATATTGGCGGTAAAAGGTGCTTACCGCCGTGCAGAAGACCGGCAATACACTTCGGCGGCGGCGGTAGTCCGCCACAGCTATTATGACACACATCTCGTAATCCGCCGAAATACAGACACCCACACAACTCCGCCACACCAAAGGTCAGTGTTAAAGTGGCGAATACAAAACCTCCACCTCCACGCCAACAGAAACACGCCCATGATATTACGACCCACGAATCCACGCGGCGGTCTTTCAACCGCGGTATTCCATTGGCGGTATACACCGCTGCGCTCAAAATACACACACATCTCCAAAACACCGCCACATTCGACAATTCCAAATACACACACCTGATACACATACAAACACCACTCCACACACCCAATACAATATAAAACACACACCCACATCACCCACAAACCCCTACAACCAAAATTCACGGACGAAGACCAGAGAGACAGCACAGCCAAGACAACACCACCATACAGAGGCACACAACACCATCACCCACACCACATCCACGCACAAAACACCACACACCACTACATATCACCACACACATCAACACTCACACCGCCCCACACATCACCCACACCACCCCATGGCACGCCAAAGACACCCCCGCTTCTCCGAGGAGGAGCTCAGGGTCATGGTGGAGGAAATCATCCAGGTAGAGCCACAGCTATTTGGCTCACAGGTACAGCACACCTCCATAGCCAGGAAGATGGAGCTATGGCGCAGAACCGTGGACAGGGTCAACGCTGTGGGACAGCACCCAAGAAATAGGTAGGACATCAGGAAGAGGTGGAACGACCTACGGGGAAGGTGCATTCAACGGTCTCCAGACACAACATCGCGGTTCAGCGGACTGGAGGCGGACCCCCACCTCCTCCACCACAACTAACAACATGGGAGGAGCAAGTCTTGACCATCATGCATCCAGAGGGCCTCGGAGGAGTCGGTGGTGGATGGGACACTGGTAAGTCATATCTTAACTATCATATCCCCCACCCTACCTGCATGCTATAACACACCCCACCCTCACCCCCTCCCCTATCACTCCAACTCCTCACTAACGTACTAATATCACAAACCACACATCCCAGCACCAAGCCCTGCATGACACAACTAAGCATGGTCACCCCTCACTAAAACATGCCCAGCGCACATACCCAGAACACCCCCTAAGCATCATCACACAAGCCCCCACACAGGAATGCCTGCACTGGGGTACACAGACACCCACCCATTGCACACCATCACACATACAAATGCATTAATTATGCTCTTATGCCCCTGCAGGAACCCGAAGGACCGTCACCACACCAGAGGGTCCAGACAACACCACTCCACCCTCACAAGAGGCCCACAGTGACAATAGCAGCTCTGCCCTACTGGATCCAGATGACCAGCCCGGACCATCGTGGGCCTCGGGACAGTCGGTTCCCCTTGCACAGGCACAGCCCAACACTGACCTTCCACCCTCTGGTAAAACCAGCACAGCACCCACCCAGCGGGCCCATACCTCCCTACCCAGGACAGGTCAATCAGCGGTGTGTCCACCACTACATGGAACCCAGGAGAACCCACCACCCCAACAACAACAGGGACCTGGGGGCAGTGGTAGTGGGCACACAGTCCAGGGGACGGAGGCACAGGAACACAGGGGAACTGGGAGGGTTGCTGTGCGACAGGGGGCGGACAGGCCAAGGGAACCCACTCTCCACGAGGCCCTCACCTCCATCATGGGAGAATACCACCATTCCCAGGAGATGATGGCCACGGTCCTAGCCAAGTTTCAGGAGACCCAGCGCCTGCAGGAGGAACAGTATTTGGGGTTCAGGGAGGAGCTCAGGACCATCAGCTCCGCCCTGGGCACCATCGTAGGGGTGCTGAAGGACATATAGAACACCTTGAGGGACACCGTGGCACTCCAAGGGGCCCCTGACACCAGCATGGACGATGAACTGCCCACCACCTCCGCCGGCGCTAGTGGACAGGACGCCCCACCACAGGACCACCACACCAGCACCCCACCCCCTGCAGATGGATAACCACCACGCAAGTGGTCCCTGAGAGCCAGGAACATGACAGAGCAAGATGGCAAGGCCCCCGCCAGGAAATGAGACCACCTTGATTGTCCCCCCAGTGCACCTGTGAGACTAATAGACTGGACTCAGCCATGGACATTTCTCCGTCATCACCCATCCTCATATTACAACCCCCTCCCATTTCTGAGCACTTCAATAAACACCCTTGAAACACAAAACAATCTGGAGTCAGTCTGTGAGATAGTAAATATGTATTATCAATGACAGAGTCATAATGCGTTTCCCATTGTAAAGCCAACATACCTATGTCACACATCACAAGTCCTTGAAGGATGCAAGCAGATGACACACGTTGGTAACCACACCTGTGAAACCGTAATGGAAAGGTACAACTCAGTTACCAAATACTGCTTGAAATCGACAGACAGGATAGAGGTAGACGTGTGAAAGTTAATGTAATGGTAAAAATTAAAATGTTCTCACCTGTGTCTCACTGGAAATATTGCTGTATGACTGACTCCCTGTTGTCGTTGTCTTCTTCCTCAGCTTCCTCCTCATCACTGTCCACAGGCTCCACAGCTCCCACAACACTGTCATCTGGACCAACCTCCTGTAGAAAAGGCACCCTGCGTCGCAAAGCCAAATTATGAAGCATCGAGCAGGCGATGATGATCTCGCACACCTTCTTCAGTGAGTAGAATAGGGAACCACCTGTCATATGGAGGCACCTAAACCTGGCCTTCAGGAGGCCGAAGGTGCGTTCGATCACCCTCCTAGTCCGCCCATGGGCCTCATTGTAGCGTTCCTCTGCCCTGGTAGTGGGATTCCTCACTGGGGTCAATAGCCAGGACAGGTTGGGGTAACCAGAGTCCCCCAATAGCCACACACGGTGCCTCTGGAGTTGAGCCATCATATCAGGGATGCTACTATTCCGCAGGATGTAGGCGTCATGCACTGAGTCAGGGAACGTAGCATTTACCTGCGAGATGTACTGGCCTGCCAAACATACCATCTGTACATTCATGGAATGATAACTCTTCCGGTTCCTGTACACCTGTTCACTCCTGTGGGGGGGGACCAGGGCTACATGGGTCCCATCAATGGCAGCTATGACGTTGGGGATATGTCCAAGGGCATAGAAGTCACCTTTAACTGTAGGCAAATCTTCCACCTCAGGGAAAATGATGTATCTCCTTTACGTGTTTCAGCAGGGCAGACAACACTCTGGACAAAACGTTGGAAAACATAGGCTGGGACATCCCTGAGGCCATGGCCACTGTTGTCTGGAATGACCCACTTGCAAGGAAATGGAGCACTGACAGCACCTGCACGTCAGGGGGGATTCAAGTCGGATGGCGGATTGGTGACATCAGGTCTGGCTCCAACTGGGTACATAGTTCCTGGATTGTGGCACGGTCAAACCTGTAGGTGACGATTAAATGTCGCTCTTCCATTGTCAACAGGTCCACCAGCGGTCGGTACACCGGAGGATTCCGCCATCTTCTCACATGTGTCAGCTGACGGTGCCTACGAAGGACAACAGCGACGAATCAGTCATTTTTCTTCCATGTATGTACCCACAGTTACACACAACACTACACCAATCACAAAACACTTCCTGTATGTGTGTTGAGTGTAGGCCTACCTATGTGTGACGCAGAGGTAAATGAAGCCATGTGGGCCCCTGAAATGGCGGCTGCCTGACCTCTAAACTGGGACAATGGGATTGTGGGGTAACAGCGCTGGCGTTGCGCACCGTGGCGGTCGCGGTCGTAGACCGCGGCGCAATGCTGCATTGGTTAGCATTGGACCCTATGGGTCCCAGGAGCCAATGAACAGGTGCGCCGGCGGTGATGATGCGCACCGCCGCGGACGTCACCGCCATTTTCTATCTGTTCAATCACTAGATACCTGACCTTCGACAGGAGAGGACCTACACTGCAAGTGCTGCTGTGACGTCGGTCTGGAAGCGACGATGGCTGCTGCGTCTGGGGAAAGGGGCCCTGCCTTCACTGCTCAGGAGTTGGAGAAACTGATAGACGGGGTCCTCCCCCAGTACACGCTACTCTACGGTCCTCCAGACCAACAGGTTAGTACACAGGGAGCACGTTGTATGGGCTAGGCCTGGGTGGAGAGGGCTGGTTGGAAGAGGGAAGGGGGCAGAGTTCATAGGACATTAATGCATGTGAATGAATGGGCCACATGGCCAGAGTAGGGAGGGGGCCACTCACATCGACGGTGCAGTTGGTAATGACTGTTCCTCTTCCCTTTGTGCATGTCATGTAGGTCAGCGCCCACCAGAAGAGGGACATTTGGCATGCCATCGTCAAGGAGGTCCGGACCCTGGGGGCCCACCAGAGACGGGGCACCCACTGCCGGAAAAGATGGGAGGACATTCGCTGCTGCAGCATGAAGACGGCAGAGGCTCAGCTGGGGATGGCCTCCCAACGTGGGAGGGGTGCTGTCGCACCATGACCCCCCTTATGTTCCGGATCCTGGCGGTGGCCTACCCGGAGTTGGATGGGCGCTAGAGGGCATCACAGCAGACAAAAGGGGTGAGTACAACCTCATTCTGCGGAGTTTGCGCGCAGTAGAGGAGTCTGGGTGGGAGAGGAGGCCTGTGGGTGTACCTTGGCCAGCCAGAAACACGAAGACTAGGCCCCTCTGTAATACAGCCCATGTGGCACTCTACCCCACCTCAGTAGAGTGCCAAGTCGAGGTATAGTTGCCCCTGTGGCATCCATGTGTGCAGATGTCCACCATTGCCATGTAGGCCATATCCCAGAAATTGCATATGCAGAGGCCAGGAGCACGGCGTAATGCAGGGGGCTGCTGTGTCTGTCTTGTCCGCCAACGGTAGCGGTTTGCCATGCACTCAACCTGTCTTTCTTTTGTGCCCCCCCCCCTTTTCCTGCTCTCCCTGTTCTTTTGTGCATCAGCATCATCAGGCGGAGGTACAGTGGCACCGGAGCACGAGAGAGCTGCATCCCACATGGCCATGGAGGGCCACACCACGGACTCAGAATGAACCAGTGGGACGGAGGGCGAGGGGAGCTTCACGTCGGCCACCGGATCACCAAGCAGCGACACAGACTCGTCCACCGATGGGGGCTCCCTTGTGGTGGTGGCACCATCTGTGCGCCCCACTTCTACAGGTACAGCCACCACCTCCCCTACCAGCACCGCCCTCCCAGCAGCCCCTCAGCGTTCGCCCTGTGCCCGCTCACCCAGGAGGGTGCGCATCACCTTCGCCCCAGGCACCTCAGGCCCTGCCCCAGTCACCCCTGCTGCCCTCAGTGAGGAGGCCATTGACCTCCTCAGGTCACTCACTGTTGGGCAGTCTACCATTGTGAATGGCATCCAGGGTGAAGAACGAGAGTTGCAACACGGTAATGCATTCCTGGAGGGCATTCATTCTGGTCAGGCTGTCCTTCAGCGAACCCTGCAATCTCTGGCCTCAGCACTGATGGCAGCCACTGTCCCTGTGTCTAGCCTCCCCCCTCCAACTTCCTCCACCCAGACCCAATCCCCTGTACTCCAGCCCATCCCAAGCACACCTACAGACCAGCATGCACACAAGTCAGCACACACAAGTAGCTCAAGCAAACATAGGCACCACACAACCCACAGGCACTCACGCAAGCCTTACCGACATACAGACACAGCAACATCCACTGCCTCCACTGTGTCCCCCTCCTCCTCTTCTCCCTCCTCCCTCCCAGTCTCGTCTACACACACACCTGCATGCACCACATCTACAGGCACCAGAAATCGCACCAGGACACCCAGCACCACAAGCCGCTCACCTGCACTCACCACCTCCACTGCCATTTACACATCCCCTGTGTCCTCTCCCAGTGTGTCTGTGACGCCCCCTCCCAAATTACACAAACGCCGGCAATCACACACCCAACATCCATCCACCTCACGACAGCCTCCAGTACCTGCACCTGCACCCAAAACACCTAAAGTGACACCTCCTACTGTCGCGTGGGCTCTCATTATTCTAAATGAGACTACTGGATTTCTAGGCAGCAGGATCGATAACGGTGTGGGGGACTGAGTCTGACCCACCTGCAAGGAACTCTGTCACCCTAAATCCGGTTGTTGCTCCGGCTAACTAGCAGTGCCTCATTTCTCCCACGGGGAAGAAATGATTGGGCAGCCGAGCGCATGACATCTTAGGAACTTCTCAGGGAAGTCGTGGTCACTCAGATCCAAACCAACTCTCTCATTCACAATATGGTCTCATATACAAATGACAAAGACAGTATAAGTTTTATATAATGTTTTAATAAAACGACTGTATTTTAGATATTAAGGCGTGAGCAGCAATAACCAGAACAATACAACACAGTAGGATTGATATAGTAACCAGGAGAGTAAAACATAGAAATAAAGCTATCATAATTCCTAACCGTTTCTACTCTACCTCTGCTTGTTCTATTTAGAGCACAGCATGTTAAGCTTTCAGCTTGCCTTTCTGTATCACTAGGGAGACGGACACACTCATACCTGAGCAAAGGCCTGTGATCTGGTTCAGCATCTGCAACGAGGCAGTCAGCGTCTAGTTGTGGTTCCCTGGTCGGAATCTCCCTCTTGCATGTATTGGGACAAGGAAGTGATTTTATAACTAACATGTCATCGTGATCACAAAATGTTCCTACGCAGGAATGGCAAGTCTAGACTCCTACCACGTCTATCGGCAATGTACCAGACTGTATCCTTGACTAAAGCACAGAGTGAATATGTTATGAAGAACTCCATTGCTGAAGTAGGCAAAACAGTGTGATATGAATAAAAAACAACACCGTAGAACTGGCTATTCTGTAAAATAACAGTACGAAGCCTAATAGAAAGCATTTAGAGCAAAGTGCACAGAGGCTCTAAGCTGTTAGCAAATGAATAAAATATATTTAGGGCAAAGTGCACAGAGGCCTAAGGCCTGAAGCTAATGCGCAAAATATACGTAAAACTGACCACACTACACCCTCCCCTTGTCGGTAGCAAGTGGTTCCAACAACATAAAAAAAAAACATGACCTAAATTTAAACCCAACATTTCGACAAGATGAGAAGACAACAAAGTCATAAATTTAGGAAACATGTGACGATAGAGCGAATTGCAATATAGTGTCAATTTAGTCGGGAGAGAGAGAAAAAAAATCCAATTGTCAAACAGAAGCAATAGAACGTAGAAGCTCCTCCACTTCGAGATATGTCAATATCGGAAGATCCACGCCACAAATTACCATGGAGCAGGTGTGTTCCAAATCCCCAAAACCATTCAGGGCGGCACCCCGTGTAGTGCCATGGAAAGAGACAAAACCATCTTCCTCCAGGAAGGGAATCTCATAATCCGCTTCACGAAGCAAACGCAACCGCAGTGCACAAGTCTGGGAATGAGCCCTAATCGGGAACATCGACCGATCAAGATCAACCACTGGAGAGCGCTGCAGTGAGAGACAGAAAGCCAGTGCATGTTCAAACGAGGACCAAAGGCATCGAAACACGGGTTGCACACAATCCAAAACCGGTCGGAACGACAAAGACCAGTCACACTCCAAATGAGCCAGGAGTGTTGCTCCAAAACACTGCATCAGGCGTTCACGACACAGCTGCGCTGACGGGAGCAGCAACACAGGATCTCGTTGCGGCGGGGCAGCCATTGCGAAAAAATAGCAACAATAGCAAAACTCCAGCCAATAAAGCCAAAGTAATTGGGAAACCCCCAAAAATGCTTCCGAAAATAGAGTGTATAGCCGAAGGTATCAAACCGAATATGGAAGAGAAGGTGTGAACGAAACCAACACCAACGGCTTTGAAAAAATGAGCAATACCAGCAGTGCTGGATGCATTAAATATACGTCCCACAAGTTCACCGAAGTGACTCGGAAAGTTAGTATTCAAAAGGGACTGTATCTCCGCCGATGACCTTGCCACTTGGAGTGCGTAGGTCTCGCTAGCAGATGTAAGGGCCACATGCTTTTGAAACAATAAAGCTTTTAGCCGACTCAACTTGTCGAAATCAACCTTGGAAGTAGCAATATGAGGCCAGATGTCCGCTACCTCCCTAAATTCAGTAGGGGGAAACAACACATTCCCGCAGCACGTAACGGCCTTGTTGACGACAACGAAGTAAACTATTCCGGCACGCATGCCACAGCAGCGTTCGCTCTTAAGAACAATGTAACTGCCGTTAGAAAGCACCAGGAAAGTGTTTTTAATTACCGGGACTGGAACTCCCTTCAGATAACAAGCTAAGTTAGCGATCGAAGCATTACACGCTCCGTGCAAGGACAGCTGTTTACAAACCATGGAATGGCTAACAGAAGCTTCGCATTCGCTACCGCTAAGAAAAACTTCCCGCAAACCATTAACACATCTGTACTGAAAAGGAAGCTCCCACACCTCGTGTATGTAACTGTCACCCAATAGTTCATATCTACCCACCGGAATGTGCTTCAAACAAGAAGTAAATTGCAGAGTGGAGATAGGCAAATTAATAACCCCATGAATCAACCACTCAGCTGATGGAATCTCAGCCACCGTAAAAGGCAGTTTCTCCAACTTTTCAATATTTAACATAACATACGTCGCTTCCTTCTTAGCCATCAATTGTTGTTGACGAGTTAAATTAAAGGAGATAAAGATCTCTCTGGCACGAATGTGCTGCCATGGAACGCGACCCGCCTTCAAGGTCTGAAGAGTCCAACCCAGCTGCATGATAGATCGTGTCTGACTCTGCCCATGATATAAAGAAGACATGTCTGATTTTATAATGTCAATAGCAGAAGAGACAATGCTGTCAATCGTGTAAACACGGTCAGAAAGGGTATGCATGCCATTATCAACAACAGACAAAGGCCCTCATTCTGACCTTGGCGGTCGGCGGAGAGGCGGCGGTCGGACCGCGAACAGACCGGCGGTCCAAAAAATGGCATTCTGACCGCGGCGGTCACCGCCGCGATCGACCGCCACTTCCCCACTCCGACCGCCACGGCTGTCATGACCGACGGGCTGGAGTTTGCGCACTCTGGCCTGGCGGTCGCCCCAAGACCGCCACCCGTATCATGACCCTGCTTACCGCCGCGGTTTCTGGCGGTCGGGAACCGCCATGCGAACCATGGCGGTAGGCACTATCGGGGCCCGGGAATTCCTTCCCTGGCACTGATAGGGGTCCCCCCCCACCCCCCACTGCCCCCCCGAGTCCACCCCCCACCCCCTCCACCCCCCTGCCACCCCCCAGAGGTGGTACGAACCCCCTCCCCACCCCCACCCCAAAATGCACATATACGCACCCCGACATGCACGCACCCCAACATGCACATCTGCACACCCCCATGCACGCACACATCACACAACACCCCCCACCCCCTCCCCTCACGGACGATCAACTTACCTTGTGCGTTGGTCCTCCGGGAGGCGACGGGAGCCATAGGGACGTGACCGCCGACAGCACACCGCCAACAGAAGACCGCCACACAGAAATGTGGGTCGTAATTCTGGGGGCGGTGTTCTGCTGGCGTGGCGGTGGAGGTTGACCAGTCTCCACTTTCCCGCCGACCGCCAGTCTGGCTGCCGGCGGTTTCCCGGCGGAACGCTCCCAGCGGTCGGAATGCGCACAGCGGCATACCGCCGCGGTCGGCGGTCTTCACCGCGGCGGTAACTCGGCGGTCTTGCGAAAAGACCGCCGAGGTCAGAATGAGGGCCAAAGTCTGCAGCAGATTTTCTTGATCAATCTGTCTTAACCGGGCTGCAGCCTCCTGCTGGGAAAGTTTCCAAAACTCATTATGCACTTCGTATAAGAACCTTTTTCTCCGGGGCACCTTGGGACCTGACAAGAAATCTTCTAAATCAGTACCATTAGACAGTAACTTGAGGTGTGCCTTAACTGCACCCAGCGTGGAGTACTTCAACCATTGTTGACAAAGTTTCCCCACACTGTATGTAGTTATTATATCTGCATGTTCTGGTGAAATGTAACGAGGGTCTACCCTACTAGTCCTGAACCCCCCAGAAGAGGTAACAAAACGTTGATGACACTGATTAGTGTCTACAGGCCACAATAACCACCCGCCCGGATGTAACGATGAAGCGTTAAGCATACCATTCTGGACCCAATGCGTAAATTCACTAAAAGTAGCATTCACATAGTGCTGCCAGTTATTTAATTTAGAAGGGACAGGTATTCTAGGCAAAGTCAATTCTCCAATCGACGCCAAGCCCAAACAACTAGTCTGTTGTACTGTGTCATTGAGGAAAATCATTTGCACAGGGATAATGCATGCTCGAAATAATGTATCTCTGCCTTGCATCTGCCAATTTTTCGTACCCCAAACACTTTTCAAGTCAACAGTCTTCAACCAGTATTCATATCCTTCGACCGAAAGTTTAGATACAAACGAATTAGAATACAGTAATTTAGTATCGATCAACAAAATTTGCTTATTAGAATACGGTGTCACTTTAAAATAGTAAGACTTAGCGTTTCGCTGATCATGCCCAGAAAAATATGCAAATTTATCATTATACGTTTTCGAACTCCCTTGTGGAGGAGTTGAGCAATGTTCCCATTGTACATAATTAAAGATGGACTTAGGGCTACTCGCTTTGTGAATAAAGTGGTGTCCATAATAGGTGTAGCAAAACATATCACCATGATTATCTTTAAATTGGTAAGCATCTTCATCGTCATAGACAGTATAATATTGCAAATCTTTTAGCATAGCATCTACAGTCTTCACATCCCAATCATCAGAAACAATGCCTGGAATAACAATATCATTCATTGATAACTTAAGGACATACGGTATTTGAATCAATTCAGTGGGACCATATATATCAAACATTACTTTATCCCACACAATCCCATCCGGAATTGGTATTGCAGAAATGTTCACATTGGATAAGTCTCTTCGAACCATATGAGACGAAAAATGTGGTCTCAACACAGTCTCCACGTGCTCAATGTCTGATCGATCAGGAAGAAAATGACCATGTATTACTAGAAAAAAAGTAACCACAAAACCCAACCATAAAAAAAAGAGTCATTACAGCCATAAAAAGCCACAAACAGTTCCAAAGAATAACAAAATATGTACGTTTAAGCCAACTGAGTAGCTTACGTGGACCTCGGATTGAAGACAGCGAAGACGAAGAGCTGGATACAGCCGCATCCGCGTTGTTGAAGCAGCCAGAGGCAGTTCTTGCAAAAGGTCCAACAGTGAACAAGGAAGCTGATGGAGGTTCTCTCCTAGGTACGCTATAAATCACATGTTCAGAAACATCAGTAGAACGTACAGCAACTTGAGCAAAAGAATCGATATCAATCGTTGACTGTGGAACAATCGCAAGATCATCTTCCACCCTCCCCAAGCTCGGAGAGGAAACAGGGTCGGTGCAAATCACCTGCAGTGGGACTTCTTCCCCAGTAGTGAGAGGGATGCCGGAACTACTGGGTGTCCCTCTTGGTCTGCTGTGCAGAATCGGCCACATGTTGTAACTTGACATTATCAATGGAAACAAAACGATTTCCTTTGGCCCCTTGCAGCGGCGGCAAAATCACAGTTCTCGTGCCGCTCACTCCCAACACCGGGACAGGTGCTCGATAAGAAGGACCAAATTCTTTTCTTACTGCGACCTTTTCACGCACTAGATCCCCAATCCTGGGTATCCAACCAGTAGGTGTTACTGGCTCATCCTTAATTCCAGAGGAGGCAGCACTTGCAGAAGAGTTATCGTCACGGAATTGTTGTAAATCCTGCAAAACAGTGACACGATCATTTATGTCAAAGGGCGTATCTGCCGCCTCCACACCAGGACCATCCAGATCAGGAACATACATTCGTGTTCCGAACAGGCACTCATATGAAGTACGACCCCCCAGTGACCTTCTAGGCAAGTTATTAAGTGCTCTCTGTACTCCATACAGGTGGGCTAGCCAACTACGACCCGTACCTATAACCCTGGCTGTTAAGGATTGCTTTAAATCACGATTTAAACGCTCCACAACAGAATTTCCCTCGAGATGAAATGGAGACGAGAATTGGAGTTGGACCCCCAACGAAGCCATGGTGTCCCTGAATGCCTTAGAGGCAAAAGCAGGGCCCTGGTCCGAATGAAAAGTCGCAACTGCAAATGTATCGACAAAGATACGCAAATCTTTAATAACAGTCCGAGCGTCAGCCGAGCGCTGTGGCCAGACCCACACAAATCTTGAGCACGAATCTACAGCAACCAATATATATTTGTATGCACTATCTGGTGTCAGTGGACCACAATGGTCCAAGTACACACCCTGTAATGGTCTATTTGATATCAGAAGAGGAGTCTGCTGCGGGCGTCTAGCCGACGATGCTTAAATTTGTTGACAGACGTCACAACAAAGGACATACTGCTTTGTCTCCTTATAGAGACCAGGCCACCAATAACGGGCCTGTAAAAGCGAAATCATGGCAGCCACACCAGCATGCGCAGATGCCACCTCTTCATGCGCTGCAGAAATTAATCGAGGTCTCTCAATCTTATTCGGTAACTCACGTACACCAACGCCTGGAATATTAACAACAGCATTTAGTGCACCACTCAAGCAGTAACTATATTTAGAAGGGAATCCTTTAGGAAATGGCGTGCCATCAGCCGTAGCTTTTATGGCAGCCGAAATCTCTATGTCTGGTTTTGAACTCGAACGAGTTACCGCGGCTACAGTGGCGATAGCCACTGCCGACTTTGCAGCCTCATCAGCCAAAGTATTCCCAGCAACGTGTATTCCAACGCGCTGGTGTCCAAGAGTATGTACAACATGGACTCTAGGAAGCGTTTCTTTCAGACCCGCAACCTTACCCCACAACAATTTATGTTTAATGGTGTTGCCTTTAGAATCTCTGAACCCATTCATTTTCCAATAATGCAGATATTCATTGAAGGATTGCACACAGTAGTAGGAGTCACAGACCAGCAAGGTCAATATCGCCGGCTCTGCATGCTCCAACGCTAATAAAAGAGCTTTGAGCTCAGCCAGCTGCGCCGTGCAATCTCCCAATGTTTTAGTATAAGTATGTCGGGGGCAGAAGACTCCCCCCTCCATAGTCCCGCTCACCACCGCACATGCAGCTGAATACTGTTGTTTAGTCCCAACCGCCGGTTGTGCAGAGCCATCGGTATACATGACCACTTCATATTGGTCAATAGGTAATGTGCCAGCAGGAACCGGGTACTCTATTTCATATTGAAGAAATTCTTGAGTCTGCAGCTTAGGGTCAAATATGTAATCCACATCAGTGGCCGTCAAAGACGTAGCCCATTGTATCCACCGCGGGTGTAAAGCTTTCGAATTAGGAACACTCGCTTTTGTAACAGCCTCCAAGGCCGGAATTGGGGAAACGACAATAATGCGTTGGCCCTGGGCTAGCGGTCTTTCTTTGATCACAGCCATCTGTACTGCAGTGAGAATTATCTCAGTCTGTGCAAAACGTTGTTCTGCAGCAGAATACAAGTGGGACTTGTATGCTATCGGGACTGTCTCCCCTTCATTAAAGGTGACATACGTAAATCCAAGAGCCCCAGGAATCACACTGATGACCAAATGAGTTTTATTGTCCCGCGTGTGTAAATGTTTAACCGCTAAGAGATCATTCTGCAGCTCTCGCAGTATGTGTGTATGCTCAATCGTCCAAAATCTACTTGAAAAATTTGGGCGAATCAGTTCATATAATGGTTTTATACGTGTAGCATAATCAGGAATGTAAGTTCTGCCAAAATTCAGAAACCCCAACAAAGACTGGAGCTTCCGAACCGTATTAGGAGGCTGCAGTAAAGCACATTTCTCCAAAAAATGTGGCGCCAGTCTCTTGCCCTCACTCGATAACTCATATCCCAGGAAAATAACACTGAGGAAGGCAATCTTCGATTTCTTAAAATTAAACTTATAACCAATATCAGCAAAACCCACAACAATGCGCAATACGCGACTGAGATGTTGTAGTATCTCATCGTCCGTCAAATAAATGTCATCAACATATGATAACGCCTCAGGGTCCAACTCGTGCAGAAGTTCAGTCACACGAGCCGAGAACAGTCCTGGGCTATTCTTATACCCCTGAGGTAAACGACAAAACTTTTTCTGAGAGCCAAACGCACTGAAACCGGTATAGTCCCGACTTTCGGGTGCTATATTCTGGCAGAAAAATCCATTCGAGATATCCAATGTTGTTTTGTATTTTTTACGCACTATATTATTCATAAGCGCAGCGCTATGTGAATTCTGTATAGCATATGTGCGTGTATGACTATTCAAATGTCTGTAATCCACCACTATCCTATAGGAATGGTCCGGTTTAGCAACCGGAAATAAGGGATTATTCATCGGCGAGACACAAGGCTCAATCACACCTTGGTACTCCAATTGTGTAAGAATTTTCCGAACCGATGCCCTTGCTTCAAATTTAATAGGATATTGCGGCTGTGGCTGAGGTTCTCCTTTAATGGGAATGACATGATAAGGTGATTGTTTATCCCACCCCACATTATTTCTATATAGGGCGGGGGCTTGTGCTAGAGCCCATGATTTACCATATGACTCCGCTAGTTCTCTCGGAACAAGTGGTGAAAAGGAAGGCGCAATAACCTCCTCCCCAACTGGACATTCGCGAACAAAGTCAGGTGGCCAATCTTGTTCGGCCAACAGGACATCATATGATTTCACCATATGGTCCCAAAAAATGGCGTGTACAACGCGGTCAATGTCCCCTTCTAATCGTAGAGTCACAAGATATACTTGATCAGGATCAGAGACTCGCATATCCGCCGTCTCGACTTGTATGAAGTCATCAGTTGCTTTCGCCTCCAGATGCTCTAGAAGACTCCGGCGAACTATTGTGACCTCTGCCGCGCTGTCTAACAGCGCTAACGCCCATGTCTTGTTCGTCAAGAGAACTCTCTTCTTGAGCGGCATGTCTAACTGAGACAGCTGCCACTTTCTTCTTTTTGAATTGCTATTTCTGTTGCAGCGGTTTCTCTTCTTGTTTAATAGAAACCTCCGCTGAGCGTTGTGAATCCTGTCTCGGTTTCACGTACTCCGTCCTCCGCTCTGACCGCCCACCTCTCTCACTTCTCTTTTCCGAGGAGTCCTGAAAGGAACGAGATTGGCGTGTATCAGTATATTGATATCTATCAGGCGTCTTCAAAGTATCCCTATTCCTGAGATTATACATACTTTGTGGGGTCTCCGGTTGCGGAGACTGCCCACCATCTTTCTTAGGTGTTTGCTGTTTCTTATCCCAGCGCTTTTTCGCACCCTCAGGTTGCTGTTGCTTAGAATTATCCTTATTATTTTTACCCTGCAATTGTGGTTTCTGCGGTCGAGCCCCTAGGCTATCACGACCAATACTAGAATATGTTTCAGCTATTATTCTCGGAAGTTCCCGCTCCTGATTAATCTGCGGAACGTCCCGAAGACGCATTCGCACTGCTAGTGCTACAGCCTCCCCCTTGAGATTACTCAAAATAATAGAAGAAACCGCGTCAAAATTACCCATCAATTGCATGCCTAAATCCAAGGCAGGGGCAGCCCCATATTCATCCTGAATTTGTTTAAGCACCTCCGGCAAATTAGCCAAAGTCGGTGTACTGTGTGCTGTAGTATAGAGAGCGGCAAACACCGTGCCCCAAGTATTACAAAGATCCACCGTAGGAACCATCCCATACGGCAAACACATCGTCAAAATTCTATGCTTATCCTGAGGTCCCGTATGGGGAAATACTGCTTCCAGCGTATTAATTTTTTGCGCCAGCCAAAATGGAGTCTCCTCACGTTTAGCCGGTACCTTGCCCATTACAGAGTGTACAGTGGACGGATTTTATTCACGGCACCACCGCATGTGGATGAGCTGGAGCAGCACGCGCTGCATTAGTATTTAATGTCTGCATCACAAACTGAACTAATCGTCTGTACGTTGCAGTTAATTCCACATATAAACGACGCACTTCAGCCACTGCCACATTTGCCACTCCAGGATATGGTGTATATGTAGCCAATAAAGGCCAGGTCGGACCATCATTACTCAACGGACCTAACCGTACTGGTGTTACTGAATGTGGGAGGGCGCCATCAAGCCAATTATGGTGTTCTTGATAAGATAAAGGTATTTCTAAGTATGCATAAGCCCTGTATTGTCCAGGGATATTCGCAACAGTATATTCGTGAAAAGTATTTGTACCCCCATCAGCTGCTGGAAACACGACCCAAGAATAAAAAAGTTCTGATCTATAGGCTGCATGGGCGTCCACCACAAAAGTGACCGGACCCCCCTGGACCGTCAGTCCATGTGCTATCAGATGACCCGTGAGCGGAAATCGCATATTAAGCGGTATATCTACTACAACTGGATTCGCCATTAGTATAACAATAATAGCTCTAGGACAGAGAAGGCACACCAATAACGGGGTATTTCCTTTCAAAGTTCAAGCTTGAACAACCAACCACTAAGTAATAGGATGTACCCAACCTGTGGTGGTGGAAACCCTCAGCCCCACGGACGTCTCCGCATACGGAACCGAGGAGTCAAAATATATACGAGACCGAGAGAGTCAGTCGGACCCAAACATTAGAGCCAGACCAAACGTTGGCGGCGCCATGTCATGTGGGCTCTCATTATTCTAAATGAGACTACTGGATTTCTAGGCAGCAGGATCGATAACGGTGTGGGGGACTGAGTCTGACCCACGTGTAAGGAACTCTGTCACCCTAAATCCGGTTGTTGCTCCGGCTAACTAGCAGTGCCTCATTTCTCCCACAGGGAAGAAATGATTGGGCAGCCGAGCGCATGACATCTTAGGAACTTCTCAGGGAAGTCGTGGTCACTCAGATCCAAACCAACTCTCTCATTCACAATATGGTCTCATATATAAATGACAAAGACAGTATAAGTTTTATATAATGTTTTAATAAAACAACTGTATTTTAGATATTAAGGCGTGAGCCGCAATAACCAGAACAATACAACATAGTAGGATTGATATAGTAACCAGGAGAGTAAAACATAGAAATAAAGCTATCATAATTCCTAACCGTTTCTACTCTACCTCTGCTTGTTCTATTTAGAGCACAGCATGTTAAGCTTTCAGCTTGCCTTTCTGTATCACTAGGGAGACGGACACACTCATACCTGAGCAAAGGCCTGTGATGTGGTTCAGCATCTGCAACGAGGCAGTCAGCGTCTAGTTGTGGTTCCCTGGTCGGAATCTCCCTCTTGCATGTATTGGGACAAGGAAGTGATTTTATAACTAACATGTCATCGTGATCACAAAATGTTCCTACGCAGGAATGGCAAGTCTAGACTCCTACCACGTCTATCGGCAATGTACCAGACTGTATCCTTGACTAAAGCACAGAGTGAATATGTTATGAAGAACTCCAGTGCTGAAGTAGGCAAAACAGTGTGATATGAATAAAAAACAACACCGTAGAACTGGCTATTCTGTAAAATACCAGTACGAAGCCTAATAGAAAGCATTTAGAGCAAAGTGCACAGAGGCTCTAAGCTGTTAGCAAATGAATAAAATATATTTAGGGCAAAGTGCACAGAGGCCTAAGGCCTGAAGCTAATGCGCAAAATATACGTAAAACTGACCACACTACACTACAACCACCTCCTCTTCCTCCACTCCCAGGCCCCCTCCAACTACCCATCCCAGTGTTAGTCAGAAACTGTCCCTCTGTAAAGTTGACCTTTTTGCCCCCACCCCCCACTCCAATTCATCAGTCCTGTCGTAGCGCCTCAGCCAAAAAGCCTCCAATGCAAGTGGTGCCTGTTCAAGGTATGTGGAGTGCACCGGCCACCAGGGCAGGCAGTGTGACCCGGAGCCAAGGCACTGGCAGCCCACCCCCTGTAAAGGCTCTGAAATTGGAGAGTGGACGACGGGACCGTGTGAAGACTCCTGGTGGGAAAACAACTCACATGGGTACCAAGGGGATTGGAGAGTCATCTGTGACTCCACCAAAGGTGGGGAAGGGCCAGAGGAAGTCTGCCCAGCCTGTTGTGAGTATCACGGTGGAGAAGGGCGCCATCATTCCCGGCAGTCGAGACCCAACCGCCAGCACCGTCGTCACTGGTCAGGAGACCACCGCCACCGCCGGAGTCATTGCCCAGGAGGGCCCAAGTATCGTCACTGGTCAGGAGACCACCGCCAGAGTCAGAGCCCAGGAGGGCCCCGGCTGCCACAGCCCAGGTGGGCTATGAGGGAACGTCATGCCACACACCAATGCCCAGTCTAGGGAACGTCATGCCACACACCAATGCCCAGTCGAGGGAACGTCATGCCACACACCAATGTCCGTACCAGAACCACCATGGCAAAGCACCGCTGAACAGGGCAATGACCGCCATGGTGAACACCGCTGAACAGTCCCGAACCGCCATGGTGAAGACCACTGAACAGGGCAAGCACCACCATGGCAAAGCACCGCTGTACAGGGCAATGACCACCATGGTGAAGACCACTGAACAGTCCAGAACCGCCATGGCAAAGCACCGCTGAACAGTCCCGAACCGCCATGGTGAAGACCGCTGAACAGGGAAAGCACCGCCATGGCAAAGCACCGCTGAACAGGGCAATGACCGCCATGGTGAAGACCGCTGAACAGTCCCGAACCGCCATGTTGAAGACCGCTGAACAGGGCAAGCACCGCCATGGCAAAGCACCGCTGAACAGGGCAATGACCGCCATGGTGAAGACCGCTGAACAGTCCAGAACCGCCATGGCAAAGCACCGCTGAACAGTCCCGAACCGCCATGGTGAAGACCGCTGAACAGGGCAAGCACCGCCATGGCAAAGCACCGTTGAACAGGGCAGTGACCGCCATGGTGAAGACCGCTGAACAGGGCATGCACCGGGTAAGAATGAATAGACCGCCACATCAAGCATCCTTATCCCATGTGCAGCTGGGACACTGACGGGACAAGAACTTTCACGGGGAGACTAATCCAGTCTGGGCACCAGTCCCCCTCACGAGCCACTGGCGGATGTTATCTACTTGCGAAATTGAGGCTTTGCACTCCCCAGGATGGCACAGTGGGCAAGCCACCCACTGTAGAGACTTGAGAGACTGTGGCTTTGCACTCCCCAGGATGGCACAGTGGGCAAACCACCCACTGTAGAGACTTGAGAGACTGTGGCTTTGCACTCCCCAGGATTGAACAGTGGGCATGGAGCCCTGTCGTGGATCTGGCTTTGCAGTCATCCGGCTGAGGTGCCCCCCCTTCCTTTCCCCCTGAGGTGCCTGTAGTATTTCTATCTAATGCCCCGGCAGTGTTCTCTCCGATTGTGGTCAGGTATCTTTTGTGGGCCTCGCCCATGCATTTTTGGACTAGTGGTGCATGGACATTGATATGTACATATCTGCACTACTTCTCGTACTGTATATATTTCTGCCAGATTTTCGTATATATCTGTATATTTTTGTAAGACTTGTTTATTGCAACATTACAATGTTTGAACGGATTTCGCTTTGTCTTTGCATTCTTCCGTGGGGATAGTGGGTTGTTACTGTGATGTTTGGAAATGCATTGGTGTGTATGTTGTAATATGCGAGGGTGGGGGTGTTTCGTGGGTGTCCCCCTAACATTTGCCTCCACCCTCCCCATGTCGTAGGTGCAGTACTCACCGTTGTCTTCGGCGCCTACGTAGATGGTGGTCGTAGAGGAGCAGAAAGACAAGCGCAGGGAGTATTTGTAGTTCTGGCTCCATGGAGTCCTCGTTCCTCGTAGGATGTGTTCAGGTGAGCGTTTTCCCATTGCAGCAACTGTTTCTGCCGTGTTTTTATCCACGGTGAATCCGCCCCGGAAAAGGTGGCGGATTGGCGGGTTGTAATACTATGGGCGGTACATTGTCTTCCACCTGTCTGTTGGCGGTGACGGCCACGCTGCTTGTCTGTACCGCCGTGGCAGGCGGTGTGTTAAAGTGGCTGTCTTTGTTGGCGGATTCCGCCAGGGTCATGATTCCCTTTTTTTGTCCGCCGGCCTGTTTGCGGTATTACCGCCGCTTTAACACCATCCGCCAGGGTTGTAATGACCACCTATGTCCCTGTGAACGGAAAAGATATGGTGGGAACAGTAAATCTAGCCGGGTTAAGCATTTTATTGAGGCCTGGACATGAGATTCCCATTGTTCTTGATGAAATGCCTAATTTATATTTTGATGATCATGAGGATCTATTGCAAATTATGGCTAAGAAATTTCTGGAGGGATTAAAAAATGAGAGTGGGACTGTCAATGGATTTGAACACTGCATTAAATTGAAGTCTGGGGCAACCACTGTAGTTCATAAAGTTCGGCCTCTGCCCCTTAGCGTACATAGTGATCTTAAAGCTTTTTTTTAGACAGGCTTTGTATGGAAGGAGTAATCCACACAAATAACTCATATGAGTGGGTTTCTCCCATAGCATTAGCCAAGAAGAGCATTGGGAGTTGTGTTTATGTGTAGACTTGTGTTCCCTGAATCAGAATATTGTGGTTGATTGTCCCCCTCTACCTCACATAAAAGAAATGTTTGCTAATGTTGGTGAGTTGAAGTTTTTTTCCACCATAGACTTGCATTTGGCTTACCACTACATTTCCCTTAGTCAGTAGTCACAGGATCTCACAATGTTTGTCACATTGTTTGGAGCCTATACATCTCTGAGGCTTCCATTAAAGCTGACATCAGAGAGAAGCATATTTCAAACAATCATAAACATTTTGCTCCACTTTTGCCGTGGCAATGGTCTGGGGAAGGCCTCTTTCCATCTTATTAGACTCTCTTATCTAAGGTGCAAGAATACAAGAAGCTAGTAAAATATATGCAAGGGGAAGACAGTTTCATGCAGATTGTCTCTCTCACTTGCCTCTGCTTAACTCTATGGCATGTGATTTGGGATGTGATGTTATAAAGTGTGTAGTGGGTACAATTGATGTTTTTCTCCTTCGAAAGGGGCTATCACAGAACATGATTGGGTACCTGAATCTTTGCAGGATGAAGGATGATACCTTGCAGAAGATTATCAGGTTTGTAATGAGTTTCTAATGAGTTAAAGGCCTTTGTTCAGGTATCTAAAGAGCTTACATGTGAGAATCATATCTGTTTGAGAGGTAGTTGTTTTGTACCCCCACTAAGTTTATGCATCAAACTCATTGGAATTGCCCACGGGGGAAACTTGTGTATTTTTTTGCTGTGCAAATAAATCAGGGAATTCTACTGGTGGTCATCAGTGAATGCCCATGTTAGAGCTTATGTCAATGCATGTCCGCAGTGCATCATTTCGGCTAAGCATAGAAAAACATATGAGAAACCTCTACATCCAGGATCCACTGCTTGATGTAAAGCAATGTGGGTCAAGGTTGGATTTTTCCTGGCTGTTCCAAGCTTTATCCAATTAGAACAAGTACTTCATTGTGATGATTGATTACTTCTCCAAGCAGATATATCATTCCTTTGTGGATCTGCCAAATACTAAGAATGTGCTTAAATTCCTCACTAAAGTTTTTCAACTTGAGGAGGCTCCGAATTAGATTTTCACTGGCACTGGTACATAATTTGTGTCCAAGGAAATTAAGGAATTCCTTCAACATTATGATGTACGTCACCTTCAGTTTGCTCTTTATAGTCCTGCAGCTAATGGTTTGGTGGAGAGAGCCAATTCCCTTTTCAAATAAGGGGTCTAGACAGCTATTTCTGCAAGCTTAAATGTGGCTGACTTTCTCAATGGAAATAAATGGACATGTAATTCTACCCCTCTTTCAACCACCGTTTCTCCTTCTTCTCTATTGAGAGGAAGGAATCCCAAGTATAGACTTGTTTCCAACTGGTTGAACTCTAATGCTACTCTTGTTGAGGGTTCCTCTATGTCTTTTTATTAATTTTGAAGTTTGTACTCGAGATTTGGGAAAACAAATTACACAAACTCACAATATTTGGATGATAGGAGAAATGGCAAGTGCTAATGTATTCACCAGGCAGCTGGTTTTTTAATTGAAAAACCTGGAAGGATAAAGAAAGGGGATCCAAGGTTCTCACAACCTGTAAGAGTTCTGAAAGTGAGTAAGGGTGCTGGTCTGTTACATCAACAAGGTTGGTGGAACAAGAACCATTCAATTCCTGTTTCTGAAGATTAAGCTGACATTTCTGAGTTGCTGGCAGTGAGTTCAATGGTGATGCTTTCGATCTGATATTACCCTTGGATCTGATAAAAGATGCTGCTGGTGCTCACAGTTGTTTTAGCAGCACACTGTACTTTGATTCTGTTTCATCAAATGCGTCCAGAAGCAGTAATGTCACTGTGCAACCAGCTGTCCAGGCAGATGATTAGAACATGTTCACATTGTGAAGCTATAGCGCATATCAAACGTTTAGATTATGATTTTTTGTAAGCGCTGTTATAACTTTTCTCTTCTTTTATATTTTTCCTGACAAGGAGGGAAATCATGCAGTACACTCAAAATTTGGTTATTGCATCTTTACATTGTGATTTCTTTAAGTATTCCTTGTTTGCTTTCAGATGCCAGTCTTAGACTGTTGGAATGTTTGTATGTGTACTATTCCATGAACAACAAAACACTGGTGGGAGCCTGGTGGGTCAGTTGCATCTCTGCTTGTGGGTCCCTGGAAATGGAATAAAGCTTTTTTTGTTTTCCTTATATCCTACTTCCTGCTGTGCTTCTTCTGTGAACCAGACCACCATACTACATATGGCCATCAAAGTCAACTGGCAAGGACAAATTTGCATGTAGTGAGCAACTGATCGTACTGATAAGCTCTTTTGCAGATGCTAGTATGCATGTGCCCCCATGACCCCGGTACTACTGCAACAAGGTACTAAGATTCACAAGATGCTCACATACCTCTGCATAGATAAACAGAGATAATGGTACTTTTGTGTTCATGGAATGCAACATACGTATACTGGATGATTAATTGCACACCTTTAGACATATACCTACTGGACAGCATAAAGCAACTAAATGCCCCTGCTCAGATAGACTCAGTTACTGATTCTCACTTGTCTCCCACTGACCCATATGACCACTGTACAATAGACAACATTTCTAATTGTAACTTAATACATATTGCACATGTTTCTAATGTATGTATCCCATGGAGCAGCATTGTGCATGTCCACAAAACATATCAGCTACTGATCAGGGATAGAAAGAGTTATATAAATGTCACTAAATTACAATTCCATTCAATTATTCAGAGTGGCCTGCTGGGAACAACATCAGTTGTGTACTTGACTGCTTAAGGAACCGCTGCACCGCACTACCATCAAACAACAGTGCATAGTGTCATAAAACCTAAACACCTACATAACCATGATTAGATACAGGAATGCTAGGAGCGTTGCCTCTAAATAGACACACACACACATGCACACTCATCTGGAGTCAGGGCGCTATTGAACCAGAAGCCAGAAACATACTTAGGTGGATGTTTTGCAAATAATCGTACAGCCAATCGCATGGGTATAATGACAATACACAGAGGTAACAATACCCATGTATCTGCTAGAATCCAGACAAAAACTGTTCTTTCAAGATGACATCCATGCAACAACTTTCAATGAACTGAAGGTTAACAGAAACTGCCACTGAATTCTCCAACATTATGTCCCCTAAAAATGTTAAGCTCACCTTAAATGTCTCTATAGACAACTACTCTGTAGCGAAAAACTCCCCATTGCTAATTAGAGACCACACTTTGGCTGTGCCTTCACAAACATTTGTATTGCATAGAAATTTGAAAACGTAGCATAAAAGTTTGATCATGTAGTGAAAACTGTGTAATGCTATTTAGCAGGTGAATATATGTTTACTTTTCCATATGCTTTACTATAGGGAGACTCCAGAGTTGCTTACATTGGATTCCTTTAGTGAGCTAAATAAAAATATTTAGTATTCCATATACTTTACTATAGGGAGACTCCACAGTTGTCATCCTTTGGTAAACTAGAGGGATTTTTAAAAAAATGTATTAAACTTGGAAGAGGTTAGTAAAAGTTATAAAAATATTTTGACTTCAAATATTAATGTAAATTAATTTTATAGATTTGTTTAGAATGTAGGACAACAGAAAAAATGCTACAACACTATTACCTTAGTTGTAATGTAAACTGTTAATTAATTTCAATATGACATTAAACTGAAATTGTTTTTTTGAAGTGTAAGTTAAAAAATAAATCCCCATATAAATAAAAAAATAACTATTTATTATGCTTTATCATTTATTGAAAATGATGTGTAGAACTGATTAAAAGTAACTCAATTATAATTTATTAAAATGTAATGTCACCGTAATTTTTACATTAAAAGAAAGGCTGTCAAAATATCCTCTAATTAAATAATAAAAATGTTTTTTTTATACATTTTTAACATTGAATTATAATTATTTATATGTTTAACTATTTTAAAAAGGTTAATTTAATATAATATTATTGTCTACATGGTTTTATTTTAAGCCCCTGTCTCCAGTATTTTCTATGGAAGGGTGTTGCATTATCAGTTGTTGTTATATTATAATGTTATGAGTATTTATAAAGCGAGGGTATCCTTGTACTGAGCAGGAGTGTCTGCCTAGATTTGATTGGGACAGATAGTTAATTGAAGAGCCAAGTATTCAGCTTTTTATAGAATTCAAGACGACAGGGGATGATTCTGATTTGGAGTGGGAGGATCCATGCTTTAGGAGTGATGTACGAAAACACTTTTCCTTTTGATCTGGTTCTGAGCATGGGGGAATGTGTGGGTGCAGGATTTCTGTGGATTGTAGGCGTTACAGTTGCTGGTCGACTGTTCAGGTAGGCAAAGCCTAGGTTGTATATAGCCTTTAATGTGTATATGAGGAGTTTGAAATGGACACGTTTATGTATCAGAAATCAGTGGAGATTACTGAGGTGTTGTGTGATGTGATTTCTGCGTGGGTGGTTGATGAGTCTGGATGCTGAGATTTGGGTGGTTTGTAGTTTTCTGGTGAGTAGCTTGGTAGAGGGTATTTCTACAGTTTAGTTTTCTGGTGATAAGGGTGTAGGAGATGCATTTTTCTGATGTTGCTTGAAAACCATATAAACATCCTCCTCAGCATCTTCAGGGTGTGGAAGCCTGATGCTATGATGGCATTGACTTGTGTGTGCATGCTCAATTTGTTATCAAACCTGCAAATTTGGCTATACTGGAGGCACACTGTGCCTTGTGTTGGGGGGGTTATCTGATAAGAAGAGTATGAGTTGTGTGTTGTCATCAGAGGAGAGGATGTTGATGTTGCATGTGTGGATGACATTGGATGGAGGGATTATGTATGCAATGAAGAGGGTAGTAGGGTAGGGCTGAGGGGCTTGCCTTGGGTACTCCACAGATGTGTTTATGATCATCGGAAGAGTAGGGAGTCAGGCTGACAGCTTGTGTTCTGTTTGTTAGCATGGAGCAGATCCAGTGGAGGACCAGTCGTGTGCAAGAATCTGTTGATGATGCATCAGATGTTGCAGAGAGGAGTACCCTGTTGCCTCTGTACTGGATCATGTGAGTGTTATCTGTGGCAGTGATGAGTGCTGTTCCTGCACTGTGGTTAGGCTTGAATCTTGGTTGTTGAGTTGGTCGGTGAGTCTTCAGTTAGAAAGTTTCTCCAAGACTTTGGCTAAGATAGGAGGGAGGTGAGTCTGTAGTTGGCAAGTATGGCTGGGTCTGCAGATGTTTTTTTTTTTTTTAGCAGAGGCATGCGGTGGCATGTTTTCAGATGTCCAGGAAAGTGGCTGTGTTGATGATGGAGTTGAGGATAGTTGTTAGTGCTTTGCAGATTGGCTGGACTCCTCTGGTGAAGGCTGGTGGGGGAAAGATTTCAATGATACTCCGAGTGGATGGTGTGTTCAGAGTTCAGGGTTAGTTCTTCTGCCCTTGGTGGGAAGTTGGGTTGTGACTGTGTTGGGTTTCGCTTGAGGATTAAATTTGCTGTATATCGAAGGAATCTAGTTACAAAATAATTTTGAGTTTGTTATAAACATCCTGTGTGGGGGGTGGTGGTCAAGTTGCTGGAAATGGCAGAAGGGGCAGTGAAATCTTTGATGATGGTGAAGATTTCCTTCCTGTTATTAATGCTATTGTTGATGCAACCCACAAGAACCCTTATGCTCAGTGTTTTGTATCGGCTGGTGGTAACATCTTATGGTTGAATTGAAGATGTGGCTGCAGTAATCCAGCTGTTGAGGTTTTTGATGGCTTTTTGCTGCTGTGCTTCAGCCAGAGTGCGGAGAGGGTGGAAGTCAACTCCTCTTTTGTGTGCCTTCTATTTCTGTGATGTTTTTCCAGATGCAGTGGGTGGTTCCTTTGGAAATAGGTCTGTGGTTATGTGGGATAGGTATGCTGAAACTGATGAGGGCATTGTCTGTCCAGATCATAGTTGCTGGTGTGTTGACTGTAATGTTGCTGATTGAGGAGAAAATTGGGTCAAATAGGGGTCCGTTGGTGCAGGCGGGTTTGGTTATGTGCTGGATAAGGCCTAGATGTGCCTGGTTTTCTAGAAGGGCTGTAAAGTTTGGGTTTGCACGGTCTTCTAGGTGAAAGCTGAGCACTCTGAGAAGGATGAAGGTGCTGACGTTGATGATGAGGGGTATGATGAAGTCAATGATGTCACTGGCAAAGTTGGGGCAGGGTCCTGGTGGTCTGTATAGGAGGCTTTTACTCAGCAAGAAGTTTGGTGTGATACGTATGATGAGCTTAAGGTGCTCCATGTAGTTGATGGAGGTGTCCGTGTAGCTTGCGCAGCTAACAGTATCCTTGAATATGATGGCAACTCCACCTTCGAGCTTGTTCTGACAGTCTTGTCTGGTGATCTTGTAGTCAGCAGGGACGGCTGTAGTGATGTCCAATACAGAGGTTGGGTTTAGCCATGCTTCCATGAGAAGCAGCAGATCTGGCGTGTGGTTCTGCAGTTTGCCCGTATCTCTGTGGTGTGTTTGGCGAGTCAGCAGGTATGAAGGAGCATGCATGAAAGTGTGGCGTGTTGTGTGGGTGGTGTTTGGTCTGTATGGGCATGAGCAGGTGACTGGTTGTGAGTGAAAGTGAGTGGGGTGACGAGTGCTATTGATATGAGAGTGGTGGGTGTGGTAGAGTGCAAGAGTACTTTGCAGGAGGAGCATGCGGACACGCTTGTGTTTTGTGGTGCAGTGTGGAAGAAGTGCGACGAGCAACAGTCAGAGTTCAGAGCAAGGAGACTTGTGGCAGGGTAGAGAGAGAATCAGGTTCCCTGATGCTGGGCATGGCCCAGATGCAGATGGGCACAAAAGGACATGCTTTGGCATGCCATTGGTATGCCAGTGCTGCAGCCACCAATAAGTACTAAGGGTGGAGAAGTGCAGGCTGTCATGGATGGTATACCAGTGATGCCACTTCCTGTGCAAGTGGATAATAAGAAATTCAGTGATGTCACTTTCTCTACAGATAGGTGATGGAAAATGATGTCCTTTTGACAAATATGTTGTTTGGGGTAATTAAAATAATATATTTTGGGATCTGGCTACTAATAAAAGAAAAATATTTTAAAAAGTAGTTTGTGGATCTTTCTCCTTGATATATTAATTAAAAGTGTATATTGTTATATTGATTATTCATTGAAAAATCAAATTAAAATATATATAATTATGTGTAACAAATTGGGTGTTGGGACTTCTGCTCAAGCCAGAATAATTACACATTTAAATAAAATGAAATGTAAATTAAATACATACATACATTTACATTTTAGGAGAATTAATTAAATTAATTATAAAATAATTAACAAGAAGTTAGGGTTAGGTTATACACAGTATGTAGCTTAGAATAACACAATTACTGCTCTGTACAAAATGATATAAAACACTTAAAAAGTAACAGTAAAGAAGGTTAGCCTACTCCAAAAATGTGTAATGACAGAGTGAAACAGGTGTGTTTTAGCACTGGCACTATTTAAATGCAGCTCTGAGTAACCCTTTATAGTATGCTGATGATGTTTTACTCTGGGACAAGACCGCAGTAAGACTCTAACCTATATAGGAAGAATTGACTTCCACAGCCAAAACTTTCAATTAGGTAAAAATGAACTATGATTTTTCAGCACTCAGGGCCATATGTACAAACACTTTTTCCCATAGACACAGAATGGGTAAAAACCTTTGCTACATCTGGCCCTCAGTGTTTCATGGCCAGTTGTTTTTAAAAAGCATAGTAGTAGAAAAAAGTTTTTAAGTGTTTACAAAGAATATTCATAGAGAACTAAGGGCCGGGGTGGAATTTCGGCGGGCGAATTACCCATCCACCGAAATATAAATCCCGTTATATCCTATGGGATTTATATTTCGGCAGACAGGCTATCCATCACACTTGTGACGGTCTAACTCATCCACCGAAACCTTAATCAGGACCTACGTTGCATTTGTGTGATCAATCATGAACATGACACAGACATTTTTGTATTTGTACCAGTGCTATGCCCTTCTTTAGAACACCATGCATCATGCCCTCTACTGAAGAATACAGTTGTAAACGACACTAATTCAGCTGTTTCCATACCATTGCTCACTCACTGGACTCTCCTCCATTTTCCTGCTCCTGTATTCTTCTAGTTTCTGCTTTTGCACAACCTGAAGGTTTTTCTGGTCTCTATTTTTTTCCATCTTGTTTTTTTATTTTCTGGGGCAGTGCTAAATGGCTTGCTTCCATTTTGGTGTCTTGTACGACCTTCGAAGATAAACACCCAGTTCCCCGAACCAAGAAGCTGATTTAACCCTCACCAACAATATCAGCCCTTGATACCTTGTTAAGACATTTATCACAAATGTTGAGGAGTGATGAAAATACAGATTTTGGATGCTAGATGCCTTGTGGGACTTTTATTGGCAAATGGGAAAGAAAAGGGAAAGTGATCTTCTAATCCCTGCAGTTGTTCTACCATAACTGCCTTCTATTCCTTAAATGAGCGACTTGAAACATAATTAATTTTCAGACATGACTTTCTCTTCAATCCTGAACATTTCCTTCTGTCAAATGTCTAACCTAAACAAAAGGTCCAAAAACATGCGTACCTCCAAGCCAGAACTACTGGTAAGTCAGCGTCGAGAAGGTTGATAACGCAGCGGATATTCTGGGCTGTGTTATCTGTGAGGATGTTGCCTGGTCTGTGTGGATCAGGCGAGTCATAAAAGGCAGCAGTCTTGTCACAAGGATCCTACTGAGGATCTTAAAGTTCGTGTTGAGCATGGACAGCAGCCTGTAGGCCTTGCTGTCATGCGCCGGTTTGCCAGGTTTCAACAGGGGGAATATCAGCGCTTTTTTGGTTGTGTCTGGCAGGCGCCCCCGGTCCTTCGCTGCTTTGTATAGTATTGCAGGTTTGGAAGCCAAGTCATGTATGTGGCATAAAATTCTAAGGGGAGGCAATCTGTGCCTTTTCCCTCTTCCAAGACCTTTTATGGCTGCTCACATTTCTGTGACTTCGATGTCCCTTCCCAAGGTTTCCTTTTCCACCCCGGTGAGGTTCCGGCGTGTCAGTGGATCTAGGAAAGCCCGAATGTCCGCCTCCCTACTTTGTGTTAGGCTGGTGTACAAAGAGGTGTAGTAGCTATAACGATTTTGGTTGATCTTTTCCTGCCGGAATACCCTCTGCCCTGTTAGGGTATTAATTTCCATAATGGGTGTTCTCCTCTTTGAGTGCCCGTTTTGTCCCCTTCAGCATGCACTCTTATCATATAGTTTTTTGTAGTCAAAGCAATGGAGGCTTCCAGTGTGCTCTGCTACTCTCTCACTAGCCCCACTCACCTCCCTTTGCAGCTCAGGGTGACCCGGCTGCGGTTTTTCAAGTGTTTCTAACTCACTCTCCGCAGCCATGATTTCCCCTAGTAGGGTCCTACGGATCCCTACCGATTCAGCTATAGAACTTTCTCATATCACTACTTTAAATGCATCCCATAGGATCTGGGGAGAAGAAGCAGTGGCCTCATTCTCCGCAAAGTATTATCTAATGTGACCCCCATCTGATCCCGGAAGACTGGGTCTTCTAGTGATTCTGGCTTGAGCCGACGAGTCGGTATACGTGGCTTGGTTCTCTCCCAGGACTGCTGGAGAAGGACGGGATTGCAGTCAGTTATCGTCCTCCTTAGGTATTCCACTTCCCAAACCTAGCCATGTATCTCTGGGGTACAGAGAAATTTGTCTAATTGGATATGTAAGTCATGCATGTTTGAAAAGAAGCAACAGTCTCTGGTGTGCGGGTAGAGGCAACTCCACGAGTCCACCAAGTCCACCAAGCCCCACACGGCTTGCCATGCTTGAAACTCATCAGCAGTTCTACAGACTGGGGAACTCCCAAGCGGGGATGCGATCTGTCTATGTCAGGATTCGCTACACAGTTGAAGTCCCCTCCAATCAATACCATGTTTTGATTATGTTTGTTAGCAAAATAAAAGTTCTACTTACTTATTTTAGAAATGCCTGGAGATACTTTGCAAATAAGATCGTTTGATACTGCAGCAGGAGCATAGCTTCCATTGGTGCAATGGTTGCAGCAGCACCAAACCCAGAGGGGCCCAGAGAACACTCATTAGTTCCAATCATGAGATCATGAGATTTAGCACAATTGGAATAAATTAATCTCAACAAATAGCTTAGTGTGTTGAGTGGCTGCTGTATTCATCTGTGCATACCCTGCATTCACAAGCTTCAGTTGCACAAAGATTAATTACATAGGCTGTAGATATCTGTTTTCAACCTACATGCCGCCCTCCAACCTAAACGAGAGATATAAATGGATTGAGGGTTGCCTTTAGAAATGTGTTATCTGCAAATGTGAGTTACCAATCACCATCTATGGGTCAGTACAGTCACTGCAGAGATATATTTGCATGTTATAGGCACAGTCCAACCCCGTTACAATACCTATGTGGATTGAGTGTCTGCAGCAGAAACCACTGGGTAACTTGTAGACCACATATTCCTTTTTCTATCCGGTGTAGAAACACAAGTCTTTTGGTGCATTTCTACTAAGCATAAAATGTGGTACCTTTTATCGTAGTATGACAATGTTATGGCATTATAAGTAACAGGTGTGATCAGTAGACAAATCAAAGAATGTTATTTATCGACCCAAAAAGGATGAAGTGCAGAGCCAGTTCATTCCAGAATTCAAACCCACAGTCTGCATGTTAAACGCATTTTTCTGCAACAGGCACATTAACCCAATCGACTATCTTACCTATATGCATGGCTAATGAAATTATGCGGCAGGGTAGCACCAAAACTTTTGGCAGGGTTGACTAAATTGTGCATCAAGAAAACGTCAATTATGCAACTTAATGAGGCTCATTTTTGTATAGTATTACTTTATTAGTTTGTAATTTGTACACATGGCAATACTGTTGGGGCAAATATCTCACTACATTAGTACCAATTCAACAAACAAATAGAAAACTAAGCACCCCAAACATGACTAGTTAACCCTGGCAAAGAGCTTTCCACAATGCACGAACACGTTGCCACATCTTTAATTTCAGTTTTATCTGTTTTAGCTAAAAACTATTTTTTTTGTTTAAATCTGCAGATTATATAGCAGATGATGAATTATTTGGCAAATGCGGAAAATACATAACTAGGCAGAAAATGCAGCAGCTACAGAATTGCATATTTTGTGTTTTGGGAGTTTGACATAGCAGGACTGAAAGATATTGGAGCACTTTACATGAGCACCAGTTACACTACACATGCGTTTTTTTTGTAGGTACAGGAAGATTAGGTGATTTGCTCAGAATCATATTATGATGACCTAATATGAGACTCGAATCTGATTCCCCAGCTCCACAGTTGTGTGTTTAAAAGTTCCTGTTGATGGTTCGAATCATACTAGCAATGTGGGTTTAGCGGTCGAAAGGCCCGATCTTCTGCAGATTTACCTGATGGTGTCTCTTTGCTGAAGTAGACTGCATGTGGTTCTATGGGTAATGTGTAAACTCGTAATACTAAATGTGTCTCTTTTGCTTTGCAGATACCAGCTTCAACTTATAATTTGATTGCTGCATATTAATGAAGTTTTTTTATAATAACCTGAGATAGTATGTTTTTCTAAATTTGTGTTTCTAAATTATTTTACATGAATCCCAACATGTTGATGCTAATTTGTGGTTAGTAAGGATACTTACTTTAAATGCTCAAATTTACATTGACACTCTTTGATTGTTTGTGCTTATATAAAAGTGCGTTAGATGGTTTAATAGATGTGTACACAGCTACCCCTGGCGGGTTGCTGGGTTATGTTTTACAAGGCCATGTTTAACCAAGTTCTTGCATAAGTTGAATGTTCTATTGTCTGCAATTGTCGCTAATATGTGGTATCTTCCTCAAAGATGGAAGTAAAAGTTACTTTGTAAGAAGTTTCTTCCTGAGAAGAGAAGTTTAGACGAGATGGAACAATGGAGCCTCAGACGAGACGGAAGAGAAGTTACTGTGATGAAAATGTCTTGGTTGATGTCGATGTTATAACTTTTTAGGTTATCAATTAGAGCTACTATTCGTTGAATTGTAACCACCCCATGTACTGACCAATCATAAACCTTTTATAGATTAGCATAACGTCTGGATAGGATTTATATCCACATACCTGTGGCACCTCTTATACGTTAATGATAACATAACAATCCACTGAAAATCTCAAAGCTTTTGAAAAGCAAATGTGTCACCTTTAATTAAACTTTACCTCACTGTAGTGAATTAACAGACCTTCTAAATGAGAGTTTATAATATATTTTCAGCTCTGTATTATTGTTGTAACTTCCTTATAACCATTAATTATTATACCAAAAACCCTTTCACTGTCATGAAGGTAATATCTAAATTTCAGACTTTAACAGTATAATTGCATCTTCTTTTAGATATGTGCATTATTCTTGCTCCGTTTAGTACTGCAGCACTATCTTCTAGCCTGTCTTGAGTTTTCAGTAAAGTTTATTGACAATTTCAAAAGGCCTTTCCTGCAACAAACCTTTATAACCTTTGCGTGCCTCCAGGCCATTTTGGCCATTCAGCAAGGGGATTGCTGTGTCCAGCTCTGCAACCCGGTTCCTAGCCCACGGCATGTGTGTGTGCACTCTTTGTGTTGCTAAAATAAATGGAAATGCCGGTCCTTCCGAGCAGCACAAGCCAAAGAAACTGCTCTTTCTTAATACTTTTAGATACAAACAAAGGAAGGTGCATGGTTTTAAAACGAGTGCTGCGGTCTGGCAGGAAGGGAATGAGGGTAGTCACGATTGCAGGAAAAAAAGGCAAGTGAGGCATGGACCCCTCCCCCCAAGGTGAGAGACCAGGTTCACACTTTAAGTCGGTGACGGCGAGCATACTTCTCTCGGTCTTGAGCTTGTTTTAGTGTGTTTCCATTCTGTCCGAGAAATAATAATTCTCTTTTCTTTTTGTTCTACATATTTCAGACTCGAGCCCTACATACTCTTTCCACCCTATTTATGCATCGTTCTACACTTTTGCACTCAAGTTCAGCATTTCACCATCTACTCTCGACCCGGTGCAGCTTCCTTTCTTCATCCTAACCCCGAGCTCTATTTTCCATCTAGTCTTCGTCCTTTACATGCTTTCTCTTCTTTCAAGTTTGCTCAGGGTTGGACTGGCTCCAGCATTCCACAACAGCTGGTCTGATAGGTCATTATGCAGGGCATTTTTAGGGTCGAGCCTGCGTTGCATGCGCCCGCGCATGCGTATCGCAGCAAGACGCTTTTGTATTTAGAAAAGGGCTCGGAGCCCTGTCAACTTCACGTCAGTGTTTTTTATTGGTTCGTGGGCTTGCCTAATAAAATCTGCTTGCTTTCATTAGTCGAAGGCAAGCATACGTCATGCCTTTTCCGGTGGCTAGCCCACCTCGAGCGCAGCGACCAAGTACAGAAAACATGCGAGGCTCGCTGTTTTCCATCGGGCTCTGGACTTCTTTTTCTCTAATTTACGAGCGCGATCTCGTTTGGCAGAAGTCGAGCACTTTACATAGTTAATTTCACTTTTTCGGGTTGTGTACACAAATGCACTTTTGCCCGATAGGTGAAAAGTCGGGTTAGGAGTTTACAACGCGATCAGCTCTAACATGAGCAAACGCGAGACCCGTTGCATTGTAAATGCTTGTTTGTTGTTGTTTGTGGACAAAGTTTGTTGTTTTCGTGGGCCACTTTTTACTGTTGCTTTTCCTGTTAGTACCGCAAATATTTCCTGCACAAAGCACAAATGCACGTCTCATACCTTGCGAAGCACCTATACAAATGTTTATACAAATTCATAACTGCCCAGATTTGAATCTTTAGGCCATGTTTTTTAGCTAGCTGATTCACTAACGGGCCAACTTTTATTTTAGTGGCAGGACCTATTTTCTTTCCAGTCTGACTCTGCGTCCGTTCTACAAACTGAACATCCTCTGGACACCTGTCTACCATCTGCATGCTCTATCTACTCACCACCTGCATTATGTGCCCTGTACTCCGTGTAGATCCACTTTCTAACCTTTTATCCGCCACCCCCACCTCCAAATCTGATCTCTACTGTATACATTGCTTTCCACATCAGGCATCCTCTCTATATTGCACATGTGCCCTTCATCCCCTGCAAATCCCTGCCACCCTCTTCTCCCACTCTTTACCTTTTATTTTTTTTCAGATCTTTGTCTGCTCTCTTCCCTTTGCACACAACTGAAGTGCTGTCCACCGCATGTAGCGACTCTCCACCCTCAACAACACCCTCAAAATCTGCCTGTCAACCTCCGTGTGTTCACTCCATCCATATGTGCTCTACTTCCCAGATGCTTTCCACCCCCTGCAAAGGCTCTTAACCTAGTAGACCCACTCTTTGCAATCTCTCTCCACTTTGAGAATGAACTCTAAACTGCAACTATCCATGGTCCATACCACCTCTACATCCATTCTCTACCCACTTCGCATATATGTGGAAACTCAACATCTGCACTTCCCTTTTTTACCGTGGCACTCCATGGTCTACATCCGTTCTCTAGAGCTGATCAGTCATCATCATCAAATCATCATCAAAATCCGCTTTATTTTGGTAGGTATATACCATAAAAGCACAGTACAAAATGTTTAAAAACAAATAAAACATAAAATCATTGGCTTTAAGATGAAACTTTAAAATACAATAACATTTCAAAGCAAGGCAGAGTGCGCACTCGCTATCGGGCGTTCCAATATGAAGACGCTGTGTGTTTGTTCGAAGATATTGTGAACCAGGTGTGTGGATTGAATCGGGTTGGACCGGCAAACAAACTTTTGCTGTAACATTTACTATTGGACTATATATATATATATATATATATTCAGACTTGGATTACTAAGAGTGAAGTGGTGCATATATTGACAACAAATATATATGGATAGGATTATCCATTTAATTTGGATTTTGCCCTGAAGAAGTCGTTTGGGATGAATGAATTTCCCATGACGAAACACGTGTTGGCTTGAAATGTATTCTTATGGATCATATCGCTGAATGAAGTGAAGATTTGATTCTAATAAATCGGCTTTAAATGTATTCTTATGGATCAATTGCTGAATGAAAAGAAGATTTGATTCAAAATAAATTATTGGATAGCACTGGACATTGTGGAATCTTGAAGAAAAAAGAAGTTTTTTGTTTTGATTATCACTCAATTGAGTTAATATTGAAATTTCGATTGTTGTAATCATATTATTACGTGAGGTGCCTCATATTGTTTCTATTGTCTATTGGGGTTTATATTAAACCTGTAAGGGTTGGGTGTTTTCCCTTATGAGGGCACCTTCTAGGTTTTCATTAATTGGGCTGATTTGAATCCAGAGCGCCTACCATTCCCTCATCACCCAAGGGAAGGTCGCTCCCCCTGCCGCTGCAGCTCCTCCAAGTTCCCGAGTTCCTGTGTTCCTGAGACCCACCTAACTGTAAGTACCCCCCTCCTCCCAGCCCCTCGCCCTGCCCCGCGCCACTCACCTTCTCTCCTGCTCCTGCTTCTTTTCCTCCTCTCTGTCTCTTCCTCCTCGCTCCCCCTCTGCAATCTTCTTCTGTGTTCTTCTGTTCTTCTCTTCTGTTCTTCTGTTCTTCCCTTCTGTTCTTCTGTGTTCTTCCGGTCTTCTGTGTTCTTCTTCTCTGTTCTTCTCGGTGCTTCTGTGTTCTTCTTCTCGGTTCTTCTGTGTTCTTCTGTGTTCTTCTCTGTTCTTATCTGTTCTTCTCTGTTCTTCTGCTCTTCCGATCTTCTGTGCTTCTGTCTTCTGTTCTTCTGTTCTTCTGTCTTCTGCTCTTCCGGTCTTCTGTTCTTCTGTCTTCTGTTCTCCTGTCTTCGGCTCTTCTACCTCCTCCGTCTTCTTCCCCCGAGCCTGCCCTCCTGCTCCTTCCTCATCCCCCTCCCTCACTCGCCTCCCCCTCTCTCACCCCTAGCTAACCCGTTTGCTATCTACCTCCCTCACTCCTCCTATCTTCCTATCTCTCTAGCTCCCTATCTCACTATCTAACTCCCCCACTCTCCACCTCCTCCTACCTACCTATCTGTCTATCTATCTATTTCCCTATCTATCGACTTCTCTATCTATTTTCTCTATCTATTTCTCGATCTCTTCCCCCCCTCCCGCCACCCCCTCTACTACCTATCTCCCTATCCTCTCACTCTACCTCTCTCCCTCACCCACCTCTACAACCCCCCTCCCCTATCTTCACAACCCTACTCCTATCTCTCTCCCTAATCTCCAAACCTCCTAACACTCACCCTCCTCCACCCTAAACCCCCTCCCCCAGCTCCTCTCACTCTACCTGTCCCCCCCCTCCCTCGCGCTTTCCCGCCGCGACCTCCTGCACGCCCCGCCCCCCAGCTCCCATTCGCCCCCAGCTGACCCCTCCCCCCCCCTCCTACCTCTTATGGCGGCCGCTGCGCGACAGTGGTAGCGACCCTTGACCCAAGGGTAGGTCGCTCCCCCTGCCGCTGCAGCTCCTCCAAGTTCCCGAGTTCCTGTGTTCCTGAGACCCACCTAACTGTAAGTACCCCCCTCCTCCCAGCCCCTCGCCCTGCCCCGCGCCACTCACCTTCTCTCCTGCTCCTGCTTCTTTTCCTCCTCTCTGTCTCTTCCTCCTCGCTCCCCCTCTGCAATCTTCTTCTGTGTTCTTCTGTTCTTCTCTTCTGTTCTTCTGTTCTTCCCTTCTGTTCTTCTGTGTTCTTCCGGTCTTCTGTGTTCTTCTTCTCTGTTCTTCTCTGTGCTTCTGTGTTCTTCTTCTCGGTTCTTCTGTGTTCTTCTGTGTTCTTCTGTGTTCTTCTGTGTTCTTCTCTGTTCTTCTCTGTTCTTCTGCTCTTCCGATCTTCTGTGCTTCTGTCTTCTGTTCTTCTGTTCTTCTGTCTTCTGCTCTTCCGGTCTTCTGTTCTTCTGTCTTCTGTTCTTCTGTCTTCTGTTCTCCTGTCTTCGGCTCTTCTACCTCCTCCGTCTTCTTCCCCCGAGCCTGCCCTCCTGCTCCTTCCTCATCCCCCTCCTTCACTCGCCTCCCCCTCTCTCACCCCTAGCTAACCCGTTCGCTATCTACCTCCCTCACTCCTCCTATCTTCCTATCTCTCTAGCTCCCTATCTCACTATCTAACTCCCCCACTCTCCACCTCCTCCTACCTACCTATCTGTCTATCTATCTATTTCCCTATCTATCGACTTCTCTATCTATTTTCTCTATCTATTTCTCTATCTCTCCCCCCCTCCCGCCACCCCCTCTACTACCTATCTCCCTATCCTCTCACTCTACCTCTCTCCCTCACCCACCTCTACAACCCCCCCTCCCCTATCTTCACAACCCTACTCCTATCTCTCTCCCTAATCTCCAAACCTCCTAACACTCACCCTCCTCCACCCTAAACCCCCTCCGCCAGCTCCTCTCACTCTACCTGTCCCCCCCCTCCCTCGCGCTTTCCCGCCGCGACCTCCTGCACGCCCCCGCCCCCCAGCTCCCATTCGCCCCCAGCTGACCCCTCCCCCCCCTCCTACCTCTTATGGCGGCCGCTGCGCGACAGTGGTAGCGACCCTTGACCCAAGGGTAGGTCGCTCCCCCTGCCGCTGCAGCTCCTCCAAGTTCCCGAGTTCCTGTGTTCCTGAGACCCACCTAACTGTAAGTACCCCCCTCCTCCCAGCCCCTCGCCCTGCCCCGCGCCACTCACCTTCTCTCCTGCTCCTGCTTCTTTTCCTCCTCTCTGTCTCTTCCTCCTCGCTCCCCCTCTGCAATCTTCTTCTGTGTTCTTCTGTTCTTCTCTTCTGTTCTTCTGTTCTTCCCTTCTGTTCTTCTGTGTTCTTCCGGTCTTCTGTGTTCTTCTTCTCTGTTCTTCTCGGTGCTTCTGTGTTCTTCTTCTCGGTTCTTCTGTGTTCTTCTGTGTTCTTCTCTGTTCTTCTCTGTTCTTCTCTGTTCTTCTGCTCTTCCGATCTTCTGTGCTTCTGTCTTCTGTTCTTCTGTTCTTCTGTCTTCTGCTCTTCTGTTCTTCTGTCTTCTGCTCTTCCGGTCTTCTGTTCTTCTGTCTTCTGTTCTTCTGTCTTCTGTTCTTCTGTCTTCTGTTCTCCTGTCTTCGGCTCTTCTACCTCCTCCGTCTTCTTCCCCCGAGCCTGCCCTCCTGCTCCTTCCTCATCCCCCTCCCTCACTCGCCTCCCCCTCTCTCACCCCTAGCTAACCCGTTCGCTATCTACCTCCCTCACTCCTCCTATCTTCCTACCTCTCTAGCTCCCTATCTCACTATCTAACTCCCCCACTCTCCACCTCCTCCTACCTACCTATCTGTCTATCTATCTATTTCCCTATCTATCGACTTCTCTATCTATTTTCTCTATCTATTTCTCTATCTCTCCCCCCCTCCCGCCACCCCCTCTACTACCTATCTCCCTATCCTCTCACTCTACCTCTCTCCCTCACCCACCTCTACAACCCCCCCTCCCCTATCTTCACAACCCTACTCCTATCTCTCTCCCTAATCTCCAAACCTCCTAACACTCACCCTCCTCCACCCTAAACCCCCTCCCCCAGCTCCTCTCACTCTACCTGTCCCCCCCCCTCCCTCGCGCTTTCCCGCCGCGACCTCCTGCACGCCCCCGCCCCCCAGCTCCCATTCGCCCCCAGCTGACCCCTCCCCCCCCTCCTACCTCTTATGGCGGCCGCTGCGCGACAGTGGTAGCGACCCTTGACCCAAGGGTAGGTCGCTCCCCCTGCCGCTGCAGCTCCTCCAAGTTCCCGAGTTCCTGTGTTCCTGAGACCCACCTAACTGTAAGTACCCCCCTCCTCCCAGCCCCTCGCCCTGCCCCGCGCCACTCACCTTCTCTCCTGCTCCTGCTTCTTTTCCTCCTCTCTGTCTCTTCCTCCTCGCTCCCCCTCTGCAATCTTCTTCTGTGTTCTTCTGTTCTTCTCTTCTGTTCTTCTGTTCTTCCCTTCTGTTCTTCTGTGTTCTTCCGGTCTTCTGTGTTCTTCTTCTCTGTTCTTCTCGGTGCTTCTGTGTTCTTCTTCTCGGTTCTTCTGTGTTCTTCTGTGTTCTTCTGTGTTCTTCTGTGTTCTTCTCTGTTCTTCTCTGTTCTTCCGATCTTCTGTGCTTCTGTCTTCTGTTCTTCTGTTCTTCTGTCTTCTGCTCTTCCGGTCTTCTGTTCTTCTGTCTTCTGTTCTTCTGTCTTCTGTTCTCCTGTCTTCGGCTCTTCTACCTCCTCCGTCTTCTTCCCCCGAGCCTGCCCTCCTGCTCCTTCCTCATCCCCCTCCCTCACTCGCCTCCCCCTCTCTCACCCCTAGCTAACCCGTTCGCTATCTACCTCCCTCACTCCTCCTATCTTCCTATCTCTCTAGCTCCCTATCTCACTATCTAACTCCCCCACTCTCCACCTCCTCCTACCTACCTATCTGTCTATCTATCTATTTCCCTATCTATCGACTTCTCTATCTATTTTCTCTATCTATTTCTCTATCTCTCCCCCCTCCCACCACCCCCTCTACTACCTATCTCCCTATCCTCTCACTCTACCTCTCTCCCTCACCCACCTCTACAACCCCCCCTCCCCTATCTTCACAACCCTACTCCTATCTCTCTCCCTAATCTCCAAACCTCCTAACACTCACCCTCCTCCACCCTAAACCCCCTCCCCCAGCTCCTCTCACTCTACCTGTCCCCCCCTCCCTCGCGCTTTCCCGCCGCGACCTCCTGCACGCCCCCGCCCCCCAGCTCCCATTCGCCCCCAGCTGACCCCTCCCCCCCCTCCTACCTCTTATGGCGGCCGCTGCGCGACAGTGGTAGCGACCCTTGACCCAAGGGTAGGTCGCTCCCCCTGCCGCTGCAGCTCCTCCAAGTTCCCGAGTTCCTGTGTTCCTGAGACCCACCTAACTTTAAGTACCCCCCTCCTCCCAGCCCCTCGCCCTGCCCCGCGCCACTCACCTTCTCTCCTGCTCCTGCTTCTTTTCCTCCTCTCTGTCTCTTCCTCCTCGCTCCCCCTCTGCAATCTTCTTCTGTGTTCTTCTGTTCTTCTCTTCTGTTCTTCTGTTCTTCCCTTCTGTTCTTCTGTGTTCTTCCGGTCTTCTGTGTTCTTCTTCTATGTTCTCCTCGGTGCTTCTGTGTTCTTCTTCTCGGTTCTTCTGTGTTCTTCTGTGTTTTTCTCTGTTCTTCTCTGTTCTTCTCTGTTCTTCTCTGTTCTTCTGCTCTTCCGATCTTCTGTGCTTCTGTCTTCTGTTCTTCTGTTCTTCTGTCTTCTGTTCTTCTGTCTTCTGCTCTTCCGGTCTTCTGTTCTTCTGTCTTCTGTTCTTCTGTCTTCTGTTCTTCTGTCTTCTGTTCTCCTGTCTTCGGCTCTTCTACCTCCTCCGTCTTCTTCCCCCGAGCCTGCCCTCCTGCTCCTTCCTCATCGCCCTCCCTCACTCGCCTCCCCCTCTCTCACCCCTAGCTAACCCGTTCGCTATCTACCTCCCTCACTCCTCCTATCTTCCTACCTCTCTAGCTCCCTATCTCACTATCTAACTCCCCCACTCTCCACCTCCTCCTACCTACCTATCTGTCTATCTATCTATTTCCCTATCTATCGACTTCTCTATCTATTTTCTCTATCTATTTCTCTATCTCTCCCCCCTCCCGCCACCCCCTCTACTACCTATCTCCCTATCCTCTCACTCTACCTCTCTCCCTCACCCACCTCTACAACCCCCCCTCCCCTATCTTCACAACCCTACTCCTATCTCTCTCCCTAATCTCCAAACCTCCTAACACTCACCCTCCTCCACCCTAAACCCCCTCCCCCAGCTCCTCTCACTCTACCTGTCCCCCCCCCTCCCTCGCGCTTTCCCGCCGCGACCTCCTGCACGCCCCCGCCCCCCAGCTCCCATTCGCCCCCAGCTGACCCCTCCCCCCCCTCCTACCTCTTATGGCGGCCGCTGCGCGACAGTGGTAGCGACCCTTGACCCAAGGGTAGGTCGCTCCCCCTGCCGCTGCAGCTCCTCCAAGTTCCCGAGTTCCTGTGTTCCTGAGACCCACCTAACTGTAAGTACCCCCCTCCTCCCAGCCCCTCGCCCTGCCCCGCGCCACTCACCTTCTCTCCTGCTCCTGCTTCTTTTCCTCCTCTCTGTCTCTTCCTCCTCGCTCCCCCTCTGCAATCTTCTTCTGTGTTCTTCTGTTCTTCTCTTCTGTTCTTCTGTTCTTCCCTTCTGTTCTTCTGTGTTCTTCCGGTCTTCTGTGTTCTTCTTCTCTGTTCTTCTCGGTGCTTCTGTGTTCTTCTTCTCGGTTCTTCTGTGTTCTTCTGTGTTCTTCTGTGTTCTTCTGTGTTCTTCTCTGTTCTTCTCTGTTCTTCTCTGTTCTTCCGATCTTCTGTGCTTCTGTCTTCTGTTCTTCTGTTCTTCTGTCTTCTGCTCTTCCGGTCTTCTGTTCTTCTGTCTTCTGTTCTTCTGTCTTCTGTTCTCCTGTCTTCAGCTCTTCTACCTCCTCCGTCTTCTTCCCCCGAGCCTGCCCTCCTGCTCCTTCCTCATCCCCCTCCCTCACTCGCCTCCCCCTCTCTCACCCCTAGCTAACCCGTTCGCTATCTACCTCCCTCACTCCTCCTATCTTCCTACCTCTCTAGCTCCCTATCTCACTATCTAACTCCCCCACTCTCCACCTCCTCCTACCTACCTATCTGTCTATCTATCTATTTCCCTATCTATCGACTTCTCTATCTATTTTCTCTATCTATTTCTCTATCTCTCCCCCCCTCCCGCCACCCCCTCTACTACCTATCTCCCTATCCTCTCACTCTACCTCTCTCCCTCACCCACCTCTACAACCCCCCCTCCCCTATCTTCACAACCCTACTCCTATCTCTCTCCCTAATCTCCAAACCTCCTAACACTCACCCTCCTCCACCCTAAACCCCCTCCCCAGCTCCTCTCACTCTACCTGTCCCCCCCCCTCCCTCGCGCTTTCCCGCCGCGACCTCCTGCACGCCCCCGCCCCCCAGCTCCCATTCGCCCCCAGCTGACCCCTCCCCCCCCTCCTACCTCTTATGGCGGCCGCTGCGCGAGTGCGCAGCGGGCGCGCGCAGCGGGCACGCCGCTGGCGCACCGGAGGTGCGCCAGAGGCAAGCCCGTCTGCGCCCGTCCGCGCCTGGCCCGCGCCCAGCGCCACGACCCCTGGTCCCCAGCTCCCCCAAGCCCCGCTGATCCGCTACGACCCCACCACCCTCCACGCCCTCAACCCAGGGCGCTCCAAAACCTGCTTCCTAGCTCACCCCAAACGCACCCATGGACCCTTCGCCTGCAACTCCTGCAAACGCATCTTCCACCACGCAACTACCACGACCACAAGCCCACGCGCCATCAACCACCTCAAGTGCATCCTGGTCAACGCTCGTTCCGTCCACAAGCACGCCGTTGAACTTTGGGACCTCCTGGACTCCACAGCCCCGGACGTCGCCTTCATCACGGAGACATGGATGAACGCCTCCTCTGCTCCAGACATCGCTACCCGCCATCCCCCAAGGCTACAAGATCTCCAGAAAAGACCGCACCAACCAAGTAGGAGGAGGTGTCGCCATCATCTTCAAAGACTCCATCAGCGTCACCACCTCCACCGAAGACCCCCCCCTCGCCGCTGAACACCTGCATTTTCAGATTCGCACCGACCCAAGGACCACCCTCAGAGGATCCCTCGTCTACCGTCCTCCCGGACCTCGCGCCTCTTTCAGCGACGCCATCGCCGACTTCATCTCCCCGCACGCCCTCGCCTCACCGGACTACATCCTCCTAGGCGACCTCAACTTCCATCTGGAACAAAACAACGACCCCAACACCACCACCCTGCTCGACAACCTCGCCAACCTCGGCCTCAAACAACTGGTGAACACCGCCACCCACATCGCCGGACACACGCTCGACCCTATCTTCTCCGCCAGCAAACACGTCTTCTTCAGCCACACCTCTGCCCTACACTGGACCGACCACAGCTGCGTCCACTTCACATTCCGACGCGAGACCTCCCACCTCCGCACTCAACCCATCCCTCGTCGACAGTGGAACAAGATCCCTGAAGAGCAACTCTTCTCCGCTCTCGCCGCCAACCAACCCACCCTCACCACCGACCCCAACGACGCAGCTCTCAACCTCACAAACTGGATCTCCAACTGCGCTGACAACCTTGCTCCCCTCAAACGCACGCATCGACAGACCAACACCAAAAAACCTCTCTGGTTCTCTGACACCCTCAAAGAATCAAAGAAAACTTGTCGTGCCCTTGAGAAGGCCTGGCGCAAGGACCACACCGCTGACAACATGACCGCCCTCAAGAACGCTACACGCGAACACCACCACCTGATCCGCACTGCCAAAAGGAACTTTTTCACCGACAGACTAGACAAAAACAGCCACAACAGCAGAGAACTCTTCAGCATCGTCAAAGAGTTCTCCAACCCCAGCGCCAGCGCCAACGCCGTCACGCCCTCACAGGATTTGTGCGAATCCCTCGCCACTTTCTTCCATCGCAAGATCAGCGACCTCCACGACAGCTTCGGACACCAGACCCAACCATACACCACTGAACCCGCTTCCCCGGACATCACCCTCAACAACTGGACCCACATCAACACGGAAGAAACCAAATCCATCATGAACTCTATCCACTCCGGCGCCCCTTCGGACCCCTGCCCGCACTTCATCTTTAACAAAGCCGACGACATCATCGCCCCGCACCTCCAGACCGTCATCAACTCTTCTTTTTCTTCTGCTACCTTCCCCGAATGCTGGAAGCACGCTGAAGTCAACGCCCTACTAAAGAAACCTACGGCTGACCCAAGCGACCTGAAAAACTTCTGCCCCATCTCTCTTCTACCTTTCCCAGCCAAGGTAATAGAAAAGACCGTCAACAAACAGCTGACCACCTTCCTGGAAGACAACAACCTGCTCGACCCTTCACAAACCGGATTCCGAACCAACCACAGCACGGAAACCGCCCTCATCTCAGTCACAGACGACATCAGAACCCTGATGGACAACGGTGAAACAGTCGCCCTCATTCTCCTCGACCTCTCGGCTGCCTTTGACACCGTCTGTCACCGCACCCTAATCACCCGCCTACGCTCCACCGGGATCCAAGGCCAGGCCCTGGACTGGATCGCCTCCTTCCTCGCTAACTGCTCCCAAAGAGTTTACCTCCCTCCGTTTCGCTCAGAACCCACCAAGATCATCTGCGGCGTACCTCAAGGCTCATCGCTCAGCCCGACACTCTTCAATGTCTACATGAGCCCCCTCGCCGACATCGTACGCAAGCACGACATCATCATCACCTCCTACGCCGACGACATCCAACTTGTACTCTCCCTCACCAAGGACCCCGCCAGCGCCAAGACCAACCTACAAGAGGGTATGAAGGACGTCGCAGATTGGATGAGGCTCAGCCGCCTAAAGCTGAACTCTGAAAAAACGGAAGTCCTCATCCTCGGCAACACCCCGTCCGCCTGGGACGACTCCTGGTGGCCCACGGCCCTCGGCACCGCACCGACCCCCGCAGACCACGCCCGCAACCTCGGCTTCATCTTGGACCCTCTTCTCACCATGACCAAGCAAGTCAACGCCGTGTCCTCCGCCTGCTTCCTCACTCTCCGCATGCTCCGCAAGATCTTCCGCTGGATCCCCGCCGACACCAGAAAAACCGTGACCCACGCCCTTGTCACGAGTCGCCTGGACTACGGCAACACCCTCTACGCCGGGACCACCGCCAAACTCCAAAACCGCCTGCAACGCATCCAAAACGCCTCGGCCCGCCTCATCCTCGACGTACCCCGCAACAGCCACATCTCCGCAAACCTGAGACACCTGCATTGGCTCCCAGTCAGCAAAAGGATCACCTTCCGTCTTCTCACCCACGCACACAAAGCCCTCCACAACAAGGGACCGGAATACCTCAACAGACGCCTCAGCTTCTACGTCCCCACCCGCCCCCTCCGCTCCGCTGGCCTCGCACTTGCTGCCGTCCCTCGCACCCGCCGCTCCACGGCGGGTGGGAGATCTTTCTCCTTCCTGGCGGCCAAGACCTGGAACTCCCTCCCCACCAGCCTCAGGACCACCCAGGACCACTCCGCTTTCCGGAGACTCCTAAAGACTTGGCTGTTCGAGCAGCGATAACCCCCCCTTTCCCCCCTAGCGCCTTGAGACCCGCACGGGTGAGTAGCGCGCTTTATAAATGTTAATGATTTGATTTGATTTGATTTGATAATTACACCCCGTCAATTAAAACTATATTGCACATGTGCCCTTCATCCTCTACAAATCCCTGCCACCCTCTTCTCCCACTCTTTACCCTTTGTTTTGTTTCAGATCTTTGTCTGCTCTCTTCCCTTTGCACACAACTGAAGTGCTGTCCACCGCATGTAGCCACTCTCCACCCTCAACAACACCCTCAAAATCTGCTTGTCAACCTCCGCATCTTCACTCCATCCATATGTGCTCTACTTCCCAGATGCTTTCCACCCCCTGCAAAGGCTCTTAACCTAGTAGACCCACTCTTTGCAATCTCTCTCCACTTTGAGAATTAACTCTAAACTACAACTATCCATGGTCCATACAACCTCTACATCCATTCTCTACCCACTTTGCATATATGTGGAAACTCAACATCTGCACTTCCCTTTTTACCGTGGCACTCCATGGTCTACATCTGTTCTCTAGAGCTGATCAGTCATCATCATCAAATCATCATCAAAATCCGCTTTATTTTGGTAGGTATATACCATAAAAGCACAGTACAAAATGTTTAAAAACAAATAAAACATAAAACCATTGGCTTTAAGATGAAACTTTAAAATACAATAACCTTTCAAAGCAAGGCAGAGTGCGCACTCGCTATCGGGCGTTCCAATATGAAGACGCTGTGTGTTTGTTCGAAGATATTGTGAACCAGGTGTGTGGATTGAATCGGGTTGGACCGGCAAACAAACTTTTGCTGTAACATTTACTATTGGACTATATATATATATATATATACAGACTTGGATTACTAAGAGTGAAGTGGTGCATATATTGACAACAAATATATATGGATAGGATTATCCATTTAATTTGGATTTTGCCCTGAAGAAGTCGTTTGGGATGAATGAATTTCCCATGACGAAACACGTGTTGGCTTGAAATGTATTCTTATGGATCATATTGCTGAATGAAGTGAAGATTTGATTCTAATAAATCGGCTTTAAATGTATTCTTATGGATCAATTGCTGAATGAAAAGAAGATTTGATTCAAAATAAATTATTGGATAGCACTGGACATTGTGGAATCTTGAAGAAAAAAGAAGTTTTTTGTTTTGATTATCACTCAATTGAGTTAATATTGAAATTTCGATTGTTGTAATCATATTATTACGTGAGGTGCCTCATATTGTTTCTATTGTCTATTGGGATTTATATTAAACCTGTAAGGGTTGGGTGTTTTCCCTTATGAGGGCACCTTCTAGGTTTTCATTAATTGGGCTGATTTGAATCCAGAGCGCCTACCATTCCCTCATCATTACACCCCGTCAATTAAAACTATATTGCACATGTGCCCTTCATCCTCTACAAATCCCTGCCACCCTCTTCTCCCACTCTTTACCCTTTATTTTGTTTCAGATCTTTGTCTGCTCTCTTCCCTTTGCACACAACTGAAGTGCTGTCCACCGCATGTAGCCACTCTCCACCCTCAACAACACCCTCAAAATCTGCTTGTCAACCTCCGCATGTTCACTCCATCCATATGTGCTCTACTTCCCAGATGCTTTCCACCCCCTGCAAAGGCTCTTAACCTAGTAGACCCACTCTTTGCAATCTCTCTCCACTTTGAGAATGAACTCTAAACTACAACTATCCATGGTCCATACAACTTCTACATCCATTCTCTACCCACTTCGCATATATGTGGAAACTCAACATCTGCACTTCCCTTTTTTTACAGTGGCACTCCATGGTCTACATCTGTTCTCTAGAGCTGATCAGTCATCCTCATCAAATCATCATCAAAATCCGCTTTATTTTGGTAGGTATATACCATAAAAGCACAGTACAAAATGTTTAAAAACAAATAAAACATAAAATCATTGGCTTTAAGATGAAACTTTAAAATACAATAAAATTTCAAAGCAAGGCAGAGTGCATGATAGTTTAGATAAATATGCAAAAATGGTCAATAGCTTGCAATGTAAATAATACATTATCTAAAATATGTTATTGGTCGTGCGTTGTGTCGCTCAACTATAAAATGACATTGCCTGTTATCGATGTCTGTGGCTGAGAATTACCTTTTAGAATTCCAAAGGGAAGTGCCAGATGGATCCAAAACATTTTGCCAGGGAGCATACCAATAAAACAGATGGATCCGAATTTAAGTATCCTCAAAGCTGGTAAGCAATTCCTAAAGCCCATATGTTTACATAGAGGAATAACCCAGCGGATCCTCTGTTTGGAATATGCGTGGCATTGGAAGAGGACATGAATCATAGATTCTTCATTCTCGCAACCCATTGGACATGACTTGGACTTGTCAGCTGAATTGGGCCATTTATAAGTTAAGGTACACAGGGGAAGGGACCCTATTCTAAATCTGGTATACAAAGCATGTGCAAATGGGGAGAGTATTGTGTCTATGTAGAGCTCGAGCTCGTAATGGCATTTGGTTTGCAAGAAGCTGCCAGTCATGGTAGAGAGAGAAGCTTCTGCCAGGTATGATGTTTGGATATTCAGCCAGTATGCATCCTTCGAGGTCTGGATAGCATTTTTTGGAATGGAAGGGGATCTATCCAGTAGTTCCCCAACCCAAGGAAGGAGAAGGTCCGCCCTTCATAGTTGCACCACTTGATTTTAGCAGTGGAGCAGGTGCTCACCAGATTGCTCAGCCCAAGTCTGTAGGGGGTGTGAGAGTCTGATGTCCAGATCTGGATCCAGTACAACAATGGCCTTAGGGCGGTAATCTGGCTGATTGAAAAGAGATTTAAATCCATTCAGATTGGCAAAGATGGAGTACTAGTGGGAACCCCTAACAACATCTTTAAAAAGGAGTTTTCTACTTTTTCTAAGTCGTCCAGATTGCAATAGCCCCATAATTCAGCTCCATATAGCCCCCCCCCCCTTTCTTGGGATTTATATATTTCTACTGTGGGAGTAATGGCAAATCTGGGGGAGCTAGCTGCAAATCTCACAATGCCACCCACCCTTTGTTTCAGGCACATTGTTGATTTTTTGTGAATCTTCCAGTTTTAATCCTAGGTAGTCAAAGGCACCCGCTCTTTCCAATGTGACACCCGCCAAGCAAATGCATCTTGTGCCTTGTATCCACAAATACCATGTATTTGGTTTTAGTTTAATTAATTTCTAGGCAATTGTCTTTGCAAAAGGCCACAAATATTGTGAGCAAATTGGAAAGACCAGTGGCCGTTTGTGATATTAGCAAGGTATTGTCTGCAATTAGCAGACATGGAATCTTTTGCCCTCCCAGTCTAGGGGCATCATTAGAACATTCCAGAAGGTAAGGGATGCATGCATTAATAAATAAAAGAAATAGTGTGGGAGCCAGCACACATCCCTGCCTCACACCACAGTTTGTGGGAAACTCTGATGTTAGTTCGCCATTCGGGCCCCAGCGGATTCTAGCACAATCGCCAGTGTAAAGATCTCTAATTATATTTATCATAGGACCAGGGACCCCAATTCTGCTCATGACTTCCCATAACTTATGGCGTGGGATGAGATCAAAGGCAGATTTCAGATCTACGAATGCCACAAAATGGTGACCTAAGTCCACATCGACTGTTTTCCATTTAATAGAAAGGAAGCGGAATGACTGGTCAATAGTGCTTACTTTGTCTCTAAACCCCGCCTGGAGATGGCTAAGTGCTTGGTTATCATCTATCCATTTTTTGTAGCCTGCTTAGTAACTGGTAACAAAAGATTTTTTGTAAATTGTCTAAGAGGCTAATGGGTCTATAGTTCCCTGGAATTCCCCTTTCCCCTTTTTTATGTATGGGCACAATGGTTGCTTCCTTCCATGACCAGGGGTAAGATCTGTTTGCCAAAACAGCATTTGAGACCCTGTTCACATACGGGCCCCATTTGTTCAGGTCTGTTTTCTACATGTCCGAAAGAATGCCATCTGGCCCTGGAGCCTTCCCAAGTTTTTGAGCAATGATGGCAAGCTCAGATTCTTTCAATGAGAAGGGTGTCAGAGTAGTTGGGCCAGATCTGAAAGTGATATTTCCACGGGGTTACAGAATCAAGGTCATGTAGGGAGCCATACAGTTCCCTGAAGTGATTAAGCCAAACTTCAGGGGGAATATAGCACTTTGGCTTTGATGCTTGGTTTTGATCATTTCGGGCCACCAAGGACCAGAAGCGTTTAGGGTCTGGGGACCTGGTGGCCTTGGCCAATCCTCTCCATAACGCCTCTTCCCAGTTGTTTTTACAAGACTTGCAAGTGTAAGCATACTTTCGTCTGGCATTAACTATTTCATCTCTGTCTTTTGTTCTTAGGGCTTCTATCAGGGAAGTCTTAGCCTTTCTACATCTCTTATCAAACCACTTGTTGTTGGAGTAGGAGGGTAGATGGGCTATTTCCCAAACAGATTTAAAGAACAAGTTTTTGAGAGTAGAAAAGAGGTCCAAGTGTAAAGTCATGACCTCAAGTGGGGTAAGTGAAGAATGATCGACAAAGAGCTGGTGACTAGAAACTAAGGTGCATAATTTACCACATAATTTATTAGAGTTATGGAATTAATCCCATCTCACCACACGCTTGTTACTGGACAACTTCAGAACTTTGGAGGAAACGAGATCAGAGGGGGCACAGCGCCTAAGAAAAGTTGTCTATCATATGTTACTAGAAGAGGAGCGTGGTCACTAGTATACTGGTTGCCCACTTTCACATCTTTTATATGATGCCAGACCCTTAAATCAAAAAGAACAAAGTCCAGGATACTGCTATATGACCCCCTAAAAAAAGTTGGTCTAGCAGGGTTGTCAGCAGGGAACCGCCCATTACCAGGGTGAAGGCCATATAGTATCATAAGGTCTATTATCTGCAAAGCCCTAGTACTAGTTTTGGGGGGATTTATCTGGGAGGAATAAGGGGGAATATTCCATATGGCATCTTGGATCTGCGTAGCCTCAGCAAAGGCAGGGTTGGGCTCGATCGACACATCGAGGTCCCCAGCTATGATAATGTGATGCGTTGAATAGGGATCCAATACGGTGGAGTTCAAGAGGTCTATAATAGGGGACCGCTGGTGGGAAGGCTCCGGTCTATTGTAGATATTTATGCTCAAAGCAGGGGGGCCCGGATTTGACTGTATGACTATAGACAAAATGTCAGGGGTCTACATATAGTTCCTTCACTCCACCCACCTCTGTCATTCTTACCCAAGTGGTAAGCCCCCCTGCTGCTCTACCAGAGGGAGACGGTTTCGCTTTTTTCAAAAATGAGAAAAACCCCTGCCTGTCTGTGCTATGAATAGCCCAAGTTTCCTGGAACATACAATTGTTAAAATTATCAACAACGCCCCCCAGTCGGTATCAGCTTATTTACTGCAGATTCCAGCCACATTCCAAGACAAAAGCTTTGCTGTTGAGAGGCCAGTAGAACAATTAGGTTCATGAGGAATAACAGCAGAGTGTAGTCTATTAGGATACTCAACAGAATGCGTAGTTGATAAAGTGCCATTGAAAGCAAATTGCGATCTCCATGAAGAAACAGCTTCTAAAGTTGGAAGATTGTTAGGGGATGGTAAGACAACTGAACAGAGGTTGTTGTTAATGTTGTGAAGCACAGGCGGATGTAGTCAATCAATGTCAGAAGTAGCCCCCTGAGGATCAAGTTCATGTGCGTTATTTGCTTTGGGAACGAGTCCCATATCCTTCGTGGAAGCTGGACCGGATGCTGCCCTGTTGGAAGCAGGATGCCCCAGGTCCTTACTCGACGTCATGGGGGCCAAAATAGACAAAGGTTTTGGCCTCGCGATACCAGTGGCGGGCCAGCTGTCACTGAGAAAAATAGCAGTTCCCTTTCGTGTATGATTGCGTGCTTCTATATGCAATTGAGCCACAACCTCTGATATGGCGGAACCAATGCGAGGCCTTGTTGATAAGTGAGGATTTGTCTTTCCGCAGTTTCGAGGGTAGGGGAGGGACATTGCAATATTATGGCCACTGTTGGAATATGAACTCTGGCTGTGCGCTGATGTTGTGTCCCATTCTAATTCTACACAAGGGTGGAGTTCCCTTGTGAAGCGTGTAGTACTTTCAGGGGTGGTCGCAGTGATTCTGCACTCGTTTTTTAGTGCCCAAGACATCTTTAGGGCTTGGCAAAAGTCAGAGAGTTGGAAGATGATCAGTGTTCGGAAAAACTGCCTTAGTTTCATAGGAGCAGGAGAGATCTCTCCTCGAAGTAATAGATCTGAGGGAGTTAGGGATTTCTGCCATTAGGGTTTTCAACTCTCCTACTTCATTCTTCAAGCTAATCACCAGGGGAATTAGGTCTTCTTGAGCAGGAGTGCTCGCAAGTTTAAGTGGATTTGTCTAGCATGAAGTGGTGATGGAATGTGGCTTGTTTGGGCGTGGTCCAAGTCCTGTGCCTCCAAAAGCGAAAAACGGTTGGAGCAAGGAATTTAATCGATGATCGCATCTGTTCGTAGAATTTCGGGTATAGAGTAAATTGCAGGAGGTTTGGAGGGACTAGCATTCGTGAAAGTACCTTGGAGAGCCGGCACCTGGTGGTGAACGCTATTAGATTGTGTGCCACTGTTGTTGTGAGGTCCGGCAGTTAAGAATGGAATAAGGGTGCCCGTCCTCAACCCTTTCCGTATACGTCTCTCTTTTTTACTTAGAATTAGTTCCACCTCTTCAATTAGAGTATCAATCTCTTTAGTTACGCAGTTTGAGGAGGGTTGCATGGGTTTATTGAGTTGAGTTTAGGAATCTTCAGCTGGGCAGAACCCAAAACGGGGCTGACCCTTGCCTTACGCTTCCCCATTATAAATATAAATGCACAGTACTAGCCGTGTCATGGTACTTTAATAGTCACAGACGCAAGATAGACCAAAAGCCCTACCTTGGGGCTCAGAGTGGATGCCCAGCCTCCAACGGTCTCTGATGGGCGCGGACGGGCCCACCCTTGGCCCGGGCTTTGCCCAGGCGCATCCCGCGCAGTTGACAAAGCGGCCCCCAGCCAGCAGGCAACAAACAGGAATCCTGGGACTTAGAGTCCCACCAGGAGAGTCAATGTGGAGGCAGCAGTAGGCAGCAGTGTGCAGCGCGCTTTATAGCGCCCGCGTTGACAAAGCGGCCCCCAGCCAGCAGGCAACAAACAGGTATCCTGGGACTTAGAGTCCCACCAGGAGAGTCAATGTGGAGGCAGCAGTAGGGAGCGGTGCGCAGCGCGCTATATAGAGCCCACTTTGACAAAGCGGCCCCCAGCCAGCAGGCAACAAACTGGAATCCTGGGACTTAGAGTCCCACCAGGAGAGTCAATGTGGAGGCTGATCAGTCAATTTCCCCATTCTGTACTTTGGCTCTCTATCCTGTTCTTTCTCTTTCAACCTTATTAGTCCATTGCCTGAACTTCACATCTTCCCTCCACGTGCCTTTTCCACCTCTGCTATAGTCCACCTTTCCTTTCCACCATTTATGCATGCCCCCCCGCACCCACTTGTGATCCACACTGAGCACTTCATACCCAGGTGCTCATCCACCCTTCTAGTACACTTTGTAAAAGGGCATAACTTTTACTAGTGCAGCAGGTGCAGTGGCACCAGGGTTTGATGGTACCTTTGCCCTCTGAATATGGCTGAATTCCACTAACTAAACGAAGGCCAAGCAGCCTTTGTATACTTTTTCTAAGCCCTTTGCATCCACTCTACAAGTCCCACATTCACTTTCCTCCATGTAAATCTGCTTTCTGTATCTCTGTGTTCTATCCTATGTCTTCACACCACATCTTTTCATATCACTACATTCTTAAATATCCTTACTGTCTGAAAATGACCTGTGGAAGCATTTCAGAATATTTCAGAATTACGAAAGCACAAATGAAGGCCTTTTTTGTAATTCTGAATTGTAGTGGAAACTTATTTTAATATGATCAGAGCAAATCAGTACACTAGGAAATTACATTTCCACACATTGTTTGTGCACTGTATCTCTTTAATCACTAAAATTGTGTTCCTGAGCAGATGTAATTGTCACTTCAATTGAAAATGTGTTGTCTGTAAACCCAGTGCACCACACCATACATACTTCACTCCATACCACTTCCCTCTACGGCACTACAGTGTACTACATGCCACTCCACTCCAATCCCTTCTGCTCCATGACTAGACACTTCACTCTATGCTGCTCCACTCTGACACTATATGATATGCTCCTCCAGTCTTCACTCCTCTACTCTTCGCTACAGCCCTGTACTCTTACACCCCAATCTATGACACTTCACTCCACTATACGCTGCACCCTCCACTCAATGCCACTCCACCCTATTCTGCTCCACTCTGACATTGCACAACTACCTCCGTGCCACTCCTTACTCAACTCTACTGACACACTACTCCACTTTGTGTCACTCCACTCTACAACATTCTGCTCCACTCTGACACTGTACAACTACCTCCATGCCACTCTTTACTCAACTCTACCGACACACTACTCCACTTTGTGCCACTCCACTCTCTATGCCTCACCACTGTATGCCACTGCACTCTACAACAATCTACTCTACTGTATGCCACTCTACTCTACAACACTCTACTCAACTCCCTCTAATCCACTTTTAGACATGCTATGCCACTCCACGACACTCTACTTCCCTCCACGACATTCTATGCCACTGCACTCTGACAATCTACTTCACTCCACACCACAACACTGTACTACACTCTACAGAACTCCCTCTATGCCCCTCCACTTTACTCCACTGGTTGCCACTCCACTCTACAACACTGGTTCCCAGTCTTTCTAGAACCAATGAAACTAATGTACTGTGTGGCAGCACATTATTTGCAGGCAGCACATTTTCCATTGAAATGGTCACTAAATGTACACAAGCATACAGTTTTAGAGATCACACTATATTTCTTACAAATGATAATGTGTGGAAATCAAGGTCAGGGAATATTTATTTGTGCATCACCAAGTAGTGTCTTAATTTGTTCTGATCCAATTAAAATCTTTGTTTCTGTCACACATCAGATTTACCAAAACAGTACTACAGTTTGCTTCCCTAACTGGTGAATGTGTACATTTCATTGACAGATATTTACATGTTTGTTGTGTTTTAAGTAAAATCCTCCAGCTTCCCTTTCACACTTTATGTACCCCAAGAACAATGGTGTAACAAAGGCCCCTGAAGTCCCTGTGGGGCGGGTTGTCCCAAATCTCAAGGGGGCCACCTCAGCACAGCACCCTGGCCTGAGAGCTCCTGAGTGAGCTCGGACGGGGCCCTCCATTTTCTTTGCAAGGGGGGCCCCTCTAGTTTATTAAGCCACTGCCCAGGAGGATTGTCATATAATTACTTGATTTTTCTTTCTCTGACTGCAAAGTGAGAGCAGTTTTTATGTAGCAGTCGTTGTATTAAAAAATAAACAGCAGAAGACATAGCCTTTTTACTGCATAGACTATAGCAACCCACCAAAACTCGGCTCGCAACCTACCAGTGGGTCGCAACCCACAGTTTGGGAAACACTGCTCTATGATACTCTACAGTGCTCCATTCTTCACCCTTCCACTCTTCTCCCTCTATGCCACTTCACAACACTCTATGCCATTCCATGACACTGTTTGCCATTTCACAGCACTCTTCTCTACAACACTCCCCTCCACTCTGCAGCACTCTTCTTTATTCCACTAACGTTTAGCCATGTTGTACAGCAGCAATGGTTCATTGCATTCAAAGTGAACAACTGCCTCTCGCTTTGTTTGTTTTGTTCCAATGCTCTCACAATAGGATTTTTACCCAAACAAAATCTCAAATATGGAATGACAAGCAATGACTTAATCTTGGGCATTTCGCATTGGAGTAAACAAAATATTGCCTGGCCCTAATGTACTGTCAATTTGCACACACTCTCTCCTCCCTGCTAATCAGCTGTCTACCACGCACATACATTCCTCATATTTACCTTCCAAAGTATATAATTCTTCAAACTCTACTTGTGCTTTACAACCTGTACATCTTCAATCCTTCACCAAATGGGTTCTCCTCCCTGCACAAGAACCCGTAACCCTATGTATTCATGGTCCTCGCCCACTATCAATATCAGTTCATAAATTCACCTCAACACATCAGCTGTGCATATTGTAGCTCCTCTCTCACCCCTGTAATCCACGATTCTACACTATACTGTCTTTTGCATTCTCTGTTTCTATTGCACATCCACTCTCCATTCCCTGACATCACCCTGTAAGCCATATACTTAACATTTGTGCAATCCAAATACAGTGCCATGCATAGCACAACTTAATGAACTACACACTTGCCAAGAAATAATTAGAATACCACTTGGAACACCCTCTTCTCTTTGACTACTATTGATGTTACTTATTCAAACTTTCCTTTCACCATAACAATTTAACCCCACTCACACCAAACAGCAACTGTAAAAACCATTTTCCTCAGCTGTACCATTAACCCACACAACACCATATACATGCAAGCCCATCCATACCAAAGCCATTCACAATATAACTCTATGCTGTCACCCTACTGCATTGGGTATATTGCCCTTTTACCCAACGCGCTACTCATATGAAGTCCACTCACAATACTTAACAACAGTTTCTCATCCATAGCTCCTCAGTGCTGCTCTACACATCTGTCAGATTAACATGATAGTTTCAAAAGATTATACAGTACATCACTGAAAGCTCCAGTGAATCCATTTAAATTGGGAATGATGTATGAAAATTAGATTTTTATGTTATTCCTAATTTATTTCTAAATTTACAGTTATCACAGTTAGTAGTTGCTGAAGTACGTTACAAGATTTGCAGTATTACCACAACATTGTGTCTGGCAGATGTCTGATATACACTAATCAAGGGCCTCTTTTTGCTTAATATTACACTTCAGAGCTATTCAAATCTACAGGAACTAACAATGGAAGGAGACCAATCAATCACAGAAAGTGACAGTGAAGCAATCATCATGGAATAATGTAGTAGTAACCTATTCAAACGCGCTTGTGGCGCTATAGTAAAGTAATAAAGTGACATCCAAAAGTGGTCATAAAGTCATTGATACAAACAAATGCTGAAATTATCATGAAATCCTCATGGAGTAATCTAACTCCATCCCCAAATTGTCTTGGAGTCATAATGAAATAATCTGCTGTCATCCCATTGTTGTCATGGAGTCATCATGAAGTAATCTGCACTCATCCCCTAGTTGTCATGGAGTCATTATGAATTAATCTGCACTCATCCCGTAGTTGTCATGGAGTCATTATGAAGTAATCTGCACTCATCCTGTAGTTGTTATGGAGTTGAGAGAGCGTAGCTTATATAATCAATATTAGCATGAAATGTTTATGAACTAATGTATAGTAATGCTGCATAGAAAATGTATTAATATGTTTTGCTAAAACATGCACTTGAAATGTGCCCACGGGGAGTGGCCACCAAAATATACCAGGACTAATGAAAATGACTAATATTGATGAATTAATGTGTTAAGACATACTTTTACTCTAATTGTTATAAGTTAAATTGCTAAAGTACTGTTAATAAATCACTAGGCCTTAGTTAGCATGAGTCGAGGCCTAGCTGCTTGACTCTCATATTAAATGTATTTTTCTAACGTGCACTGTGCTGACTTGCTAAAGGACATGAACTCTTGTTTTTCCAAAGCTAGAAGCTGAATGTAACTGTAGTAGATCCGTTCTCATGAAATTCATCCTGCTTGTAGAAACATTTTAGCTGAATGCAACAGTGTAGATTAATGTTAGGTACAAGGTCGCCTAAACCGGTACAGACAATGGAACCACTGACAGAAGATGTGCAAAAGAGCACAAGAGGATGAAATCATACCGGACATTCTACCCCCTGAAGACGTCAATCATAAGGACCAATAAAATGCATGAGAACTGTTATGGGGTGACAAATTTGATGAGCTAATGTAAAGTTAATTGGGTAGAGACAGTGGGGTGCAACCCCTTAACCAATTAGATTTTAGGGGAATGTACAATGGAAAAGGGATAAAACCCCTTGACACAAGGAAGTAGTGGAGAATGGAGAGCGGAGAGAATAGGAGTTAGTTAGGGAGATGTTGATGCGATTTGCTATGATCCAGACACTTTGTCACTCTGCTTTGTGACTTGCTGATTTTACTTAAACCATCCTTGCCCCTAGATTGCCCAGTTTATACTTTACCTCCTTATGAGGGAAGTACCTCTTTAGCCCTTCCTTCTGAGCTGAGTTCCTGACTAATGGCGAACCAACTGATGTCCTGAAGACGAAGACAGAACCTGAGTGCTGACCCCAAATATGGAGGGTAGCTATATGACAATGAAATTGTGATTGTCTGTTTGCTTTTCCTTTCTAGGTACCAACTGCTTATTTTTGACAGAGACCTTAGTTAGAGGTTTTTCCAAATTGATGTTGCTAAATTGTTTTGCATGAAGCCCAACGTGTCAATGCTAATTTGAGGTTAGTTAAGGGGTTCACTGAATGACGCAAATAGACAAATGACTGAATCTATGTTTTGTTGAACCAACGCGTTAATGACACTCTGCTGAAGTCAACCTATGTTGACGCTGTGTTATGTTCTAATAATTGTGATTCTTGCTTTGATGAAGTCTTATTCGAGTTGCCAAATTATGACAATGTTGATGAGCGTTTTGCTATTGAGATTAATAAATTTACTATCAGAATTGTAGTCAATAGGAAATAAATATCACTAAAGTTTACTAAACTGGTGTGGTTATTCATGACTGAGAGATGATGGTGGTTTCTGAGTTTTATTAATGACTTTGACTAAAGTGAATTGCATTGTTATAGTAAATATTGATGACGTTATTGACGTATTGATTGTCATGTTGATTAGCTATCTCGTCCTAAGGTGTCTTCAATCAGGGTCAAAAGATTCATCGGCCTAAAACGAGTCCCAAAGTGAGTAAACTGGTCATAAAGGTACGCGTTAACCGAGTCATCCTGTAGTTGTTAAAGATAATCACACATTTTCCAAGGGAGTAATCAGAAGGCCGTCCTGAAGTAGTTACTGGGATGAATCTGTAGTCATCTAATTTAAATATTTTGCCCGATAGGCATACTGCAGGATGATTTGGGATGACTTGACTGGATAATTACAGGAATAGCCCAGGTGAAGTCCTCAGATGACTTCAAAATGACTCCAGGAAGATCTTCCTTTTTGACTTGAGTAAGAGAACACTAAAAGATGCACTGGGTCATAATCAATAGTATACCAAATGTCATCAGGCTGAGATCACCTTGAAGAACACAGCTTCCGATGGAAAACTAAATGATATCAAATATAGCACAACAGAAATAATCACTCCGGAAAATAATTAAAACAGACTAACTGGATGCATTAAATAAATGCAGAACTGCTTTTGCAAAGGTTTGCCATAATAACACCTTATTTGATCTTTCACTGGACCAAATTATCTTAAACATTTCCAGTCACAGCTTAAAACAAAATCTCACAATGTCCTCAAAATTCCGCCTCTCCAAAGGCGTATAAGCTGAAACATAAGACCTAGGTATATTTTCGATCCAGCGCATGTAGTCAATGTTCAATGTCAATTTTTGCGGGAGCGAGGTTTTTGATTGTCAGCATAAGACAAATTCAGAAATATAAGCAATAGTCAGTGTCAGCAGCAGGAAGGGTTAATGTCTTGCATTCATTTGTAAGTGGTCGTGATCTTTAATGCTTCTCTTCCAATATAGGCAAGGTGGTTGTAGAATAGCATTTATATAGCATTTATATGCGCCCATGAACTTTCATGCATAATTAAGCTTTTTACGGGTCAGAGAGTACTGTGTCCAAGCAGGTTTTGAACACACTTGCCACTCACAAGAAGTGACAATTGTCCACCTTTGACCTGTCTGGATATCACCTTACTTCAGTGCAGTGCTTGGCTTTACTGTTGCTATAGTACCCTTACAGACTCAGACACAACATTAGTGTGGAATTTGTCTCCAGGAGTGCCACTGGCTTATCACTTCTGTTTTCCTGGTTGATATTTCATATTGACTCTCTTATTGACTTGGTTATACGCACACTATACTTTGAGGAGTTTTTCTCTCCCCGAGCCTACACGGAATAAGACAAAGCACGTCAATAATATCCACACTGTTGACTTGGGTCCTTGTGTACTTTTTCTTCTCAATAAGCGTAATCATAGTATTTATTGAGAGTGATTTTCATGAATTCTAATGTTATAATACACAATAAACACATAACTAACAAGGGAAACATCATTTTGACCGAGTTGTAATACGGCAAACTGCGATTTTGGCTACAATGAATCCTGGTTTATGTGGTACAGTGTGTTGCTTATTCTGTGCCTTAAAACATTCACAGATGTAATAAAAAAGTGTATAGCGTATTTCAAAACGTGTGAGAATGTATTGTTATAAAACGATCTTTGTTATTGAGGAATGATTGTAAAACTAAAGCTAGACGAGACGAGAGACATTAAAGAGGGGCCATTTTACCTACGAGTAGCTGACGGTACGGCCCAGCGCATGGGTGATGGGCACTGATGAGAAGTGCTCCCGTAAAGGTCACATAGGTGGCGGCATGGCCTATGTTCCGTATTTCATCCTGGGAAGAACGGTACTAACGTCATTTGGGGTTGCAAATGGTTGCCGTTGCCTAGAAACCACTATGCTCCTGAGACTAAAATGAGTCTCTCTAATGAAAGCACCCGACGAACTCTCTCAGTGATTCATTGCTGTGCTCTAATTTAGTCATGTGACTTTTCCTATTTGAGATGTTGAAAATATAGGATCCCTGACGCTATTACAGCTAATTATGGCTTGATGCTTATCATATATATGCACTGTACATATGGTTCTACCGGCTTAATGGTACGGCCCTGACATATCATATCATTTGTCATTGCGGGCTCAAACACAGTTTTATATAATCCCTTTACCTGCTTGACAGGCATTTTTACATATTTGCCACGCTCCAGAACTCGGCAGCCAGCTTGTGAGTTTGAATGGGCCATTTATGTGGCCCAAAGGTTCGCAAGTAGGTCACCTTTATTATGAACTAATGATCATTTATAGTTGTTTTTATAAATGTACTGGTAGAAATGGGGGTCTCCGGTTGGCAGTCAATTTGCACTCTGTACAAGCAGGGAACCTCACTCTAGTCAGGGAAGGGAGTCACACACCTAAGATAGCCCCTGCTCATCCTCTTGGTAGCTTGGTACAAGCAGGCAGGCTTATCTCAGAGGCAATGTATAAAGTATTTGTAGCAACACACACAGTAACAGAGTGAAAACATCACAAAAGCACTCAACATCAGTTTAGAAAAATAGCCAAAAGTTATCTGAGTAAAACAAGACCCAAATGACAAAAACCCAACATACATAAGCAAAGTTATGAATTTTCAAAGATTAAACTACAATACAGCACTTTGAAACACAATTGCTTCAATTTGTTGTTATCACAGCATTGTGACGGAGTCGTTCAATACAATCTGACGCCAATGGCGCCGGTCACAGAGCAGCACAGACCCCCAGGTACCGTACCTTTTGAAAGTGAGCAAGCAAGCCGTTGCATGGAGTCGGGGAAGTAAGTCATCGTGGGATCCGGTGTGGCATCTGTTCTAGTGCTACGGAGCAATGGAGCGGAGGTGTTGGTGCGAAGCGCTGGGTTCTTTCTGCAGAGCAGGGGAGATGAGGTGGCATCGGTGCGAAGCGTCGGGTCCTTAAGCTTTGGTGGGGTCGATGTCCAGTGGGTTAAGAAGCAGTGGGGTCATGTCATGGGGCTGCAGGCGCCACGGCAAAGTCGGGTGTCACGGACATTGGTGACACGGCACTCGGGACTCACAAAGTAACAGGGCATCAGTGGGGTTGCAGCTGCGTCAGGCCTGCGATGTCAGTCGGGGTCGTCGCACTCCAGTGAGGACCACAGCTTCGGTTGCAGGTGGCACAGTGGGGTCAGGCAATAGCGTCAGTCCGGGCATAGTCCGGCATCGGTGCACTTGGATTTTAACCATCTTTCACTCCCAAGGGCCCAGAACTGGAATAGGTACCACCTGACGAGGAAGTGAACCCAGAGGCTGGCAGGTGAAGTCTTTGCCTTCCCAAAGACTTCTTAACTGGAGGCAAACTCAGTCCAAGCCCTTGGAGAAACTTCATCAGCAGGATACACAGCAAAGTGCAGTCGTGCCCCCTTTAAGGCAGAAGCAGCAACTTCAGGCCAACCCAGCAAAGCACACACATTAAAGGGGCAGTATTCCTCCTCCAGCTCTTCTGCTCTTCTCCTTGGCAGAGGTTCCTCTTGATCCAGAAGTGTTCTAAAAGTCTGGGATTTTGGGTTCACTACTTATACTCATTTCTGCTTTTGAAGTAGCAAACTTCAAAGGAAACTCACTGTTGTTCACAAGATCCTGCCTTGCCCAGGCCTGGCTCCAGCCACACACCAGGGGATTGGAGACTGCACTGTGTGAGGATAGGCACAGCCCTTTCAGGTGCAGGTGTAGGCTCCTCCCTCCTCACTCTAGCCCAGGAGACTCATCAGGATATGCAGGACACTTCCCAGCTCCCTTTGTGTCACTGTCTAAGGGGAATTCACAAACAGCCCAACTGCCAGTCTGACCCGCATGTTGATTTCACAGGCAGGCAGAGACACAGAATGGTTAAGCATGAAAATGCCCACTTTCTAAAACTGCCATTTTCAGACATACAATTTAAAAACCAACTTAACCAAAAGACGTAGTTTGAAATTGTGAGTTCAGAGACCCCCTGCAAAAAGGGCCAGGTCCAACATGTACTATTGAAGTAGTGTACACTATTTGCTTAGATTTTTAACGTTTAAAAAAAGTTGATGTTTTTTTCATATTATGCCAAATGTTATGTTGTATTATGTTATGTTATTTTGATTTGTTATGCGCAATATCACCAGGGAAGGAAGCCTGGCACTGTGTAGATGTGAGTCTAGGCCCCCTGATACTACTCCAAATCCAGGTCTTCAGCTTTTTGTGGTGTTCAATAAATGAGGAGGAGGCTCTTATGTGAACAAGGGGAACAGTTCAGCCTGAACTACCAGGCCAGGTCCTCCCTATTCCAGAATACAAACAACCAGAGAACTGTTTCACCCTAGTTAAGGCTCATCAGCCAGGTATAGCTTGTCTCCAGTGACACAGTGTGCACAGGAACCCATGTCGGAGCATACTTGTCCCACTTAGGGTGACACAATAAAGTATACAAAAAGTGGTGGATGGAATGCTTGAATTAACCTCAGCCACTAGTAATTACTCAGGCCACATACCACTTCATCATTATTTTCGACACCAAGCCATCTCAGTTTTGACCTTGCCTTATGCAAGTCAACTGTTCCAGTGGTAAGAGTCTAACCTGAAATGCCATTCAAGTTCCTACTAAAACTTGAACCCAAGCAACCTAGGACCTGTTTTGCCTTAGTTACAGCTCACTATCCAAGTATTGCTTGGTGTCAGTTACATAGTGTGCACAAAACTCACTTCTGAGCACATTTGTCCCGCTTAGGTTGACATAGTAAAGTATACTAGCTGAGATTAATTCAAACATTGCATCAGTCACCTGGTAGCTGTTGCAGTATCTTTCTAACATAAAGTTTACACCCTTGTCTTCTGAGTTAGGGATGGTGGGACCCCTTTGGTTTCTGATGGACTCCTTTGGACTGTAACATAAGTGGTAAGGTGTGGTGAATTGATTTGATGTCTACAATGTTGAGTTCACGCTTTCATGTAGAGGAATAAAGATGTGCAAAACCAAGCTCTGTGTGTTATGTTCATTTACGAGTAGCCAGGCTGGGAAGGATGCTACACTTTGTAGTTGTAGGTCTGGGAAAAGGGACTTAATGACTCTGCACGAATGAAATTGCACTGTGAATATCTGTTTCAAACCTAATTGTCACAGAGTTCATCCTGGTTCCTTCCTCTGAGGTCAATGACATGAGTCCTATTGAGCTGGGCCACAACACAAACCTGTTATCTGCCAGTAGTACCACAAGACCTCTTGAGTAAAAGGTGTCCTTCACAAATTCAGACTTCACAAAGTCATTTGGCATATAAGATGACTTCGGTAAGCCAATGGTTTGATTTAGGACTAACAAACATCCACATAGTCTTTTAATAAAAGTTTACACGCCTAAATTGATTTATTCACACCATGTACTAGTGATGGCTAAGAATACTATTGCAAAGTAATTAATTGTTGAAAAAGATGTTGTCTGTCCAATGAGGACTTTTGGTACTGGGGCATATTCAAAGTATACATAGATTTACATGTCTGGGTGTCCATAAATCATAAAATCTTAATTTATAATAGATGCGTAACTTCATTATTCACTTAGAAAAAGATTTAGGGCCATATTTACAAAACCTCGTGGTGCAGGACGGTTTGCTGCGCCGCCCTGCACCACAGGAAATGGTAGAAATGCACTGTATCTTCAAGGTACAGCGCATTTCTGTCCTCTCCCCCTGCGCTGGCATGGACATTGCTGCCAAGCGCCAGCGCAAGCTCTCTTGTACCATGGTGCAAGGGTGCCTGCGTTGTCGGGTGATTGTTTTTGTGCAGGAAGGGACCTCTCCCTGCACAAAAACAACCAATGGAGGTATTTTCCTTCTTCTATGTGTGCTGCAGAATGCAGCACACATAGAAAGAGGAAAAATCAGGGTGAAGTAAAGATATTTCTCCCTGTTGCGTCATTCTTACGCCACCCCTGACGTGGCATAGGCTTCTGATGCATTCCCAGGTTTACACGTTCTTGTAAATCCAGGAATGCATCAAAATCCATGCATATTGAATGGGAACACCCATGCAACACCCATTGAAATTCTTCTCTGCCACAAAGTAAGGCAACGCAGTGGTATGTGCTGCCTTGCCTTACTCCATATCTACAAGGCCATAAAAAGCCACACAGAGTGGCTTTGCGTGGCCCTGTAAAAGCCTGTGCCGCCGGTGTGTCACTAAATGTTTTTCTGTCAAACTGGCGAAACCCCAAAAACAGTGACACTGAAAAATAGGACTTCATTAGACAAGAATACATTAGATGAATAGTATCAATTGACTGAGCAAAAATACTCTTAGGGCCTCATTACGACCCTGGAGGTCTAATGACCGCCAGGGTTGCGGTGGTGGTCAGACCACTGCCAATGCAGCAGTCGGACCACCACATTACGACTGCGGTGGTAGCACAGCAGTCAGACCACCAGCACCACCAGTATTCGTCTTCATGACAGTCTGGCAATGCTGTCGGCCCTAATCCTCCAGGGTAGCACTGCAAGCAGCGCCACTCTGGGGATTACACCCCCTTTCCACCAACGGTTTCATGGTGGTAATATTGCCATAAAAAGGCTGGCAGAGACAGGGTGCAGGGTGTCCCAGGGGGGCCTCTGCACTGCCCATGCCCTGGCTAGCCCCGTTGCAATGTTCACTGTCTGCCTGGCAGACAGTGAACATTGCGATTGGTGCTGGTGCACCCTACACATTACAGCATTGCTGCAGGCTGTATTACGAGCTGGCAACATTGCTGTAACCCGTTTCCAGCTGGGCCAGGGGGCAGAAACTGAGTTTCCTTCCACTGACTCAGCGGGAAACTTGTAGTGGCCCCGGCGGGGAGGCAGCCCCAATTGTGGCAAACTGCACGTCGGAACTTTGGCGGATGGGCATTTACATCCATCAAAGTCATAATGAGGGCCTTATTCTTAGGTACAAATTCATGTGAAATGTTGTAAGCATAAAAGTTTGAAGGGTAGACCCTCTTTTCTGTAAATGTGCAGATGCGTATAAATATAATCAGTGTTTCATTCAATTTATATACTTGAAATTATAGTACGCTCCACTTTTTAATAGAATAAATATTTTCCCATAATGTGCTGTGAGGACGTTGTGTTAAAAAGAGCTATTCTGAGGATCTCCAGGGGCATGTTTGTTAGATAAATTAGCTAATTTTATCTGTGCCCTCTGTCTTATACTGTACAAGATATCCTCAGAGGTGTCAATTTTATCAACCCTGTCCAATAGTTGCTAATGTTCAGTTGTTCTTTTGTATCCTACGGACAGATATACAAACATCTAGCGATTCGGTAACCAGTAACAAACTGGTTACAGACTACTAAAATAGGATTTTTTTTGCACAAAAGGCCTTTTTGTCCCTCTTTTTGTGAAGCAATAGAAGTCATAATCGCAAATTTTGTCACTCCAAATAGTGATTCATAATTATGTATAATAGCGACTCAGTTTTTCTATGTATGAAGCATGTGCAAATTTCAACTAGTTGCAGAACAATGATTTTGCAGGTGCAATTTAGCCATTTTGTGATACATGAAATCACTTGTGCCCTGTCATACTGGGACCCTGAACAATTCATGTGATGATGTAAGACTCTAGTATGATGGGGTTGGAGCAATCAAGCTTTAGCACATAAAGAAACTTTATAAACCACATGGTTCATAGGATGAAGTAATTAACGAGTTGTACATAAGGAGACACGCCACACATATTCATTTTGAGGCCTGAAAAATAGGTCCTCATTTTATTTTTTTAGTGCACTAACCATAATTCCTATGGGAATAAGTCCCTCTCGTTTTAATAATTTCTAAATGGAATGCTTTAGGTATTACAGTTTTGATTACATCAAGATGACTGTCAGATGTGCCACACTTTTGGCATAAATCCAGAATGTTAACACTCTAGTTGGTCATTAGAACACTGTAGTAAACTGCCAATCACCAGGGAATTAACTGGCAATCTGCTGCTAGTGTTAAAAATGCATGTTTCAGGCTACATGTCAGAATGTTTTAATGAAATAGAAGGGGAAGATATTTGAGAACCCACTTAAAATGTGTCCTGTTTTTTCTTTCTAAAGCATTAACTATAATTTCTATGACAAAATGAAACTCATTTTGTTCCTTTCTGAATTAAATGTTTTACGTTTTACCAGTTTGAGTCAATTAAGATGGCTTCAAATATGCCACATGTTTGTCACAAGTAAACCTATTAGTAGTCTAGTTGTTCTTTAGAACACTTTAGAAGGCTGCAGTAGAACTCAAGCGAATCATCTGACAGGCTGCTCCTGTTGGAAGTACAACAGGACGATGTTTGAGAACACTTTTGATAAAAGTAGGAATGTTGGGAGTGTGTGGCCTAAATGGCAGCGGGAGCAGTCACCTTAATGTAAGGCTTTGTAACATCCTGGGCCCATGGCACTCCATCCTACACTAATTCATCCCAAGAGACCCACCCCGGCTGGTGGTACAACTTCCCCACACAGGGGCCAACATCTGTGGCATGTACAGCAATTTTCCACTGAGACAGGTGTTGCACTGAGGCCTGGAGGCGCACACCTGTCAGCAGGGTCTACGCCCCATCTGGTGCTGGGAGTCTGAGGGAGATAGTTGCCGCTCTTGCACGCATCGGCAGAGGTTGGGGACCTGCAATCCTGCTGCATGACCACAGATGAGGAGAAGCATGCTTCTGCTGGCAGTCGAGGTGGGCAGTGCCCCTGGCAACCAGAAAGGCTGGCAGCGATCGGCTGTACGGTGTGTCCATTAAGTGCTGGGTGACTCGTGGAACCCATGAGCTGCCACTTCTGGAAGCCTGTGCCTGAGCTGGTCTCCCCCCACTGACGCGGATTGGATGAGTGGAAACGGCGAACCACGGACATGCCGGGGCTGCCACTGACCAGACCACAGGAACAGTAAGGGCTGCAGTGGCCAGGACCCGGGGAGCACCTGGATCCTGACTTCTGCCAGTTTGGGCTGCGAGCAGTAAATCAAATCATTAACATTTTTATAAAGCGCGCTACTCACCCGTGCGGGTCTCAAGGCGCTAGGGGAAAAAGGGGGGGTTATCGCTGCTCGAACAGCCAGGTCTTTAGGAGTCTCCGGAAGGCGGAGTGGTCCTGGGTCGTCCTGAGGCTGGTGGGGAGGGAGTTCCAGGTCTTGGCCGCCAGGAAGGAGAAAGATCTCCCACCCGCCGTGGAGCGGCGGATGCAAGGGACAACAGCGAGTGCGAGGCCAGAGGAGCGGAGGGGGCGGGTGGGGACGTAGAAGCTGAGGCGTCTGTTGAGGTATTCCGGTCCCTTGTCGTGGAGGGCTTTGTGTGCGTGGGTGAGAAGTCGGAAGGTGATCCTTTTGCAGACTGGGAGCCAATGCAGGTGTCTCAGGTGTGCGGAGATGTGGCTGCTGCGGGGTACGTCGAGGATGAGGCGGGCCGAGGCGTTTTGAATGCGTTGCAGGCGATTTTGGAGTTTGGCTGTGGTCCCGGCGTAGAGGGTGTTGCCGTAGTCCAGGCGGCTTGTGACGAGGGCGTGGGTCACGTTTTTTCTGGTGTCGGCGGGGATCCAGCGGAAGATCTTGCGGAGCATGCGGAGGGTGAGGAAGCAGGCGGAGGACACGGCATTGACTTGCTTGGTCATGGTGAGAAGAGGGTCCAAGATGAAGCCGAGGTTGCGGGCGTGGTCTGTGGGGGTCGGTGCGGTGCCGAGGGCCGTGGGCCACCAGGAGTCATCCCAGGCGGACGGGGTGTTGCCGAGGATGAGGACTTCCGTTTTTTCAGAGTTCAGCTTTAGGCGGCTGAGCCTCATCCAATCTACGACGTCCTTCATACCCTCTTGTAGGTTGGTCTTGGCGCTGGCGGGGTCCTTGGTGAGGGAGAGTATAAGTTGGGTGTCGTCGGCGTAGGAGGTGATGATGATGTCGTGCTTGCATACGATGTTGGCGAGGGGGCTCATGTAGACATTGAAGAGTGTCGGGCTGAGTGATGAGCCTTGAGGTACGCCGCAGATGATCTCGGTGGGTTCTGAGCAAAACGGAGGGAGGTAAACTCTTTGGGAACGGTTTGCGAGGAAGGAGGTGATCCAGTCCAGGGCCTGGCCTTGGATCCCGGTGGAGCGGAGGCGGGTGATTAGGGTGCGGTGACAGACGGTGTCAAAGGCAGCCGAGAGGTCGAGGAGAATGAGGGCGACTGTTTCACCGTTGTCCATCAGGGTTCTGATGTCGTCTGTGACTGAGATGAGGGCGGTTTCATTGCTGTGGTTGGTTCGGAATCCGGTTTGTGAGGGGTCAAGCAGGTTGTTGTCTTCCAGGAAGGTGGTCAGCTGTTTGTTGACGGTCTTCTCTATTACTTTGGCTGGGAAAGGCAGAAAAGAGATGGGGCGGAAGTTTTTAAGGTCGCTCGGGTCAGCCGTAGGTTTCTTTAGTAGGGCGTTGACTTCGGCATGTTTCCAGCATTCGGGGAAGGTAGCAGAAGAAAAAGAAGAGTTGCGGGGTTGGAGGTGCGGGGCGATGATGTCGTCGGCTTTGTTAAAGATGAAGTGCGGGCAGGGGTCCGAAGGGGCGCCGGAGTGGATAGAGTTCATGATGGATTTGGTTTCTTCCGTGTTGATGTGGGTCCAGTTGTTGAGGGTGATGGCCGGGGATGCGGGTTCGGTGGTGTTTGGTTGGGTCTGGTGTCCGAAGCTGTCGTGGAGGTCGCTGATCTTGCGATGGAAGAAAGTGGCGAGGGATTCGCACAAATCCTGTGAGGGCGTGACGGCGTTGGCGTTGGCGCTGGGGTTGGAGAACTCCTTGACGATGCTGAAGAGTTCTCTGCTGTTGTGGCTGTTTTTGTCCAGTCTGTCGGTGAAAAAGTTCCTTTTGGCAGCGCGGATCAGGTGGTGGTGTTCGCGGGTAGCGTTCTTGAGGGCGGTCATGTTGTCAGCGGTGTGGTCCTTGTGCCAGGCTTTCTCAAGGGCGCGACAAGTTTTCTTTGATTCTTTGAGGGTGTCAGAGAACCAGAGAGGTTTTTTGGTGTTGGTCTGTCGATGCGTGCGTTTGAGGGGAGCAAGGTTGTAAGGAGGATGCCTGTGTGCAAGTCTGCTAGAATGACAGGAAGGCCCAGGGAGCATTGAGGTGCTTAACGCCTGGAAAGGGAGTGAGGCCTGGGGCCTGTGGGTGCTGCGCCAGGCTGCGCTGGAAGCAGCATCGCCTAGTTTATTAATCTGGAGCAGCAACGCACCCCCGGCACCTAGGGGACAGAGATCGTTACTTGAACGTCTGTAAATTTCTGGCATTTTGGATGTCCCTGGTGCCATGAACTCCCCAGAGCAATAGGGGCTGTGGGGCATTGGGCCTCTTGGCGGGCTTGTTTACTGCACACCTGGCCCAGAAGCTTTGTACACCCTAGCTGCACATTTCAGAGAGGAGGGAGATGATCATTGCAGAGGGGACCACTGCATGAACTGATTCCCCACCCAGGGGGACTGGAGGCTGTGAGATTTATGTGTGACTTCTTTGGGGTGGTGGTGAGTACCACACCTTCTGACTTTGTGTGACCCTGATGCCTACCTCTGACTGGACACAATACTACTGTGAGTCATTACAAGTGCGATCATACCATGGTGAGTTGGGTGTTCCAAAGAGAGAAGGAGAGCTCCCCATTTGGTCCACTGGTCTGCCCAAGAGAGTGTCAGATTGGGGCCCCAGGGCTGGTGATTTCTTGCACTGGATCCCTGGATGCAGTGTACAACCTCCCCGGAAGTCGATGATGACCATGTTAGTGGCATCGCCGGCACCGACTGAGCCTATCCCCCAACTGGAACCCATGGACTATCGATAAAGTGCGTCAGCCCATCGAGGAATCTAAGACTGCCATGGAGTCCCAGCTAGGAGCTTTCCAGGTGGAGACCGGCATCCGGTTGGTGGGCAATGGCAAACTGATGGAAAGATTGGATAAAGCAGAATCGATGCTCACGTCCCTGTGACCCACTGTGGAGACAGTACAAGACCAGCTGTGGACCCTGCAGGCTGAGGTCCGTGAGCTTAAGATGAGAGCTGAGGATGCGGAAGGGAGATAATGAAGTAACAATGTTTGATCTCTGGGATTCACTGAGAAGGCGGAGGTCCCCAACATGGATCTTTTTCTGGAAGAATGGGTCTCATAGACGGACCTAGCCGGTTGAGTGCTTAAGTTATTCTCTGTGGAAAGAGCACACCATATTCCTGGTCGAACACCGGTTCTGCGAGCCCCCCGCACCTGTTGATTGCACTTTCAGATGAAGCATCCCTGGATATAATATTGCCACAACATTATGGCATACCCTGATTACACTACAGAGATCCAGATATGATCACCATGTTTGGAGCACTGAAAGCGCAACTCTGGAAGCTAGGTTTGAAACACACCTTGCTTTCCCCCACCAGGCTCAGAATTGTAGAGGGGGAGATGATCCACTTTTTTTTCTTTACTGGATGAGGCATGGAACTGGCTATGCACTAAAGGTGTTCAAGAGCTGTCAGGTGTGAAGGTGAAGACCTTCATGGCTGGTCTGACAGGAGGCCTAGACACAGCCGCCATCTATGCTGACCTCAATCACATCTATCAGAAGAACAGACTGCCAAGGAGTGGGCATGGGCAGTGACAGAGGTCTTTCAGAACAGGGCTAACAGGTTCCTGGTGTTGACACCTGACACTGATCTGGACTCTGTGCCAGGGGGGCCTGGCTCTCTGGTCTCAGATGATTGTTCCATTATTGCTTCAATGAAGTTGTCCCACAGAGAGATGCCTGAATGGACACTCTAAACACACCGGTTAGTGCTTTGCACATGGCCCAATCTAGGGAGGCGCTGTTGGACAGATGAATGACATCCAGAGGGCAATGAAGTGAACTGAATATGTCTTTTGGGGCATGCCTATGCCATCTTCAGGGTCTGGGGGACAGGGGCCCTACTGGTCTGTTCTTTCCTACACCTCTTGGCCAGATTCACCAAGGACTTCTGCAAGGACTGTTCAGTATCTAAGTTATGTGGTGGTTGTTTGGATATTCTGGCATGACGCCTGATAGCGTCCAAGCCATAGGTGTGGATGTTACTGTTATGTTTTCTTTGCTGCATTTCCCTGGAATGGGATGGAGAAGTGGGGAGGAGAAGGGGTGCATGTAGACACATTGGATCTAGTTATACTACTGTCACAGAATCTATGTTTTGCCTCATACTGAGACACATACACATCGCCTGCTTGCAGGAGACACACCTTTCTGTCCCTGAGCTTGAAAAGGTATTCAGACGCTGGAGTAGGCAGGAGTTCAGCACTAGGTACTCTACCTTTGCTAGCGGGTTCCTGACCTGGATAGCACCAGGAGTACCTTTTGTAGAGAACAGGGAGGTGGTGGACCCTAAAAGCCAGATCATATTATTAGAGGGAGCACTGGATGGGCATGCATTATCAATAGTTTCACTTTATGCACCCAACACACCGCAGGGAGACTTTTTACGTTCCTTGTCCCCGGGCCTAGTCAGGGATCCTCAGGCACCCAGGGCCTGATTTATGAAAGGTTAGCGCCACCTTTAAAAAAATTTTTGATGCAAAAGCCGCGCCAACTTACAAAATACAGTTATATGTTGTAAGTTTGTGTCGTTTGTGCGTAACAAAATGACATGTATGCGGCGCTAGCTTTTCATAAATCATGCCCCTAGTTTTTGGGGTGGGGATTTCAGTTGTGTAGACTGAACAGACCTTGAATGCTCAGTACCCCTCTTGCCCTGGACACAGGCCCTACAGGCAACCAAACATTTCAGACAGTGGATAGACATATCACAATTACTTGACATGTGGCACTTGAGCCACCTGGGAGACACAGAATACTTGTATTATGCACCAGGCCACCGGTTACCTACTGGATTGGGCTATATCTTCTGCAATGCTGCACTCTGGCCCCATGTGAAGGGCTCAGAATATCCGGAGCAGCTGCAAATCACGCGCTACCCAGCAATGCAGTCTAGCGTGGGGAGGCAAGGACTTACCTCCACCAAACTTGGACTGAAGAGTCACTGGACTGTGGGAGTCACTTGGACAGAGTTGCTGAGTTCCAGGGACCACGCTCGTCGTGCTGAGAGGGGACCCAGAGGACCAGTGATGCAGTCTTTTGTTGCCTGCGGTTGCAGGGGGAAGATTCCGTCGACCCACTGGAGATTTCTTCAGAGCTCCTGGTGCAAGAAGGAGGCAGGCTACCCCCAGAGCATGCACCACCAGGAAACAGTCGAGAAAGCCGGCAGGATGAAGCAATACAAGGTTGCAGTAGTCGTCTTTGCTACTTTGTTGAGGTTTTGCAGGTGTCATGAGCAGTCAGCGGTCGATCCTTTGGCAGAAGGTGAAGAGGGAGATGCAGAGGAACTCTGGTGAGCTCTTGCATTCGGTATCTGAAGAATTCCCCAAAGCAGAGACCCTAAATAGCCAGAAAAGGAGGTTTGGCTACCTAGGAAGGAGGATAAGCTAGTAAGAAAGGTAAGAGCCTATCAGAAGGAGTCTCTGGCGTCACTTGCTGGCCCTGGCCACTCAGAGCAGTCCAGTGTGCCAGCACACCTCTGAATCCAAGATGGCAGAGGTCTGGGACAGACTGGAGGAGCTCTGGGCACCTCCCCTGGGAGGTGCAGGTCAGGGGAGTGGTCACTCCCCTTTCCTTTGTCCAGTTTCGCGCCAGAGCAGGGCTGGGGGATCCCTGAACCGCTTATGCAGAGATGGGCACCATCTGTGCCCATCAAAGCATTTCCAGAGGCTGGGGGAGGCTACTCCTCCCCAGCCCTGACACCTATTTCCAAAGGGAGAGGGTGTAACACCCTCTCTCTGAGGAAGTCCTTTGTTCTGCCTTCCTGGGCCAGGCCTGGCTGGACCCCAGGAGGGCAGAAACCTGTCTGAGGGGTTTGCAGCAGCAGCAGCTACAGTGAAACCCCGGGAAAGGCAGTTTGGCAGTACCCGGGTTCTGTGCTAGAGACCCGGGGGATCATGGAATTGTCCCCCCAATGCCAGAATGGCATTGGGGTGACAATTCCATGATCTTAGACATGTTACATGGCCATGTTCGGAGTTACCATTGTGACGCTGTACATAGGTAGTGACCTATGTACAGTGCACGCATGTAATGGTGTCCCTGCACTCACAAAGTCCGGGGAATTTGCCCTGAACGATGTGGGGGCACCTTGGCTAGTGCCAGGGTGCCCACACACTAAGTAACTTTGCAACCAACCTTCACCAGGTGAAGGTTAGACATATAGGTGACTTATAAGTTACTTAAGTGCAGTGGTAAATGGCTGTGAAATAACGTAGACGTTATTTCACTCAGTCTGCACTGGCAGGCCTGTGTAAGAATTGTCAGATCTCCCTATGGGTGGCAAAAGAAATGCTGCAGCCCATAGGGATCTCCTGGAACCCCAATACCCTGGGTACCTTAGTACCATATACTAGGGAATTATAAGGGTGTTCCAGTATGCCAATGTGAATTGGTGAAATTGGTCACTTGCCTGTTAGTGACAATTTGCAAAGCAGAGAGAGCATGACCATTGAGGTTCTGGTTAGCAGAGCCTTAGTGAGACAGTTAGGCATCACACAGGGAACACATACATATAGGCCACAAACTTATGAGCACTGGGGTCCTGGCTAGCAGGGTCCCAGTGACACATAACAAACATACTGACAACATAGGGTTTTCACTATGAGCACTGGGCCCTGGCTAGCAGGATCCCAGTGAGACAGTGAAAACACCCTGACATATACTCACAAACAGGCCAAAAGTGGGGGTAACAAGGCTAGAAAGAGGCTACTTTCTCACACACTGTTGGATCATATCCCACTCAAAGTGTACATTAGATGGGGAGGATATAGTGCGATGCCTACCTGGCACTTTCATACTGAGGCTCTTCTTAATGCAGCGTATGGGTAGGCTATTGGTGCCCACTTGCTCCTGTATTTGGTGGAAAACGAGGGCTTCCTGGGATCCAAGGGCACTGAGTGGGATGCCATGAAAGTGGTTATGAGGGGACTTTTCATTAATACTTCATGGGGGAGCGGGTATCCGTTCTTCACAGCGTATTGTTTCTGAGCCATGGAACTTGAGGGGTTGACTTCAATTGAGGTGTGGTTCTGAGACTTCTGCGGTCAATACCTGGAGGCGGAATGCCACCTGCAGCATTTTGATTATAAGTTGTACCTAGCTTGGCAGCACATAGATGGGGGCAAGCTTGGCTACACAATGTCATGGCTGTTGCAGTCTGAGTTACCGAAGACTATCATAGAGGCAACCCGCGCTTCAACAGGTGAGGTTGTGAACTCCCAGGAGGCGATCTGTGAGGTCTAAACCCACTACTGTAAAGCATTATAGTCCCCCCCAGCCGGATCCGTCACTGGACCACCTACAAAATTACATTGCTGAGGCTGCTCTCCCCCGGCTTAACTCTTTGTAGCTGCAGGAACTTGAACTACCTTTACAGCTTGCAGCGATACAGGCAACAATACGGCAGATGGCGCGTAATAAGGTACAGGGTACGGATGGGTTACTGATGGCATTTTACATGCTGTATACAGCCACATTGGTGCCCAAACTGGTGGCACTGTATCAGGGGACACATCAGCTGGGCAGGCTGCCAACTTCGCTAGCCAAATCTCTCATAGTGGTGCTGCCCAGGTTGGGCAGGGACCACCGGGAGGTGAGTTCATAGCACCCTTTATTGATGTTAAAGATCAACTATAAAATTTTATGGAGAGTATTTCAGAATAATCTGCTCCTGATCCTCCAGATACAGGTTCACCCCAACCGGTGTGGCGTCATTCCTCACAGAGCCTCTTCCTTTAATACCCACAGGCTGTTTCATACCATGGATGCGGTAGACGGCCCAGGGAGCTCCAAATTGCGGTCTCCCTGGACTTTGAAAAAGCATTCTATACACTGGGGTGGTCATACCTACTGCTGGTCCTGAAAGGGTTGGGAATGAAGCCTGAGTTCCTAAAATGTATGTGAATACTGTGTACGGCTCCACATACAAGGGTGCGAATGGGATGTCAAATATCATGTCAGTTTGCCTTGGGCAGTGGTACTTATCAGGACTGATCCCTCTCACCCATTATCTTCTCCTTGGCTGTAGACCCCCTGGCCACCCAGATGTGAGTGAATGGCCCTGCCTGGGGAGTGGCAGTGTGCCTCACCTGGCACATAGGGCCTCATTACTACCTCGGCGGTCTTTCAAAAAGACCGCCGAGGCTGCGGGAGCCAGAATACCGCCATTGCCGGCGGTATTCCTGGCTCCCTAGTATGACTTTTCTGCTGGGCCAGCGGACGGTAACAGTGTTACCGTCCGCTGGCCCAGCGGAAAAGTCACATCAACATTGCTGCCGGCTCGTAATAGAGCCGGCGGCAATGCTGATGTGCAGCGGGTGCAGTAGCACCCGTCGCGCATTTCACTGCCCGAAATTCGGGCAGTGAAATGCGCGACAGGGCTATGCCTCGGGCCCTTGCACTTCCCATGCGAAGTGCATGGGCAGTGCAGGGGCCCCCAGGGGCACCCCAAGTCCCCTTACCGCCAGCCTTTCCATGGCGGTGTTTACCGCCACGGACAGGCTGGCGGTCAGGGTCTCATAATCCCTAGGGCAGCGGTGCTTGCACCGCTGCTCTGGGACGCCTGGCGGTATGTTGGAGGGGCCAGCGGTATGGCCGTGGCTATTGTGCCACGGTCATAATAGCTGACGGAACACTGCCAGCCTGTTGGCGGTGTTACTGCCAGCTTACCGCCGGCCGCCATGGTCGTAATGACCCCCAGAGTCTTGGTACATGCAGACGAAGTACTGGTGTCCTTGCAGGACTATAGGTGGAGACTGCCTGCTTTATTTGGTCCCTTGGATCATTTTGGTGACATGAAATAGCTCAGAGTAAATAGGAGTAAGTCGTGTGTCTTTCTTCTAAGGAAGGTAGAACATGTGGATGCAGTGGAATCACTAGCCACCTGGCTGCCTTGGCGATTCGAGACATTTTGAGAGTTTGGGTTGAATGTTTATAACTCAGAAAGGGACCTCCTAACTGTAACCATGGCAGAGCTCTGACGCCCCTGCAGCAATCTCTAAGCTTTTCGGTGCACTTGCCCTTGTCACCTATAGGCCGCACATCTATAGTGAAAATGCTGCTACTCCCGCTGCTACTTCATTTCTTTGCCCCAATATCTGTGATGCCCACCAGTGCCTTTTTTTCTGAATTAAGGAGGCTCATCTCAGATTTAAACTGGGGTGGAGTGCGTAAGCAAGCGGGCAAATGGATGCTCCAATGCCTATTGATGGAAGGGGGCTTGAGGGTACTAGACCTTCAGCTGTACTTCATAGCTGCACAACTGCAAAGGTCCATGCGCTGGCTGGTGGTGGATGCACTTTCTGAGGGAAGACAAATCAGAGAGCGACTTGGCACAGTAGAGTTACTGGGCTGGCTGTTGATACCTGGTGGACCACCACTGGGAATGGGCAGACTGGCACAGATTCATAGACAATGCTGGAATAGATATAGACAGCCAAGGCGTGGTAGGCCACCTTATGCCCTGCAACTGCCACTCCGGTGTATGCCTGGGATGAGGACTGTAATGGAGATGCATGACCCAGCGCCCTGGAGGCAGGCTGGGTTGACTTGTGTGGGTCACCTCTATAAAGCAGGGGGGTGTTCCTTTCAGGATTTGCAAGATTGGCATAACCTGGAAGCAGGTCAATTCCTGAACAACAATGCTGTAGTATTTGGGACCAGGTACATCTGGGCAGTTGGACAGGAGGCCCCAGCCCTGCATCATGGGCTGTAGTGAATATTGATGCATGGCCTAGGACAAAAATCTACCGCAGCACTGCAAGCCACTTAGGCAGCGCTTACACTCCTCAGCAAGTCCTGATGGGATGTATGTCTGGGGATGGTTCTGACGGCCAAACAATAGGGGATGGCACTCAAGCAGGTAAAGCAGGTGTCCCATAACACTTGCTTGAAGTTCACACAGTTCAGTACCTACACCACACCTACCTTACACTACACCTTCTACATAAGATGTTTCTGGGAGTGGCAGGGGTATGTCCTTGTTGTGGACACCTCGATGTGACATTCGTCCACATGGTGTGGGACTGCCCTCCATTGAAAAGAATGTGGGTGCAACTCATGGAACACTTATCAAGAGTGACAGATGTGCAGCTCCCGCTAGAACCCTCACTCTGCCTCCTCTGCGTCATTAAGTATACAAAATGCACTAAGCATTACTTAAAATTAGCTGATCTGGCTGTGGTCCTTTTCAAGCATCTTATAGCCATGTCATGGAACGCAGCACAACCGTGGTCGATTGATACCTGGTTACCGGTGGTTCTTAAGTGGACAGCAGCTGAGGCTGATGCCCTGAAGTGAATTTTGCACACAAGGGGAAGAGGCGGTGTGGCCACCTTGTGGGATACCTACGTGCTCAAGATACAGGATGCAGTGGATGCTCTCACTAGACCACAAGCCTAGTTCCATACCACCAGGGATTTTCCCATGTGGTCTTGAGTCGCCAGGTGGGCAGTTGTGAGAGACATGTGAGATACTGACTTAGGGCCTGATTTAGATCTTGGCAGTTTTAATACCAAGCCTTGTCTATGGTGGACCCAAAAAGACCATCAAGCCAACTGTGTTCTGCCTGCCATATTTAAACGTTTTAGTTTTGCAAGCAGATTGACTGACAATGGATTGCTGATGGAGGGAGATGGCGTCAGGACTCAATGGACTTTGTGCAATGGCAGGGAGTATGGAATGGAGGTGAGTGACACAGGCACACTGTCCCTTGTCCATATGTATTTCCCAGCACTACACACTACACAGCACAGGACATACACACAGTAACCCATTGCCATTCCAACACAATACAGCATTAAAAAAACACACATTCACATTCACCCATGGCAGAATGTACACACAGCATTGACACTGCACCCACCCGACACAACCACAGCAACCAACACAACTACCCACTCAGTTACACAAACACACTCACACACAAGCACAACTACACACAGTACAACAATGTCTACCACCCAACAACAACACTTTTCTGAATGTGTCACACGGCATCACAACATAAACACAACATCAGTCTCACATGCTAGTGACATGCACACAGACACAACCACACCACCCACTCCAGCTCCCTCCACCTCAACTGGCAATCCACACACATACACACATACGTGTACAGACACAAATACACAAAAGATAGCACAAACTTACGAGTACTGGTCCCCTTGCAATGTCCACACATGGACACGATTGTCCAGTGTGAGTGTACAGTCATTGTGATGCCAGCATTAATTTTGCAATGATTGATGACACCACAATGACAGTTGCATATGTGTGCGATAGGCATGTTGTGCCAGTGTGTCCCCAGCCATATGTGACACCACTGTGTACCCCTCACTTGCATGTCACAGAAATTTAAAAAAATGACTGTAACATGTATATGCCTGCAGTGGCCCGACCTCCCATGCAGTGTCCACCACCCCGCTTATCGTGGCAATGCGGCGCTCATACCTTTGAGTCCTGCAATGGGGAGGTCATGTTTTCTCCATGGGTTGGTGTCTGCAGTGACGGCAGGTGTTGTCCAGTCATGTGCAGCCGAAGACGGGGATGAAATGAGAACAAACAGTGAGTTTTCACCCCTTCCCCCAGTCTGCTAACTCAAACATGGAGGTCAGACCGCCATTTTTTTGTTGGAAGTAAGGTGCCTCCAAATCTACACGGCAGGAAGGGTGTCTTGGGATCTGCCGTAAGCCACTTTTCCTTCTCCCATCGTCAATGCGGATGGTGTTTCTTGGCGGAGACAGCGGTTCCAATGCGGGATTTCGTCTGGGACAGCCAAGAACTAAATATGGCAGATGGGTTTTCAGTCGAAACGTCGAGAGTGGGAACGTTACACCCGAGATCCAAATCAGGCTTTCAGTATGTTTCACACACATGGGACCAACTTTTTCCCCTAGACGCCCTAGCAACAGGCTATGCAGAGGGAGCCCTTATATTCTTAACATGTTCACTAAGACATACTGCTGACCCCCGTCTACATGTGTTTACCCTTATATTTGCATTTCCTCTTCACAGGCATAGACCATGACAATAGGCCTCCTCGGCTGAGTCTGGTTCCCAATTTCCCTAAAGGTTTGTTCACACAGTTGAAGTTGCACATTGGCTGATCATGCTTACAGGGTGGATTTTGTTTATGAAGTGTCTACTGGGGGGCTGTGCTACCCTGACCCACTTCCGTGTGATGGGGATGGTGCTTTGAGTTTCAGCATGTTGGGTAATACTCACTCAAGGGGATGTTACGTCATGGTTTCTGTCTTACTGCCTTTTAACAAAGGTACCATTCCTTTTGTTTTCATTGCTGAATGACATGTCAACTTATAAGTGCTTATCTGCTGATGCTTTGATAACTATTGTATCATAATGAAAATGCAGAGAAAGAAATATTAAAACAAATAGGTAAGACTGTTAGCGCTCTAGTTGTTCTTTAGAACATTCTGGGCCGCTGCAGTAGAACAAAAGAAAATCAACTGGCAGGCTGTTCCTGTTGGAAGTACATGTTTTACTGAGAATATCAGACTTCATTCTCATATGACTGAGAAAGATAATGTGAATTTAACGATCATATGCTCTAATTTTAGCTTCTGGAGCACCTTCCATAAACTCTATGGGAAAAGCATGAGAAAACAGTTTTCTCTCAAACGTGATTCATGAAATCCCAGAAGAAGGCTTTTTCACAGGGAATAATCACTTAATCAGTAAATGATTTATACTGTGACAAAAATATGTTATCAGCCTTTATTAATTCTTCTTTTTGTGGCCCATCAAAACCTGCCATTCACTACAATACATTTCAATGGGTGCTGTCATGTATATTGGTCCCATGATAGCTGCCAGCATTTTCTGGTTGGTGCTACCAACCAGTCAGATCTCACCATGAGATCTGTCCCTAGGCTCCACCTATATATTTATATTTCTTTTTCTTTTAATATCGCAAGTACAACTGAATCAATTTACACCAAATCATGAAAAGCAGGCTTTCTGGATCAAGAGCTAGCTATCCGGCAAATTTAGTATAATTCCGTTTTAGCGGTTCATGCTGTAGTCGTGTTCAAAATCTCTTTGGGATTTAACATGGGAAAATCACTTTTTTTGACCCTCCCTTTTTCTCATCCCCCACTTGATGAATCACCCCAAAACTTACCATGCACAATAAGACAGAGTAGGACACTTTTTTGGGGGAATATTTCCTGAGAATGTGTCAAACAGCCCTAAAGTTATAGGCAATTAAAAAATTGTTTTGGATACTAGGTCCTAACTATAACTGGTGACTGTGAGCTCATGTACTCTATCAAGCTGATGGTGTTTTGCCTTCTGTATTGAGATCTATAGCTGCGCAGCCGCTGACAGTGTCCAGGGAGTGCACTCCGTCATCCCGGCTGCAACCTGCAGCTGACGTGGCGGACTCCAGTGCTGCTGATTAGTACTCCATCGCCAACATGACCACAGCATTCCACCAACCATATTTAGATAACAGAGTTGTGCTAGCGCTGTATCAGCAGTAGACCCATGATGGCAGGAGTCTGTCATGGAACCTGTTAAGCATTGAATCATGGCTGTTGGTTGGATGCTAGCAGACCACACCCGATGTATATTGTACAATTGTGAACACCTGCAAAACACACTATAAAACTCACTCCATTTCAGACCATGATCCCTTGCCATTCCACTGCAGAACATGATTTTCCAGCAAGTGTTCTTTCTGTTTCCATATCCCAATGTGCTTTTTCTTACTATTACTTTTTTGATTTTCCTTAAACTTTGGGGGAAGTAGATTATTCTTCACTCATTCACTATGGCAGGGAGGAGAAAACCATGTTTCACGGAGGCAAACTTGTCAGTCATGCTGGTTGAAATAATTAGAGTGGAGCCACAATTGTTTGGAACACAAGTACAAAATACAACCACTTCTCAGAAAAGGCAAATGTGGGACAGAATAGTCAACAGAGTGAATGCTGTAGCTAAGAGTCTGTGAACACAGGAGGAAATTATGAAGAGGTGGAACGACCTGTGGGTGAGAGTCCATTCCCTGGCCTCCATGCATCACCTGGAGGCCCAGAGGACTGGTGGTGGTTCTCGCAGCTGCTCATTACAACTCTTTCCCTGGGAGGAGAAGGTCTTGCAGATCCTACATCCCGAAGGCTTGACAGGAATCTGGTGGAATGGAGACTGGTAAGTTACGCCTATGTATGTCGCACTAATCACAAATGAAGTCCTTGCCCTTAACCTAGCTGTTCAGAATGTTTCTAGACACCTCTCCAAATATATATTTTCAGACTTCAGTTTCAAAAAATATCTTGTGTTATCCAAATTAGTATCCTCATGGTTGTTACAAGCTATTTCAGAATGACTAATATGTATTGTTGATTGTATTTGTCCTCTATGGATCACACCTTGTATTTGCCCTTTCTTTTGCTGTATCTCAATGTAGGTTGTTTTACTTCAAAAACCAGGTTCCAAACTCCATCCATCTGCACATGAATGTATAGTGCTTGTAAATGGTATCTAATCCTAATCACTTTATATACATATGTGTGTAAGCATTGCAAATATGTGTTCAATTTTCACTGTATTAATTAATATGGGTATTTGTTACCCACTGTTTTCACAAGTATTGACAACAGTGTTTACAAATTACTACAACTACCATGATGCCCTGCTTTTGTCTCCACAAAACAATAGTGCAATGTGATGTAGCTCAACCTCTTTTTCCATCCACGTATGGCCAAAAGTCAGAGCTTTAGGTAGTTAACATTCACCATTCCACAGTATGTATTGAAATTCCATCTGCTGTGTAGATTTAGTATGTTGTCATCTTCTTATCACTACATTGAATTGATCTACTTGCTTGCAGAAATCCAATTTGTGGATTCATAGGTTTCCAACCATGTTCTGTGGCATGCTCATTATACGTAGTATTGATGCATAAATTACTTTTCATTGTTCATACAATGACTGGTGCCATTAAAATCAATTAGTTGTACCACACTTTGTTTTTGAGGCTGCTAGGCCTTGAAATGGCACAGGCCCCAAATCTCCTCTCTACTGTGTTGGGTTGCATGTCTGGTACATGGGATATACACTGTTATTTTACATTTTACATTTCAGGACATCTCTCCATCATTTTTACTGAAGTGTCCCTCTGTAGACATTAACCTGTATAGGTAAAAAGTGAAAAATCACACAAAGGCCTCAACATTCCAGTAATCATTATTTTTCTTTTCTTTAGGTTGTATAATCTTGAGCTGAAGACAGGTTTGAGGTACAATTACAGACTTTAATCTATTTTTATTTTGTAATTTATATTAGGATCAACACCCAGGTCCAGTGGACCACCGTCTGTAACTGAAGATACCTCCACTCCAGGCCAGGATCACGCCTTCAGTGAGGAAACCAGTCCTGCAAGTCCAGATGATGAGGGGATGCGTGGTCAATCTGGTCTGTTTGAGCAAACATCCACGGTGAGTCTCACTCGGCCTACACCTACACCTCCCACCCCAGCTGCTACAACAACTACACATATGGATAGCTCTACTTTCTGTGTCCAGAGGATCACAACTCCCATCTTGTGCCATCCATTCCTAACTACTGTTGATCAGCTGCCGCCACTACCTCCAGTTGTGTCGGATGGGCCACACTGCCTCAAGGGCACAGGGTAGTGGGGGTAGGCATTGTGGGAGGGTATCAGTGGGCCAGCAAAGGGAGGCACAGCCACAGGCATTATTGTCACCCAGACCACTATTGACCGAGTCTTGGGAGCAATACAACAGTGCCAAGACATGATGAGCCAGGTCCTAACAGAGATCCAAGACCTTAAGCAGCAGAGAGAGCACATTCAAGAGCTACATAATCACAACTCATATTTGTGCTCCTTGACTGGGGTAATGTTTGACATTTACCATCATATGTGCAGGGCTGTCTGTGGTCCTTCTACATCAGGACACACTACACCTTATGGAGCCACAGACAGGAAGGCCCCTGCCACAGGAAGAAACAGACCCCACACACCCAAGTTCCTGCACATGTCCCCCATTGCCTCATGAGGGGACGCTCATCTGTACCACTAGGAGAGGATGGCAAGACCTCCACCAACACCTCAAAGAGACAACAAACCTAATTTCCTCAAGTACGTTTGCCGTACATTCTGTGGACTATTACATGGACATATTTACCTTTTCTGGGAAGAGATGTATTTTGTACATTGGTCTCCAAACAATTTGTGATCAACAAATATAGTTTCATCCACCATGATGGACCCTTCTATTCCTGTTCTTTTACATTCTGGTTGCACATCTGTTGCACTTATCTTTCTGTTAAAAATAAATGCACATGAAAGAAAGTGTAAGTTCGATGTTGTATTTATTTTGGTAATTCCTTTTCCATTTTTTCTGTACACCATCATTTTTTAAATGTGTTTCCTATGTCAAGAAAGATAGAAAAAGAAACAATAAGATCTCTATATTAAAGTGTCATACATCTGTAGGTAACACGTTTGTGACACAATCAAATATGTATTTCACAAACTAGCCAGAAGTATATAACATTCTGTGCCATTTAGAAGTTGACATTCCAGAACCTTGACACCATGGAAGAAAGGTAATATTACATAAGATCAAATTAAATAGACAAACTATTACTCATGCATACTCTCAGCTGGAGCCAGACATCCTGCACTCAAAATAAGAATCCTACATCAATAACACCAATAGCCTACATCATGGCAGTAACAACATTTGAGGCCACATGACCATTACAGGACACTGTGGCAGTATCTGGTGCAACATCACAACATCACAACCACCATTCAGAGGTGTGCTATTAAAGGGTTATGCCATCTATGAGGAGACACATCAACAGCTTCCAATACTGAATGCCAATTGAAGATTTAGTCAATGTGAATGAAGACCAGTATGCTATGGCTTAACATGCACAGGTGGGTAGAGCAAGTTAGGCAGCATATATTGTCTTGATGGCAACATCCCAAAGTAAACAGGTCTGATACCATTTCAAGAAGTTCTATTCAGTCACAGTGCAAGTTGTCTCTATACAAGATCTGTCCACCCCAAGTGGGTGTCTCTCCCAGGATCAGTCCATGTTCCCTTTGTACTTTCCAACAGCAAATATAATTGCAAATATCACAACTTTGAAATGTCCAAAATAATATGACATGGTAAAGGACCCTGAAATAGAATAACAAGAGAAAATTCATGATTTCACATTTACAATTTGATTCAAATAATAAGTTATAAGGACAAATATACTTAGTACAAGCAAAAATAACGAATGTCAATAAACACAGTAGTCAGTGTAGGGAAACTCTGATCCACAAACATCTTTGGCTTCTACTTTGCTCAACTGATCATTCCTACCACATTACCATCACAGACTGATATGTTCCCCATGTCACAAGTTGTTCTGACATTGGATGTCACAATATGTAAGGGTACATTTTCACTCAAGTGAAGAAGTGGACAATGACATCTACATGTGGGTCAATTACTTCCTCTTCACCACTGTCATCTTCAATGGGATATTTCAACATTTTCACTCAGTGGCTCTTCACAGTCTCCATCCTTTGCCATGATTGGGAAATTCAGTCGCAGGCCAATGTTGTACAGCATGCAGCAAGCAACCATGATTTGGCACACCTTATCTGGTGAGCAAAGGAGGACACCACCCATCTTGCTCAGAAACCTGAATCTGGCCTTCAGGAGCCCAACAGCCCACTCCACTGGCCTCCGTGTTTTTCTATGGACCTCATTGAAGTGGACTTCCCCTTGTGTTGTTGGAGTCTTCAGCGGTGCAAACAACCATTGTCGGTTAGGATACGCTAAGTCAACTGCATTGAAGCAATAAATTGACAGATTAAAATCATATCAGCTCGTTGTACAATCCTATACTAGGATTAAATCAAATGATCCTCAAGTCATATTGTACTTTTCAACAAGCCAAGCCCTCTCATGTCCAAGTTGTGACATTTGCTGTTCCATACTTTTGACCCAGAAAAGCAGGCACACACACTTGAGATGTATACATTGAGTAGGCAGACAACTTGCACATTGATAGAATGGAAGTTATTCCGATTGTGGTAGATGTGTTCCCTTGTGTGTGGTGGCACCAAGGCAATATGTGTGCCATCAATTGCTCCAATCACATGCGGTAGGCTAAGCAATTTATACAACTCTCCCTTCATATTGGACAAATCTTGAGCTTTTGGAAACTGGATGAAGCTGTTGATGTGTCTCATACTTGAAGCAAGGGCTTCTTGTAGCACACCACTGAAAGCTGGCTGTGACATGCCTCCAAATACTGTCACAGTGTATTGAAAAGAACCAGTGGCCACAAATTGAAGTACTGCCTTGATTTTCACTATTGGTGTTATTGCTGTTGTGTTGCTATTGTGAGTCATGAGATCAGGCTCCAGCTGCTGACCCAAATCCAGTATAGTTTGCCTATTTGACCTAAACACTTTGATTATATCCCTTTCTTCCCTGGTGGCAAGGTCTTGAAAGGGTCTGAGGCCTTGAGGATACCTTCTTCTACCCATCCCCGAGATAATATGTCTGCATGTAATGAAAACAAACTATCAGTTAAAATTGTCACACAAGACTTTCACAATCAATGCACATTTCATGTCTTGGCTAGATTAGTGATCTTATTGGGTCATATATGCTATTATAATTTTCAAACATCTTTGCTACTGCAGAAGAATATTTTTTGCATGTCTGACATTTTATACAAATAATGTGCAAATAATACATTTGGAATGTATTATTTGCACTTTTTTTTCTAAATTACCGCTGACAGCCCAGAGGCACTAGTGTTTTAGCCTCATTCAGAGCCCCATCTTCAAACCCACTGCTGGGTGACCATGAGTCCTTTAACCCACATTGTCTCCTGCTGCCTGTGCATATATTTGTGTTGAATACTGTCTGCTTCTTTGTACTTTTTTTCTTTTTTAGACAATTTCTATTATAGCTCAGTCTGCTTGTTCGTACTTATTTTGTTAGTCAATTTCAGTTCTGTTTTGGTTTGCTGTCTCTGACATTCCTGTCTTTCTCCTGCTCCCGCCCTCCCGTCTCCCTGCCAGCCCCTCCCACCTTCCAGGACTACTTATGGAGGCCACTGTGCAGCTCCAACAGTAGCCCTTTGACTCTTTGTCAGGCCTGTGGCTGACAGCTCAGAGGCACTGCTGCTTTGGCCTCATTGAAAGCCCTACAATCTCTGTGTTCAAACCTGCTGCCGGGTGACTGTGACTCCTTTTGCCTGCATTGTCTTCTACTGCCTGTGCGTATATTTCTTTTAAATATTGTCTGCTTTTTCATACTCATTTTGTTTTAGTCAATGTCTGTTACAGTTTAGTCTGTTTATTCATACTTGTTTTGTTAATCAATTTCAGTTCTGTTATGGTTTGCTTTGTTTTGGTTTGTCGCCTCTGACTTTCCTCCTTGTGACGGGCTAGCTGTGGATCGCCCGCACATAGAACTGACTGGTGCTGGCGCTGCCTGCGCTGTTCCGGACCTCCCCGGCTTCCCTTCCCGTGATTGGCTGACAGCACCTCCGACGCGGGAAGCCGGGAGGTCAAAAGACCCAGTAGCAGAACAAGAGGAAGAAGGAGGAGACGGAAACGGAGTTAAAGGAGGAGACGGAAACGGAGTTGGAGGAGAAGACGGCGAGGAAGACGGCGAGGAAAAGGACAAAGAAGATCGGAGAATCGAGAGGTGCCCGAAGACGGAAGAACGGTGTCCATCCAAGCGACAGGACCGGACACCACAGACGGGATCCCTGCCAGCAGGAATCCGGGAAGACGGAACGCTGCACCCCGCCACGCTTCCGGAGAAGCGTGGCAGTTCCAGGTGCGTGTGGGCCCTGCCCTGAGGGAGCGGGAGGGTGGAGAGAAAGGAGGTGGAGGTGGGGGAGAAAAGACAACCGAAGGGTAAAAGAACGAGGGGGAAAGGGGTGGGATAGCACTATTGCATGCAATCACCGAAATATCGAGCACAAAGCATAGAAGCACTTCCAGTGAGAGGCAGCACCAAGGCACAGCGCACAGAGGACAACCAGACAAGTAGGATAATAGGAGAACACTAGATCGATATATTTCATTACAGAGGAAGAGAAAGGGCAAGAGGATAGACCTAGGAAGAATCCCAGTCTAAGGAGACAGAGCAGAGAAATAGAAAAAGAATATAAAGAAGAAAAGATACCAAAAGTGGAGCGGAACCAAAAGAAGGAAAGACAGGAAAGGAGACAGAAGAGAGGAAAATACCCAGAGTGTCTTAAAAATCACTTACCTCTGTTCCTTTTCTTTCTCTCCACATACGCTTCTCGGGGAACCTGTGAGACGAGGAGACAAAGGAGAAGTGTGAAGAGCAAAATCCGATACCTTAACATCCAAAACAAGCCAAAAGAAAGAAAAATAAAAGAAGAAAGACCTAAATCTACCTTCACTCTACCCCAAAATACCTCAAATAAACACCTTGTACATAGAACAACCGGTTCATGTGTGAATACTACGCGCCAATACCGTTACACTCCTATTCTCCCACCCTCATGCCTCCCTACTAGCCCCACTCACCTCCCAGGACTACTTATGGAGGCAAATGCACAGCTCCAACAGTAGCGCTTGACCACCTGTTCAAGCACACTGCTCCCAGTCGCTGGCTCACAGCCCTGCGGTACTGCTGCTTTGGCCTTGTTCAGAGCCCTGTGAGCCCTGCGTTCAAACCTGCTGCCAGGTGACCAATAGTCCTTTTGTTCGCAATGTCTCCTTCTGCCTGTGCATATATTTCTGTTAAATATTGTCTGCTTATTTTGTTTAAGTCAATTTCAGTTATAGCTTAGTCTGCTTATTCGTTCTTGTTTTGTTAGTCAAATTCGGTTCTGTTTTGGTCAGCTTTGTTTTGATTTGCCTCCTCTGACCCATCTTTCTGCCACACCTGCCCTCCTGCCTCCCACCTCCCTGTCAGCCCTTCCCACCTCCCAGGACTACTTATGGAGGCCACTGCTAGACTGCGAAGTGGGTGTGCTCAGCAGGTGGACTGTGGGCCCACCGATGGTGCACCAAAGACAAGTCCATCTGTGCCCGCCTGCAGCTGGACTGCGCCTAGCACCAGGAGCCCTGGCTCTCCCACCATCCACTGCTACATCAGCGCAGAACCCACATCCTAATCTCCCAATAAGGACTGCTGCCTCGTCTCTCTGTGAACCACAGCAGGTGCTTTAAGCTGCCAGCAATGCAGATTTACCTGCCTCACCGACTCCCCTGCAAACCAACCCAAACTGCCGCCCCCAGACACCATGACCACACGCCAACTGAAAAATGTGTGGCTTGGGTCGGGGCAAGGTGGCAAGGTGGGGGAGATGAGGCTCCACTGCAGGCACAGGCTCCCAGTCTGCCCTGCAGCTAATCATAATGATGCTGAGAGCAGCATCAGGATTGGACTAAGCTCCCTCTATTTGTGCTCCCAGGCAGACTGGGAGCCTGTGCCTGCTGTCTCCAACCTGGCAACACTGCTCGGGTTGGAAACAGCTCAGTGTTCATGTTGGTTTGGAGGTCCTGAGATGGCCAGCCAAACCCACATGCACACTGAGGGGAGTGCACACCACTCCTCCTCCCTGCCTGTCACCCCCATGGCCCGCCCCCTTGAAAAATAAAATGATAATAAACATGGTATATTGTTCTTTTATTTTTCAGGTTTTGCAACTTCTGCTGCTGGTGTGGTGGTGACGCTCCTCTGCCACAGCGGAGGAGCAGCTGAATGACCTGTATACTGGTCAACATCCATTCTTTAAGCAAACATGCAACCGAGATATGGGACACCATCACTACCCTCGCACCAGACCTCGCTTCCCTCACAGAGACATGACTCAATGACACCTTCACACCTGACGTTGCCAATCCCAACGGATACAAGATCACCCACCATGGCCGTACCAATAAACCCAGAAGAGGCTTTGCAATAACTCACAATGACTCGATACACTGCACAACCTCGACAGACAGCAACACACCAATCATGGAGTACCTCAATTTTTGACTCAACATCAACAGCAATACCACCATCAAAGGAAATGTACAGACCTCCCACCTTGCCTCAGCTTCTGCCAGACCATTCCAGAAATCATCACCCCCCCAACCCATCAACATCAAACATGACATCATCCTCAGAAACCTGAATTTTCACCTAGACGACCCAAACGCCGCCAACACCGCCAACCTCATAGACAGCATGCAAATCATCGGCCTCAGTCAGCTATTTACAGAAACCACACACATCGCTGGACAGACACTAGACCCCATTTTCACCTCAAGCAGCAAAATCAAATAAAACCACATCACTGAGCTCACCTGGCCGGACCACGCCAGCAAGATAGCTGAGGACCAATGGACCAACAGCCTCTAAACCCACCACCCAGACTCCACACAGCAGATCATGAAAAAAGAAGGGGGACTGGGAGATTGATTGGTCCAGTGCAGATTCTCCCAATATATACTATAAAGATCAATGGGTGCACTGTCCCAAAAGGTGGAGGGTATTAAGACCCCTCTCACAGGCACACACTCATTCAGAAGCAATGGCCCTCATGCATCATCATCGGGCCGTGCTCCACATCAGACTGACACTGCAATGTCTCGTAGTTCGAGAACACGGATAAGGATCACGTTGCGCTGTTGACTATTTCGGAAAAACAATATCCTGAATGATTGTTTATCCTCTTTGGAAGTAGTTCTTCTTCTGACCATGGCTACCAATAGTCTTGTGCTAGTAAACACAGACCTGTAGTGGGTAATTATGCCTCTTTTCCTTGTTTTGATTGAACAGGTTGTAATCAAATATTTAATGTTCTGGAGAAAGATTTTTGTTTGAGTCCTGATGAAGCGCCAGTGGATCCTTTTTGGACCATTTTGGGCGCGAAACATGTTGACTTTTTGTAGAGGTTGAAGTCATGGTACTTTACCCCTTATGCGTGTAAAGTGTGGGATCATTATTTCCCCTTCACTTTTCCTTTGTTTTTAATCTTGACCGGGTCCTCGCTTATTTATTATATATTTCCTTATATTAAGGGGGCACCCAAGCCAATTTAAATTTTTATTTTCTATCTCTCCAGTCGCTTCTTCGTAACCTAAAGATTTTGTGGTACTGAGATATAAATTCACTCTTAATGGCTTGAGGGTCGGATGCTGGACCCCTTCAGACATTGCAGTGCCAGTCTGATGTGGAACATGTCCCGATGATGATGCATGAGGGCCATTGCATCTGAATGAGTGTGTGCCTGTGAGAGGGGTGTTAATACCCTCCACCTTTTGGAACAATGCACCCATTGATCTTTTTCCAGACACCAGATACCTGGCACCACCCCGGACATCAACAGAGATGTCAAAAACTTCACCTGCTGGATAGGCAACTGCGCTGACCTCATTGGCACAATTTAAACTTCAAAACCCAACAGACCCTCCAAGCAAGTCAGCTGCTACATGCAGGATCTGTGAATCACAAAACACATTTGTAGACAACTAGAGAGGCAATGGTGCAAATCCAAACTCCTCCACAACTGAACCACCTTTAAGAACACACTCAAGCAGTACCACAAACTCCTAAAAAGAGCCAAGAAACAGGGCTAGCTCTCACATCTAAGCCAGCGCCAGCCACAACAAAGAACTCTTCAACATTATCAAGGAGTTTGCCAACCCAGCAGCATGAGAGAACATCATACCCCCACCCAGGAACTGTGCGACTCCATCACCATCTAATTCCACAACAAAATCTCTACAATCTATAGAAACTTCGCACCCCACCCCACCACAGCACACACCATGAAATTCCTGACCTGCGCTGTCTCCCCCTCCAAGAACAGAATCTACAAATGGAATCAGCTTATTACCCAGAACACCATAGACATCATGAAGACCACCACTCAGATTTGCCCATAGACCCTTGCCAGCATCACATGTTCAACCTCGGCATCAACAGCATTGGCAAAGCCCTTCCTGGTTGGGGGTACAAATACCCCCTCACTCAGGAATGTGCACTGCCCTGCAACCTCAATTCATCCATCTACTTAGCCACATACCCAGGCGACTGGGAACGTGTAAGAGTCAAACCTCTCCTCAAGAAACCTTCTGCCAACCCGACCTCAAAATCTACCATCCAATCTCCCTTCTCCCCTTCCCAGAAAAAGCAATTGAGATAGCCTGCAACTCACAACACGCCTAGAAGACAACACCGTCCTGGGCCCATCTATCTGAATTCTGATCCAAAAACAGCATTGAGACCGCCCTGATTGCTGCAACGGATGACATTAGAGCCCTAGTAGACCAAGGAGATTCGGCTGCCCTCATCCTCCTCATTCTTTTTAGCTGCCTTCGACACAGTCTCCCACTACACCCTGCTCAAGAGACTCCATGATGTCAGCATCACAGGTGATGCCCTGAAGTGGATAGCATTGTTTTTCTCCAGTCAAACCCAGAGAGTATACCTCCCACCATTCACCTTGTGTCAAAAAGCCTCCTTTGTCATTGTTAGCCCCCAATTTTTTCCTGGTATTTGATGTAGTCTTAAAGTTGTTAGTGCCCAGGGTCCCTGCTAACCAGGTTTCCTGGGCCAGATCTCTTTCCCTAAAACTCTTGTGATGCATTGACAAAATTGGCAACACATTTTGCTGCCACTATAAGTCCCTAGTAAATGGTACACAGGTACCCGGGGCATTGGGTACTAAGGATAGGCCAGTGAGGGCAGCATCACAGATTGTGCCACCCTCTAGGGCCATGCATTCAGATGCGCCCAACACTGCCATTGCAGGCTGAATGTTCTGATACAATCCTAAAAAGCAGACTCAACATGGCACACAGCCTGTGTGTCCTGTCCACTACACACCACATGCACTATAGATAAGTCACCCCTCAGGCAGGTCTTCCAGCCCTAAGGAAGGGTGCGCTATACTATATGTGAGGGCATAGATGCATGAGCGATATATCCCAACTGTTTCACTGCCAAATCTGGCACATAGTAAGTGAACAGAGCAGCCATTTTAATACTGTGCTGGGCACTGGTCAGTATGGGTTTCACAGCTACATGATGGCTACTCTGAACCTTGGTTGTTTGGTATCAAGTAACCTAGAATGATAAATCCAAACTAGTACCAGTACTGGGTTTATTACACAATGTACCCACGGATCACCTTAGAGGTGCCCCTTTCCAAGGTTTACTACCCTGGCATGGTTGCTGGCCAGTCACAAGCAGCCTGCCACCACCAGACAAGATTCTGGAACCCTGGGGTCAGATGTCCTGCTCTCTGGGTCTCAGAAAAAAGCCCTTCCTGGGTGAGGGTGCAATTACCCCCTCTCTCAGGAATGTGCACTGCCCTGATTGCGAGCTTCACAGGGCTAACCGCCTTTGAAACTCGACACCCGAGCCTGCTGCTTGCAACAGATGACTGCCCCATTGCAAACCCCCACTTTTGGCTGAAGCAATGGCTGGAAAAACACACAAAGGACAGGAGGAGGTGCTGCATGCGAGGAGACCCCTCCATTTCATTTTCCTCTATCTTGTATCAATGGAAAATAGCCAATCAGGTAAAAGGAAGTGACTTCTGCCCACAGGAAGTGGTCACTTATTGGGTGTAGCCACCCTAAGGTAGATGACCCATTGGTCACTACTAGGTACTCTGCAAAATGCCCACTAAATACCATATTTAGTGGGTATTCCTACACCAGATAATCAAATTCCAAGGACAAAAGAAAACCAGCAACAAAGAAGATCCAGAACTTGAGAACTGAAGTCCTGCTGCACCAAGAAACTGTGCCAAACCCTGCCTGCTGCACCCAGGACTCGACAATCGCGGCAAAGGGGTTGCTTGGACACTGGACAGACTCTACAAACCCCCAGAGGACCTCCATACTTCGAAAATCACCAAAGATCTCCCTCCAGAGTGAAGGCATCGCTCTCCTGCAACCATAGACCCAGTGAAGGCCACTTCAGTGTCTGGCTGCTGACCAAGGAACCAGATGCTGCAGCTGGACCAAACTCCACTTAACAGAGCATGAGGTCAAACCCTGCAAGTGTGCCATGTTTGGTAGCACTGCACCCTCCAGTGGCCAAACCGTGCAATAGACCCTATACTGGTCACCTAACGTCAGACCCCCAGAAGGACAGTCCATTCCGGGCTGTAAAAAGACCAGGAGGAACTTTCTGTCAAAACACTTCACCAGCACCTTCCACCAGACTGCCCCTGCTGACCTAGAAGTGACCCTCAAATTGACCCATATTCTGCTTCCAGGGGCACCTTTGTGCATAGCTCCTGGCTCACCGATTCGCTCTGCACCTGGCCAACCTGTGTCCTTCACCGAAGATCCTGCTGTGCCCTAAAGGTCCCCCACCCCTTGCAACCTTGACACTTCAATGAGACCCACCAGACTTACCTTTAAGTCCACCTGTGCAGTGCTTTTCCAAGTGGTCCTCCACAGTGGCCTGGCACCAGCTCCAGTGACTTTCTGCAGCTGCTTTCGCCGAAACCAAGAACCGCCTGAACTTCTCCAGCTGGTCCTGAGTGCCCTCCAATGCATTGTCTAATTTTATATGCATTTTCAATGTATTTCTTCCTTGATTCCTATGTGCTTAATTACACAGAAAAAGACTATTTTTGCTGCAATTTAAAAAATTCATATCTTAAAAATTACTTACCCGATTTTGATGATTTTGGTCTTAAAATTTTATAAAAATCTAAAGTATTTTTGTAAATTGGTCTCGAGTTATTCTTTTGAGTGTGTGTCTTGCTATATTTATACTGTGGGTACAATTAATGTTTTGCATTTCTCTAAGATTAGCCTAGGTGCTAGAGCAAGCTACCATAAACATTAGAGCATTAGGTGGTCTGGTTTTACCTCTGTAAACCAGCGTGTGGTTACCCGGACTCTCTGCACAGTGTGCTTAGCTTTGCACACTACATAGAGAGCCAGCCTCCTACACACTTTGAAACCCAAGGATCCTTCCTCAGCCCCACCCTCTTCAACACCTATAGGACCCCCTCCTGGCCAACATCGTACAAGACCACAGTTAGGCCTGGCATTCTTAGGGTGGTCTATCCTCAGACTTTTTGCCACTACCTCCTGTTTTGTTGCTGTATCTTTTAATTGAACTTAGGACTCTGAGCAGTTTACCACTGCTGATCAGTGCTAAAGTGCATGTGCTTCTCCCCTAATACATGCTAACATTGGTTTATCCACATTGTCATATTTAATTCACCTATAAGTCCCTTGAAGACTGATATACCATATAACCATATACCCATATAACCAGGCCGTGTAAATTAAATGCTACTAGTGGGCCTACAGCACTGATTGTGCTGCCAAATTGAGTAGCTCTGTAAACATTTCTCAGGCTTGCCACTGCAGATCCTGTCTGTGCATTTTAACTGTCACCCTGACTTGACATTTAAAACTTCTGCCAAGCTATAATATCACCTTTTCTTACATTTAGGTCACCCCTAAGGTATGCCCTATAATGCTTATAGGGCAGGATGCCATGTAAGCAAAAGTCAGGGCACATACTTTTAAGTTCTCATGCCCTGGTAATGTAAAGCTCCCCTAAGTTGTTTTTCATTACAGTGAGGCCTGCCCCTCTCATAGGCCAGCACTGGGAATTCCTTATGTTATGTTTTTTTATATGAGAGGAGTAGCTGCATGATGTTTAGTACCATTGGAACGGTAATAGTAAATCCTCTCTCCTCGTAAGGTTGGATTTATTATTACTATTTTAGAAATGTCACTTTTAGAAAGTAGATCTTTCTCTGCACTCACTGCATTGTGTGTCCACATCCTATATCTAATACACGTCTAGCCTTGGTTAGGTGACAGCTACACTTGTCCATTCCCTTCAGACACCCACAGCATAGGATACTCAACTGCATCTGCATACAGATAGGTCTTCCTGGGGAGGAGGTTGGGAAGGGCTCACACTTATACCTCAGAGGGGTAGTGTCTGGAGTCCACACAAATGGCTGATTATCTCCCACTGATCGTCTGGAGCCGAGGCTAATCTGAAAGAGGGACCTTTGAACTTCACAAAAACTCATTGTAGCCACCCCACACATCAAAGGCACTTTTTGATGTAAATACTCAGCCCACTTAAGACAGTACACTTCTGGACTCCAGACACAATGCTGGAGTAAAGACTGCTGTGTGCCAGAATTGCCACTCTGCCAGGGCTAACTGTTCTCAGGAACTGCTGCCCTGCTTGGTTATACTGCCCTGGTGTCTGCTGATCTCTGCCTTGTAACACAAGACTCGACCTCCAAGCCCAGAGTGACTATGAGCAGTACTGCGATCCCTCACCACTCGCATCACAACTGTTTGACTTCCACCAAAGCAGATTCTACCCTGCCTTGCTGCTCTCATCTCATCAACTTCACTCAAGTGGCTTCTGCCCTGCTTTGCTGCTATCATTACATCAACCTCTCCCGAGCAGCTTCTGACCTGCATTGCCACTCGCATTGCAACAACCTCACCCAAGCGGCTTCTGATCCGCTTTGCCACTTGCATTGCAACAACCTCACTCAAGTGGCTTTTGACATGCTTTGCTGCTCACATTGCTACAACTTCACCTGAGCGGCTTCTAACCTGCTTTGCTGCTCTTATTGCAACAATCTTGCCTGAGCTGCTTTTGTCAAGCTTCAGTGCTCGCAACTCTCCTACTTTCACTCGAGCGGCTTCTGCCAAGCTTTGCTGCTTGCAATTCCTCAACTGTCACTCGAGAAGCTTCTGACAGGCTTTGCTGCTTGCAGTGCTACAATTTGCACCTCGAGCGGCCCTTGTCCTGCTTTGCTGCTCGCACCTCTTCCACTTCACCTGAGCGGCCTCTTGTCCTGCTTTTCTGCTCTCACTGCAACGCTTCGACTTTCACCCAAGTGGCTTCTGCCCTGCTTTGCTGCTTGTATCTCTTCAACTTTACGCAAGCGGCCTCTTGCCTCGCTTTGTCACTTGCACCTCTTCAACCAAACAGCTTTGCTGCTCGCACCTTGTCAACTTCAACCCGGGTGGCTCTGAACCTGCATTGCCGCATGCCGCTCCTGGTAGGAGCGCGACCATGGACATTGGATTCACGTGGCGAGGAGTCCCCGAGAACCATTGTTTAGACCTATTCTTGCTTATTGATCTTACTACCTTTAGACCACAAAGTTAAGTATTTCTGTATCGTATTGAATTTAAAAGTAATCAGATGAACAAACTTTATTTTTTATATAGCCATGTGCAGTCTTTTTCGGTGGTGTACCTCCCAAGATTATTGTGCTTGTGTGGCACAAGTACTTTACACATTGCCTCCTAAGTTAGGACTGCCTGCTCTGTGCCAAGCCACCAGAGGATGAGCACAGGCTAGTTACTGATGTGTCATTGACTTGCCCTGACTAGAGCTGTGGTCTCTACTTGGACAGGATGCCTACCTCTGCTAGTTTGAGAGTCAGGGCCTAATTATGACCCTGGCAGTCACCACACTGCCAGGTTCACAGTCGTGGTCAGACCGCCGCCAAAGCGGCGGTCTGACCGCAACATTATGACCGTGGCAAAAGTGCCACTGTTGGTGCCACTGTTGGACTGCTGGCACTGCCAGGTTGCCGCCAGGCAACAGCCTGGCATTCACAGCGGTTGTAGTCCACCAGGGCAGCACTGCCCTCTGGATTACGAGTCCCCTTTCTGCCAGCCTTTGCTTGACGGAAGCCCCGCCATGCAAAGGCTGGCAGAAAGGGAGTGCCGGGGCCCCATGGGGACCACTGCACTGCCCATGCACTTCACATGGGCAGTGCAAGGGCCCCATGGACAGCCCTGTTTTACTTTCCATTGCCCAAGTTACGGGCAGTGGAAAGCTTGACAGGTGCTGCTGCACCCGCCGCACTGTCACATTGGCCCCCAGCTCGATTAAGAGCCAGCATCAATGTTAAGGCCCTGTTCAATGCAGGGCTGGCCTGCAGAAATGCTGTTTCCGCCCACCGGCCCTGCGGTGAACGTTTTATAGGGCGGGCGGTCTTCAGATCGCAATGGTGGTGTACCGGTGGTTTGAGTTTGGCGGCCGCCATCTGCCGCCCACCAAACTCAAAATGAGGGCCTCAGTTTCCGACATTGGTGGCAGTGGGGGGATAGGACATGTGCTTGTGCAGTACCACATAGTGATTCAGTGTACACTACAACTTCACATTTAGACCTAGTCTCCTATTGTTACCTGACCTGTACCAATTGGCACTTTTCTTTTTGATTTGTGTCAGTTCTCCCTAATTGTCCTTTTTGAATGTTTCTGCTAAATTATGTCTCGTTCTGAAGAAGCCCCTCCTGCACATGCACCTGCAGTAGTTGACGTTGAGCTGACCTTTTAGAATCTTACACTGTGCAGCAGCTTGAGGACTTCTGCAAAGCCTTCAAATAGGGTTTCACCCAGAAGGTGGAACTTCAGAAGGCTTGTGGGCCTGGGCAGAGGCCCAGGTTGCAGGGGAAGACATCCCAGAGGAGGAGCAGGACATTTTGGGGGAGGAGGAGGACCTGATCTTGGATTCCCGTGATTAAGTGGAGCCACTTGTGGAAAGGGCTAACAGTTTTCCAGGATCAAGAGTGGTTTCTAGACCAAGGAGCAGTGTTTCTTCCAGGTACCTGCCACTAGAGGAGGTGGCAGACAGGAGGGAGGGGAAGAAACTCAGGTTGGAACTTGTCAGGTTGGAGAAGGCCCACGAGAAGAGAAAACTGGCTCTTGAAGAAAAGAAATTGCCTCATGAGCTCAGTTTGAGAGAGCTGGACATAAGAGCCTTGAAAGTGGGATCCAGCAACAGAAATGGTGGCAGCATATCTGCAGTATCTTCTAGTGAGCCTAAAATCCACATCCCAAAAGATATGGTACCCAGTTTCAATATGGGGGATGACGTGGATCAATCAATCAATCAATCATAGTATTTGTAGAGCATGCTACTCACCGTGAGGGTCTCAAGGTGCTTTTGAAGGGGGGGAGCTGCTACTGCTCGAACAGCCAGGTCTGGAGGAGTCTCCTGAGGGTCAGTAGGTCCTTGGTCTATCGTAGGTGGATGGGAAGGGTCTTCCGGGTCTTGACCGCGAGGTAGGAGAAGGATCTCCTGCCGGATGTTGTCCTGTGGATGCGTGGGATGGAGGCGAGGGCGTGATCGGCAGAGTGGAGATGACGGTTGGGGGTGTAGAAGGTGAGACGATTGTTGAGGTATGCTGATCTGGTGTTGTGGAGTGCTTTGTGGGCGTGGGTTAGGAGTTTGAATGTGATCCTTTTGTTGACGGGAAGCCAGTGTAGGTTTCTCAGGTGGGCTATGATGTGGCTGTGGGGGGGATGTTGAGGATGAGGCATGCGGAGGCGTTCTGTATTTGTTCCTGTCTTTTCTGGAGAGCTGCTGTGGTTCTCGCGTACAGGGCATTGCCGTAGTCCAGTCTGCTGCTGACGAGGGCCTGGGTAACTGTTTCGGTGGGGATCCACCTGTAGATTTTGCAGAGCATGCGAAGGGTGCTGAAGCAGGTGGAAGAAGCGGCGTTGACTTGCTGGGTCATGGAGAGCGATGAGTCAAGGATGAAACCTAGAATGTGGGCATGGTTGTTAGGTGTTGGTGCAGCTCCCAGTGAGGGCGCCCACCAGGAGGCCTCCCACGCGGAGGGGGTGGGGCCGAAGATGACAACCTCCATCTTATCTGAGTTTTAGTCGACTGTTCCTCATCCAGTTGGCTAGGCCTTCATTCCCTCCTGGAAGTTGGTTTTAGCCGCGGCGGGGTCCTTGGTGAGGGAGAGGATCAGCTGGGTGTCATCGGCATAAGAAATGATGTTGAGTTTGTGAGATCAGACGATTTTGTTGAGCAGTGCCATGTAGACGCTGAAAAGTGTCAGGCTGAGGAAGGCGCCCTGTGGTACGCCGCAGATGGTCTTGGTGGCTTCAGATAGGAATGGTGGGAGGTGGACTCTCTGTGTTCTGTGGGTGAGGAAGGAGGTGATCCAGTCCATGGCCTTGTTGCAGATTGCTGCGTCTTGGAGGCGTGTGCGCAGGTTATGGTGGCAGACGTTGTCAAAGGCAGCCGAGAGGTCCAGGAGGATGAGTGTTGCTGTTTCGCCTTTGTCCAGGAGGGTCCGGATGTCGTTGGTTGCAGCGATGAGGGTGGTCTTGGTGCTGTGATTGCTGTGAAAGCCGGATTGAGACAGGTCCAGAGTGTTGTTTTCCTCCAGGTGGTGGGATAGTTGCCTGTTGACAATCTTCTCGAGTACCTTTACCGGGAACGGGAGCAGGGAGATGGGCCGGTAGTTTCTGAGGTCCTTGGGGTCTGCCTGGGGTTTCTTGAGTAAGGCATTGATCTCGGCGTGCTTCCAATTTTCCGGGAAGGTGGTGGTCTCGAAGGAGCGATTGATAATCAAACGGAGTTGGGGGGCGATGATGGAGCTTGCTCTGTTGTAGATGTAGTGCGGGCAGGGGTCGGATGGAGAGCCGGAATGAATTGTGTTCATTAATTTGATGGTGTCGGCATCGTTGATGTGTGTCCAGGAGAGCAGAAGGTTCGTGTAGTTGGGGGGCGATGAGTCGGAGGTGTTGGTGGCTGCTGGTGAGGTCATGTTGTTGAAGCTGTCATGGATGTCGGTGATCTTGTGGTGAAAGAAGGTGGCGAGGGAGTCACAGAGGTCGTGTGAAGGTGGGATGTTGTTGGTGCTGGAGCTGGGGTTGGCGAGTTCCTTTACGATGTTGAAGAGCTCTTTGCTGTTGTGTGCGTTGTTATCGATGCGTTCCCTGAAGGAGGATCTCTTGGTGGCTCGGATGAGCTGGTGGTGCTTGCGGATGGCGTTCTTGAGGGCTGTGTTTTGTGGCTGGATTCTTTTCCTGGTGCCACTTCCTCTTGAGTTTTCGTCAGGCCTGTTTGGAGGTCCAGAGGTTGGTGGTGAACCAGGTGGCCTTACTGATGGTGTGCTTGTTATGGGTGTTTTGAGCGGGACAAGAGTGTTGGCGCGGTCTTCGATCCATTGCCTGAGGTTGCGGGCGGCTGAGTCGGCGTTGATGGAGGCAGCTGGTGGGGCTTGGGCGAGGGCAGAGATCAGCCGGTTGTTGGTGATCGTGTTCCAGCTGTGGCGCCGGGTCGGTTGCGGGAGGTAGTGGGTGGTGGGTTTATTGAAGGTGAAGTGGACGCAGCGGTGGCCGGTCCAGTGGAGTTCAGTGGTGTGGCTTAAGGTGATGTGTCTGCTGGTGGAGAAGATGGGGTCGAGCGTGTATCGGCGGAATGGGTGGGAGATGTGACTAGTTGATTGAGTCCGAGGTTGGCAAGGTTGTCGAGCAGGGAGATCGAGTTGCTGTCAGTGGTGTTTTCGAGGTGGAAGTTCAGGTCCCCGAGGAGAATGTAATCAGTGGAAGCTAGTGCTTGAGCGTTGGCGATGTCAGCGATGGAGTCACTGAACTGAGGTCGGGAACCGGGGCATCTGTAGATGAGGGTGCCCCTGAGGGTGGTCTTGGGTTCGATGTGGATTTGGAAGAGCATGTTTTCGGCGCTGCTGATGGTGTCTTCGGTGTTGGTGGAGATTCTGATGGTGTTCCTGTGGATGATGGCGATCCCTCCTGCCGGTCTGTTGGTGCGGTCTGCGGGTGATCTTGTAGCCGTCAGGGATGGCTATGGCGATGTCAGGGGCTGAGTGTGGGTTCAGCCAGATCTCTGTCAGGAATGCGACAACTGGGGAGGAGGAAGCAAGAAGGTCCCAGAGCTCGATGGCGTGCTTGTGGACGGAGCGGGTGTTGAGAAGGATGCATCTGAGGTGGTTCCATCTGGATCCTGTGGATGAGGTGGTGGCCTGGAGGGAGGAACAGTTGCACCTTCGGCAGGAGAAGGGTCCGTGGCTGAGCTTCGGTGAGGCCTGGAAGCAGGAGGAAGAGCGGCCGGGGTTGAGGGGGTGGAGGGCGTTGGTGTCGTATTGGCATCTGGTGCTAGGGGGGTCTCGGAGGCCAGGGGGACTGGCGCAGCTGGGCTTGCCTTTGACGCGCCTCTGATCCACCTGCGGCACGCCCGCTGCGCACGGCCGAGCAGCAGCGGCCATTAAGAGGGGTAGGTGGGAGGGAGGAGCAGCTGGGAGGCTGCAGGGAAGCATGAATAGGTGCGCGAGGGGGGCAGGGCCGCGAGGATCGCAGCAGCAGGGGAAAACCACGGGGGAAGCCTAGCAGTTGAAAATGGCACAAAAAAAGAGGAAAGGCATGGGAAAATGGCACAAAAACAGAGAGAAACAGAAAACAGAAAAACACAGAAAAAAGAGAAAAAGAAAGTGAAAGACACAAGGCACACAGACAGACGATACTTACAGCACCACTGGAGCACCAGGGATGAGGTGCAGATGGACCTGGGGGTGGAGGAGGGCCTTGAACTTGGAGTAGGAGGTGCGAGGGCGGGGAGAGGGGCGCGGGCACAACGGTGGAGCTGTGCGCCGCTTGGAGCTTCTCCCGACCAAAAAGCAGGGCAGCGGCCGCCATTAAGAGGTGGAGGTGGGAGGGAGGAGCAGCTGGGAGGCTGGAGGGAAGCGCGAATGGGCGCGCGAGGGGGGCATGGCCGCGAAGGACGCAGCAGCAGGGGAAAACCATGGGGGAGGACTAGCAGAGGAAAATGGCACAAAAAAGAGGAGAGGCATGGAAAAACAGCACAAAAACAGAGAGAAACAGAGAAAACAGAGAAAAGCACAGAAAAAAGAGAAAAAGAAAGTGAAAGACACAAGGCACACAGACAGACGGTACTTACGGCACCACTGGGCCACCAGGGATGAGGCGCAGGTGGACCTCCGGGTGGAGGAGGGCCTCGAACTTGCAGCTGCGAGGGCGGGGAGAGGGACGCGCGCACAGCGGTGGAGCTTTGCGATGCAGGGAGCTTTTCCCGACCAAAAGCATGTCAGGGGTTGCTCACCTCACTGCGCAGCAGCCGCCATTAAGAGGGGGAGGTGGGAGGAAAGTGGCTAGCAGCCTTTGAAGTAGCTTTAAGAGTGCACAGGGTCCTGAGGAATTCTGAGGAGGTAGTCTTTGGCAGTACATGCCTCCGGTGGGGAGGGACACCCTTGTTACTTTAAAGGTGAAGGACCATACTAAATACCCTGCTATGAAAGCCATTTAAATCAAGAAGTTTGGTCTGACACCTGAAAGGTATAGGCAAACGTTCAGGGCCAATCGCAAACTCAACCCACAAATAAGGGTAGATTTTCTTGACTGTGCTGGTAAGGCACTGAAGGGCTGGGTGAAGGGCAGCAGTGTAAATTATTTTGATGGACTGTACAATTTATTTTTAAAGGAGCACATGCTTAATAGTTGTTTTTCAGAGCTGCACCAACATCTTGTGGCTAGCATGCTGATTGAATTCAGGAAGCTTGCTGAGGGGTCAGACATCTGGTTCAGTTCTAGAGTGCCTTCAGATGCATTGGGGGGAGGGCTCCCAAAAGGGTGATCAGGGTTCCAACCAGAGGAAAGAGGGGGAGATAAGAAGAAAGAGTTCTCTAAAGGCCCCCAAAACAACTCACAAAGGAAAGACTCTGGTTCACATTCCCAATCTGGTCATCAGAAACAAAAAAACCCTGACAAACGTCAGCAGCCCAAAATGTCCAAGTGCTATGAGTGTGGCAAATGTGGAAGCTACAAGGGGAACGTCAAGTGAACAAAAAGAGCACAACTCCCACTAGAGGTAAGTACTCATGGGCAGCTAGTATAGTGCTGGGGGAGGAGTATGTTCCAGTCAATGGGGGGAGTTTAGTGGGGTTACCCTAGTGTCTCTGGTTGACAGTGAGATTTTTCCTAAGATCCATCTGCCATCCAATACTACCAGGAATAGGCAATAGGTCACCATTAATGGGCAATGTGTTGAAACTCAGAGGGATACAGGTGCCAGTATGACTATGGTAAAGAGTCAACTTGTGTCCCGAGAGCAGGTGAATCCCAATGGATTCCAACAAGTTGTGGTGACTGACAGCAGAGGGTCACTATCTAGTAGCCCTGATTCAATTTGAACGGGGGGGGTTCAGGTCATTTGAGAGTTGCTGTAAGCTCTGCCATGCCTGTGAACTGTTTGTTAGGTAATAGCCTAGAGTTCTCTGCCTGTGCGGAGGTAGAGCTGAAGATTCATGTGGTGATGTTGGGGTTACCTGATTGGGTCTGTGCTACCACAAGATCCATGACTGCCATGGTGGAACAATGGCCCAGCCAGCTGCTAAAAAGGGGTAAGGCAGAGGGAGTGGTAAGCTAGCCCTTGAGTATACCCCTATTGAGATGGATGTGGTACCCATGGAGGACACCCCAGAGTCCACTGAAGAGGGTACTGCTTCCCTAGACGACCTGCCTACACCTGCAGACTGGCGGGTGAAAGGAGGTCCAGCCAAGAAAGAGTTCTCTAGGGCACAGAGGGAGTGTCTAACCTTTGAGGGCATGGGGCGAAAGGCCGAAGCCCATGCAGCAGGTGATGTTTCAGGGAGCTATCACATTTACTGGGAGAGGGGGCCTCCTATAAAGTGAGCCTAAGGCTCCTGTGCATGGGACAACAAGGTCCCTGGTGGTCCCCAATGTTACAGGTCCTTCCAACTGGATCTGGTTCATGAGATACTCCTGGCAGGACACTTGGGCCAAGACAAGACCTTTGCAAGGCTTGTTCCCCACTTTCACTGGTCCAAGATGAGTACCCCCACAGACACATTCTGTAGGACCAGCGTGATCTGCCTAGCATGACCTGCCAAGCCAGTGGGAAGACAGGGCAGAAGCTGAATGCTTCCCCGGAACCACTGCTAGTCATTAATTACCCCCTTTGACATTGTTGGGCCTATGGATCCCCAGACCACTTCTGGTCACAGGTTCCTTCTGGTCCTAGTGGATCATGCCACTCTGTACCCAGAGGCCATACCTCTGAGAACCACCACTGCACCTGTAGTGGCAAGATTTTCACAAGGATGAGTTTCCCCAAGGAAGTGGTGTCTGACAGGGGCACCCGCTTCATGTCTGCTTACATGCAGCCCATGTGGAAAGTGTTGAGTGAGTTCAAGTTCTTCACCTCGACCACGCCCGAACCAACGGGCTTATTGAGAGATTCAACAAGCCTCTAAAAGGTATGATCAGAAGTCTACCTGAGGAGAACGTGGGATATCCTTCTGCCCTTTTTGTTGTTTGCCTATAGGGAGGTACCATAGAATGGAGTGGGCTTCAGCTCCTTCGAGCTTCTGTATGGACACCCTGTCAGAGGACCTCCTTGCTTGGTTAAGGAGAGTTGGGAGCAAGTTCCCAAGAAAGTCCCCCGGAATGTAATGAACTACAAACTGGCATTCCGTAGCCAGACGTCTACCCTTGAAGGCAAGCTTCTGCTAACCTCTGTGCACTTCAAAGATCACTCTTTGAAGTCATCACCACTTTAAAGGCACAACTGAGTATAATAGCTGGACACCTGACCATACCAAATGTATACTTCTGGACCTGTGAAAACCTCTACCAGGAAGAAGGATTGCTGTGCTGCTACAAGGACTGCCACTCTCGACTGCTGCTCTAGGAAAACTGCTTTTCTGATGTGCTGCCCTCTGCCTTGCTGAGGAAGGGCTGGACCTATCTCACTTGAACCCAGAGTGGCTCCAAGGGCTTCCTGCCCTGCCTCCTGTTCTTCTTATGTCTTAGTGCACAAAAGATTTTGACCCATCATCAACTACAGCTCATGTACTTTCCTTTCTGCAAGGCTTGCCCTACCACGTGATGCTAATACAGTCCTAAGTCCTTGGAAGTGGGTATAAAATGCTGCAATTGCCAAAATCCACACATTGCTGCCGTTGCGCTGGTCAGAACCGATGCATCTCCTCCGATGCCGGCGCATCACTACTCAAGGTCATTGCATCACCTGGCATAGAGGCATCTTGCTTCTGGGCGCATCTCGCATGTGCCAGCATCCGTTTTATTTTCTGACAGTGATGGAAACCACCAAACCGAGATTATTCTCTACAAACCCAGTCCCTGCCTCCTTACCGTGAGCTGGGCGATGATAGATAGCTCACTGAAGCTCCCCTCGTTCCCTGGCTCACACAGTATGGCCACTAACACTGTTGCTGTTCAGAGATGGAGAAGAGCAACCTTTTCAAGCTGGGCAAGGGTGATGCATGACCCACCTTCTTCTGGACAATGCGGCTTGGAACTTCCTCTCCAGTACAGGTTCTCTCCGCTGGACAACACTGACCTGCTTTTAGAACTAAGACTTCCAAAAATAATGCGCACAAGGACAACAGCTATGCAAGGCACCATGAGACATGGCAAGGCCTGACAGCACACTGAGGTCTCAACAGCAGTGTCTGCGTGCTCCTGAACTCACAGCTATGCAGTCATATATAAAGCGAATCACTACAGGTGTAGTATCAACTCTACAGTTAAGTTTTCAGTATCATCCATGGTGGCTATGTCACCTCTTCTGTATTCAGACAACATCCCCAGCTCTTCCTGAACACTGCATCTCTCATGATCTTGTATGCTACCAGGAAGTCCCCTGTCTGAAATCTAAGGGGGGGCGCAGCTGCACCCGTATAATCCGCCACGCCGCGGTGGCAGAGATTTTGCTGAACAGTGTGCTCCAAGTGGAGAGTGGGAAACTCTGTTAGCTCCACAAGCGGAGCAGAGTTTACCGCCCACCATATATATATATATATATATACATATATATATATATATATATATATATATATATATATATATATATATATATATATATATATATATATAAAACCTACTGGCAGTCACCAGTAGGTAGTTCTATTTAGTACCTAGGCCCTCATAACAAACATGGCGGTCAAGATCGTCATATAATAAACGTGACAGAATTGCCATTTTTGTAACTCCACCACTGCCAGGCTTCCGCCACCAGGCAGCCTGGCAATGGTGGAGTTACATATCTAACAGGGCAGCGCTGCAAGCAGCGCTGCCCGCTGGATAATGTTTCAGGTTCCACCAGCCTTTCCCTCATAGTTTACCCCACCAGGGAAAGGCTGGTCGAAAGTGTGCCTCGGGCCCCCCTGGGGGCCCCTGCACTGCCCATGCACTTGACATGGGCAGTGCAGGGGCCCCCATGCACAGCCCCATTGCGCATTTCACTGCCTGATTTACAGGCAGTGAAATGCACGATGGGTGCTGCTGCTCCCGCCGCACTGCTACATTGCCGCTGGCTCCATTTGGAGCCGGCGTCAATGTTCAGGCCGTGCATTCAGCTGGGCTGGCTGGCGGAAACACTGTTTGCTGAATGTTCATTATGTGGCCGGCGGGGGATTCTGCACACTGGCGGTCTTTTGTTGACTGCCAGCGCCGAACTCGGCGGGTTTTCCCGCCAAGTTCATAATGACCACCCTAGTTTTCATAGGAAAAGCATATTTTGACTTAGCTATATCTTTGGAACCGTTTGACGAATCTTCATGAATATTTCCGAATATATGGTTTCAAGTTGATTGTTGTTGTTCATGAAAGTTTTGGGGTGATTCACCAAGCTGGAGCTGAGAAAAAGGGGGATCAAAAAAAGTGTGTTTCCGATGTTAATTCCCATAGAGATTTTAGACACAATTGCAGCCTGAACCGGAATTACACCAAATTGGGCAGAAAGGTAGCTCTTGGTCCAGAAAGCATGCTTTTTGCTATTTGGTGTGAATCCGTTCAGTAGCTTTTGAGGTTTTAAAAAAAATCTAAATTAGTATATCTAGGTGTGCGAAAAATTCACAAATTCTCCCAATCTCGTGCAGCGATCTGATTGGCTGCCAAGACTTCAACCAGGAAATGTTGGCAGCCTTTTGCATTACCCTAGATTTTACAACACTAATGATATCTTTTCATCTTTTTTAACATCATCACGTGACTATTTAAAGGGACATAGCCCTCCTTCCAACACCTAATTAGGCAACAACTAGAGCACATTAAGTATTCTCTACTACTTTTCAATGTCTTATCAAATGCAGATACAAAAACCTTTTCTTGGCTTTTACAGTTCCTACTCAATATTTTGATCAAAAAGGAGGAATTATTGCATCTTCAATCATTACAACCACTCTCCTTATGCATGCCAGATTCACCACGCACGGCTACAACCCGGCCCTGAGGCCAACCCCTTATAAGCACCCAACCTTGCTCCATGCATTGCCTTCTCCTGTGCGCAGAAGGGGTTTCCTGCATGGGCTGGTCTGAGGCCAGTGCCTGCAGCCACCCCCCCTGCATGGCCCTTCATGCATACAAAGTAGAAGTTAGCCTCGGCCTCTGTCGGTTTGAAAATAGGTGTGACAGGCTGTAAGAGTGGCTGTCAGAGTGTCTGGGTGTGAGAGTGCGTACGGCAGTGTTTTAGTAGGTGGGTCAGTATGTGCATGGATCTGTGAGTGGGTGCATCAGGGTGTCACTGGGTGTGAGTGGGTGTGTGATGGTCTAAGTCGGTGAGTGAGTGTGTAACTGTCTGAGTGGGTCTGAGTGGATGCATGAGGGTCTGACTGGGGCTGTAAGTGAGTGCATGAGGGTCTGAGAGGGTCTGTGAGTGGCTACGTGAGTGTCTGAGTGGGTCTGTGAATGGGTGCGTAAGTGTTTGAGTGGGTGTGTGAGTGGGAGAATTGATTGAAAGAGAGACAGAGAGAGAGAGAATGAAAGTGAGAGGGAAAGGGGTAGAGTTTTTTAGGCTTTGATGTCCGATATACTTAAAATCAGTTATGTCTCTCCAAATTAAATTTAAAAAATGCATTTTTTTATTTTTTTAAATATAATATTTATTTAAAAAAAGAAAATGGAAATGAGCCTGGACTTGACCTTCACACTGAGCTAGGGGGATTTTTTTTCTAGCCCTTTATGGGCGTTCATATTATTTATAAAAAAAAAAAAATCAAAAGCCCTTTACTGGCTATCTGGCACTGCAGAAGAATCCGTAAGGGCTCCCCTGCAGTCCCTATATATAATTTTAATTAAATTACTTTTAAAAAATACTAATAATAAAAAGAAAAGAATGCCCTGTATGGACTACCAGGCACTGCGAGGGAGCCTTAAGGCTTCCTTCAAAGTGCCATTGCTTCAGCAAAGCAGCTCAGTGCTTGCTGAAGCATTTCATCTTTGAGGGACAGAGATGAATCTTTGGATTTTGACAGCAGAACCTGCCTTAAAGGTCCCGCTGTCAAAACCCAACATATTTGCAAACAGCTATGTCCCAAGGGTGGGTACCCATGGACATAGCAGGAGTCGGCTCTGGCGTTGTGGTTATCCCCAGGACCATTAGTGGTTCGACGAGGGGGGCAGTATGGCCCCCTCCAACAGGACATAGCCCCAGGGGGCTGCTGGTCCCCAGGGCCCTGGGGGGCCATGGACCCCTACATTTAATTAATTAGAAGCCCCAGAGGTGGTGGGCGCAGGGGCATGGCTGCGGGCCCCCCACCTATGCTTTCAGCAATGCCCCGGGGGGGCCTTGGGACTGCAGAACATAGCATTTCCCCGCAGCAGCCCTAGTGCACACACATGATTATCATATTTGTTGAAGAGGGAAATTAAAAATCTACAGACTTGCTACAAGGGGAACACAAGGCAGACGTGCATGTGGATTATTGACATAATATCTATCCATAAAATATCAGAACACAAAAAAATCAGAAATTAAATATTGATTACAAAAATATTGACTCTGCAAGCTTAACTATAAAAACCATAAATGTCAAGAACACAAATATTGTGGTTACAAATATCAATTATGCGATATATCGAAAACAAAAATATCAGAAACTAAAATATTGTTACATTTAAATAAATATATAATATGTCAAAAATATTGATTCCCAAAGTATCAACCACAGTGTTATTGGTAAAAGAAATATTAATTCATTAAAAAAATAATTTTCACATAAAGCAACTACTTCAAATAAACACCAAAATTATTATACAGATATTCAAATTGAATAAAAATATATTGTAGCAACAAAATATTACTTATTCACTCAAAATATATATATACAATATATAAAATAAAACATCCAAAACTATTATCTTTCATTACAAAATTTAAACACTATCCTAAATGTTATTAAATATGTATATAAGTTAAAGTATATTGAAAATATCGAACTGCATATTATACATCAAAAGAAAAACCTAAAGAATGTTTACCATAGAAGGACTCAACAAATAAAAAAAATGAAATGATACTAAACCAACCAATAAAATAAAACTACAAACAACGTTAACCAATAAAATCAAAAAAACAATTAAACCAACAATGTAAGAGGCACACTAAATTAAACAATTAAATACATCTGAAACAGCAAACGTTGCAAGATGAGGAAACACAGCTGGATTCTCTCTACAAACCATTGATGTAGAAATATAAACATCTCAACAACTAAACAACGAATTAAGTAATATTTATGTATAAATTAAAACGTAACTGTTATTAGGCTTAAACATAAAAAAAGAAAAGAAATATTAACACACTGTTCAACTTTTATCTTTTTGATTAGCCTTCTAAAAATATCAACTGGAAAACCAAAAACTGCCAGAAAATAACAAGTAAACAAATAAATAACAAAACATAAAGTCACAGAAATACCATGAAAAAATAAATGTAACAACCTCAACCTCTCCAAACTGCTAACAATGTACTGTTTAAAATGTCACTTACTTGTTTTTTTCATTCAACAAAAAAGAAAGTGCATGCTCCATATTAGAATACCCCTGACAGAAAAGCTGCTAAACTGTGCAAAACATCTTGACAGAAAATACATGTAAATATACAAAATAAAAGTAACAGCATTAATTGATCTGTTAATAACAAATCTGCATAAGTTAAAATCTAAAATATATATTTAAACTATTACACAGTTACAGTGAGGGAGGGCACCAAGTTTTTCATTTCATAGAATGGAAGGCAGTTGCTAAATCACATGGGCTAAACCTACAGCCAAGTTAGAGCATCAACAGAAACTATGAACAGGAAATGTACTAAATATTACTCTAATGCATTCTATAGGAGGGCAACTATATAAGATGATGTTGTAATTAATGTAAGAGAGCACAACCACCCCAAAATGTGACAGAAGTAGAAGCTAAAGAAATGTTGCAGGATATAAGAGAAGTAAGCACTAGCACCTAAGAACCCAGAAGCAAAATCTTGAAAGATATACTACGTAGAGCCCCAAACACATAACAGGGCAACTATCTTCTATCCCCACTTTAAAACATTTAATTGCTTGACCTAATAAAGCCACCAGCAATTCCTCATTTACCCCTAGAGGATTTCAAGAAATAGACGTACCTAAACATTTAACAATTACACATAATGAGAAACCTGCCATTATACATGACAACCTAAATAACACGAGGCAAATCTTAATATTCGCTACAGCAAACAACTTATTGAAACTTAGCCAATGTGAATCCTCAATGATTAATAGGACTTTCAAAATGTGTCCCAAACCATTCCCTCAGATGCACACCATACATAGTGACTTTCAAAACACAAATGTCCCTTTTATATATGCATGGATGTAATTTAGGGATCACCAGGGGTCTTGCCCCTTGCGACCCCTGGCACTTACTATCAGGACCCAACAACTCTGCCTAATCTGTCAATATCCTTGGGGCGTTGTTTTAATCATGTGCGTGTAGCACCACTGGGTTGCTTGTAACGTCATTGTACTGTCTGCATTTCTGGATATATATTGCCAATGTTTGATATGTGCTTGATGCTACCAATGCTTGTTCCACTATATAGTTGTTTTCACCAATGCTCGTTGAACACATGTGACTATGTCAATTCCTCGTGCTTTTAAATGTGTCAAGTTCACTTGTTTATTGGTTGCCAGGCAACCACCACGCCCCCAAGGTCTCCAGCAGCTGCCTCGTGTCTTCAAAGACATCAGTCATGCTTGCTACAAATGCTCGTGCTGTGCACATGACTCTGCTTGGCTTTCTTCCTGTCTGGCAAGGAAAGCCCTCTGCACTCTGGAATTAGCTTCACCAATACCGTAACTTCCAGGGGCTCCACTGATAGCCCACCATAACCCGAAGAGCTGCACCCAGCTGGACCTGGTAAAAAGGAGTGCAGTGTTTCTTTCTCTCTTTTTCCAAATCCCCTTCCCTTTTGTGGCACCTGCTGGGGCTCCTGGTGCAATCACCAGCACCGAGAGGTGCCTCAGGAGGTCGGGAGAACAGTCATCGCCCCTGCAGACAGCCTGGTTTTCAGGTGAGTGGTCACGCTCCAACACTTCCTTTGTGACCCCTGACCTCAGAAAATCAGTATCAGGAGCACAGGGACAGATCGTCCTTGCAGACGTTGGATGGAGCGCCATTTTCCTTATTTTCTGTCAGTCTTTTATTACACTAATAGTGAATAACATATTATTCACTATACATGTAATAAAGAATGGAATACAATTAGATGGAATATGACCCTCACTGGCATCTGAGGTAAGTAAACATGCTTTTAAATGTATGGTGTGTGCATGCTTGTGGGTGGGACTGTTTATGAAAAAGTGTGTGTGACTGTGTAAAAGTGTGTGTGTTAAAGCATGTGTGTGAGTAAAAGTAGAGGTCAAATGGAATGTGGTGTCACTCACGCTACCCCTGGCATTTTGGAAAATTGATGCTCATGTATATATGCCTTTCTACCAAATAAACAAAGCAGCACCTACTACACTCTCTTAAACCAAATAAAACATACAACAAAAAACTGTTACCCCTAAAAAATAATCATGGACTTTGAGCAAGCCATGATTCAAACCGTTCTAAAAACATATCCCTTCACAGCAACACAAGGCTGTAGCTATCTTTTCAAACATAGTATATGGAGATACCTTCAAAAATCTGCACTGAGCATAGAATACTCCACAAACAGCCAATTAGCCTATGAAATCAAACAAATGATAACACTAGGCTATGTACCTTTAACAGAAGTAGCCAACCACTACAACTTACTAAAAGAAGGTATTTTCCACCAAATAAATGAAGACAAACTTAGTTGCCCAATGGACTATTTTGAAGACACTTGGGTTAGCAGACTACATTGCTCCGGACACAGACACCAACCTAAATTCCAAATACCATGGTAGAATGTCTATGACAGCACCTTGGCACAGGAAGCCAAAACAAACAATGCACTGAAGCGATGGCACAAGGCCTTCATATTCACATTAGGCACAACCCAACCTATAATATACAAATTTATAGAAGAATTACAAAAAGAACAAAGCTACCAAGAACTACAAATGGAGCAATCTATTAATCAAATTGGCACTGAAATTAGCAAACAAACCAAAAGACTGTTTGACATGCTACAATTTAAAATCAAACTCTTTGTATATAACAAAGGAGTAGATTACTTAGAAATGATAGCCAAAAGCATATTATGAACTAAATATTAAACTACAAAAGTCCACAAAAACTATGACAAGTCCAAGCGAGCATACCAAATCAAATTTTTAAATGATAACTTAAATATTTTATTACATCAGTCTAATAATTATTTTAAATAACAATGTAAATAAAGACTGACAAAGATTGATATAATAAAAATATATGTAAATTATTTTTAAAAACCGCTGCCCGCCAAGACAAATGGTGACCAGCTAGCTGCACGGCAGCCTGCAATCCGCTGGTACTCTGTTGTCGTCACAGCTGTGGGGAACCGCTAAGCCCATTACCAAAACATGGTCAACATGGTATGCTCCTTGCAGCGATTAGCTGACAGCCGTCGCTCGCTGCGGTACGCATTCAGTAAAGCAACAGACAAGTGCCCATTGGATGGATTCATAAACAACACAGTTGGCATACATTGGCCCAGTGGACACACCTGCAAATAACACTATAAAACACACCCCTTCCCAGACCATAATCCTTTGCCTCTCCACCACAGCACTGCAAGAAAGAGACCAGCGACCACCATTTTTTTATTGATAGAACGGTGCCCCTTTTTGTAACAATCTCATTTAACACCTTTCACACACTTTTGTACATTTACTCCCTAGATCACTTTTCGTGTTAAGTAAGTCCCTATCACCCACTTTAATTTACATCAACGTCACATCCCAAAAATCCCAGTTTTTCTGAAGATAAGTTCAGAGTCACAGTGGACGAAATCATAAGAGTAGAGCCACAATTGGTTGGAGCCCAAGTCCTGCATACTCCTCTTAGTAGGAAAATGGAAATGTGGCAAAGGATAGTCGATAGAGCGAATGCTGCAGGCACCATTCTGCACAAAAGGAGGCCATTAGGAAGAGATGGAGGGGGAAGGTGTATTCCCTGGCCTCGAGGAAACATATGGAGTCCCTAAAGACTGGTGGTGGGCCTCCCAGTGCCAGAGATGTAAGCTTGTCAATGTGTCTTGTCGTACATAGCATCTCATGTATCAATCCCCATTACGTGCTAGGTGTTAAAAGTGTAACAATATCAAAAGATCATCCCCAAGACCCATGGTATGTGTCAACATGTAAATGTATGGGCCAAACACACTGCAATGTGGCAACAGATATGTAAGACTAAACAGTTGTCAAGTGTAGGGAAGTAGAGAGAGTGACAAACTCCAAACGAGCATACCAAATCTATTTTTTAAATAATTATAATATTTTATTACATCAGTCAAATAATTATTACAACTACCAGGAGGCACTGTTTCTGTCATTCAAACCAACATGCCTTTGTGCTCTTGCCCAAATACACTTGATTGACATCTCACAACAGATGTTCATACACCTAAGAGTTTAACATTTGTATAGTGCTGGGAGTCAGCCAGGGGCAGAACACCAACTACTAGGGTGCCCTGTTCTGTAACTCAAACCAACAGGCCATTCTGCACTTTTCCAAATACACCTGTTTGCCATCTCACAACTGATGTTCACATGGGAGTGAGCAATGTCAGATCATGCTCAACTCAGAGATGTGCCTGGCTACCTAGCTGGCTCTTATCCAGGTATCCCAAAATGAAACTATTGAGGACGGGAATGACTCCTTACCAAGTGGCTACATCAAGTGTTCCTAAGGCATTAAGCTGCTTCATCAGATTGGTAGTGACAGCTCACACATTGACTCATCACTGCTCATATGATTAATACAGTTACATATACCACAAAGTTGTGTGTTTGCCTGTATCTCACACAACTAGGAATTGGAATGGTCAAATTCATATGTTTCCTTGCCACTCTGTTGGCTTACCTGTTTGTAAGATGTCATGTTCATTTCCTGATCACCACATCTAATGAGCTTCTTGAGTCTAATAGTTTCTGCAAGCCTCACACATGTCATGTCAAAAACTTCAATACCATGGTAACATAGCACAATCAGCTAACCTACCGCTTAAGACTCTCTAAGGTCTCTACTTACAGTGACACAAAACCTTTGGATGTAGATTCCACACTTCAACCAATAACAATGTACTTTATTTCTCAACAGATCGAGCTGGCACAACACCGTGCTAGACATTGTCCACTGACGAGACTCCAAATCTTCCTCTGGATGAAGCCCTCAGTGATGACGACAGTCCTGGACATGTTGACGTTGATGATGGTCCTGGCCCATCTGGGCAGCCAGGACAGACACCAAAAATGATTCTCACTGTGCTCACAACAACTCTTCCCACTCCAGCTGCCTCTACATTACAGACAACAACGTATGCCCTCAACCTGTGTACCTAGCAGAGTTCCTACCATTTTGTTACCCCAGTCCTGGATTCTGAGGTGCAAATCAACAATCTTGACACTGAAGGTCCAGTACCCAGTTGGAGAGGGCACCCTGTGATAAGGGCACAGGCTTGTGGGGTAGGGACCGTGATAGGCATGATGTGGACCAGTAGAGTGAGGTCACTGGTGCCACTCATGACCAGTATACTATCAGCCAAGTCTTGGGGGTCTATCAGGAGTCCCAAGGCATGATGGGCCATGTGCTAACCAAACTCCTGGGAATGAATCAACTGCAGAGGGACATGACCCAACAAATAGAGGACCTCAATTTTAACATGGCCACCCTAACAGGGGTGCTGAGGGATATCCATACAACCCTGAGCAAGACTTTTCCCCCAACATCTACCGCTTCCTGTGGGCCAACTACATCAAGCCCAAGTACATCTGTGGCAGACACAGGAAGGGAGGCCCCTGCCAGAGGACCAACCACCCTCAGACACTCTTGCCTCTGCAGCAGCTGAATCGTCCTGCCCTCGCAAGATGGGACGTAAATGTAAAAATCCAGGAGGTATGGATGGCAAGAAACCCACCACTGTCAGCAAGAAACATCATCCTCAATGTCCTCCTATGTGAGTAATTTCTGATGGGAGGAGTCCAAGATGAAATTGTATTACATTGTTCATCTCATAGGCTGTCAGTATATCTGATGCAAAGCAAATCATACATTATTGAATCATACTGTGTGAATGATCAAAACAGACCTCCAGTACATGGAAGGAAGGAATATACCAGACAATGTCCTGTAGAATTGGCAAAAAGGTTGATGTTATCAGCTGGAGCAATAATTCCTACCTCACAAAAAGGAATCCAACATCATATAATGCAAGACTCATACAGATGGCAGTACAACAGTTTCTGATCACAGGGTCATTACAGTGCAGTGCTTCTGCATCTGGTGGTATGACACAAACAGATGTCAGTGATGTGCCACAGGCACTTTGGCCTACAATGATGAAACACATCAACCGTTACATATAGCTCATACAAAAGGAGTGTTTAGCCAATATGAAGGGAAACTAACATGAATTCGGCCTAGGACTACATATTTTCTGATTACATGACCCACATGATGCATCAGGGCCTCCATATAACATGGAACAAGTCCAAAGGAGTCTTCTAAACTTCCATACTATCACTCTGCAAGCTGTCTTCGCACAGGTCTTGTACACCCAAAGTCTGTAACATACATTCCCAGTAACAATCCATTTTCACTTAATATGTACAAACAGCATCATATACCCGTCAATGTCACAACTCGGAAATGTCCAAAAGAAGATGTCATGGTGAAGGTACCTGAACAAACGCATAAACAAGGAGTATAGTTATGAAACCATAATATGACACAATTCACATAGCAAACTTCTGGAGAACTCATTCCAAGTTATAAATCTCACACAAACAAACCAAAATCTCCAAAATGTGATTGTGTCAAAAACTTCCTCATCAGACACGCTTTCCCAGTACATGCCAGAGCTTTAGCTTCTGACTATCCCCAACAAATATACTCCACACATCATCACAACAAGAGTTCATTGTACGGTCAAAGTCATGACATCTCATGACATACGTATGAGAAGAAGCTGTTGGTGAGATCTTGTCGCAAGCCAACTCCTTCCTCTTCACAACTATCATCTTTATTTGGCATTTCCAGATTCTCACCTGGTGGCACCGCAGGTACCCCCTCCTCTGCGATGTAAGGGATTTCCCTTTGCAGGTTGATATTATGGAGTATGTAGCAGTACACAGTGATTAAGCACACCTTCCCCTGTGAGTAGAGGAGGGCTACCCCAGTCTTAACTATATAGCAAAATCCTGCTTTCAGGAGCCCAAAAGCTCGCTCAACTGGCCACAGTGTTCTTCCATGGGCCTCACTGAAGAAGACTTCCCCTGGCATAGTTCAATTCCACAGCAGTGTTAACAACCAAGGATGGTTGGGATATGCTGTGTCTCCTGTTTTGTAATGAGACATAAGTGTCACAATGAGTCACACACTTACTGACTGTAGCTCCTGACATTGCACACACAAGATCAGGACAGATTTGACTTATCAACTAGCCAGGCCCTCTCCGGTTGCAGTTATGACATCAGCTGGGGTAGGGTGCTGTTCCACATAACAAAGGAATTATGGGCTCAACCTGGTAACCAGGCACAGATGTTTGAAATGTACAGATCTGACAAGCAGACAACTTGAACGTTGATAGAATGGAAGTACTTCCTATTTCCATAGACTTGTTCACTGGCATGTGGTAGCACCAATGCAATATAGGTGCCATCAACAGCTCTCACAACATGTGGGAGAGACCAAATCCATAGCAACCTTCGCATTGGCTAAGTCTTCATGTCTGGGGAACCTGATATAGCTGTCAATGTGTTTCATCATTGCTGCTAACTTGTCTTTTAAAACACCGCTGAATGTAGGTTGTGACATACCACCAGATATACCCACTGATTATTGAAATGACCCGGTGGCCAGGAAGTGTAATACTGCCATGAGTCTCACAATGGGTGGTATACATGCCGGATTCTTTTTTGAGGCATGAGATCTGGCTCCAACTGATTACATAAATCATTGCCTTTTCAGATGGAACTGCTTTATTTCGTCATATTCTTCCATGGTCTGGAGGTCTGGAAATGGACGGTAAACTGGAGGTTGTCACCCCCTCCCTCTCTCAGGGTACCTATTTGTGGAATGAAATGAGTTAAAGCATTAGTCACTGTGTCCTGACCAACATATCTGATGAGTAAGACCTAAGTCATGTAACAAAACCTTAATGACTGGAAATTAATTACACCCATTACACATCAAAACTACAACTTTAGGTCCAGCTATGATCCTCATGGGTGTCTAGACATGTGTCTACAACATATATGTGCACTTAACACATGTATCTGCTCCTCTTGCGCCCCTTGATATTGTAAAGTATGCTCTGACCACCAGAAATACTGTCATCGGCAGGGTACAGTGTACTGTGGTTATATGGCATCTGTGACCAGCAACACACCATACTGATGATTGTGTAGGAGAATCTACATATACAGGGAGCTTTGACACATTTAAAAGTCACCAGAACTGTAGTTTCAACGGCCAAAATGGTGGATGCCTGACCTCCTTCATTTGACTTTAGGAACCTCCCACCACCTGCGGAAGTTGACCATGTGGTGGTTAGTTTCAACCGCAGCAGACACAGTCATAGCCTCACGTTGTTGACTGTGACAGTTGGTGTCCAATGGCTGTGTCCGTCGATGGTGATGACTGAGTATGTGGCATACATGTACACTGTGGTCTGCCTCTTGACACTTCTGCTATCAACACCTCCACCACATTAGCTGCTGTTTGTTGCCACTGTGGGCAATCATACCAGGCAAATCAGGTGAAAGGGCTCATGCCTTCTCTTGAGAGGATCTGGAGAGGCTCGTGGAAGAGTCCCTTGCCTTCAATGGGCAACTCTGTGGCTCACTAGAGGAACCGATCACTACCACATTGGCATATTTGACTCTGTTCAACACCATCCTTTCCTTCCTCACAGGCTACAATGTGCCTCTGAGTCTGATCAAATTGTTTGGGTACCTGTTGTAAGAATCTGTGGTCCATACATAGGATGTACAGATTGTGAATTGTGGGACCCTATACTCTGTGTATTTCAAATGACCATTGTGTTGTGTGATATGTGATAAGACCTAGATCCTCATTCTGTTGCATTCATATATCTATAAAAATAAACTTTACAGCCAAACAATGATATATCTGATGATATGATGATGGTAAATGACACAGTAAGTATATGCAGTACAGCATAAGCTGTGTATATATACATTTCGTAGTCAGTTTAGGATGTTGTTAGCAATGTATAAAGTCCCACATATCACTCAGCCCAGATCAAGACTTGGCAAACTGTTGTATGAGAACAATGTAAAACTCACTGAACCCTTCAGAGTGGCAAACAACCATGAACTCACATATAGGACAGCCACAGGATGTACTGCCATTCATGGAAGTGATGGAAATATGATGTTCATGTAGGTTCTGTATACTCAACCCACAGAGATCAAGGACTGTCAAAGACTTTTCAAAGTATGGGACATAGTTGAGGCTGGTGCGCAGTAACTGTGGCTATGCAACTGAGACACAGGGCCCAATCCCTGTAGACCTTCAAATCCTTGGATGTGACCAAAATGAGTCTCCAGAAGCAAGATTTGGCCTGGGTGCCTTTACAATCACTACATTAGAAATGGGGACTGCAGTAACCACCTGATCTGGTACTTAGTTCCATTGACCCTCATTGTAAATGTGTGTCATTGACTTATGACAGGCTCCTTATTTCCACAGGTCTGTTGTCTTTCCATAAGTCTTGTTTGCACAGTACTGGCCTTTTGCACAAGTGACAAACCCAGATGCAGATAGTTGGTTAATTCAGGAGAGATCATGAGATGTGAATCACTAGCTTTATTACTGGCAGCCAATCAGACCAAACATACCTTGGTATGTTGAATGTCATCTCTGTAGGAGTGCCACATATGGTAAAAGGTATCTCCTGTGATACCAGTACATACCACACAAACCCACTCAGAAATGATAAGAGAATCCATTAGATAGACCATATGTCCACACATCCACAGAGAAGAAGTTTTCAGTGACACCCAAGGCACAGGGGCGTGACTTTCATTAGTGCAGAGGAGCATCACCCCTCCCACCCACCAGCAGCGGTAGCTGTAAACCTTTTGCCAAAAACAATAATAAACCAGGTTGCGGGGCTGGAGAGAGCCTGGACCGGCTCCCAGTCTGCATTGGAAGCGCCCCGGCTGGGTGCTCCCAGGCAATCCTGATTCTGCTTTGAGCAGCGTCAGGATTGGCTGCAGGGCAGGCTGGGAGCCTGTGCCTGCAGCCTGGAGTTACAAGGGACAGAGGAGCGGCACGGCAGCAACGGAGGAGGAAAGTGTTTTTTTAATTATTTGAAATGTATTTTTTATTTATCCCCTGATTGCCACCCTGCCCCTTCTGCTTGCCGCATGCCACAACTGTCATGACACCCCTTTTGTTGTCACCTAAGCCTTAGGGTGTAGTCTGTACCTTAGTAGTTGCCTGTATGGACTGTATGCAGTGAGTCAATCTGTCTGGATGTAAAGGTGTCTGTATAGTCATGCACAAGTAGTTTATCCTTCAGAAGGTCCCAATGGTGTGTTGTGTTTCAGAGTGAACTCACATCACAGTACATGTTGCTTGGCCCTGGGCTACATGATATCAGTGGGCTTGCTTAGTCAGTGCAGGCCATGACCAGGGTTGTGGATAGTCAGCAGATGATTCCAAAAGTGTGTATCTATGTCCCTGTACTTATCACAATGTGTGCTTTACACATGTAGTGTATTGACAGTTACAAAATGCTTGTGCTAGGTGTTTCCAAAATGTGTATTAAACAACCAGTTAGCCTAAAAAAGTGCAATTGTGACCTTTTCATTTGCCTATGCATCCATATAGGTCAACGCCCATCAGATGTAAATGATTTGGGGAGCCATCACCCAGAAGGTGCGGACTCTGGGGGTCTAACGCTGGGGGAACATCCACTGTCACAAAAAATGGGAGGACCTGAGCTGGGCCTGGAACATCGCAGAAGTCCAGCTGGAGCTGTCCTCCCAATGTGGGTGGGGTGCACGCCGGCCCCTGACCCCCTGATGGCCAGCCTACTGGCTATGGCCTATTCCAAGCTTGATGGGCATTTGGGGGAAGCACAGCAGCTAAAAGGGGGTGAGTCCTGGGCAGATTCCTACCTGTTTGCTGGATTGCTGGACCAATTGGAACTGCCTAGAATAGATTTGGAAATTGGATGTACAAATCAATTAGCCAGTAGATACCAAATTTTGGACAGCATAGGATGATAGACTAGGGAGTTTGTCTTGTGCTTTGTCTCCCATTTTATGTGGTGTGAATTGGTTGTTTTTAGCACTTGTCTTTTTATTAGTTGTTTTATTTGTGTGTTCTATATGGGATTATTTATGAAATAATTTTTTTGATACTCTTTATCAAGAAGGATCATTGGTAGGTATGCGTGTTTGTGTAGTGTGTTGAGTGGTGGACAGTTCTCGTGTTTCCCCCAGGTGTTACTTGTCTTTATTACAGATTCCTACCTGTTACATTGCCAGGTTGCTGTTTTACAGGTACCATCTCCCCATGAAAATTGGAGATGGCCCATGTACGATACACAAAATGTGTTATCGTTTGTGCAGCTATGGTAGTTGGTGCATGCTGATGTGCCTTGCCTATTGTTCCAGTAAGCTGAGCAGGGACACAAAAGAGTACAGTCCATTATGAATATACTCTATTGGGCAGACACATGGCTGAGTACAGTGGTCAATCATCTCATGTTGTTTCAAGTTGTGTGTGTCCTTTGTACCCAACAGTCTACTTGTCTTCAGTGTGTCAGCCCCAACATCAAACAACATGAGGTAATAGATCACTGAACTCAGCCATTTGTCTGCTCAAGAGAGTTTATTGGCATCTGTACTTAACAGGCCACTTGTTTTCAGTGTGTCAAGAGTGTTGGTGTATCAAAACTTTCTCTCATGTGATGTGGCCATCATACAAGTGAGATACCATACATTGGCATTTGTGTGCAGCCACTGAGAAATATTTGCCCTTGTTAAGTAAGGAATGTAAAGTTACATGATTTGGTTAACATCACTGTTGGCATCAGTATTTGTGCCTACCTGTTAGCATGTGTACCTTGCACTTTTGTAGTATTATTTCCATTGCAGTTTCGTACATGATCGTCCTGTCTTCATGGGATGATGATTGATTCCATTACATATATGTGCATGCCAAAATCTCTTGGAAAATAGTTTGATATGATGCGTATACAGTCCATGTAGTACCACAGACAGAAGTGTGTCAATATTGTTTGTTGGGTCACACATACCCTAACCCATTACTCGATGTCATTTATCATGAACAATTGCAGGAGCAGTGAAGGACATGACAGGCAGTCCTATAGTAATTACTCACAATGTGCATTTGTATGTCATTGATGTTGAATCTTTTGGCTAAGTGCTTTGCACATGCAAATTGGTGGAGGTTCATTACCTGACTGTTGACATCCATCAGGGAGTGACATGCAGATATGTTGGAATCATATGTGAGTGTGTACTCTCATTAATCCAATGGAATCTGTGCTTTTGCATGACAAAAAGATACAGTGATGTGCCTTCCCCTAAGAAAAGTTTTAAAGGCCCTCTTCAGATAATGGCAAGTTCCTGCGCCACAACAGCATATCAATGGACTATTGTGTTTTAGTTATGCAATGATAGAAGGGTGTTCTCAGCAGTACTAATTGAGGCAGGTGTTTTTCCTAGGCCTAGCTGATTCATTGTGCTGCGGACATTTGTAGACAAATCTCGCAGACATTTTGACCAGATTGACTCTAGTGTACTTTTCCGTGCACAATGTGTTATCTAGGAAAGCAACATTAGTACAACTTCAATGAAACTGTTCTGACAATAGACATGGTGTGAAGTGACCATTGGCGAGTTTGTACAGTGCACATGGGAGTTTCCATGTCACCTTCATCCGGCTACTGTCGTAGTTGGACTCTTGCTCTAGGCTAAACTGCTGGTTTAGGGATGACAGCACTTTTGTTTGTGGGTGACTAGGCCTATCCTACAACAAGTCACAATTGTCGGCGCTCACTAGCAGTACCTCACCCAAAACATAAACAGTAAAAGGTTATTTGTGGCAGCCTTTATGCATGGACTCAAGAGTGCAACATCTCAGGGGAGTTGTGGTTTAACATAGGTTACCCTTTTCCCACATGAGCAGCACATCTCAGTCACACAGAGGCAATGAATGTGATGGAGTGACGTTTTCAATAAGTTTTATTAACAAGACTGGAATCTACTGTAACTTTCATAGACTGCAATGATTAGGATAATGAACAATGCAAGAAACAGAATTGTGAAAAGAGCAAGGAATACAAAGACCCCCACCATCTTGCAATAACATAAGATGTCAAGTAGGTGTGAAATAAACCCTAATACCCTAGCATGATGAACCTAATCTCTAACCTTGTTACCTTGGTATGAGGTCTCTAGATCACACTCTGTGGTGACATGAAGACTGGGTCTGCATCAAGTCAATATGTAGCATAGATAGTGTTGATGGCATCTGGTAGGAATCCCTCTGATAATCATGTATGTGTGAGATGTATTTATACAGATCTTGTAGGAACCCTGATACATGTATGTTCCCAAAGAATAGATAAGAAGGCATGCTTGGGGCGACAATTATATAAACAATTCCCTGAAAAGGTACATTATGTTACTGTCACACGAAAGTGGAAAAGTACATGATGTGAATACCTATGTAGCTCATTTATCTTTGACCCTGATAGTGACGGCTATACAGAATGGCACTGATAACGTGAAACTAAAACACCTTCCTAACTATAAACATGGTAGCCATCTTGGAAGAAATAATTAAATAAATGTGCTATAACAGAGAAAGCAAGTAGGTTAAAAGTCACTAGGTGATGGGGCACAGCCCTACAGGCCAGAAGGCTAAGCTAAACTCCTATTTCCCATTAATACTAAATAGGATCCATTGCACTACTGTAGTACTTACTGAAACATGGCTGGAATATTTGCCCATCATTTCATCATGATGTGGTATTGTGTATGTGAACATTTGCTGATTACAGGGCCTTGCGTGGAATCTGTGAGACTAAACATGGCATTGCCACATGACTTGACACCAACAGGTTACTGGGGGGTACTACAAGAGCCAAACCATTCAAGGCAACAGAGGCCCTCATTACAACCCTGGTGGTAAATCCCACTTTCCGCCATACTGAAGGCCGCCAGCATACAGTGGCGGCGGTGGAATTCCGCTACAGGTATTATCACCCACATCTCGGAATCCGCCACAATCCACACAAGTCCGCCCCACCAAAGGTCAGTGATAAACTGGTGATACCAAAACCTACACCGTCACGCCAACAAGAATACACCCACACTATCATGACCCACGAATCAACGCGGCGGTCTTACAACCCTGGTAATCCATTGGCGGTACACACTGCTGCACTCACATTAACAAAACACAACCACATTGGACAATTCCAAATAGCCACACCTGATACACATACACACACCAAACCCACACACTCACACCACTATCAAACACACACCCATATTACCCACAAACCCTTACAATGACATTTTCTTGAAAAAGCTGAGAGAGAGAGAAGAGCAAACACAACACCAGCATCCACAGGCACACAACATCATCACTCATACAACATCCACGCACCTCAAACAACACACCCCAACACAACACATCACACAGCACAATAAACAGCGCCACACAACATCATGGCACCTCAAAGACACCCCAGGTTTTCAGAGAAGGAGCTCAGGGTCATGGTGGAGGAAATCATCCGGGTAGAGCCACAGCTTTTCGGATCACAGGTGCAGCACACCTCCATTGCTAGGAAGATGAAGCTATGGCGGAGAATCGTCGACAGGGTCAATGCAGTGGAACAGCATCCAAGAACAAGGGATGACATCAGGAAGAGGTGGAACGACCTATGGGGGAAGGTGTGTTCAGTGGTATCCAGACACCAGATTGCTGTACAGAGGACTGGTGGCGGACCCCCGTCTCCTCCCCCACAACTAACAACATGGGAGAAGCAAGTCTTGGCAATACTGCATCCTGAGGGCCTCGTAGGAGTAGCAGGAGGACTGGACTATGGTAAGTCATATCTTATTTACCATATGCCCCCACCCCACCTGCATGTCATCACATATACCCATCCTCACCCTCACCCTCACCCCCATCACTCCAACACCTCACATATGCCCCACTATAACAACCCACCCATCTCAATACCAAGGCCCTGCATGCAACACCTATGCATGGACCCCCATCACCAAAGCATGTCCAGTACAGATACCAACACAGACCCCAAACCAACTATCACAAAACGGCAAACACAATAATGCAAGCACAGGAGTAGAGGGCACCTCACCCAATGCAGAAGACGGCACACACAGATACTAAAACTATGCATTTACACCCCAACAGGGCCCATACCCAACGTCACCAGACAGGAGGTGCCAGACATTTCCAGTCCCCCAACAGAAGACGCCCACAGTGATGACAGCAGTTCTGCACGCCTGGATCAAGATGACCAGCCCGGCCCATCAGGGACTTCTGGACAGTCGGTTCCCCTGCCACTGTCACAAGCCACCACATACCCTCCCCCCTCAGGAAACAACACCACAGCACCCACCCAGCGGGCCCATGCCACTGTCCCCAGGACACATCAATCAGCAGTGTGTCCACCACCACAGGGACCCCAGGCAAACCCACCAACCCAAGACAATAAGGGACCTGGGGTCAGTGGCAGTGGGCACACAGTTCAGGGGACAGAGGCACAGGATAACAGGGAAGCTGGGAGGACTGCTGTGAGACAGGGGAGGACAGGCACAGGGAACCAACACTCCACAAGGCCCTCTCCAACATCATGGGAGCATACCACCATTACCAGGAGACCATGGGCCCGGTACTGGCCAAGTTTCAGGTGACTCAGCGGCTGCAGGAGGAACACTACCTTGGGATCAGGGAGGACTTGAAGTCCATTAACACCACCCTGGTCACCATTGCAGGGGTCCTGGCAGACCTTGTCAACACCATGAGGGACACAGTAGCACACAAACGGGCCCCTGACACTAGCCTTGACGATGAACAGCCCTCCACCTCCGCTGGCGCTAGTGGAAAGGGGGCACCGCCATAGGAACAACAGGCCACCAGCACCCCTCCCCCTGCAGGAGAACCACCCCGCAAACGGTCCCTGAGATCCAGCAACAAGACAGAGAACATTGGCAAGACCCCGCCAGGAAATAAGACCCTCCTGAATGTCACCCTTCTGCCCCACTTTGTCACCCTGTCCACCTTAAACTGCCATTGCTCCCCTTCCTATGCCCCATTAGACAATGCACCTATGAGATTAAGAGACTGGACTCTACCATGGACATTCCTCCACCATCACCCCAGCCCATTGCACACCCCCCTCCACTTATTAGCACAGAAATAAACACCCTTGAATCACAAATCAATCTGGAGTCAGTCTGTGCTTTCACAAATGTGTAATTGCAACCTCTCTGAAATATAGCAATGTGAATGTACTTGTTCACATACCAATGTCACACAATTGTTGGCCAGCAGTAAACATAGCAGAGGGCACAAAGTGGGACCCAGATCTGTGAAAGTCAGGGTCCATACACAGAGGTAAAAAGGCAGATTTATGCTAGGTCCTACAATAGTATAAGATGTGGGAAGCAGAGCCATCCTCTTACCTATGTCTCACTGGAAGTATTGCATGATGATGTTGTTACGGTTGTCTACATCTTCCTCTTCTGCCTCCTCTTCTTCACTGTCCACAACCTCCACAGCTGCCACAAGACCACCATCAGGCCCATCCTCCAGCAGAAAAGGCACCTGGCGTCGCAAAGCCAGGTTGTGCAACATACAGCAGGCCACGATGATCTGGCACACCTTCTTCAGTGAGTAGTGTAGGGATCCACCTGTCAGATGGAGTCACCGGAATCTGGCCTTCAGGAGGCTGAAGGTGCACTCTAATATCCTCCTAGTTTGTCCATGTGCCTCATTGTAGCGTTCCTCAGCCCTTGTCCTGGGATTCCTCACTGGGGTCAGTAGCCACAACAGGTTGGGGTAACCAGAGTCACCTGCAAACATCGAGGGACAACTGTTAGACATCCTCCAAACATTAGGGAATCTGCCATACCCAGACACCAAATTAAACTGTGTAGGCACCTTGGGCTCACCTATTAGCCACACACAGTGCCTCTGGAGTTGCCCCATCACATAAGGGATGCTGCTATTCCTCAAAATGTAAGCGTCATGCACAGAGCCTGGATACTTGGCATTCACATGGGAGATGTACTGGTCTGCCAAACACACCATCTGCACATTCGTTGAATGGTAGCTTTTCCGGTTTCTGTACACCTGTTCATTCCTGTGGGGGGGGGACAAATGCCACATGTGTGCCATCAATGGCACCAATGATGTTGGGGATATGTCCCAGGGCATTAAAGTCACCTTTCACTGTGGACAGATCCTCCACCTGAGGGAAAATGATGTAGCTGCGCATGTGTTTCAGCAGGGCAGATAACACTCTGGACAACACGCTAGAGAACATTAGCTGTGACATCCCTGATGCCATGGCTACTGTTGTTTGAAAAGACCCACTTGCCAGGAAATGAAGCACTGACAGGACCTGCACTAGAGGGGGGATTCCTGTGGGATTGTGGATAGCTGACATCAGGTCTGGCTCCAACTGGGCACACAGTTCCTGGATTGTTGCACGATCAAGTCTGTAAGTGATAATGATGTGTATGTATTCCTTTGTCGACAGGTCCACCAGGATGCCGCCATCTCATCACCTGCCCCAGAGGACGTGCCCTATGGAAGAGAACGGTGAGCAGAGGGTCAAACACCACATAGGTTTCACAAGGCTGTTTAGCACAATCGTTAAATTTTCTTTATGTGCCTTTGTCTGTCCGTATTCCTGACCTAAATAGGTGTGATGCAGATAGTTGGCCTGCCATTTGGCCCCCTGAAATGGCGGCTGCCTGACCTGTAAGGTGGGACAAGGGGAAATGAGGTAACTGCGCTGGCGTTGTGCAGCATCGCGGTAGGCGGTCGAAGACCGCTGCGGCATTCAGCATTGGTTATCATTGGGCCCTATGGGTTCCAGGAGCCAATGACGATGTACGCCGGAGGTGACGGTACGCATCGCCGAGACGTGACCGCCATTTTCTATCCTTTCCATCACTTGATACCTGAGCTTCAACAGGAGAGGACCTACACTGCAAGTGCTGCTGTGACCTGCGTCTGGAAGCGACAATGGCTACAGTGTCTGGGGAAAGGGCCCCTGCCTTCACTGTGGAGGAGTTGGAGAAACTGATGGATGGGGTCCTCCCCCAGTACACGCAACTCTACGGTCCTCCAGACAAACAGGTGAGTAAACTGTGTGCATGGTGGATGGCACATGATTGTATGGAGTGTTGTGGATGGAAGAGACGGTGGGGGACAGGCCAGCATGTGAGGATGGTGTGTGTATGTTTTTCTAGGCCAGGGTGGGAGGTTTGTGCCCAATGTGTGAGAAGAACTGTACGGGGGAGTAACATCCATTTTTACTTCACTATTTCTCTAGATCAGCTCCCACCAGAAGAAGGGTATTTGGCATGACATCGTCAAGGAAGTGCGGCCCCTGGGGGTCTACCATAGACGGAGCACCCACTGCCGGAAAAGATGGGAGGACCTATGTCGCTGGAGCAAGAGGACGGCGGAGGCCCAGCTGGGGATGGCCTCCCAACGTGGAAGGGGTGCCCGTCGCACCGTGACCCCCCTGATGTACCGGATCCTGGCGGTGGCGTATCCTGAGTTGGATGGGCGCTTGAGGGCACCACAGCAGCCACAAGGGGGTGAGTACACTCTCATTCAGCTGACTCTTTGCGCTTCACGAGGTGTCTGGGTGGGGGAGGTGGGCTGTGGGTTCCCTTAGGCCAGGGCAGACGCGCAAAGGTAGATCCACTGATTTGCAGCTCATTCCCACTCGAACCCCGAAGGTGGTATTTGCCCTCTACACCTAATCAGGCTCCTATGGGTTCCAGCTGTGCATGAAATGGGTCTAGACAGAGTCCCCCAGGGGCATGTGCTTTTCCCCTGCCCTGTTAGTGCATGGCTTAGTGCATAGGGCTGCTCCCTGTGTGTTGTGTGGGCCAACGGTAGTGGTGTTGCAGGCATTTGTCCTTCCCCCCCTTCTTGTTTTGTCACCCTGTCCTTGTGTGCATGAGCATCATCTGGCAGAGGAGCAGTGGCACCAGAGCAGGAGGGAGCTGCATCCCACATGGCCCTGGAGGTGAAGTAATGGAGTCAGAAGGCACCAGTGGGAAGGAGGGTGAGGGGAGCTCCACGACGGGGACAGGAGGAGACACCAGCGACAGCGATTCCTCCTCTGATGGGAGCTCCCTTGCGGTGGTGGGCACCTCTGTGCCTGCCGCATCAACAGGTACAGCCGCCACACCCCTACCAGCACTGCCCTCCCATCAGCCCCTCCGTGAGTTTCCCGTGCCCGCTTACCCAGGAGGGTGGGCATCTCCTTCGCCCCAGGCACCTCAGACCCTGCTCCAGTCAGCCCTGCTGCCCTCAGTGAGGAGGCTATTGACCTCCTGAGATCCCTCACTGTTGGGCAATCAACCATTTTTAATGCCATCCAGGGTGTTGAGAGGCATTTGCAGCAAACAAATGCATACCTGGAGGGCATTCATTCTGGCGTGGTGGCCCAACAGAGAGCATTTCAGGCTCTGCCCTCAGCACTGATGGCAGCCATTGTCCCTGTGCCCAGCCTCCCCCCTCCAGCTTCCTCTACCCAGACCCAATCCCCTTTACCTCAGCTTATCCCAAGCACACCATCAGACCAGCATGCACACTCATCAACACACAAGAGTGGACATTGCAAACATAAACACCACACATTCCACAGGCACTCACACAAGCACCATCCCCATGCAGACACACCAACATCCACTGCCTCCACTGTGTCCCCCTCCTCCACGTCCTCCTCCTCCCTCCCTGTCTCGTCCCCACTCACACCTGCATCCACTACCTCCATCACCAGCACGCCCATCACCACACACCGCTCACGTGCATTCACCACCCCCACTACCATGCACACATCCCCTGTGTCCTCTCCCAGTGTGTCTGTGAACCCCCCTCCCAAAGTACACAAATGCAGGCACACAACCACCCAACAGCCATCCACCTCACCACAGGCTCCGGCCCATGCACCTTCACCCAAATTCAGCAGACGTACACCTCCTACAACCACTACCTCTTTCTCCACTCCCAAACCCCCTCCATCTTCCCGTCCCAGTGTGTCTAAGAAACTCTTCCTGGCTAACATTGACCTCTTCCCTACAACCCCCCGCATCCTTCCCCTAGGGCCAGGCTGTCCCGGTCCCAGCCCAGCACCTCAGCCACCAAATCATCCAGCACAGTGGTCTCAGCAAGTCCGGTCACATCGCGGGCGGCACCCATCAGGGCTGCCAGTGTGCCACCTAGCGAGGACAAGGAGCAGGCCATTCTGCCACCTGCCAAGGTGAAGAGGGTGCCCACATGCCGGAGGGAGAAGCCACACCAATCACCAAGCAAGAGCTCCTCCAAGCCAAAAAGGGACAGTGCCAAGGGACCAGCAGTGACATTAAAGTGGGGAAGGGACACAAGGCGAAGAGCAAGTCAGGACAGGGCACAGAGGCTCCAGCTGAGGGACCAGAGTCACTCCTTCTGTCAACCAGAACATCAACCTGTATGGCGGTGGACACCGCCATCTGCACTACCACCTACACTTCTGCTGCCTCAGCAACAGTCCCCATGCACCACCGCCAGCACCTCCGCCACAGACACCGCCGCAACCACCACCACAAGCCCCACGATGTGCTCAGACAGAGCCACCACAGTTGACATGGCTATCATCCCCAGTGGGCAGCCGTCCGAGGCTGCAGGAGACATCCTGGACCCTACACATTGTACATGAGGCACGACACCCGGCACTGTTTGTACCTGCATGTGGCAGGCGAAGTTCACAGCAGGGTGGAGTGTGTCTCTGCCTCCATGGAGTATCATGCTACCTGATCCCAGGCAATCTCGTGGCACACACACCCAGGTCAGGGAATGGGACCTGCCACACTGCATGTGAAGCACTCTGGGCACAATGCTCCCTCCACAACCAGTGGAAAATCACATCCACTACCTCAGTCCTTGGCAGGATGAAGCACTCTGGGCACAATGCCCCCTCCAGAACCAGTGGAGATTCACATCCACTACCTCACTCCTTGTCAGGATGAAGCACTCTGTGCACAATGCCCCCTCCAGAACCAGTGGAGAATCATATCCACTTGAGAGACTGTGGCTTTGCACTCCCCAGGATAAAGCAGTGGGCAAACCACCCACTGGAGAGACTTGAGAGACTGTGGCTTTGCACTCCCCAGGATAAAGCAGTGGGCAAACCACCCACTCAAGAGACTTGAGAGACTGTGGCTTTGCACTCCCCAGGATACAGCCGTGGGAAAACCACCCACTGGAGAGACTTGAGAGACTATGGCTTTGCACTCCCCAGGACCAAACAGTGGGCATGGAGCCCCATCGTGGAGCAGTGGCGTCGTCCATTCATCCGGCTGAGGTGCCCTCCCTCCCTCTCCCCCTGAGGTGCCTGTTTATTTTCCATCTGATGCCCCTGCAGTTTTCTCTCCATTTTGAGTCAGGTATCTTGTGTGGGCTTCGCCCATGCATTTTGGGACACTGATCCACGGACAATGATTTCATTCATATCCGGACTTGTGTAGTTGGTGTACATATTTGAATGTAGGAGGCTGGACTGGCTTGTAGTGAGTGCCAAGGGGTACTTACACCTTGCACCAGGCCCAGGTATCCCTTATTAGTGTATAGGGTGTCTAGCAGCTTAGGCTGATAGATAATGGTAGCTTAGCAGAGCAGCTTAGGCTGAACTAGGAGACGAGTGAAGCTCCTACAGTACCACTAGTGTCATATGCACAATATCATAAGAAAACACAATACACAGATATACTAAAAATAAAGGTACTTTATTTTTATGACAATATGCCAAAAGTATCTCAGTGAGTACCCTCAGTATGAGGATAGCAAATATACACAAGATATATGTACACAATACAAAAAATATGCAGTATAGTATTAGAAAACAGTGCAAACAATGTATAGTTACAATAGGATGCAATGGGGACACATAGGGATAGGGGCAACACAAACCATATACTCCAAAAGTGGAATGCGAACCACAAATGGACCCCAAACCTATGTGACCTGGTAGAGGGTCGCTGGGACTGTAAGAAAACAGTGAGGGTTAGAAAAATAGCCCACCCCAAGACCCTGCAAAGTGAGTGCAAAGTGCACTAAAGTTCCCCAAACAGCACAGAAGTCGTGATAGGGGAATTCTACAGGAAAGACCAAAACCAGCAATGCAACAATGATGGCTTTCCAGACGAGGGTACCTGTGGAACAAGGGGACCAAGTCCAAAAGTCACGACCAAGTCGAGAGTGGGCAGATGCCCAGGAAATGCCAGTTGTGGGTGCAAAGAAGCTGCTACTAGGCAGTAGAAGCTGAGGATTCTGCAGGAACGACAAGGGCTAGAAACTTCCCCTTTGGAGGATGGATGTCCCATGCCGTGGAGAGTCGTGCAGAAGTATTTTCCTGAAGAAAGACCGCAAACAAGCCTTGCTAGCTGCAAGTCATGCTGTTAGGATTTGTGGAAGCTGCTGTGGCCCAGGAGGGACCAGGATGTCGCCAATTGCGTCAGGGGACAGAGGGGGCGTCCAGCAAGACAAGGAGCCCTCTCAGAAGCAGGCAGCACCCACAGAAGTGCCAGAACAGGCACTACAAAGAGGAGTGAAATGGTGCTCACCCAAAGTTGCACAAAGGAGTCCCACGCCGCCGGAGGACAACTCAGGAGGTCGTGCAATGCAGGTTAGAGTGCCGTAGACCCAGGCTTGGCTGTGCACAAAGGATTTCCGCCGGAAGTGCACAGAGACCAGAGTAGCTGCAAAAGACGCAGTTCCCAGCAATGCAGTCTGGCGTGGGCAGGCAAGGACTTACCTCTACCAAACTTGGACTGAAGAGTCACTGGACTGTGGGAGCCACTTGGACAGAGTTGCTGGATTCAAGGGACCTCGCCCGTCGTACTGTAAGGAGACCCAGGGGACTGGTGATGCAGTTCTTTGGTGCCTGCGGTAGCAGGGGGAAGATTCCGTCGACCCACGGGAAATTTCTTCGGAGCTTCTAGTGCAGAGAGGAGGCAGACTACCCCCACAGCATGCACCACCAGGAAAGCAGTCGAGAAGACGGCAGGATCAGCGTTACAGAGTTGCAGTAGTCGTCTTCGCTACTTTGTTGCAGTTTTGCAGGCTTCCAGCGCGGTCAGCAGTCGATTCCTTGGCAGAAGGTGAAGAGAGAGATGCAGAGGAACTCTGATGAGCTCTTGCATTCGTTATCTATGGAAATCCCCAAAGCAGAGACCCTAAATAGCCAGAAAAGAGGGTTTGGCTACTTAGGAGAGAAGATAGGCTAGCAACACCTGAACGAGCCTATCAGAAGGAGTCTCTGACGTCACCTGCTGGCCCTGGCCACTCAGAGCAGTCCAGTGTGCCAGCAGCACCTCTGTTTCCAAGATGGCAGAGGTCTGGAGCATACTGGAGGAGCTCTGGGCACCTCCCAGGGGAGGTGCAGGTCAAGGGAGTGGTCACTCCCCTTTCCATTGTCCAGTTTCGCGCCAGAGCAGGGCTGAGGGGTCCCTGAACCGGTGTAGACTGGCTTATGCAGAAATGGCACCAAGTGTGCCCATGAAAGCATTTCCAGAGCCTGGGGTAGGCTACTCCTCCCCTGCCTTAGCACCATTTTCCAAAGGGAGAGGGTGTAACACCCTCTCTCTGAGGAAGTCCTTTGTTCTGCCTTCCTGGGCCAAGCCTGGCTGGACCCCAGGAGGGCAGAAACCTGTCTGAGGGGTTGGCAGCAGCAGCAGCTGCAGTGAAACCCCTGAAAAGGCAGTTTGGCAGTACCCGGGTCTGTGCTAGAGACCCGTGGGATCATGGGATTTTGCCAACAATGCCAGGATGGCATAGAGGGGGCAATTCCATGATCTTAGACATGTTACATGGCCATATTCGGAGTTACCATTGTGAAGCTACACATAGGTAGTGACCTATATGTAGTGCACGCATGTAATGGTGTCCCCGCACTCACAAAGTCCGGGGAATTGGCCCTGAACAATATGGGGGCACCTTGGCTAGTGCCAGGGTGCCCACACACTAAGTAACTTAGCACCCAACCTTTGCCAGGTAGGTGACTTATAAGTTACTTAAGTGCAGTGTAAAATGGCTGTGAAATAACGTGGACGTTATTTCACTCAAGCTGCAGTGGCAGGTCTGTGTAAGAATTGTCAGAGCTCCCTATGGGTGGCAAAAGAAATGCTGCAGCCCATAGGGATCTCCTGGAACCCCAATACCCTGGGTACCTTAGTTCCATATACTAGGGAATTATAAGGGTGTTCCAGTAAGCCAATGTAAATTGGTAAAATTGGTCACTAGCCTGTTAGTGACAATTTGAAAGAAATGAGAGAGCATAACCACTGAGGTTCTGATTAGCAGAGCCTCAGTGAGAAAGTTAGGCACCACACAGGGAACACATACATATAGGTCACAAACTTATGAGCACTGGGGTCCTGGCTAGCAGGGTCCCCGTGACACATAACAAACATACTGAAAACATAGGGTTTTCACTATGAGCACTGGGCCCTGGCTAGCAGGATCCCAGTGAGACAGTGAAAACACCCTGACATACACTCACAAACAGGCCAAAAGTGGGGGTAACAAGGCTAGAAAGAGGCTACTTTCTCACATTTGTATATACTGATATTTTAATTTGGCCTATCTGATTTTTCAATGATTACACTTGTTACAATCATTTCCTTTTGTCCTTGTGTTCTTCCAGGGGGTGACGGGGTGTATATGTAATGTTGCTGCATGTATTTGTGTGTATGGTGTTGTGGGTGAGGGTGGGGGTGGGGGTGTTGCGTATTGCGTGTGTGTGTCACTCTCTTTTCCCTCCCCTGTGTGCTATGTGCAGTACTCACTGTGGTCGTCGCCGGCGTCTTTGCTGCTCCTGATACAAGAGGAGGTAAAGAAATATGGGCAGGACCTGTAACTCAGGCTCCATGGTGTCCTGGGTCCTCGCTGGGTGTTGAAAGGTGAGTGGTTTCCGTTCCACAGACTGTTTCTGCCGTACTTTTGATGTCATTGGTACTGCCCCGGAAAAGGTGTCGGATAGGCCTCTTGTAATACAGTTGGCGGAACCTTGTCTGCCGCCTGTCTGTTGGCGGTTACCGCTGCGGTATTTGTTTGTACCGCCGTGGCAATCGGAGAGTTAAAGTGGCTGTCTATATTGGCGGTTTCCGCCATGGTTGTGATTCCAATTTTTTTTAACGCCGGCCTGTTGGCGGTATTACCTCCGCTTTAAAACCGACCGCCAGGGTTGTAACGAGGGCCAAAGTCTTGTACTTGATCCATGAGTATTGTGATTGAACAACTTCACTCATGCAGTTGAAATTGTCTGTGATTCTGATTTATCTGTGGGCAATAGCTTGCAGTTCATGTATTATGCATGCATGTTGTGTTGCAAACGGTGAAGCCACTTTGGAGAACCTTGTGGCTGGGGCCTACTGTACATTATTAATGTTTTGTAATCAAAGCTGTTGTTCAAGTGTGTTTAGGCACATGGAAAGACCCTATGTGTCTTTGTCATTTTAGCATCATCACAGGCAAGTGAAGGAGACAGAGCAGACATCAGTGGGGAAGCAGCTGGCCACAGTATCTCTGGTCATGAAACATCAGACACGGAGGGACCCAGTGGCCCAGAGGGTGAGGGGAATGCCATGGAGTGCACCTGCTCAACATAGTCTTCTTCCAAGTCGACCTCCAGTGGACACTCCCTAGTGGTGGTAAAACACTCAGGACCTATACCAGTTCCATCCTTGTCTGTCACCACTAGCTCCATCTTCATCCTCCCCGTTGCTCCCCACCAAGGTGGCTGGGCCCACCCCCCCAAGAGGTTAGTCATCTCTGTGCTCCAGGCACCTCACCCTCACCCCTGTTACCCCTGCTTCCCTGAGTAAGGAGGCTATTGACTTCCTGAGGAGCATCTCTGTGGGTCAGACTGCCATTCTGAATGCCATCCATGTGCAGAGCAGCCAGCTCCAACGGATGGTTGCGTACCTGGAAGGCATTCACAGTGCTATGTCTGGCCTACAGAGATCATTTCACGCTCTGGCCTCCTATTTCACTGCAGTCTTCCACCCCCACAATGCTCCCCCCACCTTCCTCTTCCCCATCCAATTTCCCTATTCCCATAACTGTCCCAGGCAAACTCACACATATGCACACACACACACAGACCTCAGCTGCCACAAGCAGCACACATAAACGCTGAAAACCCAAAAGACACACATGCATGCAAGAGCTCAACAGAAACTCACCCCGCTCACACCCACTGCCCCATACCACATACCACCAGACATTACCCCAACACCCACAGCCACCACTCATCCTATACCCCCAGACACCACCCCAATACCCACAGTCACCACTCACCCCATACCTCCAAACACTACCCCAATACTCACAAACACAGTTACCACTCAACCCATACCCTCCGATACCACCCCAACACCCACAGACATGGTCACCAGTCATGCCGTGCCTCCAGATACCCCAACACCCATACACACAACCACCACTCACACCAAACCCCCAGGCATCACACCCACCCAAACAGACACATCCACCACTCCCACCTTTACATCACATCCACGTCACAGCCCACCAAGAGACACAAACAACCACACTCACACACACACATCAGACACCAACAAAACACCAACATACTTTAGGCACACACACACACAAACAACAGCCATGCAAGCACTTCCTCAGCCTCCCAACACCTGATCGCTCCTAAACAACCTACCACCTTTTCAACACAAAAAAGTTTCATGTTTGCTCTTCCCCTTACCCTGTGAAACCCCACAAAGCAATAAAAGGACCCCATCGACACCCCAACACATACGTTCCACGTCCAAGTCCTCCCCTCTGACACCTGCCCCCGCAAAACCAGCCATATCCCTATGAAACCCAAAAAGAAGCCCACCCCTCCCAAAGTGAAGCCCACCCCTCCCAAGATCAAACTCACCCATCCAAAACCCGACCCCACCCAAGGGTGATCATTGAGGTGCCAGGAATGCCCACTAGATGCCCTTCCTGTGGAGGTTCCTGTAGCAGTAATCTGTGAGGCAAGTTGTGAGACACAGCAGTGTGGTCAGCACATTTGATACAAGGACTGGCCATTGGACTCTATTCGTGGAGTGTTAAAAATAAACATCAGTTGGTTGTTTCGCTACACATTGGTCCTGCCATTACTTTTTTACCTTTGATATGTATGACTACAGTTGTGTTTGCTTCACCCTGATTAACAGTCCATTTGATGTGGCTGGTAAGATCTGACTTCGGAACCAGTGCTGGAGTCACCCACGACAAGGGGAAATATTCAATGGTTGGATGTGTGAGATGTAATCCAATTGAGGTGGCATTGATTTGGGTGATGTTTCATATGGTAAATATTTCATCTTGGCTTGGTCAACAACTATTGGGTAACTTTTCTCCCAAAATGTGAATTGGACATTTGTTTCATTTGTGCAAGCTTAAGGTTTGTTTGTCCACACATGTAGGGTGTTCAATTGTGCTACCTTCCTATACATTGGAATGTCCAATTTAATTTGTTTACTTTACACCTGCTTTATCTTATTGTGTGACCCATGCTGTTACTGCTGTATTTGCTTTCTAGACTTGCACTTACACATTTGCCACATAGGCATGAATCGTGTTTATACTACTGGTTGTCCCTGATATTCATCAAGCCACAGCTTCTGTGCAAATAGTGGTTTTAAGGCATGTGCAATGTAATATGTGTCCCAGGGCAGCAGCCTTCCTGGGGTCCCCCGATGCCGCCATACCTATTCTGCAGGGATTGTTTAAATTATGAGCTTTGGATGTTTGTCACACAAATTATTCTGCATCCCATTTACATTACATTCTCTTGCAATGTGGGTAATATGTGTGTGTCTATGACAAGGATTTTGCAGGGAAGGTGTGTTTGTGTTCAATGACACATCAGTACAGATGTATCTGTTAGGCCAGGGCATGTGAACAATGTGAGGGTGTCTCTTCAATTTGTAGATGTGATATTGATGAGCATCGGCTATTGTGTGACACAATGTTACGGACACATCACTATCCCTGAAACTGAGATGTGTACACATATCAAGTTTTGTAGACTGTGGCAGTACAGTTCAGTGACCTGGCCTAAGGGCACATCATGGGGCTGTGATTGGGTCATATGTTGTGTACAACTCTGACCCGGGACACAAAAAATTTATTTGGGCCATGGCCCACATACCAGATCAAAGGCAGCCCATTGATTTGCTAGGAAATTGGAGGAAAGGTGTAAGTGTTTGGCTTACCGTCAACTGCGTCCACAACAGCATCATTTTGTGCATCATTGAGCAGCACAAGCAGCAGCAGGACGTGAAGGGTTGGCTCCATGGCAGCACAGGATGTGTGACACTGCCTGAAGGTGAGTTTCTGCCATATATTCCTTTGTTTCCACATGCTCAGATGTGGTGGTTGGACCGCTGCAGTCACGTCAGCGGAAAACAACATCATAATTGGTCTGGCAAGATCACCAGTGGTCCGCCCTCTGACAAACATATTGGCTTATTTCGGTGCAGCCACAATCTAGTGTTGCTGGCAGTGTCAGCAGGACCGTGGCGGTCTTTTGTCAATGCAACCGCATGTATCAGATTACGGTGTTTGAACACGACCGTGATAAGACCACTACTACCACTGTGGTGCTCCCCAGGCTGCCAAACTCATAATCATTCCCTTCCTGTTCTGTGGCTGCAAATCCCTCTCTTTGTCCAAATATTTAAAAAACAAAAATCTGCCAAAAATTAGATGAAAGCATTCCAAGTTCCCCAAAAATGAAAAGTTAAACACATTCAGTCAAAATCCCTCAAAGCAAACAAAAGAATCAAGGTTCCACAAAAAAAAAAAGAAAAAAGAAAAAGTGATTTAAAAAAAGAACCAGTCCAGGAAACCTGGAAAAATAAGGAAATCAAAGTAAAAACTATTGGGTAGTTTAAACCAAAACAGATTTCCTTTAAAAAGCATGCAAACTCCACATACCCACAGAAGACGCATGCAGACAAATACCTGCAAGGTAAAATTTTAAAAATCCACCCACAAAACACATTAGATTCCCAAAAATACATCTACAAAACAGTTAAACATAAAAATATAACTAACCACACAATTAAATATAGCATAGTGATACATTACTATGACAGTGTACAAAAACGCAAAATGATATATTAGTAAAAAATACTAACAGCAATACATTCAAATAACAAAAAAATCACAAACAACAATATAATTAACTTTTAAACGTCCCTATAAATCCTCCCTACCTTCAAAACCCTTGAATGATATTTTAAGAACAGGCTTATTTGTTCAGACACACAGCAGCACTTTACTGAGACATTGTTCCGACAAGATAGACTAAAAATAACACAAATAGATTAAAAAATAGAAGGCGGCAGTGTAAAAAAATGGCTGCCTTTTAAAACATGTAACACATATCAAACAATGACAATGTTCTAAAAAATGTGTAAAAATTGTAAAATATAATTTAACACATGTTAAAGTAATGTTCAATATATGTATATCTTTAAAGCTGTGAAATAACAAAAACATTTTATCAATGAAAAAATAAAACTGTGTGCAACGTGCAAATATATAAAAATATGATTTATATTATTTTTTACTATGTTAAAATTAATGAATTTTTTATTTATTTATTAAACGGTATAAATTTTTGTATTTTGACTTGATTATAAATGAATAAAAATGACTACGACTATAGAATAATTAAAATTAAGAACAAATAGAACAAATAAAAATAGAAAAATGTTGGAAATGTCACAATATTTAGGGAATGTGTTGAACACTAAAGCAGTGACATTTTGTATCCCTTCTCCAAACTAAACTAACTCAGGGAAAGTGTTGGACACTAAATGGGTAACATTTATTATTTCCACTTCATTCTAAACCAAACTGGGGAAGGTGGTGGACCCTAGAGGGTGACATTTACTATTTCCACTCCAATCTAGACCAATTTTGGGAAGGTGTTGGACATGAAAGCTGTGACATTTTCTACTCCCGCTCCAATCTAACCATATTGAAGGAAGGTATTGGACACCAAAGGGGTGACATTTCCTAAACCCACTCCAATTTAACTATAATGGGAAATGTGTTGGACACTAAAGGTTTAACATTTACTATTCACACTTCAGTCTAAACAATTTTGGGGAATGTGTTGGACACTAATTAGGTGGCCTTTGCTATTCCCACTCCAATCTAACCACACTGGGGGGGGAGTTGGACACTAAACGGATGACATTTACTATTTCCACTCCAACGTAAACCAATTTGGGGAGGCTGGTGGACACTAAAGAGGTAATATTTACTATTGTCACTCTATTCTAAACCAGTTTGAGAAAGGTGTTGGACACTAACGGAGTGACATTTACTATTCCTATTTAGTCTATCCATATTAAGGGAAGGTTTTGGAACTAAAGAGATGACATTTAAGCCCTCATTATGACATTGGCGCTAAGTCCCGCTTACCGCCATGCTGACTGCTGCCAACCTACCGCACTCGCGGCGGTATACCAGTGCCCATATTATGACCCACACATAGCAATCCGTCACTATACAGATACACACACAAGTCTGCCACCCCAAAGGTCAGTGATAAACTGGAGGTACCAAAACCCACACCGTTATGCCAACAGAACTATGCCCACAATATTATGACCCACGAATCACCGCGGCAGACATTCAATCGTGGTAAACCATAGGCGATACATACGGCCACGCTCAAAATACACACACACATACAAAAAAAAACACATTGGACAATTCAAACTACACACACCTGACACACATACACACACTACACCCACACACCCACACCACTATAAAACACCCACCCACATTACCCACATCCCTTTACGACTAACAAAAATTTCCACTAGAGAGAGATACAGCAAGTGCACCCACAGAACCAGAGCCACAGAACACCATCACCCATACGCCATCCACGCACCTCACAGCACACACCCCAACACATCACTCCACACACCCTCATACACACCACCCATGGCACCACAAGGACACCCCAGGTTCTCAGAGACGGAGCTAAGGGTCATGGTGGAGGAAATCATCTGGGTAGAGCCACAGCTATTCGGATCACAGGTGCAGCAGACATCCATCGTTAGGAAGATGGAGCTATGGCTGAGAATCGTGGACAGGGTCAAAGCCGTGGGACAGCACAAGGGATGACATCAGGAAGAGGTGGAACAACCTACAGGGGAAGGTGTGTTTTGTGGTTGCAAGACACCAGATAGCAGTACAGAGGACTGGTGGTGGACCCCAACCTCCTCCCCCAAAAGTAACAGCATGGGAGGAGCAAGTCTTGGCAATACTGCATCCTGAGGGCCTGGCAGGAGTAGCAGGAGGACTGGACTCTGGTAATCTATATTACTTTCACCCCCCTACCTCCATGCCATCACATACCCCCACCCCTACCCTCACCCCCATCACCCCACCACCTCACATACACCCTGCTATCACAACCCACCCATCCCAGTACCCAGCACTGCATGCACTACCAATGCATGGACACCACTCACATGCACACTAGCGAGAATCACCTAGCCCACAAAATACCTACTCACACAAGGCAAAGCTGACAGAGCACTCACAACCATAGAGGCCAATACACCCATTCACAAGATGTCACACGCAGAAACAATAACACTGCATTTACATCTCCACAGGTCCCCCACACAACGTCATCGGAGAGGAGGTGCCAGCAACATCCAGTCGCCCCCCCAGAAGAGGCCCACAGTGATGACAGCAGCTCTGCGCGCCTGGATCAGGATGACCAACCTGGCCCATCAGGGACCTCTGGACAGTTGGTTAACCAGGCACAGTCCCATACCACCACAGAGCCTCCCCCCTCTGGAAACACCAGCACAGCACCCACCCAGTGGGCCCATACCTCTATCCCCAGGACACGTCAATCAGCAGTGTGTCCACCACTATAGTGCCCCCAGGCCACCCCACAAAAACAGGACGATCAGGGACCTGGTGTCAGTGGCAGTGGGCACATGGTTCAGGGGACAGAGGCACAGGACAACAGGGAAGCTGGGAGGACTGCTGTGTGACAGGGGGAGGGCAGGCCCAGGGAATTGACTCTCCACAAGGCACTCACCAACATCCTGGTTGCATACCACCATTCCCAGGAGATGATGGGCCAGATACTAGCCAAGTTGCAGGAAACCCAGCGGCTGCAGGAGGGACAATACCTGGGGATCAGGGAGGACCTGAGAGACATCCACACCACCCTGGTCACCATTGCAGGGGTGCTGGCAGACATTGCCAACACCATGAGAGAGGCAGTGGCACACCACCGGGCCCCTGACACTAGCCACACCGATGAACAGCCCTCCACCTCCACTGACGTTAGCGGACAGGAGGCCCGGCCACAGGAACAACAGGTCATCAGCACCCTACCCCCTACAGAAGGAGAACCACCCTGCAAATGGTCCCTGTGATCCAGGCAGAAGCCTGAGAACATTGCCAAGACCCCGCCAGGAAATAAGACTCTCCTGATTGTCACCCTTGTGTCCCACTCTGTCACCCTGTCGACCTTCAACTGCCATTGCTCCACTTCCTATGCCCCCTTGGACAATGCACCTGTGATACAAATAGACTGGACTCTATCCTGGACTCTCCTCCACCACCCCCAGCCTATAGCAATACTCCATCCACTTATTAGCACATGAATAAACATCCTTGTAAAAAATATAAGTAATGAGCCTGCCAAGTGATTGAACTATGTATTCGTTTCACAATCTGTAGGCATTGCAATTCAACAGTACAGTAAAGTTTATTTAGGTATGACTTGTATTTTGCTGCAGTTAATACACCAGGAGCCAGAGTGGGGCACAGATATCTGTAAATGGACATGTCAAAGGGTACAGTAAGTGGCCATAGTAGTGGGAATATCAGCGTGCCAGTGAAAATTTACAAATCAAAACTGCAATGGAAGGTGACGTTACAGTGTCTTACCTGTGTGTCACTGGAAGTACTGTTGAATGATTGCTGTTCTGTTGTCCACATCCTCATCCTCTGCCTCATCTTCAACACTGTCCACAGGGTCCACCGCTGCCACATACCCATCTCCATCCTCATCCTCCTGCAGAAAAGACACCTGGCGACGTAAGGCAAGGTTGTGCAACATACCACGATGATCTGGCACACCTTCTTGGATGAGTAGCACAGGGAACCACCTGTTAGATGGAGGCACCAAAAACTGGCCTTCAGGAGGCAAAAGGTTCGCTCTATAATTCTTCTTGTTCGCCCATGTGCCTTATTGTAACTATCCTCTGCCCTTGTCCCGTAATACCTCACTGGGGTCAGTAGCCATGAGAGGTTGTGGTAACCAGAGTCACCTGCAAATACCGAGGGATACCTGTTAGCCAGACACTAACCCTTAGGGCCAACTCCATACCCATACACCAACATATACTGGGTGGGGACCATGGGCTCACCTATTAGCCACATCATGTGCCTCTGGAGTTGAGCCTTCACATATGGGGTGCTGCTATTCCTCAGGATAAAGGCATCATGCACAGACCCAGAATACTTTGCATTCACATTGGAGGTGTACTGGTCCGCCAGGCACACTATCTGCACATTCATAGAGTGAAAGCTCTCCTTTTCTGAACACCAGTTCATTTCTCCGGGGGGGGGGGACAAAGGCAATATGTGTACCAACAATTGCCCCAATAAGGTTGGGGATATGTCTCATTGCATAGAAGTCAGCTTTCACTGTGGCCAAATCCTCCACTTGGGGGGAAAACAATGTAGCTGCGCATGTGTTTCATCAGGGCAGACAACACTCTGGTAAGTACTATTGAGAATTGGCTGAGACATTCCTGTTGCCAAGCCCACTGTCACTTGGAAGGAGCCAGTTGCCAAGAAATGGAGCACAGATAGGACTTGCACAAGAGGGTGGATCCCAGTGGGGTGACGGATAGCAGAGGTCAGGTCTGGCTCCAATTGGGTACACAGCTCTTGGATTGTGGCCCTGTCGAGTCTGTAGGTGAGGATAATGTGCCTGTCCTCCATTGTTGCCAAGTACACCAGGGGCCTGTACAGAGGGGGATGTCTCCACCTCCTATTCATCTTCAGTGGTTGTAATCTAGGGGGCAAAACGATGAGCATCTGGTCAGTTTTCAACATTTCCTAAATGTACAGTGCATTGCATGTTGTGACAGAAACTGTATGTTGATGTATAGGCCCAAATGGTGCCTATGTGTGGTGTGATGCAGTTAGGTGCCATGGCCTCCCCCCCAGAAATGGCGGCTGACCTGTGTGGATGGACAGGTGGAAACGAGGTAATGCCGCTGACGTTGTGCACCGCTGAGGGAGGCGGTCGAGTACCGCCGTGCAACTCCTCATTGGTTAACATTGGGCCCTATGGGTTATACTAGCCAATAGTGATCTGTTCACTCACTTGCTACCTCACCTTCAACAGGAGAGGACCTACACTGCAAGTGCTGCTGGGACCTGTGTCTGGAACCGACCATGGCTCGTGTCACTGGGGAAAGGGCCCCTGCCTTCACCGCTTCGGAGTTGGAGAGACTGGTGGATGGGGTCCTACCCCAGAACCGAATGCTGTATGGGCCTCCTGACCAACAGGTGAGTACACTGTGAGCACGATGCATGGGGCATGAATACATGGAGTGCTGTATGCGAGGGCCTTGTGTAAGGGGCAGTTGGTTGAGGGGTGCTGGGCTGCGTGCAGCATGTATGGTGGGCAATATATGTGCATAAGTGGATGGGAGGGATATCGTGGGCCATCAGTGTAACAGGCTGGACAGTATGACTGATACCTTTTTCTATGTTTCTTTTTCTGCAGGTCAGCGCCCATCAGAAAAAGGCGTGCCATCGCCAAGGGTGTGTGGATCCTGGGGGTCTATGGCAGGCGGAGCACCCACTGTTGCAAACGGTGGGAGGACCTGAGACGCTGGGCACGGAAGACGGCAGAGGCCCAGCTGGAGATGGCCTTCCAACAAGGAAGGAGTGCCCGTCGAACGCTGATTCCCCTGATGCTCCGCATACTGGCCAGTGGCCTATCTGGAAATGGATGGGCACTTGAGGGCATCACAGCAGCCACAAGGGGGTGAGTACTGTTCACAATATGCGACATGCGCGTGGTGGGGTGGTCTCTGGGTGGGGGATGTCCACCTGTTGGTGCCCCAAGGCCAGGACGGACATTGCAGGGTAGGTTCCATGTTGGGCAGGGGCTGATGAACTCCACCTCCAACCAAGCTAGTGGGCATCCACTACTGGGCAGGGCTCTGTGGGTCTCAGGTATGCTGCAACTGGCGTTAGGTATTACTGTCCATGGCATGGTGACTAGCATTGTGACTGGTAGTGCATTGCCTAGTGCGTAGGGCTGTTCCCTGTGTGTTGTGTATGCCAACTGTGGTATTGTTGCTGCCATTGACCAGGTGTATCCTTTGTCTCCTCCCCCTTTTTGTTTTGTCATCCTGTCCTTATGTGCATTATAATCATCTGGCGGAGGAGCAGAGGCACCGGCGACGGAGGGAGCTGCATCCCACATGGCCCAGGAGGCCGAATCCACAGACGGTGAGGGCACCAGTGGGACGGAGGGCGAGGGGAGCACCACGGCGGAGACAGGAGGGGACAGTTCTGACACTGATACCTTCTCCGATGGAAGCTCCCTGGTGGTGGCAGGCACCTCTGTGGCCACCCCAACTAGAGGTACAGCCACCACCCCTGTACCAGCACTGCCCTCCCAGCAGCCCCGCAGCGAATTTCCCGTGCCTGTTCACCCAGGAAGGTGGGCATCTCCTTCACTCCATGCACCTCAGGCTCTGCCACAGTTAGCCCTGCTGCCCTGAGTAAGGAAGCTATTGACCTCCTGCGATCCATCTCTGTTGGGCAGTTAACCATAGTGAATGCCATTAAGGGCCTGGCAGGGCATTTGCAACATACAAATGCATTCCTTGAGGGCATTCACTCTGGTGTGGTGGCCCAACAGAGATCATTCCAGGCTCTGGTTACCTCCCTGATGGCAGCCATTGTTCCTGTCTCTAACCTCCCCCCTCCAGCTTCCTCTATCCAGTTCCATTCAACCCCAACCTATCCCAAGCACACATTCAGACCAGCATGCTCCCAAGACAACACACAGGAGTGGCTCAGGCAAACACAAGCACCACATATCATCCAACAGGAACTCGCACAAACACCATCCAGATGCTGACATTAAAACATCCACTGCCTCCACTGTGTCTCCCTCCACCTCGTCGTCCACCTCCCTCCCTGTAGCTTCTCCACTCACACCTGCATGCACTACAACCACACCCGTGGCTCCATCACCATCACGCCTATCACTACACGCCCCTCACTAGAAGTCACCCCCCCACATTCATGCACAAGTCCCCTGTGTCCTCTCCCACTGTGTCTATGCCCCCTCTTCCCAAAGTACACAAACGCAAGCACTCAAACACCCAACAGCCATCCACCTCACAACAGCATTCAGTCCATGCACCTGCACCCAAACACAGCAGACAGACACCTCCTACAACCACTCCCTCTCACTCCAATCCCAAACCTTCACCCTCTTCCTGCCCCAGTGTCCCTAAGAAGCTTTTCCTCTTTGCCGTTGACCTCTTCCCTACCCCTCCCCCCGTCCTTCACGTCGGGACAGTGTGGGCAGAACCCAGGCTAGCACCTCAGTCACCCAGTCCACGGCCACTGTAGTTTCGATAGCTACTGCAGGTGTGAGATGCTCCAAGGAAACACCCATCCGCACTAACAGTGTGCCTGCACCAGCTGCCAAGGGGAAGGGCAAGGATGAACCACCAGCTGCCAAGGGCAAGGAGTCACCACCAGCTTACAAGGGGAAGGGCAAGGAGGCACCACCAGCTTAAAAGGGGAAGGGCAAGGTGGCACCACCAGATGGCAAGGGCAAGGAGGCACCACCAGACGGCAAGGGCAAAGGGCCTGCCCCTGCAGTCAGGAGGGACAGGAGGCCTGGTGCTGGGATTGAATCTGAGCCCCCAACACCAACCATGGTGCTTCAGCCACCCGAGGCTGCAGGGGAAGGGCTGGAGCCTCCCCCCACCACTGCCAGCACTGCCACAAGCACCCCCATCAGCACCGCCACCTGCACCACCACCAGGACCGCCACCAGCACCGCCACCAGCAGCAGCAGCCCCAGTGGGCAGCCGTCTGAGGCTGCAGGGGATGGGCTGGAGCTTCCCCCCACCACTGCTACCACCGCCACCAGCACAGCCGCCAAACGTAGCAGCCCTAGTGGGCTGCAGGGTCCGAGGCTGCAGGGGATGGGCTGGAGCCTCCCCCCACCACTGCCAGCACCGCCACCACCAGCCCCAGTGGGCAGCCGCCCAAGGCTGCAGAGGATGAGCTGGAGCCTCCCACCACTGCCAGCACCGCCACCAGCACCGCCGCCAGCAGCAGCAGCCCCAGTGGGCAGCCGCCCGAGGCTGCAGAAGATGGGCTGGAGCCTCCCCCCACCGCTGCCAGCACCGCCACCAGCACTGCAACTGCCACCACGGAGCAGCCGTCATTGCCGGCGGGCAGTGTGTCGTCCTGCATCCATGGGCTGTTGTGCAGCCTGGGTCCTGCAAATCCAGTGGGTCTGACACCAAGGCGAGAGACTGTGACCTTGCACTCCCCAAGATCTGCATCACAGGGCACAAGGCCCCCTCCAGAACCAGTGGAAGAAGGCATCCACTCACCCCCTGCTTGCCAGGATGAAGCACACTGGGCACAAAGCCCCCTCCAGAACCAGTGGAAGAAGGCATCTACCTACTCCCTCCTTGCCAGGATGAAGCACACTGGGCACAAAGCCCCCTCCAGAACCAGTGGAAGAAGGCATCCTCTAGAGAGACTGTGGCCTTGCACTCCCCAGGACCAAGCAGTGGGCAACCCACCCACTGGAGAGACTATGGCTTTGCACTCCCCATGACCAAGCAGTGGGAAGACCACCCAATAGAGAGACTGTGGCTTTACACTCCCCAGGATCAAGCAGTGGGCAAACCACACACTTGAGAGACTGTGGCTTTGCACTCCCCAGGACTGAGCACAGGGCATGTTGCCCCCTCCAGGACAAGTGGTGTTGTACCATCTTCAGGCTTGTTGTCGTTGGTACTGCCCCAGAAAAGGTAGTGGATAGGCCTCTTGTAATACAGTGGGCGGTACATTGTCTTCCTGCTGGCTGTTGGTAGTTACCGCCACGGTGCTTGTTGCCACCACCATGGCGGTCGGTGTGTTAAAGTGGCTGTCTGTGTTAGCGATTTCCGCTGTGGACATAATTCAATTTTTTTTACCACCGGCTTGTTGGTGGTATTACCACTGCTTTATCACCGACCGCCAGGGTTGTAATGTGGGCCTTAGTATTCACACTCCAATCTAAACCCAATCGGGGAAGGTGGTGCACACTAAAGGAGAGACATTAATTATTCCCACTGCAATTTAAATCAGTTTTGGGAAGGTGTTGGAAACTAAAGGGGGGACATTTATTATTTCCATTCTAATCTAACCATATAGAGGGAAGGGGTTGCATAATAAAAGGGTGGCATTTACTCTTCCCACTTCAATCTCAACCAATTTGGGGAAGATTTTGGACACTAAATTGGTGACATTTACTATTCCCGCTCAAATCTAACCATATTGGGGGAAGGCATTGGACACTAAGGCCCTCATTCTGACAATGGCGGTAAATTCCACCTACCGCCACGAAGACGGCCTCCAAAAGACTGTTGCCGTGGCTACCTACCGTCTGCCATATTATGAAGGTTGGCAGAATTGCGGCTACAGTCATGGGGGCAGACGGTGGTAAGGTGGCGCTGCTGCCAGCATCAACGCCACGCCAGTAGAACGCCGCCGATGGTATCATGACGCGTGTGTGCATGAATGGGTGTGAGTGTGCATGTATGTTGTGCTGTGTTGTGTGAATGCGTGTGTGCTAGGATGTATGTCAGTGTGTGTTGATGTGTGTGTGGGTGAATGTGTGTATGCATGTGTATGTCTGTGCATGTAGGTGTGTATATGTCGGCGGGTCAGGAGGGGGAGGACTCTGGGGAGAGGGAGGGGGCGTGGAGACTCCTATCAGTGTCAGGGAAGGAATTCCCTAGCACTGATAGTGCCTACCCCCATGCTTTTCATTGCAGTAAGATTGTCACGTAAACCATGGCAGTAGGCGGGGTCATAATCCCGAGGGTTGGACTGTGACGGCCGCCTGGTTGGAGACTGAAGTCTCCAGCCCAGTGGCTGTTACCGCCCTGGCAGACGGAGTGGTACACCAGCCTATTGGCAGTACCTTTCTCCAAAATAACGCCATCTGCCAGGGTCATAATGAGGGCCTAAATGGGTGACATTTACTATTTCCACTGCTTTCTAAACCAAATTGGGGAATGAGTTGGACACTAAATAATAACATTTATTATTCCTAATCCAACCTAACCATTATAGGGAAAGGTGTTGGATACTAAAGGGGTGACATTTAGTATTCCGACTCCAGTCTAAACCAATTTGGGGAAGGTGATGGACACTAAAGGGGTGACATTTGATGTTCTTACTACAATCTAAACCAACTTGGGGAAGGTGCTGGACACTAAAGGGGTGGGATTTACTATTCCCACTCCAATCTAACCATCTTGGAGAGAGGTATTGGACAATAAAGAGGTGACATTTACTATTCCCACTCCAATCTAAACCAACTTGGAAAAAGGTGTCAGACATTAAAGGGGCAACATTTACTATTCACACTCCAATCCAAACAATTTGGGGAAGGTGTGGACCCAAGAGGGGTAATATCTACTATTCTCTCTCTAATCTAACCTTATTGGGGAAAGGTGTTGGACACTGAAGGTGTGACATTTATTATTCCCAGCACAATCTAACCATATTGGGGGTAGGGGTTGGACACTAAAGGGGAGACATTTACTATTCCCTCTCCAGTCTAAGCTAACTCATGAAAGGTGCTGGACACTAAAGAAGTGCCATTTACTAATCCCACTCCAATTTAACCATAGTTGTGGAAGGTTTTGGACAATAAAGGGGTGGCTTTCACTATTCCCACTCCAATCTAACCACATTTGGGGGAGGGTGTTGCACATTAAAGAGTTAACAGTTGCCATATCCACTTCAAAAATAAATATTTTACATAAAATATTACAAATTAAAATACTGCATACACATTCAATACTCCATATTGTCACAATTCTTTTGCATACAATTAACTAAATTGTTATCTAAAAACACACTAATCCAATCTACAAACATTAATATACATATTAATATTTTAGATAATAAAATTAGTATTGAAATGAATACAAACATATTGTATTAATAAAAATATTTACTAACATTCAGAACCTTTACATAATAAATAAAAAATACATTAATCATATAAAATTAATAGTCATATTTTAAGATATGCATATACATTGTGTAATTAGTCATATGTAACTGCATTTACCTAAAAATTAAATTTTTAATAAAAATTTATCATACAAATGTATTGTTTAAAAAAAATTACATTTATAACTGTAACATAAAACATTTCAAATATTCTACTTCTTTAAAAACATTTAATATACTTTTAATATTTTATAATATTTAAACTTTTCTAAAAAAAAGTTTTTAACATTAATATAGCTTTTTTATCAAATTAAAATAGATTAGCATTCCTATATAATAAACTAAATTAAAAAAAATATATATTAATTTGCATATGATCAAAATTATTACCTTACAACTGAAATTTTATAATGTATACTTTTTAAAAATCTCCTCTACAAACTCAATATCTTGCTACTAAAAAAATACAGCAGTTAATACAAAAAATCCAAATTTAAACAATTTCATAACTAAATAAAAATCTTACTAAAAACACAAAAAAGAAAATAATAAACACACAAAATCAAGTATGCTACAATACATTGCATATTAATTAAGACTTAAAAACGATTGTACGTAAGATATTGGGCCGTATTATGAGTTTGGCAGTCCCACTGTGGGACCGCCAAACTCACAGGAGGACGCCTCCCCCATGGCGATGGCATCACCCTCCGACCGTATCACAATGTTCCTGCCAGGCTGCCCTGCGGGAGCAGTGCTACGATATTGGTCTCAGCTCCCTTAAGGAAGCTGAGGTCATTCTGTAGCACACAGCACCCTCAGAATGCACACTGTCTGCAAAGCAGACTGTGCACATTCTGACGGTGATGGGCAGGGTAGACCCTGCACTAGCCATGCCATTGGGGCCCCCAGCACCGGCTTTCCACCAGCCTTCTCATGCGGGGAGCCCACCATAATAAGGCTGGCAGAAAGCTGAGCTATAGTCAGCCAGACAGTGCTAAACTCAGCGGCTGCCAAAAGACCACCATGTTGGCAGTGTTGCAGACCACCGTATTACGAGTTACACAGACCATGCCGCCGAAAACCCACCAAAATGCTGACACCGCCATGACTCTGAAGGGCGGGAAAGAGGCAGTTCCAACACTAGCACTGCCAGCCTGTCATAAATCCTCCGAACCAATTACAACCCACAAATCACAATAGCGGTTCTCCCATGGCAAACCGTGGTGGTCGGCGGTCTACTCAGTAATACACTACATCACATTGGATAGTTTGAATTCCACACACCTGACACACATCCACTCACCCAACACACCTACAAACTACACTATACATCAGACCCCTTCACACACCACAATCGTCTGCAACCAGAATGCCAAACACAGGAGACAGAGCGCCATTTAAAAATACAGAACCATAGAAACGGCACCACTTCAAATACCCCACATCCCACACCTGCACATCATACATATCACACTCCACTCACAACACAGCACCCACACTTCAACACCCGATTTTTTTTACACCTTTACGTGTCGTCCACCACTACCATGTCCCCACAAAAACATCCCTGCTGGTCATAATGGATGAAATCATCAGGCTAGAGACACACATTTTTGGAGCCCAGGTCCAACAAACCTCAATGACCGGAAAATGGAGATGTGGCACTACATAGTCAACAGGGTGAATGCTGTAGGTAGCTATCCATGCACATGGAAGGACATCAGAAAGAGGTGGAATGCCCTCAGGGGGAAGGTACGTTCCATGGCCACAAGGCACCATCTGGCAGTCCGCAAGACTGGCAGTGGTCCACTACCTCCTTCTCCAACGTTCACATCATGGAGGGAGAAGGTCTTGGACATCATGCATCCTGAGGGCTTGACAGGACTACCTTTGGGAGTGGAGTCGGGTAAGTCACAACACTGGAAATGTCACCCTAAAGTTGTGTTTTACATGCTCAGTGATCACCTTTTGACATCTTAACAGCCACACACTCACTACCCCTGTGTCCAACTGCTCAAATACCCCTCCGTGTCATACCTCATATCAACTCATCTCACCTCGATGAACAGGGTCTGTGTATGGCTTAGGTAGTACAGGGACCGACAGCACTACAACTCCTAGCAGGCACTGTTCTGCCATTAAGAAAACCAGAACAGTGTACCTCAATGAAAATAGCACTGCATGTCAGCTACACAATTGACCCAACCCGCCCGAATGACCCACATTTTTACAGTCTAGGGCAATGATAGTAATGCTATGGGCATCTGCCAGTACAATACCACCAACACACAGCTACTGCTGTGTCCTCTGCTAAAATGGCCCTCTTACCTTCCATCACCCATTGATAGATACTCACCTGGAGGGTACACACATATCTGCTGTGTGCTGTACCAGGTGTAACATGATATCTATGGATAGGTGGAATGGTTACTCCTAAGCTGGTGGACAGGTCCGTGTCCACTTTACATTCTGCAGCTGTCTAGTGACACAATACTTTATTACTGCTAACTGGAAGATACCATGAACAACATCAATCTACACAGCTGCCAAGACATGCATCTATCGATAGACCTCCAACTGCCAAGCTAATCTGATATCCTGTAGCAAGGTGTATGACATAGGAAGTCCCTGTATCCCTTATAGCTGTACTCCAGGTTTGAAAGCAGGTGTCACTGTCATATCAGGGGATCCGGTAAACACTTCCTGTACATGGCTCAAAGCATACCTACCTGTCAAAGTATGACACCACATGCTGCATGACAATCTGTAATTGTTTGTTCCACTTCTCCAACAGGTCACCTATCCATTGTGAGCATGGAGATGACACCTGAGACAGCCACTTACCCCCTGGATAAAGCACTCAGTGAGGACAGTACCCCTGGGTGTGAGGGCAATGAGGACGATTCTGGCCAATCTGGAACACCTTGTCAGTCTACACCAGTCAGCCTCACCCTGCCCACAAATACCCCTACCAGCCTGTTGCTTCAACATCCCAGGCAACCATTCACCCCCAAACCTGTGTCCCAAGGGCAGTTGCTTCCATCTTGTGCTCCCTAGTGCAGGTACCGGAGTCACTACTAAATAAGCCAGACAATGAAGGACCTAGCACCAGTGGGAGTGGGCAAACTGTGCCATGGCCACAGGCACGTGCTCAGATAGGGGGCATGGGAGGGATGCAGTGGGTCAGCTGACTGAGGCTGCAAGAGAGACAACTGAATTGGAAGCCTACTAACAGACCCAAGGTGTGATGGGCCAGGTACTTCCCATGATGGGGGAGCTCAAGCAGCTGCAGAGGGACAACCACCAGGAAGTCATGCAAAAGTGGGAGGCCAACAATGTCAACCTGGCCTCCCTAACTGGGGTGCTGAGAGACATTAACACCACCATGAGTAGGTTATATCCACCACAGCAGACCCCTTCCATTGGCCATGTTACATCAGGCCCCTACATCTTTAGCAGCAAGTGGAATGGAGGCTCTGCAAGGGAAAGGACATTGATCAGACACCCCTGCCTCTGTAGCTGAAGAACCCTCCCCCCGCAAATGGGACGTCAACCTAAACATCCAGGAGGAGCAGATGCCAAGACCTCACCCACCACCAGGAAGTGATCCTCTACACACAGATGCACCCTGTTTACTGTTTTACCACCACTCTCCATTTTCCAAAAGCACAAGGACACTGGCCTTGAGACTCTAAATGTTGCAGCAGCTACCCTGATGATTACATTCACCATGACTCAACCCTTCACTGTTTGAACTAATGATTTCATCCCATTTCTTTTACCTACTTGTGCACATGTAAATCAACACAACTAAATCAAATATCTTGGTTGACAGTAATTTCTTTGTTGTATTGAATAGTAAACTGTGAAAATTGTTGTATACACATGATATTCACATACGTTCCTATTCTCTAAAGTCCCAGCTCACATGTACAGTTGAATCTGGGTCTGATACATGTAAAATTGTACAAATGGACACACTCCCTTTCATAATTAGTGCAGTTGCCGGCACATAGGTTCACAACATGCCAAATATCACACAGGGAAGTATAGCCATACAAAGTAATACCTTTGCGTAGGTGTAAATAACAAGAACCCCACAGACTACCGAAGTTAGGGACATGTCAGTGTTTGGCTGCCTAAACAGACAAACAGATTGCTTCAATGTTTCAATGCCTTATCACTTTCCCATGCCATAGCTCCCAAATAACCATACCCCATGTTACTGATAGAAGTCAGTACAACTGTCCCCAGTCTTCATGGAACCATCCACTTGCCATGGTCAGGTATCCGTAGGCATGCTGCTCACCTGTGTCAGTCTTGACACACATAAACACATGCACAGTGGCCTGCAATGGGGAAAAACGATGACAGCTTCATTCAAGTTTAATAGTATCATTATCAAACCAATGAGAAGTTTAAGGTGATGGAGTACACCGGATGACATGTGTCAGATACGCAAGGCCACACATATGATGCTATTTGACGCAGACAACATGACACACAGGTCTGTTGTGTGGAACAGTACACTACCATCCCACTGTCCTGACAGTCTGGGCATGGAACTCAGACACCACCAATATGATGCCATACAGTACCTGGACCTATCCATGTTTACTTCACATGTCAGACCTGCAAATCCCACCAGCCGGTGACACAAATCAGATTTGAGCACATGAGGATGACCTTATGAAGAAATCTGCAAAGTAAAAATGTAATACAAAAGGTATAGGCAGATAGTGGTAATGCAGACCCATAAGCCATGCTCCAAATACAATTGTCACACTGACTGTGCAGAGTCACAAAAAATAACAAATGAGATCATCAGGATAGCTCAACTTCATTACAATTTTGCATGCACACCTGAGCTATGTACTGCTGAGCAACTAATGAGCTGTTTGATGGTCCAACTAAGACTAACAACCTTCACTAACATCTCTAGCTCTCCAAATACCCACAGAGTGAAGTATTATACAGAACTAAACACACCTACAGTCAGCTGAAATACTGATGTATGTGATCTGCGCGCCTGTCTCCACCTTCATCCTAATCACTGTCATCCTCACTTAGAAATTCTGCATTCTAACCTCCTTGAACTGCTGGCTCCCCCTCATCTGGTATATAATGGATATGACGTCTCAAGGCGAGGTTGTGGAGCATGCAGCAGGCAACAATGATTTTGCAGACTTTGGTGGGTGAGTAGATGAAAGATTCACTTGACTTGTCAATGCAACAAAATCTTTAGGAGCACGAACGTCCACTCCACAACAAGTCATGTCATTCCATGGGCCTCATTAAAGCAAGCTTCCCCTGGCATGGTTGGGTACCTTACTGGTGTCAACAACCAGTACCGGTTTGGGTAGCCAGAATCCCCTGTAAGGAATTGTTATATGTGTGCAGACATTAATATTGGGCACCCTTACATTTGGCAGCAGACATGAGATGTTCACACTTATCACATATATGACTTACCATCGGCTAGGCCACCTCTGTGTACTGTTGTGTCATCATCTATGGGATATTGGTGTTCCACATGATGAAAGCATCATGAACTGAACCCGGGTACTTTGCACATAGTTTGGAAATGTAGAGGTCAACCAAATAGACAAGTTGAACATTTATGGAGTGGAATGTGTGCTTAATGTCTGTAGGTTGCCAAAGTTGTGACAGACTGTAATTAGTACCTGGTCATGTACTGATGGTTGGTGACAGATTGTGAGTCCTGAGACATTGTTGAGAGTGTTTGATGTATTTTTCCTGACCCACCTTGTAACTGTTACACAAGGTTAGTGGAGTTGGTATACCAGACCCTCCTGATTTTGCATATTTGCAAATGTGTTTGCTGTCAGGTTATATGTGATGACATGACAGCTGGTTCTGGAGATGCCTGTTTCCAACACACATCTGGTCTGACTGCATATGCTCATCTATCGTTGTAGGGGATGTTAATGACAATCTGTGTTTGGCTTGTACCAACTAGTTGTAACCCTGCCTATTATAGTATGGTACATGTGGACATGACATACTTTCTTATCTATGTCATTTATGCAGGTCAACGCCCATCATAAAAAGGGGATTTGGAGTGCCATCGTCAAGAAAGTGCGGACCCTGGGGGTCCAGAGCCGGGGAAGCGCCCATTGTCGGAAGAGGTTGGAGGACCTGAGACGCTGCACCCGGAAGACCGCAGAGGCCCAGCTGGGGATGTCCTCCCAACGAGGACAGAATGCTCGTCGGAGACTGACCCCCGTAATGGCTTGCATTTTTGCGTTGGCCTACCCTGAGTTAGATGGGTGTTTGAAGGCAGTACAGCAGCCACAGGGGGGTAAGTACAGACCTAAGTCATGTTTGGCTCTTTACTAGGTTATTGAGTGAGGGAACTGGATGTTGGCTCTGACAATGTGGTAAGTGCAAAGTGTTACAGATTTCCTGTGTACATATTGATGTACAGTAGCCATATATGACAGACTGGTGTGCACATACAAAAGTATTTAGAGGCATGTTACTCAACTATGTTGTCCCCTCCATAGAATTGCATTCAATGGTGCACATATGACTGTGTCATATGTGTCCCAGTATACTGCATGTTCTACTTTGGTGATTGTAGATACCCACCAACAGGCAATTCCTCCCAATGTGATGGTGATAATGTGTGTAGGTTCTTGTACTCTTTCCTCTGTCACGTCTCAACATTCCTCTTTTTTGTAACATAGGGCAGACATATACTATTCATCACTATTTTGCTAATGCTTTCTGATAAGTGACAGTAGCATGTGAGGCTGTGATGTCATCTGACATGTCACATGACCTACATGGTTAACATCTTCACACCTGTTACAAGATACTCCCCCTTGGTAATTGAGGAATGTACATAGACATTTGTGATACCTCATCAGAGTAGATAACATGCATGTTGGACACTATTGATGTGTTCCAACATTTCTAGGGGCATACATATGTTGATATCATAACCAAAGAATGTTACAACCTTGCTAATGTTCTGTGAGCAGAAGGTGGCCACATGGCATTGTCCTTGGGCATACGTTTGTAGGCATTACACATGGGCAAAGGTAGCCTATCAATATGTACATACTTGACAGATGTGTATCAACATCATGTATCATTGGAAAGGTTCAAGGAAGAATCAACATTGCAAATTGCTATGTATACTTGCATTTGCTATGAAGGATGTGGCAAAAAAGAGTCCTGGCTGTTTGGGAGACTAATGTTGGCATGGATACCTATGTGGTGCTGGGGTGGGAGTACACAACTGAGTAGTGATATAAGTGTATCTGTGCTTGGGGCTTGCATCATGGTAGGTGGACCTGTCATGTTAGCAGCACATATGATTTGGCTCACAGAATACTCCACAGTCAGCTGTAAGGTTTAGCATGTCTGATGTGTGTGTAGTGATGTACCTAGTCAGTGGGCCAAAGATGGACTAATTGCATGATGAGGTAGGTCTGTTGTCCAGATATCTGGTATACTCTGATTGACATCTTCTGGTAGTGTGTGGGACATAGGTCAGAGGCAACTTGCCCCTTACTTGTCTGATGATGTTAGTTGTCTGAAGACCAATGACTTAGATGGATTAGTTCACTATGTTTTTCAATCCATGATATATAATTATTGGTGCATGTGTGTGTTACATGTGTTCTGACTCCTTTTCCTGAACTAGCAATGTATGGCAATATGCAGTCTTACAGGTTTGAATAGGTCCATTGTGTATGTTTTTAAGTATGTGAAAGTAAGTAGGTTTGGCTTGTCTACACGAGGCATGCTTGCCTTTTATTTCCAACATGTTTCATAATTTGGTACATGACATCAGGTTAAATGTATTTGCATGTATTGAGTATGTGAATCAATAATCACAAATGGTGTAGTGGCATAGAACTCAAAATATGATGCTTTGTCTACTTCTAATAAGTGAGACCATTTATCCCATCCTAAGATCGTTTCGAGAATATAGCACTAATCCGGCAAACAAGATATTCCTTTCCCACCTTCCTCCTTTTCTTAATGGTATCCGCATCGCAGCTGCACCGCTGACGTGCCAAAGGCAACCCAATCTGCGGCTTTCCTGCATCTGGACCGCACCCAGCGCCACAGACCCTGGTTCTCATCCCCTCTGCTGGTTTGACGCCTGCACTTTACGTGCCATCAACCCAGAAAGTTCATCAGCCTTCTACCAAGCCGACCCCAGGTACACCCATGGACCTTTTTCTTGCTGTGCCTGCTCCAGCACCCTCCCAGTCCACCCCACAATCCCACACCAAGTTCGGCCAGCCACTTCAAGTGTATACTCCTCAACACACTCTCCCTAGTCAAGCACGCAGTAGAAGTCTGGAACCTGCTTGACTCAACAGCCTCGGATGTCACCCTCCTCATGGAGAATTAGATTACCTCCACCACTGCCCCAGACATTGCTACGGCCATCCCGGACAACTACAAAATAATCCACAAGGACAGAGCCGACCGGCGTGGAGGAGGCATTCCTATAATCTACAAGATCAACCTCTGCCTGACTACCACCATCAAGTCGCAGTCTCAGTCAATGCATGAGTACCTATATTTTCATATCCAGACCAAACCAAACACCTCCCTACATGGCACCCTCACCTACAAGCCACCCGGACCCCACCCTGGTTCTGCAAAGACATAGCTGACCTTGTCGCCTCCCAAGCACTCACCTCCTCAGACCACATCCTACTCAGCGACCTCAATTTCCACCTTAACACCCTTGATTACTCCAACACCTCAAACCTCCTGGATAACCTCACAACTCTCGGGTCTAAAACAACTCATCAACATCCCCACCCACAGAGCCGGACACATTCTTGCCCCCATTTTCTCAGCAGGGAACAACATCGCCGTCTCCCACACCTCCGAACACCATTGGCCGACCACAAGTGCATTCACTTTACCTACACAAAGAACATTGCACACCACCACACCCTCCATTCCCCCAACAGACATTGGGGCAAAGTCACAGAAGCAGCAGTCACCAACGCTCTCAACCACTCCCACTGGACGCAGCAGATGCAAATGAAGCTGCAAGCAACCTTCACTCCTGGCTCTCAAACTGCACCAACAACTTAGCCCCCCCTAAGGAAATCAGCAGGGAATAAACAGAGCAAAACACCCAAGTGGTTTACACCAGACCTACAGAAGTCCAAGCACGCCTGCAGACAATTGGATCGTAAATGGAGGCTCAGCAAATCCACCTAAGACTGCACAGCCTACAAAAATGCAGTCACCACGCACCACCAGAACATTAGAGCTTCCAAAAATGCCGCCTTTCAAGCTCGCCTTAACACCAGCGCTCACAACAGCAAAGAGCTCTGCTCACCATCATCAACGAGTTCACGAACCCCGGGGAGGGACATCTCATCCATCCCTCCCTATCAAGACCTCTGTAATGACTTTGCCACCTTCTTTCACTGTAAGATCCAGGACATCTACGAAGGTTTCAGGAACCAAATCCCACCAGCACCGCTCACCGCCACAGACCGAGCACCTCACCAGATACTGAACTCCTGGAACCCCATCACCATAGAGTACACCCAAAGACTGATTAGCACTCTGGGATCCATGCCCTCATCACATCCTCAACCTGGCCAGCACCACCATAGCACAGGAGCTCTGCTGAACCATCAACTCGCTAAAATCACCAAACAACACAAGCTAAACATAGTCTCCTACGCCTATGACACCCAACTGATCCTCTCCCTGTCCGAGGACTCTTCTCAAGCCAAGAGGAATTTTCACAATGGGATGAGAGCAGTCGCCACCTGGATGGAGGGCAGCTGCCTCAAACTGAACTGAACTGAGACAAGACAGAGATCCTTCTCATCTGCTCCACCCCTTCTGCCTGGAATGACTCCTAGTGGCGCACCACTCTGAGTAAGCCCCCACTGAACATGCATGCAACTTGGGCATCATACTGGACTCCTCTCTATCGATGACCCGCCAAGTTAGCGCCGTCTTCTCATCAAACTTCCACACCCTCCGTCTCCTGTGAAAGATTTTCAAATGAATTGCCCCCGACATGAGGAAGACAGTCACCCATGCACTCATCACCAGCAAACTGGACTACGGCAACGCACTCTATGCTGACATTACTAAGAAACTTCAATCAAGACTACAAAGAGTCTAGAATGAAGCAGCCAGACACATCTTGGACATTCCCCGACTAATCAAATTACCTCCCACATCAGAGACCTACACTGGTGCCAGTCAACAAGCGCATCACATACCACACCTTCAAGGCACTGCACAAAATAGGACTGCCATGCCTCAACCACTGCCTCACCTTCCACATACCCAACAGATGTCTCCATTGCACCCAGCTCACCCTTGCAGCCGTCCCCAAGATCCAGAAAAGTACAGCAGGAGGAAGATCCTCCTCCTACCTAGCAGCCCAGACATGGAACACACTTCCCCTCAAACCCAGGCAGTTCGCATCACTGAAGCAGTTCAGGAAGGACCTCAAGACCTGGCTCTTTGACTGATCAGCACTCCTACCTGTGGGTGATTAGCGACACATTACAAATCCATGAGCGATTGATTGATTGATTGATTGGTCAGGGACATAATTACAAGCTCAGGATGACTGCAATGCATGACAGGCCAGATAGAGTTCCTAAGTTAGCCCAGCTGAACAAAGTGCCTTAAATTCTGGTTCTTGAGCATTGCGTGGCTCTGCGTCGAGGATGCATTGCCCAGCGGTGGTTCCAAAGAGCTGCGGGGCTGTGATGCAAGGCCCTGCATCGAGGATGTGTCATGCAGCAGTGGTTCTAAGGAGCTGTGAGATCCTGTGTCGGGATGCATTGCACAGTGGCAGTTGCAATGTGGAGAAATGTATACCTTACCTGGTGCCCACTTTAAAGTGGGAGAAGTTTGTGGAGTTCTCTCACTACAGAGGCGACTGGAATTTAATGTGTCCCTGCCTGAGCTGCATGTTGTCTGGGAACACAAAAGACTAGTGTGAAACCCTTTGTAAGTGTAGAAAGGCAGAGTCTCTATGATGTGCAAGTATGGTAGGTGAAAACTCTGTCCTCATACCAAATCAAAGAGATAGCCTCTCCTGCCAACATCTATTCCCCCTTTGTCTCACTGTATGGAAGTATTGCCTAATCATGTGATGCAGGATACTAGCTGCAGGCACTGAATGGTTGGGACAAAAAACTGCCAACTTTCTAAAAGTGGCATTTTCAGATTTGTGACTTAAAATCCATTACAGATGGTTTTATTTACAATTCTTTATAGAGTAAACTCGACATTCCTAACTGCTCCCAATTGAACATTATCACTTATTAAATGTAATAAGTAACACAATATTATTTTATGGGAGAGGGATGTCTTGCAGTAGGGAAAAACAAATGTAAGAGTTTTTCAATACCAGGACAATTAAAAGTTAAAACTACAGGCCCAACATTTTAAATACATTACACCCTGCCTTCTCAGCTGTTTGGGACCTACATTAGGGGTGATAAATGTATTTAAAAGAAAGGTTAAGGCCTGGCAAAAGGTTTATTTTGCCAATTCCAAATGGCAGTTTGAAACTACACTGCAATGGCAGGCCTGAGACAAGTTTAAAGGGCTACTTAAATGAGCAAAAGAACAATGGATTAAACCCAGATCTATGACTGGGGCTGAGTGTTTGACAATGTTCAGCATTCCGTCCATCACTTGTTGTTTTTGCTTTGTCGCCTAAGTGGGAAGGGTATGCCCAGACGTGGGTCCCGTGCTTCCCATGCCACTGGATTCAAGCTAGCCTGGCTGATGAGGGGTAAAACCCCGAAACCGGTCCCAGGATGCTTGTTTCCGGTTCAGTGAGGACCTGGCTTGGCAGTTCGGTCTGGACTGTTCCCATGAGGAACAGGGTCAAGACTGATTTGCATATGGCTGGGTCCAAACTGGGGTGGCATGGTGAGCAAAAGAACGATGGATTAAACCCAGATCTATGACTGGGGGTGAGTGTTTGACAATGTTCAGCATTACGTTCATCACTTGTTGTTTTTGCTTTGTCGCCCTAAGTGGGAAGGGTATGCCCAGACGTGGGTCCCGTGCTTCCCATGCCACTGGATTTAAGCTAGCCTGGCTGATGAGGGGTGAAACCCCGAAACCGGTCCCAGGATGCTTGTTTCCGGTCCAGTGAGGACCTGGCTTGGCAGTTCGGTCTGGACTGTTCCCATGAGGAACAGGGTCAAGACTGATTTGCATATGGCTGGGTCCAAACTGGGGTGGCATGGTGAACAAAAGAACGATGGATTAAACCCAGATCTATGACTGGGGGTGAGTGTTTGACAATGTTCAGCATTCCGTCCATCACTTGTTGTTTTTGCTTTGTCGACGTGGGTCCCGTGCTTCCCATGCCACTGGATTCAAGCTAGCCTGGCTGATGAGGGGTGAAACCCCGAAACCGGTCCCAGGATGCTTGTTTCCGGTCCATGAGGAACAGGGTCAAGACTGATTTGCATATGGCTGGGTCCAAACTGGGGTGGCATGGTGAGCAAAAGAACGATGGATTAAACCCAGATCTATGACTGGGGGTGAGTGTTTGACAATGTTCAGCATTCCGTCCATCACTTGTTGTTTTTGCTTTGTCGCCCTAAGTGGGAAGGGTATGCCCAGACATGGGTCCCGTGCTTCCCATGCCACTGGATTCAAGCTAGCCTGGCTGATGAGGGGTGAAACCCCGAAACCGGTCCCAGGATGCTTGTTTCCGGTCCAGTGAGGACCTGGCTTGGCAGTTCGGTCTGGACTGTTCCCATGAGGAACAGGGTCAAGACTGATTTGCATATGGCTGGGTCCAAACTGGGGTGGCATGGTGAGCAAAAGAACGATGGATTAAACCCAGATCTATGACTGGGGGTGAGTGTTTGACAATGTTCAGCATTCCGTCCATCACTTGTTGTTTTTGCCCTACTTAAATGGGTGGCACATCATTGCTGCAGACCTCCTAATAGCATTTCATTTACAGGCCCTGGCTACAGGCAGAACCACTTCACTAGGGACTTATAAGTAATTTAAATGTGCCGATTGAGTGTAAGCCTATTTCATCATGTTTAAAAACTAGAACAAAAAGATTTTAGCAAAGGTTAGTAGTGATAAAGAATACAGAGTCCCAAGGGCCACAAAAAACAAAGTCAGCGGGGCGTAGCTTGGCAGCAGTGAAGATGGTCACACTGTAACAGCGCTCCGACAACTTCACAATCTTAATCCCGACATCCGATCAAAATCCGACAACATCGGTGCATGAGAAGTGGCCAAATGAAGTAAGAAATCACACCTGGGTGAACTGTAGTCCGAAAACGGACTATGATGAAGGAGTGAGCCGTGGGAGGTGCCAGAGAAGTTGTGGGCGCCTGAGGGAGAGGAGTGTTCGTGTGCTGACCGGACCGTAAGAGAAAGACTGCACAGCGGCTGGTCCACATTTCTAATCTATTTTTTATAGTGGAATTCATCCTCTCCACCTGTCCTGAACTTTGGGGGTGGTAAGGGGCATGCAGTTTCCACTCTATTCCCAAACATTCACACATCTTTTGCACTACTGCAGCCACAAATTCATCCCCTCTGTCGCTATTAAAGCCTTGGGGGACCCCAAATCGGGGTATGATATCTTTCATCAAGCATCGCTCCACAGTTGCCGCATAATTCTTCCTTGTGGGAAACGCCTCCACCCATTTTGAAAATTGATCCACACACACCAGCAAATATTTGAATCCATTTACCGGGGGCATATAGGCAAAGTCTACTTGGACATTGGTAAACGGCCCCTGTGGTACTGGTAAGTGATCATGTGTAGCAGGGGACCGGCCTTTAGTATGCTGGGCACAGACAAGACATTGGGAGCAGAATTGTGCAGTGAAGGCTGTTATCCCTGGTGCAAACCATTCCCGTCTAATTAGCTCATTCATCCCCCCGTGTGCCATGTGAGTGGGTCCATGAGCAAGCCTTGCAAGGGGAAGGAACATACTACGTGGAGCCACAGGTCTCTCATCCTGGTGGACCCACAGTCCCTCATCATTTTGCAAACACCCAGCATCAGTCCACACTCTTTCCTCAGCTAGTGCTGCAGACCATTGTTCTTCCTTTACATCAGCTAGTAACAGCTGTCTCTGAATAAGCTGAATTTTTGGAATGCTTTTTGCCATTAGGGGCACCATTTGTATTGGCTGTAACATGCTTTCTCTTGCTGCTGTGTCAGCCTTGGCGTTTCCTCTGGCTATCTTGGTGTTAGCCCCTGTATGTGCCTCGCATTTTATGACTGCTATGCTGTTGGGTAGTAGTATTGCTTTTAACAAGTTCTTTACTAAAAGGCCATTTTGGATGGGGCGCCCTGCTGCTGTTATGAAACCACGATACTGCCACAGCTGGCCAAAATCGTGGACAACTCCAAAGGCATAACGTGAGTCAGTATAAATGTTAACACTTTTCCTGTCGGCTAGGATGCATGCTCTTGTTACAGCATACAGCTCAGCTTGCTGGGCAGATGTGCCAGGGGGCAGAGCTGCACTTTCAATTATGGTGTCTACTGTTGTTATCGCATACCCTGCTCTGTAATCGGTGTCTGTTAGTCTACTGGAGGAACCATCAGTGTACCACTCATAGTCTGCCTTTTCTAAAGGTGTCTGTTGTAAATCTGGTCTGGGTGTGGTGCATGTTTCTACAACCTCAACACAATCATGGTCAGGGGTCTCATCAGAATCACCTATGGCAGGTAATAATGTTGCCAAATTAACAGGGGGGCATTTTTTAATGGTAATATTAGTGTTAGACAACAACGTGACCTCATAACCTGTGCGCCTGGCTGCCGAAAAATGCTGTGTTGCTGCTGATGACAACAACAACTGTACCGAATGTGGCACATAAACAATATAAGGGTAGTCCATCACAATGGGAGCCGACCTCTCTACCATCACAGCGGCTGCCGCCACTGCTCTCAAACAGGCTGGATGCCCAGTCACTGCCGAAGGCAAAGTCACAGAGTAATACGCCACAGGTCTTTTTCCAGAGCCATGCTGCTGTGTCAGTATACCATTTGCAATGCCATCTTGCTCTGACACATAGAGATGGAAGGGTAGATTGTAATCAGGGAGCCCCAATGCTGGCGCAGTACACAATGTCCCTTTCAGTTTCTTGAAACATTCTGCAAGTTCATTAGTCCATGCAATGTTGTTGGGTGCATCCTGTAGTGTGCATTTCCACAAGAATGCATCATAGGATCTGTACTCAGAGATCCACTGGCAGCAGTAGTTCTTTATCCCCAGGAAGGACATCATTCCTTTCTTGGTGGACGGTGGCTGCATGCTTTGAATCATTTTTATTCTGTTAGGTGATATGCAGCGCGTACCTTTGGATACCACATAACCAAGGTAAGTCACCTCTTTTTGGCAGCACTGAAATTTTGACAATGAGGCTTTGTGTCCTCTCTCCTGGAGGTGGTTCAGCAGAGCTACAGTGTCTTTTTCACAAGCCTCTAGTGATGGGGATGCCACAAGGAGATCATCAGCGTACTGGAAGATGACACTGTTGCCTTCCAGGTGTAGGCTGTCCAGGTCTTTCTTTACTGCCTGTGCATAGACCGTGGGACTCTCTATGAAGCCTTGGGCCAGTCTCGTGAAAGTGTACTGGGTATCTTTTATTGTGAAGGCAAAGAGGTACTCACTCTCTGGATGGACTCTAATACTAAAAAACGCACTTGAGAGATCTATAACTGAGAAGAACTCTGCTTCTGCAGGTATAGAAGATAATATAGTATTGGTGTCAGGCACAACAGGTGCTAAGGGAACCACAATGTTGTTTATCTGGCGTAAATCCTGTATGAATCTATACAGTCCAGTGTTGCCCTTGGGCAACGGAATTATTGGACTGTTACAGGGGCTAGTGGTCTTTTTAATGATACCCTGTTGTAAAAGAGACTCAATCACAGGTTTTATTCCCTCCTCTGCCTGAGGTGACAGTCTGTACTGACGCACATAAGGTAGTTCTGCATTTTCCTTAAGCTTCACTTTATGGGGAGGGCATGTTTTTAACAATCCTGCCTCATTTTTGTGTTTTGCCCAAACCTCTGAGTTCACTTGTTCTAGGACCTTGTTTTTTGTCAGCTGTAAAGCCATATTCCCTTCAAGCTTGTCAGAAACTGCAGTCCTGTCATTTCTGAGCATACACAACGTCCAACACCATCCTTCTCCATCTCCCAACACAGACACAACTCCCAAAGGAAATGTAAAGTCCTTAGTTCTTGGTAAGACCCGGAGACGTTGGACCATGGGGCCCAAATCTTTAGGGTAAAATCCTGGTGCTACAGCTATAGACACATGTGGTTCTGAAGCTGGTAATTGAAATAACCTCTCTTCCTGTGATCCTAACTTAATGCTGATAGCGCAACCCTCTTTTCCTACATACAATGTGTCTTCATGCAACTCCATTGTCCAGTACAAATATTTGTCTGCCATGTAGGCGTACCATTCAGGCACTGGGCCTGTAAAAAATGCTGCAGTACAGTGTCTTGGCCCAGGTAGTAATGCCAACTGTACTAACTTGGTCATCAAGTCAATCTCAATGTCAGTGCTGTATTTAAACAATTCTTGAAACATGTCATTGTAGAAGTCTCCCTGTAACGGGGTCCATTGGTAGCGTGTTGGAGAGAGAGACAAAACTGGGTTTGGACATAACATAGAGTCCTCACTCAATTTGCAAGCAGTAAGTGCTCTATTAGCCAATTCTAATCTGTCCTCAGGCACTTGTAAGTAAATCCCATTTTGTGAAAAATATAATGTTGCATGCAATTTACAGAGGAGGTCTCTTCCCAGCAAATTGATATGTGCATCTGGTGACAGGAGAAACTGATGGGTCGTTGTGAAATCCTCAACAGAAACTGGAAGGGGTTCTGATAACTCTTCATGCATCAGCATTCCATTTACAGCTACAGTAGTTACTGTTTTACCACTACTGGGACCCAATTTGTTTCTTACTGCAGAGATAGTTGCACCACTGTCTATTAGGAAATCAATTTCCTTACCTCCTACCTTAATTGGGAACATGGCATTCTCCTCAGGCGTGTCAGATACCTTCATCATAAAGCACTGTGTTCGCCGGTTTTCTGTTGTTTGGGTCATCTCTCTCTCCACGTGGTCCTATGCTGATCCATGTCGTTCCTGAAAGGGATTCCTCAGGGAGTGCTGTGTTTGCTTGATGTCTCTAGGCATGGGTGGTGCTGATGGCTGAACCTTGTCCCTGTCAAACCTGTCATACCTGTTGTTTCTGTCTTTTCTCTCATACCAGTCATTTCTGTCATTTCTGTCTCTTCTACCTCTATAATTTTTACAATTTTGGCCCCAGTGCCCATACCTCAGGCAAACATAGCACTGATCCCTAGCCATGTCTCTTCTCTGGTATCCTTGTCCTTCATCCTGTCTATTATGCGCCCCCTGATAGTACATTCCCTCTGGCTCCCCCTCTTGCTGTACTTGTTGCAACATCATCCCTTTGTCAGTTTTAGCTGAGTCCTTCTTTACTTTAAAAATACCATCCCTTTCCATAGTTGCCAGAAGTGTGCACAACTCTTGATATCCTTTAGCAGACCAGTCAGGGTGGCGTAGTTTACAACTATGGGCCACAGATGCTAATAATCCATTCATAAGGGTCTGAGTTGCCAATACTTGATATGCCTCTGTTGTGCGCGGTACACCTGCACTATTATCCCATGCTTCATTGAACCTTAGGATGTAATCAGCCACTGATTCCCCTGATTTCTGCAAGGTGGCTGTTACTTGAGAAAAATCACCATGTTTTACTGCTAAGCCATTTATTGTGTCCCTGACATACTCTAACCAATTCATCAATCTATTTTCTGTGACATCCATATTATTCGTCAGTATTGTCCAGTCCCTCTCCTGTGGAATTTGGAACGCACTCTTTACTAAAGACCATCTGCTACCATATCCTAGTTTTAGTAACATTTCTACATCTCTGGGAAGGTGGGTATAAGCAATGCATATTTTATGGAGCCATTCATAATATTTCACACTGGCTGTGAATGGGTCTGGGGCATCTTTAGCCATCTGAGCTGCTTCCAAGGGGGTCCATGGTTTTAACATTGCTGTCCCTCCTAACACTATTTTTGGTGCAGTCATTCTAGCGTTTAATAGTGCATCATCAGTATAGGAGTTCTAACCCTTTCCTTTTAGCGCCCGTGTGCAAGACTGTGTAAGTATCAGCCGTTCTCTGCTATCTATCTTATCCTGAAGATTATGAATGGAGCGTTGTATTTTCTCCCTTTCTGTGTTCACTTCTTCCTGGAACCTGTCTGTCTCCCGCCTTAGGTGAGCTAACTGCCTGTGTTCCTCCTCATTGTTTTTTCCTTGTGCACTCATCCCTAAATCCTCCCTTAGACCAAAAGTGGAAGTTGGGACAGGGGTTTCAAAATCAAGCGGTATGTCCCCCCCAAAGGACAGGTGTCTATTCAGGACCGGTGTTGTGGCACCACCTTCTCTGGCACTAGTTGGCATGTCAGATACCCTAGTTAAATCACCCTCCAGGGAAATATGGAAATAAGGCACACAGGGCACGCCTTGTTTTGGACCCAGAGCCTGCTTGTGTGTGTTATTTCTTTCACAATGTACATAGGGGCCTGAAAGTGATGGGTAAATTGAAGTTGTTGGAGGAGGTGGAACTGGCCCTGCAGAATGGATGCTTTGGTCCAATCTTAGGGGACTGCTCTCATTGTTATTTCTACCTGTGTTCCATGAATTGAACTCACTATTCACATCCAATCTCTGTCTTTTCCTTTCTTCCTCTGTAAATAACAGTATCTCTTCCTCAGTTAATGTACTACTCATTATTTGCTCATTATTCCCTCCTTCCCCCAATTTTACATAAAGGCCATGAGGCTTGGAGGTGATAAACAATTTCTTCAATTTATTTATATCAATATACACCTGGCGGTGAGTCCAAATACACAGCAGAGCAGCAGCCCTTCTTGAAGTAGTGGCATTTGGTATTGTTTTAACTCTGTCTACTTCAGCTGTTGTCAAACCACAGTGGTTACATAGTGACAAAAAATGCTGCTCTGTTTGCACATAGTTACTTAATTCCAATAAACATTGGCTATATGTTGTGGGCCAATCCTTTGCTAGTTCTAGCTCCTTTTTATTATATTTTTCGCATTCCCTTTTCACCACTGCCACTGTAGAACAGTCTCTGGACTCTGTGGAGACTATGTCCTGGCCTTTTCTTTTTGAAAGGAGACCTTTCTTCTTAGCAATGGAAAGCCACTGCTGCAAGCAATCGCTTATGTAGTGTGAATCCCATGATGGGTCACCCCGTAATTCTATAGTTTCTGTCAATAGTTCAATATCCTCTACCTCAAGAGAACCAAATCTAGGCCACTTCCCGTTATTCCCTTTCCAAGTCCAAACTAGCGCGCAGAAAGGTGTCACATATTCCAGACAATTTGTATCTTCTAGAACCTGGGCTGCAGGGCTATCTGGAGGTAATTTGAAACCTTTCTCTCCTATCAACTGTTTAAACAACTTTTTAGTCTTGTTCAGCATTCTAGGGCTTACCACTATTACATTTCCTTTAGACTTGCCGCTGCCCATTGTGCCCTTCCCTCACAATTTTATAATCTGAAAAAATAAACACAATGGTTGTATCCTGCAAAAAAAATTGTTAAACAGGGGAAAAATGTTATGCTGTGGTGGATAGAGAGATAGAGAAACCAAGAGCTGTTGACAATTTAGAGGCACAACATAAAACAGTTTTTCTTGTCTATTGCAGTGCTGCACGACTTTACAAATAATTCAAAATCATTGCAATGAAACATAGTGACACATTTACACTTAATCAACACATAATTCAAATACAGCCATTGATCAATGACAGACTATTTGTTTGTGCACATTTCAAAATCATTTCCTGTGTTCCGGCGCCAGCCGATCAAATGCTTTCCAAGCTACACTCCAGGAGGGTTTTAATTAATTAATTTATTTATTTTCTCTCTGGAATTCCCGTTAAACAAAAAAAAATTATCTTCTTTCTGTTCAGGATCTCCTGTGTGGAATTACAATTCGCCGTACGAATTTGCCACTATCATTTAACGCAATGATACGGATAACTTTGTTACTCCTCAGTCACCTATTTAAGAAAAAAATTATCTTCAGTCTGGCCAGGTTCTCCTGCGTGGAATTACAATTCGCCGTACGAATTTGCCACTATCATTAAATGTAATGATACGGGTAACTTAGTTACTCCTCAGTCACCTTTTAAATAGCCAGCTATATTTTTATTTATATCAATCCCCAGTTTAACTCTTAGCTAAGCGTTGAAAGGCCACAACAACAGGCATTTAATTAACTTACCCGTGGTGGCATTTCACACGTCCCACTTCTGACGCCATTTGTTAGGAAACTATTTTTCAACCCTCCTCAGAGTGACACAAAGAAAACACAAACACCAGGCAAGGCCCCGGAACAGATGAAATGTGTCTTGAGGTACCAAGGTTTATTGGCAGGCCAAGGCAGAAGGCAGACGCACATCCCAGTGTTACGTCTTACAAGCTGGCATCTTCTGCCCTGAAGCATATAAGTCAGGCATTTATATATGTTAATAAGTGCTGTCACTGCACAACCCAAAAAGGGGACACAGTCCAAACATGGGCACACACATACAAAAGAAATGCTGCACATACAAAACTAGAAGTCCATAGAGTAAAAATATACAGAATGCAGTGTGAGCATGAGCACGTGAACAGACAACAGGTGGTCCCTAAAGAAATGGGGGCTGGGTTGCTGGCTGAACTTAAAGTGTGAGACCGAGCTAAACTTAACAACGTGGCTTGGAGAGGTTTGTTTGTACAACTGGCATAGGTGTCAGAGAGGTCAGTAGGGAAGTCTTACTGGGATTCAGATAAGGGAAAAGAGAGTTGGAACTAAAGTATAATATCTATAGGTACATACATGTGAATATATATTTTTACCAACATTGTCGGCAGGCCAGGAGTAAGGGCCTGGGAGCGTGTAGCTCGGCCTGCGAGGTGAAATGATGGAGGCCGGTGTGGGGTGCACTGCCCACGTGGCTGGAGGGGAGCTCAACGGCTGGCAAGAGTAGTGGGGTATCCCAGGTGAGTGTTAGCAGGGAGGGTCACCCAGAACCCCCCCGGGCAACACGATAGAGGGCGGGAAAGAGGTGAAGAAAGCGCGGCGTGGTGGCCGGGCTCCAGTACGCAGGCCGCTGGGCCCGGAGACTACCATGGGAGCCAGAAGGACCATAAGGAGAGCGAGCGGGCTGGGGAAGGAAGGAGGCCCGGCTCACTACAGCAGGTTGCTGGCACCTGAGGGAGAGGAGTGTTGGTGTGCCAACCGGGCCACAAGAGGAAGACTGCACGGCGGCTGGCCTGGGTCGGCCCACTTGCTGTTGTTGGCAGACAAGGAGTAAGGGACTGGGAACGCGTAGCTTGGCCCGCAAGGTGAAACACCGGAGGACGGTGAGAGGAGCAGAGTCCACGTGGCTTGAAGGGGTGCTCGGTGACTGGCTGGAGTAGTTGGGCCTCCCCGGTGAGTGTTGGAAGGGGGGCCCCCAGAACCTCTCCTGCAAAAAAGTGCGGCCGGCCTAGCTGGGCTCCAGTGAGCGGGCCGCTCGGTCCATAGAACACCGCGGGAGCCGAAAGGACCATAAGGAGAGCGAGTGGGCTGGGAAAGGATGAAGGTCGGCTCGCTACAGCAAGCAGCGGCCCCAGGATGGACTGCAGGTGGCCACAACAAGGAACGCACACACGCAGCAAGGAACAGAAGCACGTGACTGGGCCAGAATAAGGAGGGAGGTGGCCAATGGAAAAGCAATGGGCCCGAGGCGGTAAGGTGACAGTTGTAGGGGCCGGTGGGGCCCGATCTGGCCAGCAGGGACAGCAAGCAAGTGCGTGTGAGGTGCAAGATTCGCAGGTGGAAGGCGGCGGTCTGAGTGTGGACGGGAGGGGGACAGATAGAAGAATGGTGAAACCAAAGAGCCACCCAAATGCACAATTAAACAAAATGGACACAGTGGCAAAGCAACCGGCAGTGAGTGAGATGGAGGGGCAGCCGCTAGGGAGCGCAGAACCCCCCCTTGGGAGCCATAATGTAGGCCATTCGAGACCTCAAGAACTCACTAGAACCTAAATTAAACGCTGTAACACTTGATGTCAATCTCCTGCGAGTGGACGTCCACAAGATATCAGAAAAAGTTAAATCTGCGGAATCACAAATTTACCTATTGCAATCTACAACAAAAAGGCTGGAAGATCAGGTCCAGTCTGTGACCAAACAACAGGCCCAGATTGCGGCCTGGTTGGAGGACCAAGAAGGTAGGGCAAGGAGAAACAATATTTGGGCGGGAGGGGTCCCGGAGGTGGCGGAGGGTCCTGCTGTGGACCTCTTCCTGGAAGACTTGATCACCAATCACCTCTGTCCGAAGAGACTCTCAAAGTTTTTCTCTATTGAGCGGGCACAGAGAGCGCCAGTGCCACTGCCGAGACTGGGGGCCCCGCCGATGACTATTGTAGCTAGGGTGTTTAATCACAGGGACGAGACCCCATTCTGCAGGTGGCCCGGTCGCAAGCAGATGTCCTTTATGAGAACACCATGGTAAGGTTCTTCCCTGACTTTACACTGCACGTTCAATGCCTGTACCGGAGTTTTGATGAGGTCAAGAAGGCCATGAGAGCAAAAGACCTCAAATACATGATGTTCTATCCAGCCAGGCTGAGAGTGGAGTTGGAGGGCAAGTCATGGTTCTTTGCTACACCAGCAGAGGCATGGGACTGGATTGAGGGCTGGCGCACAGGAGGTAAGCGTATCCCAGGGAGCGAGAAGCCAGCCAGGACCTCGGACCAACAATCTAGGGACACAAAGGTACAATCAATACCACTCACACCAGACCAGAACCCTGCTGAGGATGGGGAGAATCGCCAAGATAGGCACCGGGAGCAGAGATGGTTCTGGCAGACACTGAGTCGCAACAATCAGAGGATACGGAGTGAACACAAGCGGACGGACGGCAGAAAGTTGAGAAGCATATTCAACTCAGAGTGCTGATGTCCAACGATGAAGGACTGCAGTCACCCGACTTTGAACAAAACAGTGACTATTTGGAAGTTTGGTAGAACCGATGTTTGGTCATTAGAGAGAGACAAGGGGGTATAGGATACACACATTCACTTTCTAAGCACTGATTGGCGATGCCAGCCAGTCCTTTATTAGTTAGAGGGTTCTAGGGCGACAGGCGCACTGCAAGTTGGGGAGGTGGGCAAGTTCAGGTCCACAATGCAGGGAAGCAGGGTGGTGGGGAGTTCTGGGGAAAGTTATCCAGGGACAGTTTCCGTCCCTTTTAGAAAATTCTGTTGCAGCTCAGCACCACGATGCTTGCAAGGTGGGGCACGGCTACGACTCCTGAGGGGATGGCACACACACACACATGACACGTCAAAGCAAGCTACAACAGAGGTCAAGATAATGATCCGGAATGTGAATTGCCTTGGCAACAAAATTAAGTGCACGCTAGTCCTACAATACATCCGGCGACACGCACCAGGCATCATCCTGCTTCAGGAAACTCATTTGAAAGGGAACGGGTATAAGGCACTAGATCAAATGGGTTACGCCCTGGTGGCGCATGCGGGTTATACTACCACTTTGAGGGGAGTGGGAATATGGTCAGCGCTAAGGTGACATACACCCGGGTACTACGCACGCAGACCCCTTGGGCAGATTCGTAATACAGACAGGAAACTGGGAGGGTCGGGCGATAAACATTTGCTCGCTCTATGTGCCACCCAGGTTACAGGGTGAAACACTCCGAAAGATAGGAGGGGAGCTACTGGGACTTCCCAGGGGCATCTTGATCCTGGGTTGAGATTTGAACGATGTTATGGATGCCAGGAGGGACAGACTGTCAGGGCCCAAGGTGGGGGTGGGGAGAATCAGAGTCCCCTCAGGATGTTTGCGGAGGTGATGGGTCTGGTGGACCTCTAGAGGGAACATAACCAGTGTGGGAACCAACACACATACTTTTCGACTGCACACAATAGTTTTTCAAGAATAGATTACATCTTCACGCTCTACCCTCAGTTGGGGAAATTCGATGGGGCAGCTCATCTGGCATGGGGGGTCTCGGATCACACCCCCGGTGAAGGTGATACTCAGTGGTCCAAGCAGGGAATGAGGGCTGCCTCCAAGATTAGACCCTTGGCACTTCATTGATCCGGACTTCAGGGATAAAATTAGGAAGCAGACAGCTCTGTACTTTCAGGAAAATGACGGGTCTGTGCCATCAGCAATTATCCTGTGGGAGGCATACAAAACAGTGATCCGAGACCAGGTACAGGCACTAATTGGTGGAATTAAAAAGGAGCAATGGGTAAAAGTAGAGGGTCTGGAAGCCGAGATTAGGATGCTGGAAATGGCAGTCATTCAGAGTGGTCGACTGTGTCCTGAACGATGTCATCAGCTTAGGCTTCTCCAGCAGGAGTTAGGGTTCTCCACAGAGCGTTTTACTGCAGAATACTTTTATATAGGATCGGTTGTACCGATTCTGACTTGTGTGCCGAGGGATGCGATGCAGTGGGATCCTTTTTACACATACTGTGGGGCTGCCCAGTGATCCAGCAGTACTGGCAAAGGGTAGTACAGATAGTGAGTAGAGTAACCGGGCTGAATATACCTATGGAGGTAAAATGGCTAATACTGGGCATTGTGGGGGACGAGGGGTAGCCCAGACATTTGAAAATGTGGTTACAATTGGCAGCTGGCATGGCCAAGTGAAACAATGCACCGGGATGGAGGGGCGAGGGACCCTTCTTGGCCTGAGGACTGGGAGAGAGACTTAGATTGGTGCCAAAAAGCGGAACAAGTAATATACAAAAGCAGGGGATGCGAGAAGAAATATGGAAAAATACGGTCAAAATGGGTTGCATATAGATACTCAACGGAATAGCCTGGAGGGAGTGGTTATCGCTTTGGCCCCCAGGAGGGGAGGGAAGGCAGAGGTGGTAGGTCAGGGAACACTAGATGCTCTAGGTACAGTGGTTGTGTAATGTTGATTGATTGCCAGGTAATAATGTCTACCTTGTCTGAGCTACTATTCTACGTAATTGATATGGGTTCCACTTGTATGCTGAGCTTTGTTTGCAATAAAAAGAATTATTAAAAGAACATGAAAACGAAGTCAGCAAGAACTAGGAGTTTTAGAAGAAGACAGCTTGGTAGATGGACCACCAAGCTGCTAGGGTACTGAGGATATTCCTTCAGCAGTCTCGTGCCAGCCTGCCTACTTTACTGCAAGATTCCTTCTGTTGTGGAGGGGAACTTTTGCTGAAAATGTTCCCTCTGATATGGTGGGAGCCCTGTTGGCAAAATTGTAGTGCCATCCTTTTTATGCCTCATCCAACGGTGATGCTTGTTCTTCATTTGTTTGTGTTTATTGTCCCGAGTTCTTGTTGGCAATGCATTCACGTTTCTTTATTCTCGTATGGTGGCTACATATCAGGTTGCTTTGTACAACACTCCACTTCACTCCACTTCAGGGATATGTCTGCAGCATATAGTTACCCCCAATGAAATAACAAATAAAATAAATGGTAACCTAGCCTGTTGAAGTGGCCTTCAGGCATGTTTACAGTGATTCGGGCATTTGGTAGTTGGTCCCTGACGTCAGGTTTCCCTCATCTCATAGCTTTACAGTTCTGCCCCCCTTCTTCCGGAAAGGTCCATGTCTTATCCAAAACATACAGCAATAACTAGCAGATTCCTGCATTTCCAAAATGTCTTCTCGCACAGATGTGCAGACGCCTCATGCAGTACAATATTGTACATGTTTCTGGCACTAGGAAGATAGTATTTATCCAATGCTAGAATGACAAGCCAGAGACAATCAATAGTGCCAACTTGGTTTGATATTCAAAGTAGCCCCCTTATCATGACTGTGGACATCAATGGGCGTCTTTCCTGATTCTGACAGCTTTTTAAGCAGATATTGTAAGTCTGACAGAGACAAAACTAGTCCAGACCATTTTTGGTTTGGAGCCAGAGTGCTTGAAGCACAGAACCAAAATTGGTAGGCAACAGCCTGCTTAAGGCAGGAAGGAGACGATTCGGGGAGAACAGGGAAGCTTGATCTCTAGGCAAAGGATCATAATTATCCCCCAGAGTGACAAAGCTCCAGTTTCAGGAAGGAGCGCCTGAGCAAGAGCATAGAGGATGTTTCTCCCCTCTTGATTTTTAAAAATGTCTTTCTTCGTTTCTAAGTACAGGGCTTATCACAGTTTGTAAGTAGATTGCATATGAAAATAATAAAATAATTGATCACATAAGTCTCCTGTCAAAGTAGTGGTATTGAAACAATTCTTCTAGTGCTTCGTTAAACGATCTGTTAAAACGTCTATATGAAAGACCATATGACAATATTTTTTAACATGGTCCTGTGTGGTTTACATTAATCCTCAATTTGTTTTAATGTAAATAAATGGCACGCCTAGATGATCATATCCATGTGCATTATAGAGGTAATGTGGGGCAACTCAACATGTGAGTTATCGGAGACGTGTGTTCCATTTAACAACCTCTCGCCGTAGTTTCGGGTGTGAGCTGTCAGTCATTGACATGGTCCCTACTCTTTATGGGTGTCTTTGTTCACCGTTCATCATGTTAGTGTTGGCCTCGGAGAACAGTTCAGGCATGTGAACCCACCAATTACATGAGCATCTACCTCTATTGCAGTTTAGTATCATATGTTTTATTTTCAATATCTAAAAGTTATTCTTCCAATATTAGTTGCTTGGATGCATCCCTGTGTGTCCCACATTTAATATTGGTCAGGGTTGTATTTTCTGCCTCTGCCTTTTATGGATATCTGTTAGCTGGAGCTAGATTGCTGGATCGTTGCTGCATTTCTAACTCATTGCTACATTGTGCTAGGCAAGTGTCATATCAAGGACAATTGATTTAGATTTGGATTTCTGTTTCTTAGCATGGGCCATTAAGCTTAGTAAGTGGTTGCATCTGGTATATCTGAGACAGTCCTTTGCATGCACCACACCAAGAAATAGAGAGCCATACAAGCCATCATAGAATAATCCCATTACGGTTCCCTACTACCCCAATTGGCCATGGGTAGTATCTTAACTCCCAGCACAATTTGTAATGAGCTGCTCTCCACTGCATTATCTTCCCATATTAACATGGTCCCACCAACGCCCACTCATCACACACACTATGAACCCGAGGGAGGGCAAGTGCCTCATTCATGATGGCCTGATCAGAACTTTATAAGGGACTTTGAGCAGGTACGCAGCCTCAATGACAAGGATAGAGGTAACAAGGTCTGTCCTCTTGAATTATGCAAAATGGTACAGCTGCCAGTCAGAGGCTTCTATCAATTCATAATAGAGTATGCGGAGGCAGTAGTAGTCCATGGTTGAGATATACACTTAGGGTGTTATAAGTTTCAGTAGGGCTTAGCCAGGTGTTGAATGCTTACTAATAAAAAGGGGGATATCTAGCAGAGTGCTTGCACATTGTCAAGTTCATTCATTGAAAAACATAAAATAAGTGAGAAAAACTTTTCAAAGAAGATGTAGCCTCTTCCAGTAGCCAGCTACAGCTGTTGTTTTGTATAACAATATGTGGTTCAGCACCGGTCTGCACTTCCTAAGTCAGGTACAGTTGTCTGCAATCGTGGCAGAATTCCTCCGGACATTCTGTTAGTGTCTGAGGATCATAAAGTTTGTTTTTGTTTGTTGAAAGAGGATATTTTATTCTCTCCCACTTCATGTAGTTCCCCCCCCACATCTCTTTCCGCAGTTAAGCCCCCACATCTCAACATTTATCCCTGGTGCAGAAAGCCCAATGAATATAGCAATCAGATTTTTTTCTTAGTGAAAGTGGACTGCTACACACACACACAACATTTCTATCATGTATCAAATATTTGTAAATTGGTCCATTTTTTTGCCAATAAAGCAAGCTCCGTCGTTTCCTACTAACCCTTTGTTCTTTGTTGCGCGTCGTTTTGTTTTTTTCTGTCATCCTTCTTTTCTATTTTTACTTATGCTCCAGAGGCCGGTTAGTTTGACGAGAGGCCGCAAATCTCCTACCTGGTTTCATGCTTCTGCATCAAAATCATATATTATCATATCATCATGCATCATGCCTATATCCATATCAACGATTCAGAAATACTATTTCACCATTAATACAAGTTCCCTCCATGTTGGGCAAATATGGAAACACAGACAGAGGAATAAGTAAAACGTTCTGAGCCCACAGCACTTTGTGCAACACTCCTGCTTCACACAGAAGCACAGGAATATCTTGTGTCCAGAACTTATTCAGTTATTATCTAGTTAGTTAGGTTTACCTCATAGACCAAACGGTTCATATCATTGGTACTGCTTTTTTAACTGACCACAAAAACAACTGGCGATTATTGAGTGCTTCTGGGGCATTGTGATGCTTAGCAGTTCTACTTTTGAATCGGGTAACAGTGCATAGAACCTAGAGGGTGTATGTGTGTCAAATCTAAGCAAGCCTTTACCACTGCAGCATCTAGCAGTGGTGGTTGGTGGCAAATCACATTCGAGGGGGAAAAAATATACGCACAAAAAGCTACACATAATATGCACAATAATTTACACATTAATAAAAAACATAAAATATGAAGATAAAAAATCACTTACCCCACATTGCTGCTCGATGTTTTGCAACACGTCCTCGTTGTTCTGCAGCACGTCCTCCAAGTGCGAAGCGCACAACCAACTCTCTCATCCAATCAAAACACTGCTCTCATGTTGTTAAGCAGCATGAGTAAAGCGTCTTGATTGGCTGGAGCGTACTGGCTCCACACTCCAAAAGGCACTGTAGGCTTGTGCCTGCTCTCCAACCCAGCTGTCCAAGACAGCTGGATTGGAGAGGTGTGAATTGCGGATGTCGGTTTGGCCACAGCAAGGTAACTGGCCACACGAACATGCGCCAATCATTGGCAGCAGTGATGCACTGGTCCCGCCCTACCCTCACACTCTGTTTGCTGTAAGAAAGCGTCAAAAATAAAATGGTAATAAAATAAGCAGTGTGGGGCGGCGGCGCTCCTCCGTTCCCACGAAGCAACTGCCGTTGGCCTACAGTAGGGAACAGGTTCAAAGCTAAACGACCCTCCCAAAACAAGCGAACAGCCCAAATTCCAATACTGGTTATTCTTTACTCTTCTTGAGTCAGCATCGACATCAAGTGTTGGGTGCAGAATTTCGGAACCCCAGAAATAGTGACACTCTCTTATTCTCTCGTTCACATTGGTTGGAAATGCATGCCGTTTATGATTTTAACAGTGGTTGGGAGGCAGGAAGCCCCACTCTAGCACTATCCATAAGGATTGCTCCCTATCATTCTTCTAAGACGTGGCATACCAATGGGGATTTAATAGTGATCAGGTAGTCAAGGAGATTCATTCGAGCACTTGTGTTGGCTCCAGTATCACTTAAGGACGCAGAGAGACTGCAAGGGGACGACAAGTCCCAGTGAATCTGCTGAGTCCACAGCCAGGAGGAGGAGGGGCACCTGATACCATGCTACAAAGCGACTGCAAGCTTTCTGCTGTGCAGAGCACCAAGAGACTGCAAGGGAGACTATAAATCCCAGCGAGGCTGCTGAGCCCACAGCCAGGGGGAGGAGGGTCACCTGGTAGCACGCTACAAAGTGTCTGCAAGCTTCCCACTGCACAGGACACCGAGAGTCTGTAAGGGGGACAACAAGTCCCAGTAAGAATGCTGAGCCCATGGTCATGAGGAGGAAGGGGACCTGATACTTTGCTACAAAGTGCCAGCACGTTTCCCACAGCAGGGGACACTGAGAGACTGCAAGCGGGACTACAAGTCCCAGAAAGACTGCTAAGCCCACAGCCAGGAGGAGGAGGGGCACCTGCTACTGCGCTTCAGAGTGCCAGCAGGCTTTCCGTTGCGCAGTACGCACTCAGGTCATGCCCAAGCTCATGCCTGGGTGAACATAGAGCCAAGAAAGGGCCCATCTGCACCTGTCAGTGGCTGGAAGAGGTTGGGCACCCCACTGAGATCTCACCACAGTAAGTTCACCCCTCGAGTATTGATTTGCCAGCCAATATATCGTTATTTGTTGAGGCTAGATGTTCAGTCATGAGCAAAAGAAAGTCCAACTCCTTAAAGAACAATCAACGGATGGGCAACATTGTATCCCGCCTCAGAAAAGTTATGGGGGCCTTTGAGCAAGAAATAGGCTCTGCTGAGGAACAACTGTGCTCTATGATGAAATCTGCACTGGGGAGAAACAATAGGAAAGAGTCCAGAGCCTCATTAGGGGTGAGCCAGATCTCTAGCTCCTCCCCATGACAGAATGTTACAGGGGAGGGCAATCCGTGCATAGTGGTTGTACCTGATTGTTAGAAATTGGGTCTCTAGTTGGCAGTGGTCTGCACCCTGTCCATGTAGGGACCCTCACTCTAGTCAGGGTAAGGGAGTCACACAGCTAAAATAACCCCTGCTCACCCCCTTGGTAGCTTGGCTCAAGCATTTAGGTTTATCTCAGAGGTAATGTGTAAAGTATTTGTACACACACACACAGTAACACAGTGAAAATACTACAAAAGTACTCCACGCCAGTTTGGAAGAATCACCAATATTTATCTGAGTAAAACAAGACCAAAACAAAAAAAATCCAACATGCACAACTAAAGATTTGAATTTTCAAAAATGTAATATAGTATAGCACTTAGAAATACAATAACTCAAACTGGGGCTATCGAAATGGCTTGACAGAGTAGCTTCCAACAGTCCAGCGCCACCCGTGAGGGAGCACGGTCCAGCTACGGAGTCCTATAGACCCCCGTTACAGTACCTTGGAAAACAATGAGGAAACAAAGACATTGCACGGGGTCGGGGATGTGAGGCGTTGCTGGAGCCACTGCAATGTTGATTCCTCACTGCTACTGGGGTGGGGAGGTGTTGGTTCCTTGCTGCTAGGCAGGGAAGGAGAGACACCAGTTTCTTGCACTTGCAGAGGAGGTGATGCAGCGTTACAGCAAGGCGGGGAGAATGAATTCAGCAGGTCAAAACACGAAGCGTTGACTTTGAGGTGTCACGATAACACTACAGGGCCACAGATGCTGTGGCAGAGTCCGGTGCCATGGACTTTGGTGACACTATACTCTGAACTCACGCTGTGGTGAGACTTTAGAGTCACCACAGCAGCATCAGGGCCTATGTTAGATGTTGCACTCAGTGGGGACCAAGGCTCTGGTGAAAGTAGTGGCATGTGGTCAGAGGGCAATGCCGGTTCCAAAGTAGCTCTGGAAGTCGATACACTAGTTTCTTCCTTGTTGCACCAGAACTCAGTCACAAGGGTCCAGGAACTGGATCTGGCACCACTTGGCAAGTCAGGACACTCAGCAAGAGAGCCCAGGGCGCTGGCAGACGAATTCTTTGATGTCCCTGAGACTTCTTCATAGGAGGCAAGCTCAGTCCAAGCCCTTGGAGAACCTTTGGAAGCAGGATGTAGAAAGCGAGGTCCAGCCCTTTCAGTTCCAGGACAGAAGCAGCAAGCAACAGGCTAGCATAGCAAAGCAACAGGCAGAATGGCAGTCCCCCTTACAGCATCCAACTCTTCTTCCTGGCAGAATGTCCTCAGTCCAAAAGTGTTCTGACTGTATGGTGTCAGAGGTCCAGTACTTAAAAGATATTTCAAGGTAATTTCC